>NC_073393.1:20433256-21879506 GCF_028641065.1 Leucoraja erinaceus | reverse complement strand
TAAGGGAGATTGGAGCCAAGTTACCAGCGAGAAACGAGTTGGAAAATGCCTACAAAAGAGTTTTCATGTCGAGGGAGATGACTAGAGTATAAAGGCATTATAAACAGAAGCAGAAAGAAGCTCTTCCCACTGCCGTGTACCGGCGTTCAGACTGTTCCACACATAGGGCAGTTGCGAGCAGTTGAGCACCTGAGAAGGCTTAGGAAGTTCAGCATGTACCCAACAAATCTCACCAACTTCTGTAGATGTGCCGTGGAAAGCATTTTGTCGAGATGCTTCACAGCATGGTTTTGGAACAGCTCCGTCTACGGCCGCAAGAAATCGCAGAGAATTGTGAACGCTGCCCAGACCATTATGCAAACCTACCTCCCTTCCATTGACGGTACACAAAAAAACTGGAGAAACTCAGCGGGTGCAGCAGCATCTATGGAGCTCCATAGATGCTGCTGCACATGCTGAGTTTCTCCAGCTTTTTTGTGTACCTTCGATTTTCCAGCATCTGCAGTTCCTTGTTAATTCCTTCCATTGACTATGTCTACACTTCACGCTGACTCGGCAAGGCCACCAGCATAATCAAGGACCAGTCACACCCCGGTCACTCCCTCTTCTCCCCTCTCCAATCTGGCAACGGGTACAGAAGTGTGAAAACACATGCCTCCAGATTCAAAGACAGTTTCTTTCCAGCTGTTATCAGGCAACTGAACCATCCTATCATCATCTAGAGAGCGGTCCTAACCTACCATCAACCTCATTGGAGACCCTCGGGCTATCTTTAATTAGACTTTATTGGACTTGCATTTAACATTATTCCCTTTATCCTGTATCTGTACACTGGTGATGTCATGATTGAAATCATGTATAGTCTTTCCACTGACTGTAATCATGTATAGCACTTTCCAGGTCACCAGGTCAACCGGCCTTTACAGGACATGTACATTCTCATTCAAATCATTGATATAGATGACAAACAGTAATGGGCCAAGCACCAAACCCTGAGGCACTCCACTAGTTCCAGGCTTCCAGCCCGAAATACTACCTTCCACCAGCACCCCCTGTTTCCTTCCATGAAGCTAATTTTTTATCTATTCAGCTATCTCTCCTTGGATCCCATGGGATCTAACCATCTTGTGTGTAGACTCAGTGTGGTCTACTGTCTTACACTATTGTACTAAAGGGCCTGTCCCACTTGGGCGACCTAATCCACGAGTTCTGGCGAGTTTGCCCTCAACTCATACTCGCAGCATGGTCAACACGAGGTCTTCGTAACTCTCCTTCATGCTCGAGAGTAGTCTCCACGTACACAAGGCCTCAGCTCGCTCATAGTGTTTTTTTCAATATGTTAAAAAATGCCCGTATGGAAAAAATCTATACTTTTTTTACGCGTAGGTCGTAGTAGGTCGGCATGTTAGTCGTAGGTAATTGTAGTCGAAGGTAGTCATCAATAGTCTTCATCATAGTCGAAGGGAGTTTGGAGGTCGAAGGAGATCGAAGGAAGTCGTCTTCATTCTCCACTATTCGGTGTCCAATTTTCCTGAAGATAGTCATAGCTCAGATCGTAGCTAGTAGCTAATAACTAGTCGAAGCCGGTCTTCAACATAGTCGAAGGAGGTCTTCAACATGTCATTTTTTCAAACTCTTCTAAACTCGCCAATTTGGTTGCCCAAGTGGGACAGCCCCTTAAGTATGATTGTAATGTATGGTAGGATAGTCACTGAACTGTATGCAAAAAACTGTCATTGTACTTAGGTAGCCGTGACAATAAAGTACCATAGGTCCACTTCTTACAATGTGGTGTCTGGAACTGTACACAGTCCTCAATCTGTTACCTGACTTACATTGCATGCAGTCCGAACATACAATTCCCCATTCTTTGAGATAATTAACCCCCCCACCTCCCCCAACCTCAAATAGTAAGGAGTTCGACAAAAATGCTGGAGAAACTCAGCGGGTGAGGCAGCATCTATGGAGCAAATGAAATAGACAACGTTTCAGGCCGAAACCCTTCTTCAGAGCTTAAGGTGTTCTCCTTGTCTCAGATTCCCCATACCAAGCAAAATGGATTCTCTCCACCAACCTTATCAAATCTTTTAATCATCTTCAACACATCATTCAGATCATTCAGTAATCTTTCACACTGCATGGAACATACTCTGAATCTGTGCAACTTGTCCTTATAATTTAACCCTTTTACACCTGTTTTTCATTCTGCTGTGGCATCTTTATCATTTAAAAATTAAACTTCATTCATAATAAAAAATATATACAAAACAAAAATCCATGCAAAATCTCTTAATGCGTTTTTAGCGTCTATACATTATAAACAGAAAGTGCCAAAGTAACTCATCGGACCAAGCAGCATGTCTGGAGAACATGGATAGGTGACATTTTGGATTGGGACCCTTCTTCAGACTGACCCAAAGCATCACCTATTTGTGTACTCCTCCCTACTCCATCAGTATGAAGAAGAGTTCCAACTCAAAACGTTGTGCATATATTTCCCTTCTCAGATGTTGCCTGACCCGCTGAGTTCTTCTAGCACTGTGTTTTAGTCAATAGTCAATTTAATTGACATTTGGACCCCTGGAGGTCCAAACGAAATGCCGTTTCTACAGCCATACATTACACACAAATAGACCCCAGACACAACATAATTTACATTTTACATAAACATCCATCACATAGCTGTGATGGAAGGCCAAAAAAACTTATCTCTCCACTGCACTCTCCCCCCCCCCTCCCCCGATATCAGAGTCAAAGTCAAAGCCCCCGGCTGGCGATGGCGATTGTCCCGCGGCCATTAAAGCCACGCCGGGTGGTGCGAGGTCGCACACCGGGTCTTGGTGTTAGAGACCCCGGTGTGCGCTCGCAGTGTCCCGCGGCCATTCCAAGCCGCGCGGGGCAGTGATGTAGGCCCCGCTCCAGGAGCTCTTCAACCCCGCAACTCGGGCGGGAGAAGTCGCCGTTGCGAGAGCCCTGAAAAGCGGTCTCCCTCCAGGGACCCGCGGGCTCCCGGTGCCGCCGTCCGCAGACCCCCGCAACCCCTCCAGCCATCAGCAACGGCAGCAGCAGCAGCGGCAGCAGCAGCAGCAGCGCTCCACCACCGCTCCACCCGCTCCGGTCTCGGCCAGCTCCGCTACGTTGAGGTGAGTCGGCACCAGAGTCCCCGGCTTCTTCTGTCGGAGGCCGCTCCTCGTTGCAGCCCCAACGACAACTGAGTCCCGACAAGAAAAGGTCGGGTCTCCAGTGCAGGGAGAGATTTAAAAGTTTCCCCCCTCCCTCCCACCCCACCCCCACCCCCCCACACACACACACACCAACAAAACATAACAAAAACTACATATAAACATAGACAAAAAATAATAAAAACGCGGACGAGCTGCAGAGGCCGCTGCTGACCAAAGTCGCGCCGCCTACCGGATTACTGGAGATTCTATCCAGCATCTGCAGTTCCTTGTGTCCTCATCTATATATTCCATATAACTTAGGTCATAGTAGTGTTAGTTCTTGTTTTTTCACAAAACACCCTTGCCACTCACGTGGCCCCATATGGAGATATCCCTTCAACCCAACAGTATGAACATTGAGGTTTGCAGTCACCTTGTATTCCGCTTGGGCAACTTACAACCCAATGGTATGAACATTGAGAGAACATGAAATTGGGGAAACAGCATCTCATATTTCGCTTGTGCAGCTTACAACCCAGTGGGTTGACTCTTGATTTCTCTAACTTCAAGTAACCCTTGCATTCCCTCTCCATCCCTCCCCCAACCAAGTCGTGCCAGCTTCAAAGTCGTCTTGTTGAGTCTCATTGTGTACTCGTTCTCACCTAGGCCACAGCCAACAATGGCCTGTTTCTTTTATCATCTCTCATTTCCCTTTCCCATTACTCTCAGTCTGAAGAAGGGTCTTGACCTGAAATGTCACCTATTCCTTTTCTCCAGAGATGTTGGCTGACCCGCTGAGTTACTCCTGCATTTTGTGCCTATCTTCCATATGAACATTGAGTTCTCCAAATCCCTTTGTGATATCCCTCTTTTGTTTGAGGGGTGGACTCTGCCCCTCAATGTCCAGCAGAGGGAGGTCCGTAGACTGTGGTCCTCCCCCTACAGAGCCTTGACGTTGCTGCACCGAGCTTCAGTACATCCCTCAGCACGTACACCTGCAATCTGGAGCGGGCCAGTCGGCAACATTCCCTGATGGACATCTCGCTTTGCTGGGAAACCAACAAGTTTCGGGAAGACTGTCATGGTATCTGTATCACTTACCAGTGGAGTTGGGCTAATCACAGCTCCAGCCGAGGAACAGGTTTACTTATTATTCATCTTTACCTCATTACCGTTGTCATGACAGTCAGACTTGGTCGTGTGTAACGATGCATTCTCATCACCAGCCTGACTTTTCCTGTGTCGTTTTTGATTGAAATTCCAAAGGCTTTGTCAGGAGAGTAGGCACCCTTGACAAAAACCGTTCACACACAAGGAGACAGCAGATGCATGACGCTCTCTCTGCTTCCCAGCAAAAGCAAGTAAAGATAGATTGTAAATCCCTTTACAAAACGGTGGTTCGACCACACTGGTCACATTGTGGGCAGTTCTGGCCGCCGTACTATAAGTGGAGAGAGTGCGGAGGAGATTCACTAGCATGTTACCTGGATTGGAGGAGTTTAGTTATGGGGAGAGATTGGTTAGGCTGGGCTTGTTTTCCTTGAACTGAAGGAGACTGAGGGGGTATCCTGGTCGACAAGAGACAAGAGTGTTTCATTTTCTTTTGTGTGGACAACGGAACAATGAACTTCTGATTTACAGCAGCATAACAGGACTGTAAACAGGAAAGGTTTAGAGAGTGTAGATTTGAAATAGAGAACCAGAGACATGGGTTTACGGTGATGAGGGAAAGATTTAATAGGAACCCGAGGGGTAACTTTTTTACACAAAGAGTTGTGGGTATATTGAACTATTACAACGTTTAAGAAACATTTAGACAGGTACATGGATAAGATAGGTTTAGAGGGATATGGGCCAAATGCAGGCAGGTCGGACTAGTGTAGAGGGGCATGTTGGTCAGTGTGGGCAAGGTGGGCTGAAGGGCTGTTCCTGTGCTCCATGACTTTAGGACTATGAGGGATTGATACCAAATGCTGGAGTAACTCAGCAGGTCAAGGAGAATCTCTGGAGAAAATAAATAGGTGACATCACAGGTCATGAGCCTTCTCAGACCCAACATGAAATGTTGCCTATTCATTTTCTCTTGAGATGCCGTCTGACCTACTTAGTTACTCCAGCATTTTGTGACTATCTTTGGTATAAACCAGCATCTGCCATTCATATTTATTAGATTAAGGTTTAGAGGGATATGGGCAAAACACGGGCAGATGGGGCGGGCATGGTGAAATTGGGTTGAAGGCACTGTTTCTGTGCCGTATGAATATGAATATGAATAAGGAACAAAAATTCAGAAATTAATAACTCCAATATTAGGGCAAAATAAAACTCCAAATCTTCAGTGTAACAAAAGCACTCAATAGGAGTCCATAGTTACTGAGGTTAGTGTTGTGTAGTGATCAAGAGCCTGATGATTGTTGGGAAGAAGCTATTTTTGAACCTAGTGCTCATGGTTTTTAGATACCTGTACCTGATGGAAGTCTATAAGATTGTGAGAGGTTTAGATATAGTAAAAAATCGGATTATTTTTCCCATGGTAGGGGTTTCAAAAGCATGAAAGCATATGTTTAAGATAAAAAGAAGGAATTTTAAAGCGGTTCGAAGGGGATATTCCTTTACACAGATAGTGGGTGAAATCGAGGACTCGCTGCCTGAGGACATTTGGTTGTTTGAAAGATACAGCATAGCTACAGGCCCTTCGGCCCACTGAATCCATGCTGACCATCGATCACCCGTTCACACTAATTCTATGTTATCCCACTTTCTCATCCACTCCCTACACACTAGGGACAATTTATAGAGGGTCGATTAACTGACAAGCCTGCATGGCTTTGGGATGTGGGATGAAACTGGAGCACCCTGAGGAGATCCCATGTGGTCACAGGGAGAACTGAAAGCTTTACACAGATAGCACCCGAGGTCAGGATTGAACCAGGGTCTCTGGCACTGTAAGGCAGCGGCTCTACCAGCTACACCACTGTCCCACCCAGGAGGTGGCGGAATAAGACTCTAAGTTTAAGAAACATTTAGGCGGACGCTCAAGTAAGCAAAACATAGAAAGATAGGGACTTAACATAAGCAAATGGGATTAGTATAGATGGCAAATGGGTCAGCATAGACGCAGTGGACCGAAGGGCCTGTATCTGTGCTGCACAGGTCCATGGCATAGATTTTCAATGCAAGTACCAGGTCTCTCTTGATTTGTGTAATAATTGCAATTGAATTGCAAGTGGAAGAGAGAAGGATAGGTTTATAATTATCATTAAAAATCCTTTATCCTATTCAGCTTCCAGTAAATATATAGACAGCAGAGCAGATCGTAAAAAATGTTTATAATTCAGCTGCAGCATATGGTGGCAAATCTAACCATTTATTAATCCTCTCGCTCCAAGTGATTACACAGTGTGAAATCCCCAGCTCCCCAAATATTCGAGGTGTTCTATTTAATTACCCACATCACTGAATATGAGATGGAAATGTAGGGTCGGTGTCTCAGATTAGTCGTAGAACAGGCCTCAGCGCAGATGCAGTGTTCAAATTGATTTTTAATTGCGTAAAACATTAGAGGCAGCTTAAAGCCTGACTGTGGACACGGAGGGGGTGGTGAGCAAAAACCTGCTTTCGCCTCCTTCTCTCCTGCTACCATATTCTGCAACTACATTGCAGGCAGCCAAAATTCATGTTCATAAGCCATGGGAGCAGAATTAGGCCATTCGGCCCATCGTGTCTACTCCACCCATTCAATCATGGCTGATCTATTTTTCCCTATTAATCCTATTCTCCTGCCTTCTCCCCATAACTTTAGAATGGGAGAAGGGGGAAATTATTGGTTTCGGTATTGGTATTAGCAGTGATATTAGTATTGGTATTGGCATTGATATTGGTTTCACTGTTGCTATAGGTATTGATTTATTATTGTGACATGCACCGAGATACAGAAAACAAAATTGATTACGTGCTAAGTAGCCATATCATGCTATTCATGAGTGCGATCAAGTCATACACAAATACAATAAATAGACCAAAGAGGGACATACAGATATAATGTTACAGTGTTATGGAGTTACAAATACAGAGAAAAGGTGCAAGGGTCACAATGAAGTAGGTTGGAAGATCAGGACTACACCCTAGCTTATATGGGGACCAGTAAAACTGATAACAGTGGGAAAGAAGCTGTTCCTAAATCTGGTGTATGTGCTTTCAAGCTTTTATACATTCTGCCTGATGGGTGTAGTAGAAGAAGGAATAACCTGGGTGGGATTGATCTTTGATTAAGTTGGCTGATTTCCCGAGGTAGTGTGAAGTTTCGATGGGGAGTCAATGGTGAGAAGTCTGGTCTGTGTGATGGACTGGGCTACATCTAGAAATCTTTGCAATTTCTTGTGGTCTTGGGCAGAACTGTTCCCAAACCAAACTGTGGTGCAACCCTATCATAAGGTTTCTGCGGATCAGCCAACTCTGTGCGGGGCTCAAAGCATATGGAAACCAGGTGTGGAAGAACAGAGGTCGGGATTGTTTTCTGGAGAGAGAGAGGGAGAGGGCCGGCTATCGAGGGACACAACGAGAGAACACGTGAGTGTCATCAGTCCTGGGGCTGGAATGCCTCTGGGTGGTCCTCGAATCCCTCTCTCCCCCAGACCATCCAGCTGTATGCACACCAGCACAGAGCCACGCAGGTCAGTGCAACATCTGTCAGCACAACAGCCAGCCCAGTCTAGGCCCACTGCAGCTCACTGTCAACCTCCTGCGCTGTTGGAGGCGCCAGGGTTTTGTAAGCCCTTCAGCTCCTGTTAAAGGGCGGCACACTGGTGGGTAAAGCCGTTGCCTGATAACACAAGCGGCCTCTGGTGCTGTCTGTGTAGAATTTGCACGATCTCCCTGTGACCACGTGGAATTTCCTCCGGGTGCTCCGGTTTCTTCCCACACTCCAAAGACGTGAGGGTGTGTAGGTTAATTGGCCCTCTGTAAATGTCCCTTTGCACCGCTCCTCCCGTGGTGTGGCGCTCGTTCAGTACCGCCCCTCCCACAGTGCAGTGCTCCCTCAGTATCTTTGCTCAGTACTAACCCCTCCCTCAGTATTGCCCCTCCCACTCCTCAGATGGGTTCAACATTCTACATTGAGTTTACCTGTGGACCTGTGTTTGATTCAAGATGGTCTGCAAACCTTTCACCTTCACGGCGAGTCCCACCTGGTTCCACCCTTGCTCTGTGCTGCACTGGGGTTGTTCAATTACCAGAACCCTTGTCTCAGTAATAGTTCTAATCATCAATAGAGTAGAGCAAACATGGCTTGGGGCTTTCTATAATCTCATATTCCTACAGGATCCTGGCCTTTACGAGAGAGTCAGCAGGTGATTCTCAATCTATTTCATGGCTTTTGAAATCTCATTGCTTCATATATTTTGCAAGAACAGGTCCCCCGCTGAGCTGAACACTTCTCTGTCTGTAGACTACGCTGCTCCATTTCCTTCCTCTTTTATCCTTAAGTTTGCCCAGACTACATGTGCACATCCTCTAACCTCATCTACTCGTGACAGTGTTCCCGATGTGGCCTCCTGTACATCCATGAGATAAAGCGTTGTTTTGTCGAACACAGACTGTAGACTTTAGAGATACAGAGCTTAAACAGGCCCTTCGGCCCACCGAGTCCGCGCCGGCCCATGATCACCCCATATACCTATACTGACCCACACACGTTCAAGTTCAAGTTCGTGAGTTTATTGTCTTGTGTCCCTGATAGGACAATGAAATTCTTGCTTTGCTTCAGCACAACAGAACATAGTCAGCATTGACTACAAAACAGATCAGTGTGTCCATATACCATAATATAAATATATACACACATGAATAAATAAACTGATAAAGTGCAAATAACAGATAATGGGTTATTAATAATCAGAGTTTTGTCCGAGCCAGGTTTAATAGCCTGATGGCTGTGGGGATGTAGCTATTCCTGAACCTGGTTGTTGCAGTCTTCAGGCTCCTGTACCTTCTACCTGAAGGTAACAGGGAGATGGGTGTGTGGCCAGGATGGTGTGGGTCTTTGATGATACTGCCAGCCTTTTTGAGGCAGCGACTGCGATAATTCCCCTCGATGGAAGGAAGGTCAGAGCCGATGATGGACTGGGCAACTGGAGACAATTTACAGTTTCTACCAAAACCAATTAACCTACAAACCTGCACGTCTTTGGAGTGTGGGAGGAAACTGGAGCACATGGAGAAAATCCTGGCGGTTGCAGGAAGAATATGTATACTCTGTACATACATCACTCGGTCAGGATCGAACCTGGATCTCTGGTGCTGTAAGGCAGCAACTCTACCGCTGCCTCCATAGAATCATAGAGTCAAATAGGATGGAAACTGGCCCCAGGACACAACTTGCCCATGCTGACCAAGTTGCCCGTCTACACTAGACCCACCTCTTCTGTCAACTCGGCTGTACACAAAAATGCTGGAGAAACTCAGCGGGTGCAGCAGCATCTATGGAGCGAAGGAAATAGGTAACGTTTCGGGCCAAAACCCTTCTTCAGACCCTTCTGCAGCTCGTTCCATTGACCCATAGGTGAAAATGTTGCCCCTCAGGTTCCTATTAAATTTTTCCCTTATCACCTTAGTTCTTTCCCCTCTCACTTGCGCTCGGTCCACCAAGGCCTTCTGGATCACCTGTTAGCTAACCATTTTAACTCCCCCTCCCACTCCCACACTGACCTTGCTGTCCTGGGCCTCCTCTATTGCCAGAGTGAGGCCACACACAGACTGGAGGAACAGCACCTCATATTCCGCTTGGGCAGCTTACAGCCTAATGGTATGAAGGGTGAATTCCACCCCCCTCCCCCCCACCCCCCACCACCCTCACCCGATAAACACCTGTGTGGAAAATCTGCCCCACAGTTAACTATTAAATCATTCCCTTCTCACCTTAAACCAATGCTCCCTGCTTCGTGATTCCCCTACCCTGAATAAAAGGCATCCAGTCTCAGAATTTCTGTCTTTGGGCCAGAGAATCTTTTGATTCCATTTATCTGTGTGACAAAGTGTCAACAGTAGCAGGAGTCAAAGTGATATGTTGGTAGAAAGATGCTCCAATATTTATTAGCATTCCTCTGAGCTCCCTCTTTATCCTTCCCCTCTCGGAGACTTCAATTAAGCAGGTCTGAGATGGCTTCTGATAGATCAAGCATTCTGTCCATCATTCAAGGGATTATCGTCGAACTCTCATGAAGCAATCAGGCACGAAGATGGGTTCCCAGCAAAGCTTCTATTTGAATTGAGCTCAGGGCGATAAAAGTCCACGATAATCACACACATCAGTCCAGGGTAATCACTTTTCCACGCAGTGTTACAGAGAAATGTGGGAAGGTTATGTGTAGAGCATAGAGTGCACTGCTCTTGAAGATTCCCCAGGTAATTCCCTGTTCTAAATCTGAAGAAGGTGAAGAACTAGCTTAGTTTAGCTTACGGTCACGTGCACCGAGGTACAGTGAAAAGCTCGTGTATCGTGCTAACCAGTCAGGGGATAGGCTATACATGATTACAATTGAGCCGTCCACAGTGTAGAGATACATGATGAAGGGAATAACGTTTAGGGCCAGCTAAAGTCGAATTAAAGATAGTTCAAGGGTCTCCAAAGAGGTAGATGGTAGGTCAGGACTACTCTCTAGTTGGTGATAGGATGTCACATGATAACAGCTGGGAAGAAACTGTCCGTGAATCTGGAGGTGTGCCTTTCCACACTTCTGTACCTCTTGCCTGATGGGAGAGGGGAGAAGAGGGCATGACCGGGATGAGATTCATATTTGATTATAGTGTAGATTAAGGCAACATGATACCTTCATGATGATTGTATCTACTGGGAGGTCATTCAATAGGCCCTTCAGCCCAACACATCTGTCCTAACCCTTTTGCTAACCCTTTTGCCCATTTATACTAATTCTATTTGCCTGCTTTACAGATCAGTTTAGAATGGAGAAGCAAAGAACTG
Organism: Leucoraja erinaceus; assembly: GCF_028641065.1. NCBI lineage: Eukaryota > Metazoa > Chordata > Chondrichthyes > Rajiformes > Rajidae > Leucoraja > Leucoraja erinaceus. The sequence goes on along the minus strand of NC_073393.1, from coordinate 21,868,364 downwards.
CAGATGCTGGTTTGCACAACTGGACAGAAATTGCTGGAGTAACTCAGCAGGTCAGGCAGCATCTTTGGAGAACATGGCTGGGTGGTGTTTTGGGTCGAGACTTCTTCAAACCGATTGTGGGGAGAGGAGGAAGAAAGCTGGGGAAAGGAAGAGGCAGGGCTAAACATTGTCATGTACACTAGGGTGCAATGAATTCCTAGTTCACAAGGAGCTCACGGAGTAAACACTGTACATGACCATAAACTAAACTCAGCTCAATACTAATGTATGGCTTGATTTGTACCTATGTACAGTATGATTTGACTGGATAGCACACAAGCAAAGCTTCACTATACCTCGGTACATGTGACAATAATAAACAAATACTAATATCAATATTATCTCTGAGTTGGTTAATACAAAGAAAAATTTATCCAACAACAGAATAAACACTTCCACCATAGTTCTCGTAATGGAAAAGCAACTCCTATTGATTCCAGAGTCTATCACTGCTATTAGAGTGTGAATGGCAAATGGTGGTCCTGAATGGGCAATTAAACTGCATTGATTTTAAGAGAATATTGGAAAAACTGTTAGACCACTGAGGTTTATTTTCGTGCCAGGAAATTCAAATGTTTACATAAAGGTCACAGTGGAGAGGTGGTAATTTTTAACTATTGAGTCTATTTTCATTTAACAAATGGAGTCAAGTCCGTTAAAAGTGATTTTGTCACTTCAGCTAGGAAATTCAGAACCTCAGTTTCATATCTATGTAAAAACAAGAAAATGCAGATGCTGCTTTACAAAGAAGGGCACAAAATGCTGGGGTAACTCAGCAAGTCAGGCTGCTTCTCTGGGAATTGGATAGATGACGTTTCGGGTCTTCATTTTTGATTGATTGGTTGATTGGTACACATCTCGGAGGATCTGTCCTGGTCCCTCAATACCTCCAAGCTGATCAAAAAGGCGCAGCAGCGCCTTTACTTCCTGAGGAGGCTCAAGAAAGCTCACCTGTCCCCCCAGATCCTGACCAACTTTTACCATTGTACCATCGGAAGCATCCTGACCACCTGCTTCACGGTATGGTACAACAGTTGCACTGTAGCGGACAGGAAGGCACTACAAGGGGTGGTGAAAACCGCGCAGTACATCATCGGTGCCCCGCTCCCTGCCATGGATGCCCTCCACCGAAAACGGTGTCTGAGACGGGCAGGGAAGATCATTAAAGACCCCTCCCACCCCAACCATGGACTGTTTGCCCTCCTCCCATCAGGGAGACGGTACAGGAGCCTCAGGTCTCGTACTAGTAGGATGAGGAACAGCTTCTACAATAATACCATCACATTGCTGAACTCGGAGTCCCGCCGATAGATTTCTCCAGTCCCTCAGTCCACATTGTTTGATTATTCTGCATTTTTATTTCTATATTGCACTACTACTACGGACTGACGCTAAACTGCATTTTGTTGTACCCATACTTGTATTTGTGCAATGGCATTAAAGTTCAATTGAATTGCATTGATACATGTGGCACGTCACAGTGAAATTCCTTGTTTTGCATACCATACGCAAAGTGTGCAAAAGTGTATGGCATCGACAAAGTTGCAAAAGTATTCAATACAGTCCCCAATGTTCCCTCTTTGTTCTTGGAGTCCCTCCTTTCTCTTGGCAGAACCCCCACACGGGTCCCTCTTCATTCTCAGTAACTCGTCCGACCTCCGGCACCCACCATGGGCCCGTCCTCTGCTGCACACTGCCGGGTCCTCTCTTGGATGGTCCTGCGGTGCTCAGCAGGAGTTTCTGATGGCCCTCCTCACTCCTCAACAGCCCATCTCAATAATCCTCCTCACTCTCAGCGGTTGCTCGCGGGTCCCTCATCATTCTCATGACGTGGGTCTCATCGACGTCCGTGGCGAGCGAGCTGCGCCTACTGGCGAGGTTGGCCCCGCTCACCGGAAACACTCTGGGAACTATCTTCAGACTGGACATTAATGCAACATTCTTGTGTGGTTGCTCTGTAGTGCATCAGTTGGATTGAGTGAGGCTCCCCTCATCTTAAACCTAATGTCCTCCAGTTCTTGCCTGCGTTTGGCCAATATCCTGCTAACCATTTCCTATCCATGGACCCGTCCTAGTTCTTGTGAATTTTCAAAAGGGAACAGGCCAAATACTTACAAAGAATGCCTACAGTATAGCAGAGTTGTGGGAATGAGCTGAAATGGGTAAGACAGATGGGGCCTCTCTGTCACAGTCCCTGCTCAGGATGGCAGGTGGACAATCTGCCCTCGTGGGATTTCACTGTGCTTGAGTAGAGTGAGTTTGCAACATCATTCACGTTCAGTAACAGACTTCCTGCCGGGCCAGTTGAACAAACAGAACTATGTTTATTTTTCAAGAGTGGCATTAATTAAACCAGATCTCCTTTTTAAATTGAAATGATGTGATTGCGAATCGCAGTAAGTGCCAAGTGATAAATCTGGGAACTTAGTTTAGTTTAGATTAGTTTATTTATTGTCACGTGTACAGAGATACAGTGGAAAGCTTGTTCTGTGTGCAATCCAGTCAAATCACACTATACATGCGTACAATAAATCCTCTTCTGGAACTGCACGTAGAGAATCGCCACGTTCCAGCGCCATCTTGCAATTTCCACGTCTCCGAAAAGTCTGGAGACTAACAGCGGGTCAGGCAGCATCTCTGGAGAAAAAAGATGGATGACATTTCGGGTCTGAACCCGGCTTCAGCCCAATCATGGCCCAAGGAGATTTGTGATATCTTAATTTCTCACGTTAAGGCCCATTGTCCTGGCGGCACTAGATGGATGAAGTAGGAGTCAGCCTGGCCCAGTTTTAGTCAGGAGGAAGAGATTAAACTAGATGCAGCTGAGGTCACATCAGCCAAGGAGTGCCAAGGCAATGCTGCTGCCTCACAGCTCCAGAGACCCAGGTTCAATTACAACCTCGGGTGCTGTCTGTGTGGAGTTTGCACATGATTGTATGGGTTTCCTCTGGGTGCTCTGATTTACTCCCACATCCCAAAGGCATGCGGGTTGATAAGTTAGTTGGCCTCTGTAAATTTCCCCTTGTGTGTAGACGAGTGGTATAATCAGGGGAAGGATGATGAGAACATGGGTAACACAGTAGCGCAGCTGGTAGAGGTGCTGCCTCACGGTGTCAGAGATCCCGATTCGATCCTGACTTTGGGCGCTGCCTGTGTGTGGAGTCTGCCTGTGTGTGGAGTCTGCCTGTGTGTGGAGTGCTCCGGTTTCCTCACACATCCCAAACATGTTCAGGTTTTTGGGATGTGTATTAATGTACTGTTAATTAGCCCTCTGTAAATTGCCCCTAGTGTGTAGGAAGTGGATGAGAAAGTGGGAAAACGTAGAACTAGTGTGAATGGGTGATTGGTATGCGTTTGTATCTTTCAATCAATAAAGTGGTATTAGTGTTAGTGGGTGCTTTATGGTTTCAATGGGCCAACGTTTCTTGGTGTTGTACTGTATGTCTCCACAGGAAGCAAGATTAATATGGTCCCCTACTCTCCCACTTCCAATAATAAGCAAAATTCTCTTCCACTACCACACTCTTCCTCCTCCCCACTCCACACTTAAAGCATTAAGTCACTTGGACAGGTACATGGATCGGAAAGGTTGTTTAGTGGAATATGGGCCAAACGCAGGCAGGTGGAACTAAAGTGTCTGTCCCACTTGGGCGACCTGATCGGCGAGTTAAAAATAGTGTCTTCGACCTTCCAGCTCGAGGGCACTCGCCTGGAAAGCCTCGAGCTGGATCGACCCGTCAGTATTGAAACCGCAAGCTGCATCGACCGACCGACCACACATTGCAATAGCGGGGGCCAGGGAAAGCGTAGGAGTGCTGTCTGTGCGATGAAGATGAAGGTAAAATGGCTGCATAGTAACGGTAAGTCCTTTAGAGAGCGCAGGGGGGTGGGGGAAGGGGAGAGGAGGGGAGAGGAGGGGAGAGGATGGGGAGAGAAGGGGTGGAGACACTTTTAAGAAGTACTAGACTAAGTGGGACCCGTTGGGCTGGTCTCCCAACGCAATATTCCACTTTCACCAATTCCAATATTGGTGGTAAGTGGGGGGGGCTTTCTGGAGCGCTGGTATGGGTGTTGTGGGCTGAAGGGACTGGGCTCCAGAGGGCTAGTATGGACATTGTGGGCCAAATGGATTCTTGGGGTGGCAGCTCAGTCCCTCAAGCCTGGTGTGCTGGCAGCTCACTCACAGCTGGTGGGCTGGAAGTTGAATCACAGGTATTCCTTGAAATTCCATTTCAAGCAGGGTGCAAGGCCACCAAATTCAATACCATTTTCCTACCATTTCAAGTAGGTTGCAAGGCCATCAAATTCAAGTGCAGTTTCATACCATTTCATGCAGGGTGCATGGCCACCTGATTCAAATGCAGTTTCATACCATTTCATGCAGGATGCATGGCCACCTGATTCAAATGCAGTTTCATACCATTTCAAGCAGGGTGAATCCACCATAAAACCACACAAAACACCACACTCGCAGTTCTGTAGACATTCAGTGTGTTCAGTTGATTCACAGCTCAGACAGAGTCGTGACCTCTCCCTCTCCCATCATGCAGAGACTGAGCCACACCCACACTTCCGAGTTTTATAATCCCTCCCCCTCCCACCGGAAAAGGTGTGGCCTTCATGGAGAGAGATTCTCAACATTTTTTAAACACTAATAACACTTTTATTTTTCATTGATGGGTGGAATCCTCTGCACCTGGTGAGCGGAAGGGGACTGAGTAAGATGACCAAAAATCACAGCAGTAAGTGGTAACGTTTTATCAAAAATCAATATACAGTGCAAACAGGGTCAAGTTTAGACAACCAACCATTTGCAGTGCTTTTACTTCAACCCAAAACCCCAACCAACCATTTGCAGTGCTTTTAGTTTAACCCAATACCCCAAACAACCATTTGCAGTGCTTTTACTTCAACCCAAACCCTCACCAACCATTTGCAGTGCTTTTACTTCAAACCAACCACATTTTCATTTTCAAACCACATTAAGCGCACTCAAGGTCAGTAAAACCACACTCACAGTTTAGTAGACATGTGTTCAGTGTTAGTCACAGCTCAGACTTTGAGACGTGACCCTCTCACTTCCCCCATCTTGCAGGGACTGACTGAGGCACGACACTTCCGGGTTTTATACTCACTCCTCCCACCCACCAACAGGTGCAGCAGAGAGAATGTCAAAATATTTTAAACATTAATAACTCTTTTATGTTTCATCGATGGGAAAAATCCTCTTGTCCTGCGCAGAGGAGGGGGACTGAGCAAGCTGGCCAAAAATCACTGCCGTAAGTGGCAGCGTTTTTTCTAAAATCATGAAACAGAAAAACAGGAAGTGGTCAAGATCTTACTTTTAGTAATATAGATAATAAAGTTTAGCGGGCATTTTACCTACCGGTAGGTTTTCCTTCGTCCTGAAACTCCAATGATCCAATCAAAATGCCCGGTCAGCGAAGGAGATTGCCTACGGCTGCCCTCGACTGCCTGTAACTAAATTGCGACCTCACTACACTGCACTAAGAGTTAAAAATAACCATGCCGACCAAATTTTACTCGCGGAAATTTTTTCAATATGTTGAAATATTTTCTGCGACCTAGCTGAGGCCGCAAGTATTTGGGAACTTCCCTCGAGCATGAAGGAGAGTTCCAGCGACCTCATAGGACCTCCTAGGACCTCGTGTCGACTATGCTGTGAGTTTGAGTCGAGGGCAAACTCTTCTCAACTCACAGATTAGGTCGCCCAAGTGGTATAGGGTCTTAAATGTAGAAGGGGCATTTAGACACAAGAAGCTGCAGGTGCTGGTTTACACAAAGAACCCAATGTGCTGGAGTAACTCAGCAGATCAGGCAGCCTCTCTAGATAATATGCACAGGGGGCATTTCAGATTGGGTCTCTTCTTCAGACTGATCATGAGGTCCGCGTGGGCAAGTTGAGCCAAAGGGCCTGTTTCCATTCTGTATGATTCTATGATGTTGTCAAGCTGGAAAGGGTGCAAAGAAGATTTATGAGGACATTGCCTGGACCTGAGGGCCTGAACTATAGGGAGAGGTTGAGCAGGCTAGGAGTTTTTCCTTGGAGCGCAGGAGGATGAAGGGTCTAATTTCATGCATAATCATGAGAGGAATAGATCAGGTAAATGCATAGTCTTTTGCTCAGAGTAGGGGAATCGAGAATCAGAGGACATAGATTTAAGGTAAGTGGGGAATGATTTAATTGGAACCCGAGAGGTAACCTTTTTTTACACAAAGGGTGGTGCGTTTATGGAATGAGCTGCCGGGGGAGGTGTTTGAGGCAGTTACTGTCATATTACTTTACAGAGAGTTGGACAGGTACATGGATAGGATAGGTTTAGGGGTTATGGGCCAAACGTGAATGGGTGGGACGAGTTGTTGTGCATTAGGGTGCTTGGAACTGACATAAAATAACACTCAGATACGGGAGTAAACGAACAAGCTTCTTTATTCCGGGGATGCCACCTTGAGTCTCCCCCAGCGCATGCATTCCCTCGCACAAGACATTAACATATGCATAATTATATCACTGCTCCCCCTTTAAGGCAGGTGACACCATTTATATTATATACACCACACTAGTGGAGATGGGGCATGTTGAGTGGCCGTTAGTGGGTTAGTTGGGCTGAACGACCTGTTTCCACATTGTATGACTTTATGACTATGAATCTATCTATGTCTCTAATATAAAGAATTACCGAGGTTACAGCCGAGATAAAGATAGTTATACCAGCGTTTCTACTCCACATGTGTCTCTCCACATTGGCCTTCATCTCAACCTATTAGCATTTTACCATCTCCCCAGTGTGTTTGTCCAACTTTGCCTGGAATGCATCAATCGCATCCTTATTTTTGTCTTTAACACAGCTTTAAAGGGGCCTGGGAGAAGGGTTATTAAACGTGAGTCTCTCTCTCTCTCTCTCCCTCTCACTCTTTCACACTTTCTCTCTCTCGCTCTTACTGCAAGGTCCCAGGGACCAGGCACCATTTCAGACTCGTTCTTTACTGCTCTTGAGGTTGCATTTCTGCAGAAAGCCATCCCTAGTGTTAATGAGAAACAGAGGGCATGGGGAAGTCTTTCATTTGTAGAATCAATATCTCACAACAATTTGTTAGAATCACAGGTGTTAAAAAAATAATTAAATGGCCCAAAGTAACCCTCTTCACAGACGCACTGTTCCCAACCCTTGTGTGGATAATTGCGATTAAAGGATTTTTCATTTCATGCTCCTCTCCATTGAATCTGCATCGCCAATGGTAAATTTGCATATTGCATAAAGATTTCCCTTGTAATTTTTGGCATAAATTACTGGGTCCCTTCTGCATTTTGAATAACTTAAATCTTGCCAGAATGGGTTTATGGTTTACTGGAAAAGGCCAAGTGCTAATTGGGTTTTTCAGAGGGATTAGATTTGTACCGATCTTCAGATCCCTGCGTTGAATCCAAAACAGCATATGATGAGCGAGTATTCCCAGCAATGTCCATCCCTTTGTGACTTGACTTGAGCTGGCTTTGCTGAAGCATCATCAGTAGATGGCCAAGTCTGACTGCACCTCGCAGTTAACTTTCTCGTGTGTGGGGGAGAACCACAGTCTAGGGTCCTTCCACTGCTGGACATTAGGGGGCAGAGTCCACTGGGGACACCCCTCAAACAAGAGATGGGATGTCACCCCAGGGGGCCACATGAAAGGCATGGGTTAAAAAAAATGCTGCCTGACCCACTGAATTCCTCCAACATGTAATAGAAAAGAACTGTAGATTCTGGTTCATACCAATGATAGACCTTAAAACACTAGAGTAACTCAGCAGGTCAGGCAGCATTCTGGAGAGCAGGGATTGACAATGTTTTGGGCTGGAACCTTTTTTCAGATTGGGGAAAGGTCCCAACCGGAAAGGTCAGCTATCCATGTTCTCCAGGGATGCCTCCTGACATGCTGAATCACTCTAGCCCTGTGTGTCTTCATTTTTGTAAACTACCATCTGAATTTCCTTATTTCTACAGGATGGCAAGAGATTTTATGAATGTAAAAAAACACTGAAAAAGGGTCCCAACCCGAAACATTACCTATGAATGTTCTCCATAGATGCTGCTTGATCTGCCGAGTTACTCCAGCACTTTGTCTTTTTTTGTGTAAAAACTGGTGTGAACACTCCTAGGGTATGGCATTACTTCAGTTTAGAGATACAGCAGGGAAACAGGCCCTTCAACCCATCGAATCCGTACCGACTAGCACTATCCTACACATTAGAGACAATTTGTAATTTTACCGAAGCCAATTAACCTACAAACCTGTATGTCTTTGGAGTGGGGGAGGAAACCGACACACCCAGAGAAAACCCATTTGGTCACAGGGACAACGTACAGACAGCACCCGTAGTCAGAATCATAGTCAGAATCAAACGCAGGTCTCTGTCACTGTGAGGCAACAAATCCACCGCTGCGCCCCTGTGCCATTCAATACATTATTGAATACATTACTGAGAATGTATGAAGAGTTTGTGCCGTTTTTGTTTAGTATATATATTTTATTCTGAATAAAGTTTATTTATAGGGGAGAAAAAAAATTCCACTTTCTGTGTGCAACCCACTGTAAATGGAATTTATTTTCTCTTATCGTCACACAAACACTGATGGGTTGATAGAAGCATATGACCTATTTACATATTAACACTGCATTGTTCCTCTGGGAGGTGTATGTTAGTGTTGCCATCTCACCATGGCTGAGATTTTACTTAGACAAGAGGCACAGATTTTGGGTACTTTTATACTTCTTCCCAAAGTATCCCTGCCTGGTCTGTGAGGATACACAATGCACTGATGCAACATATACTTTCTGTTGGATGCAAGCTAATTGATATAGAGCTTTTATGCACTTCCTATACATGCGGGATTACAAGACATGCGAGGTTGGGCAGGCTAGGACTTTATTCCTTGGAGTGCAGGAGGATGAGGGGTGATCTTTATAGAGTTGTATAAAACCAGAGGACATAGGTTTAAGGTGAGGGGCGAAAGATTTTATTGGAACCTGAGGAGAATTGTTTTTACACAAAGGGTGGTGGGTGTGTGGAAGGAGCTGCCAGAGTTGAGGCAGGTACTATCACAATGATTTGGTCATGTACATGGAAATGATAGGTTTAGGGGGTTATGGGCCAAGCGCAGTAGGTGGGACAAGTGTAGATGAGGCATGTTGGTCAACGTGGGCAAGTTGGTCCGAAGAGTCTGTTTCCGTGCTATATGACTCCATGACTCCATCATATACATTCTGTTGCATGCAAACTTATTGATAGATACTCTTAATGTGCTTCTATTAAATGAAGGATTACAAATCATTGAGATTATTTATTGAGTCACAGCTTTCTGAAGCCCAAGATCCTCTTGTCAGTTGTCTTATTGGACAACACACTAATTATTTTGGCAGTGTAACTAGCTATAATGAGAGGTATTACTACACATTTCAATTGACATTTAAATTATAACCTGCAATGGGACTGTCTACTACATTGCAAATTATAGCTCTGCAGAAGTCAAAGCAGTGATGATATAATCTAACAAGGGTGTCATTAGTTTTACTTGGACTTCAAATACTCGTTCTCCTTGTGCTCTTGGAACAGTATAACCTACGTTAAGCCAGCATTATTTATAGAGCAGGAATTATTTTTTCACACCAGAGCCAATTTTGTACTCATTAACATTTCAGTGCTGGGAGTTTGAAACCTTTTCCAATTTGGCTTTGTCGAGGCCCAAGACATATATCCTCTGTTAGACAATATCAAGATCATGTGAAAATGACTTAACTCCTCATCAACACTGTTCGTAGAGAAAAAAAAAACACAGGCTGTTTGACCCATCCATTCCTTACTGGCTTTAGCCCCCCTTGGCATAAAACACTCAATCATATTTATCCTTTCCCCCATCCCAACTACATTTACTTTAGACTTTAGAGATACAGCATGGAAACAGGCACTTCAGCCCACCGAGCCCCCACCGACCATCGATCACCCATAGACTAAATTAATAAGCCTAATACTAATGCAAAAAAGCCCAACTTAGTTCAATTTAAAGTTACCGCATAGAAACAAACAGCAGAACAAAGAGATTCCTACTTGCTGTAACTTTACAGGTCGCAACAACGCACAGATAAATATATAATAATCAGTAATACAATAAATTAATAATCAGTAATACATAACAGTGTTAAACCGAAGTCCGTAATGCAAGGTAACATCCTTGTGAATCTTTTGTGAACCCTTTCCTGCTTAAAGAGTTGAGTGTTTTATTGTTGTGTGTACCAAAAACAGAAACAATTAAATTCTACTTGCAGCAGAATAACAGCCCTGTAAACACAGTGCACATGGACAACATATAATGAACATCAAAATTAAATTAATAAGGTCTGAAGAAGGGTTTCGACCCGAAACATCACCTATTCTTTCTATCCAGAGATGCTGCCTGTCCAGCTCCAGACTTATTCCAGCATTTTGTGTCTATCTTTGGTTTAAACCAGCATCTGCAATTCCTTCCTACCCCAATAAGCCTGTTGAATGCTGGGTAGAGCCTATGCTTGAACCTGGCATTCACGGTTTTCAGACTCCTACACCTTCTTCCCGATGGTAGGTGTGAAACGAGAGCATGGTCAGAGTGGTGTGGGTCTTTGATGATGCTGGCTGCCTTTCTGAGGCAGCACTTCCTATAGACCCCACAATGGTGAGAAGGTCAGTACCCATGAGGGACTGGGTAGTATTCACCACTTTTTGCATTCTCCTTCATTCCTGAGCATTTGAACTGCCGAACCATGTGCGATGCAACTAGTCAATATGCTCTCTACCATACACCTGTAAAGGTTTAAGCGAGTATTTGTTGACATGCCAAATATCCTCAATCTTCTAAGGAAGTAGAGGTATTGATGGGCTTTCTTTATAATTGATGATGCTGGCTGCCTTTCAAGAGAGAGTTAGATGAAGCAGTGGAGGCCAATTCACTGGATGCTTTCAAGAGAGAGTTAGATAGAGCTCTTAAAGATGGCAGAGTCAAGGGGTATGGGGAGAAGGCAGGAACAGGGTACTGGTTGTGGATGATCAACCATGATCATATTGAATGGCGGTGCTGGCTCGAAGGGCCAAATGGCCTACTCCTTTACCCATTGTCTATTGTCTGTAATTACATCAATGTGCTGGATCCAAGGCAGATCTGCAGCGACGCCTGCCTAAATATTTTAAGTCGTTGACTCTCTCTCTCACATCGAGGTAAACAGGTTCAAAAAGACAGGTTAAAAAAAAAGGGCCACAGCCACAACAGGGGAGATTAGAAAATCAGACGTTCAGCCTAACATATGAGAGGTCCATTCAAAAACCTGAAAATGGCAAGGCATAAGCTGTTCAATCTGGTGGTACAGTTTTTAACCTTTTGCCCAATAGGAGAGGGGAGCAGAGGGAATGGCTGGGGTGTGATTGGGCCTTGATTATGTTATAATTGATAACTAACAAAATTGATTACTTACCCGGGTCCCTGGCATTGGAAGGCAGCACCTCTACCGCTGCTCCACAATGCTGCCTTCTGAAGTAGTAGTGTTGTTGTGTTTTCTTGACCTTAGCATCAACCTGTTTGGACCAGGACAGATTGTTGTTGATATTTACAACCGGAAACTTGAAGTTCTCAATCACATCCACCTCAGCGCCTCTGCCACATTCTGCGGTGTGTACTCAACCCCACTTCCTGAAGTCAATGACGAGCTCCTTCATCTTGTTGGCATTGAGGGAGAGGATGTTGTCTTGACGCCATGTTACCAGGGCTCTCTTTCTCCTTCCTGCACTGTGTCCTGTCATTGTTTGATATCCACAAGGGTACATAAATCATTATATAGTTACAGCTACATAAATCATTTAAAGCAACGACATAGATTAAATAGACTGCAAAGCACTGGAATTTATTTCTCCGGAAATAAAATTGAAAACCAAAGAAGCTGGGCTAAAGTAGCACAGAATTGAATCAGACCGTGTACAAAGACACAAAGCCTTGGAGTAACTCAGCAGGTCGGGCGGCATCTCAGAAGGACATGGATCTGCAATGTTTCAGGTCGAGTCACTTCTTCAGGCTGAAAAAGACTTTGTCAGACAGTCCCAACTCAAAACATCACCAATCCACTTTCTCCAGAAATGTTGCCTGACCCGCTGAGTTAATCTAACACTTTGTTGTTTTTTTGTTCAAGAGCATCTACAGTTCCTCCTGTCTTCTGACCAGACCACATGTGCACTACACAGACACCTTTACTCGTAAGGTCTGTCTTAATTATGTTATTGGATTGTCTTGTGTTGGGGGGGGGGGGGGGGGGGGGGGGGGGGGGGGGGGGCGGGAGTCACTCTCGAACCAATCAACATCTTCTCCCCAGGCTTCCGCTGTCATGTGGAACAAGGTCACCAGAGAATCACAAGAAACTGGCCTGGAAATACAAGGAACTGAAGATGGTAGAACTCACGTGTGTCCTGTCAGATGCTGGAATCTTGGGCAAAACGCCAAGTGCTGGACAAACTCAGCGGGTCAGGCAGCATCTGTGGAGGAAATGAAAAGACAATGTTTCAAGTCAGGACCCTTCTTCAGACTGACTGTAGTGGGGGTGGGGTGGGGTGAGGGGGAGAGAAAGTTGGAAAAGAACAGAGGACGGGACAGAGCCTGGCGAGTGATAGGTGGAAACAGGTGCGGAACGTACATGTACTGAGATACAGTGAAAATCCTTGCAAATCATACCATACAAGAGTAAAATCAAGAAACAGAGACCTGCAGATGTTGGTTAATACACAAAAGACCCAGGTTAGGCAGCATCTCTGGAGAACATGGATAGGTGATGTTACAAGTCAGACTGAAGAAAGATCCGAGCTGAAACATCACTTTGTGCCTGTCTTTGAGTTCCTCCAGCTGTCTCTTTAGCTCAAGATTCCAGCATCTGCAGTTCATTGTGCCTCCACCAAACCAAGGATTGTCTGCCTTGTAGTGGGAGCTGTCTTCCCACACACTCTCAGTGCCTGCTCCATTCGAGAGAGAATGTTTGTGCTCACTTTAACACCCTTAAAGAGGTTGGTTAACACCTCAAGATCACCAACTGTTCCCACGCAACATCCCGTGATCGCTGTTAGCATCAGGGGATAGAAGAAGTACAAAATGCACACAGGGAAAGTAGGGCAGCTACTCTCAGAAGGGATTTCCAGCAAATGGAATGCTTGGTTAAAGGAAATCCAGGAGGATTACGTTCTTCAGGGAACTTGTTTCTCAGGCAGAGAACTAATGAGCCTTGGGACTCAACATGAGCCCAAATACTGCTACCCTCCTGGAGGAATGTGCTCAGGAATAGTACTTACAATTTACTTTAGACTTTAGCGATAGAGCACAGAAACAGGCCCTTCGGCCCATCATGTTTGTGCCGACCAGCGATCAGGCTGTACACTAACACACTAAGGCCCATTACAATGTGCATGAATGTGTGTATATTAGACAGAGCACTGAAATTGTGTGTTTATCGGCAGCTAGGTTGCATTATTTATTTCTGTTACTGCTATCTCAGGCTGGTCACCATCACTCTGGGTTTCCTCATACACTGCGCCTGCTTTAAACTTAAACAACCTTTGATCCTTGACAAAGAATCCAGGCTTATTGGAACCACTTTGACATCTTCCAGGCCAGTCAACCTAACGAAACATCTGCAGTGCAGATGTCTGTTCCACTAGAAATTGTTATTTGTGCATTGGCCTCTGCCCCCTGCCCCAGGTACCTAATAGCCATGAAACCAATGGTCAGGGTCAAGGGGTAGAGGTCAACAGGAAGAGAACACCAGCTATGTGCTCTTGAACCTAATGCTTTCCATAAAACCAGGAATGTTACAATAAGGATTATATTCCCTCCCTGCAATAATTCAGCCTTTGGGTCTTGACAGCTCGAATAAACCCTCTGTGGGTTGTGAAAGGGTTTAGTTTAGCGATACAGCGTGGAAACCGGCCTTTCGGCACATCAAGTCCACGCCGACCAGTAATCCCCGCACATTAACAATATGCTACAACAATAGGGACAATTTCCAATTTTACATAAGCCAATTAACCTACAACCAGTAGGTCTTTGGAGTGGGAGAGGAATCCGGAGCACCCAGAGGAAACTCATGCAGGACACGGGGAAAACGGACAAACTCCATACAGACAGCCCACATAGTCAAGTTTGAACCCAGGTCTCTGGCGCTGTAGGGCAGCAGCTCTAATGCTGTGTCACCGTGCCGCCCTGCAGTTTGATTAGAAACAGGACTGATGTGGGAAACTTGAGAGCAACCTGCAAGTACAAGCCACTGGGTGAAGAAGGGGTGGAGCAGGAGGAATGATGTAAACCGGAACATATAACATGGAACTACTCAGAATAAAAGGTCTTACCTTTGGAAAGGAGATGAGGAGGAATTTATTTAGTCAGAGGATGGTGAATATGTCGAATGAATTGCCACAGACAACTGTGGAAACCAAGTCATTGGGTATTTTTAAACCGAGATTACCAGGTTCTTGATTAGTAAGGGTATCAAAGGTTACGGGGAGAAGGAAGGAGAATAGGGTTGAGAGGGAAAGGTAGATCAGCCATGATTGAATGGAGGAATAGACTGGATGGGTTTATGAACAGTACAGCCAGCAAAAAAATGCCTCCAAGTTCACCCCCAACTCCACATTATCTGCAATTTCCTTCCATAAGATTTGATTAATTGACTGATTGATTGATTGATTGATTGATTGATTGATTGATTGATTGATTGATTGATTGATTGATTGATTGATTGATTGAAATAAAGATACAACATTGTACGGGCCCTTTTGCCCACCGAGCCTATCACGACCCTCCATTCATACTAGTTCCATTTTATCGAACGTTCTCATCCACTCTCTACACGGGCAATTTACAGAGTCCAACCTACAAGATCGCACAATGTTGCAAAGTGTGGCATCTCTATCCAGGCATAGCCAAGGTTCGGAAGGATGGAACAGCACATAGCATTGGGGGAAGAGGAAATTAGAAACTAATCTTTTATTGGTGTTACTTCTGATTCCTCCCAAGTCTATGTGTGGCCACCGCGGCAGGTTGAGTGTATTATTGATAAAGTTGGTGATATATTAATTTGATGATTGTTTGTTTGTAAACTGCCAATATAGGCAGCCTTTGATCGTGTTAATACTCTTTATGTTTGTTTTTGTTTTATGATTAAAAGTATTTGTAAAAAAAAGACTGTGTGCTTGTTTTATTTTTGAACAGTTTTATTTTATTTCTTCTCAATATGAAAGGCCTGAAAAACAGGCAGATATACAAGCCCAGAAATGTCTGGGAGTTTTGAGGCTGTCTTTGATTTCAGTTTAGAGGAGCAATTTGCTAACATTCACATTTATATAGGAAATCTTGAGAACCTGTACAGTCAAATTGGCCCCTTGGGTGGGTGGTTCAGAGGTCATGGAGATAATAAAGAAGCTGTGATACCATTGGATCAATCTTGCATCTCTCATGCAGAATATAAGGAAAGGTCACTGAGGAACAACATCAGATATTTTAAACACCAATTAGACATAATTCTGGAAGGAGTGGAGCGATATCAGGAAAGGGTGAGAGTGGAGCTGAAATGAAATTTATATTTTATCTGATCTGAAGTTTTGTGTCCCTGCGCCATTGATCTTTAGGCCTGCTCTCTTCACTGAGGCACCAGAGCCAGTGTGTTGTGGGCAATGTTTGAAATTAGTGTGACTTTTGCAGCATTAACTAAGGTTATAACAACAAAGGAGCAGAAAGCAGGCAGAGATAGGACGTTGTAGAAGAAGCTTTACTCAGTGCCTACACTGTGCTGTCCCAGCCACTGGAGACATTGACGGGACACTGATGAAAACCCACGCAGTCACAGGGAGAATATACAAACTCCGCACAGGCAATACCCATAGTCAGGATCGAACCTAGGTCTCTGGTGCTGTAAGGCAGCAAATCTACGCTGCGTCATTGTGCTGCCCTTTCTTCCACAAACCTCTCATCTCTGAAGCCCTGTCAGATAAATAACTGAAGACGTCTCTGAGCTGCTGCAGGACAGTGAGGGATTTTATCCTTCTGGTCACCCGATCAGATTGCCCATGTCAGAATGGAACACAGAAAAGTACTGCACAAGAACAGGCCCTTCAGTTTACAAAATCTCAAGATTCAAGATTTAAGATAGTTTATTGTCATGTGGCCCTGATAGGACAATGAAATTCTTGCTTTGCTTCAGCACAACAGAACATAGTTGGCATTGACTACAAAACAGATCAGTGTGTCCATATACCATTATATAAATATATACACACATGAATAGATAAACTGGTAAAGTGCAAATAACAGATAATGGGCTATTAATGTTCAGAGTTTTGGCCGAGCCACGTTTAATAGCCTGATGGCTGTGGGGAAGTAGCTATTCCTGAACCTGGTCATTGCAGTCTTCAGGCTCCTGTACCTTCTACCTGAAGGTAGCAGGGAGATGAGTGCGTGGCCAGGATGGTGTGGGTCCTTGATGATACTGCCAGCCTTTTTGAGGCAGCGACTGTGATATATCCCCTCGATGGAAGGGAGGTCAGAGCCGATGATGGACTGGGCAGTGTTTACTACTTTTTGGAGTCTTTTCCTCTCCAGGGCACTCAAGTTGCCGAACCAAGCCACGATGCAACCGGTCAGCATGCTCTCTACTGTGCACCTGTAGAAGTTAGAGAGAGTCCTCCCTGACAAACTGACTCTCCGTAATCTTCTCAGGAAGTAGAGGCGCTGATGTGCTTTCTTAATAATTGCATCAGTGTCTTGGCATCTGTGCCAAACATGATGCCAAGACCAACACCTACCTGCCTGCACATGATCCATATCTTTCCATTCCCGGCATATCCAAGTGCCTATATGTTGCACCCATGCTTTTTCACCAGAGATGCTGCCTGACCCGCTGAGTTACTCCAGCATTTTGTGTCTATATGTTGCTGCATGTAAGAATCGCATGATTCTGTTTTCAGTATATATGATTGATAATTAACCATTCTTGACTTTTATCTTTGACTCTCACGTTTATCCATGCCAAAGGGCCTGTTCCTGTGTTATACTGTTCTATGTTCTCCTTAATTCTAAAGGAAGAGAACAGTGTAAACAGGCACCGAAACAATCACACATTAATGCAAGAAAAACTGGTGATTATTTATTCTGTAATAATGGGGAAACAACTCTTTATACGGTGAACAAGGCACAAACTGCTGGAGGGCCAGGCAGCATCGGTGGAGGGAAATAGACAACAACCTGAAAAGTTGTCTGTCCATTCCCTCCACAGCATGGTGGCGCAGCGGTAGAGTTGCTGCCTTACAGCGAATGCAGCGCTGGAGAACGGGTTTTTTACAGGTGCTGGCTGTACGGAGTTTGTACGTTCTCCCCGTGACCTGCGTGAGTTTTATCCGAGATCTTCGGTTTCCTCCCACACTCCAATGAAGTGCAGGTTTGTAGGTTAATTGGCTTGGTCAATGTAAAAATTGTCCCTAGTGTGTGTAGGATGGTGTTAATGTGCGGGGATCGCTGATTGGCGCGGATCCGGTGGGCCGAAGGGCCTGTTTCCACACCGTATCTCTTAACTAAACTAACCTAAACTAAAAGATGCTGCCTGACCTGCTGAGTTCCTCCAGCACTTTGTGTTTTGCTCAACTTCCCCAGCATCTGCAGTTCCTTGTGTCTCTATGGTTCCCAAAAACTGACAGGGCTCGTGTGAGTTGCCACAAGTACTCATTGTTTGCAGAGATGGATACAATGGAACACCATCTTAAGGACGGCACACCCGCAGATGTAGATGGATCCATAGACTCATGCATGCAACCATCCACAAAGCCAATAGGACACAAAGTGCCGGAGTAACTCAGCAGGTCAGGCAGCATTTATAGAGAAATCTTCCAGTCTGAAGTAGGGTCCCAACCCAAAACGTCACCTATCCCTGTTCTCCAAAGAAGCTTTGTGACCCACTGTGTTACTCCAGCACTGTGTTACTCCAGTCCTTTTGTGCAAAGCACCACCTGCAGTTCCTTGTTTCTACATTCACAAAGGCAGTCGTGTGAACAGAAGTAACTGCACACAGGGCAGGAGTAAACGGAGACCGGGGAAAAAAAATCTTACAGCTTTTCTGGTTCCTAGCCAGGGAAAGCAAGACAAAATTAACAAACATCTTCTTAAATAATCCAACAACCTCATAACTCTTGCGGAAACATTAGCTTCATAATACTGTCAACATTTTGTAAAACATATTCCATCACTTTATGACTGAGCATTTAGAGTTGTAAATTTGGGAAGTAATGGATGGGGCAGGGTCTGGTGTGACAGGCCTGAGGGATGGGGTGCTGCACTGGCGGGAATCCATGGGCAGGGATATAAGGGATGTTGGCTTGCCAAGGAGACGAGACGAAAGGGAAATGAAGGGTCTGAAGCAAAGCTTCACAAGCAACCCTGTTGTTGCTCAAAGACATTTACAGCGCAGACAAAAAACATTCAGCCCATCATGTCCGTGCCAGCTGGAAGCTCAGCGGAATGGTCTACAGGAACAAGGAACTGCAGACGCTGGTTTACACAAAAGGACACAAAGTGCTGGAGTAACACAGCAAGTCAGGCAGCATATTTTCTGGTGAACATGTATAGGTGACGTTTTGGGTCGGGACCCTCCTTCAGATGCAAAACCACACTATTATTTAATGTCTTGATGTACTCATGTATGGTGTGATTTGCCTGGAAAACAATGTTCTTTACCGTACCTTGATACGAATGACAAGAATATGGGTAAATGACATTTCAGGTTGGGACACTTTGTCCTGCCCCTCCTCTCTTCCAGCTTACATCCCCCTCCCCCCATGCAATCATCGTCCCTAGTGTGTAGCACGAGTGTACTGGGTCGGCACGGACTCCGTGGGCCGAAGGGACTGTTTCCACGCAGTGTCAGTAAAGTCTAAAGTCGAACACTGCTGCAAGGTTTCCACATGCATCTAATTTCCCATTTGTCTCGCTGTCCCCTGCTCTCCATGTGGCCATTTCCAAGCCCATTTTTATTCTTTGCTCGTCGGCGTTAAGGCTTTTAAAAGAGAAACTTGTCCAACATCCAAACAAGGAGGGATGAATGGTTGCCTAGCAGCTGGTTCTCCGGAGAGGCGCACATCATAATGGCCGGATTTGTGATGCCGAGGGAGATATCATCGCTTTAGAATTTGCTGTGGTCTTACATCTGTTCATACCACAATGTCAATGTGTTCTCCTCCAATATGTTATGAACTGCAATCGAAATAGGAATGCTTTGAAAATTCTCCATCACTTGACATTTCCATTCATGGGAACTGTCCAGGGAGTGCAACACAAAGCTGGAGGTTTGAACTCCTGGGGCTGAAAGATAAGCAGGTTGCATTCTTTACAACGTCCAAAGTTCATAAGTTCATAAGTCATGGAAACAGATTTAGGCCACTCAGCCCATTGAACCTACTCCGCCACTCAATCACGGCTGATCTATCTTTCCCTCTCAACTCCATACTCCTGCCTTCTCCCTGTAACCTTTGACACCCTTCTTAATCAAGCACCTGTCAATCTCCACTTTAAAAATACCCAGTGACTTTGGCCTTCACCACCATCTGTGGCAATGAATTCCACAGATTCCCCACCCTCTGGCTAAAGAGATTCCACCTCATCTCCTTTCTAAAGGTACGTCCGTTCAGTCTGAGGCTGTGCCCTCTGGTCCTAAACTCTCCCGCTAGTGGAAACATCCTCTCCACATCCACTCTATCTAGGCCTTTCACTATTTGGTAAATTTCAATGAGGTTCCTCCTCATCCCTCTAAACTCCAGTGAGTACAGGCCCAGTGCTGTCAAGCACTCACCATATGTTAACTCAATCATCGCCAAGACCATTCTAGTCAACCTCCTCTGGACCCTCTCCAATGTCAGCACATCCCTCCTCAAATGCAGGGTTCAAATGTTCACAATGCTCCAAATGCAGTCTGACCATTGCCTTAAAAAGCCTCAGCATTACATCTCAGTCATAGATGAGAGGGCATAGCTATAAGGTGTGAGGAACAACAAAGGGGAAGATCTTATTACACACAGAGGGTGATGGATGCCTGGAATGTGTTGCCAGGGTTGGTGGTGGAGGCAGATACGATAGTGGCGTTCAAGAGGTTTTTCAAGAGGCTGAGAATGGAGGGATATGGATCACGTGCAGGCAGAGGAGATTAGTTTCACCATGTTGAGCATGGACATTGTGGGCTGAAGGGCCTGTTCCCGTGCGGAACTGTTCTATGTTTTGCTATCATCCATAAAGTACTGGCTATACTTTGCTTGATCTGATTCAGTGCCAATGATTATCACATGTGGAGCAGCAGGATTTAAAGCCCTTAACTCCAAGCCCCTTTTCTCTCCGGTCCATTTAACACTTTCAGATACCGTTTACAGTATTGCTTCCAGTAATAGCCTTTTATTTTCTTCCAATGAAGCTCAAAACAGGTTCACAGAAGGGTACCTCATACTGTATTTCAATGAAAAGATTGGAGCTTTAAATTTTAATTTCATTACACAACAAGAGAGCATTGATTTTTTTTTCTCTCTGAAATAATAAAATAAACTGTTTACAGATCCCTTTGCGTCCCTTGGCAAGTTTGTTTGAGTGATTCCTGTCATTGGACATTCTTGTGACCCTGACATGTGTTGGAGTCTTAGTTTAGTTTAGTTTAGAGATACAGTGCAGAAACAGTTCCTCCGAGTCCACACTGACTAGCGATCCCTGCGCATGAACACTATCCTACACACAGTAGGGAAAATTAGCAATTATACCGAAGCTAATTAACTACAAACTTGTATGTCTTTGAAGTGTGGGAGGAAACCGGAGCACCCAAA
The DNA here is from genome assembly GCF_028641065.1 of Leucoraja erinaceus. Taxonomy (NCBI): domain Eukaryota; kingdom Metazoa; phylum Chordata; class Chondrichthyes; order Rajiformes; family Rajidae; genus Leucoraja; species Leucoraja erinaceus. Next base: position 21,847,423 of record NC_073393.1, on the reverse strand, counting down.
GAAAATGCATGCAGGCTACGGGGAGAACGTACAGAGAGCACCCGTGGTCAGGATTGAACCTGGGTCTCTGGTGCTGTAAGGCAGCAACACTACCACTGTGCCATTATTTCGCCCCACAGTCACAGTGTGAAAACCGGCTTCCTCGGCCCAAATTTGTCCACACCGTCCAAAATGCCCATGTTGGCTAGTCCCACCTGCTTGCGTTTAGCCCATATCCCTCTGAACTATTCCTATCCATGGACCTCGCCAAGTGTGAGGCAAGTCTGGCACTGTGAGGGAGTGGCTCTTCCAGCTGCGCCACTGTGTTACCCTAATCTCTTCTCTCTTCCCCCCCCCCCCCCCCCCCCCCCCCCTTTGCATGCATTAGTTTGAGCTTCTGGCTCGAGTTTAAAATAGTTTGCAGAATCAAAATAATGAAAGCTTAATTGCATGGAACTCTTTTTTATCTTTTGCATAGAGTGTTCACTTGGAGGTAACCTGGTTCATTTTTTTTAATGCAGTGGAATATGGGAATATCAGCAAATGTGAACATTTTTAATGTGTTTGGCCCATCACCTGTGAATAAACTGGATTTAAAATCACTGAAAATAAGATGAGGAAAAATCTATATCGAGCCATTTAATAGTTCAATATGTGCTAATTAGTTGCTTAGCAGATTCCATGCATTTTGCAGATTCATTGCCGAATAAACCAACCTCCCTTCTATTGACACCCTCTACACTTCATGCTGCCTCAGCAAAGTCACCAACCAGCATATTCAAGGACGAGTCTCACCCCATCATTCCCTCTTTTCCCCTCTCCCATCAGGCAAGAGGTACAGAAGTTTGAAAATGCACACCTCCAGATGTCGGGACAGTTTCTTCCCAACTGTTATCGGGCAACTGAACCATCCTATCAACAACTAGAGAGTGGTTCTGAGCTACTATCTATCTCATTGTAGACCCTTGGACTATCTTTAATCGGACTTTATCTTGCACTAAACATTAATCCCTTTATCCCTTTATCCTGTATCTATACCATGGGACGGCTCGATTGTAATCAGGTACCGTCTTTCCACCAACTGGTTTGCACGCATCAAAAACTTTTCACCTTACCTTACACATGAAAATAAATTAAATATTGATTGGGGAAGACGGTTGCCTCTGCACGTGTGAGACCGAGCAGGATCTGGGAAAGCTTAGTTGCAACAAGCACGTTGCGAGGAGCCATGTAACTTCCCTCAATGTACGCTCTGATCTTGGCAGCCACCTTCGAATGGGATACGATTACGTGGAGGATATTCACGCTGAGCTGAGAGTCACACGAAGGCAGAAGGCTCCCGAGACAGGCCGCACGACCTATCGACCCGATGGGCGAGCTGCCAAGAGCGCGGAGAGACCCTGCGGGGGAGGGGGCCACCGAGGACTATGGGTCACCCGGCAGAGGGGCCGCTGATAACGATAGGGGGTTAAGGCCGGGGGGCCGTCTGCAGCGATGGGTCTGGTTTGCCACTGCGAAAAGATGAAAACTTTTGTAACTGTCGGCGCCCGAAACATGGCAACTTTTATGTACTGCCTAGGGGAGGTGTGCTGTATGATTTTACCGATTGTATGCAAAAACAAAGCATTTCACTGTGTATAGGTACACGTGGCAATCAAGTGTCATTGAGTCATTGAACCATTGATATTGTCAGGACAGAACACAAGGAGATATATTCATCAAGGCATCCGGCAAATAGTGTAATGGGTAGGTCTTCAGTAAATGCTGGAAAAAAAATGGGAAGCAAATGCAACTAAGAGCTACACAGTTCCTACAGGAGCGTCTCATCGTTCACAAGCATCGCAGCGCAACTCCCCATACAAGACAGAAACAAAGTGCTGAAGTAACTCAGTGGGACAGGCAGCATCTCTGGAGAAAAAGAATAGGTGACGTTTTGGGTCAGAACCCTTCTTCACTGAAAGTAGGGGTTGGGGGGGAGAAAGAAACTGGAGGTGAGAAAAGGCCAGAGCAAATCAGGGCCAGCAAAAGATGTCCTCAGGATGGGTAGAGCCTATAATGCCTTGACTCAAACTGCCTGAGATCTGTTGGAATGGACTGAACAGGCTTGTGTCTCTGCCTGGAGCCTTGATAAGAACACAATTTATCAGGCGGTAAATTCACAGCATAAAGGAATGGAATGAAATGAGTTTTTTGCAATGTTGGCAATGGGTTTTGAATGTGACACTACAGTTGTTCAGAAATTGTACACGCAACTCAAATGAGCTAGATTTGTTTATTTCATGCCATTCAAGGGAACAATATCGTGCTTTGTGAGTACTTTGCAGCAAAAACAATGTATTTGCTGCACTCCATAGGTCCCGGCGAGCAGCGGCCACACCACAACAACAGGCTTGGGTCGCCCACTGCAAACTGGGAGAGGGAAGCCACCAAGCCCGGCCCCTGCTCACCCCCGAAGACCGAGATCCAGTGGAGGTGTAGAGTGGAGACTGTACAATGCCCCAACACACCCACAGTTCAGGTCATGAGGTCATAAGGAATAGGAGTAGAATTAGGCCATTTGGCCCATCAGGTCTACTCCGCCATTCAATCATGGTTGATCTATCTCTCCCTCCTAACAGGTGGGTCACTTCCTGGAGGTATCATCACATGGCCTACAGGTGCACTCCCCCCTTTCTCCTGGTCTCCCACCATTGCAGACCCAACATGTCACTCAACGGAGAGTCATCCACATTTGGAACGAGCAGCTGGAGGAAGCTATAAGGGTGGCACAGTGGCGCAATGGTAGAGTTGCTGCCTCATAGCACCAGAGACCCGGGTTTGATCCTGACTACGAGTGCTGTCTGTACAGAGTTTTTGTATGTTCTCCCCATAGCCCATGCGGAATTTTCTCCGGGTGCTCCAGTTTCCACCCGCATCCCAAAGATGTGCAGGTTTGTAGGTTAATTGGCCCTCTATAAATTGTCCCCAGTGTGTAGGATAGAACTGGTGTACGAGGTGATCATTGATTGACACAGGCTCAGTGGGCCGAAGGGCCTGTTTCCATGCTGCATCTCTAAAACTAAAAACTCTGCGGATGTAATTCGAACTTTCAAAAGACATTTGAACAGACATGAGGAGAGGGAGGGTTCAGAGGATTATGTGTCAAATGCAGGCAAATGGGACCTGTCCAGAATGCCAACTTGATCAGCATGGACATTGTGGGCCAAAGGGCCTGTTCTTGTGCTGTACTGTTCTATGTTCTATGCATGGTCCATTGTCAGACATGGGGACTGCCTGACACTTGTGTGGCGTAAATGTTACCTCCTCGTAGCGAGCCGATGTTTGATTGATATTCATGTCCACATGAACCCAGGCAGAGGTTACCTCATGATTTAAGAAGCTGCAAATACACCTGAACATTGTGCTGTCGTCAGCCAATCGTTTACCCGATCAAACCCATCGGAACAAAAACTTTTCATTAACTCAATGCTTATTTCACACATTAAAAGCTAACAAAATCCCTTCATCAACTTAAAAATCTCTAACATCTTTCTTTTCAGCCTTGGGGGAATAGCAGCCAAGGTTGTACAAATAGTTCTCACCCCTTAACCGAAAATAATAGCAGAATGTACAGGAAACACTTATTAGCTGTGAAAAGAGAAACCACGTCAATTTCAGGTCAATATTAACCCTTAACTGGTGATCCTGATTTGGAAAGTGGATCTATAGATGTGGATCTGAGGATCTTGGGGATCAGAGCCCCCTGAAAGTAGCAACTCGTTGATAGAAGGTTAAAGACTGAAGCTGATTAACCTACAAGTCTGTACATCTTTGCAGTGTGGGAGGAAACCGGAGCGCCCGGAGGAAACCCATGAGGTCACCTGGAGAACGTACAAACTCTGGGTGGCGCCAGCAATGACTGCCTCGCCAACAGTCTGTTCCTTATTTCTTTTGTTGTTTGTTTGTATGTGTTAAATGTATGTTTTTAGTGTTCTTTAGCTTGTTTTATGTGGGGGGGTGGGAGTGTTGGGGGGGGGGGGGGGGGGGGGGGGGTGTTTACCTAACTTTACCTAATCTCTTACATCGACGGAGATGCAATTTTTTTTTTTCCGTATCGTATCTCCGTCCGCACTGTGGCCTAACATCGAGGAGTTTGCAGCCTTTGCTGGAGACCGACTTTGAGAGCTACAGGGCTTTAACATCTCAGAGCTAGCCGTCTCTGTCAGAGACCGACTTCGGGAGCTTTGACCGCCTCAACGCAGGTGCTTCGACCGCCCTGACACGGGAGCTTTGATCATCCCGATGGATGGGTCGACTGCCCCGACCACGGGAGAAAAATGAGGGAAGCAGATAAGACTTTATTGCCTTCCATCACAGTGAGGAACGTGGAATCCACTGTGGTGGATGTTTATGCTAACTTTTATATGTATTTTTATGTGTGTCTTGTTGCTTTTTTTCCTATGGCTTTATGGTAATACGAACATCACTGTACCTTAATTGGTATACGTGACAATAAAAGACCTTTGAAACCTTTAAAACCCGTAGTCAGGGTCAAACCGGGTCTCAGGCACTCTATTGTTGATGATAATGTTGTGCCCATAAAAATGGGCTCCATGTAGGGTCGGTATGAATGGGTGGTCGATGGTCGGCACAGACTCAGTGGGCTGAACGGCCTGTTTCTGTGTTGTATCTCTCTACGGCTCCATAGCATCCAATTTATGGATGCCCTCTATTTCACCCAAAGGGAACTGTGGTGCAATCCATCCTGGAGTGATGTGTGGTTGAAAAATTGGGAGTAATGGACCCAATTTCAGGGCTTGAATCTGAAAATTGTACATAAAAGGTATACTGCAATTCACTCGCTTCTCTTTGTATTTCTTTCCGCCTTATTTTGTTCCCCACAAATGAAGCTGTCCAAATAATGAGACAAAACAAAACTACGCTGAACAATAGGCAACTTCAGAATGAGAGAAATGAAATTCTATATTTGGCTCCCGGCCATGGTGAAGCCAATTGATTTATGCCTCCTGAAATATCACTTTAATTTCTTTGTGTGCCTCAAGGAAGGTTCAGTTACTGAGGTGAGTCAGGGACGGCAGTAATGATGCAAATATAGAACCCTTGTGAACAGAACGTGTTCAGATCACAGCTCAGTCATTACAGGAGAATGATGGGGTCTCGGGAAAAGTAGTCCTGTTTCCATCAAGATGCTTCTTGGCTCAGAGTTGTTAGAGATGTCATTTTCACTGATTGCTCACTTACTAGTCGTAGTCACACAGCATGGAAAGAGGCTCTTCAGCCCAACTTGCCCACGCTGACCAACATGTCCCATCTTCACTAATCCCACGCCTACCTTTGGCCCACATCCCTCTAAACCTGTCCTATATATGTATCTGTCTGAACGTTTCTTAAACGTTACTGAGTGTCTTCATGTTGGAGATCAACAGGGACTCATGGGATAGACACAAAATGCTGGAGTAACTGCAGGGATGATTGAGTTACAGTTAGTCTGGCCCAACCTGTCCATGCCAAACAAGCTGCATCATCTAAGCTGGTCCTGTTTGCCAGTCCGAAGAAGTATCCTGACTTAAAACATCACCTATCCATGTTTTCCAGAGATGCTGCCTGACCTGCTGAGTTACTCCAGCATTTTGTGACTTTTTTTGTAAACCAGCATCTGCAATTCCTTTTGTCCACTTTTGGCCTATGTTCCTGAAAATCTTTCCGATCCCTGTATCTATCAATGTATTTTTTAAATGTTGATATTGTAACCAAGAGCAGAACTCACTATCAGAATATGGAGGGGACGGGGACACCATTTTTTTGGCGGCAATGCGCGCATTCGCACACTCACACACATGCGCGCGAGGCTTCTGAGGCTCAATCCAGCGAAAAATGCAGCTCAACTTGCCTGATCTGCAATTAATTGTGCCCTGCCTGGACTGACGACCGATACCAGCGCTGCTTCTCCAGATTTACATATTTCCCGCAAGTCCAAAAAGATTGTAAGCTCAAGGGACAATTAAAGAGTTAGGTTTAGCACTGTTTCTCTGCGCTGGCCCATCTGACTGCCAACGAAAGATCCTATAGCAGAGGATCTTTGGTGCCGACCTCTCTGACCACCCATTGGGGGGGAGGGGGCACTCGGGACAGCGCCGGAGAACCGGCCAGGATCGATCCTGCCTGCGGATGAAGTGCAGGTCTGTGCCACGTCTCCCTCCTCCAATCACCGCACTCTATCCTCAGTCCCCCCCCCCCCCCCCCACTCCTCCCTCCTCCAATCATCACGCTGAATCATGTCCCGCCCCCATTGCCTCCTGACCGACGTCTCTCTCCTCCAATCGGCGCCCTCGATCATCAGTCCCACCCCCATTGTCTCGCGGAAAGCGGAGATTTCACCGGATTTTAAAATCCGGATCACAAAAACTTGGAGGGGGATGTCCCCCACCTCTCAAAATATGGAGGGGACGTGTCCCCTCTGGCCCCCCCTGGGTTTTCCGCCCCTGATTGTAACAGTTCAGCTACTTCCTCAGATAGTTTGAACATAATCCAAACACTCTCTGAAGAAGATTCTGATGAAGGGCCCTGACCCAAAACATCACCTATCCATGATCTGACCCAGCTGACACACTCCAGCACTTTGTATCTTTTTCTCCTTAAACATCACCTGTAGCTGAAGCCTGTTGAACAAGTGCCAAGATCTCTTTATCGTAAAAATGTATTTACTCCATCCAAATTGTGCCCGGGTCTATTTGTTCATTTAAGAATGTAACAAGCTCATGATTCAGTCTAAATTAGTGGATTTATCCAGCCTCCAAAGTGATTTATATTTGTAAATTAAATGTCAAGATTGAGAGGATATGGGCAGCAGAGCGGCACAGAAGGAGTTCATATCTTGCATTGCAGAGTGACTTTCCACACTGTACTTTGTACCTGCAGCAGCCAGGTCTCTGGCAAAGAATTGATCGAAGTTTGAGTCATAGGCAGATACGGCATCATGGAGATATGGACTTTGTCCATCCAGTCTATGCCAAGGGAACACCATTTAAACTAATCCTATTTTAATCCAATTTTTTTATTCATAGAGTCATATAACGTCTAAACAGGCCCTTCATCCCAACTTGCCCATGCCGACCAACATGCCCCATCTACACTACTCCCACCTGCTTGTATTTGGCCCATGTTACTCTAAACCTTTCCTATCCATGTATCTGTCCAAAGGTTTCTTTATCGTTGTGATAGTACCTGCCTCAACTACCTCTTTTGACAGCTTGTTCCATATACCTGTAACCCTCCATGTGAAAAAGCTGCCATTGAGTCGTACAGTCAGTCATACAGCGTGGATACAAGCCCATGAGACCAACTTGCCCATGCCGACCAACCTGCCCATCTACACCAGTCCCACCTGGCTGCGTTTGGCTCATATCCCTCTAAACCTACCTGTAAAAATGTTTCTCAAACGTTGCAATAGTACCTGCCCCGCTGAGTTGGTCCAGCACTCTGTGCCTTTTCTGGTAAACCAGCATCTGTAGTTCCTTCTTTCTATTCAAATTTTAGCTATAATATTATGGAAAGTAAGGTTGTGAAATCCTACTGAAGGATACAAATGTATAAGATATTGGTGAGGGCAACTTTAGACGGTTGTGTTCAGTTTTGGTCACCATGTTAAGGAAAATATTTGGCAAGCTGGAAAGAGTGCAGAGAAGATTTACAAGGCTGTTGCCAGGAACAGAGAACCTGAGCTAGAGGGAGAGATAGGGCATGCTAGGACATTGTTCCTTGGAGCGCAGGAGGATGAGGTGTATAAGATCATGAGACAAATAGATAAGGTAAATGCACAGTCATTTACCCAGAGTAGGGGAATCAATAATCAGAGAAAATAGGCTTAAGGTGAGAGGGAAGAGATTTAATAGGAATCTGATGGACAACGTTTTTGCACAAAGGGTGGTAAGAACATGGGACGAGCTACCTGAGGAGGTAGTTGAGGCAGGTACTATCACAACGTCTAAAAAAACATTTGGACAGATACATGGATAGGATAGATTTGGAGGGATATGGGCAAAATGCAGGCAAGTGGGACTAGTGTTGATGGGACGTGTTGGTCGGCGTGGGCAAATTTGGGCCGAAGGGCCTGTTTCCATGCTGTATGACTACGATGCTGTGCTGTTTGGAATTCAGTTGGTGGTAGGACATATGCAGTAAATCATACTGTAAAACTACAACATTTGGTGAGATACATGGATAGAAAAGTTTTACAAGGACATAGGACAAATGCAAAAATATGGGAGTAGCTCAGATGGAGCATCTTGGTCAGCATGAATGAGTTGGCCTGAAGGGCCTGTTTCTGCGCTGTATTACTCTGAATGAGGTTAATGTACATGGACAAGAAATGGTCAGCATGGGTGAGTTGGGCCGAAGGGCTGATTTCTTTACTGTATTTGCCTAATGCCTCTACCCGTCTTGATGTACTTGGTATGATCTCACAATGCTATTGAATGTTTGTAGACTGAATGTCGTTACCACGAGAATTTCATCTGGATAACTCCCAGAAAATAAAGGATTTTTTGATTCACTTTTTCACTCTGCTCCCTTCTGGCGTCAGCAGAGATGGATTACACGAGTGATATATGATATTCAAATCAAAATGGAGCACTGCGTAATGGCACACATTTACATCGAGAGATGTGAAATGTATTTCTTCCCTTCATAACCTGCCACTAAGTAGAAAAATAATTGATTTTGTGGAACATGGAATAGGAGCAAATGAGTTGGAAACTATACCCTATAGTTCCCCCAACCATCTGGTGAAACCTAACTCCGTCTGCATGACCCCTTTTCACATGTTATGAAACCTCAGAGACTGGAAGTCTTGCTCTGTGTACATTTAGTTACCGAGAGTTGATTTCTAAATATCATTAGTCTGATATTCAGACCTTGAACTGAAAGATTTTTATCAAAACTATTACATATTGTATACAGCAGTCAATGGGAGCGGCACAGTGTTGCAGCGGAAGAGCTGCTGCCACACAGTGCCAGAGACCCGGGTTCGATCCTGTCTACGGGTGTTGTGTGTATGGATTTTGCACATTCTTCTTGGTAGCGCGTAGGTTTTCTCCAGGTGCTCTAGTTTCCTCCCACATGTAGAGTTGCTGCCTTCCGACACCAAAGATCCGTAAAATCCCCAGTGGAGACAGAGGTAGCAATTATACTTCCTGTCCTGCAAAGAACGTGTGTAAACATTTCTCCATAATTAGCTAGATAGGAAGAGTCAAGTTTTGGTTTGACTTTAATTTACCTCCTTGGTATCCGAATGTTGAGAATTCATATTTAGAATCATAGTCATACAGCACGGAAACAGGATCTTCGGTCCACCAGAGTAGGTTTACGAGAATGATGCCAGGAATAATTAGGTTAACATATGATGAGCGTTTGACGGCTCTGTAGTCACTGGAGTTTAGAGGGATGAGAGGGAATGTCACTGAAACTTACCGAGTAGTGAAAGGCGTGGATAAAGTGGATGTGGAGAGGATGTTTCTAGTAGTTGGGAGACTGTAAGGCAAGAGGGCACAGCCTTAGAATAAAAGGATGTATCTTTAGAAAGGATATGAGGAGGAATCACTCAGATGGTGATGAATTTGTGGAATTCATTGCCACAGACGACTGTGGAAGCCAAATCAATTGATATTTTTAAGGCGGAGATTGATAGACCCTTGATTAGAATGGGTGTCATGGGTTATGGGGAGAAGGCAGGAGAATGGAGTTGAGAGAGAAAGATAGATCAGCCATGATTGAATGGTGGAGTAGACTTGATGGACCGAATGGCCTAATTCTGCTACTATAACTTATGAACTTGCACATGCCAAACCAAGGTGGCATTCTGGCTAGTCGCATTTGCCTGAATCAGAGAAGATTCTTTCAGCAGTGTATCTGTAGAAGTTTGTTCGAGTTTTAGGAGATAATCCAATCCAGGATCTAAACCGGGTCTCTGATGGTGTGAGGCAGCAACTCTACCACCGTGTCACTGTGCTGCCCTATAGTTTACAATAACAACTTATTTTTTAAATAAAATAAATTTGTAACGTCAAGTCCCATTGGGCTCAGGTCATGTTCAACGGTTCCAGAGTGAGGGATGAGATGTTACCAGCTCCTGAAGGGTTACAGTACAAGAGCAGGTTGGTCTAAGGTGCGTCTAAAGACAGCAGGGTGTCAGATAAACACTAATGCTTTGCATAATACCCCGCACTTTATTTTCAAGTCGAATGAAATTGCTGGCAGTAACTTGCAACACCTTTCCCTCCGGGACCCCAGCCAGGTGCAGCAACTTTGAAATCATCTTGTCTCCATTGCAGCAACTCTCACCGACCATCTGCTCAATTAGACACTGTGCCTCAGTAGCACAGCCGCCCATTGTAAGGTTCAGTGATCGATAAACACTTTCCACTTCATACCCCGAGCCGGAGGCAGAGTGTTTAACACCTGCGTGGAATTTGCCTCTGCCTAAATAGACAGGACATTACAGTGGTGCAGTGATAGAGTCACTGCCTTACAGCGCCGGAGATTCGATCCTGACCTTGGGTGCTGTCCGTACGGAGTTTGTATATTCTCCCAGTGACCGCGTGGGTTTTCTCCGGGTGCTCCGGTTTCCTTCCACACTCCAAAGACGTCCAGGTTTGGAAAGTGTGAGGTGCTACATCTTGGCAGGACAAATCAAAATAGGACGTACATGGTAAATGGTAGGGAATTGAAGAATGTAGGTGAACAGAGGGATCTGGGAATAACTGTGCACAGTTCCCTGAAAGTGGAATCTCATGTAGATAGGGTGGTAAAGAAAGCTTTTGGTGTGCTGGCCTTTATAAATCAGAGCATTGAGTATAGAAGTTGGGATGTAATGTTAAAATTGTACAAGGCATTGGTGAGGCCAATTCTGGAGTATGGTGTACAATTTTGGTCGCCTAATTATAGGAAGGATGTCAACAAAATAGAGAGAGTACAGAGGAGATTTACTAGAATGTTGCCTGGGTTTCAGCAACTAAGTTACAGAGAAAGGTTGAACAAGTTAGGGCTTTATTCTTTGGAGCGCAGAAGGTTAAGGGGGGACTTGATAGAGGTTTTTAAAATGATGAGAGGGATAGACAGAGTTGACGTGGCAAAGCTTTTCCCACTGAGAGTAGGGAAGATTCAAACAAGGGGACATGACATGAGAATTAAGGGACTGAAGTTTAGGGGTAACGTGAGGGGGAACTTCTTTACTCAGAGAGTGGTAGCTGTGTGGAATGAGCTTCCAGTGAAGGTGGTGGAGGCAGGTTCGTTTTTATCATTTAAAAATAAATTAGATAGTTATATGGATGGGAAGGGAATGGAGGGTTATGGTCTGAGCGCAGGTATATGGGACTAGGGTAGATTATGTGTTCGGCACGGACTAGAAGGGTCGAGATGGCCTGTTTCCGTGCTGTAATTGTTATATGGTTATATGGTTATATCAATTGTCTGCGGTAAAATTGTAAAATTGTCCCTAGTGTGTAGAACAGTGATAGTGTATGGTGCGATCGCTGGTCGGCGCAGACTCAGTGGGCCAAAGGGCCTGTTTCCGCAATGTATCTCTAATGTCTAACGTCTAAAATCAGAGACTTGCAGAGGGCAAAGACGAGTTTGTCTGGACGTGTGGGACAAGACGGGAGGAGTTTAGTTTAGTTTATTATTGTCACATGTACAGTGAAAAGCTTTTTTGTTGCGTGTTATCCTGTCAGCGAAAAGACTACGCATGGTTACAATCAAACCTCAAACCGTCCACAGTGTACAGATGCCGGGTAAAGGGAAGAGATTAAGAAGAGCATAGTGAGAGTAGGAAAGAGGGGAGCAATTGCAATGTGTGACAGCAGATCCACTTCTGGGGCCAGCACGCAAAGAGTCACCTGGCTTCGGTGCCACCTTGGAGAGATGGGCACTGGTGTGAGTGGAGGTGAACTCCTTGAAGCACAGCAGGTTAAGGTGAGATTTAATGGAGGGCTTGAGAAAAAGAGAAGCTGTTCAGGAAGCACCATGAACCGCAGATTTCGTGTTGCGGAGAAACGCCAAACAGAAGCCTGATCTTATGGAGGTGTATAAAATCATGAGAGGAATAGATCGAATAGACACACAGAGACTCTTGCCACGAGGAGGGGAATCGAGAACCAGAGGACATAGGTTTAAGGTGAAGGGGGGGAGATTGAAAATGAATCTGAGGTGTAACTTTTCCACCCAAAGGGTGGTGGGTGTATGGAACGAGCTGCTAGGGATAGTTGAGGCAGGGACTATTGCAATGTTTAAGAAACATTTAGATAGGTACATGGATAGGAAACATTTGCAGGGGTATGGGCCAAACATGGGCAGTTGGGACTCGTGTAGATGGGGCATGTTGATCGGTGTGGGCAAGTTGGGCAGAAGGGCTTATTTCCAGACTGTATGACACTATGACTATGACTCTATGAGAAGAGAGGTGATGCACTACTGTGTTGTGGTTACACTACAAACTTCTGTCTGCATTTTAATGGCCTGGTTATCTAGCATTACTCATAATTAGTTGTTGTATTGATTACTATATATTTATTATTGTGTTCTTGTATCAAATCCTTTAAGTATAAAGGCTAGGATTTTATTCCTTGGAACACAGGAAGATTAGTGGTGATCTTATAGATGTGTAGAGAATCATGAGAGGAACATATGGGGTGAATGCTGTCTTTTACCCAGGCTGGTGGAATCAAAAACCAGAGGACATAAGTTTAAGGTGAGAAACTAAGGATTTAATAGGAACTTGAGTGGCAACACGGTAGGTTTCTGGCACTAGCTGTTAGAGGAAATAGTTGAGGCAGGTACTATAACAGCATTTAAAATCATTTAGATAGGTACATGGATAAGAAAGGTTTGGAGGGATATTAGCCAAAGACAGACAGGTGGGACTAGCGTAGATGGGGTATCATGATTGGCATGGACAAGTAGTACCGAAGGGACTGTTTCCGTGCAGTATAAATCTATCTTAAATGACTTAAGAGTCCTATAGAAATACGGCGCAGAAATAGCCCTACAGTCCACCATGTCTGCGTCAACCAACAATCACCCTGTACACTAGCACTATCCGACACACTAAGGACAATGTACAATGTATACAAGTCAATTAACCTACAAACTTGTACATTTTTGGAGTGTGGGAGGAAACTAGAACACCTAAGAGAAAACCCATGTGGTCACAGGGAGAACGTACAAACTCTGTAAAGACAGCTCTCAAGGTCAGGATTGAACCTGGGTCTCTGGCGCTGTGCCGCTGTGCAGACTAGAGAGCAGTCTCTTGCAGTCAAGAGAGACAAGAGTGGTTAATTGTCATATGCATCAGGAACCGAACAATGAAATTCTTACATGCGGCAGCTTTACAGGCACATTAATTGATCAATTATACAATAACATCAGTAACATGGAGACAGAAGGAACTGCAAATGCTGGAATGCTGCATAGAACGCAAAGTGCTGGAGTAACTCAACAGGTCAGGCAGCATAACCAGATCATAATAGTGCAAACAAGTATGTTGTGCTACTGAAAATAGATCGATGCTAAGATAGAGTTGTGATGGACATGCAGATTGGTTCAAGAGCCTGATGGGAAGAAGCTGTTCTTGCACCTGGAGATCATGGTTTGCAGGCTCCTGTATCTTCTTCCTGAAGGAATACCAAGATGAGAGCGTGACCAGGGTGGTGTCTCAACAAGATCTTACTTGCCAGAGAGCCTGGTCTACACCGTGCAATAAAACCACTTTAGCTCCAGTGTCGAACTGGCCAATCTGCACCTGCATCTGCAGTTCCTACCTACATTGCAGTCTCTCAGGATGTTTGCTGAGGTTTATATGTGATTGCACAGCTAACCATAACTCCCCTTTCTTCCCCTCCCCTGTCTCCTCCCCCCACCCTCTCTACCATGTGCCCCACCTGTGCTCCTATTTCCCTCTCCCCCCCCTCCACTCACATTCTTCCCTCTGGCCTCACAGTTCTTCATTCCTCAATCTCACACCTTTTGTCTTTTCATCTCCTGCCTTTGTCAAACCATCTGCCTATCAAAAAATCCTCCTCACCTATATCCACCTTTCATTCGCCAGCCTTTGTCCTGCTCCTCCTCCTTTCCAGCTTCCAGCCCCCCCCCCCCCCCCCCACCGCCCTGCCCCCCCCCCCCCCTGAACCCCCCCCCCCTCGACACAAAACCCATCAATTAGTCTGAACAATGGGCTCTCGACCCCAAAATTTTCATCAATTTAGTTTAGATCAATTTAGATGCTACCTGGATGTGCAAAGAGACCCTTCGGCCCATCGAATCCACACTGACCATCAATGTTTACCTGTACACTAATTTTATGTTATCCCAGTTTTACTTCCAAAGAAGCTGCCTGATCCACTGACTTACTCCAGAACTTTTTTGAAAGTCTGAAGAAGGCCCCCGACCCAAAATGTCCTCTAGCCATGTTCTCCAGGGATGCCGCCTGAGTTGCTCGAGCACTTTGTGTCTTTTTTTTAAGCCAACATCTGCAGTTCCTTGTTTCTAAGTGTTGTAGTAACTCAACTCATCTCTGAAGGACAAAGATAGGTGACATATTGGACCAGGACCCTCCTTCAGAACAATTGGGATTTGGGCCTAATCCATTCCCTGCATATGCATGTGCTGATCCAAAAGTCACTTAAACACCACTATGGTATCTGCCTCCACCACCACCCCTGGCAACACCCACTGTGTAAAAGACGTTTGTGCGGCACGGTGGTGCAGCGGTAGAGTTGCTGCCTTACAGCACTTTCAGCGCCAGAGACCCGGGTTCGATCCTGACCATGGGTGCTGTCTGTATGGAGTTTGTACATTCATCCCGTGACCACGAGGGGTTTTCTCTGAGATCTTTGGTTTCCTCCCACGCTCCAAAGGCCTAAAGGTTTGTAGGTTGATTGACTTTATATAAATATAAATTATCCCTAGTGTATGTTGGATAGTGTTAATGTGCGGGGATCGCTGATCGGCACGGACTCGATGGGCCGAAGGGCCTGTTTCCACACACATCTCCTTTACACATTGCCCCTCTCACCTAGCCGTGCCTATTAGTGTTTGATTTTTCCATCCAATGGTTCTGGCCGTCTACCCAATCTATCGTGCATTGCAATAAAAGTCCATAAATACGATGGCAGTAGGGTTGAGGAAGTTGTCACTGTCCAGTCTAATTGATAATCCCAGGTGGACAAGGTTGAGTCGGAACATGGTAAGTGGTGTAATTGAATATACCTGCCCATTTAAAGACTATTACCAAGAAAATAAATGAGTATTATTTACATAGAGCCCATGCGTGATGATGCTTTGATAAAAATGCAATTATAGGGAATATATCGTTTCAGAAAATGTTTGTCATGAACACAATACAGCAGGCATGCCTGAGAAGAAACAGGTACTTGTGAACACAGTCATTCTCTAGGTTTCCAGAAAGTAAAGGATCACGAGGGCAGGTGGTTCAATGGGGTTTTATCTGTCACATGTGCAACTGCACAATTAAATTCTTTTTCCATGTATTACACATGCTGGTTTGATACCATTTCCCAAGTCTGCCCATGAGCTAGGCCTACTGAGGCAGTTCCCAATCCAAGCAAGCCCCAGGAACCTGCAGGGCCTTCCTCCGTCACCTCCAACCGGATCGACCCGCGAACCAACGTCCCTTTCCTTGCCCGCCTATCTGTGTGTCCCAGGGGCGCCCCCTACAGCCGCCCTTGAACGCGCTGGAGGCAATACCCCAGTTCACCCTCCTATCGGCACTTGCTCCTCGCGTCCGACGTCTCCAGCCTCTCCCTCCTGGTGCCACTGTCCACCGAGCCACCGGGACCTGTGCACGGGCACCACGCCCAGGGCACCTCGGGAAGCGCTCGAGAAAGTGTTCGTTAAATGCAGGATACTGCAAGTTTTGCAAAGTATATCCCACTTGTGAATGAGACATTTGCAGGAAGAATTTTGAGATGCAGCAAGGAAACAGGTCCTATGGTCCAAATAAAACAGGAAATGTGTAAATGGGGCCTCATGATCATAGAACAAAGAACTTACAGCAGAGTAACAGGCCCTTCGGCCCATAATATCCGTGCCAGACGTCAGCTAATCTTCTGGAGTCATTGAGTCATATAGCACAGGCCATTCAGCCCAACGACTCCATGCCAACCATAATGCCTCAACTAAGGTTGCGTCTTTGTTTTACTCTGCAAGTAAGAATTTTATTGTTCAATTTCTGGGCATATAACAATAAAATACTCTTGACTCATTACCACAACTACCTCCTCCAGCAGCTCGTTCCATACACCCACCAGAATGTGATACTCTATGTGAAAGTGTTGCCACTCAGGTTCCTATTAAATCTTTCCCCTCTCACCTTAAACCTATGTCCTCTGTTTTTTTTTATTCCATTACGCTGGGTAAAAGACTTCAGAGTAAAAGTACATTCACCCCATCTATTCCCCTCATGATATTATACACCTCTATAAGATCACCCCAGCCTCCAGCGCTCCAAGAAATAATGTCCTCACCTTTTGACTTAAAGGATTTGATACATCCTATCAACAACCAGAGAGCTGCCCTGAGCTACCATCTACCTCACTGGAGATCTTCAGACTATCTTGAATCTGATTTTGCTGAAGTTGCCCATCAGGTTCAGAAGTGTTGTATTAAATCTTTAGGCTTGCCATGGGTGGTAAATCATTGGGTCAGATGGTTAGTGGTGAGGTAGGCCTGTTGAATTGGCAGTATTCTACAGGGTACATTATACAACCAGTGATGTAGAAAGCAGAATTGCTGATCTGGTAATGTCAGGTCCATGACTATATCAGCCAGGAATTTAAATTCGATTGTTTAAATAAACCTAGAATAAAAAAAGCTGGTGGCAGAGATTTACACAGGGCTTTAAAATGTCTTTTGGCTCACTACTGCCATCTAGGGATATTAATTTGTCATCTCAACACAAGAAGACGCAAAGTGCCGGAGTAACTGCATGCTGTGCTGAAAAGGCACAATGGGTCAGGCAGCATCTCTGGGGGAAGACACAAAATCAACTCAGGAGAACATGTATAGGTGACGTTTTGGGTCTGGACTTTTTTTCAGACTGATGGTAGGGAGGGGGGGGTGGAGAAAGCTGGAAGCGAGGAGGAGCAGGACAAAGCCTGGCAGCTAATGTAGCTTGATGTGTGAGGATGAATTTTTGATGTGCAGGTGCCATCTGCCTTTTCAGCACAGCATGCATAAGTGTATGTCATAGGAGCAGCGGTAGGCCATTTGGCCCGTCCAGTCCACTCCGCCATTCAATCATGATCTATCTTTCCCTCTCAACCTCATTCTCCTGCCTTCTCCCTATAACCCCTGATACGCATACTAATCAAAGGCTGTGGTTTTAAATGACAGGTGTATATTTCTCCACTTTGTTCTCGGCATCCCCACGGCAGGTCCCCCTTTGACCTCGGCAGCCCCCCGCTGGGTTGCTCTTGGCGACCCTCCTCGCTCTCAGCAGTGTGGGTCCCTCCTCACTCTCAACGGCCTAATTCCGCTTCTGAACAGAAACACGTTTCTACTTTCCCCGAATGTCTGTGGTTTTGCTCGTCGTCTGTGAGGGACGCAGTTGGTAGGGAGAACTGAGTGGAGGGTGGGTGGTGGTGAGGTGGGGCGAGGAGCAGCACGTCACGTCTCCAGAACGTCCGTGGGAAGTGAGAGGAAGCAGCAGATTTTATTTCCATTCATTTGTGGGATGTGAGTGTTTCTGATGCGGCTGACTTGTATTGTCCATCTGGAGGTGCTGACTAGGAAGCAGGGACAGGAGCTCTCTGTGTAATCTGAGGCAGTAGCTCTGATCGCTGTATGTGGTCATTTTACAGCAAAAATTGAAAATAACCCCTCTGATGTGCAGAGATGAAGGGGTGAACTGGCTGTTTATCCCACCAGCGTTTTGCCTGATGGTGACATTGTGCTCTGCAGCACCACACTGTGGGAGAAGGCTGCCATTACAGGGACAGGACAGTTCTGCGTCATAGAAAGATCAAGTAAAATAAATATAAATAGAGAAAAAACTGCAGGGAAATGCAATAAATTGCATTTCAACGAGGGAGTGCGGCCGTTATTGCTGTTGTGTAACCTGTAAATCTGCAACACGTATCCGCTGTTCCCAATGTGGGCTCCTGTACATCGATGAGACCAAGCGTAGCCTCGGCTAATGTTTCGCTGAACACGTGCGCTCGGTCCGCCATGGCCCGCAGGATCTCTCGGTTTTAACTTCCCTTCCCATTCCCACACTGAACTTTCTGTCCTGGGCCTCCTCCATTGCCAAAGTGAGGCCACATGCAAACTGGAGGACAGCACCTCATGTGTTGGAAAGAACTGCAGATGCTGGGTTAGACCGAAGATAGACACGTAAAAACTGGAGTAGCTCAGCTGGACAGGCAGCATCTGTCACCCATTCTTTCTCTCCAGAGATGCTGCCTGTCCCGCTGAGTTACTCCTGCTTTTTGTGTCTATCTTGGGAATAGCATCTCATATTCTGCTTGGTTAGCTTACAACCCAACGGTATGAAAGCATCAACCCCCCCCCCCCCCCCCCCCCCACTTCCTGAGCACCACCCCTCCATGTGTTCCCTCCCCCCCCCCCCCCCCCCCCCCCCCGCCCCATTGTGCACCCATTTTTCCCACTATCCCACCCCTCTTTCCCCCACACTCACCCATCCCCTTCCACCTATATCCCTCCCTCTGAAAGACAAGAAAGTGCACATCTCTTTGGGCTAAGATCTGACTTTTCAGTGATTTGGAAGTTGCAAGACGACGCCAGACCATGACGGCTCTCTGCCTGCTGCTCTGCAAGAGGATCTATCGTCCGCATGTCTCACTCCCTCTTCTCCCCTCTCCCTTCAGGCAAGAAGTGTGAAAGCGCACACCTCCCGATTCAGGTACAATTTCTATCCCAGCTGTTATCAGGCAACTGAACCATCCTACCACAACTAGAGAACAGCCCTGAGCTACCATCTACCTCATTGGACTATCTTTGATCGGACTTTACCGGACTTTATCTTGCACTGACATCATTCACGTTATTCCCTTCATCGTGTGTCTGTACACTGTGGACCGCTCGATTGTAATCATGTGTAGTCTTTCCGCTAACTGGATGCCATACAACAAAAACTTTTCACTGCACCTCGGTGCACGTGACAATAAACTAAACACTGGACTCTAAACTCATGGATCGTACTGTTCGACTGGATAGCACGCCGAACAAGATTTGCATTGTATCTCTGAATACTAAACTCAACTCAACAGCACAAAGACGACCGTGGTTGGAGAGAATTTAATCTCTCTGTGAGGGTAGACCTCACTTCAGAGTTAACTGTGACACAGAGCTTGTTGTGGTGTGTAATTCATCACAGCGCATAAAACACTCAGCCCCACAAATAAAATAAAAGTCAATTCAGGGCCTTCATACATATGTTATCTCACGCCAATGTGATTTAGATCAGTGATTATCCTGTAAAGGGAGATTGATTGGAGTGTGGAATAACTCAATAGTTGATGGATTAGGGACATCACCATCTAGCGCTGTGTGTGTGTGCGTGTGTGTGTGTGTGTGCATGTCCCATGGTGCTCCGTTATACAATCACTGCCTTGTGAAGGAAACCAGATCCGTTCCTTGTCCAGAAGAAAGGCATTAAAAACCTGGGAGAGTTACTGGGGAAATAAAGGATGGGTTAGGAAAGAAAGTTGCCCAATGCAGGGAGAGCGTTGCAATTCTCGACAAGTGAAGCCTTGTTTTGGGTTAGAAAACATTGAAGTCTCCAATTTCTTCCCTCCCTCCTCTCTTTTTCCTGTGCCCTGTGCCCCCCCCCCCCCCCCCCCCCCGTGCCGATGTGCTCACATTTCTCCCACCATTTCCCACAACCCCACTCACCCTGCTCCTTTCCCCTCCTCCGTACACTCATCGCCCATGCCCGAATCCCCAACCATCCCTCTTTCCCCTCCCCCCTGTCTCCTTCTATCCACGTCCCTCCCTCCGCCTTCACATTTCACTCCTCTCCATATCTGACATCCTTTTGTCTCACATTCACCACCAGCCTGTCACTTACTCCACGCATCTGCCAATCACCCCACTCACCTGTATCCACCTGTCGCTTGCCAGGCTTTGTCCTGCCCCAACCTCTCGTCTCCAACTTTCTCACACTTACTCCATCAGTCTGAAGAAGGGTCCAGACCCAAAACGTCGTTTGTCCATTCCCTCCACAGATGCTGCCTGACCCGCTGAGTTCCTCCAGCAATTTGCCTTTTGCTCTTCTTTATTTTTTTGTAAAAGGGAAACGTTTTTGTGCTTGAAATTGGGAATAATCAAGGAAAATACAAGGAACTGCAGATGCTGGAATCTTGAGCAATACATGAAGTGCTGGAGGAACTCAGCGGGTCAGACAGCACCTGTGGAGGGAATGGGGCACCACAGACAAAAGACAGACGATATTCTGTGCGGAGAATCTCGCAGGCCAGGCTGATCTGAGGTAATCATACAGTGTGGAAACAGGCCCTTCGGCCCATCTTGCCCACACCAGCCAACATGCCCCATCTACACTAGTCACACCTGCGTTTGGTCTGTATCACTCTCCATGTACCTGTCCAAATGTTTCTTAAATGTTGTGATGGTACCTGCCTCATCCACCTCCTCCAGCAGCTCACTTCATACATCCACCACCCTCTGTGTGGAAAAGTAACCCCTCACATTCCTGTTAAATCTTTCACCCCTCACCTTCAATGGCTTTGCTCATTCAATTACCTCTGACTTACCCGTCACAGTCCCCGCCTCAATAACCCCCGGCAGTGCAGCATTCTGTTCCAATAAGCCGCTGTGTGAAAGCTTTCTTCTCCCTTTAATCCTTCCAGTTATTAACTCTCTTTGTGCCCCATTCATCAGCCACTATAAATGATCTTTCGTCCCTGAAAGTTTGGAAGGGCCCTTTTACAATTCTCTAATTGCAATTGGTTTTTGAGTTGCAAAGTGCGACCCAGCAATTTCTTTAATGGGATTAATATTCCAAAGGCTATCATTTGCAACGACAGGAGTTGACATTGAAAGCCTGTTTAACACAGCTCTGCAAACTATTAGATGCTTATTGGTTTTGTAATGCAATTAATAGCACTGGAATGGAACATAGAATATTAAACAAAGCACAAGGGAATAACGTTTTGTGTAAGATAAAGCCAGTAAAGTCCGATCAAAGATTGTCCAAGGGTCAACAATGAGATAGTTACGAAACCAGGTTCAGTTGCCTGATAACAGCTGTGAATAACTCCCTGAATCTGGAGGTGTGCTTTTCCACACTTCTATACCTTTTGCCCAATGGGAGAGGGGAGAAGAGATAGTGGCCATGGTGCGACTCGTGCTTGATTGTGCTGCTGGCCTTGCCGAGGGAGCATAATGTATAATGGAGTCAATGGAAGGGAGGTTGGTTTGTGTGATGGTCTGGGCTGTGTCCACAATCCACTGCAATTTCTTGGGGTCTTGGATGGAGCTGTTCCCAAACCAAGTTGTGATGCATCCGAATAATAGCAGCAGTTCCTTGTTTCTAGTGTTAGCCTTACCCGAACTGAGCCCAGTGTGTTGGGCCTGGGTGCAACTGGACGTTACCCCTTCTTGGAGAAGTCGAGGGTTTTGTGCTTGTCTGCTGTAAATTGTCCTGAGTGACAGTTTCGCCAGTGCATCGATCAGTCAAGAAGCCGCATTGTCAGAGACAGACAAATGGCCATGTCCACTAGCTAAGAACTCATTCCCACTTGTCTTTCTCAAGTTCACTGTGAAATACTGTCCCCACCACTGCTAATGTCTGGATAGTGTTGCAGGCAGAGTATATAACTTTCCATCTGCCAGCTCTGGAATAAGCTGACGCAGATTGTGAAACCACATTTCTATCTATTTACCAAGTGCTCTCCTTTCTGCATTAGCAAGAACTCTGGACAGATGGCTCCACGTAAAACTGCAGTGCTTTTATAGAACATAGAATATAGACCAGCGCGGCACAGGAACAGGCCCTTCAGCCCACAATATCCATGCCGAACATGATTTTAACTTATACTAATCCCCCCTACCTGCACGTGATCCATATCCATCCATTCACTGTGAATCCATGTGCTTCTCTAATAGTCTCCTAAATGCTGCAATTGTATCTGCCTCCACCACCACTGCCGGCAGCATGTTCCAGGACACCACTACCTGCCCAGCACATCTCCTTCAAACTTTGCCCCTTTCACCTTATAGCTGTGCCCTCTAGTCTTTGACATTTCCACCTTGGTGAAATGGTTCTCACCGTCTACCCTATCTATGCCTCTCATAATTTGATATACTTCTATCGGGTCTCCCCTCAGCCTCCAATTCTCCAGAGAAAACAATCCATGTTTGCCCAGCCTCTCATTATAACTAATCCCCGCTGAGTCCCAGTAAATCTACAATTGAATCTACAATTTGAGAGGGAGAAGGGAAAATCGGAAGTGTCAGTATTACAGTTGAGCAAAGGGGACTATGGAGGCATGAGGGAGGAGCTGGCCAAAGTTGACTTGAAAGATACCCTAGCAGGGTTGACAGTGGAACAACAATGGCAGGCATTTCTGGGAATAATACAGAAGGTGCAGGATCAGTTCATATCGACAACAGGACATAGAACTAGCTACAGTGCCTGGAGGGCGTTACATAATCTCTGCTGCCTCAAACGCAAGAAGAAGAGTTCATTCCAAAGAGGAAGAAAGATTCTAAGGGAAATAAGAGGCAACCGTGGCTGACAAGGGAAGTCAAGGACAGTATTCAAATAAAAGAGAAGAAGTACAACTTAGCAAAGATGAGCGGGAAGCCAGAGGATTGGGAAACTTTTAAAGAGCAACAGAAGATAACTAAAAAGTCAATATGGGGAGAAAAGATGAGGTACGAAGGTAAGGTAGCCAAGAATATAAAGGAGGATAGTAAAAGCTTCTTTAGGTATGTGAAGAGGAAAAAAATAGTTAAGACAAATGTGGGTCCCTTGAAGACAGAACCAGGTAAATTTATCATGGGAACAAGGAAATGGCAGACAAGTTGAACAGGTACTTTGGATCTGTCCTCACTAAGGAAGACACAAACAATCTCCTAGATGTACTAGTGGCCAGAGGACCTAGGGTGACGGTGGAACTGAAGGAAATTCACATTAGGCAGGAACTGGTGTCGGGTAGACTGATGGGACTGAAGGCTGATAAATCCCTAGGCTTGATGTTCTGCATCCCAGGGAACTTAAGGAGGTGGCTCTACAAATTGTGGATGCATTGGTGATAATTTTCCAATCTATCTATCTTCTATATATATATAAAACTCAAATCAGTCCGCCTGCAGTACGGATCCCTTCCTGCCTTTCGATTCGTTGATGGCTGCTCCTTCCTCAGCTTCCAACACACTTCGAAACAATGTTGCAAGACAGGAACACTGAACTTTTCACTGCTGCAGCAGGCAGGGATTTTTTTTAAAGAGGCAGGGCAGTGCTGGAATCTTACTTTTGAGAACGGCTTCAGTTCTATTGGAGGAGACGGGTGCATGGTGGAATATTGGGTTGGGGGATCACACCATTGGGGGAGCAGACCCAACGGGTCTGCACTTGGTCTAGTGTTCTATAAATTCAGGGTCAGTTCCTGTGGATTGGAGGGTAGCTAATGTTATCCCACTTTTTAAGAAAGGAAGGAGAGAGAAAGGGAATTATAGACCAGTTAGCCTGACATAGGTGGTGGGGAAGATACTGGAGTCAATTATAAAAGATGGAATAGCCGCACATTTGGATAGCAGTAACAGGATCGGTCTGAGTCAGCATGGATTTTTGAAGGGGAAATCATGCTTGACTAATTTTCTAGAATTTTTTGAGGATGGAAATAGGAAAATGGACAGGGGAGAGCCAGTGGATGTGGTGTACCTGGACTTTCAGAAAGCCTTTGATAAGGTCCCACATAGGAGATTAGCGGGCAAAATTAGAGCACATGGAATTGGGGTAAGGGTACTGACAAGGATAGAAAATTGGTTGGCAGTCAGGAAACAAAGAGTAGGGATTAATGTGTCCCTTTCAGAATGGCAGGCAGTGACTAGTGGGGTACAGCAAGGCCTGGTGCTGGGACCACAGCTGTTTACAATATACATCAATTATTTAGATGAAGGGATTCAAAATAACATTAGCAAATTTGCAGATGACACAAAGCTGGGTGGCAGTGTGGACTGTGAGGAGGATGCTATGAGGATGCATGGTTACTTGGACAGGTTGGGTGAGTGGGCAGATGCAGAGCAGATGCAGTTTAATATGGATAAATGTGAGGTTATCCACTTTGGCGGCAAGAACAGGAAGGCAGATTATTATCTAAATGGTGTCAAGTTAGGAAAAGGGGAAGTACAACGAGATCTGGGTGTCCTTGTACATCAGTCACTGAAAGTAAGCATGCAGGTACAGCAGGCAATGAAGAAATCTAATGGCATTTTGGCCTTCATAATAAGAGGAGTTGAGTATAGGAGCAAAGAGGTCCTTCTGCAGTTGTACAGGGTCCCAGTGAGACCACACCTGGAGTATTGTGTGCAGTTTTGGCTCCAAATTTGAGGAAGGACATTCTTGCTATTAAGGGAGTGCAGCGTAGGTTTGCAAGGTTAATTCCCGGAATGGTGGGACTGCCATATGTTGAAAGAATGGTGCGAGTAGACTTGTATACACTGGAATTTAGAAGGATGAGAGAGTGTCTTATTGAAACATAGATTATTAAGGGATTGGATATGCTAGAGGCAGGAAACATGTTCCTGATGTTGGGGGAGTCCAGAACCAGGGGCTACAGTTTAAGAATAAGAGGTAGGCAATTTAAAACGGAGATAAGGAATAACTTTTTCACCCAGAGAGTTGTGAATCTGTGGAATTCTCTGCCTCAGAAGGCAGTGTAGGCTGATTCTCTGGATGCTTTCAAGAGAAAGTTAGATAGAGCTCTTAAAGATAGTGGAGACAAGGCATATGGGGAGAAGGCAGGAATGGGGTACTGATTGTGGATGATCAGCCGTGATCACAGTGAATGGCGGTGCTGGCTTAAAGGGCTGAATGGCCTACTCTTGCACCTATTGTCTATTGTCCATAAACCTCTTTGCACCCTCATCAAAGGCTTCACTTCCTTCCTGTAATGGGGCAACCAGAACGCAGACAATACTCCAAATACGGCCTCAACTAATTTTTATAAAGCTGTGACATGATTATCTGACTCTTGTACGTAATGCTCCTGGTCTCTCATCTCTCACTCTCTCCCCTTATTATAACGACTATCTTCCCTCTACACATTCAGTCTAATCTGTCCATTCCCTCCACAGAGTGGCACAGAGTGGCACAGAGTGGCACAGAGTGGCGCTGCAGTAGAGTTGCTGCCTCACAGCACTAGAGACCCGGGTTCAAACCTGACCACAGGTGCTGTCTGTACAGTTTGCACATTTTTCACGTGACCTTGTGGGTTTTCTCCTGGTGCTCCAGTTTCCCCCCCACACATCCCAAAGACGAACAGGTTTGTGGGTTAATTGACTCCTGTAAATTGTCCCTAGTGTGTTGGATAGAACTAGCGTATGGAGTGATTGGACAGTGGGCCAAAGGGCCTGTTTCCACACTGTATCTCTAAACTAAACTAACAATGCCGCCTGGCCTGCTGAGTTCCTCCAGCACCTTGTGTTTGGCTCAATATTCCTGCATCTGCAGTTCCTTGTGTCTCCGTTTCCTTTTCGATTAAAGTGCGTGTCTGAAAAAAAACAGCTTGGTTTCTTTCTCCGCCATGAAACCAGATCTAAATTCAGCAGGTCGCCTCACATTAAAAGGCGTTAATTTAAATCCCACAGACAGCTTGCATCATCTCTGAACCTCCTTCCTTCCTACAGCATGTCAGACCCCTGAATAAATCACTGTAGACACATCGGATTGATAACTAATAAATTGGGACAGAATGAGTTGTTTTAATCAGACAGGGGGCTGGATTTCGGTCAGGGCAGGAAGGTAACGAATGTTTTAAGCGATGAATAGCTACAGAGTGGCAGGACTCCTGTGGTTGTATTTGGAGATCTTGCTGGGAGGCTGTTTACCACGGGCGGAGATGCACAGAGACATGGCCAAACACTGCCCTCTGGTGGTGCTTTCTAGTCATTGAAGGGCATTCGGACCACAGTGCTGGAGTAACTCAGCAGGCCAGGCAGTGTCTTAAGAGAACATGAATAGGTGATGTTTCGTGTCAGATAGTGGAGTTTAAGAGACTCTTAGATAGGCACATGGACATGCAGAGAATGGATCACGTGCAGGCAGTGGGGTCAGTTTATTTTGGCATCATGTTCGGCACAGACATTATGGACTGAAAGGCTTGTTCCTGCATTTAGTTTAGTTTTAGAGATACAGCGGTGAAACAGGCCCTTCGGCCCACTGAGTCGATACTGACCAGCAATCACCCGTACACTAGTTCTATCCTACACTCTGGGAACTATTTAAGGAGGAGAATTAACCTGCAAACCTGCACGTCTTTGGGATGTGGAAGGAAACTGGAGCACCCGGAGAAAACTCACGCGGTCACAGGGAGGGAGACACAGACAGCACGCCATAGTCAGGATAGAACCTGGGTCCCTGGTGCTGTGAGGCAGTGACTCTACCGCTGCGTTACTGTGCCGCCCTGTCCATGTTTATGTTCTCTAAGCAGTGATTATGGAGGCTTTAACATCCAGCCCCATGGGTGGACAGGAGCAGGGTCTAAGATCTCATCCCAAAGGCAGGGTCTCCAGCAGGGCAGCGCTCCCTCACCATCGCACTGCGCCATTAGCCCAATGAGACTCTTTCAACTCACACCTGCTGAGACAGAGATGCATTTGCTTGTTGCATTATGATGTAAAACATGGAATTCCACATCCTTGTACTCCCACGTGCATTGAAGCAAGAACCTTTGGCAGTCAATTCTTCTCGAGGTTCAGTTGCAGCAGATAAACCGGCACGATTTATATTTCATGGTGAAACTCCCACAAGGTAGATCTCTCTTGCTCTCAGTCGCAGCTGTCTGACTTACTCCTTTTATCCTTCAAAAGTGTTCCCTGCAGCAATTTTAATTGAATCCAAACAGCCGAAAGATCTTGCCTTGGATTCTTTTTGTTCATGGTCAGGATTTCTTTGAATATCAAATCGGTGGAGGAGAGGCCTTAACTTAAAGCGAGCCAAATTACCGGCAAGACCTGAGGGAGGAATTAAGTATTTGATCACCCAAACCCACTCTCTCCACCTCCCCGCTTTCCACACAAACTGAACCTTTGAATCTTACAGGCAGGACATTCTGCCCATGACCCTTGGAAGACCTCCACCGCCTCCTACTCCCCACAGCCCTGAGCATCTCTCCCAGTAGTTCTCCCTTTTCCCTTGCTTCAAACACTCTTACAGCAAAGTTTTGTTTAGTTTAGTTTGGAGATACAACGTGGAAAAGACATTTGGACAGGTACATGGATAGGAAAGATCTGGAGGGATATGAGTCAAATGTGGGCAGGCGGGAATAGAGGTTGGGAGATTTCAACCTTCATGTGGTCCACACTGTTACAACGAATGCAATCAACCTGTCGTGCACAAACAGAAGATCAAACAGAACAAGTTGTCTTGCAACTTTAGGCTGTGCACGCCATATGCAAGAAGAAGAGGCGGGACTAGCACAGATGGGGTACCTTGATTGGCACAGACAAGGGCCTCTTTTCGTGCAGTATGACTCTATCTTGTCTTAAAAGAGTCTTTTAGAGATACAGCACAGCAACAGGCCCATCGAGCCGACCAGCGGTCACCCCGTACACCAGCACTGTCCCACGCACTAGGGACAATTCACAATTTACAGAAGTCAATTAACCTACAAACCCGCACGTCTTTGGAGCGAGGGAGGAAACCAGAACACTCGGAGAAAACCCACATGGCCACAGGGTGAATGTGCAAACTCTGTACTGTCAGCATGCGTGGTCAGGATCAAACCCGGGTCTCTGGTGCTGTGAGGCAGAAACTCTACCGCTGCGCCACCGTGCCTACCAGCACGATCCCAATCACAGCCACTTATTAATACAAGATATTGTATAATTGGATTGATTGATGATTGATGATACTTTATTGCCATATGCACTTATGTACCAAGGCTCAATGAAATTATTTGCTTTGCTTACAATCCAGTAAAATCACACTATCGATAATCTCAATTATAGATAAGAACAATAACGCAATGATTGTAGAGTAATAGTAGACTTCACCGAGACAGTAAATAAAGAGTCGCCACGTTTCTGTCACCCACAATGTATCAAAGTCTTTAAGACTGCAGCCGTATACTAGCCTTAAAGGCTTGTTATCCTGGCAGCACCGATCCTCTCCTCTGTCAGCCACCATCTGGTAAATGGTCCTTTGTCCAGCGTCTGTCGCTGTCGCCCACTCACTCCACCCTCCTCCCCGGTTCCTGAGCTTCGAGGTCAAGCAGGAGATGAGGGGTCACAGTTTAAGAATAAGGGGTAGGCCATTCTGGACTGAGATGAGGAAAAACTTTTTCATCCAGAGAGTTGTGAATCTGGGGAATTTGCTGCCACAGAAGGCAGTGGAGGCCAATTCACTGGATGTTTTCAAGAGAGAGTTAGATTTAGTTCTTAGGGCTAACGGAATCAAGGGATAAGGGGAGAAAGCAGGAACGGGGGTAATGATGATGATCATATTGAATCGCTGTGCTAGCTCGAAGTGCTGAATAGCCTACTCCTGCACTTATTTTCTATGTTTCTATGAGACGAACTTTGGACGACTTCAGCCAAGTTCCCAGTTCCACGGCGGGCGAGGGAGGCCTGTTGCCGAGGTGTGGCCGCGGCTTGCCGGGAGCTTCTGCCGCCCCACCACTGTGTCTCCACCACTGTGCCCCCCACCACTGTGCCCCCACCACTGTGTCTCCACCACTGTGCCCCCACCACTGTGCCCCCACCACTGTGCCCCCCACCACTGTGCCCCCCCCACCACTGTGCCCCCCACCACTGTGCACCCACCCCCCACCACTGTGCCCCCCCCACCACTGTGCCCCCCCCCACCCCCCCACTGTGTCCCCCACCACCCCCACCACTGTGTCTCCACCACTGTGTCCCCCCCACCCCCCACCACTGTGCCCCACCCCCACCACTGTGCCCCCCACCACTGTGCCCCCCCCCACCACTGTGCCCCCCCACCACTGTGCCCCACCCCCCCACCACCACTGTGCCCCCCACCACTGTGCCCCCCACCACTGTGCCCCCCACCACTGTGCCCCCCACCACTGTGCCCCCCCACCACTGTGCCCCCACCACTGTGCCCCCCCCACCCACCACTGTGCCCCCCACCACTGTGCCCCCCCCCCCCACCACTGTGCCCCCTCCACCACACCACTGTCTCCACCCCCCCACACCCCCCCACCACCTGTGCCCCCCACCTGTGCCCCCCACCACTGTGCCCCCACCACCCCCCCACCACTGTGCCCCCCCCCACCACTGTGTCCCCCCACTGTGCCCCCACCCCCCCACCACTGTGCCCCCCCCCACCACTGTGCCCCCACCACTGTGCCCCACCACTGTGCCCCCCCACCCCCCCACCACTGTGCCCCCCCCACCACTGTGTCCCCCCCACTGTGTCCCCACCCCCCCACCACTGTGCCCCCCACCACTGTGCCTGTGCCCCCACCTGTGTGCCCCCCACCACTGTGCCCCCCCACTGTGCCCCCCCACTGTGCCCCCCCACTGGCCCACTGTGCCCCCCCCCACCACTGTGCCCCCCACCACTGTGCCCCCCACCACTGTGCCCCCCCACCACTGTGCCCCCCCCCACCACCACTGTGCCCCCCACCACTGTGCCCCCCCACCACTGTGCCCCCCACCGCCCCCACCACTGTGCCCCCCCCCACCACTGTGCCCCCCACCCCCCCCACCACTGTGCCCCCCACCACTGTGCCCCCCACCACTGTGCCCCACCACTGTGCCCCCCACCACTGTGCCCCCATCACTGTGCCCCCCCCCCCCCCCTCACCCCCCACACACCCCCCCCCCCCCCTGCCCCCCACCACTGTGCCCCCCCATCACTGTGCCCCCCCCCCACCACTGTGCCCCCCACCACTGTGCCCCCCCCACCACCCCCCCCCCACCCCCCTCCACCACTGTGCCCCCCCCACCACTGTGCCCCCCACCACTGTGCCCCCCACCACTGTGCCCCCCCCCCCCCCACCCCACTGTGCCCCCCCACCACTGTGCCCCCCCCCACTGTGCCCCCCCCCCACTGTGCCCCCCACCACTGTGCCCCCCACCACTGTGCCCCCCCCCCCACTGTGCACTGTGCCCCCCCCCCCCCCACTGTGCCCCCCCCCTGTGCCCCCCCCCCCCCCCCACTGTGCCCCCCCCACTGTGCCCCCCCACTGTGTGCCCCCCACCACTGTGCCCCCCCCCACTGTGCCCCCCCCCACCACTGTGCCCCCCCCACTGTGCCCCCCCCCCCCACCACTGTGTCCCCCACCACTGTGCCCCCCCCCACTGTGCCCCCCACCACTGTGCCCCCCCCACCACTGTGTGCCCCCCCCACTGTGCCCCCCACCACTGTGCCCCCCCCCACCCCCCCACCACTGTGCCCCCCCCACCACTGTGCCCCCCCCCCACCACTGTGCACTGTGCCCCCCCCCCCCCACCACTGTGCCCCCCCCACCACTGTGCCCCCCCCCCACTGTGCCCCCCCCCACTGTCCCCCCCCCCCACCACTGTGCCCCCCCCACCACTGTGCCCCCCACCACTGTGTCTCCACCACTGTGCCCCCCCCACCACTGTGCCCCCCCCCCCCCCCACCACTGTGCCCCCCCCCCCCCCACCACTGTGCCCCCCCCCCCCCCCCCCCCCTGTGCCCCCCCCCCCCCCCCCCCACTGTGCCCCCACCACTGTGTCCCCACCACTGTGCCCCCCCCCCCCCCCCCCCACTGTGCCCCCCCACCACTGTGCCCCCCCCACCACTGTGCCCCCCCCCACCACTGTGCTGCCCCCACCACTGTGCCCCCCCCACTGTGCCCCCCCCCACTGTGCCCTCCACCACTGTGTCCCCCACCACTGTGCCCCCCCCCTGTGCCCCCCACCACTGTGCCCCCCACCACTGTGCCCCCCCCCCCCCCCCACTGTGCCCCCCCCACTGCCCCCCCCACACTGTGCCCCCCCACCACTGTGCCCCCCCACCACTGTGCCCCCCACCACTGTGCCCCCCCACCACACTGTGTCTCCACCACTGTGCCCCCCACCACTGTGCCCCCCCCCCCCACCACTGTGTCTCCACCACTGTGCCCCCCCCCCCCACCACTGTGTCCCCCCCACCACTGTGCCCCCCCCCCCACCACTGTGCCCCCCCACTGTGGGCACCCACTGTGCCCCACTGTGTCCTCCTCCACTGTGCCCCCCCCACTGTGTCTCCACCACTGTGCCCCCCCCACTGTGCCCCCCCCACTGTGTCCCCACCACTGTGTGCCCCCCACCCCCCCCACTGTGCCCCACCACTGTGCCCCCCACCACTGTGTCTCCACCACTGTGTCTCCACCACTGTGTCTCCACCACTGTGCCCCCCCCCACCCCCCCCACCCCCCCCCCCCCCACCACTGTGCCCCCCACCCCCAACACTGTGTCCCCCCTAACACTGTAACTGTACTGCCCTACCAGCGCTTGGTGTTTAGCTGATGACTGACATCCCCAGGGGCAGTGAGATTGGCAACAGCAGAGGGAGCAGCTTGTCTCGTGGATCAGAGAAGAGAACTTCCCAACACTTCTGTTGCACACACCTGATTATCCCCAGCAGCCTAAACCAGTCAGGATTTCAGAGCGCTTCACTGTCTTTACTTCAGTTTACTTCACTGTACTTTAACGAGGCGGCATGGAACCTGGCTCCTCTGAAATCTTCCGATCCTAATGCCCTTTAAAAGTCATAATTTTCTTCGCAGCTTTTTTCCCCCTGAGCCTGAAGAAGGGTCTCAACCCAAAATAACACCTATTCTCTTGCTCCTGCCTGCCTGACCCACTGAGTTATTCCAGCACTTTGTATATATCTCATACCTTCCTACTGTGTTAAGAAGAATGTGTTACTCTGTTGCGGCTTACCGACTCACACTTCTTCCCCCTTGTATGTGGGAAGTGAGGGTAGCAAGGCAGGGGGGGGGGGGTGGATGGAGTGGAGTCTGATTAACAAAGTGCACGTCGCTCATTTCCTTACCGCCCACGGGTTTCCTGTAAACAGGACAGCAAGTTAATCCCGGCGTCTTGTGTCACCAGTTTGGCCTCTTGGAAATTTCCCTTGTAGTTAACGTCACAGGAACTGCCGTAAGAACTGGATTAGAAAGTTTTAGCTATAAGCAGAGGTTTGACAAATTTGGAAAGACACAAAATGCTGGAGTAATTCAGCGGGTCAGGCAGCATCTCTGGCGAGCATGGGTAGGTGGCATTTCGTCCCTTCAGAATGAAGAAGGGTCCTGACCCGAAACGTCACCTATCCCAGATTCAGGGACAGTTTCGTCCCAGCTTTTATCAGGCAATTGAATCATTCTATCACACACTAGAGACTCATCCTGACCTACCATCTACCTCATTGGAGAACCTTTGATTATTTTTAAATGGACTTTATCTTGCACAAAACGTTATTCCCTTTATCCTGTATCTGTACACTGTGGACGGCTTGATTGAACTCATGTAGAGTCTTTCCACTGACAGGATAGCACATAACAAAAAGCTTTTCACTGTACCTCTTGAACATGTGATAATAAACGAAACTAAATTAAATTAAACTAAACTAAACTACGTTCTCCAGAGATGCTGCCTGACCCACTGAGCTCCTCTAACATCAACAATCAGAGAGCGGTCCTGACCTGCCCTTTACCTTATTGGAGCTCCTCAAACAATCTTTAAGTGAACTTTAGCGGACTTTATCTTGCATTAAACATTATTCCCTTCATCCTGCATCTGTACACTGTGGGCAGCTTAATCGTGTATAGTGATTGGATAGCAAGCAACAGCAAGCTTTTCACTGTATCTCAGTACATGTGGTAAAAAACTAAACTAAACTCAACTAACAGAGATCTTCTCTGATTTTACTCGGATTCTTTTGTGAGATGCTGTAGTGTTTCACTATGTCTGAGGCACTATGTAAATGAAGCTGGTTGTGTTGTGGAGTACACCGTCAGTGGGAGGAAACAGCTGTGGGACACAGTTACCGTCGGCAACCACCGAACAGGAACCTGACGAGGAGCAGCAACGGGAAGGGAGAACAATGGGACTTGGCTCGGTTCAAAGCCAGGCCTGGCCTGAGGGCAATGGACAGAGGGCAGGGTCTACAGCTGTCAGCCCCGGGTCAGTGTTACCGTCGCCCTCCCCCTGCTCGCCCTGATGCTGATTGAACCTGCTCACCAGTGCTCTGTCCACCTTATACAACTCTATTTGTTACCAGGACTCGAAGGCTTGAGCTAAAGGGAGAGGTAGGGCGAGAGAGAGAGAGAATGAGAAAGACAGACACACAGACAGAAAGAGAAGAGAGAGAGAGGGGGGGGGTCGGGAGAAATGTCGAAAGAGAAAGCGATGGAGAGAGAGATAGAGAGTGTCTTACTATCACATGTCCATAAACCGAACTATTACATATTTACTTGCATGCTAGGACTTTATTCCTTGGACCTCAGGAGCATGAAGGGTAATCTTATGGAGATGTACAAAATCATGAGAGCAATAGGTTGAATGTCCAGTCTTTTTTCCAAGGACAGGGAAATCAAAAACCAGAGAACATGGGTTTAAGGTGAGAGGGGAAAGTTTTGTAAGTTTATGTTTCTAAGACATAGGAGCAGAAGCAGCCCATTCTGCCCATCAAGTCTATTCCAATACATCAAGTCTCAGCCAATGGTACACAAAAATGCAGGTGAAACTCAGCAGGTGCAGCAGCATCTATGACTACTTAATGACTACAGGCCTGTCGCACTGACCTCTGTAGTCATGAAGACCTTTGAAAGGCTTGTGCTGGCCAAGCTGAAAAACATCACAAACCCCCTGCTGGACCCTCTGCAGTTTGCATATTGGGCCAATAGATCTGTGGATGACACAGTCAACCTGGGCTTGCACTTCATCCTCCAGCACCTAGACCGCCAGGGGACCGATGTGAGGATTTTGTTTGTTGATTTTAGCTCTGCATACAACACCATTATGCCAGAGCTACTACACTCCAAACTTTCCGAGTTGACTGTGCCTGAACCCCTCTGTCGGTGGATCACCAGCTTCCTGACAGACAGAGAGCAGCATGTGAGGCTGGGTAAGCACATCTTGGACCAGCAGATCCTCAGCATAGGAGCACCGCAAGGCTGTGTACTCTCCCCTCTCCTCTACTCTCTCTACACCAATGACTGCACCTCCACAGTCTCCTCTGCCAAGCTTCTCAAGTTTGCGGACAACACAACCCTGATTGGACTGATCCAGGATGGGGAGGAATCTGCCTACAGACAGGAAATGATACAGCTGGCGATCTGGTGCCATCGCTCTTAAGACAGTGGAATTGATTGTAGACTTTAGGAGAGCTCTCCCTCCCCTAACGCCACTCACCATCAACAACACCACAGTCACATCTGTGGAGCCTTTTAAGTTCCTGGGAACCATCATCTCCAAGGACTTTAAGTGGGGGGCTACCATCGACTAAACAGTCAAAAAGGCACAACAGAGGATGTACTTCCTGCGGCAGCTGAGGAAGCACAATCTGCCACAGGCAATGATGGTCCAATTCTATGCGGCCATCGTAGAGTCTGTCCTCACCTTCTCCATCATGGTCTGGTTTGGCTCAGCCACCAAGCATGACATCTGGAGGCTGCAGTGAATTGTCCAATCAGCTGAGAAGGTTATTGGCTGCAACCTTCCCTCCATTGAAAAAACTGTACACTGCAAGGGTCAGGAAGCGAGCGGGCAAGATCATCTCTGACCCCTCACCCTGGCCACAAACTCTTTGAATCACTTCCCTTTGGAAGGCGACTCCGGACTGTCAAAGCTGCCACTACCAGGCATAAAAACAGCTTTTTTCCACGAGTAGTAGCTCTACTCAATAACCAAAAATCTGTAGCCTCCTTTTGCTCTGGTATTTTATTTAATTCACATGTTTAATCAATAATGTTTTATTATTAATGTTTAATGTTATATGTGTTATTCCAAACTGTTACTGTGTCATATTGTCACTTGCAGGTGGAGCACCAAGGCAAATTCCTTGTATGTGAATACTTTGGCCAATAAACCTATTCATTCATTCATTCAAAACAGGCCATTCAACCCAATGCCCACATCAACCAACATGCCCCATCTGCACCAGTCCCACCTGCGTTTGGCTCGTATCCCTCGAAACCTATCCTATCCACGTAAAATGTATCCTAACCATGTAAAACCTATCCTTTTGAAGGCATGAAAAAGATTAGATGGGTGAGCTAGCTTGTATTTACAAAGCTATGTTTTGCCGACACTGACTCAGTGGAAAGGAAATGGGGGAATTTCAGTATCAGCCGACACAGAGTAACAAAAGTCCATGTCCGCAATCAGGAGCTTGCATTCACCTCGAGCAAGATCAGTTCCTGTTACTGGCAGCTGAAGGAAAAGGATGTTGATCCAAAACTCTTCCATTTGGCTGGAAGTTCAAAAAAAATTGCTCAGAAGTCTCCGTCATCAACTCCAACGGCAGCGGGGGAGCGGGGCAGAGAAATTGCTGCCTCCACAATGGTCCGTTGCATAAAAACCCAGACTACAGTCACCCAGTCACAATGTCATTAGCTGGAAAGACAGCAGAGATCTACAAGGATGTCGCCAGGACTCAAGGTCCTCAGTTACAGGGAGAGATTGGCCAGGCTGGGCTATTCCTTGGAGCACAGGGAACTGAGGGGTGATATTATAAAGATATATAAAATCAAGAGGGGGATAGATAAGGTGAATGCACAGATCCTTTGCCCTAGGATAGGGGAATCAAGACCTAGAGGGTGTGGGTGAGAGGGGATGAGAGAGGAAAGTTTTATTAGGAACCCAAGGGGCAACTTTTCCACTCATAGGGTGGTGAGTATATGGAACGAGCTGCCAGAGGAGATAGTTGAAGCAGGTACTACAACGGCATTTAAAAGGCAATTGGACAAGTACGTGGATAGGAAAGGTTTAGAGGGGGTAGAGGCCAAACGCAGGCAAATGGGAATAGCTTAAATGGGGCATCATGATGTGCTTGGACAAGTTGGGCTAAAGGGCCTGTTTCCATGCTGTATGCCTCTATGACGATGACTTTATGAATCACTGCATGGTGAGTGTACAGAAGAGACTAATTATCACATTGAATCTGTACTTACTCTTAGCAAGAACATCCAGCCATTCTCCCTCTTCACACAGTGCTGCAAATCCTTCTTTTTCAGACCCATAATCCAGAGTGCAACAATGAAATCCACTTCCACAATTCATCCCATGTGTGCATTCAAAAGTCAGAAGTCAACACAAGAATGTTTAATGGTTGTATGTAGCTTTTAAATGCTTCAAAAGATTCACCCTCCACAACTTTGGGACAGAGAATACCAGGGATTCACTGAGAGAAGGCATTTCAACCTCTACCCTTATGTGCCAAAGCAAGAACACACCAAAGACGTACAAGTTTGTAGGTTTATTGGCTTGGTATAAATGTGAAAATTGTCCCTAGTGTGTGTAGAATGGTGTTAATGTGCGGGGATCACTGATCGGTTTGCGGACTCAGTGGACTGAAGGGTCTGTTTCCGTGCTGTATCGCTAAACTAAATTAAACTAAACTTCATAGTTGCATTGAAACAAAAAGCTGGAGTAACTCAGCGGGCCAGGCAGCATCTCTGGAGAGAAGTAATGGGTGACGTTTCGGGTTGAGACACTTCTTCTTTCTCTACTCAAGTAACTACCCGAGCAACTGGTCTCGAAACATGTCAAAAATGAGGACGTTAACTAAAAAGAAAAGTCAAGTGTGGTGGGGAAGTTAATGGGTTGTTAAACTGAGGGTCAGATTACCAGGAAGGACATTGAAGAAATGGGTTCACGTTAAGTCAAGTTTATTGTCCTAGTCATAAATTCAGTGAGGTGCAGGCACAATGGAAGTCTAGCTTGCAGCAGCATCACATGCACATAGAGAACACAGAAAACATAATCACTCAGAAATTACCCATAAAATTGGACAAGTCAATGAAAAGAAAAAATACCGTACAAAAATCAAACATGACTGCAAAAGACAATTAGTAATAAATAAGTCCATGGTGGTGCAAGAATTGGTCTGTAGTAGATACAAGGAACTGCAGGTGCTGGATTACAAAAAAAGACACAAAATGCTGGATTAACTCAGCCAGGTCACTGGAGCTGTGACTGCCTCTATGCTAAATGAGGTGTTCCCCTTCTCCATTCTCCCCTTCTTCATGATGCCACCGCACTAGTCTCCCAGCTACAGGAAGGATGTCATAAAGTTGCAGAAGAGGTTCACCAGGATGTTACCTGAGCTTGCGGGCTTGAATGCAGGTTGGATAGGCAGGGGCTATCATCTTCGTAGCATAGGAGGCTGAGGGTTGACCTTATTGAGGTGAACAAGATCATGAGGGATAAAATGAATGCTCACAGTCTTTTTCCCAGGGTAGAGGATCCTAAACCTAGAGGGCATAGGCTTAAGGTGAGTGGGGAGAGATTTAAGTTGGACCGCAGGGCAATTTTTTCACTCAGGGAAGTCCGTATCCTAAATTGGTTGCCTGAAGAAGCTATAAAAGCAGATAAAATTACAAATTTTAAAAGACATTTGGATCAAACGCAGGCAAATGGGACTAGCCTAATATGCCAACTTGGTCGGCATGGACACGGTGGGTCGAAGGATGATTGGGTTAATGTATGAGGAACGTTTGCAGGCTCTGGGCCCGTACTCGCTGGAGTTTAGAAGAATGAGCGGGATCTCATTGAAACCTAATGGTTAATGAAAGACCCAGCTAGAGTGGATGTGGAAAGAATGTTTCCAATAATGGGAGAGTCCGGAAAAGGAGTGCAAAGCCTCAGAATAAAAGGACATAACTTCAAACCGGTGGTGAGAAGAAATTTCTTGAGCCAGAGGGTGGAAAATCTGTGGAATTCATTGCCACAGACGGCTGTGGAGTCCAAGATATTGGATATTTTTACAGAAGAGATTGATAGATTTATGATTAGGAAGGGTGTCAAAGACCATGGGGAGAAGACAAGAAAATAAGACTGGAAGGTAAAAATAGATCAACCATGATTGGATGGTAGAGTAGACTCGATGGGCCGAATAGCCTACTTCTCCTTCTATGTCTTGTTGGCTAATGGCGTGTTTCATGCTGTTCAGCTCCATGTCACTACAACTCCACAACAAGCTGCTTCCCCAAACCATTTTACTGCATGCAACAGTACTATTTAAATTATTTTTCTGGAAGTCAAGAGGCTACTTTAGGATAATTGCGATAATTTATCTGGTTTCCGACACTCTCAGCTCTCTGCTCTGATATCACAAATGTGTCGGACAATGGCAGGAAATGAGTGAATGGCAAAGGGACTGTGTCTCTCCCACAGCAGTCATTGCAGGCTGGGAGTTTACACTGTGACCACATAGGTCTACCCGGAGTACAATTACTTGAACTCTGCCAGAGATAGCTTTTTCTCCATCGGTCCTTATTTTTGGATGTAAACCGCACTACAAATACTGAACCAAACAGCGAACAGTGATTTAAAGGGAGGTGAGCAAATTTCATTCAAAATTCTACCTGGCTGGAGTACTAAAAAACCATTCTGGGGAGTCTGTGTGGTGGAGATTGAGAAAAGAAGAATCCAATGCTTAACTTAATGCGGATTTGTTCTGGGAGTGTGTGATTGGGCAGTGCAGAGGGAGCTTCACCCTGTATCTAACCCGTGCTATCCCTGTCCTTGGGGTGGGTTGGGACAGCGGAGAAGGAGCTTCAATCTGTGTCTAACCCATCTCTCCATGCCCTTGTAGTGTGTCAGGACAATGTAGAGGGATCTTCACTCTCTGTCTCACTACTGTCCCTGCTCTGTGTGTGTGTGTGTGTGTGTGTGTGTGTGTGTGTGTGTGTGTGTGTGTGTGTGTGTGTGTGTGTGTGTGTGTGTGTGTGTGTGTGTGTGTGTGTGTGTGTGTGTGTGTGTGTGTGTGTGTGTGTGTGAGTGTGTGTGTGTGTGTGTGGGTGTGTGTGTGTGTGTGTGTTGGAACATTGTGGAGGCAGCTTCTCGCAGTATCTAACCCACACTGTCCTTGCCTGGTGTCCCTTGATGTGAAGGGACAGTGTGGAGGGAGTTTTACTCTGTATCTAACCTATTCTGTCCCTGCCCTGGGAGTGTGTGATAAGATAAAAATGGAGAGAGCATTATTCTGTGTCTAATCTGTGTTGCTTTGCCCGAGGGGGGTTTGAAAGAGCAATGAAGATGGAGATGTACTCTAGCTAACCCGTTCCATCCATGCTCCGGGACTATTTATACAACAGCACTGAGGGACCTTTACACCATGTTAACTATTATCCCATTGATGTTGCTTTGTTGCTTTGTATCTAACCAACCCACCCGAGTAGTGTGTGATGTTACAATGTAGGGAGCTTCATTCTGCGTCTAATTTACCCTGGTGGTGTGCGATGGGGCAATACAGAGGGATCTTTTCTGTACATCTACCCCCTGTTCTCCTGCCCTGGGATTGTTCAATGGGACAATGTGGAGGCATCTTTTGTCTGGGTCTAACCCATGCTGTCCTTGCCCTGAGAGTGTGTGCGATTGATTTTATGATCAGGTAGCCTCCCAGTACATATGGAGGCAAGTTCTAAAGACAAGGCCAAGGCACAGTGTCCTCATTGTCCTGGGTCCCCACCTTGTAGGTTTCTTCAATCCAATCCAATCACCTCCGCATATCCGATTGAGCACAACTATCACAAGGAAAAGCTTTAGTTTGACTTTTTAGAAATGCAGCATAGAAACAGGCCTTTCAGCCCACCGAGTCCATGCTGACCATCGATCACCCGTTCACAGTAATCCAAGATCCCACTTTCTCAACAGTTCCCTACACACTAGGGGCAATTTAAAGAGGGACAGTTAACCTGCAAATCCTCCACCTCTTTGAAATGTGGGAGGAAACCGGAGCACCCCCACGCAGTCACAGAGAGAACATACGAACTCCACAGAGACAGCACCCAAGGTCAGGATCGAACTCGGAGGCAGCAACTCTACCAGATGCACCACAGTGCTGCCCTACAAATTATCCGTGTGTGATTGAACTATAATCTGAAGTGTGCTGCTTTTTAAAAGCTGGGATCAGTGGATTTTCTTTTTTCGACATCAGAACAAAATCTGTTTCTGCAATCTGGGAAAGAGAATGTTACTGGTTACAGGGAACTGAGGAGAGAGGTTAATGAATCCTCCTCTGAGCAGTTTGCCACAGTGGTCTGTACTGGGCTCGACTGTCTACAGTTTATGTAAGTGACTTGGGTGAAGGTTCTAATGAGGTGAGAGTGCCCAATGTTTTTCATTGTCTTGGGTACCAGGAGCGGAACAATTACATTCTTACTAGTTGCATATTTACAGGCAGGTTAAAGCAACAAGGCCAGAAATAAATATACACTCTTCAATAATATGATCAATTATAATTTATTCTAGGTAACCAGACCATCATAATGCAAACTAAAATATACAAAAACAACCTAAACAAAGTCTGTAGTAGACCGTTACTAAGTTAGAGTTGTGGTTATAGTTTAGTTTGGAGATACAAAGTGGAAACTGGGCCATTGAGACCGCATCAACCAGCGATCCCCATGCATTACCTCTATTCTGCACACTCGGGACAATTTACTGGAGCAAAGTATCCTATAAACCTGCATGTCTTTGAGATGTGGGAGGAAACCGGAGCATCTGGAGGAAACCCGCGCACATCACAATGAGAACGTGCGTACTCCCTACAGACAGCACCCGTGGTCAGGATCAAATCCATGTCTCTGGCGCTGTGAGGCGGCCACTCTACCATTGTGTCGCCCATAATATTGTGTATTGTAATTTAGTATTGTGCAGTGTTTTTCAAGAGTCTCACAGTTGATAGAAAAAAGCTGCAGTTGGTAAATGTGCCTATCACACAATGATGAGTAGGGAAGTAGAATCTGAAGGCTGTACAGCACAGAAACAGGCCCTTCAGCCCAGCTTGTCCATGCCAACTCAATTGGCTTACTGGGCTAGTTCCAGTTCCCTGCAAATGGCCCATATCCCTCTAAACCCTTCCTCTCCATATATCTTTTGAAAGTCATAATTGTATCCGCTTCTATAACTTCCTCTGGCAAATTCACTCCAGATACCAACTACCTTCTGAAAGAAAAAGTTGCCCCTGAGGAATAACACTTTTTATCTCTCCCCTCTCACTTTAAGCCTGTGCCCTCTAGTTTTAAAATCCTCTACCCTGCGGATAAAGACTGTGACCGTTCATTTTATCCATGCCCCTCATGGTCTTGTACACCTCAGTAAGATCACCCATCAGCGTCCAACACTCCCAAGAAAAAAGTCCAAGCCTATTTGATTTCTCCTTATAACTCAAGCCCGCAAGACCGGGTTTCTTCAGACTGATGGAATAGGGGGGGAGAAAGATGGAAAAGAGGAGAGTAAGGGGAGAAAGCCTGGGAAGTGATAGATGGATACAGGTGAGGGATTACAATGGGCAGATATCTGGTCAAAAGCTGGAGATGAGACTTATTGGGAATTGAATTAAAAAGAAGCTATTAAAAGAACGTATATTGTTGCAATATTAAATCACAACAGTGGCAGATTAGATGAAATGTCAGTGCAACCATCTTTTAAAGATAGACACAAAGGGCTGGTGTAACCCAGCTGGACAGGCAACATATCTGGAGACATTTGAATGCTTTTTTTGTCACAGGGTGTGACACAGTGGCACAGCAGTAGAGCGCCAGAGATCCGGGTTCAATCCTGACTACGGGTGCTGTCTGTACAGAGTTTCTATGCTCTCCCTGTGACCACATGGGTTTTCTCTGGGTGCTCCGGTTTCCTCCCACGCTCCAAAGATGTGCAGGATTGTAGGTCAATTGACTTCAGTAAAAATTGTTAATGGTCTCTAGTGTGTAGAATAATGCTGGTAAATGGGGGGTCGCTGGTCAGCTGGGACTCATTGGGCCGAAGTGCCCGTTTCCACTTTGTATCTCTAAACCAAATTAAACAAAACTGATCTAAACTTAAAAAGGACAGGTGATGTTTAAAGTCAGGACCCTTCTTCAGACTTGAAACGTCACCATCTTTTTTCTCCAGAGATGCTGCCTAACGCGCTGAGTTAGCCCAGCATGTTGTGTCTATCTTTGGTAAAAACCAGCATCTGCCATTCTTTGTTACTACAGCTTATAAAGATGATTTTTTAACCCCAAACTTTCAGCTATGGGTGTGTGCAGGTTCCCATTGTGCTTGTACATCTTTGTCTCGGTGCCACAACGATTTTCAGGCACATTGTAACAGGAATCCCATTCATTTAGCCGAATGTGTGGGAAGCAAAACTGAAAGGAAGTGAGCAATAAGAATAAATTGTTGACTCTAAACAGGAAACGCCTCATAGAGATGGTGGAGATGGTGCCGCAGCTATCAGCTCTGCCTCAGTGAGACGCCCTCTCATATCTTCATCTAGCAGCTCAAGTCCTACTTCAAAGAGTGTGTCATTTATCTGACGCTCCCAGTTCTGTTCTGAGGGAGCGCATATTGTTGGAGACATCGACCACACCCAGCGTACAAGATCCAGTGGCTCTGTTTGAAAGGGTGCGACTCCGTGGAGCCCTGGGCCAAAGTTGTGACCCAAATTCAAGGGTTTTTGCCAGGGTAGAACCAGGGCTTCAGAGGCTCACTATCGCTTGTCATAGCCAAGTTATCTCTTCAAGCTTCAATGGCATTGATATTAGCAACGATCTGTCGTGGGCCAACCACATTGATTCCGCAGTCACAGAAGACCACACCAGGAGGATGAGGGATGATCCTTTAGAGGTGTACAAAATCATGAGAGGAACAGATCGGGTAAATGCAGTCTCTTGCCCAGTGTAGGGGAATCGAGAACCAGGGGACATGGGTTTAAGGCGAGGGGATAAAGATTTAAAAGGAACGCGAGGGGTAACTTTTTTACACTAAGGGTGGTGGGTATATGGAAGGAGCTGCCGGAGGAGGTAGTTGAGGCAGTTACTATTGCAACGTTTAAGAAACATTTGTACAGGTACATGGATGGGTTAGGTTTAGAGGGATATGGGCCAAACTAAGGCAGGTGGGACAAGTGAAGATGGGACATGTTGGTCAGTGTGGGCAAGTTAGGCTGATGGACCTGTTTCCATGCTGTATGACTCTATGACCAATGCGTCTACTTCCTAATGAGACTGAGGAAATTTGGCAATCTCCAGTGATCCTTACAAATTTCTCCAGATGCACCATAGAATGCATACTGTCGAGATGCATCACAGCCTGGTTTGAGAACAGCTCTGCCCAAGGCCACAAGAAATTGACGTTGTAGATGTAGCCCAGTCCAAAATGGAGCTGCTAGGCTTGTATACTCTGGATTTAGAAGGATGAGAGGCTATCTTATTGAAACATATAAGATTATTAAGGGTTTGGACACGCTAGAGGCAGGAAACATGTTCCCGATGTTGGGTGAGTCCAGAAGCAGGGGCATTCCATTCCTTCCACAGATGCTGACTGACCTGCTAAGTTCCTCCACCATTTTGAGTTTTGCTCAAGATTCCAGGGTCTGCAGTTTCTGATGTCTCCACAATCAATTTATTGGTTGACTCAAGTTTGTGGATCATTTCACAGCAAAGTTTCCCACAAAGATGTTACTCCATTCCTCAAAATATGAAATTAGCAAGGAGCCTACAATTGGAAACCTTTTGAGGTTGACATATCCCAGAGTGAAATGAGTTAACAGCATGGTGACAAACCTATCTGAAATTCCAGCCAACTTTATTTTGAAGAGGGCGGCATGATGGCGCAGCGGTAGAGTTGCTGCGTTACAGTGCTAGGGACCCATGTTCGATCGTGACTGCAGGTTCTACATGTACGGAGTTTGTACATTCTTCCTGTGAAAGCGTGGGCTTTCTCCTGGTGTTTCAGTTTCCTCCCACACTCCAAAGTCGTACAGGTTTGTAGGTTAATTGGCTTCAGTAAAAAATAATAAATTGCCCCTAGGGTGTAGGATAGTACTGGTGCATAGGGTTGTCGCTGGTTGGCATGGACTCGGTGGGCCCAAAACACCCTTCTTGAAACAGCAAAGGAAGTTCAAAACACTTCCAACAAGGCATTCATCACTGACTCAACACTGCTGGAAACATTGCTGGCATCATTTGTGTATTTGTTCATTGGGAGCAAATAGAACTGTGTAAACATCATTTTGATCATTAAGTTGGTTCAGTCATACAGAGCATGCACAATTATTACGTGGCTTATTGGCAATGTGGGTGCAGACATGATGTTTTGCTGGTCTCCAGGTAACACTGGATCAGACCAGGTAACACTGGAGGGAGATTGATAATCAGGTTGAGTGGTGACAGAACACCAATCTTACTCCCAGTGTTAGCAAGACCAATGAGTTGATCATTGACTTCAGTGGGGGGAAATCAGAGATCTACAAACCTGTCTTCATCTTCAGGCCGGTGGTGGGGAGAGTGAACAGCTTCAAGTTCCAGGCCATGTTTGCAGAGTACAATGCTAACATGTCTGTTGTGCTGCTGCAAGTTCTGCTGTTCTGTTTTGGGACATATATGGCAATAAAACTCTCTTGACTCTTGACTCCCTTTGCTCTTGACTCTTGCACCTCTCTGAAGACTTGTTCTGACTCCACTCCA
The DNA here is from genome assembly GCF_028641065.1 of Leucoraja erinaceus. Lineage (NCBI taxonomy): Eukaryota > Metazoa > Chordata > Chondrichthyes > Rajiformes > Rajidae > Leucoraja > Leucoraja erinaceus. Next base: position 21,802,571 of record NC_073393.1, on the reverse strand, counting down.
GCATATTGATGCAATCATAAAGAAAGCTCATCAACACCTCATCGAGGCGTTATTTGTTTCCCTCCTGAAATAAGTTCTATATCGTATCGTATTGTATCATACTTCAATTGATGATCGAGGAGATATGGTATGTCAACAAATACTCTCTTGAATCTCGGCAGGTGTACAGCAGGGAGCATATTCACTGGTTCCATCACGGCCTTCTGTTACATTCTGTAGCTCATGAACAAAGGAAGCTACAGATAGTGGCAGACACAGTTTTGTCCATCACTACTGCCCTCCCCACCATCAAATGGGATCCACAGGTATGCCTTTGGCACACCGTTTTCAGTTGAATGTATGTTCTGGTAGGGTATCAATATTGTACCCTCATAGAGTCACGAAGCTGTACAGCGCAGCAACAGACCATTCGGCCCACCTTGTCCATGCCAACCAAGTTAACAAATTAAAATTACGTACAGAAAGGAAGAGATAAGAGGAAGGAGCGAGGTGGAATAGCTAGTGAGTATCTCCAAGTCTGGAGGAAGTGTAAATAGGGCAGCAATAAAATGTGAAAGTAGCAGAAGCAGGAATTGTGAAAACTGGAAGTATGCAAAGCAAACGCTGGAAGTTCAATGGGTTCAATTGTTTTTTATTGCCCCATAATGAGGTTACAGTTTTTGCATACAGTTCAGTAAAAGTATTACTATATGTAAGCACAATCCTATTTAAGTTCAAGTTTACTTTAGTTTATTTTAAAGACCAGCACAGAAACAGGACCTTCTGCCCACCAAGTCTGCTCCGACCGGTGATCACACCATACACTAGCACTATCCTATGGACTCAGGACAATTTACAATTTTTATCTAAGCCAATTAACCTGCAAACCTGTATGTCTTTGGAGTGTGGGAAGAAACTGGAGCACCCGGAGAAAACCCATGTGATCACAGGGAGAACATCAAACCCCACATGGGCAGCACCCGTGGTCAGGTTTGGACTGGGTCCCTGGCTCTGTGAAGCAGTAGCTCTACCCACTGTGCCACCGTGCCACCCTTGAATACCACTTGAAGGATTGTGTGTGTGGACTCAACAAAGATGCAGTGTTTGGTTTCCCCAGTAGTACCAGAGACAGAGGGGATTACTACACATGACTTAAGGCTCCCAAGAGGCAGCGGAGCTTTATGTGGCCATACTCAAGACTGGGACGCGTGGATCGTGGCTTCAGGGGGATCCCACCACCCAGCAAACTTCCAGCCTGGGTGGGGGAAGCTGCCGAACCTGCTCCTGCTTGTTCCCTGAAGACCAGAGACCGGGAGGATGGAGCCAGCATCGACAGATGTGACGGGTGAGGAGAGAGGCCGGTGGGAGAGGAGAGGGAATCCGTGTCTGGCCCATCGTGCCCTTGTGATCAGATGCAGGAGGCACCCCCGGGAAACAAAGGTGGACGGGCGAGGAGAGGGGCGGGGCGTCCAAACAAGGAGATGGCTGGAGACCCACAACAGTCTGGGACTTGCCTGGAACAGGCACTGCTCATAAGAACTGGAGCGTGGACTTTGAAAATGGTGCCTAAATATGGCGCCTCTCGCTTGCGGGCATAGTAGACTATCTCTGTACACTTACTGATCGGGGATTGGGGGTAGGGCAATACTGTACTGGACTGTTTGTGAACAAAACAATTTCACTGTGTTAGCAATTTGCACATGTGACAATAAAAGCAGCATCAAACCACCATTGAACCATTGAACCATTGATTAGATGGATACTCGAGACTCAACAAGGACAAGGAGGGCAGAATGGCTGAATGACCTGATGTCAAAACAAGTAGGCCCTTCACTGACACAGCTTCACTTTACAACATCTTTGGATTCCAAACCCCCCTGTCTTTTGTTTCCTAAAGCCGACTAATCTGACTCTTGAACACGGTCAATGTACAAACCTGAGGATCAACATTCGTAAATATCCAGGCTCCCCTGGGGAAGGGAAGTTCTCTGCCTCCCCTTTTTCATTCCTAACCATGTTGAGATTACCATCTTCTTGGCAAAGTATCAAACCCAAAGAGAAATAAATAAAGGATGCCACACCCTATCACTTCAGAGTTGTACCACCTCCCTGTACCATGAATAACATTATGTACGACAGTCCGATGAGAGCCACAGAGGCATAGTCAACCAGCATGGTGAAAGACCCTTCGACCCAACTCATCCATGCTGACCTAAATGCCCCATCTAAGTTTGTCCCATATGCTCATGTTTGGCCCAAACCCCTCGAAGTGTCTTTTAAATGCTCTTATAGCATCTGCTTCAACTACTTCCTCTGGTAGCTCATCCAATATATCCACCACCCTCTGAGTGAAAAGGTAGCCCCTCAGGTTCCTATTAAATCTTGCCCCTCTCATATTAAGTTTGGGTAGCTTATAACCCAGTGTTGATTAATTTCAAGTAACTCCTACATTTCTTCCCCCCCCCCAACCTATCCCCCAACCCCCTCCCCCACCCTAGTCATTAGCTCATCTTTCCCCAGCCAACAATGGGCCATTATGGACTCCTACCTTCCTGAGGTAAACACAAAATGCTGGAGTAACTCAGCGGATGAGGCAGCATCTCTGGAGAGAAGGAATGGGCGGCGTTTGGGGTGGAGACCCTTCTGTAGGAGCAGAATTTTATATCGTTCAAGAGATTACTCCCTCTAGCCACTGTGGACTACATGATTAAGTCGAATGTCGTTATACGCATGTGTGCTTTCCGTCAGAGACCTTCAGAGCTTCTTCACAGATAAATCTTCATAACACAGTATTTTGATTAATAGATTCTTTATTGGTGAGGAAAAACAATAAGGTATACATCCAACCTTCTTCCGACTCGTACACCATAAACTTCATCGAACTTCAGCATATCACTTTAAAGGTTAGAAAACTCCTTGTATCTCCGTTACACTTCGCATGGTCAAAGCGTATGCCTTCCTCATGCAAGTCCTAAAACTAAACTAAAAACTAAGCTTCTGCGCAAGAAACCTAGCTCCAAACATGCCCTAGAATACGTCATAAATCCTACCCACATAATAACGGGCAGTCTAAAATTTAAAGACACATGCCATAATTAATGACACACAAAACAAGCCAAATGGCCACTACATACCGGCCCCTAATTGTTCCGAGTATATAACGAGGCAATTATTAATAAACATCAAAAAAGTAGCCATGAAGGCTTAACATCTATCACAAGCAAAAAATCAGGGAATTGAATCCCGTGGCTCCCCGTCGGGGAATTGAACCCTGGTCTCCTGTGTGACAGGCCGGGATACTAACCACTATACTAACGAGGAAATAGCATGCACTATATATCAGCAATCAGAATTCTTCATCGACTCTTCCATCTTCACTTTCACCTCCTGGAAGCAAGCATAACTTGATTATTAATCTTATTAAAACACTGGTTTTAGTTTAAAGTCGTACCGTGCGTAAACCTTTAAAATCAGACATGATACCCAGTATATATAGTCCAAAACATAACAGTCCAAAGCTTTGATAGCATGAAACGTCTTCCTCCATGTCCAATCAACTCATGGATTTGTTGTAACAAAAATGTTGAAGTGTGAAAATCCTTCCAGAGAATAACAGGATTTTTAGCAATAAAGTTCACCGTTAGGTTTGATTTAATTTCCGGATCATTAGCAGAGATTTCAAATCCCAGCTCAAGCTTTGGCCATTCTCTGTCTGGCTTACAGAGAAACTCTAGTTCATTGATCCATCTCTTCGCGCTTAAGAAGCTGCTCACCGTCAGTTCTCTAGAAACATCATCCGCAGGATTTTCTTCCGTGTTAACATATTTCAATTGTGCAACATTAGTAACTCCCAATGCTCTTTCCATTGGAAGATTGTCTCTGTCCAAATCCAACTCTCTGGTTTCTTTAGCTCTGTCACCTGTGGAATTCTTCCACAATTAGAAACATAGAAACATAGAAAATAGGTGCAGGAGTAGGCCATTCGGCCCTTCGAGCCTGCACCACCATTTGATATGATCATGGCTGATCATCCAACTCAGTATCCCATAAACATAGAAAAATAGGTGCACGAGTATGCCATTCGGCCCTTCGAGCCTGCACCGCCATTCAATATGATCATGGCTGATCATCCAACTCAGTATCCTGTACCTGCCTTCTCTCCATACCCCTGATCCCTTTAGCCACAAGGGCCACATCTAACTCCCTCTTAAATATAGCCAATGAACAGGCCTCAACTACCTTCAATGGCAGAGAATTCCAGAGATTCACCACTCTCTGTGTGAAAAATGTTTTCCTCATCTCGGTCCTAAAAGATTTCCCCCTCATCCTTAAACTGTGACCCCTTGTTCTGGACTTCCCCAGCATCGGGAACAATCTTCCTGCAATTGTTGCCTATCCACTTAGAAAGTGAGAATCCTCGCTTATTGCAAAGGGAAGTCAGATGTTTTACTGGTTGAATTGCTTCTTGCTCAGTGGACATGGATTTTAAGCAATCATCCATGTAGAAATTATTCTTCAAAGAGATTCTTACTTCATGCAATTCAGTATTCTCGCCAAACTTGCGTTTCAAAGTCTGGTTGTGCTGCTCTGCCATAGACGATTATTCGGCAAATTAACACTTTCTTGTTTGAAAGGCAAGTCCAGACAATAGTGTCCGTCAATCTTTACTGAATAGTTCATAATATCCATGAATCCATGATTAACTCTTCATTCGACATCTCTTCAGATTCCTTGAAGAATTACTTTCATTGAAGTTATCACCGGCTTTTCTAATTTATCAGTAGATATTTGATTAACAGCAATGGTAGGATAGTTCTTATGATTCTTGTTTTCATTGTTCCTTTTCAAGGAGCCATAGATAACCCATCCAAGTCAGGTTTTTGTAGCATACGGTCCTTCGCCTTGGCTCCTAACAATCTATAGGTTCCAATGCTTTCAAAACATTTGTTCTGATAAGTAGATCAACACTAGAATTTATTTCAGATATCTTGACATCCTTCAGGTAATGCCATTGTTTCAAGTCTTCATGTCTTGGTATATTTTGGCGACCAACAGGCATGGTTCCATGTGTAAACACTACAGATATTGGTATAAAACTATCTTCTTCCAGACTGGATATCTCCATACTTGTAATGTAATTACATACTCTCTTTATCTTTAGTCGTGGTACACAATCAAATCTTAGTCTCTTCTCCTGTGATGTTCAGCCTTCTCATCAGGTTTTCTGTGCAAAAGGTAGTCGAGCTTCCGTGATCCAAAAAAGGATATGTTTGCAACACTGTATTCATCTTACTATTCCTCACTTGTACTGGTAAGATAGAAAAAGTACAAGCTTCAACCCCGGCCCTAATATGAGCAGTTACTTGAGGCGAGGTAATAGCATCACTAGTAGTTGCTTTCTTCTTCTTTTCCATTTGCTCCGGATCCTCCTATTCCATTTGCTCTGGTGGATTATTTTCAGTGTGAAGTGCTTCAGGATGACATTGCCTGCACTTATAACAAATTATAGGACTCTTACAGACTCTCACCATATGTCCTTTTTTCAAACATCCAAAACATATTTCCTTCTCTTTCAAGAAATCCATCTTTTCTTCATATTCTGTCATCTTGAATCTTCGATACTATCTTATGGTGTGACCAACTTCATCACATAACAAACAGAATACTATTTGCTTGCTAGTAGATACATTTCCTTTCATTCCATCTGTCATTTCCACAGGTATGGTTGTGGTAGCAAAACAACTTCTCATAGGTTCTGATATTTCTTCAGGTTTGGTAAAGGTAGAACCTTTGTTAGTTGCTATTGGCTTATGGTCTCCAATAGTCCCGTGGTGTGGCTCTAACATGTACCGTACTTCCTTGTCCAAGAAATCCACCTGGTCTGGTAGCCTGGCTACTTGCTTCCTCTCATCCATTATTCCGCCTGCTTCATCTCTCCACTTTTCTCTCAGTCTTCTGGGCAACTTGCAAATGATGACTCTAGTATTACTCGCAAGATTCATTTCCTCCATGTGGCCGAGATTTTTCATCGAGCTGCAACAACCTCTCAGAAATATTGCATAATTACTCAATGCCTTCCCATCTTCTGGCTTGATTTCTTTCCAAGCATGGGCCTTCTCCATGTATGCGTTAGCAATCCTCTGTTCATTACAATAACATTCTTTAAGTAATCTTCTCACCTTTTTATAGCCATGGCTGCCTGGCTCATTTTGACAACTTTCTACAAGTACCTGAATATCTCCGCTTGCATACTTTACCAGAAATCGTAGGCGCTCCTTTTCACCCGTAACTTTCGTTTTTAATACTTCTTTTAATGCCCTTAAAAAAGCCTCACACCACAAAGGATCTCCATCATATGTAGGAATTTCTGCTGGTGGTTGAGTGAGAGAGGTATTTTGTCGAGCTATGGTCTGGTTGAATTCAGCTTGCCTATTCACCCAAGCCAATAATGCATCCTGATAATAGCAAAATAGAAACATAGAAAATAGGTGCAGGAGTAGGCCAATCGGCCCTTCGAGCCTGCACTGCCATTCAATATGATCATGGCTGATCATCCAACTCAGTGATCTTGGCTTGGCTCCAATGAACGATAGACCAGCCTCCCTAGCTCAAACTGACTTGCTCGACCCTGTGCACCAGACCTCAGAAAAGCGTAGTCTGCTATTGGTAGTCCCGAGCATCTACAGACGCACCATTTTTTAATCTAGCACTCATTTGCTGAGATGAAGTTTCATCCATCTTACTCTGTTCCAATGGGTTTTCAAAGCCATGAAATCTGGTGGACCTCAATTATGGAATTGATCCAACTGCTGTTTCACTTGGAGCAGTTTTTCCTCTTGGTCCAGAGCTCATCGTCTGCGATGATCTAGAGCTGCATCTTGAACCCTCACATTCCAGTATCTCCTTCTTTGCTTTGGCCACCGCCATCTTTGTGTCTAGGTCCAGTTCTTCCTTTCATCGCCTCATCTCTTCTTCTTGTCGTCTCATCTCTTCTTTTTGTCGCATCTTCTCTTTTTTCATCTGCTCTTCTTCTCGCTCAATCTCATGTTTCTTCTTCAAGGCATCCGCTTCTATTGAGAGAGCGGCTAGATCAGCTTCAACTCCTAATCGAGCAGAAATCCTTGATACTGAACTGGCTGTAGAACCAGATCTATGTCCTGATCTTCATGTAGATACTTTCAAGAATATCAAAGGGTATACCTTCCTCATGCAAGTCCCAAAACTAAACTGAACAACTAAGCTTCTGCACAAGAAACCTAGCTCCAAACACGCCCTAGAATACGTCATAAATCCCACCCACATAATGACAGGCAGTCTAAAATTTAAAGACACATGCCATAATTAATGACACACAAAACAAGCCAAATGGCCACTACACCTTCTTCAGACTGATGTCAGGGGAAGGGGGTGGAACAAAGATAGAATGCAGGTGGAGAGTACGACTAGTGGGGGAACTGGGAAGAGGAAGGGGATGGCGAGAGAAAGCAAGGTGTCTTACACATTTCCTCCCTTCATCTGTTGCCGGCCAGTTCTTGATTCCCCTGCTCTGGGTAAAAGGCTGTGCATCCACACTATCTACACCCCCTCGTGATTTTACACAACGTTCTTTTTGAGATGATTTTACACTTACAATCACTCCTCAGCCTCCTGCACTCAAAGGAATAAAATTCTAGCCTGCCCAACCACTCCCTATAGCTCAGGCCGTCAAGTCCTGGCAACATCCTGCTATTGTTGGAAGTAGCTTGTGAATCGACCTTGAAGAGCAGAATGCTTTCGGCAGGCCTGTCTGAATTACCATAGTCTGAATTGTGAAAGTTGTTCTTTCCCATCAAGGCGATCAGAACAAAAACAGCAAATACTCCAGTGGGTGGGTCTGAACTGATGGAAAGTCAGGGCCACGAGGAAAGATTTAATGGGAACCTGAGAAGTAACTTCTTTACACAAAGGGTGGCGGGTGTATGGAACAAGCTGCTGGAAGAGGTAGTTGAGATAGGTACTATTGCAACGTCTAACAAACATTTAGACATGTACATGGATTGGATAAGGTTGGAGGGATATAGGCCAAACACAGGCAGGTGGGACGAGTGTAGATGGGGCATATTGGTTGGTGTGGGCAAGTTGGGCAGAAGGGCCTGGTTCCATGCTGTATGACTCTATGGGCTGTAACGCTTCATCCCTTGGGAATGATCGCTGCTTCCCCTGAAAGCGCGGATGCCACAGCATTGGCCGACCTTGGAGCAGCACCAGGCAGCAATGCACTCAATATCTATTTTTGGAAGCAGCAAAAGGCTTTTCAATGGACAAGGACCAGTTGGGCCAAAGGGCCTATTTCCACGTTGTATGACTCTGTTATTCTATTTTCGGTCAGAGAAATTTCTACAATCTCACCATTCCCTGGAAATGTTTCTGATGAGGAATAGATTGAGTAAACGCACAGAGTCTCGTGCCCAGAGTAGGGGAATCGGGAACCAGAGGACATCGGTTTAAGATGAGGGGGCAAATACTTCATAGGAGCCTGAGGGGTAATTTTTTCACACAAAGGAAAGTGGGTGTACGGAACGCGCTGCCAGAGGAGGTAGGTACTGTCGCAACGTTAAAAAAAACATATTTAATGCGGAACCATTCACAGATGTTGCTCCTGATCTCTTCAGGCAATTGAGAAGATCTTTCAATAGAGACTAATAATGATGGTTCTGAGGGTGGAGAAGAATACTTGTTGTTCCTTGAAGTGACTTTGGCAGAGAAGACTTGTGATGGTTTCAGCTGTTCCCATTACTGCACCATTGTTTTGCCACGGTTGAGTTTATGCATTTTAAATCCTGAGCAGTTGACATTAATTAAATTGCGTACTACAACACGGAAGAAGGCCATTTGGTCCATCAGGTAAAGACTGGCTTCTGGCAGAGCAATCTCATCAGTCCCATCCCCTTCTCCTTATCTCATAGAACATAAGCACCACAGTACAGCTCAGGAATAGGCCCTTCGACCCACATTATTTGTGCAGAACATGATGCCAAGTTAAACTAATCCCCTCTGCTTGCATGTGATCCATATCTTTCCATTCCCTGCAGTTAAGGAGTAGTTTATTGGTGTTGAATATTGTTTATTGTCACGTGTACTGAGGTGAAAAACTTTTGTTGCGTGCTAACGAGTCAGCGGAAAGGCTATACTTGATTACATTCAAGCCGTTCACGGTGTACAGATACATGATGAAGGGAATAACATTTAGTGCAAGATAAAATTCCAATAAATTCCGATTGAAGATAGACTGGAGGTCTCCAATGAGGTAGATGAGCACAGGACTGCTTTCTAGTTGTAGGATGGTTCAATTGCCTGATAACAACTGGGAAGAAACTGTCCCTGAATCTGGAGGTGTGCGTTCTCACACTTCTGTACCTCTTGCCTGTTAGGAGGGGGGAGAAGAGAGAGTGACCAGGGTGAGATTGGCTCTTGAATATGCTGGTGGCCTTGCCAAGGCAGCGTGAAGTGTGGACGGAGTGAATGGAAGGGAGGCTGGTTTGCGTGATGTTGTGAGCTGTGCCCACAATTCTCTGCAATTTCTTGCTGCCTCTGTTGGAGCTGCTCCCAAACCATGCTGTGATGCATCTGTAGAAAGATGAAGGAATTGATGGCTATAGGGAAGTGGGTGAGAGGAGACAATGAGGCAAAGAGCAGAGCAGCTGTGATCATATTAGGATTGTCGGTCTGCCTCATGTGTTTGTCAGTTCTATTTCTGATTCTGTTCACAGATGATTTTCAGTTTTCCATAGCATTGGGCAAAATTGGTTATTTTCATGTTGCTTTTAAAAATCTTTATTTACTGCCTTCCAAAGCACTACCAGATTAGCACAGTAGCGTGTCAATGGGCTGATGAGATTTGTCTATGTGCTGGCCGCTAGCTACGAGATAAAGACAAAGACTCCACACGTTGTGATCCAGGCCCTGTGTTCAGAGGGATTCCTGGAACTTATTAGATACAGTGATAAGGGTCAGTTAGCTTAGCTCCCATTCGGAAATGGAAAATACTGCTGACACACAGCTGTGGAGGAACAAATGGCAATCGTAAAAATAACATGTAAAATGAGGTTGATAGGGTAATGGGACATCTCCTTAACTGCCAATGGGGTTGGATTGAACTGTGTTCATTGTTCTCTGTCCATCAGAGGAGCTTACTTCAACTATTCCTTTTCTTCAGAGATGCTGTCTGACCCACTGGGTTTCTCCAGCTTTTTGTGTCTATCTTGTACTTACTTTACAGCTGGTGTCAGAGCAATCTGATAAGGGTGTCTGGGATTACTGGGAGAAAGCAGGAGAATGGGGTTGAGAGGCCAAGATAGATCAGCAATTATTAAATCGCAGAGTAAACTTGATGGGCCGAATGGCCTAATTCTGCTCTTAGAACTTATGAATTTATGAACTTATGATAACTGAAGAAATGTTAAGAAAGGGGGGAGAGAGAAAACGGGGAATTATAGACCAGTCAGCCTTACATTGGTAGTGGGGAAGATGCTGGAGTCAATTAATTAAGATGTTGTAGCAGTGCATTTGAAAAGCAGTGACGGGATCGGTCAAAGCCAGCATGGATTTATGAAGGGGAAATCATACTTGACTAATCTTAAGGGACATTTTTGAGGATGTAAGAAAACGAGTAAATGGATAAGTTGGAGAGCCAGTGGATGTATTGTAGCTAGACTTTCAAAAGTCCCTTATTTGACAAGGTCCCACACAAAAGACGATTAGTGTGCAAAATTAGAGCATCCATGGTATTGACTAATCTTATGGGGTGAGGATTGACAAGTAGAATGGATAGGGAGAACTGGTTGGCAGACTTTCAAAAGAAGCACACAAAGAGTAGGAATTATTGGGGGTCCTTTTCAAAATGGCAGAAGCAATGATTAGGAATTGGGGTGCCGCAAAATGGCAGGCGGTGACTAGTGGGGTGCCGCAAGGCTCGGTGCTGGGACCCCAGTTGTTTACACTATATATTAACGACTTAGACGAGGGAATTAAATGTAACATCTCTAAAGAGGCTGTCCCACTTGGGCGACCTAATCCGCGAGTTCTGCCGAGTTTGCCCTTGACTCTTACTCGCAGCATGGTCGACACAAGGTCGTAGGAGGTATTTGTAACTCTCCTTCACGCTCGAGAGCAGTCCCCGTGTACTCGAGGCCTCAGCTAGGTCGCGGCGTATTTTTCAACATGTTGAAAAATGCGAGCGAGTGAAAAAAGGTCGTCATGGAAAAAATCGATACTTTTTTTACTTGTAGGTTTAGTCGTAGTAGGTCGAAGTAGATCGGCATGTAAGTCGTAGGTAATAGAGGGTAGTCGAAGGTAATCGAATTAAAAGAGGAGAATTAGGCCATTCGACCCATTGAGTTTGCTCCACCATTTGATCATGACTGATCTATTTTTCCCTCTCTTTCTGATTCTCACGCCTTCTCCCCGTATCCTTTGACACCCTTACTAATCAGGAACTTATCAAATCTCTGCTTTAAAAATACCCAATGATTTGGCCTCCACAGCCATCTCCGGCAATGAATTCCACAGATTCACCACATTCTGACGAGAAATTCTTTCTCATCCCCATTCATTACCACCTCGGACTTTAGTATTCAATGCTGTTGTTTCACCTATGCCCATGTAGGAGTTGGGACCTGCCTCCCCTCTATAAACCAGGCATTGAGTTCAACACTGTAAGCAACCCTATGGTCACACCGATATCGCAGCGGAAAATAACAGGCTGTCTGCACAATGCACAAACAATCCCAGTGGGAAGAATGCCAGACAACCTCCACAACAGAGATTTCCCCCAGCTTAATGGCAGGAAGGGTGTGTTAAACAACCAGAGCTTATTTAAAGCAAGGTTTTGATCTTGTTTATACGTTGACCCAAGTTAGCTCGAACGCAAGAGACAATCAGCATTGTTTCAACTTCTCTCGTTAAAGAGACCCTCTCTCAAAGCTGTGGATTGTGCCCTGTGACAAGGAACTCAGCTTTGGTTATCTGAGCAATCACACCGATAACACTCTGTAAAGAATGAGGCAGGGTTGATGCTTTATCTGTGTAGAACATAAAGTGCTGGAGTAACTCAGCGGGTCAGACAGCATCTCTGGAGAACATGGATAGGTGACGTCTCTGGTCGGGACCCTTCTTCAGGCTTTGAAGAAGTTCTCCTTCTTTTCCTACTGTTTCCACAATGCTTTGTTTGTCTGCTCATGAAAATATATGAAACAGGAGCAGGAAGAGGCCATTTGGCCCCTTAAGCTTGTCCTGACAATCAATATTTAGTTTAGTTTAGTTTATTGTCACATGTACCAAGGTACAGTAAAAAGCTCTTGTTGCATGCTCTCCAGTCAGTAGAAAGATTAGACATGATATAATCGAGTCATCGACAGTGTACAGATACAGGATGAAGGGAATTACATGAATTATGCTAGTGCAAGAAAAAGCCCAGCAAAGTTCGATCAAAGATAGTCCGATGGTAGCTCAGGACTGCTCTCTAGTTGTGGGAGGATGCCAGATAACAGCTGGGAAGAAACTGTCCCTGAATCTAGAGATGTGCGTTTTCACACTTCTGTACCTCTTGTCCGATGGGAGAGGGGAGAAGAGTCCAGGGTGCGTTTGATCCTTGATAATGCTGGTGGCCTTGCCAAGGCAGCGTGAAGTGTAAATGGAGTCAATGGAAGGGAGGTTGGTTTGCGTGATGGTCTGGGCTGGGTCCACAACTCCCTGCAATTTCTTGCAGTCTTGGATGGAGCTGTTTCAAACCATGATGCGATGCATTCCGATAATATGCTTTCTACGGTGCCTCTGCAGAAGTTGGTGAGAGTTGTTGGGGATGTGCTGAACTTTCTATCCTGGACCTTATCCATCATGATGCTGAAGAAGAATCTTCAGCACCCGTGGTCAGAATCAAACCCGGGTTTCTGGAGCTGTAAGACAGCAAATCTGCCTCCTCGCCACTCTGCCACCCCTGATCTTCAGACATCTTTGTCAGACTGAAGAAACGTCGCCTATCCATGCCCTCCATAAATGCTGCCTATTGCCCCTGTCCCACTTAGGAAACCTGAACGGAAACCTCTGGAGACCTTGCGCCCCACCCAAGGTTTCCGTGAGGTTCTCGGAGGTTCCCGGAGGTTCCGGTCACAAGGCGTCCCTGGTGGAATAAAACTGGGTGAAAAAAAGGTCTTACCTTCCACTACCCGCAACCTCTGGTAAACACCTTGAACTGGCATTGCAACCGGCTTTGACTAAAAAATTACCGATTTTTAAAACGGCAACCTATTTGTAGTCGAGGCCGGTTTTGAATTTTTTGAAATAATCTCCGGAACATCGAAGAAGCTCGACTAGGCGGAAACCACTTTCAACCATTAGGGAGAGTGACAAAAACCTCCGGGAACCTCACGGAAACCTTGGGTGGGGGGCGCAAAGTCTCCAGAGGTTTTGGTTCAGCTTTCCTAAGTGGGACAGCGGCATAACCCTTTGAGTTATTGTAGCATTGTGTGCTCTACACTACTGTAAAATGTGTCTATTTAAAATCAAGGAAACCTCTGCTTTATAATGTGAGTTATAGTCATGCAGCACAGAAACAGGCCCTTTGGTCCAACTCGTCCATGCCGACCAAGATGCCCCATCTACACAAGTCCCATTTGCCTGCATTCACTCCATTACCCTCTGAACCTTTCCTATCCATGTACCTATCCAGATATCCTTTAAATATTGTTATAGTACCTTCCACAGCTACCTCCTCTGGCAGGTAGTTCCATATACCCACCACCCTCTGAGCGAAATAGCTGGCCCCTTAAATCGGTCCTATTAAATCATATTATCGGGATGCATCGCATCAAGGTTTGAAACAGCTCCATCCAAGACTGCATATAGTGAGAGGGAAGAGTTTTAAGAGGGATCTTAGGGGGAACTTTTTGACTCAGAGAGTAGTCCATACCTGGAATGAGCTGCATGAGGAAGCCATAAAAGCAGATACAATTACAGCTTTCAAAAGATATTTAGACAGATATATAGATAGGAAGATTTCAGAGGGACAAATGCAGGCAAATGGGACTAGCCTAGTATGCTAACTTGGTCGCCATGGTAACAGATAAAGCGCTAAAGTGAACACTTACAGTCTTTTTCTCAGGGTAGAGGATTCTAAAACTAGAGGGTACAGGCTTAAGGTGAGTGGGGAGAGTTGATGAGGGATTAAAGGGCCTGTTTCCCTACTGTGCAGTGCCATGACTCGATGCCACTGTGGGTGAGCTGAGGGTTTGTGGTCACCTCTTGCTTGTGTTATGTTGCAGGTCCCTAGGATTGCCATGTCCAGACCCACGCTCTCACTTGCGGCTGCTGGTGGCAGCAGTTACCTTTGTGGTCTGTGCGACACAGCAGGTCATCAGCATGGGAGGCAACAGCAGCCTACCCCAGTCGGACTGGATCTGGAACCAACTGCACTGCTGGGAGGGCGTCTCGGAGCCCAGACAAATTGGAAAGGTGAGGCACTCTCTCCCCACTCCCCCATTCAGCCTGGAGGCAGGTACTATAGTGGCACTTCAGCGGCTTTTAAATAAACTCATGGATGTGCAGAGAAATGGATCGCGTGCAGGCAGATGAGATTAGTTGAACTTGGAATATAGTGTTAAAATGTTATATCCTTACAGTCATAGAGAGAATGCAGATACGTTAGACTTTAGACTATGGAGATACAGTGTGGAAATAGGCCCTTCGGCCCACCGATTCCGCGTCGACCGTACACTAAGACTATCCTACACACTACGGACGATTTATAATTTTACCAAAGCCAATTAACCTACAAACCTATTTCTCTCTATATCTCTCGTTTCCCTTTCCCCTGACTCAGTCTGACGAACGGTCTCAAACCAAAACGTCAACTATTTCTTTTAGTTTAGTTTAGTTTAAAGATACAGCGTGGAAACAGGCCTTCGGCCCACGAGTCCGCACCAACCTGTGATCCCCGCATATTTACATTTATCCCAAACCAATTAACCTACAAACCTGTACGGCTTTGGAGTGTGGGAGGAAACCGAAGATCTTGGAGAAAACCCACGCGGTCAAGGGAGAAGGTACAAACTCCGTACAGACGACACCCATAATTAGGATCAAACCTGGGTCTCTGGTGCTGTGAAGCAGCAGCTCTACCGCCACTGTGTTTCTCCTCTTTATAAAAGTAAATGGTGCAAGGTTCTCAATGAGGTAGGCTGGGAGATCGGCACTACACCCTTAGCTCACAAGAGAAACCTTCAGTAGTCAGATAGCAGCAGGGATGAAGCTGTTCCTGAATATGATGGTATGTACTGTCAACCTTTTATATCTTCCACCCGATGTGAGAAGGGAGAAATGGGAATGACCAGGGTATAAGCAGTCCTCATGTATAATATGATTTGGGTGGATAGCACACAAACAAAGTTCACTGTTCACTGTGGATGGCTTGATTGTCATCATGTATAGTCTTTCCAGTGACTGGTCAGCACGCAACAAGAACGTATTTCATTGTACGTCCGCACACATGACACTAATAAAGTAAACTAAACTGAAAGCTGACCTCATGAATGCACAGATCTGCAGACAGTGAATCAGAGGGCGACAAAGATTGAATGTATATGAATTTTATTTTCCAGATCAAATCGGTTTGGCACATAGAAGGGCAGACCGCGTATAAGGTCCAAGGGGAGGGAGTTGGAACCATCTTCAAGGTCAACCCCGAGACTGGCGACATTGGTGTCTACAGAGTGTTGGATCGGGAGAAGAAAGATCAGTACAGATTAGAGGGGAGTGTGATCAACAAGAATACTTTGAAGCAAATTGGCACCAGCACCAACTTTACCATTCGAATACTGGACGTCAATGACAATGCACCCATATTCACCAAGGATCCATTCAATGGAACCGTTGCTGAGATGTCCAGCAAAGGTAAGGACTCAGAAATATTCATCAATATGGATAAGAATGCCTTAGATAGGTGAAGGGCTAGGGTTATTATTGTCACGTTTCAAAGATCAGATGCGCCATACACAAATATATTCGGCAAACCTAAGTGCAATAGATAGTGAAAGGGAAGATACAGAGTGCGGAATATAGTTCTCAGCATTGTAGCACATCAGTTCCATAAACAGAGTCCAATGTCCACAATGGGGTAGTGGTGAATCAGACAGTACCCCAGCTTATGGAATGTGGTGGTATTTCAAGCTTCTATACCCTCTGCCGGATGTAAGCAGAGAGAAGAAGGAATGACCGGGGTGGGACAAGTCTTTGGTTATGTTGGATGCTTTCCCGAGGCAGCGTGAAGTGTTGATGGAGTCGATGATGGGGAGTCTGGGTTGTGTGATGGACTGGGCTACATCCACAACTCTGCACATTCCTTGCGGCCTTGGTCAAAGCTGTTCACAAACGAATGTGTGGTGAAAGATGGTTTCATCACACATGGTTGATGAAAGTGTACGCTGTCCGGACGTGCTTTCTGTGGTGTATCTGTAGAGTTCTTGGAGGCAAGCCAAATTTCCTCAGTCTTCTCAGGGCAGCATGGTGGCACATAAATAGAGTTGCTGCCCTACAGTGCCAGAGACCCGGGTTCCATCTTGACTACGGGTGCTGACTGCATGGAGTGTGTAAGTACTCTCTGTGACTGTGTGGTTTGCCCCAAGTGCTGCAGTTTCCTCCCACACTCCAAAGACGTACACGTTTGTACGTTAATTGGCTTTGGTAAAATTGTAAATTGTCCCAAGTGTAAGGGGTGATCGTTTTAGTGTACAGGGTGATCGCTGCTCGGCGCAGTCTCTGTAGGCCGAAGGGCCTGTTTCCGTGCTGTATCTCTAAACTAAACTAAACTAAAGTAGAGGCGTTGGCATTCCGTCTAGCTGGTAGATTTCTACCGAGTAGAATGCAGGAGACGAGATGGATGGCATCAATTGGACGTTTCAGAGCAAGTCTCATTTTGACTCATGAGTTTGTTTTCTTCCCCCACCCAAGGCACATCTGTCCTGACCATCAGCGCCCATGACCCAGATGACCCAACTGTGGACAAACATGCAAAAGTAACGTACAAGATTCTGAGCACGCAGGATAATTTCTACATTGATTCAATGTCCGGTGAGTAGCAGATATGATCTAAAGCAACCCTCTCAATGATTCAATGATCCAATCATGCAATTGCCAGCGAGCCGTCCCTCTCCGATCTTTCAGTCTTCGTGCCCCGTGATGGCACGTTCCGCAGCCGACCCTGAAGACTCGAAGGTTTAGACCGCTCGGTTCCCCCACCGGTCCTTTGTCCAGCATCCGCCGCTGTCGCTGACTCTCTCTTCCTTCCGGTTCTCGGTCTTTGGGGTCGAGGGGGAGACGAGCCTTGGACCGGCTCCCCCAGTTCCGTGGCCGGCTGCCCGTCTGGGTTTGGTAACTGCCCGCGCCGCCCCATGTCCATCGACGCCGGCGGTTCAGAGGATGTGAATGAAACCCATCTTTCAGAAGTACACGGTGGTCTCCAAACTATTCAGCAGCTTATGAAGACGCCATGTCTGATTCGGTGCCGATAGCGGGGCAGTGTTTTAAACAACGCGGCCAATGGCAATTTCACCTCCAAATTTCTACTTTACACTGTCACTCTCAAACCGTCTTCACTATCTTCAAGAGAGAGTCAAGCATTTTATCGGGATGCATCACAGCATGGTTGGGGAACAGCTCTGTCCAAGAAGGCAAGAAATTGCACACGGGTGCGTAAGCGGCCCAGACCATCACACACACCTTTCATTTTCTCCATTTACACTTCATGCTGCCTCGGCAAGGCCACCAGCATAATCAAGAACCAGTTACACCCCAGTCATTCCAGAACTGTGAAAACGAACACCTCCAGATTCAGGGACAGTTTCTTCCCAGTTGTAATCAGGCAACTGAACCATCCTCTCAGCAACTGGTCCTGACCTCCCATCCACCTCCAATGTGGTGTATCTGTAGAGTTCTTGGAGGCAAGCCAAATTTCCTCAGTCTTCTCAGTGCAGCATGGTGGTACATATATATCAAACTATCAATCTATCTTTGATACCTTCAAACTATCTTCAATCAATCTTTTCTGAACGTTATCTTGCACTTAACATTATTCCCTTCATCTTGTATCTGTACACTGTGGACAGCTCCATTGTAATCACGTATAGTCTTTCCGTTGACTGGATAGCACGCAACAAAAAAATGTTTTCACATTTACTCGGTATACGTGACAATAAACTGAACTAAACAAACCTAAACTAGTGTGTATAATTCTTCATATGCACCGGCAATGGAACAATAAAATCCTTGCAAACGAATGCTGTTAATTAAAATCACTCTTATTTTTCTAACCTAGGAACCATATATGTAAAGAACACAAACCTGGACCGAGAACGGAAGAAGGACTATCAGCTGATAGTACAGGCCAAGGACATGGGGCTTGACCAAGGAGGAATGAGCTCTTCGGCAACTGTGCACATCTCTCTGACCGACATCAATGACAATGCCCCCTTCTTCCGGCACAGTAAGGACTATTTCATGTCATTGGAGCAGAATTAGGCCATTCAGAATAATGAAAGCCCTGGATAGAGTGGATGTGGAGTGGATATCTCCACGTAAGAGTCTAGTTCGAGAGGGTACAGCCTCAGAATAAAAGGACTTACCTTTCGAATGGAGATGAAGTGGAATTTCTTTAGACAGAGGGTGGTGAATCTGTGGAATGAGGGTGGTGAAAGTGGAGTGGAGGCCAAATCATTGGATATTTTTAAAGTGGAAATTGACAGGTTATGATTGGTACGGGTGTCAATGGTTATGGGGAGAAGACAGGAGAATGGGATTGAGAGGGAAAGATAGATCAGCCATGATTGAATGGTGGAGCAGACTTGATGGGCTGAATGGCCCAATTCTGCCCCTATGTCTTAGTGTTTCATGATAAATGCAGGCATCATTGCTGTGGACAGAACCGTCCTCTCACCAACTAGAGAGCAGTCCTGACCTACCAACTACGTCATTGGGACACCCGGACTATCTTTAATCAAACTTTACTGGGCTTTATCTTGCACTTAACATTATTCCCTTTATCTTGTATCCGTACACTGTGCATGGCTCAATTGTAATCGTGTGTAGACTTTCTATTGACTGGGTAGTAATCAACAAGGAAGATTTTCACTGGACCTTGATAGACTGAATGGTAGATCAGCCTTGATTGAATGATGGAATAGATTTGATGGGCCCAATGGCCCAATTATGTTCCTATGCCTTCTCTAACTATGTTCCTATGCCTTCGTGTTTCATGATAAATGCCGGATTCATTGCTGTGGATTAACAGCTCACTGTCACTGACTAGTTGTGAAAGTACCATAATAATCCAAGGTACACCATGCCTCTTGTCCCATAACTGATTGACCATCACTAAACAAGAGCAGGGCTGATGTAGATGTTAGTGTTTGCTCAGGGTCCAGGCCGGGTTAACGTGAGTGTTGTCCCGTGTGCAGGGCAGTACAATTACACTGCATCAGAGGCGACCCCTATCGGAGCTGCTCTCGGCCGGGTGAAAGCAGAGGACCTGGACGAAGGCATGAACGCAAGGATATTGTACACAGTCATTCCCGACGACATCTTCCAGATCACCACAGACCCACGCACACAGGAGGGGGATGATAACTTTAAAAAAGGTGAACCGCCGTTCATTTGATCCAACCTTCCCTGTCCCTGTAATGGGAGTGTGTGATGGGACAGTGTCAAGGAAGCTTCACTCCGTATCTAACGCACGCTGTACCTGCCCTTATTTATACAGAATGCTTGTATTTAAAACAAACATAATCAAAACTGTCTATGTTGGCAGTTTACAAAATAAAAAGTCATCAGTTGTAGAGTGTGCAGGAGCAGCTTCCACGTCACGGAACATCTCGGAAAGGCGGCTCATGTTGCGTGGGGCCGAGTTTCGGGAAGGGACCCAGGCCGTGGGTGATCCTATGAGCAATTCCGAAGGAGCGAGTGTAAGCTCAGTCGGAATTGTTCCATGCACATGCCTCTCCTCAATACCCACCGTGACCGGTCACTCTCGCAACAACAACACCCCCCTCCCTCACCCTGAGGAGCAGCGCCCTGGCTGAAGGGAACCAAATTCCTAGCTTTAAGTAGAACACGATAAAAGGCAGGCAACTCCCGCCTAGCGCGTCGACTGATGCCCACTGCCGGGAGCCGTGTGCCCTCCTGGAGGCAGCTCCCCTGGGGCCAGCGTGTGCCATCTAGTAGGGCACTCAGAGTACATGAACCTCCACAGGGTCCTGAGACGGAGAGCCACCACCTGGGTACAGACACAGACCAGCGACTGGCCACCCTCCTTCAAGGAGAGACTCGGAAGTTTCTCTGCACTGGGAGTGTGTGGCAGGACTATGTAGACGGAGCTTCACCACCATTCCTCTGTCACGTCAAACCTCTGGGTAATTCCTTCTCCAGCCAAGTTCTTATTGTGACCGCGTGGGTTTCCTCCAGGTTTAGTTTGGTTTAAAGATACAGCAACGAAACAGGCCCTTCAGCCCACCGAGTCCGTGCCGACCAGCGACCCCCACACTCTAGCACACACTACACATTCGGGACAATTTACAATTTTTACTGATTAACCTACAAATCTGCACGTCTTTGGGGTGTGGGAGGAATCCGGGGCATCCGTAGAAAACCCACATGGTCACGGGGAGAAGGTACACACTCCATACAGACAGCGCCCATAGTCAGAATCGGACCCGGGTTCTCTGCCGCTGTAAGGCAGCAGCTCTACCGCTGTGCCACAGTGACGCCCCGGCATTCCGGTTTCCCCCCACATCGCAAAGACGTGCAGGTTTGCTTGTTCGTCTCCCTCCTGGTTAAACTGCCCCCCGATCACTGCCCGCCTTCCATCCCGACAGCCGCTGGATTTTGAGACGCAGACGAGGCACCGCGTGGGGGTGGAAGCCGAGAACCCCACCCTGGTGAAGGGCAAGCAGTACAAGACGAGCACCACCCTGCTCATAGACGTGCTGGACATCGACGAACCTCCTGTCTTCAGCCGGTCCCGCTACATCCTCCGAGTGGCCGAGAACGAGCCCATTGCTACGGCCGTGGGCAGCGTGTCAGCAGCAGACCCCGATCACGCAAAGCAGCCGGTCAGGTAAGGGACCAGTATTGAAATCAGCAGGTTAAGGGACCAGAAACCCTTCTTCAGACTTCACACTGAAATCAGCAAACCACTGCAACCCCCGGCTGCAACTCTAGGTGGTGTTGTGTAGCAAGGAACTGCAGATGCTGGTTAACAACGAAGATAGACACGAAATGCTTGAGTAACTCAACGGGGCAGGCAGCATCTCTGGATAGCAGGAATGGGTGACGTTTCGGGTCTGAAGAAGGATCTAGACCCGAAACGTCACCTATTCCTTCTATCCAGAGATGCTGTCTGTCCCGCTGAGTTACTCCAACATTTTGTGCCTATAGTAGGTGGAGTTGGTCCATGTCTAAGGGACAACACTGGATCTACACCCAACCAGTGCCCTCTCCCTCTCACACTCCCCATCTCTCTCTTCCTTGCTCGTTCGTTTGTCTATCCTCCCTCTCTCCTCCCGCTATCTTTCCCCCTCTCTCCTCCCCATCTCTCCTCTCTCTCCTCCCCCTTTCTTCTCCCCCTCTCTCTTCACCCTCTCCTCCCCTCTCTCCTCCCAACCTCCCCTCTCCTCCCTTGTCATCCCACTCTCGCTCTCCCCGCATTTTCTCCTCCTCTTTCCCCTGCTCTTTTCTCTCCTTCCTCCCTTTCCTCCCACTCACCATCAGGTAAGAGCTACAATGTAAGAGACCTGCATATGTTCACACTGAGATAAGCAAACCCCACTGCAGGTGCTGGAGAGCTTCAGTGGGAGCAGACGTCAAGAGTCCATAGTGTTTCATTGTCATTGTCATTTCATTGTTACTCAGCGCTCGTAGTGTGTGACAGGACAGGGTGGAGGCAGCTTCACCACAATTCTAAGTCAAACGTTTCGATAATTCCCACAGGACATCCCAAAGCACTTCACAACACTTGTGTTACGAGTTTTCCAATAAGAGTCCCATCCCGCCAACAAAACATGTTGCTTTATCCCCTCTCACGTGTTTGTATAGTTTTTCCTTTAAGCCCATCCCTGGGTGTTCCCCACACCCTTCTCTGGGCTGCATAGTGGCATCGGAGGCCCGGGTTCAATCTTGATTACAGGCGCTGTCTGCACAGAGTTTGCACGTTGGGCAGGCAGTATCTGTAGAGAGAGAGACACACACACTAAATTCACATTTCGGGTTGTAATGTAATAACAAGGAAGTGCACCAACAATGGACTCAAAATGCTAGAATAACTCAATGGGTCAGGCAGCATCCCTGGAGAACATGGATAGGTGATGTTTAGGGTCAGACAGTCTGAAAAAGGATCTCGACCCGAGACGGCACTATTACTTTTCCCCAGGGATGACGCCTGACCCACTGAGTTACCCCAGCACTTTGCGACTATCTTATGTTTCAGGTCAATGACATTTTATCGATACAGGAGGATGGTTGAGGTTTTAAGTGCAGATAGATGTGCAGGAGCAAAAGGGGAAATGAGAGGGAAGACCGGGGAGGGAGGTATCATCAGAAGAAAGGTCATCAATCCGAACGTTGACTCTGTCTCTCCACAAACACACGGAGTTGTTGCAACATTTTCTGATATTACTATCGGTTTATTACTGTCACGTGTACCGAGATACAACAAAGGACTTTGTTTGCATGCTATCCAGTCAAATCGAATTGTACCACACATGAGTACAATCAAGCCACACACAAATACAACAGGCAGTGCAAAGAGAAAAATATCAGTGCAGATAATAGTGTTACAGAGAAAAAGTGCAAGGTCCACTATGAGGTAGTTTGGAAGATTGGAACTCTAATCTCGCTTATGGGAGGACTGTTCAGTAGCCTGATAACAGTGGGGAAGACCTTTTAGACTTTTAGACAGCATGGAAACAAGCCTTTCAGTCCACCGAGTCCGTGCTGACCACCATTCACCCCGTACACTAGTTCTATCTTACACACTCTGAACAAATTTACAATTTACAGAAGCCAATTAACCTACAAACCCGTATGTGTTTGGTGTGGGGGACCAGAGTACCTGGAAAAACCCATGCGGTCATACGGAGAACATACAAACTCCACACAGACAGCACCCGAGGTCAGGATCGAACCCGGGTCTCTGGTGCTGGACGGCAGCAACTGTAGTGCTGCACCACTGTGCCGCCCATTACTGTGTTTACCTATTCCTGAAACTTCAAGTTTTTGTATCTTCATGCTTTAGGATGCTCAAAGGTTTATTTATTCATCGAGTATTTTATGTTCTGGTGCGGGCAGTTCTAACAGCTGTTGTTTATTCCCAGCTATTCATTACTGAATGGCATGGACTTATTCAGAATCGGGGACAATGGAATGATTTACACCAGAAAGTCACTGGATCGAGAAGCAGTGGCTTGGCACAATATCACCGTGGCTGCCAGTGAAGTTGGCAAGAGCAGTAAGTGTCCACCCTTTACCTTGATCTTCCCATCTTTGCTGTTGTTACCTCCTCTCCTGTCTATTGTAATCGACACCTCACCTCAATGACATCACAGCCTGTAACTCTCTTTGAAGATCTGTTACTTTAGTAACGTTGTTAGCGCCTTCTACATGGCGACTCTTGTATACTTGCACTGTATGAAAACAAAGAATCTCACTGTAGCAAGGACACGTGACAATAAATTATCAATAAATCAAAATCAATCAAAGCTCAAAATATAAATCCCAAAACCCATCAATTCAATTCCAGCCTTTAACGGGTGGCACAGTGGCGCAGCAGGAGAGTTGCTGCCTCATGGCACCAGAGACCTGGGTTCAATCTTGACATCGGGTGCTGTCTGCACGGAGATTGTACATTCTCCCTATGACCTCGTGGGTTTCCTCCGGGTGCTCCGGTTTCCTCCCACACTCCAAAGATGCACAGGTTTGTAGGTAAATTGGCTTCTGGAAATTGTAAATTGTCCCTAGTGTGTAGGATAGGGCTAGTGTACAGGGTGCTGGTCGACACGGACTCGGTGGGCCTAAGGGCCCGTTTCTGTGTGGTATTTCTAAAGCTAAAGCTAACTCTCTCCCACTTACTAATTATTTTATCTCTAAGGCTCTTCGTTCCAACACATCCTTATCAGCCAGAGACTACTATAGAACGTTTCTCTCATAAGTCCATTTACAAATTGAGAATGGCTACTTCCATTCATACCTTCACAAAGCCTCAGGCCATCCATAGGTGGCCAAACTCATTGAGCCCAGCTGGGCAACAAATGGGCCAGTTCAGTGTCATCCACACTTCTGTAGGTCTGGAATCTCAGCGACATCAGCCTGAGAGACTGGAGATTAAAGATAGACACACAAACCTGGAGTAACTCAGTGGGGTCAGACAGCATCTCTGGAGAAAGTCCATAGAAGACATTCATGAATCAGACAGGTTTCAGAGAGCTAAAGTCATAGAGCTCAGAAACAGGCCCTTCAGCCGACCTTGTCCCTGCCAACCAAGTGAGCACTCTGGATTAGTCCCATATGCCTGCATTTGGCTCATATCCTTCCAAATCCTTCCTATCCATATCTGTCCAAATGTATTTTAACAGTTGTAATTGTATCCACTTCTACAGTTTCCTCTGGCGGTTCATTCTACCCTCTGAGTGAAAAAGTAACCCTGAGGTCCCTCTTAAATCTCTCCTCTCACCTCAAGCTTGTGTCGTCTAGTTTTAGAATCCTCTACCTTGAGCATTCATGCATTTTCACGCCACTTCACCATGCATTTTCATGATAATTCAAAGTTTTGACCGTTAGGACAAATTAATTTAGTTCAGTCGGATTCCACAGGGGCAGTGCTGGGATTTGAACTCATGTCTACACTTAAGGACTGGACAATTAGCTCAGTGGCAGAATCTTAACCCGGCCATATGTTACTGGGTTTCAACAACTAAGTTACAGAGATAGGTTGAATAAGTTAGGTCTTTATTCTCTGGAGCGCAGAAGGTTAAGGGGGGACCTGATAGAGGTCTTTAAAATGATGAGAGGGATAGACAGATTTGATGTGGACAAGCTTTTCCCTTTGAGAATAGGGAAGATTCAAACAAGAGGACATGACTTCAGAATTAAGGGACAGAAGTTTAGGGGTAATATGAGGGGGAACTTCTTTACGCAGAGAGTGGTGGCAGTGTGGAATGAGCTCCCAGTGGAAGTGGTGGAGGCAGGTTCATTGGTATCATTTAAAAATAAATTGGATAGGCATATGGATGAGAAGGGAATGGAGGGTTATGGTACGAGTGCAGGCAGGTGGGACTAAGGGGAAAAAAATTTGTTCGGCATGGACTTGTAGGGCCGAGATGGCCTGTTTCCGTGCTGTAATTGTTATATGGTTATATGGTTACTGACAACCAGCTCAATGACCTTCCTCTCTCCTCCTTCATTCTTCGCCCTCTCTCTCGCCCCCTCACTCCTACCCATCCCCTCTCTCTCCTCCCTCTTTGCCTACCTCCTGCCTCTCTCTCCTGCGTCTCTCTCTCTACTCTCTCTACCTCCCTCTCTCTCTTCCCTCTCTTTCCACCCTCTCTCCTCCACCCTCTTCCTCTCTCTGCCCTCTCTCTCCTCCCTCTCTTCTCCTGCTCTCCACCTTCCCACCAGGCAGAAGATGCTGAAAGCTTCACCCTGCAAATCCACTCCCGTCCACCCGCCGGTTTCCCTCATAACTAGGTCTCTGTAATCTGGTTGTTTGTATCCCGGGAGCCCTGCAGAGACATTTGTTCTAATTCCAGGCCTCCAGTTGTTTCAGCAGGTATTCTCTTGCTTGCTTTACAGATTCCACATCCTACGCACCTGTGGCAATAAAAGTTCTGGATAAAAATGACAATGCTCCCACACTTGCTGACAGCTACTTCCCCCACGTCTGTGAGAATGATCCAGTTGGAACGGTAAGTGGAGTTGGTCCATATCTGTATGGCAACACTGTGTCTACAACCAGCCAGTCTCTCTCACCCTCTCTTTCTTGCACCTCCATATGTCTTTTTCTTGGTCTCCCCCTCCTTTCTCCTTCTCTCCTCCCTCTCTCTCCCCTCTCTCTCCTCTTCTTCACCCTCTCTTTCCTCCCTCTCCTCTTCTCCACCCTCTCCTTCACTCTCCTCCCCTTCTCCCTCTCTCTCCTCCCTCTCTCTCTCCCCCTCTCCCCCCATCTCCTCCCCCCTCTCCTCCCTTCTCTTCTCCCTCTTCCTCCCTCTCCTCCTCTCTGCCCTCTCCCTCGCTCTCCTCCCTTTCTCTCCTCCCCATCTCCTCCCCCTCTCTCCTGCCTCTCTCCCCCCTCTCTCTACACTTTATATTTCCTATCCCTGATTCACTGACTACAAAAGCTTGAAAGCATTTACCACCAAATTCATGAACAGCTTCTTCCCCGCTGCTATCAGAACAAAACTCTCATAAACTAAGAATGTTGGCCCGATCTCCCAATCTACCTTGTTGTTGCCCTTGAACGTTTCTCATCTGCACTTTCGAGCTGTGCAACCATTTTACGATGCATCCTGACAGGATACTCCCTATAGTGCATCAGTGGACGTCGGTGAGAATTGTTGGAGATGGCACGGTGGCGCAACGGTAGAGTTGCTGCCTCACAGCACCAGAGACCTGGGTATAATCCTGACTACGAGTGCTGTCTGTACTGAATTTGTACGTTCTCCTTGTGACCGCGTGGGTTTTTTTCCTCTGGCTTCCTCCCACACTCCAAAAGCACACAGGTGTGTGAGGTAATTGGCTTTGATAAAAATCGTAAATTGTCCCTAATGTGTATGATAGTGCTTGTGTAATAGGGATCGACATGGACTCGCGCGCCGGTCAACACAAACACAAGTGGGCCAAAGGGCCTGTTTCCTCACTGTATGTTTAAAATAAAATAAACTAAATATGCCAAACTTCCTTGGTCTTTTTAATGCAACAATACACAACACGTCACTGATTCCAGCTATGCTATTATATTAAAACATGCTACACCTCACCAGATTTAACAAAGCAATTTGATTTTCAGGTCATCCAAGTGATCTCTGCTGTCGACAAGGATGAAATGACACCAGATGTGAAATTCTTCTTCAGTATTCCACTGAAGGCCAGTAACTTCTCTGTGAAGAACAATGGTGGTAAGTAAATTACTCCGGTTGCAAAGGTCAAATAATGGGATATAATTTGGATTGGGATGCTTCTTATCTTTGGTATAAACCCAACATCTGCAGTTCCTTGTTCTTTCATTAATGATTTCCTTCCCTCTCTCCCCCTTTCACTCCCTCTCCCTTCTCCCCCTCTCCCTTCTCCCCCTCTCCCTTCCCCCACACTCTATCAACCTCCTATCCCTCTCCCCCTCTCTCCTCTCCCCTCCCTCCCCTTTCCGTCCCTCTCTTCCTCCTTCCCTCCCTTCTCTCCCTGTCTCTCTATCTATCTATCTATCTCTCTCTCTCCCCAGATCACACTGCCAACATCACCGTGAACCAGGTAGGCTTCAACCAGAAGGAGATGAGCAAGTTCTCGGTGTTGATCGTCATGGAGGACAAATGGCCAGAGCAGCAACGCCACGCTGGACATCAGCGTGTGCTCCTGTGACCGGGACAGGAATCCCATCAACTGCAACAACTTGGCTGCACTCCGCTCCGGGGTCACAGTCACCATCCTGCTCATCATCTTCCTCTGCATCATCATCACCATCGGTGAGTCTGCTCGCACCCCACCCAATGTGTCTCACATGGCACATGCAACACAGAACATGAACATGCAACCTGAATGTAGAACACGCAACATAAACATGGAACATGCAACAAAATCGTAGAACATAAACATCGAACGCAAACATAGGACATGCAACATAAACATTGAACATAAATATAGAACGTAGACTTAGAACATGAACATAGAATATAGAACATAGAATATAAATATAAACAGAGAATGTGAACATAGACTGCGAACATACGCATAGAACATACACAGAACATAGAACATGAACATAGAACATGAAGATAGGACATAGAACAGGTACATAGAAAATAAGCAAAACATAACAAAGAACATAGATCATAAACATAGAAAATAGAACAGTAAAGTGCCAGAGGCACATTGTTTGGAGTGATATGGGCCAAACGCAGGCAGATGGGAATAGCATTGATGGGGCTTCTTCAGTTGGTATGAGCAATTTTGGCCGAAGGGCCTGTTTCCATGCTGTATGATTCCCTGTCTCTATGACATGAAGAAGCCCTGTGGCCCACAATGTCTGTGTCAAAAATGATGCCAAGTCCTTCTCATATCTCCCTGCACACACTCCATACCCCTCAATTCCCTGCAATTCCATGTGCCCATCCAATAATCTCTTAAATGCCACTGTCATATCTGCCTCAACCACGACTCATGTTAGTGCTTTCCAAGCCCCCATCACTCCCAGTATAAAAAATCTTGCCCCGCACATCTCCTTTAAACGTTTCCCCTCTCACTTTAAAGCTATGCCTTCTAGTATTTGATTTTCCCTTCCTGGGAAGAAGGTTCAGACTCTATCTATGCCTTTTATAATTTTATATACTTCTATCAGTTCTTCCCCTCAGCTTCTGGCGTTCCAGAGAAAGCAATCTAAGTCTGTCCAATGCCTCCCTCTTGTGGTGACCTTCCCTTGAATTACCCGACTTCTGCTAAAATTGGCCTCAGCCACAAGTCAGGATTTACCTGGGTTCTTGAAGAAGGGTCTTGACCAGAAACGTCACCCATTCTTTCTCTCCAGAGATGTTGCCTCTCCCGCTGAGTTACTCCAGCATTTTGGGTCTATCTTCAGTTTAAACCAACATCTGCAGTTCCTTCCTATACCTGGGTGCTTGTTGGTTAGCATGGACTTGTTGGGCTGAAGGGCCTGTTTTCTAGCTGCATGACCCATGACCTCACAATACGAGGCACGTGGATATGGAGGGAATGGAGGGATATTGATCATGTGCAGGTAGATACAGTAAGAAATGGACACAAAATGCTGGAGTAACTCTGCGGGTCAGGCAACATCTCTGGAAAAGATATATGTGATGTTTTCGGGTCAAGACCCTTCTTCAGACTGAGAGTCAGGGAAATGGGAAACGAGAGATATACAATATCCAGACTCTAAGTCGGAAGAAGGTTTCTTCCGACACATAGATAAGAGATGGTCTTGGCATCATGTTAGGCACAGACATTGTGAGCTAAAGGGTTTGTCCCTGTGCTATACTCGTCTACATTCTATGCTGGTGTGTATATCTGTGGACGGTGATGCACTTGTTATGGATATTGCCTTCATCTCTAGAGTGCCTCTTCCCGCAGGACATCCCAAAGCACTTCACAACACTTGTGTTACGAGTTTTCCAATAAGAGTCTCATCCCGTTAATAAAACATGCTGTTGTCATCCCCTCTCACGTGTGTGTATAGTTTTCCCATAAGCCTATCCCTGGATGTTCCCCCGCTACCCTTCCCTGGGCTGCATAGTGGCATCAGAAACCCGGGTTTGATCCGGACTACGGATGCTGTCTGTACAGAGTTTGTACGTTCTCCCTGTGACCGCTTGGGTTTCCTCTGGGTGCTCCGGTTTCCACCCACAGCCCAAAGATGTGCAGGTTTGCAGGTTAATAAGCTTTGGAAAAAAATTGTAAATTGTCCCTAGTGTGTAGAATAGTGCAAGTATATGGGGCGGTCAACACGGACTTATTGGGCCGAAGGGCCTGTTTCCACACTGTATCTCTATAGTCTCATTTAAAGGGTGTTCAACATGACACCTTCTCAAGGTGGCACAGCAGTAGAGTTGCTGCCTTACAGAGAGCCAGGATCGATCCTGACTATGGGTGCTGTCTGCATTTAGTTTGTACGTTCTCCCTGTGACTGTGTGGGTTTTCTCCGAGTGCTCTGGTTTCCCCCCACAACCTAAAGACGTACAAGTTTGTAGGTTAATTGGTAAATATAAAAATTGTCCCTAGTGGATGTAGGATAGGGGATCGCTGATCGGCACGGACACGGTGGGCTGAAGGGCCTGTTTCAGCGCTGTATCTCTAAACTATGTTTAAACTTGTCCTGATATTATTGACTCTGACCAACTTTTCCCTGTATTCTCCAATGGAGCCCCAGTTAATAGTGATCAGCAGTGTTAAATCTGCCCTTAATCTTCATTGCTCTATGAATCTCATCTTCAGCCTCTCCGCTTCACTGAAACCCTTCAACCCTGATACAACTCTCTGCATCTTTTCCAAACACTTCACAAGCCTTGCTGCCGTGCGCCAGCTGAGACCTGAATAGATATACAATATTTATACTTCATTTATAAAATATTTAAGATTTATTAAAAATTTACAATTTTGAAAAGTTTATTGAAAGTTCCTTTCCTTTTGCAAAAACCTCCATCCGCCTTCTCCACAACCAACAATCTGCACTGTCACCTTCATTCACCAAGGAGTCTGGAATCAGGGCTTTGTCCTGCCTATCCCCTCCCTCCTCTCTTACAGCTTTGCTTTAGATACAGCGCGGAAACAGGCCCTTCAGCCCATCGAGTCCACAACGACCAATGTTCAACCCGTTAACTAGCACTATCCTAAACACAAGAGACAATTTACAATTTTTGCAGGTAAAATAACCTACACATTTGTGTCTTTGCAGTGTGAGAGGAAACCAGAGAAAACCCACACATACACACTCTGAACAAACAGCACCTCTGAACAAACAGCACCTGTAGTCAGGATCGAACTGGGTCTCTGGCACTGTAAGGCAGCAAATCTACCACTGTGCCACCTCTCTTTCAGCCTTCTCCCCTCCACTCCACTTCCCTGCCACAATCAGCCTGAAGAAGGGTCTTGGCCCGAAACGTCACCTATCCATGTTCTAGCACTTTGTGCCCAAGGTTGAGGAGTGGTTTTGTCACTCAAGCTGTTGTTGTGCATTTGCCTGTCTTGGTCGCCCCTCCCAATGTTCACGACCTCTCTTTCTCCCCTCCTTGCCAGTCCTGGCGGTGCTGATAGTGCGTTGGAAGCTGCAGCGGAAGAGTTCGTTCGGGGGCCTGGTGAAGGTGCCGGGGGAAATCCGGGAGCAGCTGGTGCAGTACGACGAGGAGGGAGGAGGAGAGATGGACACCAACAGCTTTGACATCTCCGTGCTGAACTCCCTACGGACCAAGGGAGCGCGGCCGCTGAGGGTGACCGACTGCCCGCCCGTGTACGCCCAAGTCCGGAAGCCTGACGACAACATGGGCACGGTGGTCAGGATGAAGAAGGACGAGGCGGACGGAGATAGGGACGGGCTTCCCTACGACACACTCCATGTCTATGGCTACGAGGGTGCTGACTCGGTGGCCGAGTCACTTAGCTCCCTCGATGTGTCCTCCGTCGACTCCGAGCAGGATTACGACTTCCTGAATGACTGGGGCCCCAGGTTCCACATGTTGGCCGAACTCTACGGATCCGACCCTTGCAGAGAGAGCTTGGCATACTGAGGTGGGAGAGGCATGTGAGAGGGTGGAGCATTCTGGTGGTGGAGATACTAACTGGATCATCAGTAGGTATACTGTTGGATAGCCACTCCGTCTATCCATGCAGTTATCACATGCAGTTAGTTCATCACCAATCTCATAAGTTACAAGAGCGGAATTAGGCCATTCGGCCCATCAAGTCTACTCCAGCATTCAATCATGGCTGATCTATCTTTCCCTCTCAATGCCATACTCCTGCCTTCTCCCTATAATCCCTGACACCCGTACTAATCAAGACTCTATCAATCTCTGCCTTAAGGATATCCATTAATTTGGCCGCCACCGCCATATTCGACAATAAATTCCACAGATTCACCACCCGCCGACAAAATAAATTTCTTCTCCACTCCTCACCTTCTTTCTAATATCTCAACTCTCTCCACCCCTTGCTTTGGTCCCTCATACCAGATTCCATTCAAACTCAGATAGGAGCCCCAAGGAACTACAGATGCTGGAATCTTGAGGAAAACACAAAGTGCTGAAGGAACTCAATGGGTCAGGCAGCATCTGTGGAGGAAATGGACAGATGATGTTTCACATCACAAAACATCGCATGTCCTTTCCTTCCACAGATGCTGCCTGACCCATTGAGTTCCTCCTGCACTTTGTATTTTGGATGGAAATCCTGCTTGTTTATCCTTGCAGATTGTGTTCCAAATAAACTGTGCGGTCAAATTAACTGACATTTCTAGATTAATACGGGTGTCAGAGGTTATGGGGAGAAGGCAGGAGAAAGGGGTAAGGAGGGAGAGATAGATCAGCCATGATTGAATGGCGGAGTAGACTTAATGGGCCGAATGGCCTAAATCTACTCCTATTCCTTATGACCTTATGACATGATAGGAAACTTCAGTACAGCTCCACCAACGATTTTCCGGCAACTGGTGATCCTGCACCTCCTTTCATCCGGAAAACATTAAGAGAGCACATTTGAATTCCCCCACCGCCAGAAGTTGCCCCAAAAATGTGGCACTTAGGCCAGGTATGGTGGCCAACCTCGACCTCATCGGGACTTCCACGGCTGGACTTCCAATCGATGGGTCGGGGCTCTGGAACTCCGGCCCGGCCCGAGCCAACAGACCCGTTCCCATGGCCGATTTGCGAGGCTGACTTTGCGGGCCAGTGTCTCGGCGGCCTAGGCGGAACTTTCCGGTACCATTGGGTTCCTCTCGGAGGCTGTGACCTCTGTTGGTCCTGCAAAGTGGATAATCTTGACTGGAAGCAGAAGTGCCGGAATATCGGTGGTGGGCCTGTATTTATGTCAGATCAAGTGATTATGAGTCAGATCAGTGAGATTTGGATGCTTTTCTGTCCATTCACTTACCAATCTTTGGGAATTCAATCCATTGGCATTCCTGTAGGAAAACCAAACGTACCATGTGTACTGTACATTCCTTTTATTCTGTAAACTTGGAAATCCTCAGGTGTAATCATTCCTCTCTCTCTATTTCAATGTATCTTAACTTTTTTTAAGTTTTCTTTTTCAATGCCCAATGTAGTGTGTTGGTAAAGTTGTGAAAGTTTGGTGCCTCTGTGCAGACAACATATTCTCATCCAACTTCTTTTAAGCAAACTGATTTTTTAATATCAACGTCGGTGAACAGCTGAGGTATCGCACAGCTGGGCCTTCTCAAGAAGAAGGTGTGTTTTTCTGTTCACATATTATATTGTATGTGTCACATTCAGGCTGTGACCAGTATATCTGTGATGTAGTATTAACTTGTTATTAACATGTTCTTTGTTGTAAGCCGGTAATCTTCAGTAAGAGTTTGTAAATGTCAATAAAATTAATTCAACTAAACTTAAATGCAGACTGTTTTAGGAACTTGGAATCATAAGAATAAGAATTGATGGCACAGTGGCAGTGGAGTTGCTGCCTTACAGCGCTAGAGACCCGGGTTCGATCCTGACTACTGGTGCTGTCTGTAAGGAGTTTATACGTTCTCTCTGTGACCGAGTGGGCTTTCTTCGGGTGCTCCGGTTTACTCCTAGATCCCAATGTGGTGCACATTTGTCGATGAATTGGTTTCTGTAAATTGTCCCTCATGTGTAGAATAGAACTAGTGTATGGAGTAACCGTTGGCCGGCACGGACTTGGTGGGCCGAAGGGCCTGTTTCCACACGGGACCTCTAAACGTAAACCTAAATTAAACTGAACCCAATACTTCCCAGTAAACCCATTAACATCTATTTGATCCCCCCCCCCCCCCCCCCCCCCCCCCCCCCCCCTTTTCTCTCCAATACCCCCCCTCTACCCCCACCCTTCCGTCCCCTGGGCCCCACCTGGGCTCCCACCTATTTCCCCTCCCCGCTACTTTCCTTCCCCTGGCTCACAAACTGCAACTCTTCAAACCTGTCTCACGCCTATGGTTTTTAATCTCTCTTTGTTCCATCTACCACCATGTTAAAAAAAAGTCTCCCCTTGCCCATGTTGATCTATTACCAGCCAGGTTTTGTCCTGTCTCTCCTCTTTTCCAGCTTTCTTCTCCAACCCCCCTACAGTCAGTCTAAAAAAGGGCCCTGACTCAAAACGTCACACATCCATGTTCTCTAGAGACGCTGTCTGACCCACTGTGTTACTCCAGCACTTTGTGTCTTTTTGTGTAAGCTATTGCCTGTAAAATACCAGGACTTGGAATTTTGCAATCAGTGAACGGACAGGAAACACCCACAGGTGCACGACGTTTGAGACAGGTTGCCACTTCCTTTCTTTGTTGTCTGTAGCCGGATCAGTCAATCGACAAAGAATCAAGAGCAAAAAAACACCGACAAAGAAATTTCATAAAGGTACTTCAGAGATGGAGGTGCTCAGGTTGCCTGGCCAACACGTGACTCCAGATCTACCAATGTCGGTGACTCTTCACCACCTTCTTGGTCGACGGGAAGTTGGGGGTGGACAACATGTCTAGCACTGACATCACAGCTTGGTTTGCAAACTGCTCTGTCCAAGACCACATGAGAGGCGGATGTTCATAAGTTAATGTGATAGGAGCAGGATTAGGCCATTCAACCCATCAAGTCTACTCCACCATTCAATCATGGCTGATCTAACTTTCCCTCTCGACCCCATTCTCCTACCTTCTCCGTATAGCCCCCGTCACCCGTACTAATCAAAAAACTGCCAATCTCTACCTTTAAACTATCCATTGACGGCCTAACACAGCCATCTGTGGCAATGAATTTCACAGATTCACCACCCTCTGACTAAAGACACTCCTTCTCACCTCCTTTCTAAAAGGTACGTCCTTTTATTCTGAGCCTAGACTCTTCAACCAGACCTTTCATTATTCAGTAAGTTCCAATGAGGTCCCCTCACCCAAATTGGAGACGAGAAAAGTTCAGAACAAATCTGTGCCGGCAACAGATATCCTCGGGATAGGTGGAGTCCATAATGGCCCATTGTTGGCTGCAGAAAATGCACGAATGACAAGTATACAAAGATACAAGCTGTGGAACCGGTAGGATGACTAGCGTGTGGGAGGAGGGGAAAGGGGGGGGTTGGGAAGGGAACGCAGAAAGGAATAGGTGTTTTGGGTCAGAACCCTTCTAAAGACTGAAAGATAGAGATGAGAGGGGTGGATCTTTACTCCAGAGGTGCTGCCTGACCTACTGAGTTACTCCAGCATGTTGTACACCAACTTTTGTACTGTTTGTGTTCCATGTTCGCTCTCTTTCAGTCCCCTACAAATCATCCTGTTTTTTGGAGTGTGCTGTAATTCTGCAACCAGCTCAATAGGTGGCATCAGAATGCAATGGAGAGAAAAACATAAGTGACTGCAGATGCTGCAATCATGAACAAAACACAAAGTGCTGGAGGAACTGAGCAGGTCAGGCAGCATCTGTGGAGGGAATGGACAGACGATGTTTCTTGTCTGATCCTTCCAACATGATTGGTGGCAAAGAGGAGATGCACATACCAAGGATGATGTTAGTCTCCATTGGTGTCCATGGAGAGTGACACTCGCGTTTACCAGGGATGATTCCTGGAATGATTGGATTAACATATGATGAGCAGCACTGGGTCTGTTCTTGGACCTGGAGAGAGTGGATGTGGAGAGGATGTTTCCACTAGTGGGAGAGTCCAACCCAAAACATCACCTATTCCTTTCTGCATTCCCCTCCCAACGGCCCCTCTTTCCCCTCCTCCCACACGCTAGTCATCCTACCTGTTCCACTGTTTGTATCTTTGTACACCTGTCATGCGCACACTTTCCCCAGCCCACAATGGGCCATTATGGACACCACCCTCCCTGGGGACATCTGTTGCTGGCACTGATTTATTCTGACCTTTTCTCCTTTCCAGTTTGGGTGGGGGAGGACCTCATTGAAACTTACCGAATAGTGAAAGGTCTGGTGGGAGAGTCTAGGCTCATAATAAAAGGGTGTACCTATAGAAGGGAGATGATGAGGAATTTCTTTAGTCAGAGAATGGGGAATCTGTGGAATTCATTGCCACAGAAGGCCGTGGATGCCAAGTCAATGGATATTTTTAAAGTGGAGAATAAACGATTCTTGATTATTATGGGTGTCAGGTGTTATGGAGTGAAAGCAGGAGAATGGGGTTGAGAGGAGAAGATGGATCAGCCATGATTGGATGGCAGAGTAGACTTGATGGGCCAAATGGCCTAATTATGCTCCTGTAACGTGAACTTATGAACTTATTTCACACCTGCCATCGGGAAGACGGTACAGGAGTCTGAAAACTGTAACGACCAGTTTCAGGATCAGCCTCTAACCAACAACCATCGGGCTACGGGAAACTACGAACTCCAACAAAACTATGAACTGCCTGGACTACACTTTAGGTTACCTCGGGCTTTGTTTTTATTTTGCACTATATTTGGATCCTCGGGTGCCGTCTGTGTGGAGTTTGCCTGTTCTCCATGTGACCACGTGGGTTTCCTCCCGGTGCTCTGGTTTCCTCCCACATCACAAAGACATGTGGGTTTGTAGGTGAATTGGCTTCTGTAAATTGGCCACAACTCGTAATGGGATAACGAGTGTGAACGGGGGATCGATGGCCAGCACGGACTCGGTGGGCCGAAGGGCCTGCTTTCGTGCTGTATCTCTAGACTAACATAAACTAGTCGGAGCAGAATTAGTAACCTGGGACTTTGAAACAGCAGTTGGCAGGCTCGTTATTGTAACTGAGGGTGAAACCGTGCTGTTCTATTGACAGTCGTGACTCATACCTTGACCAATACAGAGAACTTTCACAATGCATTAACAGCTGCTTGACATTTGCTGCCTCTTTAGCTGGCAGCACAGTTGCAGGGAACAGAAGACACAGCACCAGACTCTGCCAGGACCAGGAGAAAGAACAGTGGAGATTTCCTCTATTTATATCCATTTTCATGACCTCAGAAGGTCAAGTGTTGAACAAGGGCATCTTTGTTATGCTCACGGAAAGACTCACGAGGGTATTATATCCTTCCAAATACAGACAGGTTCATTAGAAACTGAAAATGCTGCGAAAAGCAGAGAATGGAGAAACACGGAACTGCAGTCAAAATATGTAGGAAGGAACTGCAGATGCTGCGTTACACCAAAGATAGACCTAAAATGCTGGAATAACTCAGCAGGTCTGGCAGCATCTTTGGAGAAAAGGAATAGATGGTGTTTCAGGTTGGGACTCTTCTTCAGACAGCTGAGGGGTTCCGACCAGAACTAAACTCCTTATCACTAATACCCTCAAATCCAGGCAGCATCCTGGTGAACAACATCTGCACCCTCTCCAAACACTCCACATCCATCCTGTAATGGGGAGACGAGCACTGCGTGTAATAAGACCATATGATATAGGAGCAGAAATAAGCCGTTCAGACCACCATCTACTCCACCTTTCGATCATGGCTGATCTATTTTTCTCTCTCAACCATATTCTCCTGCCTTCTCCCAATAACATTTGACATTTCATTCATCATCATTGAAAACATTAGCGACGCAGTGGTCCTGGTTTCTGACGGGACAGTGACGGATGCACCACACATCTCTGTCCTCCAGTTCCTGTGGATTTCCACCGCTGGAAGTATAGGATTTTGGTGTGTGTGCTTTATCATCATTCCTTACAATGTTATGTACAAAAGTGATCGCAACTTCTACTGAAGTGTGAATAGCCGTTGGCTCGCTAGAAGCTCATCCGCACTTTGACAGGTCTTGTTTTTGGTCCTGCTGGGGGTCCACAGCCCCCTCCTGTGGTAAACCAGGTGGGGGAGACGAGACAGGTTTAGTCACCGACTATCCGACCATGGAGCAGGTAGCATGGGATTACATGGTACCCGTGGCGGGGGGGAACTCCCCCGACCTGACCTGAAAAGTTGGCGGGGAGGGTGTAACATTTGTAACATTTGAAGGGTGTAACATTTGACACCCTTACAAATCAAAAACCTATCAATCTATGCTTTACAAATACTCAATAATTTGGCCTCCACCACTGTCCGAATTCCACAAATTCACCACCCTCTGGCGAAAGTTCCTCCTCATCTCCATTCGATGCACCAAATGTGGCCCAACCAAAGTTTTATAGAGTTGCAATCTGCTAACCCTCCAGCCAGATTCATTAGTTTAGTTTAGTTTAGTTTATTTTTGTTTACTGACACGTGTACAGTGAAAAGCTTTTCTGTTACGTTACACACTCAGCGGAAAAACTATATATGATTACAATCAAGCTGTCCACAGTGCACAGATGCAGGAGAAAGGGATAAAGGGAATAATGCTTAGGTACAAGACACCATGCACTCTCCATGAGAAAAACTTTTTTTTCCGCCACCAGTATTTCAGGAAATCTACAGGGAAGGAAACATCACCGTCAGGTCTTGAGGTGGCACTGTGGTAGAGTTGCTGCCTTACAGCGCTTGCAGAGCCGAAACCCGGGTTTAATCCTGACTACGGGTGCTTTCTGTACGGTGTTTGTACGTTCTCCCCCTGACCGCGTGGGTTTCCTCTGAGATCTTCGGTTTTGTCTCACACTCCAAAGGCGTGCAGGTTTGTAGGTTAATTAGCTTGGTATAAATATAAAATTGTCCCTAGTGTGTGTAGGATAGTGTTAGTGTGTAGGGATCGCTGGTCGGCGCGGACTCGGTGGGCCGAAGGGCTTGTTTCCATGCTGTAACTATGAACTAAAAATAAACAAAGTCCTGGATCAGGTTTTCCAAACGTGAGCTTTTCTTCCCAGTTGGAACTTGTGGAGATTCATTCATGCACCGTTGATGCAAGGAGTCTGTGATCTATGCACTGGTTTAGAGTATTTGTTCAGCAGACATGAGTAACCCAACCCATTCACCACCGTAATTAGACGTGGCACTCGGATTCTAGGGGGACCTGGTGTTTTGCTGGCTGCTACCAGATGAGACCACCGCACAGGGTAGGCAAATATCTCCCTAACCCGAGCTGGCAGATGGGTCTCCTTCTACATGTATTCCCTGTGCTGTACAACTGCGTCAACACCCGCCGGCATTTCACAAGCATCAGTCAAGAGTCAAGAGTGCTTTATTGTCATGTCCCAAATCAGAACAATGAAATTCTTACTTGCAGCAGCACAACCAATATGGAAACATGGTACTCTGCAAAGCCCATAATTAACAAACAAAAAAAACACAGACAAATAAATTGACAATAGTCATGCCAAAGTCAAAAATAATGTCCCCAAGTTTATATAGGTGAGAGTCTATTTGGAGATTGTCGTGTCGAGATGGTTGTAGGGAAGAAGCTGCTCCTGAATCTGGACGTTGCATTTTTCAGGACCTGTACCTTCTTCTAGATGGCAGGACTGGTCTGTAGCATGCAAAACAAAGCTTTTCACTGTACCTCCTCAGTAAATGTTTAGTTTAGTTGAGAGATACAGAGCGGAAACAGACCCTTCAGCCCATCTAGTCCGCGCCGACCAGTAATCGCGCGGAAAATGTAATGAAAATATTTACCGATATCAAATTAACCTACAAATCTGTAGTTCTTTGGAGACATGTGAGGAAACCGGAGCACCCAGAGAAAACCCACACGGTCACAGGAAGAAGGTACAAACTCCAGACAGGCAGCATCAGTAGTCAGGATCGAACCCGGGTCTCTGTAAAGGCAGCAACTCTACCTCTGCGCCACTGTGGCGCCCCACATGTGCCAATAATAAACCTAAACCCAAGATAACAAAACCACATGGAGATGTGTCGCGCACACACACACACACACACAATCTTGCCTGGGGTCCCTCTCTCTCTCCCAATATACCAAGCTGGATGAGATGCATTGTGTCTAGTTGTGGTGAGCAGCGCAGCTCTCTCGTGGAAGTAATCCAGTGCTCGTATTTTAACAGAAAGAGGATGAGCAGCTAGGACGAGCAGAGCGCTGGAGCTAACGGGTTACTCGTCCATTGCAGCAGATAAATATTTTGGCAGCGAGAGGCAGAGAGAGAGAGGGGGGGAGATTTCAAGCAAATGGTAACCACATCCAGCCGCAAATGGAAGGTATAAAAAGGCCCTTTTTACGTTAAAAAAAAACACAACTCCCTCCTTCTCCGATCGGAATCACCCGCCGACAGGGAGGGGCAAAGACGAAGGGGCATTCATCTTAATAGTTATTCGGTTCGTGCAGATTTATGGATTAAGAACCAGCCTATGGAGATTATCGTTATTTACCTATGCTCAGGTAAGGTCATCAAAATATTCCTCGTTTTCCACATTATTCAGCCTCAAATTCACCTTCCCCAAACTTCACCCCGCCCTTAGCAAGGAATTGATTCCCAGTGTAATGTTATTATCTTGCTCCCCCAATCTCTTAACAAAACATCACTAATAGTCGCCGATGTTAATGATTTAAATCACATATGTATTTGCTGTGTGTGTAAAGGTTTGCATTTATCATCCCGGTTTCTGAAATTATTTTTTTTCGAGGTGTAAAATCAAGTTAAATACGGATTGTTTTCCGTCGGGTCCCGGTTGTATGGCTTTTGGTGGCATTAAATGGCCCTTCCATCGGTTACTGAAATCCCCTTCGCTGGATTATTTTTGTAATAGAGGGCTTCAGACTGTCCGCTGGATTACATTCCATGGTGAAGTTTCAAGGGTCTGTTTCCATCGATCACCGAGGCCGTCCTTTTGGGGGAGAGCTTAAAAAAGGATGATTTCAACCCGACCTAGTTCAACTATGTGAGATAGATACCTAGAGTACTTGACTGCATCGATGGTTGGCACTAAGGCTGATCCCTCTCTGAGTTAAAACATCAATTCAAAAATAAAACAACGTGGTCAAAGTTGCCCAAGTCAGTCCATGATGTCTCTCAAAATGGTTTCAATTAGTCCCCCCCCCCCAAAAAAAAACAAGTCCAGGACAAGGGGTCACAGTTTAAGGTAAAGGGGAAATCCTTTAGGACCGAGATGAGAAAAACATTTTTTCACACAGAGAGTGGTGAATCTCTGGAACTCTCTGCCACAGAAGGTAGTTGAGGCCAGTTCATTGGCTATATTTAAGAGGGAGTTCGATGTGGCCCTTGTGGCTAAAGGGATCAGGGGGTATGGAGAGAAAGCAGGTACAGGACACTGAGTTGGATGATCAGCCATGATCATATTGAATGGCGGTGCAGGCTCGAAGGGCCGAATGGCCTACTCCTGCACCTATTTTCTATGTTTCTAAGTCCACAGGAGGTAAGAGGTAAAGTCAGACAGTGAGAGGCATTAGGATATCTGAGGAGTTTAATCAGACTGTTGGACAGGTGGTTTAGTTTTACAGGGACTCTGTCCTCTGAGGATGTTTCAGTGCTGGCATTGTTTGAAACAAAGGCAGAAACAAGGAACTGCAGATGCTGCCTTACACGAAAGAGTACAAAGTGCTGGAGTAACTCAGCGGGTCAGGCAGCATCTCGTGCGAACGTGGGTGGGTGACGTTTCAGGACCAAAACATCACCTGTCCAGAGGAAGAAGGGTCCTGATCCAAAACATCATCGCAGCGCAGGGGAGAATTACACTGTGGATGAGCATTAACTGTGTTACCTGGATTAGTTGGTGCTCAGTGTCAATGGAGCCATTTTTCATACGAGACTTGCAGCTAGAGTCCAGATAGCACACAGTGAGTAGAGCCTCTGCCTCACAGCACCAGAAACCCAGGTTCAATCCTGGCCTCAAGTGCTGTCTATGTGGAGTTTGGACCTTTTCCCTGTGAACCCCATAGGTTTCCACCGAGTACTCCGATTTACTCCCAGATCCCAAAGACTGACCCCTGATGCGTGGGTGAGTGGTGGACTCTGGCAGAGTTGAGGGGGATGTGTAGGAAGGAAGTGCAGTTGCTGGTTTGCACTGAAGATAGACACAAAATGCTGGAGTAACTCAGCGGGTCAGGCAGAATCTCTGGCGAAAAAGAATAGGTGACGTTTATGGTCGGAACCCTTCTTCAGACTCTAGCCCACAGTTGATGAGAAGCAATGGATTGACTGCCAGTAGCTGTAATTCAGGTTGTGCCTGAACTGGCAGGTCTGGAACCTGATTTGCAAACCATGAGACACAAGATGGAGACGCAGGGACAAATGGAATGAGTCGCCAGGGGTGGTAGATGAGGCAGGTACTATAACAACGTTTACAATTAATTTGGACAGGTACACGATAGGGAAGGTTTAGGCTGATGTGGGCCAAACATGGGCAGGTGTGACTAGTGTATGTGGGGCTATACAGAATAGAAACAGGCCCTTCGGCCCACCCGCTCCATGCTGATCAAATTGTCAGACTGGACTATTCCCATTTGCATGCATTTGGCCCATATCTCCCCAAACCCTTCCTATCCATATATCTGTCCAAATGACTTTTAAAAATCAAACAATTTCCCAGCCCTCTCAATGTGCTGTCTGATCTGCTGAGTATTTCCTGCTCTTAAGGACACAAAGTGCAGGAGCAACTCAGCAGGTTAGGCAGCATCACTGGAAAACATGGATAGGTGATGTTTCAGAAGAAGGGTTTCGACCCGAAATGTCACATCCATGTTCTGCAGGGTTGCTGCCTGACCTGCTGAGTTACACTATCACTTTCTGTCCTTGTGTGTACCAACCAGCATCTGCAGTTCCTTGCCTCTACATGTTTCCAGCTCTAGGCTGTTGTTTGTGGAGACTTTCAGCATCCAAGCTACTTTACTCCTGTAAGAGATGTTACTCTTTACTCAAGTTGTGATTCTTGTTTTCTTATTTTTCTAGCCAGTCTCTTTTGCCTTCCTCTCATTCTTGGGAGCTCCATTCGTGTCGGTCTAGGAGGCAATTACTCCAATCTCTGTGAGTTACTCCGCTGACGTGACTATTGTTATCGGGGAAGAAAAATTCACCTCTGGGTGCCCACACTGAGTGAGATTGGCCGTATGTTCACACGTTAGGTTAGAATGATTTTTGATCTTAGAGAGGTGTATAACATCATGAGAGGAATAGATCGGGTGGACAATCAGAGTGGGGAAGTCTCTTGCCCAGAGTGGGGAATCGAATACCAGAGGGCTTGGGTTTATGGTGAATGGGGAAAGATTTTATAGGAATCTGAGGGGTAACCTTTTTCACGCAAAGGATGGTGTGTGCATGGTACAAGCTGCAGGAGTCCAGTGTCCGCTAGTGTCACAGACTCTCTCCTCCTTCCGGTTCTTGGTCTTCGGGGATGAGCGGGGGATGAGCTTTGGACCCACTGCAGATGGGCTCTGTGGCTATCTTTCTGTCAGGGTTTGGCAACTGCCCGCATGGCCCTCAGAGAGCTTCTGCCACATGGCCCTGTGTCCGTTGTCACTGGTAACTCCTCAGGTCTTCGGGGATGAGCAGGGCCGGGTTCAGTGGCGGCTGCGATCCGCCAGTCTAATGGCGTCTGGCCACGCGGCCCGCTAGTCTAACTGGTGAACAACAGCAAGCTCCTTCTCTTGTTACTGGGTTTGGGATGGGCGTGATGTATGGTCCAACCTGAAACAACATCTCCCCGTTTACCCTCCACAGATGCTGCCTGACCCACTGAATTCTTCAAGCAGTTTGCAGAAACAAGGAACTGCAGGTGTTGGTTTACACTAAGTGCTGGAGTAACTCAGCGGGTAAGGCAGCATCTCTGGAGAACGTGGATAGGTGGTGTTTTGGTAGATCAGAATCCGAAGAAGGGTCCTGTCCCAAAACGTCACCTATTCATGTTCGCTGAGGTACTGCCTGACCCACTGAGTTACTCCAGCACTTTGTGTCCTCAAACAGATTGTTATATTAAATATCCATCATTTAAATATGAGCTGCCAGAGGAGATGGTTGAAGCATGTGTAATAACAACATTCAAATGACATTTGGACAGGTAGATGGGTTAATGGGCAGGAAAGGTTAAGGGCCAAATGCAGGTAAATTAAGTTTAGATGCTGCCTGACCCACCAAGT
The DNA here is from genome assembly GCF_028641065.1 of Leucoraja erinaceus. Lineage (NCBI taxonomy): Eukaryota > Metazoa > Chordata > Chondrichthyes > Rajiformes > Rajidae > Leucoraja > Leucoraja erinaceus. The sequence continues at coordinate 21,758,694 of NC_073393.1, read as the reverse complement.
TACTCCAGCCCTTTGTGCCCTTTGTTGCTGCTTTAATCTGTTTCCTGCATTCTTATATGTCCAACCAGAATTTGACTTTGTCAAGGCATAGGCAATGACAGACTCAGTGGTGGTAAATGGCTTTAATATGAACAAATATTTGAAGTTAGAAAATAGACACAAAATGCTGGAGTAACTCAGTGGGTCAGGCAGCACCTCTGGAGAAAAGGACTAGGTATGGTTTCGCATCTAAAGAAAGTTTCTGACTCAAAACATCACCTATCCATGTTCTCCAGAGATGCTGCCTGATCCGCTGAGTACACCAGCACCTGTGTCTATCTTCGACATAAACCAACATCTGCAGTTTCTTCCTTCACATATTTGAAGGACAGCATGGATAAGGTGGGCCAAAGGTTCTCGACTAAATACCTCCAGTCATACAGCCTCCGTAACCCTCCGGTGCAGAGAATTCCTGCAAGGTATTGGCGTTCATGAGGAGAAAATCCAAGCGTCTTAGTTTTAAATGGCTGCTCTCTTATCTTGTAACGATGTCCTCTTGTTAGAGACTCCATATCATTCTACAAGCTCATTAACATAGTAACATAGCTATTCCACCGTGGGTCACAGATAGCTAGGTTGGAGAAATAGTTTGAAACTCAGAAGATAATGTCAACCTTTAGTTGGAGATAGTGGAGAGCCACAATCTGGCACAAGCTCAAAAGAGCAAGAAATTGGGATGAAATAACATAGTGACTGGGCAACTGCAACAGTAGTTATACCAGGAGCAGTTGAGATAGTGAGACTCTGCGGTGAATATACAATAACATGGACCCATTACCTGCCACGCTTTGTCCTGCCCTTCCTCTCTTCTAGCTTCCCCCTGCCCCTCCCTCGTCTGATATGGGGCGCAGAACGGGGGCACAGTTGCTGTCATACAGCGGCAGAAACCCATATTTGATCCTGACTACGGGTGCTGATTGCACGGAGTTTGTACATCCTCCCTGTGACCCTGTGGGTTTTCTCCGGATGCTCCAGTTTCCTCCCACACTACAAAGACATGGGGGTTTGTAGGTGAATTGGCTTCTGTAAATTGTCACCAGTGTGTAGGATAGAACTAGTGAATTGGGGTTGGTGTGGACTCAGTGGGTCGAAGGGCCTGTTTCCTAAAACTAAAGCACATGCAGTTCCTTTTTTCTACATCAGATTGGATTGACAGGAACGTCCCAGGACTTGTTTGCACAATAGGCCAGATCCAAAACCACATTAATAACATGATTCAGTGCACTTGCCTCTGGTGTTGTATCTGACATTAGAACTGGTGAACCTGCAACCTCTTGACCCACTGCTCTCCTGGGACTAGTCATCAATAGTCATTGACGTCAGGGATGAATTCATTGCTTGTTCATCGTGCGGGCAGGTCAGATTTACATGGATGTTCCTGGCGTGTTTTCCAGTAGGATGTCGAAGCTTCTTCAGACTTGAGACGTGGACTGCTTCAACGAAAGCCCCATTGATGCGTCTTGTCCTCACTCTCTTGATTCTCTCAGAGTCAAAGCTACTATTCTCCTCCTAGATACCTTGCCCTTTCCTGCCTTTCCACTCTCCTGCCTAAACCAGGCTGCTCTGGATGCTTGTAAGGATGGTGACACATTGGAACTCTGCAGGATCAGATTGTGGAGACGGGCAGTATTTAAACAAGGAGTCAGCCCATCGATGATACATCCCCAGTAACCTTGGAGCATTTACCACTTCAAGGCTTCTTTTAACAAGCGTGCAAGTCTCTCTGCTCCCCGTGTTAGAAAGCACAGTGCTCGAGAGGAATCAATGGATGTTTGAAGCCATTATATCGAATAAAACTCCCAAACAATTAGAAAGTGCACCGTGGCTCATGATCAGATATTAATGTTGGGATTCCAAGCCTCAACTCTTCAGACATTCTTTCAGTTGCTGTATATCTGACCTCTATCTATGTCTAGTGTGTGTTGATGAGCACATGCAAATTATAATGGCCCGGTCTTTGTACAGTTTTAGAGGCACAACATGCAAGCAGGTCCTTCAGCCCATCAAGTACATGTTGACCATTGATTTTAAGGTGATGGGGGAAAGATTTAATAGGAACCTTAGGGGTAACTTTTTAACACAACGGGTGGGGGGTGAATGGAATGAGCTGCCAGAGGAGGTAGACAGGAGAGAAGGATCCTGACCCAGAACGGCACAGGTCCTTTTTCTCCAGAGATGCTGCCTGACCCACCGAGTCACTCCAGCAATTTGTGTCTATCTTCCATATTGCCAGAGGAGGTAGTTGAGGCAGGTACTAACATTTGAGAAACATTTGGACAGGTAAAAGGACAGGATGGAGGGAAATAGGCCAAGTGCAGGCAGGCAGGACTCGTGTAGATGGGACATTTGTTCTGCGTGGGCAAGTTGGGTCGAAGGGCTGGTTTTCATGCTGTATGACTCTATGACCAGTTCATGCTCCGATGTCTTATGGTCTTATAGCCTTGCTATGAAACTGATGTCCATCTTGTCTGCTTCACTCAGATGAAAAGAACATACTGCCCTGCAAGAAGGATGAACTCCAGTGTGGCAATGGTCTCTGTCTTCTCAACTGGCTGCGTTGTCACTACCGGAAGAACTGTGCCCGAGAGTACACCTCCATCAAGTTAATATGTTCAAGTAGGTCCTGCCTTTGTAACTTCAACACTGCCAGCGCGGCGGCATAAAAGCACCAGACCATCCCGTCAACCGCTCTCGTCTCTGGGTTGCTTCGAACGGCAAAGGTTTCTGTGCCGACATCCTGCCCCTGGCCTGGCCTGGTGCGTCGTGGTTCTATTCTGTGCCCACTGCAGAGACGTCATGTGGCCCCTCACCCTGCGGTGAGCGGGCTCCGGTGCCTGCCCTTTGCCCCATGCCCAGTGTCTCGTCGTGCACGGACCCCGCCTCAATGCTGGCCGCTGGGATCCACACAGCGTCGGGGTCAGAGCTGGTGGGCACGAGCATCAGATCGAGTGACGGTGAGTGTCGCATCGGGATAGGGGGTGCGGGGTAGGGGGAGGATAAGTTATGCTATGTGTAGTTTGGCAAACGTTACCCGGGGGGTGGGGGGGGTCACAATGGCACAGTGGTAGAGCTGCTGCCCTCCAGCTCCAAAGACATCAGTTCAATCCTGATCTCAGGTGCCGTTTGTGAGGAGTTTGTACATTCTCTCTGTGACCGTGTGGGTGTTCTTGTTCTGAAGAAGAGTCCCAACCTGAAATGTTATCCCTCCACAGATGCTGCCTGGCCTGCTGAGTTCCTCCAGCAGTTTGTTTTTCATAGTCATACAGCGTGGAAACTGGTTCCTGAACCCAATTTGCCCACGCCGACCAACCTGCCCCATCTACACTAGTCCCACATGCCTGCCCTTGGCCCATATCCCTCTAAACCTATCCTATCCATGTACTTTTCTAAATATTTCTTAAACATTGTGATAGGACCTGCCTCTTCTACTTCCTCTGGCAGCTCGTTCCATATTCCCACCACCCTTTGTATAACAAAAGATACCCGTCAGGTTCCTATTAATTATTTCGTCCCATACCTTAAACCTATGTCTTCTGGTTCTCGATTTCCCCAACTCTGGGCAAAAGACTCTTGTGCCTCTACCCGATCTGTTCCTCTCATGATTTAGTACACCTCTATAAGATCACCCCTCACTCCAAGGAATAAAGTCCCAGTCTGCTCAACCCCCCCCCCCCCCCCCCTATCACTCCCTCGAGTCTTGGCAATATCCTTATAAATCTTGTCTACACTTTCTAACTTGACAACTTCTTTCCTATAACATGGTGCCCATGAATAGGAACAACTGGCTTCGAGGTGCAGTGAGGGGGATCTAGATTGCTGGAATGGCCTAAATCAAAGGCAAGCTCTTGACATATATAGGGTTGCTTGGAAGGTCATTTTGTGTTCATGAGTTATAGGGGCAGAATGAGGCCATTTGGCCCATTAAGTCTACTCCACCATTCAATCATGGCTGATCTATCTTTCCCTCTCAGCCCCATTCTCCTGCCTGCTCCCCATAACCCCTGACACCCATACTAATCAAAAATCTGTCAATCTGCGCTTAAAAATATCCATTGACTTGGCCTCCACCACCGTCTGTGGCAATGAATGTTGTCACCTGTCAGGGTGAATCCATCCCATTGTGCTCATGGTGTTCCACTCTACCTTAGTGCACAGATATTAATGAAGGAAATTAATTTTAGATTCTTTACTCCTTTCTTGTGGAATAGCTACAGCCCTGTGCATTTAATTAACCCACTCCTGTGGGAATTTCATCCAGCAGGATAATAAATCTCCTGGAATATTTTTTTCTTTTAAAAGCTCAGTTAAAATGCAGCTGCATGTGGGTTAGGACCATTTTATATGGGAGTCTTTCAACATTTATTTACGTTTAATGTGCTATCGGCTTTCTAACTAATCACAACTGTAAGCAGCTTATACAGCGTTCAATCAAATTTCAGTCTATTTATCCCTTCTCTTAGAAATAATCTGCTCCTTCCTCTAGACCCCCAGTTCTTTTCATGTTTCAAGAAGTTTTCTGTTTTCCAGAGCTTTAACATAGAAGAGTACAGCTGGAGAACTGGCCCTTCGGCCCACAGTGTCCATGCTGAACGAGAGGGGAAATTGGGTCAATCCCATCTGACCCAGACCCCTCCATTCCCTGCCCAACTAAATGCCTCTTAAACATCACTGTGAGGTCTGCCTCCACTACCACTCCTGGCAGCATGGTCCAGGCACTCACCCACTCTCTGTGTGAAAAAACTTGCCCCACTCTTCTCCTTGAAACTTTGCCCCTCTCACCTTAAAGTTATGCCCTCTAGTCTTTGACATTTTCACCCTGGGGAGAAAGGACCTGACTGTCTACCCTTTCTATGTCTCACATAATTTTATAAAACTTTATCAGGTTGCCCCTAATCCTCCAAGGCTCCAGAGAAACTTGGAAAATCCTCCAAATAAGGACTAGTTCTACCTTTCCCGCCTCCTTGCTAGTTTACACTGTATATGCAGATATTGCGTTAAAACCCTTGCCTTTGTCAAAATGGCTGAGACCTTGAACAAATGGGAGCAGAGCTGTTAAGTTCCTGGACTAATATCTGTGGATCTGATGGTGCTTTTTGGCAGCGGTCAGTCAGTGGCACAGTGTATTGCCACTAGTTCACAGCGCCAGAACCCAGGTTCGATCTTGACCTCAGGCATTGTAGCCAATGTAAGGGTAGCCAATGTAACGCCACCTTTTAAGGAAGGAAGGAGAGAGAAAATTAGGAATTATAGACCACTTAGCCTTAAATTGGTAGTGGGGAAGATGCTTGAGTCGATTATTAAAGATGTAATAGCAGCGCATTTGGATCGGATTTATAAAGGGGAAATTATGCTTGACTAATCTTATGGAATTTTTTGAGGATGTAACAAGTAGAATGGATAAGGGAGAGCCAGTGGATGTGGTGTATCTAAACTTTCAAAAAGCCTTTGCAAAGTCCCACACCTTGGGATTAGTGTGCAAAGTACGGTATTGACATGGATAGAGAATTGGTTGGCAGACAGGAAGCAAAGAGTAGGAATTAACGGGTCCTTTTCAGAATGGCAGGTAGTGACTAGTGAGTGGGGTGCCATATATTGGGGGATCTTATAGAAACATATAAAATTATAAAAGAACTGGACATGCTAGATGCAGGAAAAATGGTCCCAATGTTGGGTGAGTCCGGAACCAGGGGCCACAGTCTTAGAATAAAGGGGAGGTCATTTAAGACCTTTTCACCCAGAGAGTTGTGAATTTATGGAATTCCCTGCCACAGAGGGCAGTGAAGGCCAAATCACTGGATGGATTTAAGAGAGAGTTAGATAGAGCTCTAGGGGCTAGTGGAGTCGAGGGATATGGGGAGAAGGCAGGCACGGGTTATTGATACGGGACGATCAGCCATGATCACAATGAATGGCGTTGCTGGCTCGAAGGGCCGAATGGCCTCCTCCTGCACCTATTTTCTATGTTTCTATAAAGCTTGGTGCTGGGACCCCAGTTATTCACAATATATATTAACAATTTTGATGAGATAATTAAATGTAACATCTCCAAGTTTGAGGACGACACAAAGCTGGGTGGCAGTGTGAGCTGCAATGAGGATGCTATGAGTCTGCAGGGTGACTTGGATATGTTGGGTGAATGGGCAGATGCATAGCAGATGCACTGATCATATTGAATGGCGGTGCTGGTTCAAAGTGCCGAATGGCCTACTCCTGCACCTATTTTCCATGGTTCTATATTTCTATGTTGTCTGTGCAGAGTTTTTGCACATTCTATCTGTGACCATGTGGGTCCACCAGGTTCTCCGGCTTTGTCCCACATTCCAAAGACGTGTGGTTTTGTAGGTTAATTGGCTCTCTAAATTGTCCCCTAGTGTGTAGGGAGTGGATGTGAAAGTGGGATAACATCAAACTACAAATTCAAGTCTGGAATTTAAAAGTAACCAAGGAAAAACACACAATGCTGGAGTAACTCAGTGGGTCCAGGCAGCATCCCTGGGGAACATGGATGTTTTGGGTCAAGACTTCTTCAGACTGAAGAAGGATCCCGACCTAAAACATCATTTGTCCCTGTTCTCCAGAGATGCTGCCTGAAGCGGTGAGTTACCCCAGCATTTTGCATCTTTCCTTGGTAAACCAGCATGTGCCTTATTTCTAGTCTGAGTAACCATGTCATAAAATCATCACCTTGTCGTAAAATCCTACATGCTTCGGGGAAGGATATCGATCCTATTTATCCAGTCTCAGTCGATTTGTAATTCCCTTTATTTTTTATTTTGTGTTCATGTTCTGAGTGTAGTGAAAGAAATGCCACCATATACTGCCTCCCTCATCCCAGGTTGCCTCACAGAGTTTGCCCCACTTGTCCACTTCTGGCCCATATCCCACCAAACCTTCCTATGCATGTGCCTGTCCAAGTGTTGTACTAGTACCTGTCTCTACCACTTCCTCTGGCAGCTCATTCCTTATGCCCGCCACCTTCTGTGTGGAAAATGTTACCCCTCAGATCCCTTTTCAATCTTCGGGTTCCAATTACAACTTTCCCCTGGCTTCCCGACTCTTATACTAAATGCCCCAACCATTGAATGCAAGCACACCATACCCCTTCATTACCATGCTTTCTACTCTTGTTCAGTTTATTTTAGAGATACAAGATGGAAATAGGCCCTTTGGCCCAACAAATCTGCGCTGATCTGCAATCACACTAGTCCTATCCTACACACCAGGGACAATTTAACATTTTACCGAAGCCAATTAATCTACAAACCTTTACGTCTGTGGAATGTGGGAGGGAATCGGAGCACCCGGAGAAAACCCACGTAGTCACAGGGAGAACGTATCACCTCCATACAGTCAGCACCCGTAGTCAGGATTAGGCCCGGGTCTCTACTGCTCTACTGTGCCGCCCAATGTTCAATGTTCTTATACCTGTCCATGCATTCGCTACACTCTGGCTGTGTTCCATAGCGTTGTGAGCGACAGTCTGTTGTCTGGAATGCACAATCTGCCATCCAGGGAAATAGGATGGTGGGCTGGTGTGAAATAAAGCTGAGGTGATGTCTGGTGACTTTGAGAGATTTAATTAAGTGGCTTCAGGTAATCAAGGGCCCTGGTGAACGGCACCAATCCAATACACTGGCAAATAGCACAATGGGTTTCTGCAGTGATGTTCAAAGTTTCCTGTAAGACGAGCCTTTGTCACTTTGGAGCAATTAGTGGTGTCGCAGGTGGCTGGTACAGATGCCAGGTGTAACACTGCTTCTCCCCACACTCTTCAATTTTCTTTCCAATTAGTGGCACTCTCTGTTAACGGTGCTTTTAATTACGTTCTGCAAGGTGAGAGATCACAGAGCCCTTCCCTAGCAAGGGGGAACGTGGCTGTCCTGTTAATCTCACTGTTCCTGCTTCTCTCTCTCGCTGTTATCATTCCAACTTTGTCGCCTTCTGTCATTGTCAGAAAGCCATCTGCATTGAAACACTCCTGCTTTGTGTCTGTGTCTGAGTATGTGTGGGCCTGTGTGTCTGAGTGTGCTTGTGTGTCTGAGTGTGTATCTGAGTGCATGTGTGTTGTGCGTAATGGGAATAGACAACTAAAGGGAAGGGTGGGCATTGGGGAATGAAAGTTACATCTGCCATCCACAAACAGTGAGCAAAAGTTGCTTGTTTGATGTTAAATCTGTTATGAACATAGAACAGTACAGCATAGGAACTGGCCCATCAGCCCACACTGGCTGCACCGAACATGTTATCGTTAAACTAATCTCCTCTGCCTGCACGAGACCCACATCCCTCCATTCCCTGCATTTCCATGTGCTTATCTGATTGCCTCTTATATGCCACTATTGTATCTTGTCTCCACCACCACCCCAGGAAGTTTGTTTCAGGCAATCACCACCCACTAAAAACTTGCCCTGCACATCTCCATTAAACTTTGCCCCACTCACCGTAATGCAATACCCTCTAGTATTTAGGGGCAGCACAGTGGCACACTGGTAGAGTTGTTCCCTCCTACTGCCGAAGTCCCTGTTTCGACCCTGATTATAGGACTTTGTATGTTCTTCCTGTGACTGTGTGGGTTTTCTCCAGGTGCTTTGGTTGACCCCAGTCCAATTATTTTATGAAGCTCATTTTGTTGCTCATTTATCATATGGCACCCAATGAGGCATCTATATCCTATATCCTTGCCTCTGTCACTGACTCCACCCATCTGCCAATAACCCCCTCGCCCACACTTGTATCCACCTATCAATTGCCTTGCTAGTGAGGGGCTAATTCTGTGGCACAGACAGCATCTCTGGAGAACATTGAAAAGTAACGTTTGAGGCCTGAAGAAGGGTCCCAACCAGAGACGTCACCTATCTGTGTTCTCACTGTTCCTCTGTACACCTGACAATAAACTAAACTAAACCAAACAGTCTGGTTAATAGTGAGCATGATTTGCTATTTAAAAACCCAGCAGGTTTGGGAGAGAAATATGCATTCCTTCCCCATATTGGATATATAGATGACATCAAACCCACCAACATCAATCAGTTTAGAAGGGTCCTGACCTGAGACGTCACCTCTCCATGTTCACCAGAGATGCTGCATGACCCGCTGAGTTACTCCAGCACTTTGTATTTTTTTACCTTAACTACAAACAATAGGATGGTGGGGAGGAACAGAGAGTTCCTGGCCCTGTTCCTGAGCAGCACAATAAGTGCTCCTCAACCCTTTTCAAGAGGAAGAAATGGAGAATGTCATTCCCTGAAATCAATGAACCATTGAAGTACACTCATTGTTCAAAATCATGAACTTACAAAGACAAGCTGCCGCAAACATCTCAGCCTTGTCTGAAAGACTGTGTGGAGAGAAGAGTGAAGAATAAAATACCCAAGGGTCATCTAATGCCCCTTGCCTTCTCTTTCCCCTTCCCCACCACCATGAATATAAGAATCTCATTCGTAGGGAATTGGAAGTTGTAGCTGAGGAGAGAGGCTTGTATGGAAGGAGGTCATCGAGCTGTACAGCATGGAAACAGTCCCTTCGGCCCATCTTGTCCATGCTGTCCAAGAGGAGATTAATTTGGCACCGTGTGTGTGTGCAGCATGGACTCTATGGCTGAACGGGCCTTTTCCTGGGATAAACCATGCGGATGAAAGTCGGCTAAATGGTCTGGAATGTTGTGGTACATTAGGAAGAATTGTGTTTTTAAACACGTCTGCTCCAATTTTACTTGGGTCGGAACACAGGGACATCTTTAACCTTCTCATGAAAGGGTGGACAGTGGTTGGTCATCGATCTATACAGCACAGAAACATAGATAATAGGTGCAGGAGTAGGCCTTTCAGCCCTTCGAGCCAGCACCGCCATTCAATATATTCATGGTTGACCATCCAAAATCTGTACCTTGTTCCTGCTTTTTCCCCTATATCCCTTAATTCCTTTAGTCCTCAGAGCTAAATCTAACTCTCTCTTGAAAACATCCATTGGATTGACCTCCACTGCCTTCTGTGGCAGAGAATTCCACAGATCCACAACTCTCTGAGTGAAAAGGTTTTTCCGCATCTCAGTCCTAATTGGCCTACCCCTTAGTCTTAAACTGTGACCCCTGGTTCTGGACTCCCCCAACATCAGGACCATTTTCCCTGCATCTAAGCTGTCCAATCCCTTAAGAATTTTACATGTTTCTATAAGATCCCCTCTCATCCTTTTAAATTCCAGTGAATACAAGCCCAGTCAACCCATTCTTTCCTCGTATGTCAGTCCTGCCATCCTGGGAATTAAACAGGCCCTTCAGCCCACCTTGTCTATGCTAACCAAGTTGACATATTGGGCTAGTCCCATTTGTCTGCATTTGGCCCGTATCTCTCTGAACCCTTCGTATCCATAGATCTGCCCGTTTAAAGTCATATGTGCATGTGCTTCTATAACTTCCTCTGGCAGCTCATTCCAGGTATGAGCTACCTTCTAAATAGAAAGGTCACCCCTGAAGCCCATTTTAAATCTCTCCGCTCTCGTCTACAGCCTATGTAGCAAAAAAGACTGCGAGCGTTCACTTTATTCATGCCCCTCATGATCTTGGACGTCTCAATAAGGTCACTCACTCCTCAGCCTCCTGCACACCAAAGATGAAAGTCCCAGCTGATCCAACCTCTCCCTGTAACTCAAGCCCAGGTAACATGCTGGAGAATCTCTTCTGCACTCTTTCCAACAATTACATCCTTCCTGTACCTGGGCGACCAGAACTGTGCACAGTATTCCAAGTGTGGTCTCACCAACATACCGCTGCATCATGATGTCCCAACATTTGTACTCTGTACCCTTCCCGAGAAAGGCAAGTCCTGCTTTAGAGTACATGAGTATTTTGGGTAAATCACTGTGCTAATCATAGTCACACAGTACTGAAGCTGGCCCTTCAGCCCACCATGTCCATACCGACCACAACACACCGTCCACACTAAGCCCATTTACCAGCACTTGGTCTTTTGAACCGTTTTAATACACAAGGCCTCTTGATTCAGAGGCTTGAGTCGGTTATCCCCAGTGCTGCCAGTAATTTTAAATTATTTAAGCAAAACAGAAATTTTATAAAGGAGGATGGATACAAGGAACTGCAGATTATGGTTCATAAAAAAAACATAAAGAGCTGGAGTAATTTACCAGGTCAGGCAGCATCTCTGGAGAATGTGGATTGGTGACTGATGATTCCATCTGATGAAGGGTCCCCTCCTGAAAAGTCATCTATCCACGTTCTCCAGAGGTGCTGCCTGACCCGCTGAGTTACTCCAGCACTTTAGATAGCAAGCAACAAAAAAGTTTTTAACTGTTCCTCAGTGCACATGACAATAAACTAAACCAAACTAAACAGTCTGGTTAATGGTGAGCAATGTTTATTATTAAAAACCCAGCAGGTTTAAGGAAAGAAATATACATTCCTTCCCCAGAATGGATTTACAGATATCTCCAAACCCACCAATATCAATCAGCTCAGATTCCCAATCAATGCTCTCCAGAGATGCTGCCCGACCCACTGACTCCTCTGCCTTATTTTCCCACCAATGTGGTTGTGCTTTAGCTGCCTACGTGCAAGGGTTAACCCAGATGTACAATACAGGTCAACAGTGTCCCGAGTCCGATCAACAAATTCATGGGACTTTATCGATATTGGTTTGTTATTTTGGAATGTAAATTTGTCATGCTTGTCTGACTTCGCTGATTGCTTGGGCTTTATATGCAATCTTACTTCCCAGCAGTAGTGATGGCCTGTCAATTTTAGTGCGGTGTGTGTGAAGGTCACATTGATTTTACAGCAGTGACTGCTTATTGATAATGAAGGGTCAGGGTCTGCCCAGTGGGTCAGACCTTCAGGTCTTCTGCCAGAAGGAAATGTTTTCCATTCCCCTGTATCTCAGCCGTTAGTGCCTGCTAGCATTCAAAACCTTTCATTCAGTCAGACATCTGAAGGACAATACAGTTAATTGAATCACTCTCTGCTACTTCAGTATCATTTTTTATCTCTGTCTCTGCCTCTGTCTGTCTGTCTGTCTCTCTCCCCCCCCCGTGTTTTGCTCTCTCTCTGTCTCTGTCTGTCAATGTCCTGTATGTGTGTGTTCCGTCTCTCTATTGTATGTGTGTCTGTCTCTCTCTCTCTCTCTCTCTCTCAATCTATCTGTGTGTGTCTGTGTGTATCTCTGTGTGCATTTTTCTGCATGGGAGAAAACCGGAGCACCCAGAGAAAACCCACACGGTCATTTTTCTGTGTGTGTGTCTCTCTATATATATATCTTTGTATGTACCTCTCTCTCTATTCGTGTGTGTGTGGCTGTATGTATCTCTCTATCTGTGTGTGTCTGTGTATCTCTATGTGTATTTTTCTGTGTGCGTGTCTCTCTCTGTCTCTCTGCCTCTTTCTATCTCTCTTTCTGTCTCTCCCTTATACACTCTCTACCTCATTTCCTAATCATAAGGCTGTGTGTTCAATTCCTATTCGGAAGACTTAGCCTTGTTTCCTGACCGTCGTTTAGCTGGACACAAATCTCCATGAACTGTTCGTGACGACTGGTGTTTCTAAGCATGTTCTCCCTGTGACCGCGTGGGTTTTCTCTGGGTGCTCCGGTTTCCTCCCACATCCCAAAGACATTAGACTTTAGAGATAGAGCGTGAAAACGTATTCTTCGACCCACCGAATCCGCACCGACCAGCGATCCCCATACATTAGCATTATCCTATGCACTAGTGACAATTTACAATTTTCACTAAACTAATTAACCTACAAATCTGTACATCTTTGGAGTGTGGGAGGAAACCGGAGCACCGGAGAAAACCTCACAGGGGGAATGTACAGATGGCACCCATAGTCAGGATTGAACCCGGGAGCTGTGAGGTAACATCTCAACCTCTGCATCACTGTGCCGCCCTTGTGGGTGACGAGTGGGTTTATACGTTAATTTGCATCTGTAAATTGCATAGATTGCATTCGCAAATTGCAAAATGGATAGAACTAGTGTACAGGTGATCGCTGGTCAACGGGCTGAAGGGCCTGTTTCCATTCTGTGTTTCAAAACATAAACATAAACAATCACACCTCAGTACAGAAGTGCATTGTTTGCTTTTGCTGCCGTTGAGCTAAATCTGCCGTAACTCAATTTCTTGATGCATGCAGACACAATTGCAATCAAGTGCTATCTGGCTGCATAGCTCAGCCCAGCTCAGCCCCTGTGATGGGAATAAAAACCAGGGTCCTAATCCCAAGACCCCTTCTCCCCCTCCATCTTCTCCTTCCCTCCAAGCTATCGGATCTTTGGAATAACAGCGTGTTTCTACACAGCACCGTTATCAGGCTGAAACATCCCAGGGCATCTCTCGGGAGTGTTATCAGACAAGGTCTGGCAGTGACCTATTTAAGGAGATATTCAGCCAGGTGACCAAATGTTCTGTAAACGAAGAGTGCTGGAGAAACCTGAGGCACAACATTAGCACTTGGAGGGTGGTGGGTGTTTAGAATTAGCTGCCCGTGGAGGCAGTTGAGGCAGACACCTAGACAGCATTTAACAGACATTTGGACAGGTACTGGGATAGGAAATGTACAAGGGAGATATGGACTAGATATGGCACATGGGACAAGCATAGGCATGGCATCTTGGTCAGCATAGACAAGATGGGCTGATGGTAGATACAAAATGCTGGAGTAACTCAGCGGGTGAGGCAGCATCTGTGGAGAGAAGGAATTGGCGACGTTTCGGGTCAAGACCCTTCTTGACGTTTCGAGTCTCCACCCGAAACGTTGCCAATTCCTTCTCTCTATAGATGCTGCCTCACTCCTGATACTGCCTGCAATCTGAGTGAAAAAAGTTGTCCCTGATGTCGCTTTAAAATCTCCCCCCCCTCTCCCCTTCAGCCTGTGCCCTCTAGTTTTAGAATCCTCTAGCTTGGGGGAAAAAGACAGTGAACGTTCACTTTATCCACGCTCCTCATGATCTTTTAAACCTCGATAAGGTCACCCCTCAGCCTCCTACAAAACACCTAGTCTATCCAACCTCAACCTGAAGCCCGCAAGCCCAGGTAACATCCTGGCATGACACAAAAACAGCGTCTCATATTTCGCTCAGATAGCTTCCAACCCAGTGGGAGGACTGATGATTTCTCTCTCTCCATTCCTCCACCACCCTAGTCGCCCTGTTAGTTTCACTGTTTGTATCCCTTCGTTATCACCTCCTCCACAGCCAACAATGGACCATTGTGGGCACGTTGGCCATCAGTGCCGCCTCCCCAGTCTGAAGACGGGTCTCGACACGAAATGTCTCCTATTCCTTTTTTCCAGAGATGCTACCTGACCTGAGTTGCTCCAGCATTTTGTGTCTAACATCCTGGTGGATCTCTTCCGCACCCTTTCCAACGACACCCTTGAGAGGTCATCTGAAAGTCAGTGCCCCCTGGCAACTCCCCGCTCCCTCAGTGTTGATGCGCTATTGAATCTTACATGGAGGAGTTAAAAGGATGAGCAAAGAATAAGATGAGATTGTTGTCCTCAGCGTGGGATGGGGCTGAATTATTGATCATTCAAGGAAGCTGGCCAGCAATCTCAGCAGGAGATTAGAGTCCAGCCCATTGGAGGTTGCCAGATGCATCTGTGTACATCGGTTGCAATCTTCGGTAACTGAGCAACAAAGCAAAATGACTTGCTTGGGTTAATTGAATCGGAAAGAGCAGACTTAATTTGAGAAAGTCTCTCTCCACAGTTATCAAGCTCTGCGAGTTAGAACAAGGACCTTGTACCAACGAGAGGATGTTTTGTGAATTCTACACATTACGAAATGGGCAAGAGTGTTTCATTTCATATTGTACCGGAAAGGGGACAATGAAATTCTTACTTTCTGCAGCTTAACAGGCCTATTGATAGACACAAAATACTGGAGTAACTCAGCGGGTCAGGTGGCAAATCGAGAGAAAAAGAATAGGTTTCGGGTCGGGACCCTTCCTCAGACTGAAACTAGAGGTAGGGTTACTTGTACCACCCCCTCTCTCATCCACTGTATCCGGTGTTCCTATTAATTCAACAACACATAAATAAATATATAGTGAACATCAATACAATCGTCAAAATCAAGTATTATGTAGAGTATTATGTAACCTCTTTTTTAAAAGCTATTCACTACACCCTGGCAGTTTAGTTCAGTGAAGAGATACAGCGATTCAGAAACAAGCCCTTCGGCCCACTGAGTCCGTACTGACCAGCTGCGCACTAGTTCTATCCTACACACTAGGGACAATTTACAGAGGACCAATTAACCTGCAGCCCCGCATGTCTTTGGGATGTGTGAGGGAACCAGGGGAAAACCCATACGGTCACAGGGAGAAAGTACAAACTCTGTGCAGACAGCACCCATGGTCAGGATCGAACCCGGGTCCCTGGCGCTGTAAGGCAGCAACTCTATCCTTGCACCATTATGCAGCCCAGGGCAACAATAGTTGCATGCTGTTGTATCAGTCTGAAGAAGGCTCCCAACCCGAAACGTCACCTATCCATGTTCACCAGGGATAGACATAAAGCGTTAGAGTAACTCAGCAGGTCAGGCAGCATCTCTGGTGAAAAAGACTAGGTGACGTTTCGGGTCAGAATCTTTGAGTCCTAGAGTTACACAGTGTGGAAACAGGCCTTTCGGCCCAACTTGCCAACGCCAACCAACATTTCCAATCTACGCTAGTCTCACCTGCCTGCGTTTGGCCCATAGCCCTCTAAACCTGCCCTATCCATGTACCTGCTAAATGTTTCTTGAATATTGCGATAGGACCTGCTTCAGCTACCTTCACTGGCAGCTCGTTCCATATGCCCACCACTCTTTGTGTTAAAACGTTACCCCTCGGGTTCCCATTAAATCTTTCCCCCCTCACCTTAAACCTATGTCCACTGGTTCTCGATTCACCTACTCTTGGGCTAAACCAACGGCACCTTCTTCAGACTGAAAGGAGAAGGTGGGGGGGTGGGGGACTGGAGGTAGGACAAGGACAGAACAAATCAGGGCCGTGCAGCTTGACCCACTGAGTTACTCTTGAATCTCATGGTAAGGAGTGTCGGCCGGAGAGAATCCTCCAAAGGGGCTTCCCCCGATCAGAGTGCTGCCTCTCTCCAAACTGAGCACGCAGATCTCAGACATCTCGGCTGGGTACAAATGCATCTGTAATTGTCACTGTCTCCCTGGCAGACAGCAGTGTCTCTGAGCCGTCTCCAAGTCCTGCTAATGGCACATCAGGGTGGTTGTTTTTACCGACACAAGCACTTATGTTCTTTGCACCACGGTGATGTCATCCATATCCGGTTCTGCTGGGAATCTCTCCTGTACAGCGTTAACTCTTGGCTTGCCCCGTCTCCCGCCTCTCCCACTGCAGCAGGGTTCAGGGCCTCAGTGATGTGGTTGAGGATGTTTCGCTTTGAGATACAGCACAGAAACAGGTCCTTCAGCCCACTGAGTCTGCGCTGACCAACCAGTCTAAAGAAGGGTCTCGACCTGAAATATCACCTATATCCTTTTGTCCAGTAATGCTGCCTGACCCGCTGAGTTACTCCAGCATTTTATGCCCATCTTCTGACCATCCACCACCCAGTTCCATGTTACCCCTCTTTCTCATCCGTTCCATACACACCAGGGGCAATTAACCTACAAACCCGCATGTCTTTGGGATGTGGGAGGAAACTGGAGCACCCGGAGGAAACCAACGTGGTCACAGGGAGAATGTGCAAATCCAGACAGACAGCACCCGAGGTGAGGATCAAACCTGGGTCTGTGGTGCTGTGAGGCAGTGGCTCTACCCGCTGCTGCCTTGCGTTCAATTTATGTTTCTGAGTGAATCAGAGCAGCTGACACCTGAGGCGTGACGTTGTGTTGGGGCCGCTCGGTGGATAGGGGACCGGTGTCCGCACCGTGCCTAGGGGGGGAGAGGAGTGTGGGGGTCTCTGCAGCCATGCGATGGGCACCGCGGCTCATGGGCTCGACATGCTGGGCGCTTAGCCCAGGGGCAGTGCCAATGGACACCCTGTACTGCTGCCCCCACACACACATGCACACTGATATGTAGACACACACACACACATGCACACTGATATGTAGACACACACACACACAGGCTGGCACACTCACAGCCAGACACCCGCAGATGGACAGACACATGCAGGCAGACACACACACACCCAGACAGACCTGCACAGACCAACAGACCTACACACAGACCCAGACACAAAGGCAGACACCCACACCGACACACTCAGAGACACATGCACAGACACACACATGAACACACACACCGACAACACAAAGTGCTGGAGTAACCCAGCGGGTCTGGCATCATCTCTGGAGAACATGGATAGGTGACTTTATAGGTCGAGTCTTCAGGTCGAGACTTCATACTGATGGGGGAGGGGGATTGAGAGGCCTGGAAGAGAGGAGGAGCAGGATAACCCTGGCAAGTGATAGGTGGGTACGGGTGAGGAGGGGGCGAGTGGTTTGATAGGCAAATATAAACCACTGGTACACAAAAATTCTGGAGTAAATCAGCGGGTGCAGCAGCATCAATGGAGCGAAGGAAATAGGCAACGTTCCGGGCCGAAACCCTTCTTCAGGCGGTTTTAAAACAGTCTGAAGAAGGGTTTCATTTTTGTGTACCTTTGATTTCCCAGCATCTGCAGTTCTTTTTAAAACAAATAAAAACCACGACCATGTTCTGGAGAGCATGGATAGAGCCTGTTCAAGATCTCCACACCATCTGCCTGAGGGGGAGAGAGAGAGAGAGAGAGAGAGAGAGGACGGCAATGCACGGTCACAGGGTGATTCTCACAGCCTGAATATTAATTCTGTACAAAATTCCTGTGTAACTAAGCTCTGTCCTCCACTGTGAAAATAAAGAATGGCAGATGCTGGTTTATTCCAAAGATATTCACAAAGTGCTGGAGCAACTCAGCGGTTCAGGCAGCATTTCTAAAGGATGGGTGGCATTTCTGGCTGGGACCCTTCTTCAGGCAGAAAGTAATGATTCAGTGATCAAATGTCATTGAGTCATTGCATCTGAGGTCATCTGTAGCTGGTCCTGATTTGGCCCGGCCTTTTCTCGTCTGCAGTTCTTCCACACTCCCCCCCCCCCCCCCCCCCCCCCCCCCCCCCCCCCCCCCCCCCCCCCCCCCCCCCACCCCCTTACTCTCAGTCGGAAGAAGGATCCCAACCCGAATCGTCACCTATCCTCTAGAGATACTGCCTGACCCCCTGAATTACTGGAGCACTCTGTGTCTATCCTGTCGTACCCTGCCTGAGTGTGGGGCTGTCGGGTACATTAAGTGGCAGTGATTGTGACACTGTGTGGTGTTGATAAAGGGTCCGCTGCCTGATAGCACTGAGTGCAATGGGCAGAGTGGCTCAGATAGGCCAACACCATCGCTGTGATCATCCCTGCTCAAGTGGGTGGACTGTTCACAGCTCCCAGTATTGGCAAGAGGTTCCTCCCCAGTGGCCTATGATGTGGCAGTGCACTCAAGAAGTAAAACGCAAGCAGCCATTCGATTCCTTTGCTGTTCCTGCTAATCTAACTGGTGGATCTTAACACTGAAAAACAAACCTTTTAACCACATCAGCCAGAGGTCTAGGCAGCAGCAGAGGTACTGAGGACAGAGGTACCATCCCTGCCCCACCTTCTGCCCCACCCTCTGTCTCTCTCTTGCTCTCTGCCAGTCTCTGTCTCTCTCTCTCTATCTCTCTCTGTCTCTCTCTCTCTCTGTCACTCTATCTGTCTCTCTCTCTCTCCCTGTCTCTCTCTCTCTCTCTCTATCTCTCTCTGTCTCTCTCTCTCTCTCTCTCTCTCTCTCTCGCTCCGTCTCTCGCTCTCTGTCTCCGTCTATCTCTCCCTCCCTCTCCTTAGCATGCAAAACAAAGCTTTTCACTGTACCTCAGTACACACGACACTAATAAGCCGCAGCCTAACCCTGAACTTCCATGTAGTACTGAGGGAGCGTAATCAGGCTGACTAGTCCATTCATCTTCAATGGTAGAGAGCGCTTTACCAGGCATCTGAACGGACCTTCCATGAGCTAGGGTACTGTCCGATTCAACTCTACCCAATTGTGGACATTGAACTTGTGGTCTGTGGAACTGATGCGCTACATTGGTGAGAACTGTATTCTGCACTCTGTATCTTCCCCTTTGCTCTACCTGTTGTCAAACTAGAGTTTGACGTGATTGTAATTTTATATAGTATTATATTAATCTGATTGGATAGCATGCAAAACAAAGCTTTTCACGGCAACTCAGTGCACATGACAATTATAAAGCAAACTCTAACCAACCATCTATTGAGCACCGATCCACAGGAGTTGCTGCAGGGGGGACTCAGCAGGGTGTTGCGTGGCACAGCGCTGTGTTCATTTGTTTCCCCTCAGTCACTGTCAGGGCTTCAAGATCAATCCCGTCACTAAGTGGCGGAGACAGCAATAGGAGATGAGGAGGGGAGGGGGGGGGGCGACTGCTGGCTGATGCTGAGAGACTGACTGTGAAGTCTCCCACCCTGGCGAAGCTCATGGCAAGACTTGTGTGTCCGCGCAGAGCTGCTGACCAACCAGAGTGGAGGGAGCGCGGGATACCCGCAGTACAACGAGAGCAGCAGCGATGCCAGCCTGCTAGTATCGCCCCTGGTGGTGGCCGGCATCGTCATTGGCCTGGTCCTCTTCCTCTCCTGCATGACCATCATCGTGGGAAGCTTCCGGAAGGACAGCCGGCTGAGAAACTCCAACGCCAGGATGGAGGCCCATTACGGTAAGCGCGGTGGTGATCCCCTTCCCCCCCCTCCTCCTCACTTCCCCCCCCCCCCCCCCCCCCCCCCCCCCCCCCCCCCCCCACACATCCTCCAACCCTGTGAAGCCTCAGGTCCATCATCGCTCCTCTACCTCCAACTGGACTTTAAAAATAGTGACAAAACCCGGTGCCTCTTGCATAAGGTCATAAGTGATAGGAGTAGAATTAGGCCATTCGGCCCATCAATAACATGACAATAAAAGCACCATTGAACCATAGAGCCACTGACATGAAACGTCACCCATCCATATTCTCGGCCCACTGTGTTATTCCAGCACTCTGTGCTTCCTTCCTTTTGGCCCCAGAAACAAGACCAGGGTTAGGCTATGGGGAGAGATGGCTCGTAAGTTATAGGAATAGAACAAGGCCATTCGGCCCATCAAGTCTACTCCGCCATTCAATCATGGTTGATCTATCATTCCATCTCAACCTCATTTTCATGCCTTCTCCCCGTAACCCCTGACACCCGTACTAATCAAGAATCTATCAATCTCCACTTTAAAAATACCCATTGACTTGGCTTCTACAGCCGTCTGAGGCAATAAATTCCACAGATTCACCACCCTCTGACTAATTAAATTCCTCCTCATCTACTTTCGAATGATACATTCTTTTATTCTGAGGCTGTGCCCTCTGGTCCTAGCCTCTCCCATTAGTGGAAACATCTTCTCCACATCCACATGGTAGCGACTGGGGAGGAGGTCCAACTACAGAGTAGACGGTCAGAATCATCTCCCCAGGGTGGAAATGTCAAAGACTAGAGGGTAGAGCTGTAAGGTCAGAGCCAACCAGATAAGTGACAGAGACCCGGGTTCGATCCTGATTATGCGTGCTGTCTGTGCGGAGTTTGCATGTTCTTCCTCTGTCCATGTGGGTTCCCTCCAGGTGCTTTGGTTACCTCCCATATCCCAAAGACGTGCAGGTTTGTAGTTAATAGGCCCTCTGTACATTTCCCCTAGTGTTTACGTGGTGGAGGAGAAAGACCTGCCAGTTGTTTAGCTTAGTTTAGAGCTAGCATTGGAACAGTCCCTTTGGCCCCCTCATCCAAAATACCCCATCTAAACTAATCCCATTGGCCCGCAATTGGCCAACATCCCCCTAAACCTTTCATATTGGGTGGCACAGTGGCCCAGCATTAGAGTCGCTGCCTTACAGCTCCAGAGATCCCGGTTCGATCCTGACTAAGGGTGTTGTCTGTACGGAGTTTGCATGTTCTCCCTGCGAACCACGTGGGTGTCCTCCGGGTGCTCCAATATCCTCCCACATCCCAAAGACTTGCACGTTTGTATGTTAAATGGTTTCTGTAAATTGCCCCCTCGTGTGTAGGGAGTGGATGTGAAAGTGGGATAACATAGAACTAGTGTGTACGGGTGATCGAGGGTCGGCGTGGACTCGGTGGGCTGAAGTACCCATTTCCATGCTGTATCAATCAGTCAAAAAGCATTGTAAAGCCAAAGCTGGTAAGAATCAGGAGAGTGTGGAGCATCAGCCCATTAAGGAAGTGACAGGCCGTGTAATTTATCCAGCGCTGACCCTGCTTTGTACCTGTGGAGGTTGCAATGGATGAGGTTGTTAGTTTTCACATCACGTCACTAGATCTGTCAGCTCAAGGTCAGCTGCAAGACAATTCAGAGCGCCAAAGCCTCCTGGAAATTTGTCATCTTTACTACAGCCTGCACTGCTTGGCAAAGTCACTGTAAATCTGTAAAAGGCACTGGAGTGCTGGAGTAACTCAGCGGGTCAGGCAGCATCTCCGGAGAACATGGATGTGTGACGTTTCGGGTCGAGACCTATCTATCAGAAACGTCAACAAATGGACAACTACCATCTACCTCATTGGAGACCCTCGGGCTGTGTTTAGTCGGACTTCATACTTATAGCAGCACGACAGTTACGTAAACATAATACTCGGTGAATACCTTAAGATATAACAAAAAAAGTCCAGTTATATATATATTTTTTCTTTGCTATAAATTTAGTTTTATATATATATATATATATATAAACATTTGCCCTATTTCTTTTTTTCTAATTATGTGTATATACATATTAATATTTTATACTAATAAAATTTTAAAAAATATATTTTATTTTATATTATATTATATTTATATTTTATATTAATAAAATAAAAACAGTAATAGGGCAAAGACGAACCATCCTGTCATCATCTAAAGAGTGGTCTCCTGACCATCAACCTCATTGGAAGCTCTTGGACTATCTTTAATTGGACTTTACTAGACTTTATCTTGCACTAAATGGAGGAGGGGGTGGAATTTGAAGCGCTGTGTGGAAAGGGTTGGAATAATTCGGGGCTTTCTCAGAAGGTTGCCACAAGTGAAGAAGGGTCGCAACCCGAAAAGTAATCTATTCCTTTTCTCCAGAGATGCTACCTGACCCGCTGAGTGATTCCAGCATTCTGTGTCTATCACCGGGGAAGATAGCTTGGAGAAACAAGAGACTAGTTGCTGGAAGCTGGAGCAAGAAGCCAATTGCTGGAGGTACTTGGCGGGCCAGGAATGATGTAGAAACAAAGAACTGCAGATGCTGGTTTATGCCAAAGATAGACACAAAGTCCTGGAGTAACTCAGCAGGTTAGGCAGTACCTCTGGAGAAAAAGAATGGGTGACATTTCAGGTCAGACTCCATTCCAGACAATCCAATTGTCTCCATAGATGTTGTTTGACCTGCTGAAATCCTCCTTTCTGTTTTGGGGGAAAATAGTTTTGCCAGCGATGTGAGCATTTCATTATTAGTATATAAAATAATTGAATAAGACAGAGTTTGATGATTTCTCCATGTGTTTATCCCACAGCCCCCGACGCCCTCTCATTCGGAGGCTCCATCGGAGAGCTGAGGTCAACTTGTATCGAGGATTATGCAGCTGGTTTTGATTTTGATTCCTACACTGAGTCGCTCTCACAGGTCAATGCCATGTATCAGGATTCCCCACCGCAGTAAGTATTCTCCAGCCCACTGCCCCGTCCGTCAGGCCAGTGTTCAGTGAACGTACCATAGAGACTCGACCACCCATGGCCCTCCCTCTGCCCTGCACCCCAGCCAGCAACATGCCTGCCCAGCACAATGCCAATTAATCTCATCTCATCTACTTACACCTTACACTATAGTTATCCTTTTTCATCTCTCCCTCCCTCATATCCTTCTCTCCATCCCTCTCTCATCTATCTCCATATCTTCTCTATCCTTCCCTCCTCCCCCTCTACATCTCTCCTTCACCTCCCTCCTCCCTTCCTCATCTCCCTTCCTCATCTTGCCCCCTCCCTCCCTCCCGTATTTCCCCCTCAATAACTCCTCCCTCACCCTGCCTCCCTCCCTCATCCACCTTCCCTCCCTCCTGCCCCCCCCCCTCCATCATTCCCATAACTCCCTCAGCCCCTCTCCCTCCTGTATCCCCCCCTCCCTCTCTGATCTCTCCCCCCCCCACCCTCACTCACTCCCTTAACACATCCCCTCACTCCCTCGATGTACCCACTCCATTAATCCCCCTCCCTCCACTGCCCAGAATCAAGGGCGCTGATAGGGAACATGGAAAAGTACAGTGCTGGAACAGACCCTTCGCCCACAATGTCCGTGCAAACATGATGCCGTTAAACTAATCCCTTCTGCCTGCACATGACCCATATCCCTCCGTTCTCTGCATATCCGCGTGCCCATCTACAAGCTTTTAAACCCCACAATTGTATCTGCCTCCACCACCGCCCTCTGTGTAAAAATAAAAGTGTCCCGCACATCTCCATTAAACTTTGCCAGTCAGGAAATATGTGGTTTCTCTGTGTCTCTGTGTCTGTGTATCTCTGCTGTGTCGCTGTGTCTGTGTATCTCTGTGTCTCTGTGTCGCTGTGTCTGTGTATCTCTGTGTGTCTGTGTCTCCGTGTCAGAGAGAGAGATGTGTTGAGAGAGAGAGAGAGATCTGTCACTGTTACAGGGACATTGGGAGACTCTATGTTAAATTATTTACGGTTTAAATTATTACCCTGAAGGTGTCATCGATCCCTTTCCTTCATCCTTTCCTGTTCTGAGTGTTTCCAATCCCAAAGTCAGAGGAGCCATTGACATTGCACATTTATGATCCCCAATCATTTCTCAACCAAAAAGGGCACAGAGACATACAGTATGCCTGCCTTCATTGCTAGGGCCATTGAGTATAAGAGTCAGGAAGTCATGATGCAGCTGTAGAAGACTTTGGTTAGGCTGCATTGGGAGGATTATGTGCAGTTTTGGTCACCCCGTTACAGGAAGGCTTTGGAGAGAATGCAGAGGACATTTACCAGAATGCTGAAGATAGACACAAAATGCTGCAGTAACTCAGCGGGCCAGGCAGCATCTCTGGAGAAAAGAAATAGATGGCATTTCGGTCAGACCGCTGAGTTACTCCAGGATTTAGTATTTTACTGGAATGTTGCCTGGATTACAGTTTCAGCTACTAGGGTTGGATAAATGGAATGTTTTCTCTAGAGCGTCTGAGGTTGAGGGGAGACTTGATAAATGTATATAACATTATGAGAAGCATAGATAGGGTAGATAGTTACTGTAGATCATTTTTCCCAGGATGGAAATGTCTAACACTAGAGAGCACCGCTATAAGGTGAGGGGGGGAATGTTTAATAGAACAATGAAAATTCTTACTTGCAGCAGCATAACAAGCCCGTAAACACAATATATACAGATAATATATAATTGGTAGCTGGTTCCTGATCTGGTCTCGAGAAACTGGCCATCCAACTCCCTCAACAGATGCTGTCCGATCCACTGAGTTCCTCCAGCACTTTGTGTTCTGCTCAAGATTCCACCACCTGCAGTAGTTCCCTGTGTCTCCAACATAATCCAAGTGTTGAGTTTCAATAGAGTAGGAAATGATGAGGACACTTGCATTTTTTAAAACTCTTTTTCCCAGGATGGAAAAATCAAATAGTATCGAAAGGGGCAAAGTTTAAAGGAGATATGTGGGACAAGTTATTTTACGCAGTGGGTGCCTGGAACGCGCTGCCAGGGGTGGTGGTGGAGGCAGATATGATAGTGGTGTTTAAGACTATTGGATAAGCATATGGACATGCAGGGAATGGAGGGATATGGGTTAGTTCAGCTTAGTTTAGATTATTGTAATGTGTACTGTGGTAGAGTGAAAAGGTTTTGTTGCATGCTAACCAGTCAGCGGAAAGACTACATGATCATAGACTATGATTATCAACGAGCCATCCACAGTGTTCAGATACATGATGAAGGGAATAACATTTAGTGCAAGATAAAGTCCGGTTTTGCGCAGGTAGATATGTGATGTTCAGCATGAACATTGTGGGCTGAGGGGCCTATTCTTGTGCTTTATTGCTCTTTGTTCTATATTCTATATCTTAACCTTGAATTTTTCTTTGCTAGAATGTGCCTATTCCCTGAGCTCTTTCAGATCCCCTTAAATGTTATCTCAAGTGACGGTTTCCTTAACCTAATTTTACCGTTCACTTCAGCTTGCTCTGTTTTCATGCCCTTAGAATTGTCCTATTTAAGTGTAGGATACCGTTGTTGAATCAATTCCCTCTTCCTCACACTGAACAGGAAACTCAGTCATATTATTATTGTTGCTACCACCCTCCATTTAAAATAAAAAATCTCCTCATTGCCCTGTGTGTTTTACACATCAGATTGAATAATAGCAATGCAAAGAATGCAGTAGATCACGGAATTATACCGCTGGGAAACAGCGTCGGAAGGAACTGCAGATGCTGGTTTATACTGAAGATAGACTCAAAATGTTGGCGTAACTCAGCAGGTCAGGCAGCATCTCTGAGGGAAATGTATAGGTGATGTTTCTGTTCGAGACACTTCTTCCGACTTGAGAGTCAGGGGAGAGGGAGACTAGAGGTATACACAAGTACAGAACAAATCATAGCCAGCACCAATGAACAAAGGAAAGGTGGAGCCCACAATGGTCCATTGTTGGCTGTGGAAGAGGTGATAACAAAAGGAAGCAGACTTTCCTGGGGCAGTGTTACAATGTCACACAATGGTGTAGGATAGTGCTAGTGTCCGGGGTGAGCGCTGGTCAGCGCAGACTCGTTGGGCCGAAGGGCGTGTTTCCGTGCTGTATCTCGAAAGTCTAATATCTAGGAGTTGTCGCCTTGGAGGAGTCACGCTGTGGTTTTTCTCTCCTTCCTGCAGCTACGAGGACTGTGTGCGTGACGGAGTGCCGGACATGTACCTCCCCGAGGATGACCCTCCTCCCTACTCGCTGACCGACCCCTGGCAAGGTCGTGACCCTACGCCCCAGACCCGCCCCGAGCAGGAGGTTGCTCCCCCGGGTGGCGGGGACTTCTCCTGGGGTCATCACACCCCCTTGGGCCACCGGCAGGAAGTCCCCTCCGTGTCCTCGGGCTCCCTGGCCCCCCCGTACGAGAGGGTGGTCTTGGGGAGCCGCGAGGTGGCCCTGCCTCTGACGTCGCAGGTCGAGCTGAAGGACCCTCCGGAGGACGGCAGACCCCTCTCACGTGCCATCGTGTGACACACACTCTCCCTGGGGTGGGAGGGGGGGCATGGTGGGGGGGGGGGGGCATGGTGGGGGGGGGGGGGGCATGGCATGGTGGAGGGGGGCAGGGGGGAGGGGGGGGCATGGTGGAGGGGCAGCATGGTGGAGGGGGGGAGGGGGGGACCCTGGAGAGGCAGCAGAAGGCAACACTATCTGCCACTCACCCCCCCCCCCCCCAAGCCTCCTCACCCCTCCCCAACCTCCTTTAACCCCAACCGTACCAATGATCCCCTCCCTCCACCACCCACTCCCAAAGTCCCCTCCCATCCCTAAATCCCTCTCTTTCTAATGACCCCTCCCTCAACCCAAATGCACCCCACCCAAGGTGCTCTTACCCACTCCCAACCCCAACCCAAACACACCCCACCCACCCACTCCCAACCCAACCCTCTGCCATCCTCCCCCAACCCACACACACACCAAGGGGCTATCACCCACTCCCAACCCCAAAGACCTCCTCATCTCCTCCTCCTTCCATCCCTCCCCCCCACCCCCCCCCCCCCCCTTCCCCCCTCCCCACCCCTCCCCCTTTCCCCCACCCTCCCCCTCTTCTCACACCCCTCCCTTCCTACCCCCTCCTCCCCCCCCTCTCTTCTCCCACCCCCCCCCCCCCCAACACAACCCCTGACCCTCGACACCAAGAGCGTGAAGGAGGCTCAGGACAGCCTGTGATTGGAGGGAATCGGGAGCATCAAAGGAAACCCACCAATCCAAGGCAGCCTCGTCTCCTGGAGGGGACGACAGACAGCTGAGGCGATGGATATTTAAGGCGGGGGTTGACAGATTCTTGATTAGTACGGGTGTCAGGGGTTACGGGTAGAAGGCAGGAGAATGCGGTTGAGAGGGAAAGATAAATCAACCATGACTAAATGGCGGAGTAGATTTGATGGGCCAAATGGCCTAATTCTGCTCCTTTAACTTATCAAACTAATGAACAGAAAGTGATGGGTTCGAATCCCACACCAGCGACTTGAGCAGCAAAATGTAAGTGGCCACTTCCCCGGGCCATGCTTAGTGAATGTCACATTACGAGGGAGCGACGTATTACTGAGAGAGTGTGGCAATACTGAGGGAATGCCAGAGTACCGAGGGCGTGCTGCTGTACTTAGGGACCATCGCATTACTGAGGGAGCGTTGCAGTACAGAGGGAGTGCCACGCTGTCAGAGGGAGAGACGTGAAACAGAGTCCCTCTCTCAGATCCCTCCGCACCGTATAGAGGGGGAGAGGGGAACTCATCCCCGTATCCTGCCTGATCTTTCACATTAAAACAAACTATCCAGTGGTTAGATCACTGCTAGCTGTCGCGGTTTGCTGCACAAATTAGTGCGCCTTTCCTACAACCGTGTGACCAAAACTTTAATTTGAGACATCCTGAAGTGGTTGAGATGTTATAGAGGCAGGTCCTTCCTTTTAATGATGTGTTTGGTTATATTTACTCCCCAGTTTCACGTTGATGTGTTGTTTCACCGTGACATCCCTGGTAACGCAGAAGAGGGGGGGTTATAAATCAACTTGGGCGTAGCGTTCTAATATTGATGTATATAGAGCAGAATAAAATACAATTTGTGAAAACGTCTCTGTCTGTCTTTGGGGGAAGGCCGTTAGCACAGATGAAAGATGCATAGAGACAGTCGGAATATGGGTCTTTGTCACACCAGCTATATTTTTGTATTGTATCGGTTATTAGTGTCATACAGTGAAAAGCTTTGCGTGATATCAAGTCATATCATCCCGTACATGAGTACAATCAAACAAATACACAAGTACAACAAGTAGTGCAAAGAGAAAAATACCAGAGTGTAGAATGCAGTCATATAACGTCGTATTTTCACAGTTAGAGTAAGTGCAGATTTTTTTTTTAAGTGCAAGTGCCACAATAAGGTGGGTTGGAAGATCTGGATTGCACCGTAGTTTATGAAAGGACCGTTCAGTAGCCTGACAACAGAGGGGAAGAAGCTGTTCCTGAATTTGGTGGCATATGCTTTCAAGCTTTTGTATCTGCCGACAGGAGAGGGGAGAAGTGGGAATGACCGGGGTGTACCTAGTGTAAGGGAGGTATAGCCAGCAGAGTGCCCAAAGGGATGCCTCTTGGCAACGACTTATTGATCCATATCAATGACCTGGAGAAGGGTCTAAAACTATCCACATTTGCCAATGACACAAAAATAGGTGGGAGGGCATGCTGCAAAGAGGATATTTAGATTCTGCAACAAGATATAGATAGGTTGAGTGTGTGGGTGCAGATTTGGCAAAAGGAATATAACGTGGGAAAGTGTTAGATTGTATACTTATGTGAGTGGAATGTAAAGGCAGAGCAGAGAGGTAAGTTTAGTTTATTATTGTCACTTGTTCCGAGGTACAGTAAAGCATTTTTGTTCGCGTGCTGTCCAGCCAAAGAATAGACTATACATGATTACAATCAAGCTGGCCACAGTGTACAGACAAAGGATGAAGGGGTACAACATTTACTGCAAGATATACGTAGCATAGAGTCTGATTAAAGAGATTCCAAGGGTCTTCAATTAGCTAGATGGGAGGTCATGACCGCTCTCTAGTTGGTGATATAATGGTTCTGTTGCCTGATAACAGCTGAGAAGAAACTCCCTGAAACTGGAGGTGTGCGTTATCACGCTTGCCTGATGGGAGAGGGGAGAAGAGGGGGTGACCAGGGTGAGACTGGTCTTTGATTATGTCGGTGGACTTGCCAAGGCAGCGTGAAGGGTGGATGGGGTCAACGGAGGGAGGTTAATTTGTGTGATGGTCTGGGCTGCGACCACAATTTCATGCGATCTTGGATGGAGCTGTTCCCAAACCATGCTGTGATGCATCCCGATAAAATGCTTTCTACGGCGCATCTGTAGAAGTTGGTGAGATTTGTTGGGGACGTGGCGAACTTTCTAAGCCTTCTAAGGAAGTAGTGGCGCTGGTGTGCTTCCTTGGTCATTGCTTCGATGTGGCTGGTCCAGGACAAGTTGCTGGTGATATTTACGTCTCGGAACTTTAAGTTTTCAACCATCTCTATCTGGGCGCCTTCAATGAATACTGGGGTATGTGTACCACTTCGCTTTCAGAAGTCGATCACCATCTCCTTTGTGGGAATCAGTGGTAGTCTGTTCCCTGTAATGGAGACAGAGAGATAGAGAAAGGGCAGAGAGGTGTCAGAGATGGGACGGAGAAATTAACAGGAAGGAACCGAGAAATAACAGAGAGGATAAACCCACACTGGCCTCCGCCCGTCAGCATTTGGGAAATACAAGTGGAAGAGGAGCTGCCAAGGATTTTGGGGACTACAGTGAATGCCCAATACATGATTGATTAAACTGATTGATTGAAAGATGCAGCATTGAGACAGGACCTTCAGCCCACCAAGTCTATGCTGATCATCGATCACTCGTTCACACTAGTTATATGTTATCCCACTTTCTCATCCACCACCTACACACGAGGGGGACAATTTTACACTGGGGCAATTAACCTACAAACCTGAAAGGACACAAAGTGCTGGAGTAACTCAGCAGGTCAGGCAGCATCTCTGGAAACCATGAATAGGTGAAGAAGGGTCTTGACCTGTAGCATCACCTGTCCATGTTCTTCACAGATGCTGCCTGATGTTGAGTTACTCCAGCACTTTGTGTGCTCTCAGGTTGTAGGTTAATTGGCCCTCTGTAAAATTGTGGATGAGCAAGTGGGATAACATAGAACCAGAGTGAATGAGTGATTGATGGTCAGCATGGACTTGGTGGGCTGAAGGGCCTGTTTCCATGCTGCATCTTTGAATCAATAAATTCAATCAAACATACATTGTAGTCCCTTTGTGTATTACCCAGCATCTGCTATTATTTGTTTCCACAACCTACAAACCTGCACCTCTTTGGGATGAAGGAGGAAACTGGAGCACCCGGAGGAAACCTGGGTGTCAGAGGTTATGGGGAGAAGGCAGGGGAATGGGGTTAGGAGGGAGAGATAGATCAGCCATGATTGAATGGTGGAGTAGACTCGATGGGCCGAATGGCCTAATTCTCCTCCTATCACATAACCTTATGAAACCCATGCGGTCACGGAGAGAACGTATAAAGCCACACAGACAGCAGCCAAGGTCGGGATCGAACCTGGGTCTCTGGCGGTGTGAGGCAGTGGCTCTACCCGCTGCACCACCCCTGAATGGAGTTTGTTGCTATTTCTTCTGCATGTTGTTTGAGGGAACCTTCCACTGGTCATTCCTCACAGCCTGGCTTCACATGAAGGAGAACAAACACAATCTCATCATATTTCTGACTCACCGAGGAGCCTCAGTCTATTTTAAGATCATCCATTTGTACCTGTAGCTCTGTGAGCTGCTAATGGAATATCAGGCACGGTTCAGCCAGTAAGTGTTGTTACTGCAAACACAGCAGGTCACAAGCTCTGACTCACTGCAGACTCTTCTGATTCACCTCAGGCAACACAGGAAGATTCATAGAGTCATACCGCACTGAACCAGGCCCTTCGGCCCAACTCGTTCATGCCTACAATGCTATCTTATAGAGGTGCATAAAATCATAAGGGGAATAGACAGGGTGGATGCACAGAGTCTTTTACCTAGGATAGGGGAATGAGGAACCAGAAGTCACAGGTTTAATGTGAGAGGGGAAATATTTAACCTGAGGAGCAACTTTTTCACTCGGAGGGTAGTGGCTTTAAGGAATGAGCTGCCAGAGGAGGTAGTTGAGGCAGGTACTATAACAGTATTTAAAATGCATTTGGACAAGTATATGGATAGGAGAGGTTTAGAGAGAGATGGGCCAAACGTGAGCAGGTGGGACTAGTTTAGATGGGACATTTTGGTCAGTTTGGATGAGCTGGACTAAAGGGCCTGTTGCCATGCTTTATGACTCTTAAGAGTCATACTCTTAATCTTTTGCTATATCTTGGTTCATATTAATAATCATTACCCTATACCAATGTAGACAACTTCCATTCCCACATTCCCCATATTCCATCTACCAACGTTTTGGGAATACAGAAATACAAGAAAAGGGGACAGGGGCAGGCCGTTCAGCCCTTTGGATCTACTCTGCTGTTCACAGTGTCTTAGAGTCAAGGAGTCATTCAGTACTGAAACAGGCCCTTCGGCCCAGCTTGTCCATGTGGACCAAAGTGCCCCATTTGGCCTATATACATATGAAACGTTCCTATTCACCTATGCATGTCCAAGTTCATGGCTAATTCTTTATCTGATTGCCATACTCCTGTGCTCTTTGATGTTTTTTGTATCTACAAAAATAGGGGGGCTACGCAGCGGGTGAAGCCGCTGCCTCACGCCACCTGGGACCCAATTTCGATCCTGACCTCGGGTACTATCTGTGTGGAGCTTGCACGTTCTCCCTGTGACCACGTATGTTTTTTCCGGGTGCTCCGGTTTCCTCCTACATCCCAAAGACATGCAGGTTTGTAGGTTAATTGGCCCTTTGTACATTGTCCCTAGAGTGTAGGGAGTGGATGAGAAAGTGGGATAACATAGAACTATTGTGAATGGGTGATCAATGGTCAGCGTGGGCTCAGTGGGTCAAAGGCCTAATTCCACGCTGTATCTTTAAACTAAACTAAATTAAATATTTCTATCTCTTTAAATGCCTGATTTTCTCTGGAATGTGGGAGGTTGAGGGGAGACTCATAGAGGTATATAGAATTATGAGAGGCAAGGACAGTCGACAGTCAGAACCTTTTTCCAGAGGCAAAAAGTCCAACACCTGAGGGCATAGATATGTGAGAGAGGGAGATGTGTGGGGCAAACTTTTTAGTTTAGTTTAGTTTAGAGATACAGCGCAGAAACAGGCCCTTCAGCCCACCAGGGACAAGTTACACTTATACCAAGCCAATTAACCTACATACCAGTACGACTTTGGAGTGTGGGAGGAAACCGAAGATCTCGGAGAAAATGCATGCGGTCACGGGGAGAACATACAAACTCCGTACACACAGCACCCATAGTCGGGATTGAACCTGGTCTCCAGCATCTCCGGTGCTGTGAGGGAGCAACTTTTCCACTGTGTCACCATGCCGCCCAGAACGTTTTTTTACATAGAGAGTGATGAGTGCCTGGAATGTGCTGCCAGGGGTGGTGGTGGGGGCAGCTATGATAGTGGCATTTAAGAGGCCTTTACATAGGCACATGGAAGTGCAGGGGATAGAGGGATTTGGACCAAGTACAGGCAGAGAAGATCAGTTTAACTTGGCATCATGTTCAGCACAAACATTGTCATAGAATCATAGTCTTAGAGTCATGCAGCGTGGAAACAGACCCTTCGGCCAAACATACCCATGCTGCCCCAACATGCCCCATCTGCACTGGTCCCATCTGCCCGCTTTTAAACGGCCCATGTTTCTCTAAACCTATCCTCTCTATGTACCTGTTTAAATGTTTCTTAACCATTGCAAAAGTACCTGCCTCAACTGCCTCCTCTGGCAGCTTATTCGATACACCCACCACCCTTTGTGTAACTATTGGCCGAAGGGCCTGTCCTTATGTTCTGAACACTTTACCAAGCTGCAGATCCGCTGCTCTCCTGGTGGTGGCGGCAGAGAGCTGGGCAGGGGTTGGTGGCTCAGCAGCACCACCAACAGCGAGGTTACGGCACTGCAACGCCTTCTGCGAGAATGAATGCCTGCAGCCTTAAGTGCTGTAGTAACTCAGCAGGTCAGGCAGCAGCTCTGGGGGTAAGCCTCCCCTCAGCCGCATCTGGACGTGCTTATTTCTCCTCTCCCCTGCCCCTTCCACCTACATTCCTTCCTCTGGCTTCACAATTTGCTACTTTAGACTTTATAGATACAGCACGGAAACAGGGTGTTCAGCCCAGTCCACATTGACCAGCGATCACACTAGCACTATCCTGCACACTAGGGCCAACTTACAATTTTTTACCAAACCCAATGAATCTACAAACCTGCATGTCTTGGGAGTGTGGGAGGAAACCGGAGCACCCGGACAAAACCCACAAAGTCGTGCGGAGAAAACTCCTTACAGACAGGTCTTTGGCGCTGTAATGCTGCAACTCTACCACTGCGTCACTGTGCTGCCCCAACGCATCAATCCTTTTGTCTCACACCTGTTCATTTTCATATCTGACATTCGTCCAACTATCTGCCTATCTTTGCCCCCTTGCCTCTGTTATCTGCCACACTTTATCCTGCCCCCTCACTCTTCCAATTTTCTCTCCCCGCCCCCCCCCCCCCCCCCTTGCAATCAGTCTAAAGAAGGGTCACTACATGGAACTTCACCTATCCATGTTCTCCAAAGATGCTGCCTGACCCGCTGAGTTACTCCAACACATTATGTCTATTTTTTATTACGAAGTGTGCAAAAAATTTAATTGTTATTTTTCCAAAAGTAAACTTTATTTAGAATAAAACAAAAACAGTGCAAAAGCACCTGACATTCTCAGCATTTATATATTTATTTGTGTTATATTTGGTGGTGATTACTAACTATCCTTACACCAAGAGATAGTGGTGTTCCTAAGAAACCTCATGTTATAGAAAAACGTGTTATACAAACAGAAGGTACGTCACCCATTCCTTCTCTCCAGAGATGCTGCCTGTCTCTCTGAGTTACTCCAGCATTTTGTGTCTATCTTCAGGAGGTACAGGATCCTGAAGTCTCACACTATCCATTTCAGGAGCAGCTACTTCCCTGCAGTCCCTTGCAATGTTGTGGCTTTTGCTGTGTGTTTTTGGTGGTAATGTCACCTGCGTTGGATGGAAAGAACAATTGCGCCAATGAGTGCTCACAACCTCTGGAGAAGGATCTCAATCCAAAACTTCACCTATCCATGTTTAGTTTAGTTTAAAGTTTCAGTGTTGAAACAGGCTTTTCATCCCAGCAAGTCCACCCTGACCAATGATCACACACACACACACTAGTTCTATCCTATACACTAAGGGGGCAATTTACGGAAGCCAATGAAACTAAAAATCTTCAAGTCTATGGAGTGTGGGAGGAACCCGGAGCACCTGGTGGAAACCCACGTGGTCACAGGGAGAATGTCCAAACTCCACACAGACAGCACCCGTGGTCAGTATCGAACATAGGTCTCTGGTGCAGTAAGGTAGCAGTTCCACCGCTGTGCCACTCTGCTGCCCATGTAAATGTTCCCCAGAGATGCTGCCTGACCTGCTGAGTTACTCTGTGTCCTTTTGTGTAAACCAACATCTGCAGTTCTTTGTTTCTACTAAAAGTTTTAAGGTCAGCTGCAGGAAGCTCCAGTACTTTGTGTGTGTTGTGTGTTTTTTTTGTTTGTAAACCCGCATCTGCAGTTCCTTGTGTTTCTGTTGATAATGGTATTGAGAATTTGAAGTTTTCATGCAGCACAGTGATGCAGCGTTATGGTTGCTGCCTTACAGCACCAGAGACCCAGGTTGGATCCTGAACTCAGCTGCTGTTTGTATAAAATGTGTATGTTCTCCCCGTGACTGCCTTGGTTTTCTCTGGTTACTCAAGTTTCCTCCCACGCTCAAAAGACGTGCAGAATTGGGGGTTAATTGAATTGAATTGAATTGAATACATTTTATTCGCCAAATGAAATATGTATACATACAAGGAATTTGCATTGGTGCTTTGTTCGCAAGTAACAAAACGATGTACAATAGTCAATTAAAAATAAAACATTATCATTTAAACATGTGAAGAATTAAATAAAATACCAGAACAAAAGGAGGCTGCAGACTTTCGGCTGTTGAGTAGAGCTACAGCTTGTGGGAAAAAAAGCTGTTTTTATGTCTGGCTGTGGCGGCTTTGACAGTCCGGAGTTGTCTTCCAGAGGGAAGTGATTCAAATAGTTTGTGGCCAGGGTGAGAGGGGTCAGAGATGATCTTGCCCGCTCGCTTCCTGGCCCTTGCAGTGTACGTTTCATCGATGGGGGGAGTTTTGCAGCCAACCACCTTCTCGGCTGATCGGATGATGCGGATGATGTCATGATTGAGGCTGAGCCAAACCAGACCATGATGGAGAAGGTGAGGACAGACTCTATGATGGCCGTATAAAACTGGATCATCATTGCCTGTGGCAGATTGTGTTTTCTCAGCTGCCGCAGGATGTACATCCTCTGTTGGGCCTTTTTGACTTTGGAGTCGATGGTGGACTCCGATTTAAGGTCCCTGGAGATGATGGTTCCAAGGAACTTAAATTATTCCACAGATGTAACTGTTGTGTTGTTGATGGTGAGTGGCGGGGGGGGGGGGGGGGGGGGGGGGGGTGGGAGGGGGAGCTCTCCTTAATTCCACTGTCTTAAGAGCATTGAGCTCCAGGTTGTTGCAATGGCACCAGGACGCCAGCTGTGTCACCACCTGTCTGTAAGCAGATTCCTCCCCATCCTGGATCAGTCCAATCAGGGTTGTGTCATCTGCAAACTTTGGAAGCTTGACAGAGGAGTCTGTGGAGGTGCAGTCATTGGTGTAGAGAGAGTAAAGGAGAGGGGAGAGTACGCAGCCTTGCGGCGCTCCTATGCTGAGGGTCTGCGGATCTGAGACGAGCTTTCCTAGCCTCACATGCCTGTCTGTCAGGAAGTTGGTGATCTACTGACAGAGGGGTTCAGGCACTATCAATTGGGAGAGTTTGGAGTGTAGTAGCTCTGGCACAATGCTGTTGAATGCAGAGCTCAAATCCACAAACAAAATCCTTGCATGGGGTCCCCTGGTGGTCTAGGTGCTGGAGGATGAAGAGCAGGCCTCGGTTGACGGCATCATCCACTGATCTATTTGCCCCTATGCAAACTGCAGGGGGTCCAGCAGGGGATTTGTGATATTTTTCAGGTGGGCCAGCACAAGTTTTTCAAGGGTCTTCATGACTACAGATGGTCAGTGCGACAGCTTCTGTAAAAAATGTCAGTTGTCTCTAATGTTAGGATAGTGCTCGCATGCGGGTAGATAGCTGGTCTGCGCGGACTGGGTGGGCTGAAGGGCCTGTTTCCGCGCTGTTATCTGTAAAGTAAAATTATGCCCGCCTGCATGAGACTTTCCTTGGCCGCCTGCTGCCGGTGAACCAAGCAATTAGCAGAAGACACAGGGCGCATGTGCACTTTCACTTTCACTTTTCCCCGGACTTGCCCTTGGCTCTGGCAAGGAAGCGGAGTGAAACTGACCGACTGACACTTATTTGTTGCCGGCGCCGCCGCCGCCGCCGCGGCTCGTACATCCCGTGGGCTGTGAAATTAACACGTGAAACTGACCGAGTGATACTTTGCTGCCACCGCCGCTCAGTCTGATACATCCCTCGCTGTGAAACTGCCCGGTTGATACATTGTTGCCGTCGTCCAAACTGATACATCCGCGGCACGTGAAGCTGCCACTTTGTATCCAAGTGCCTGTGTTCGAGCAGCGACATGAGTAGATACAGCAAACAAGAAGTTTATCAAAACTTTCTGGACTTTTATCAGAAAGCGCTGGCCTCGGGCAACCTATCTCCCTGCACCGGAGAGGAGCAGGTGCTCCAGGGCAGACTCTTCCTCAATTCTGTGACCGGCACGGGACACCGCTTCCAGTTCCTGGACTTCTACCGCCTGGCCTTGGATTTGATTGAATCCAAGGACAGTCAAGACTTGGAGGAAGATGGTTTTCGAGGTCTGAGCAAAGCCTTCGAATTGCTGGAGATGTTGGCCGTCAATTTGTACATGTGGCCCTGGCGGAAGGAGATCAAGTCGATCAAGGTTTGATGTGTACAGTTCAGGGGCTGGTTCCCGACTTCCTCCGCAGCCGGTGAAATGGGGAGACAATGCAGGAAGGAAGGAACTGCAGATGTTGGTTTACACCGAGGATAGACACAAAATGCTGGAGTAACTCAGCGGGTCAGGCAGTATCTCTGGAGAAAATGTGACGTTTCAGGTCGAGGCCCTTCTTCGGGCTGAGGGTCGGGGGAGGGAAACTAGAGATATGAAAACATAGAAAATAGGTGCAGGAGGAGGCCATTCGGCCCTTCGAGCCAGCGCCGCCATTCATTGTGATCATGACTGATCGTCCCCTATCAATAACCCGTGCCTGCCTTCTCCCCATAATCCCTTGACTCCACTCGGTGTTATTTCCTGGGTTTGCGGCTTAGATTTATTATTATGCAATCCAATCCAATCAGAGAAGACTACACATAAAACAATCAAGCCAAACTAAAGGTATAAATGTTAGAGCAAAGGGGACGATCCTAGATTACAGAATATATTTTCTCAGCATTGTAACGTAACCATTCTTGAAACAAAGTCCAATGTCCGCAATGGGGCTGGTTGGAGACACAAGGAACTACAAATGCAGGTTTATTTTATTTTTTTTAAACGACAAAAAGTGCTGAAGTAGCTTGGCAGGTTAGGCAGCATCTCTTGAGGAAATGGACAGGCGATGTTTAGGGTCCGGACGTTTCTTCAGAATGATTGTCCCACCTGCCTACGTTTGGCCCATATCCTTATAACCATAAATATTTTCTATCCGGGAACCTGTCCAAACATCTTTTAAATGCTGTTATAGTATCTGCCTCAACTATCTCATCTGGCAGCTCACATTCCATACACCCACAGCGCTCAGAGTGGGTGGGGGGGGGGGGGGGGGGGGGGGGGGAGGGGAAAGACCCCTCAGATTCCTATTAAATATTTCCCTCTCACCTTAAACCTATGACTTTTGGTTGTTGATTCCCCTACTCTGGGTAAAAGACTAAATAGACTCTATCTATTTCC
Source organism: Leucoraja erinaceus (assembly GCF_028641065.1). Classification (NCBI taxonomy): domain Eukaryota; kingdom Metazoa; phylum Chordata; class Chondrichthyes; order Rajiformes; family Rajidae; genus Leucoraja; species Leucoraja erinaceus. The sequence continues at coordinate 21,720,621 of NC_073393.1, read as the reverse complement.
TCATCATTTCCCTCTATAAGATCACCCTCCTGCACTCTTAAGGAATAAAGTCCTTGCCTGCCCAATCTCTCGCTATAGCTCAGTCTATCAAGTCCTGGCAACATCTTTGTAAATCTTCTCTGCAATCTTTCCAGCTTAATGACATCCTTCCTTTAGCAGGGTGACCAAAACTGAACACAGTTTTTTTAAAAAACTATAAATGTATTCAATTATTAAAAATAATATTTACACTCGAATAAAACAAGCCAGAACCCACCAGCATAATACAATACAACCATATATCCATAATAAACTACGTTACAATCCTTATTGAGGATACATTCAACACCCTGCGGAGCCCAGCGGTCCCAAGGACACCCTCAGGGTGCCTGTGGAAAAACTGAACACACTACACCAAATGTGGTACAATTGTAACATAACATTCCAATGTCTATACTCAATTCTCTGACTGATGAAGGACAATGTACTGTAGACTTCTTCACCACCCTATACCCGTGACATCACCTTCAAGGAATTATATGCAGCCCTGGTTTAGAGGCTTTAGATGGAGGGGAGGGCTGTGCCCGTGATGGACTGGGCTGAGTCCACCACTTTCTGCAGCCTTCTTTCTTGTGTGTTGGAATTGCCAAACCAGGCCGTGATGCAATCGGCCAGGATACTTTCTTGAGTGTACACAAAAAAAGCTGGAGAAACTCAGCGGGTGCAGCAGCATCTATGGAGCGAAGGAAATAGGCAACGTTCGGGCAGAAACGTTGCCTATTTCCTTCGCTCCATAGATGCTGCTGCACCCGCTGAGTTTCTCCAGCTTTTTTGTGTACCTTCGAATTTCCAGCATCTGCAGTTCCTTCTTAAATACTTTCTTGAGTGTTTTGTAGTACTCTAACTATTAGAAGCCTCACAGCAATGGAGATCCAGGTTCAATCCTGACCTCAGGTGTTGTCTGTGTGGAGTTTGCACGTTCTCCCTGTGACTGCGTGTGGGCTTCCCCCAGGTGCTACAGTTTGCTCCCACATCCCAAAGACGTGCAGGTTTGTAGGTTAATTGGTCTGTTGAAATTTCTCCAAGTATGGATGAGAAAGAATGATAATGTAGAACTAGTGTGAACGTGTGATAGGTGGTCTCGGTGGGCCAAAGGGCCTGCTTCCATGCTGCGTCTCCAAACAATAGTGTACCTAGATACAATGAATAACTTTGTTTGCATGATATCCAGTCAAATCACACCATACATGAGGACAACAAAGCCACACGCAAGCAGTGAGTCTGAAGAAGAGTTTCAACCCAAAATGGCACCCATTCTTGTTCTCCGGAGATGCTGTCTGACCTGCTGAGTTACTCCAGCATTTTGTGTCTATCTTTGGTGTGAGACACAAGTAAAATAAGGTAGTGCAAAGAAAAATACCATAGTGTGGAAGATAATGCTGCAGTATTATAATGTTATAGTTACAGAGAAAAAGAGCAGGGGCCTCAATTAGGTGGGTTGGAAGATCAGGACTCATAAGTTCTAGGAAAAAATTAGGCCATTCAGCCCATCAAATCTGCTCCGCCATTCAATCATGGCTGATTATCTTTTCCTCTCAACCCCATTCTCCTGCCTTCTCCACATCACCCCTGACATTGGTACTAATCAAGTGGGCCTAGTGGGAGAGTAGGTGCCAGGGGTTATTGTTTGGAAGGACTAATGCTCTCTCATTTATTTCAGACTTTCACTGGAGCCTTTGTGTACTTCATCCAACCGGTGTTCCCTCCTGGAGTTCTGCGGGAGATTTTGGAGAAGTTGGGCTACGTTCAGAAAGGAGGCAGCGAGTTTGTGATGGCGGGGGAGGTGAACGAGGAGGCGGTTAGACAGCTCGGCTTTGAATTCTTCTTGGCCAGGGCAGAGTGCGAGGTGATGCAGGAGATGCTGGGACAGGCACCTGCTCGGAGGCTCCAGGACATCGTCCAGCTGAGGTGCGGGGAGTCAGTGAGGCAGGACGACGGTGGGAAGCGACTCGGCTGTGGCTCCGCAGGGGCCGGCGAAGGGGCCGGATCGGGGAACGAGGGGGCCTCACAGTCCGATGAGTTCCCCACCCCGCTCCACTTCCCTGACCATCCCTTGCCCCTGGCAGAGACCAATGCAGGTGGGATCTTTGAGCTAGAGGCACGGGGTCCAAAGAACGACCCATTAACATCGTTGCTGCCAGACAGCATTGACCTGTACAGCGATACCGTCGTGGGAGGAGATCGGAGATATCTGCCAGACATGGCGGCTTGTTTGAGTCCCGGTGAGTTGGGGCAGTGCAATTCCCTTCTGGTTCTGGATAAATCGCTGGTGGACAATGCCCGGGCGGAAACACTGGGGAAACTCTCACCTCGACTGAATCTCTACTCCAGTTCAATCCTCCTCGACAACTGTCTGGATGGTCGGCCTTCCAATTTGAGTGCGGGCAACATTCCCGATGGGAGGCCTCTGAGGAAGACGGACAACGACGCCATGGACCAGAAACCAGCAATCAAACAGGAATACCCCGATGAGAAGAGGTCAGGGAAAAGCCCTCAGAACAAGTCGTCTCCGAAGTGCAGTGGGTTCACGAGTGGGACGGGCAACAGTCAGAAGAGGGAATGTGTTTCGGCTGTGGAGATACAGTTGAAGAACATGGAGTTGGAGATGCTGTCCTATCCCACAGCGGAGACCGTTGGGCCGGCGATGCCACGTCCGATGGGTGACTTTGCATCCTCAGAGTCACAGGGCCCAGGGCGGAGTCCACGGGATCCCCCAGGGGCCAGAGTGCTTTGGTTGAACCAGCGGCCCCAAGACCTCCAGACCTGCCAGCGCCCTGGTGTGGCCGAGTGCTGCTTGTGTTCCCCCGTGGAGATAGTCACCGGGCAGCCGCTGATGGATGGCCCCGAGTTCGGGCGCAGCTCGGCTCAGGAGAGCGGGGGCAGCGTTGTCCGTGAACCGCCGCAGTCCTTCTACATCCCACCCGGCAGCCTGGAGAGCCGGTCGCTCCTCGCCCCTTCCCAAGACCCCCGGACCCCCCGCCCCTGCCCCGACTGCCTCCGGGAACACCTTCACGAGCAGGAGCTGGTGATCGGAGGCAGCGGTGATCCCTACATCTACGTGAGTAAGCTGGCGGGGCAGGGCACGGACGGCGAGGGCTGGTCCACCAGGTGCAACCACTACGAGGAGGACGTGTAGACAACGCCCTTCCATCGGGAACTCTCTCCATGACGGAGCCAGTCTATGTTCTCAGGAGGCGTCAGCTCAGCTAATCCTGCCCGGCTTCTTCCTACTTCCCGCACCAAGGGCCAGGGAGCATCAAATCAACCAGGGCTTCCAATCCTGCTCCCCAGCAGTCAACGCTCTATCAGCGATGCTTGCCAGCGAAGATTAGTTAACCTGCTGCCAGATAGTGCTCAGGTGGCTGAAGGTTCGAATGAAAGTCGGTGGAGCAAGTGAAGCATCTCCACAACAACCTGCGGGGTTGCGTGAAGCCAATCACTGCCAAATAACCAGTGTGCCTCCAACCTTAAACCCAATCACCCAACTCTCCTCGCCACCCGCCCCTACTGCCTTTACCTGTATCCACATTTCGTTCCCAGGAGGTAAATGCAGATGTTGGTTTACACCAAAGATAGACACAAAGTGCTGGAGTAACTCAGTGGGTCAGGCAGCATCTCTGGAAAAAATGACGTTTTGCGTCGGAACCCTTCCACACACACACAGAGCCTGAAGAATGATTCCGACCTGAATCGATCGATGCTCCGTGTGGACTTGATGGGCCGAAGGGCTTGTTTCCGTGCCGTATCCCCAAACTACACAAAAGAAGGTGTAGATAGAGGTAGTTAAGAGGCTTTTAGATAAGCGCATGGATATGCAGGGGGCTGGAGGGATGTGGGTCACGTACAGGCAGAGAAGAGTTGCTCTTGGCATCATGCTCAGCACTGACATTGGGCCGAATGGCCTGGTCCCGTGCCTTACGTGTAACTCCATGGATCAGGCAGCATCTCCAGCCGACCTGCTGAGTTTCCCCAGCACTCTGTGTTTTGTTTCAGTGAAGAGATGGTTTGTGTCAGCACGCGAGGTGGATGGACACGTATGTATTGGGTGCACATGTATGTGTGTGTGTGTGTGTGACATGGTGAGCATACAAACCAACCTGGGACGGACTCAACTCTGCTGCAATGCTCTGTACCTTGTTAATGCTACTTTGATCAAAGAATAAAATATCAGGTGAACCTCACTCTTACGGCAGTGTTCCCACTACTCAGAAGGGCTGTGGTGGTGGTGGTGGGGGGGGGGGGGGGGGGGGGGGGTTGTGTGCAGGTGAAGAGGGGAGGGGGGGGGGGGATGGTGGTGATGGCACTAGGGCAGAGGTGGAGCAGGTTGGTGATAAGGTAGTTGTTGTATGTGACTGAATGGGGCAATGGGGATGTGGGGTGACCGGGAGTGAGGGGGCTGGAAGAGTGGGGTGGTGGTACAGAGAGAGAAGGGGTGACGTTAAGGTGATCCAGCCTGCTCCATCCAAGACCGCAAGAAATTGCAGAGAGTTGTGGATGCAACCCAGATCATCACACAAAGCAACCTAATTTCCACTGACTCCGTCTACACTTCATGCCGTCTCGGCATGGCCACCAGCATAATCATGAATGAGTCTCACCCCTGTCACTCCCTCTCCCATCATCAAGAGGTAGTGTGAACACACAAACCTCCAGATTCAAGGGCAGTTTCTTCCCAGCTTTTGTCAGGCAACTGAACCATCCTATTACAAGCTCGAGAGCAGTTCTAACCTACCATCTACCTCATTGGAGACCCTTGAACTATCTTTAATCAGACTTCACTGCACTTTATCTTGCACTAAATGTTATTCCCTTTATCCCATTTCTACACATTATGGACGGCATGGTTGTAATCGTGTACAGCCTTTACACTGACTATAGCACGCAACTAAAAAGCTTTTCACTGTAACTCAGTACATGTGGCATTAATAAACTAAACTAAACTGGGTGATGAGGTGATGAGGTGGGATGGCGATCCTGAATGGGTAATGGTTGATGCAGTGACGGAGATGAGGATGTGATGGAGAGCGGTGCTGAGATAATTGTGGAGTAGTGGGCTGATTAGAGAGGGGGTGGGAATGTTGGTGGTGGATCGGATGGTGGGAGTGACAGCAGTGGGGTAGACTTGGGTGGTGGGAGTGAGGGTGGTGGGGTGGAGAGACTGTGTGACTACTCTCACCTCATGGTGTTAGATCTTTCTAACAAGTTATGATTTTAAATCACTGGTTTAAATCACTGGGGCCAATTGTCTCACTGTTTGCAAGACCAACATTAATTGATTAGGTAGGGTGTCATGGGGTTGAGAGGGAAAGATAGATCAGCCATGATTCAATGGCGGTGTAGACTTAATGGGCCGAATACCCAATTTCTGCTCCTATCACCTATGATTGTCATCGTTAGGCGGCGCTTGAGAAGCTAATGGATCACGGCTCCACTGCCGATCAACAACCGTGCCTTCCAAGCTCCTGCCATCTCCACCGCAGCTCCTTCCCCCTCCCATTCCCCCACCGCACCCTTCCCAACACCCGAAATCCCCTCTGCCAAACCCAGCAGCTGTACCGTCCTCAACCCCCCTTTGGCCGTGGCCAGTGACTGGAGCCGAGAACCATGAAGGCAACACTTCAATTTACAAAGAACGAGAGTCAAAATCCTGATGTCTCCTGTGCCACTCCGTTTATTGAATGACATTCCATCAACAGGTAAGTCAGACAATTTCAGCCAACAACATAAATACAGCAGGGTAAGAGGGTGGGGAGAAGGGGTATTGAAATCAGGTAGAGAACTGAGCAGCCCAGTGGTAGTTACTGCCTTACAGCGCCAGAGACCCGATCTCGATCCCGACTATGGGTGCGGTCTGAACGGAGTTTGTACATTATCTCCATGGTTTTTTTCTGGGTGTTTCAGTTTCCTCTCGCACTCCACAGACGTTGAGGTTTGTAGGTTAATTGGCTTCGGTAAAATTGTAACTTGTCCGTAGAGTGTAGGATTGTGCTAGTGTACAGGGTGATCATAGGTCGGCACAGACTCAGTGGGCCGAAGGGCCCGCTTCATCTCAAAAGTCTAAAGTTAAAGGTGTTTCACCGCAGAATAGGAATAAGAAATCTGCCCTCTTTATTTGACCTAGGTCAGACTCGTACATATTGTCGAAACAATGTGTACATCAGCTCCTGTACGTCGGCAAGACCAAACTTACGGCCTATGGGATCTCCCGGTTGTCAACCAATTCAACTCCCCTTCCCATTCCCACACTGACCCTTCTGTCCTGGGCCTCCTCCTTTGCCAGAGGGAGGCCACATGCTAGTTGGAGGAACAGCACCTCTTATTTTTGTTTGGGCAGTTTACAACCCAATGGTTTGAACACTGAATCCTCCAATTTTAAGTAACATCTACCTCCTCCCTCCCACCCCCTCCCCGTTATTTAACCAATTCTACAGTTCTCCACATTGTTTCTCTTGAGTCAACACCTCCCCTAGCCCACCAGGCCAGCATCCTGCCATAGGTCATTTGTGATTGGACCTGGTCTTTATTCACGTCCAGCCCATCACCCCCGCCCCCTACTTTCAGTCAGAAGAAGGGTCCCGACCCAAAACAACACCCACCCATGTTCTCCAGGGAAGCTGCCTGACCCACTGATTTACTCCAGCTCTTTGTATCTATCTCTCATTTTCATTGTCAGCGGTTTAAACAGAATCATGTTATAAACATCATGATGCAACACTATAGGACTTTGGTCAAGCACCATTTGCAGTGTTGCGTAAAGTTCTGGTCGCCCCATGACATGAAGGATGTGGAGGCTTTGGAGAGGGTGTGGAGGAGGTTTACCAGGATGTTTCGGCCTGAAACGTTACCCATTTCCTTCGCTCCATAGATGCTGCTTCACCCGCTGAGTTTCTCCAGCATTTTTGTTTACCAGAATGTTGCCTGGTTTGGAGGGTGTCTGCTGCAGGAAGAGTTTGGATAGACCTGGATTTTCTTCTCTGGAATGTCAGAGGTAGAGGGGAGACAATGGAAGTATATAAGATTATGAGAGGCATAGATCGGGTGGACAGTCACAACCTTTTTCCGAGGGTGGGAATGTCTAACACTAAAGGATATAGCTTTACGGTGGGAGGACGAAAGTTTAATGGAGATATGCAGGGCAACTTTTTTTAAATAAAAAACAGAGTGTGGGGGCCTAGAATGCTCTCCCAGGGGGTGGTGGTGGAGGCAGAAACAAGTGTTTTTTCAAGAAGCTTTTTGCCAGACATGTGGAAGTGCAGAGTACATGCGTATGGTTCATGTACAGGCAGATGAAGTCACTTTAACTTGGCACCATGTTCAACAGAAACATTGTAGGCCGAAGAGCCCCGTTCCTGTGCTGTACTGTTCTATGTTCCAACACCAGTAGAACAATATTGGTAAAGAAGTAGTTTGGTCCATTGGCCTTCATCATTCAGGCTACTGAGTACAGTAGAGAATGTGGGATGTCAAGTTGTACAAGACATTGGTGAGATCCCATTTGGAGTTCTGCGTTCGGTTCAACACAGAGAAGATTTATGAGGATGTTACAAGGACTCGAGGGCCTGAGCTACAGGGAGAGGTTGGGCAAGCTAGGGCTTTATTCCTTGGAGTGTAGAAGGCTGAGGGGTGATCTTGGAGAGGTGTATAAAATCATGAAGTGGATAGATAGGATGAATGCACAATCTTTTACCCAGAGGTGGAGAATAAAGAACCAGATGATATTTGAAGTGAGAGGGGCAAAGTTTAATAGGAACCCGAGGCATGATGTTTTCACTCAGAGGGTGGTCGGTATATGGAACGAGGTGCCAGAGGTAGTTGAGGCAGGTACTATAACAGCACTTAAAATACACTTGAACAAGTACGTGGATAGGAAAGGTTTAATAGGGATATGGGCCAGACATGGGTAAATGGGACAGCCTTGGTCAGCATGGACTAGATGGGCAGATGGGCCTGCTTCCGTGTTCTATCCATGTGAGACCACATTAGTTACCATTACAGCTCTGCTATTTATTATGGCCAATTACAACTCCAGGCGTCAACAAGGATTGGATACAAGTGCTGGAGTAACTCAGCTGATCAGGCAGCGTCTTTGAAGGAAAAGGAATAGGTGACATTTCAGGTCAGGAAAAACCAAACGCATCTGAAGAAGGGTCCCGACCCACAACATCATCCATCCTTTTCCTCCAGAGATGCTGCCTGACCCACTGAGTTACTCCAGTACTTTGTGTCTAACCCTCGAAACCTTTCCTGTCCACGTACGTACCCGCCTCAACTACCTCCTCTGGCAGATAAGGAACAGCAAATGCTGGTTTACAAAAAAGAGACAAGGTTCAGGAATAGCTTAGCAGGTCAGGTAGCATCTCTGGAGAACGTGGATAGGTGATGTTTCGGGTCGGGACCCTTCTTCAGACTTTGTGTAAACCGCATGGACTGGTTGAAAAGCATATTAACCTGTTCATCCCGCTTGGATGGACTAGGATCTGCTGACTGAGTGAGAGGAGGGAGGTGGGAAGAGGTCCACACAGAGCTTGTGGATCAGCTGGACAAAGTGGCCAAGTTCTGTGTCACGTGTTTGAAGCAGCAACTCCAATAGCCCTGTAGATTCTGATCAATCAACAGAGATCCAGTTCTCATTTTGTAAACCAATTGTCCGACCGGCTGATGATCCTTGGTCATTGGTCGCAGGCCTCTACCCCTCTTGGTCAGTGCCGATTCTGCAGGCCGGTGGGATTGGGGTGGAGAATCCTCTCCCTGTGAGCTTCATACACTCCCTCCATCTCCACCAGGTCCAGGTCAGCGGGAATCACCTAGAACACAGTGTTTGAGTTGAGTTCATTGTCACATGTACTGAGGTACACTGAAAAGCTTTTGTTGCGTGCTAACCAGTCAGCAGAAAGATCATACATGATTACAATTGAGCAATTTACAGTGTGTAGATACACAATAAAGGGAATAACACGAATAACGCTTAGTGCATGATGAAGTCTAGTAAATTCCCATCAAAGATGGTCAAAGTCTCCAATATGATAGTCAGTAGCTCAGGACTGCTCTCCTGTTGTTGGTAGGATGGTTCAGTTGCCTGTTAACAGTTGGGAGGAAACTGTCCCTGAATCTGGAGGTGTGCGTTTTCACACTTTTGTACCTTGTGCCTGATTGGAGAGGGGAGAAGAGGGAGTGAGCGGGCTGAGATGCATCCTTGGTTATGCTGGTGACCTTGCCGAGGCAGCACGCGGTGTAAATATAATCCATGAAAGGGAGGTTGGTTTGTGCGATGGTCTGGGCTGCCTCCACAATTCCCTGCAATTTCTTGTGGTCTTGGATGTGGCTGTTCCACAACCATGCTGTGATGTATCCTGATAAAATACTTTCTATGGTCTCACGATTACATCCCTGACCCCTCCACCCCCTGTACCACCAGCCATCGAACAATACAGCAGAGTAGAAACATGCAACTGCTGATGCTGGAGAATACACAAAAGGACACAGTACTGGAGTAACCCAGTGAGTCTGGCACCATCTCTGGGGAACATGGATAGGTTTGAGTCTCGAGCGGAAACTTCACCAATCCATGTTCTCTAGAGATGTGGGTGGGCGTCAAAGGTTACGGGGAGAAGGCAGGAGAACGGGTTTGAGAGGGGAATATATACAAGCCATGATCAAATTGCATGGCAGACTCGATGGGTTGAATGGCCCAATTCCCCCCCATGTTCTATGGTCCATGATGTTGCTTATGCACTCCCTGATAATGTAGTTCTGCCGGCCTTGAGTGTTGGATGCAGGAAGAGGTTTCAGAAAATCATCTCACTCGAGGTGCATAATGGTCATTTGCTAATATAGGTTAGATTTCTCCTTGCAGCGACACCATCTCTAAATCAGCGTGCACGACCGTACAGTCAGCACCCAACGCTGCCAGCGGCTACAGCCCTCGTGTTACTCACCAGTACTGGTGCAGGGACTTTGAACGAAGTCTGCTTGACCAGCCAGTCTTCATAAAGTTGATGGAGACTTTGCAAGTATTCCTTATAAATGGAACAAAGGCAGCAGTGAGCAAAACCCATGCAGCTACAGCCAGTTTCCTTCCCCTGCCTACAGCCCTGCACATGGGCAGTTCTTGCCCCAGTATTGGGTGAACGATGCTCAGCACAGACATGGTGGGCCGAAGGGCCTCCTTCCGTGCTGCATCTCTCCAAACAGATCATTAGACCCTGCCCTCCAACACTTTGTGAGGATAAATCCATGTTAGGTACATGTGCTATGATAAAGTATCATGGAATCATTGAATTTAATGTTGCTGTTGTTGCCTCATCATGAAACCGTCCTACCAATGCCATTCCTCCCTTGCCCCCATGCTATCCCTTCACGGCCGAGCTCCCTGCTCACCTGTGGGATAACGGTCTCCTCACTCCGACACCTGTACTTCAGTCTCCGGTAACAAGTCTCCGGTGAGGTCTGCAGGTACACTGGGGAAGAAAAGGTCAGCATTTATCACTGGTTTAGGAACCCCGCCAAAATGCACCCGCCCTGTCTTGTTGCCTTTTAGATAACGGAGAGGATGCGGGCTTTACTTTTGACTTTACAGATATAGCGTGGAAACAGGCCCTTCAGCCCACTTATGGAAAGGTGCCTGCATCCATCGCCTCTGGCAGCTCGTTCCCAATACATGATAAACCGACCCGTCAGGTCCCTCCCTGCCCACCAGCGATCACCCCGTACACTAACAGTATCCCACACACTAGGGACAATATACAATCTTTACCGAAGCCAAGGAACCTACAAACCTGCGCGTCTTTGGAGTGTGGGAGGAACCCGGGGCACCCGGAGAAAACCCTCACGGTCACAGGGAGGTCAGTATTGCACCCGGGTCTCTGGCGCTGTAGAGCAGCAACTCTTCCACTGCGCCACTGTTCTACCCACTCACCACTGTGCCGCCCACTCACCATAAATATGGGACATGGTCAGCGATACCGACCACCCTTGAAGGAGCGCAAAATAGCCAGGGGCTTCACGGGAAGACTCGTTTCGGATTTGCAAAGTCACAAGTGAATTTAATTGTTCCCGAGATCTGAGGGTAGGTTTGCATTTCTTGGCATGTGTTGGAACACAAGCACCTGAGGGGTGGACTGATCATGTATTTGGAACGGGCTGCCAGAGGAGGCAATACATACAGGTACCTATCAATAGTTCTAATCTGTGAATAGGCCCAGTGGTTCAGGGGTATCGATGGTCAGATTTTTGTAGATACAGCATGGAAACAGGCCTTCGGTCCTCCGAATCCATGCCGACCAACAATCACCCTTACACTAGATCTATTCTACACTCTAGGGACAATTTATAGAAGTCAACTAACGTATAAACCTGCACGTCCTTGGAACACGAGAGGAAACTGGAGAAAACGCATTTGGCCACAGGGAGAACATGCAAACTCTGCACAGACAGCACCTCTGGTCAGGATCGAACCCGGGTCTTCGGCACTGAGAGGCAACAGCTCTACTGCTGTACCACTATGCCGCCCCACAGAGGAATATGAAGCCAATACCATAGGTGTTCCCCACAGTGTGGATACTTTAACTTGCAATACAACAACTAAAGTCCAAGTCTGAACAAGTAAACGTCCCAATTCATTCCCTGATGTTATCCATTGGCGAGGCATGATAAATGAACACACGTGTCATGTTAGAGGTGCCATTACACGGTACCCACATGCACCGTCACATGAACAAGTACTGCTCTTACCTATCAAGTCAACTGGAATGTTGTTGTTTGCTACGATCCATTCAAACCACTCGGACAGCACGGCATAGTCTACAGGAGGCATGATGGAGCTGCATGAAAGAGAGAATTGTCCCAGTCTCACAACTCATTTACACATCATCAGGAGATCAGTAAACACTGAAACAAACCAGTCGGTACACGTAAATAATTAAGCTAGACCTCTGTTTCGAGTAGTCGCTTAGTTCAAGGGTGGTACAGTGAACCCTTGGTTTTACAGATTTTGGTTATAGCGGGCGTACCTACTGATCCTCGCCGCTGGGCCAGACTGCCGATACAAGCCCTAGACACTTCCTCAGCCGCTCCTTCCACCGCCACCTACATTGAGACAGTTCCAATCTGTCTCTTCTCAGTCCAGTCTCGTCTCCAGTCTGAAGAAGGTCCGAGACTCAAAATGTCAACCATCCTTCTTCTCCAGAGATGCTGTCTGACCCGCTGAGTTACACCAGCACTCTGTGTCTATCTTTGCTGTATTGAGACATTGGAGCTCTGCAGCTTCGGGCGGGTAAGGCTGTGGTTGAATGTTTCAGCTGGGAAAAGGCATCTCTGTCAGTGCTGTTCTTGCTCAGCCATAAATGTTATTGATTTATCTGCACATTCTCTGCAGCTGTATTCTGCACTCTGGTGTTTTTCTCTCTGCACTACCCGTTACTTGTGTATGGCTTGACTGTACACGGATACGGTATGGTTTAACTGGACAACCCGCAAACTTAGTTATTCTGTTGTATCTAGGTACACGTGGCAACAATCAGCTTGGTACACGTGTCATAACACATGACAATCAATTCCTATATGAAGGAGGTTTAAATGCTTCTAACCTTCTCGGTCTGTAAGAGGCAGCATTGTCAGAGCATTACAGAGCATGGAAACAGACCCTTTGGCCCAACACGCCCATACTGACCAGGATGCTCCAATCTACTGTCACCCTGGTTAATGAGTGTGGAATTGGGAGTAGATGTGTTGTCCAATCTTCGCACTGGTCATCATTTACCTTTTGTAGTGGTTCTCCACAAAGACGTACTTGGCGCTGTGAATGGACCTCTCCATCATTCGGATCGGCATTGTCTGAAGACACATGTAACAAGTCAGAGTCATGGCGTCATATAGCGTGGATACAGGCCCCTCAGCCCAACTTGCCCATACTGACCAACATGCCCCATCTACACCTGTCCCACCTGCCTGCATTTAGCCCATATCCCCCCAAACCTTTCCTATCCATGTACGATGGGTACCATGCTGCGATAGTACCTCCACACAGACAGGATCGGAGGTCGGGATTGAACCTGGGTATCGGTGAGGGAGCGTTTCTTCCAGCTGTGCTGTACGTCTGCCTTATGTTAAAGACCTCAATCTGGACATTGCTCAGCTTCACTTTCTAGAAACCCTCAACATCTTCAAACCTTTCCGTTAGTCAGATCCTCGGCAATAGTGCCACCCTTCGTAACCTTAACTTGAATTTTACTTGTTTTACTTATATGTCCCCACTCTTTTACACAGTGGAACCAAGAACATCGACATATGTGGTCATAACTTCCACACAAAAGTAGACACAGTGAACTGCTGATGCTGGTTTACCAAAAGAAACAAAAACTGCTGGAGTAACTGCGTGCGCAAGGCTGCAGAACATGACTAGGTGACCTTTCGGGTCAAGAAGGGTCCCCAACCGAAACGTCGCCTATCCATGTTCTCCAGAGATACTGCTGGACCCGCTGAGTTACTCCAGCACTTTGTGTCTTTTTCCCCCACGCATAAGTCGTTGGACAAAATAGATGGTGGTGGACGCTGGGCAAGGGGCGGTAAGAAGAATTGGGGAGGGCCTTAACGTCCGCGCCCAATGTTGACTGCGGGGGACATCCCCAGAGCACGGAGTTTGATGGTGGCCGGATGAGGAGAGGGACGATGGTTCACGGGATGATCGGATGGAGGCGATTGCAGCAACGGGCCTTTATGGCCAACTACAGCTGGGAATGTGAAATGGCACCAAGATCTGGCGACTCTTGCATGTGGACTCTAGTGAGGTGTTTCTATGCATTCTGTACTTATTTAACTTATGCATGGCAATAATCTCACTGGTCTGCATGCAAACAAAAAGATCCCACTTGTACCTTGGTACACGTGATAATCAAGCATTGAAAATGGCAATTAGAAGATAACTTGAGTATCGTGAAGTACCTGAGGCCGACTGTGTTGCTGCAACATGGTCAGTTGTACGTAAGTCTGTAGTGTGATCGCCCAGCGCGATGGATCTTCATACATCAGACCCTGCCAGGAAACAGTCAGGTGTTAACAGATGAAAAGTCAAGTACGCCGAGCCTCAGTGAGCGAGTGTACACCCCCCCCTTTAGTCCCTATGGGTTAAATGTTCAACTTCAAAGGAAGAAGAATAACTGGTGGGAGATTCTTGCTGGATACTCTCAGGATGATCTCACCTCTGCTTTCTTCCCAGCTGCTATCAGACAACTGAACCATCCTCTCACCAACTAGAGAGCAGTCCTGATCTACCATCTACCTCATTGTAGACCCTCTGACTATTTATAATTGGACGTGCACTTAACGTTATTCCCTTTGTCCTGTATCTGTACACTGTGGACAGTGTGATTGTAACCATGTATAGTCTTTCCGCTGACTGCATAACATGCAACAAAAAAAAACTTTTCACTGTAGACTTTGCTTTAAACTTCAGAGATACAGTGTGGATATAGGCCCTTTGGCCCACCGAGTCTGCACTGACTAGCGATCACCCCATACACTAGTTCCATTCTACACACTAGGGATTATTTATGATTTTACCAAAGCCAATTAAGCGACAAATGTGTAAGTCTTTGGGATGTGGGAGGAAACCAGAGCACCCGGAGAAAACCCACACGGTCACAGGGATAACACACACACTTCATGCAGAGAGCACAAAGTCAGGACCATACCCGGGTCTCTGGCGCTGTAAGGCAGCAGCTCTACCACTGCACCACTGAGCCACGCTCGGTACACGAGACAATAATAAACAAAAGGCCAGTGAGCCCACACCACTCAGTGATCATCCGTGGTGTCGATTGCCTATCCCAAGCCTTGGGCTTCCCACCTTTAGATGCTGGCCTCTACAGACTGATAACAACACTATATACAATATCCTAGTTCAATCCAGGTAAGTGCAGGTTTGATGAGTGTGAGTGGTCCGATTCAGGAAAGTCAACCCAGGGTAGGACTTTCACAGTGAACACCAGAGTAAACAGTGTGCAGTAATGATAGTTACATCAATAAATAAATAGTAAATAGGGCTGCACAGTGGTGCAGCGGTAGTGTTGCTGCCTTACAACACCAGAGACCAGGGTTCGATCCCGACTATGGGTGCTGAGTTTGCACATTCTCTCTGTGACCACATGGGTTTCCTCCCACACTCCAAAGACATACAGGTTCTGTAAATTGCCCCTAGTGTGTAGGATACAAACTAGTGTGTATGGGCGATTGCTGGTTGGTACAGACATCATCCAAATTTATTCCCATCAGGATAATTTAGATTATTCCTGTCGCGTGAAAATCAGTCAAAGAAAAGAATATACATGATTACAATTTGTAGGTTAATTGGCTTCTGAAAATTGTTCCTCATGTGGAGGTATAGTGCTAGTGTAGGGGTCATCACTCGTCAGCACAGACTGTTTCCACACTGTGTCTCTAAACTAAACTACAATGAGTGTAATGCAGCATTACCAGCAGGTTGTGATTCCAGACGTTCCTCCACTTTGACACTGGCTCCAGTAGCACCTGAGGCAACACATGGAACATACAACATCACAGCGCTGACAGAGCAGGAGATCATAAGTTCATAAGTTACAAGAGTAGAATTAGGCCAGACGGGCCATCAAGTCTACGCCACCATTCAATCATGGCTGATCTATCTTTCTCTCTCAATCCCATTGTCCTGCCTTCTCCCCATAAACCCAACCCCCCCCTTACTGATCAAGAATCTATCCATTTCTGCCTTAAAAATACCCAATGACCTCCATAGCCTTCTGTGGCAATGAATTCCACAGATTCAGCACCCTCTGACTAAAGAAATTCCTCCTCATCACCCTTCTAAACGTACACTCTTGTATTCTCAGGCTGTGCCCTCTGGTCCTAGACGCTCCCACTAGTGGAAACGTCCTCTCCACAACAGCAGAGACACGAGAGCCTGTGACTGTCGCACACCGGGCAAGGGGACTGTCACATTAATCTTTATAAAGTCTAAAGGCCATTCGGCCCTCAGCACTCCTACTGTTCTGTATCCAAACTTCATTCATGTTCACAAGACATAGGAGCAGAATTGGGCCATTCGGCCCATCCAAACTACTGCACCATTCAATCATTTACCCTCCTTTGCTCTGCATCCCCCGAACCAAACAAAATGCCCTCAACTTCGGCCTTGAATATTCCCCATAGTCAGTGGCACTCAAGAATTCTAGATTCCACGTGCAAGGAAAGTTTCCCAAACCCGGGCCACTCTGCTTACAATCTACACCTTCACCTAGGCTGGTGCTTACCTCAACGTTGTTATACTTTGCAAAGTATTGCAGGCACGTAGTCTTCCCACTTGCAATGTTCCCTTCAACACAGATCTGAAATGAAGCACAAGAGCAAAACTACTGGCATCCGTCATCAGAAGCCATGTTCCCCATAACGGAACACACAGTGGGGCCTAGGAAACCGAGTGTGGAACATCCTCCTCAGGAGTCTGGTCTCCAGGGAAGGGGAATCAAGAACCAGAGGACATAGGTTTAATGTGAGAATGTGCCGCGTGTGGCTAAAGGCACACACAGGACTACAGGGAAGCCAGCACGGAGCAGGGTCAGAGACCTGGCAGTTGGGCCGAGGTGGACGAGCAGCATCACCGAGACCAACGAGGGACCCAGCGTGGGGGGTGGGGGGGGGGGGGGGTGTCGAGAACAAAAAAGGGACCGTTACTATAATGAGTACTATTTGTAACTGTCTTCAACAGAAACATGGCAATTGCTTTGTGTACTTTGTATGCAAAGACAGAGAATTTCACTGTACACGTGACAATAAAGTATCGTCGAAAGTGAGTCGTAATAGGGACCCAAGTGGTCAGTGACACGCATGACCGTGCATTAACCAACTCTCTCCCCATACAAGTTCACACCGTGCACGTCGATGGTCGCCGTGGACTCGGACGGCCTGTTTCTGCGCTATATCTACAAAGTCTAAAGGCCATTCGGCCCCCCAGTACAGTTGCTGTTCAGTACCCCAACTTCATTTATTACACTGTGCACATACTATGGGGGTTAATGATACGTACCACCAACTTCTTATCCTTCACCAATCCACCGCTGAGAAAACGGGCTGGAAAACACAGACACCCATTTTAGATGATAAATAGAAAACAGGTGGAGGTCACAGGCTGAGAGAGTGATGGGGGGGGGGACACGGGTTGGGGTGATGGAGAGGGAGAGAGGAATGCAGTGTGGATCCTGCGTTGGGAAACAGTGACATGAGGCCATTCCTGTAAAAGACTGTGGTTTCGCAACAAGATTTTGCTATTGTTGCCAGCAACTCCCTTCAATGGCTGCATGAGGACATGAATAGTGTGGCCTTGCGCACACAGGCCTGATGGAGTAGTTACAATCACTGCATCAAGATAACCAAGGTCCACAAGGACAGAACACTGAATAAATCAGGTAGACACACAATATTTTGCCCAGAGTGGGGGAATCGAGCACCAGATTTCACAGTTAAGGGGTGGGGCAGTTACTATCATAACCAAACACAGGCAGGCGGGACTAGTGTAGATGGGGCATATTGAAAATAGTGCCACATCTAGCAGCTCCGTACACTGACACAGTGTACTATTGCTATACACTTGCACTGTGTCTGAGATGCTTATCCAAGATGTATTTAAGTGTTTATATGTACTGAACTGTATACATCAGGGATTCCCAACCTTCTTTGTCACGTTTACCCCTGGCAACTTTTATAGCACATAATAATGTTATTTCACTTATTTATGAACAGTCATTTAATGAGAAAAAATAAGTACAAATCCAGAATCAACAAAGTTACCCCCTGGGTCAGCAAAATTTACCCCAGGTTGGGAACCCTTGGTATACATAGAACTAGTGTGAAATGGGTGATCCATGGTCGGCGTGTACTCGTTGGGCTGAAGGGTCTGTTTCCACGCTATATCTCAAAACTAAACTAAATTGCTGTTATTGTACTTGCCTCAACTACCTCCTGTTCCATATGTTAAAAAAAACGCCCCTCCCCTGTAAAATTTCTTATCAGATCTTAAACCAAGTGCCCTTAAAAGCAGTTAAATGGGTGATTGAGAAAATTGACATTTACCAGAATGGATTAGAGGGAATTCGCTGCAAGAAGATGGACAGATTGTTTTCTTTGGAACGTTGGAGGGGACGGCAAATGGAAAAGA
Organism: Leucoraja erinaceus; assembly: GCF_028641065.1. Lineage (NCBI taxonomy): Eukaryota > Metazoa > Chordata > Chondrichthyes > Rajiformes > Rajidae > Leucoraja > Leucoraja erinaceus. The sequence goes on along the minus strand of NC_073393.1, from coordinate 21,702,401 downwards.
GGGGTATGGATGGGACAAAGACTGGCAATTGGTTGGTGTGGTGTGCTGGAAGCTGAGGGGATATTGTCACAGCAACGTTGAACAAGTCTCCAGTCGGCAACAGTGTAAGCCACACATACAAGATAAGACACAAAATGCTGGAGTAGGACAGGCAGCATCTCTGGAGAGAAGGAATGGGTGACGTTTCGGGTCGGGACACTTCTTCAAACCAAGCGCAGACAGACAGACACAAAGAAAAAAACACACACACACAGAAACCAACACAAAGGCAAGATAGACGATAGATAGACGGATGGACTGGTTCCTCCTGTTCTCCGACTCTGCACATGTTTACACAACTTTCATTCATTTGTTCCATGTCTCTCTTCATCACTGCCTATATCTCTCGTTTCACTTTCCCCAGACCAGTCTAAAGAAGGGTCTGGACCCGAAACATCACTCCTTCTTTCTATCCAGAGATGCTGCCTGTCCCGCTGAGTTACTCCAGCATTTTGTGTCTATCTTCGGTTTAAACCAGCATTTGCAGTTGCAGTTCCTTCCTACACACATGTTACCTGCACAACCGCGGAGGCTGGTCAGTTTCAGCAGCTGGTGAAATCGGTTCCAGCACCACACAGCCATCTTCCGCAGCTTCCATACACACATCAGCAGAGCCTCCAGTTGAAGAACCGGCACATAAACCGGGAGCCGGAGCCTCAGTCTGAAGAAGGGTTTCGGCCCGAAACGTTGCCTATTTCCTTCGCTCCATAGATGGTGCTGCACCCGCTGAATTTCTCCAGCCCCTTTGTCTACCTTCGATTTTCCAGCATCTGCAATTCCTTCTTAAACGCCTCATTATGCGCGGCCGACTCGGAAGCACTTGGGCTGTCCCGCCCCGTGAACCGCGGTCACAATGCAACATCCTCACTTGTATCGCTTCCTCCTGTTCCGCTATAAGGGAATGCTGCCGTTAGGCCAACCCTGACATCCAAATAATAGTGGGCAGTCCCAGAACCACAGAGGCTGCGAGTCTGAAATACGAACAGAAAACGCTGGGAGCACTCAATGGGTCCGTCAGCATCTGTGGAGAGTAAAACAGCATTTCAGACAGGAGACCTAAAGGAGAGGCGGAGACAACATTTAGTACAAAATAAAGTCCAGTGAAGTCCGATTTATGAAAGTGTTTTTATACATCAATACAATCAACTCAAACACAAGTACAATAGGTGGAGCAAAGGGGAAGATACAGAGTGCAGAATATCGTTCTCAGCATTGTAACGCACCAATTACAGAGACAAAGTCCAATGTCCGCAATGGGGTAGAGGGGAATTGGACAGTACACTAGCTTATGGAAGGACCGTTCAGAAGCCTGGTAACAGAGGGGAAGAGGAAGTTCCTGAGGAACAGTACGAGAGTGAATGATAACTCACAGTCTGTGGGGATGTTGGATGTGGAAACCAATGATTACAAAGACAAATTGTACAGGTAACAGGGCAATAAACGTGCAGATATACAACTAGATGCAGAGAAGCAAGAATGACTATCAGAGGGTGGTGAACCTGTGGAATTCATTGCCTCCTGTGGAGGCCAAGTCAATGGATATTTTTAAGGCGGAGTTTGACATATTCTTGATTAGTACGGGTGTCAGGAGTTGTGGGGAGAAAGCAGGAAAGAGGAAAAGATAAATCAGACGTGATTGAATGGCGGAGTAGACCTGAAGGGCCGAATGGCCTAATTCCGCTCCTATAACCTATGAACTTATGACACAGTCAGCCAGTGCAGGGTCAATGGGCTGAATGGCCTTCTTCTGAAACCCCCTAAATTCTGGCCGCCTACTCAGACCTGATTAGGTCCACTCCACCAGCGGGTCTGTCCCTATCCACAAACTCTAATCCCCCCCCCCCCCCCCCCCCCCCCCCCCCCCCGGCTTGGGTTGCATTAGGGATCTGGGGCTTTGTTTTGTTTTTGCACTAATATTGTTCTTTGCACTGAACGTCATTTCCTTTATCATAAGGTCATAAGGAATAGGAGTAGAATTAGGCCATTCGGCCCATCAACTCTACTCCACCATTCAATCTCAGTACACATGACAATTGTCATGTCACTGTATACTGTTGACGGCAAAGATTATAGATTGGTTGTCGTGTTCAAGAAGGAACTGCAGATGCTGGAAGATCGAAGGTACACAAAATTGCTGGAGAAACTCAGCGGGTGCAGCAGCATCTATGGAGTGAAGAAAATAGGTGACGTTTCAGGCCGAAACCCTTCTTCAGACTGATGGGGGGTGGGAGGGGAGAAGGAAGGAAAAAGGGCAGGAGGAGGAGCCCGAGGGCAGGGGGGATGGGAGGAGACAGCTCGAGGGTTAAGGAAGGGGAGGAGACAGCAAGGGCTAGCAAAATTGGGAGAATTCAACATTCATGCCATCAGGATGCAAGCTGCCCAGGCGGAATATGAGGTGCTGTTCCTCCAATTTCTGGTGTTGCTCACTCTGGCAATGGAGGAGACCCAGGACAGAGAGGTCGGATTGGGAATGGGAGGGGGAGTTGAAGTGCTGAGCTACCGGGAGTTCAGGTAGGTTATTGTGGACTGAGCGGAGGTGTTCGGTGAAAGGATCGCCCAACCGCCGCTTAGTCTCCCCAATGTAAATCAGCTGACATCTAGAGCAGCGGATGTAGTAGATGAGGTTGGAGGAGATACAGGTGTACCTTTGTCGCACCTGGAACGACTGCTTGGGACCTTGAATGGAATCGAGGGGGGAGGTGAAGGGACAGGTGTTGCATTTCTTGCGTTTGCAACGGAAAGTGCCCGGGGAGGGGGTGGTACGGGAGGGAAGGGAAGAATTGACAAGGGAGTTGCGGAGGGAGCGGTCTTTGCGGAAGGCAGACATGGGGGGAGATGGGAAGATGTGGCGAATGGTGGGGTCACGTTGGAGGTGGCGGAAATGGCGGAGGATTATGTGTTGTATTTGCCGGCTGGTGGGGTGAAAGGTGAGGACCTGGGGGACTCTGCCCTTGTTGCTTGACGGCTTCATTGTATTCATGTATCGTCGTCTTACTGACTACCTAACAAAAAAAGCTTTTCGCTGTGCACGTGACAATAAAATGAACTTAACTTTTATGTATTGAACGTTTTGTTTTGTTTATTATATTATCTATTAGGTACTATGTTCATAACCCTTTTGTATTGCTGTTGCAAGTAAGAATGCTGAAGATAAACACAAAATGGAGTAACTCAGTGGGACCGGCAGCATCTCTGGGTAGAAGGAATGGGTGACATTTCGGGTCAAGACCCTTCTTCAGACTTGCCCATTGTTCTGTTCCGGTAAAAAAGGACAATAAAACACTCTTGACTCTCTTGCCAACTCCTTTCTATCTAAAACTGAGAAAACGAAAGTTTGTGACTTTTTAAAAGCCTGACTGACGGAAATGTCTGAGCCGGATACATTGCACTAAGCTGCATGCCTCGACATGAATGAAACAATGTCATACAATCGATAGATTACAGCTAGTTATTCTAATTCTTCTGTTTATTTTGGTGACCATTCTAGAGTGAGAGGATATAAAGTGAATGGGTTGAAGGAAATTAAAGTATTTCCCCCCTGTTACTGCCCCCTGGGGGAGAGAGCTGGAGAACCCGGTTAGTTACATAGAAAATGTAACTAACTAACGTTGATGCATCAATCAAAGGCAGACACAGAGAGATTGGCTGTTACAACAGGAGGTGGTCGGGGCTGGCCAAGAAAGATTTCAGGAAGTGTTTCAGCCCGAACAACCAAAGATCCTATATAGGATCTTTGCGAAGAACTGCAGATTGCCCTATACAGAACCGCTCTGAAAACAGCAAGAACATGCCTGACATAGAGGTCAATTTCCCGTTTGTGAAATCCAAACGGAGTGTGCTGAAGATTCTGGAGATGGTGAGAGAGAGTGAATGGGGAGAGAGAGAGAGGGGGGGGCGGAGAGAAAAAGAGAGAGAGAGACAGAGAGGGACAGGGGAAGAGTGAGAGAAAGGGGTGGAGAGAGCAGGGGGAAGAGAAAATAAAGGGTTGGAGAGGGAGAGGAAAAGACGAGTTGGAGAGAGGGGGTACACAAAATTGCTGGAGAAACTCAGCGGATGCAGCAGCATCTATGGAGCGGAGGAAATAGGCGACGTTTCGGGCCGAAACCCTTCTTCAGACTCAGGAGAGAGGGGGGTCCAGTGGAGGGGAGGGGAGGGGAGGGGAGGGGAGGGGGGTGTTAGTGGTGTGGAGAGAGGGAGTGCAGAGGGAAGAATCACCGGGATGTGAAGTTTTCAAAACAGCAACAAAACAGGGCGTGAGTGGGGGGTTGTGTGGGGTCACTGAGTCAGAAGTGTGGGGTCACTGAGTCAGACGGTGACTGCACTGACATTGTGTACATGTAGGGCTTCTTCATTTTTTTTGGCTGTTGGTTCTAATTGGGCGTGTCTACTGAAGCTTGGTAATATTAGGTACTTGCGTTTGTTTATACAGACTTCCTACATAAACTCTTGGTCTCTACCGTTTGCATCACATGGCAAACAGCTGCACGCCATAGATTACTTTAAATACGTATTCTACAATAACTTTGTTAACACCAAAGATAAACACAAAGTGCAGGAGTAACCAGGTCTTCAGACTCAGTATGAAGAAGAGTCCTGAGCCGAAAAATCACCTATCCGTCTTCTCCAGAGACGCTGCCTGAACCTCTGAGTTACTCCAGCACTTACTATATATAATTGGTAAACCAGCATAAGCAGTTCCTTGTTTCTTCGCTCTAAGATCTTTGGTTTCTACAGTCTGGGTAACCATGTTGTCAAGTCACTGCCTTGTCGTAAAATCCTGTGTGCCTCAGGGAAAGGTATCAATCATTTTTATCCAGTCTCAATCAATTTGCAATTCCCTTTATCTTTTAATCAAAGATCTTATAGCTATAAGATCTTTGCTTTTAATGTGTCTTCATTTTCTGATGCTGCCTGACCCGCTGAGTTACCCCAACACTTTGTGTCTATCTTTGGTATAAACCAGCATCTGCAGTTCACCAGGTCATAAGGTTCCTTCTTATCAAACTTTGTCAACTCCTTTTGTGTTTTGCCTCATCCAAGCCCGCACCTCTGCCTGTTTCAACCCCTTCTCACCACATCACAGCCCTAACTAAACAAGTGTTGTGTTCAGTTTTGGTCACCCTGCTATAGGAAAGAAGCCACTGAGTTGGAAGGGGTGCAGAGAAGATTTACAAGGATGGTGCCAGGAATCGAGGGCCTGGGCTATAGGGAGAAATTGCGCAGGCTTGTACTTTATTCCTTGGAGTGCTGAAGACTGAGGGGTGATCTTATGGAGGTGGATAAGATCATGAGTGGAATATATAGGGGGGGAAATGCACAGAGACTTTTACCCAGAGCAGGGGCATCAAGAACCAGAGGACATTGGTTTAAGGTGAGAGGGGCAAGATTTAATAGGAACCTGTGGGGAAACATGTTTCACCCATAGGGTGGTGGGTATATGGACTGAGCTGCGAGAGAAGGAGTTGAGGCAGGTACTATAACAACATTTAGGACACATTTGGAAAGCCAATTGTAGATTTGAGTTTAATTTATTGCCATGTGTACCGAGGTGCAGTGAAAAGTGGAAGGACAATACATGATTACAATAGAGTCGATGGTGGGTGAGTCTGGTCTGCGTGATGGACTGGGCTACGTCCACAACTCTGCAATTTCTGGTGGTCTTAGGCAGAGCTGTTCCCAAACCAAGCTGCGATACATCCTGATAGGATGCTTTGTCGGGTGTAGACATTGTTGGGGGAGGTCATCCCAGAGAGGAAGTCATGATTAGGAAAGAATTGAATAGAATACTTTATGGATAACTTTATTGTCACATGTGACTAGGCACAGTGAAATTCTTAGCTTGTAAACCCAATGTATACAAACAGCAGCCACCTATGGCACTGACAAAGTTACAAAGCATGCTGACTCCTCCTCTATTCCCCCCTCCCCCCCCCCCCCCCCCCCCCACCCCCCCCCCCCCCCCCCCCCCCCCCCCCCCCAGGACCCTTTGATCTTTTGTTCCTCAAAGGTATCAAAGGTTATAGGGAGAAGGCTGGAGAATGTGGTTGAGAGAGAAGAATAGATCTGCCATGATTTCATTGTGGAGTAGACTTGATGGTCCGAATGGCCTAATACTGCTCCTACAGGTTAGCTTATTGTCAGGTGTACTGAGGGAGCGTTAAACGTTTTTTTGTTGCATGCTATCCAGTCAGCAAAAATACTATACATGATTAATGTCTTATGGTTTCATATATGTCTAAGATAGATTTAAAAAAATGCTGGAGTAAGTGGGATAGGAGGCATCTCTGGAGAGCAGGAATGGGTGAAGTTTCAGGTCAAAACTCGTCTCATATGTGTCTTACAGTCTTATGGAGGAGAGCAACGGGGATATTGGGAGACCAGTGTGCTTTACCAAGGGCTTTATGTTCTTGTGTTTGTGTTTATATTCAAAGGTTGTGGCCTTTGTGGTTTTTGTCTGCTTTGCTGCTTCATCATTCTCTGGGGCCTTCCTGGCCGTTCCACTCATGGAGATCTTCATCACGCTGGCCTTCTACCTCCTGTATCTGCTCAAGCTCGACTCCAAGATAACCCAGCTCTTCTGGCCGCTGATGGTAAGCGCGAGCACTCCAGCCCAATGGGGCGAGCTGCCCGAGACCCGACTAAAGGGAGATCGCGTCGTGAGAAACATCCGGTGGGGCGGTGGAAGGACAGGGTTGGGAACGTTGGACATGTGAGATGAATGAAGATAATTGTGGTTTACCAATTCCATACCTGATCTTTGAAGGTGTGATGGGAATATGTAGAGGCAGCTTTACTCTGTCTGACCCTGGGAATGTGTCTGACCCCTGACCCTGAGAGTGTGTCTGACCCCTGAACCTGACCCTGGGAGTGTGTCTGACCCCTGACCCTGGGAGTGTGTCTGACCCCTGACCCTGGGAGTGTGTCTGATCCCTGACCCTGGGAGTGTGTCTGATCCCTGACCCTGGGAGTGTGTCTGACCCCTGACCCTGAGAGTATGACCCCTGATCCTGACCCTGGGAGTGTGTCTGACCCCTGACCCTGAGAGTGTGTATGACCCCTGATCCTGACCCTGGGAGTGTGTCTGACCCCTGACCATGGTAGTGTGTCTGACCCCTGACCCTGGGAGTATGTAGAGGGAGCTTCACTCTGTGCCTGTCCCCAGGAGTGTGTGATGGGGGTATGTAGAGAGAACATGATGTAGCTTTCCTGGAGTGTGCGATGCAGAAACTTCCTACTAGAAGGTCTTTGTGCTTCAGGGATAAACAGGCCTCACCTTGAGAAGAAAAACAGATTAATTTATTTGAAAATTGTGTCTGTTTTTCAGGACTCTGTGAACTCAGCGTTTGCGGCCCTGTTCCTGCTGGTTATTTGTATCGCGGCCGTTGTCCTCAGGACCACAGCGGGAATCATCACCGGCTCGGTGAGTGTGGGTGGGGATGTGCTCTCCCAGCGTGACTGACTTCCTCTGGTGGAACTGACCACTGGACCTCCCATCCTGTCCTCTCACCTTCTCACTCGCACCTCTCCCTCTAAGCCCGGTCGCCTGGTGGGTGGCACGGTGACGCAGCGGGTAGAGCTGCTGCCTCGCAGCACCAGAGACCCGGGTTGGTTCATGACTACATGAGCTATCTGCACCGTGTTTGTACATTCTCCCGTGACCACATGGGTTTTCTCCAGGTGCTCTGGTTTCCTCCAATGCCCCAAAGACGTACGGACTTGTAGTTAATTGGCTTCTGTAAATTGTCCTTTGTGTGTAGGATAGAACTAGTGTGATCTTTGGTCGGTGCGGACTTGGTGGGCAAGAGGGCATGTTTCCATGCTCTATTTCTAAACAAACCAAACTAATTAGTTTAAATTGGCTTAATGGTGAATGACAAATAAATTGTATCTTGATCTTGATCTTGGTCAGCATGGACACTCTGGGCCAAAGGGGCTGGCCTTGTGTTGGACTGTTCTATGTTCAGCGTTGGAGAGTTGTCAGCTTGAGAAGACCTTAGGGCTGAGAATAACGAAGGCTCTGAGTCTTTCTAGATGCTAACCATCTTCTGTCTAATTTTATCTCCAGGTCTTTGGGTTCCTCGGAGTCGTAGTCTACGCAGTTGACACGTACGTAATATTCAGCCTCATAACATTCAACCAAACAAAGGCCACAAGCGTACCAGCCAGATAGTCACGCGTGTCCAGTAACGTGACCTTCTGACTCATCTCCTGATGGACCTTCAGCCCCTTCTACACCACGCTCAACTCATCACTGCATTTCTGAAACTTTCTGTGATCTTCTCTTGGGCCTCCTTGGAATTGACGATGGGCGCGTGCTTTACCACCTCAACATGAAGTAAAGCCTCTCATCGAACGTTATCAGAACAGCATTCATCGAGTTGTAGAGTCATACAGCAAGGAAACAGGCCCTTCGGCCCAACTCATCCATGCCGACCAAGATGCCCCATCTATACTTATCCCACCTGCCCGCATTTGGCCCATGTCCCTCTAAATTACCTGCCACATAATAGGGTTGGTACAGGTGAGGACGTTTTTTTGATCGGCTGATGATTGGACAAAAGCCACAGATGTAAAGCAGAAGGTGCGAGACAAAAGGATTGAATAGTTGCAAATTGTGAAGATACGAGGAAGGAATGTAGGTGCAAGGGGGAAATAGAAATGACACGAGTTGTTGTTTCTCTCACTATTCTTGCTTTTTTTATTAATTAAATTCCATAGGAATTCATTTTTATGTTGGAAATTTAAATTTTTTGTGAGTCATTTGTGAATTTGGTAATGGGGAATTTCCAGTCAGCCACACTGACGTAACTTGGGTATACACTGTAAACATGTTGCAGCTTCAATAAAACAATCGCCAAATTCTTATTTTGTCATTAGTTTTAGATTTAGAAATGCAGTGTGAAAACAGGCCCTTTGGCCCACCGAGTCCATGCCAACCACAATCAGCCATGCTCTAGTTCTAACCTACACATTAGGGCCAATTTTACCTAAGCAAATGAATCTACCAACCATTTGCATGTATTTGGGATGTGAGAGGAAACCGGAGCACCCAGAGAAAACCCATGTGGTCACAGTGAGAACGTGCAACCTCATACTGACAGCACCCAAGGACAGGATCGAAGGCGAGTCTCTGGCGCTGTTAGACAACAACTCTAACGCTGCACCACTGTGTTATTGACGCAAAGTTCAAGAGTATTTAATTGTCATATGTACCAGCAACGGAACAATTACATTCTTACTTGCTGCAGCTTAACAGGCCCACCAACACAATACTGCACAAATAAATATACAATAATCATACAGTAAAGTAATAATCAGTAATATTTGGTACATGGATTTTCATGTCGCTGGTCCTGCGAGTTACTACCGGGGTGCAGTCATTGTTGCAATGCAAAGGACAATAACAGGGCAGCCATTCCATATCCAGTATGATGGCAGGGGTGGGAAATGTAAATTGCATTTGATATGGAAGTGGGTAACTAACCAAAAACAGAGTGCTGGGATCAGTGGGACAATTTTGAATAAGCTATCTGTAAATAGTGAGGTGTCCCAGGGATCAACTATATACCTCGTAACAATAATAAACAGAAGCCTAAACTAATCAGTTTGCAAAGCTATAAAGCACATGTTAACTTGCAGCAGAGCTAAACTTGTGGTAGGACAAACTTGGGTGAGGAAATATTCCAGATTTGAGGACAGCTTCTTCACAGCTGTTATCAGGCAACTGTACAGTCCTCTCGTCAGCTAGAGAGCCGTCCTCAACTCCCACCCACCTCACTGGGAATCTTTGAACTATCTTTAATTGGTCTTTATCAGACTTAATATATACTAAATGTTGCACCATTTATCACTTATCTGTACATGGTGGACTGTTTGACTGTAATCATGCATAGTCTTTCCACTGACTGGATGAGCACGCTTCCCTCCCGGCCTTGGATTAAATTTTTCCCCCTCACTCGGTTATAGCGGTCAATTGGCAATTACGGACACCATCCCCCTCTTCCCATGGTCCATTTTTCCAAGGGTTTGCTGCAATCATGTGAAGAGATATGGCATATTACTGAGTGCTCTAACAAACCCCGACAAAGCATTCCAGAAAGTATCCTAGGTACACAAAAATGCTGGAGAAACTCAGCGGGTGCAGCAGCATCTACGGAGCGAAGGAAATATTGTGTACCTTCGATTTTCCAGCATCTGCAGTTCCATCTTAAACACCAGAAAGTATCCTGCCTGATTGCATCATGACTTGGTTTGGCAATTCCAAAGCACAGGATTGCAAGAGGCTGCAGAGAGGGGTGGACTCAGCCCAGTCCATCACGGGCATCGCCTTTCTCACCATCTAAAGTCTCTACACCGGGCGCTGCGTCAAGTATGATCACGGATCCCCACCATCCGGGCTGTGCCCTCTCCTCACCGCTACTGTGTCGGGCAGGAGGTACAGGAGCCTGAAGCCCCACACCGCCAGATTCAGGAACGAGCGACTTCACTCCAACCATCAGGTTCTTGAACCGACCCGCACAACCCTAATCCCACCTCAGCAACGGAACACTACGCACCTCTTCCACTACAGTGGACTTGATTTTGTTATTCATTTCCACTAATGTCTTATTTTTTTACACGATATTTTTATTTTTTCTGTCGTTAGAATGTATGTATAATTTATGTTTTTTGTGTGTTGTCTGAGCCTATGTGCCTGTGATACTGCTGCAAGTAATATTTTCATTGTACCTGCAATGGCACGGCACAATTGAGGCAGCACCAAGCCGCAGCGGTAGAGTTGCTGCCTCACAGCACCAGAGACATGACTTCGATCCTGACCTCGGCTGCTGTCTGTGCCGTCTTCACACGTTCTCACTGTGACCGCGTGGACTATCTCCGGGTGCTCTGTTTTCCTCCCACATTCCAAAGATGTGCAGGTTTTTAGGTTAATTGGCTTCTGTAAAATTGTCCCTAGTGTGTAGGATCGTGCTAATGCATGGGTGATCGTTGGTCGGCATGGACTTGGTGGGCCGAAGGTCCTGTTTCCACACTGTATCGCTAAACTAAACTGCACCTCCTCGCACTTGTACAAACGATAATAAACTTGACTTGACTTGAAGGAGTCCTGAGCCTGTTTTACGTGTTCTAGCAAATCCACCTGCAGCAATGTGAAGATCGTAAGATGATTACTTAGTGATATTGATTGGGAGATAGATTCTGAACATTAACCCGTGTATACTGGTGCCTTGAGAGGGCGTACAATGCACTGGAGGAGCTCATGGGGCTTGTTTCGTTTAGTTTAGTTTAGTTTAGTTTAGTTTAGTTTAGTTTAGAGATACAGCGTGGAAACAGACCCTTCGGCCCACTAAGTCCATGCTGATCAGCGATCACCCATACACTAGTTCTATCCTACACACTAAGGACAATGTACAGAAGCCAATTAACATGCAAACCTGCACGTCTGTGGAATGTGGGAGCAAACCGGAGCTCTGGGAGAAGACCCACACCCGTCACAGGGAGAACATGCAAACTCCATACAGACAGCACCCTAGGTCAGGATCGAACCTGGGTCTCTGGCACTGTGAGGCAGCAACTCTACTGCTGCGCCACCGTGCCATCCTTGCCCTGGTGCCCCCGGTGAGGGCTTGACCTTTGAGCCGGCAGCCGACCCTCCTCACCCCACAGGAGGGGCTGGTCAGCGTAGGAACATGAATCCCTTGAATACTGGCTTTGGTCTGCCCTGGATGGGCGAAGGTTGCCTCTATTCCCGCCACTGATCTTCCCAAGAAGGCAGTGTCCTTCCTGGAAGTAAGAGCACCTGACCTGTGGTGCTGTCTGTGTGGAGTTTGCTTGTTCTCCCTGTGACTATATCGCGTGCGTTTCCTCCGGATGCTCTGCTTTCCTCCCACTTCCCAAAGACAACATCCCATGTTCCACTCTTCAACACCAGTATATCCCTCCTCGGATTCTATTATATTCTAATCCCCTCAAAATGAAAACTAAAGGGCCTGTCCCACTTACGTGACCTTTACAGTCGACTGCCAGCACCCATGATAGGTCACCAAAATTTTCAACATTGAAAAATCAGCTGCGACCAGAAAGTCGCTACAACTCTTTGGAGACCTCTCAAGACCATAGGAGACCTCTCACAACCATAGGAGACCTCTCACGATCATAGGAGACCCCTGGCGACATGTCGCGGGTGACCTCTCATGACCGTAGGAAACGTCTCACAACCGTACAGCCTGTATGGTCGTAAGAGGTCTCCTGTGGCCGTGAGAGGTCACCAGAGTCTTTTTGGTCGCCGCTGAATATTCAACATGTTGAAAATTTCGGCGACCCATCACGGGTGCCAGCAGTCGCCTATAACGGTCACGATAGTGGGACAGGCCCTTAACATTGTATTTGCCAGCACTGCATTTGAAGTGGCAGCAGTTACCATGAAGAGTTAAACCTGCGTAAAATGCAGAGCTCCTTTTTGAGGAAACAGATGGAATATTTTTCCCTTCTGCTCTGTCCACTTTCTGCCCAGTTTCCTGTATCATGCCATTTCGCGGTATTTGTATTTATACATTACTTATTCTTGGCATTTGATCCAAATTGAATAAACATTTTTAAACATGTTCATTGCTTTCACAAGGAACTGCAGATGCTGGGATCTTGTGCAAAAAAACACAAAGTGCTGGAGAAACTGGGTCGGGCAGTTTGAAGAAGGGTCCTGACCCGAAACGTGGCCTATCCATGTTCTCCAGAAGTGCTGCCTGACTCGCTGAGTTACTCCAGCACTTTACGTTTTTTTGCTCATTGCTTCATCATGTTCAGTTTTGGTCACCTTGCTGTGGGATGGATGTTATTAAGCTGGAAAGGGTTTAGAGAAAAAGTACATGGAAAATTTATCAGGACACGAGGGCCTGAGCCACAGAGGGAGGTTGGGCAGGTTAGGACTTTATTTATTGAAATGAATGATGCTTTATTGTCGAGTCACAGCAATATACTTTGTTTTGCACAACAAAGGTATGCAAAGAGTGGCCACATAAAGGGCAGTGACAAAGTTACAATGTATCCTACAGCAGGCCCTCCTTGGTTCTCCCCCCCACCCCCTCAATGTAAGAGGCTGAGGTGTGATCTTATAGAGGCGCATACAATCATGAGGGGAATAGATAGAGTGAATGCCCAGTGTTTTTTACTACCAGTGGGGGAATCCAGAAATAGAGGGCACAGCATTAAGGTGAGAGGGGAAAGATTAAATAGGAAGCTGTGGGGCAGCTTTCTTACACAGAGGGTATATATGGAACAAGCTGCCAGAGAAAGTAGTATAACACCATTTGAGAGACATTTGGATAGCTACACGGATAGTTTAGTTTAGTGTCACGTGTGCCGAGGAACAGTGAAAAGCTTTTGTTGCATGCTAACCAGTCAGTGGAAAGATTATACATGATTACAATCAAGCGTTGACACTGTATAAATGCAGGATAAAGGGAATAACATTTAGTATGTGATAACGTCCAGCAAAGTCTGATTAATGATAGTCCGAGGGTCTCCAATGACTAATGGTAAACACTGCCCAGTCCATCATCGGCTCTGACCTTCCTTCCATCAAGGGGATCTATCGCAGTCGCTGCCTCAAAAAGGCTGGCAGTATCATCAACGACCCACACCATCCTGGCCACACACTCAACTCCCTGCTACCTTCAGGTAGAAGGTACAGGAGCCTGAAGACTGCAACAACCAGGTTCAGGAATAGCTACTTCCCCACAGCCATCAGGCTATTAAACCTGACCCGGACAAAACTTTGATAATTAATAACCAATTATCTATTATTTGCACTTTATCATTTTATTTATTCATGTGTGTGTATATTTATATTATAGTATATGGACACATTGATCTGTTTTGTAGTAAATGCCTACTATGTTCTGTGTGCTGAAGCAAAGCAAGAATTTCATTGTCCTATCAGGGACACATGACAATAAACTAACTTGAACTTGAACGATAGGAAAGGATAGGTATGGTTAAGAAGAATATGGGCCAAATGCAGGCAGGTGGGACTTGCTTAGATAGGGCATATTGACCATCATGAGCAAGATAGGTTGAAGGGCCTGTTTCCGTACTGTATGGTACTAGGACTCTAAAAGATTATTGGCTGTTGGTGCTGTAAATTGGGATGTAGGAGGAAACCGGAGCACCCGGAGGAAACTCATACGGTCACAAGGAGAATGTGCAAACACCACACAGACAAAAGGCACACAAGGTCAGGTTGGAACCCGGGTGTCCAGCGCTGTGAGGCAGCGGATATACCTGCTGCATCACTGTATCGACCTACTATGGGGGGGATGGGGGACATAAACTGAGTTTGGGTAGGATTGGGGTCTTAATAGAAGTAGTAGAAACTTGATGGGCCAAATGCCCTTCTGTGTGACTCATTGACTCAAATCATCACACCTCAGTACTACAAAAATGAGAAAATTAGACAGAATAACACAGGAAGCGTGTTAGCGAGTTTGTTTTTGAAATCCATCAACTCTGCAACTCTGCAAATCTTGCAAATACTGGCCAGAGGTAATTTAGTTTGGTTTAGTTTAGTTTAGTGTCACGTGTACCAAGGTACAGCGAAAAGCGTTTTGTTGCATTCTATCCAGTCAGCGGACAGACTATATATGATTACAATCGAGCCGTCCACAGTGTACAGATACATGATAAAGGGAATAACATTTAGTGCAAGATAAAGTCCGGTAACGTTTTATTAAAGATAGTACGAGGGTCTTCAATGAGATGGATGGTAGCTCAGGACTGCTCTCTAGTTGGTGATAGGATGATGGTTCAGTTGCCTGATAACAGAATAAAGGGGAGGTCATTTAAGGCTGAGGTGAGAAAAAACTTTTTCACCCAGAGAGTTTTGAATGTATGGAATTCCCTGCCACAGAGGGCAGTGGAGGCCAAGTCATTGGATGGATTTAAGAGAGAGTTAGATAGAGCTCTAGGGGCTAGTGGAGTCAAGGGATATGGGGAGAAGGCAGGCACGGGTTATTGATAGGGGACGATCAGCCATGACCACAATGAATGGCGGTGCTGGCTCGAAGGGCCGAATGGCCTCCTCCTGCACCTATTTTCTATGTTTCTATGTTAACAGCTAGTAAGAAACTGTTCCAGAATCTGGAGATGTGTGCTTTCACACTTCTCTACCTCTTGCCTGATGGGAGAGGGGAGAAGTGGGAATGCCGGGGTAAGACTCGTCCTTAATTATGCTGGTGGCCATGCCGAGGCAACGTGAAATGTAGACTGAATCAATGGAAGGGAGGCAATTCTCTGCAATTTATTGCCGTTTGGATGGAGCTGTTCCCAAACCATGCTGTGATGCATTTGAATACTTGAGACCCAAAACCTCAGACCCATGTCTAAAGAAGGGTCTCAACCTGAAACGCCACCTATCCATGTTCTCCAGAGATGCTGCCCGAGCCGCTGATTTGCTCCAGCACTTTGTGGCTTTGTCTTTGTAAACCAGCACCTGCAGTTCCTTGTGTCCACCTAAACTCTGTGCCCACCCTAAAGGTTACACCTGAGGCAGCTCAATGGAAAATTTAAATTGCAGAAACTTAAAAGCTAAGAAAAATAGAAACTAACCATATGTTGGTTTATACCAAAGATGGGCATAACGTGCTGAAGAAGGGTCTCAAGCCGAAACACCACCCATTCATGTTCTCCTGAGTTGCTGCCTGACCCATTGACTTAAACCAGCACTTTGTGTCTATCTTTGGGATATTTATATTCGGCATCTCACCATGATTCAGGAACCCCCTGTAAAAGGAGCGCTTGAAATACAAACCATCAACACGTTTTTGCTCAAAAGATATATATTTGCATCAGTTTCCGTACAGTTTATTTTTAGAAAAGAACTTTGCAAAAGATACTGAAAGTTACCGACAAGCTTTTTTTTAATATAAAGAGGGGGGGGGGGGGGGGGGGCGGTTGTAGCTGATTTATTTTGCAAACTTGTTTTAAGTTCTATAAAATTGGAAAGTTTGCAACTTCACGATTGCTTGCAAAGGTTCGAATGCAAAGACATTGTCAAGGATGACCAAGACGCTGACAATATTGTTTTGCAATTATTTGCAAAGTTTCAATAACTAATTTCAGCAGAGCTGAGGGGTGATTGGGTTTTAACAACGCAGAGCTGTTGCTGATTTCACTCAGTCCCCTTGCTTTTTTTTTTAATTTCCTGTTTGCTGGGTATTTTTGCTGTAATAGTTCCATTGTTTCTAGCCCTTACACTGGACATCCCAAGTCTCTGCACACTGTTTCCGTTTTCCGCTGAAGTCCCTCTGTATTTTTTTTTTCCCCAAGTGCTCCAATTTCCCCCCCAATTTAAACTTATTTTGCTCACCCTCACCCTCTCCCTCCTCCCCTCCCCTCATCACCCAGAACCAGTGTGGAGATGAGCGAGTGCGAATCACCGGAGCCTAGTCCCCAGTCCCAACCGGGGCTTGGCGCTTTAATCGCGGACAGAGCTTTCTTGACTTCTCGGAAGGGTTTGCTGCTGGCCGCCGAGGTGGTGAGTGTCCGCAATCGCTGACAAATCCGCACTCCCCTCCACCGCATTCCCTCGTTCTGCTTACAGCATCGGCGCCGATGACAACTAAAGCTTCGCTCAAACGGTGCCAAAAGAAACAGCCCTCTGTTAATCGCAGAGTTCCTGTTTGTTTTGGCAACGGGTCGCAAGCTTTTGTATGGATAGCAATTGGGGAATTTGTAAGAATCATGTGTAGGTAGGAAGGAACTGCATATGCGGGTTTACACCGAGGATAGACACAAAATGCTGGAGTAACTCAGCGGGACAGGCAGCATCTCTGGAGAGAAGGAATGGGTGACTTTTCGGGTCGAGGCCCTTCTTCAGACTGTTGTAAGCAAAGATACTGGAGCGGAGAAGGTCTAAGATCGTTCGTTGTAAGACCTTGTAAGAATCAAAGATCCTATAGCAAAGGATCTTTGTCCTATAGCGAGCTAAAGGATCTTTGGTAAGAATGATGCCTGATTTTCAAGATGCATGTTTGAAGTTCTACAGAACTCCGTTCCCCAAGCCCCCTTGTGTCCACGGATCTACACTGCTCCCACATCCCTCTCTCCAGCTTTACATTTCACTCCTCTTCCTTTCCTTATCTGACGACTTAATCTGTCTCATTTTCACGCTTTACCGCTCCCTCCACAACTCCTTGGTTTACTCATCCCTTCCCACCTTCCCCAGGTACTTTCCCCTGCAACCACAGGAGATGTAACACCTGTCCTTATACCTCCTCGGAAGTAGACACAAAAAGTTGGAGTAACTCAGCGAGTCAGGCAGCATCTCTGGAGAAAAGGAATAGGTGACGCTTCAGGTAGAAACCCTTCTTCAGACTGAGTTTATACCTCCTTCCTCAGCTCAATCCAGGGGCCCCAGCAGTCATTTCAGGTGAGCAGAGGTTCACATGCAGCGCTCTTAACCTCATCTGATGCCTGGCCCATTCAGTTCCTCCAGCACTTCATGTTTTACTCAAGATTCCAGCATCTGCAGTCCCTTATGTCTCTACCCCTATACACACCCAACCACCTGCCAAACTCCCCACCCCTACTCACCTATATCTACCTATCACATGCTAGGAGACCCAAGGAACTGCAGGTGCTGGAATCTTTGGGAAAAAAAACACAAAGTGCTGGAGGAACTTTGTGGGTTAGGCAGCATCTGTGGAGGGAATGGATGTTTTGGGTTGTGACCCTTCTTCAGACAATGGAGCAGTGGGAGGAAGCTGGAAAGGAGAGGTGGGGCAAGACAAGGGACTACCTGTCCCTCTCATCATTTTATAAACTTCTATCATAGAAACATAGAAATTAGGTGCAGGAGTAGGTCATTCAGCCCTTCGAGCCTGCACCGCCATTCAATATGATCATGGCTGATCATCCAACTCAGTATCATGTACCTGCATTCTCTCCATACCCCCTGATCCCTTTAGCCACAAGGGCCACATCTAACTCCCTCTTAAATATAGCCAATGAACTGGCCTCAACTACCTTCTGTGGCAGAATTCCAGAGCTTCACCACTCTCTGTGTGAAAAATGTTTTCCTCATCTCGGTCCTAAAATATTTCCCCTTATCCTTAAACTGTGACCACTTGTTCTGGACTTCCCCAACATCGGGAACAATCTTCCTGCATCTAGCCTGTCCAACCCCTTAAGAATTTTGTAAGTCTCCGGGTCTCCCCTAAGCCTCCAACGCTTCAGACAAAACAATTCAAGTTGTCCAACCTCCCCTTAAAGCTAATATTCTGTAATCCAGGAAGCATCTTGGTAAATCATTTTGGCACCCTTACCAAATCCTCCATTTCCTTCATGTAATGAGGCAACCAGAATTGCATAGATTTGTTTAGTTTAGTTTAGAGGTGTAGTGCGGAAACAGACCCTTCAACGCACTGACCAACAATCATCCCGTACAGTAGCACTATCCTACACACCAGGGACAATTTACAATCTTCACCAAAGGCAATTAACCTACAAACCTGCACGTCATTGAAGTGTGGGAGAAAACCGGAGCGCCAGGAGAAAACCCATGAGGTCACAAGGAGAATGGGGTCAAGGAAAGTGCATTCACGTTGCGTCCTATTTCCACCAATCTTTCCACCACAAGAAGCGCAAGACAGAATTGTATACAGATGCCGAAAAGTGTGTTCAGCTCTGGCTGAACAATTTCTAATCTTGTGATGTGGACTCGATAAGAACACAGGGAGAATGTACAAACTCTGTACATACAAACTCTACTGATGCACCACCGTGCCACCCAGATAATTGTATTGCTGCTTTTAGCAAGCTATAAACATGCATCCTCGATTCCTTCTCTACATCAATGCTTCTTAGGGATCTGCCATTTACTGCTAAAAAGCATTTAGTCGTAGAGGTATACAGCATGGAAACTGAGACCTTGCCCACACCGGCCGTCTACACCTTCCCCAACTACACTAGTCCCACTTGCCTCCATTTGGCCCATATCCCCCTAAATGTGCCCTATCCATGTACCCGTCTAAATGTTTCTTAAACGTTGCAATAGTAACTGCCGCAAACTACCTAGTCTGGCAGCACATGCCATACACCCACCACCCTTTGTGTGAAAAGGTTACCCTTAAGGTTCCTATTAAATCTTTCCCCCCTCTTCTTAAACCCATGTCCTCAACTCTGGACAAGAGACTGTGCATTTTCACGATCTATTCCTCTCATGTATTTTGTGCACATGATTTGAAATGCTTGACTTTATAACTCACACCCCCCTTTACACAATACAGAGATACTTATGGTAAATGGATATGTTTAAAAGGATATGGGCCAAACATGGGCAAATGTACAAGTTTAGATGAGGCATCTTGGTTGGCATGGATGAGTTGGGATAAAGGGCTTGTTTCCGTGCTGGAAGACACTGTGACTTTGCACCTTTGGAAGGATGTAATCGACCGGAAGAGGCTGCAGAGACCGTTTCTTTATAGGGCCCCAGAGACGTGTGGTTGGAGCTATTGGTGTTACAAGAGGAAGGTGGGGGGGGGGGGAAATAGAGATGTTGTAAGTCATGAGCAAAGTAGAAAGTGTTCCTATTGACAAAAGATCTGTAGCTGGAGCGATACAGCATGGTGGTGCAGTGTAGGGTGGCACAGTGATGCAGTGGTACAGTTGCTGCCTTACAGTGCCAGAGACCCAGGTTCAATCCTGACTATGGAAGCTTGGCTGTATGTAGTGTGTACATTCTCCCTGTGACCGCGTGGGTTTTCGCTGGGTAGTTCGATTTCCTCCCACATTCCAAAGAAGTACAGGATTGTAGGTTAATTGACTTGTAAATTGTAAATTGTCCCTAGTGTGTGTGTAGGATAGTGTTAGTCTGCGGGGATTGTTGGTCAGCGCAGACTCGGTCGGCTGAAGGGCCATTTTTCCATGCTGTATGTCTAAACTAAACTAAATTAAACTAGAGGAGACGAGAAAGATGAGAATGGGGACATGAGGAAGTGCAGATGGTAGAATCCTGAGTGAAAAGCACAAACTGCTGGAGGAACTCAGCAGGTCAGGCAGCATCTGTGGAGGGCATGGACAGAAGACTTTACATTTCACTCTTCCTCTCCTTATCTGACACCCTTTTGTCACCTTTTCACATCCAGCCTTTCTTACTCCACCCATCTGCCCATCCCCCCCCCCCCCCCTCACCTCCATCCACCTATCACTCGGCAGACTTTCTCGTGCCCCCACCACTCTATCCAGCTTTCTCCACCGTGCTCCATCAGTCTGAAGAAAGGTTCCGATCCGAAAAATCGTCTATATCCATTCCCTCCACTGATGTTGCCTGGCCCGCTGAGTTCCTCTTGAGCTTTGTGTTTTACTCAGGCGGGACGGATACGGCAGGGGGTGAATGGGGGCGTGGAGAGTTAGCAACTGAGCGGGAACTTCAGAGGTCAGGTGGAGAAATACTTGGTCCATGGCATCCTAGACTGATTGGGCAGTTCCTTCAAAGAGCCGGCAGGAGTACATTGGGCTGAATGGCCCCAGGGCCAAATGGCAGCATTGTTGGCGCAGCAGTAGAGTTGCTGCCTTACAGCGCCAGGGACCCAGGATTGATCCTGACTACGGGTGCTGTCTGTGTGGAGTTTGTACCTTCTCGCTGTGACCGCGTGGGATTTCTCCGTGTGCTCTCAAACTCCAAAGATGTGCGGGGTTGTAGTTTTTGGAACAATTGTAAATTGTCCCAAGTGTGTATGATGGTGTGAGTGTATGGGTTGATCGCTGGTCGATGGGCCAAAGGGCCTGTGTCCGGCTGTATCGCCAATGTCTCCTGTGACCATTCCATAGGTGGCGAGGGGCTGCTTGAGGTGTCGAAGGGTGCATGGGGTAGAGTGGGGGGGTAGAGATATGTGTAAGGGGGGAGGGGAGGGGGTATGACTGGCCTGGGGGTGGTGAGGCAACCCCGCCGTGACATGCTAATGTTGACACTCACCTCCTCCCCACTCTAGGTGTTGTCCTTTATCATCTTCATCTGCTACCTGGCATCGTCCGTGGTCTTCCTCTTCACCGCGCCGCTCATCGAGTTCCTGCTCGCTCTGACCGCATACTACCTCTATGTGACCAAGTTTGTCGAGCGCTTTAGGGGCTTTCACTGCCCTCTCATCGTAAGTAACTTCCCTCATCGTTGGTACCTCCCCAACCCTGCTCCCTCAGATAGCGCTGGGCACCTGCCTCAGCAAGGACACCACACATAATCAAGTATGAGTCTCACCCTCTTCTCCCCTCTCCCATCAAACAAGAGGTACGGAACTGTGTAAACGCACACCTCCAAATTCAGAAGGTAGACAAAAACGCTGGAGAAACTCAGCGGGTCAGGCAGCAGCTATGGAGCGAAGAAATAGGTGACGTTTGAAACATAGAAACATAGAAATTAGGTGCAGGAGTAGGCCATTCGGCCCTTCGAGCCTGCACCGCCATTCAATATGATCATGGCTGACATTCCAACTCAGTATCCTGTACCTGCCTTCTCTCCATACCCCCTGATCCCCTTAGCCACAAGGGCCACATCTAACTCCCTCTTAAATATAGCCAATGAACCCCTTCTTCAGGGCCGAGACCCTTCTTCAGGGTCAGTTTCTTCGCAGCTGTTATCAGGCAACTGAACCATCCTATCAACAACTAGAGAGCAGTCCTGACCTCCCATCTACCTCATTGGAGACCCTCATTGGAAACGAACCTTTAATTGGACTTTAAGTGTTATTCCCTTTATCCTGTATCTGAACACTGTGGACAGCTCGATTGTAATCATGTATAGTCTTTCCGCTGACTGAATAGCACGCACATAACACGTCTCTCGGACACGTTACAATAAACTAAACTAAACTGAATTTTAACAAGTTATTGTTCATCAGCTGTACCTCGATACATGTGATAATAATGAGGGGAATAAATAGGGTGCATGCACTGAGCATTTTACCGAGCATATGGGAATTTAAAAATAAGAGGGCGTATGTTTAAGGACACAGAGGCAAAATTTAATATGAACTTGAGGGGCAACTTTTTCACACAGTGGGTTGTAGGTATATGGAATGATCTGTCAGATGAGGTAGTTGAGGCAGGTCATATAACATTTAAAAGACACTTGGATATGGGACGTTTAGAGGGATATGGGCCAAATGCAGGCAAATGGGACTCGTGCAGATGGAGATTTTGGTCGACTCGGGCAAGTGGAGCTGAAGGATGTGTTTCTGTGCCGTGTGACTATGTCTCTGTAATAAACCTAAATATATAACCCAGCAACTTATGCTTCATTGGAGTAAATAGCCAGACAAGGGGAGGAAGAGTGAAATGTAAAGCTGGGTCAGTTGGAGGAGGGGATATGGGTGGAAGGGGACAGAGAGGTGAAAGAGGGGGATAGATGGGGAATTTGGGACGGGGGTGGGTGATGAGTGTATGTAAGAGAAGCAAGGAGCAGGTTGAGTGGGGTCTCATGTAGATGTTATCCAGCATGATACCAGTTATTACAGCAGCCTGCAGTCTCGAATCTGTAGCTTCTTCCAATGCAATTTATTTTGATCGAAAACCTTGCAGGATTTCCTCCGCTGCATCACCGCTGCCATCATCTTCTTTGCGATCTCGATTTACGCCGTCACAAAGAGTAGCGCGGGCTCGAAGGCGGCGGGCGTGAGTAGCCTTACTCCCTGGTTCCACCCATCCCCTCACTCTCCCTCCCCTCACTCTCCCTCCCCAGCCCTCCCGCCCCCTCACGCTCTCCCACCACGGCTCCCCACTCCTTCCCTGACTTGCCCATCCTCTCCCCACCTAGTCTCCTCCTTCCCCCTCTTGTGCCTCCCCTCCCCACTCTCCTCTTCACCAATCCGCCTCCTCCCTGATCGTCCTCTCCACCACCTCTTCCCTCTCATCCCCCATCCTCTCCCTTCTTGTCCCCCTACCTTACCCACCTCTCACCCTTCACCCTTCCCACTTCCACAGATCTTTGGGTTCGTGGCCACCGTTGTCTTTGCCTTTGATTTCTACGGCATCTTCAACCAGCTGGTGATCTTCATCAACCCACAGGAGCTGCCCACCCACACCGCCACCATCAGGAAGTCCACAGGTATGGCGGCACCTGGGCCCGCACCCACTCCCCACCAGCCTGCATTTGTATGTCCCCTGCAAAAGACTCTCAGCCACTTCACAAGACCCCAATACCAGCCCGTTAGAGCATCTGCCTCACAGCGCCAAAAACCCAGGTTCGATCCTCACCTCGGGTGCTGTCTGTGTGGAGTCTGCACATTTTCCCTATGACCACGCGGGTTTTCTCTCGGTGCTCCGGGTTCCTCCCTTGTAGGTTAATTGGTCTCTGGAAATTGCACTGACAATGAAGGTGAAAGGGGGATAACATAGAACTGATGTGAATGGGTGATCAATGGTCGGCATGGTCTCGGTGGGCCGAAGGGCCTGTTTCCATGCTGTATCTTTCAATCAATCAAGAAGTCAGAAGTTGTAGTGCATGTTGGCACAAACGAAGTTGTAAAGAAGGGGATGAATATTCTGTAGCGTGACTTTAGAGAGCTCAGAAAAGTGCTGAAAAACAGAACCTCCAGGGTGGTTATCTCCGGTTTGCTTCCAGTTCCTTGTGCTGGCGAGAGCAGGAACAGGGATATACAGGACCTGAATGGGTTGCTGAGGAACTGGTGCAGGGATTTAGATTCTTAGACCACTGGGATCTGTTTTGGAGTAAGGGGGAACTGTACAAAAGGGGCGGATTGCACCTTAACAGGTGGGCGACCAACATTCTGGTAGGCAGGTTTGTTACTGCTACATGGGTGGTTTTAAACTGAATAAGGAGGGGGGATGTCAAATGGGATAATCAAGGATGGAGTTAAAGGGAAAGGGAGTAAAGGGATAGTTAATGACACCAGAATTAACGGGAAAGGAAGCTCACAAAGGGATAGGAGAGTACGGCCAAGTGTAATAGTGATCGATGTGAAAGGTGAGATGCGTAAGGAATTCAAAGTATTGTATTTGAATGCGTGAAGTATAAGAAATAAAGTAGATGAGCTTGAGGCTCAGTTAGAGGTTGGTAGATATGACATTGTGGGGATTACTGAGACGTGGCTGCAGGAGGTTCAGGCCTGGAAATTTAATATTCAGGGTTATATATCCTATAGAAAGGACAGGCAGGTGAACAGCTCTTCTGGTGAGGAATGGAATCAGTCCCTTGCGAGGGAAGACATAGGGACTGACGAGGTGGAGTCACTGTGGATTGAGTTGAGGAATTGCAAAGGCAAGAAGACACTAACTGGCATTATCTAGAGACCCCCAAATAGTAGCCCGGATGTAGGGTGTAAGTTGCAGCAGGAGTTAAAACTGGCATGTAACAAAGGTAATGCCACTGTGGTGATGGGGGATTTCAATATGCAGGTGGACTGGGAAAATCCGGTTGGTTCAGGACCCCAAGAAAGAGAGTTTGTAGAATGCCTCCGAGATGGAGTCTTAGAGCAGCTTGTAATGGAGCCGACCAGAGAAAAGGCAATTCTGGATTTAGTATTGTCCAATGAACCAGATTTGATAAGAGAACTCGAGGTAAAGGAACAGCTTGGAGGTAGTAATCATAATATGATTCATTTAAATCTGTAATTTGAGAAGGAGAAGGTTAAATCGGAAGTGTCAGTGATGTAGTTTCATAGGATAACAGAAGGAAACAAAATGGGCAATACGGGCTGAAAAGATGAAGTACGAGGGGAAGCT
The DNA here is from genome assembly GCF_028641065.1 of Leucoraja erinaceus. NCBI lineage: Eukaryota > Metazoa > Chordata > Chondrichthyes > Rajiformes > Rajidae > Leucoraja > Leucoraja erinaceus. The sequence goes on along the minus strand of NC_073393.1, from coordinate 21,677,633 downwards.
GGCCAGGAATATAAAGAAGGACAGTAAAAGCTTCTGTAGATATGTTAAGGGAAAAAGTATAGCAAAGTCAAATGTGGGTCCTTTGAAGGCAGACACGGGTGAAATTATTATGGGGTACAAGGAAATGGTAGAAAAGCTGAACAGGTACTTCGGATCTGTCTTCAGTAAGGAAGACACAAACAATCTCCCAGAAGTACTGGAGGACAGAGGATCTAAGGGGGTCGAGGAACTGAAATAAATTTTCATTAGGAGAGAAATAGTATTGGGTAGGCTAATGGGACTGAAGGATGATAAACCCCCTGGGCCTGATGGTCTGCATCCCAGGGTCCTCAGGGAGGTGGCTCTAGAAATAGTGGACACATTGGTGATCATTTTCCAATGTTCAATAGATTCAGGATCAGTTCTTGTGAATTGTAGGATATTTTCAAGAAAGGAGCGAGAGAGAAAATGGGGAATTACAGACCAGTTAGCCTGACTTCAGTGCTGGGAAAGATGCTGGAGTCAATTATTAAATAGGTACAAAATGGGGCATTTGGATAGCAGTAAAAGGATTAGTCCAAGTCAACATGGATTTATGAAAGGAAAATCATGCTTGACTAATCTTGACAATTAAAATGGATAAAGGGCTGCCATGGGAGACTGGTGACTAAAATTAGAGCACATTGTATTGGGGGTAGGGTGTTGACATGGATAGAAAATTGGTTGGCAGACAGGAAGCAAAGAGTAGGAGTGAACGGGTCCTTTTCAGAATGGCAGGCAGTGGCGAGTGGAGTGCCGCAAGGCTCGGTGTTGGGGCCATAACTGTTTACCATATATATATATGATTTGGAAGAGGGAATTAGGAGCAACACTAGTAAGTTTGCAGATAACATGAAGCTGGGTGGCAGTGTGAACTGTGAAGAGGATGTTAGGAGGTTGCAGGGTGACCTGGACTGGTTGAATGAGTGGGCAGATGCGTGGCAGATGCATTATAATATAGATAAATGTGGGGTTGAAAAGACTAGACTTGTATTCACTGGAGTATAGAAGGATGAGGGGATCTTATAGAAACATATAAAATTATTAAAGGACTGGACAAGCTAGATGCAGGAAAAATGTTCCCTATGTTGGGCGAGTCCAGGACCAGGGGACTGTGGGGAGGCCACTTAAGACTGAGGTGACCGAGCCGGCTGCTTGCCCCTTTACCGGGGTTACACCTGCCCCCGGTTTGTACTTGAGAGGGACCACGTGCCGTCCTCGGGGAATTTCCGAGATCATTGGGCACCACGTGGGGTGGAAGTCATCCTCGATGTGGATTATAATATAGTTATATAGTAGTTTGTTTAGTATTTTTGTTTGACTCGTATTACGGTGGTGGGTTTTGTTTCGTTTTATATTTGTAAATATTAATATTGTAAATATTATTTTTAATAAATTAAATTATTTTTGGTTAGAAAAAAACAAGAAAGCCAAACTAAACAGTGCGGCACTCCCTCTGTACCGCCAGAAATTGTTGGCAGCTGTTTAACGGTTCTCTCTTTGGTCCCCAGGGGAAGATGCGGTGCCTTCAGACTCCGACAGCGAGTGAAGGGCCGGGACAGGTCGATCCTCGTGTGCGCGTGAGACCAGCGGCATGTTTACAACAAACCTCACCTGTGTACGTCACCCCCACAGCCCCCCCTCCCTGTGGACAGTACAGGCTGGGAGGTTCCCCCCCCCTCACCCTGATAACAGGCCAGAGATGTCACTGTGGCATCCACGGATCCCTGTTGCAACAATGACTCACTCTCAGGGATCTACAGACCTGACCCACCCAGGTGAATGATCCCACTGCTCCGTGTGGTCCCAACTATTCCTCTGCTGCCTGTCAGTGTTGTCTTTACAAGTCTCGCCCCTAACTCCAACTCACCACTACATCATGTTTCAGACATGTAATAGATACGCTCTTGATTCAACATGAAGGTTTCACTCTGGTACGGGGGGGGGGGGGCATTAGTGATCCCTCGCTCATCCTGTGTTCCTCTGCATTGGTGAAACCACAGGCAAATTATCCAATAAAATTAATTTGTTCAAAACATAAAGTGTTGGAGGAACTCAGCGGGTCAGGCAGCATCTGTGGAGGGAATGGACAGACAACTTTTCTCTACCCGGGGTGGGTGAAAACAGGAGGAGAGGAGGGGACAGGACAGGACATGGCGAGTGATGGGTCATCTTGAAGCAGACAAGGACGGGGAGGGGGGGGAGGAGGGGATGTATTTGTAGGTTATCTAAAAGTGGAGAATTCGATGTTCATACTGTTGGGTTGTCAGCTACCCAAGCGGTTCACTACAGCTCTGCCTTACCTGCGAGTGAGTGTCAGCTTGAGTCAAGGATCTTCCAGGAGACCGAGGAACTGGGCTCCGAACATCAGCCAATGACTACCTGCAGTCATGGAGGACGTGCCGGAGAAAGTGGGAGGCAGGTACAATAACAAAGCTTAAAAGACATTTTGACAGGTACATGGATAGGAAAGGTTTAGAGGGATATGGACCAAACACGGACATATGCAACCAACTTGGATGGGGCATGGACAAGTTGGGCCGAAGGGCCCGTTGCCCTCTAACAGTGCGGCGCTCCCTCACCACCCCTCCCAGTCCAGCATGCCCTCAATACCGGTCCCTGCTCTCTCTGCCTCAGGTGTATATACGCTTCCCCACTCAATTACAGAGTTTGCTGCACTCCGCCCTCAGGACCTTGCATTGCCACCAGCAGCACTGAACCTACAGTTTCTACGATTCGGTAACATGGAAAGTGGAAGCTGCCTGCCCTGCTGGGAGCTACAGCCACCGCACAGCGCTGCTCTCCACACTGGTGGTGGCACTGGAGGATTGAGGGAGGAAGTGGTTTTAGTCATGGGTTTGTGGGCATCCTGCCTCGGTGCTTACAGAAATGTACAGACAAAGGGAAACACAAAGTGGGAACTAAAACAGCTTCCTCTATTTTAAAAGTACATGGAACGATAGACACAAAATGCTGACATAACGCAGTGTGTCGGGCATAGGTGACGTTTTGGGTCGGGATCCGTCTTCACACATTTTTCACCAGTTTGAGGAATGGTCCTGACCCAAAACATCAACTATACCTCTTCTCCAGAGATGCTGCCCGACCCACTGAGTTACTCCAGTATTTTCATGTTCATAAGTTATAGGAGCTGAATTAGACCATCAAGTCTACCACCATTCAATCATGCCTGATCATTGTTCCCCTCTCAACCCCATTTCCCTGCCTTCCCCCGTAACCCCTGACACCCTTACTAATCAAAAATTTGTCAATCCCCGCCTTAAAAATATCCAATGACTTGGCCTCCACAGAGGTCTGTGGCAATGAATTCCACAGATTCACCACCCTCTCATTAAATAAATTCCTCCTCATCTCCTTTCAAAAGGCGTCCTTTTATTCTGAGGCTGTGCCTTCTGGTCCGAGACTCTCCCACTAGTGGAAACATCCTCTCCACATCCACACTGTCCAGGCCTCAATGAGATCCCCCCTCTCCCTCTCATCCAACTACAGGCCCAGGGCCTTCAACCGCTCATCATTTGTTAGACCAATCATTCCTCAGATCATTCTCATAAACATCCCTGCAATGCCAGCACATCCCCCCTCAGATAAGGGGCCCCAAACTGCTCACAATACTCCAAAAGTGGTCTGACCAGTGCTTTATAAAGCCTTAGCATTACATCCCTGTCTTTATATTCTAGCCCTCTCAAAATAAATGCTAGCATTGCATTTGTCTTCCTTACTACCATTTCGACTTGCAAATTAACTTTTTGGAAACCTGTACCAGCACTCCCAAGTCCCATTTTGTGTTTATCTTCAGTATAAACCAGCATCTGCAGTTCCATCCTGGAACATAGAACAATATAGCACAGGAGAAGACCCTTCAGCCCACAACGTCTGTGTCAAACATGATGCCACAAGTCCATCTCTTACTTGCCTGCACATAATCCGTATCCCTCCATATCCTTGTGCCTATTCAAAAGTCTCTTAAATGCCACTATCGTATCTGCCTCCTCACCACCCCTGGCAGCGCATCTCAGACACCCACTACCCTCTGTTAAAGATAACCTCCCCACACACATCTCCTTTAAGCTTTCCCCTTTAATCTTAATGTAATGCCCTCTACTATTTGATATTTCCATCCTAGGATAAAGGTTCTGACTGTTTACCATATCTATGCCTCTCATAATTGTATATACTTCTATCTGGTCTCCTCCCAATCTCTGGCGTTCCAGACTAACCAAAGTTTTCCCAACTTCTCCCTGTAGCAAACACCCACCAATCTTGGCATCATTCTGGTAAACATTCACTGCACCGTTTCCAAAGCCTCTCCAGCTTTCCTGTAATGGGGCAACCAGAACTGCACGCAATACTCCACTTACACACTATTATCTGGCTCACTAGTTTCCCCGTACAACCAAACAACCTGGTGTTCCCTCACTTCCACCCCTCCCAGTATGGAGCTCCCTCAGTACTGATTGAGTGACAGGTAGTGACACTACGCAAGGAGTTCAATAAGGGCAATGGCACATTGGGCAAAGGGAACAGGGAGGGGAGATTGAAGTAAAGGGGCCAAATGGGCAACAGTCTTTGTGCAATGGTCACTGCCTGCAATACCTCAGCAAGCCTGATGGTAGCGCCACTGAGCGCGTTGGGGCTGCTCACTGCAAGTTCACAAGTTATAGTAGTAGAATTAGGCCATTCGGCCCATCAAGTCTACTCCGCCTGATCTCTGCATCCTAATCCCATTTTCCTGCCTTCGCCCTTGACACCGTTCTAATGAAGAATTTGTCCATCTCTGCCTTAAAAATATCCACTGACTAAAGAAGTTCCTCCTCACCTCCTTTCTAAAAGAGGCACTTTTATTTTGAGGTTATGACCTCTGGTCCTAGACTTCCCCACCAGTGGAATCATCCTTTCCACATCCACTATATGCCTTTCTTATTCTGAAAGTTTCAATGAGGCCCCCCCCCCTCAACCTTCTAAACTCCAGCGAGTAGAGGCCCAGTGCTGTCAAACGCTCATCATATGCTAACCCACTAATTCCTGGAATCATTCGTGTAAACTTTCTCTGGACCCTCTCCAGAGCCAGCACATCCTTCCTCAGATATGGGGCCCAAATTTGCTCACAGTACTCCAATTGCGACCTGACCAGGCCTCAGCATTACATCTCTGTTTTTATATTCCAGTCCTCTTGATATAAATGCTAGCATTGAAATTGCCTTCCTTACTACCGATTCTACGTGCAAATTAACAATTCACTTTGCAACTCCAATTTCTGGATTCTCTCTCTAGAAAATAATCTCCACCAAAATGCATGACTCCATTCTTTACTATACTGAATTTCATCTGCCACTTCTCTGCCCACTCTCCTAACCTCTCCAAGTCCATCTACAGAGACATTGCTTCCTTCACTCTGCCTGCCCCACCACCTTCTTAGCATCATCTGCAAACTTGGTCACAAAGCCTTCAATCCCCTTGTCCAATTGATCTTATCCACCGCCTACCACCACCACTGCCACCTGGAGGTTGTTGGTGTTCCTGCAGGACAATGTCTACCTGCTGATTAGCAACGGGTAGAAATTCTGTGGAAACAAGGAACAGCAGATGCTGGTTTACACAAAAGCTACAAAGTGCTGGAGTAACTCAACGGGTCAGGCAACATCTCTGGAGAATATGGATAAATGAGGTGTTCGGGTTGAGACCCGACTTCAGACCGATTGTCAGATATAGAAACAACATAGCACAGTACAGAAGATAGACACAAAAAAGCTGGAGTAACTTCACGGTCAGACAGCATCTCTGGAGAAAAGGAATAAGTGACATTTCGGGTCGAGCCCCCTCTTCAGACTAGTCAGGGGAAAGGGAAACAAGAGATGTAGACAGTGATGGAGAGATATAAAACAAATATTCCGGGGCTGGTACAGGCAGCACTTGTAGTCAGGATCGAACCAGAATCTCTTGCGCTGTAAGGCAACAACTCTAATGCTGCACCACTGTGCCACCCAGAGTGGCTGCCTCTGTTCACGGCAAGGGTAGGTGCAGAGAAATGAGGGGCGGGGGGGGGGGGGGGGGGGGGGGGGGGGGGGGGGGGGGGGGGGGGGGGGGGGGGGGGGGGGGGGGGGGGGGGGGGGGGGGGGGGGGGGGGGGGGGGGGGGGGGGGGGGGGGGGGGGGGGGGGGGGGGGGGGGGGGGGGAGGGGGGGGGGGGGGGGGGGGGCGGGGGGGGGAGGGGGGCGGGGAGACATTTCAACCACTGACACCTCCTGTTTCCTGCAGAGGGGAAGGTTAATAATTGGGTGTAAAGTCTTTCCTCAAACACTTCGCCAACAACCGCGACTGTTATATTTGGTTTTTATTTGACAATGATACCACAAAGACTCTGTACAAGTGGCTCCACAACACCCTGTAAAAATCTAAACATCTACAAAAAAAAAACACAGTAGAACTGAGAGAAAAGGGGTCAACAAGTTACAATAAACCACAACACAGGACATTGAAAAACTCACCTCCCATTAAACCCAGATTTCATATTTGGACAGGGTCGATGTGCTTTGACCTTCAGTGTCAACAACAAATTGGACTGCATCCTGCCTCAAACCCCACCAAAACATGGGCAATTTTCAAAAAGAGATTGGGGCAACATAATGACCCCAATCTCCCCCCCCCCCCCTATTTCCCTCTCCATCCACATCCCTCCCTCCAGCTCTACATTTCACTCCTCCTCCTCTCTCCTAATCTGACACACTTTTGTCTCCTTTTCACCTCCAGCCTTTGTCACTTACTCCACCCATCTTAAAGACCTTTGTGTGTTTAAAATCCTGCAGGGAAAAATAAGTTTGTTATTGCGATCTGAAACTTTCCAGTCCCTAACCCCTTTTCCCAACAGACGCCGCTGTTTTTATAAGATAGAACAGTCCAGCACAGGATCAGGCCCCCACGGCCCACTATGTCTGTGCTAAACATGATGCCTAGATTAACCAATCTCAGTTTTCCTCACACGATTTTCTATAACGCTAGTTTGTTAGGAGTGTAACTGTCGTGTTATAGCACAACAACCTGTCCTGTGCCTCACCGTGGACCCTGATTTCTACCCGCTCCAAACACAAAGGGTTGTCATGGTGAGTGAGGTCTAATTAATGGAAAAGCAAAATGTGGTTTACAAGACCAACTTTTGTCTCTTACGAGTTGCAATAGGCACTTAAGGTGACGCTTCAAGCATTGTACAAAAAATAAAACAGCTTGGTCCTTTCTTCAACAAAGAACTATTTGGTTTACAAGGCAGGACACAGATTGCTGGAGTAACTTAGCGGGTAAGGCAGCATCCCTGGAGAAGGTGGATAGGTGACATTGTGACTCAGGACCCTTCTAAAGAAATCTTTTGGGCAAAAGCTGTTCAAGGTTTGTATTCTGATTGGTCACCCCATAGGCTAGCACTATCCTACACACTAGGGATAATCTACAGAATCCTACAAATCTGCACATCTTTGGAGTGTGGGAGCAAACCAGAGCACCCAGAGAAAATCCACATGGTCACATGGAGAACATAAAAACTCTGCGCAGACAGCACCCATAGTCAGGATCAGACCTGGGTCTCTGACACTGCAGGGCAGCAACTCTACTGCTGTGCCACCCGAGTTCTGAAGAAATTCAGTCCGAAGAAGGGTCTTGACCCAAAATTTCATCTCCACAGATGCTGCCTGACCTGCTGAGTTACTCCAGCACAGTTTTTCTTTGTAACCCAGCACCTCCAGTTCCCTGTTTCTAATCTATTGTTTAGAAGACCACTCTTTACTACAGATTCCAACAGATGAGGTGATACTGGGCCACTCTAAACATGGGTGGCAGCTCGCCACTGACGCCTGGTGGTGAGATGAGGATATTGATGTGATGTTCTCTCCACCATCTCTCCCCCATTCCCTCCCTGCAAATTTAATTGGTGCTTGGGAATGTTAGGACGGCTCTTCAAAGCCGCTATTCCATTACAACGCTGTTGGGCCAATTCTGGGTACCCCACAGATACAACATGTTTGAGTTTAGATATTTTTTGAGATACAGCGTGGAAATAGGCCTTGCGACCCACCGAGTCTGCGCCGACCAGCGATCACCCCGTACACTAGCACTATCCTACACACTAGGGACAAATTTACAATGTTACCAAAGCCAATTAACCTACAAACCTGTACATCTTTGGAGTGTTTGAGGAAACCGGAGCATCCGGGGAAAACCCACATGGTCACAGGGGGAACGCACAAACTCCGCACCGACTGCACTCCGCAGACTGTGATCCTGGCACTATCCGCTGCACCACAGCGCTGCTCCTCTCCTACCCGCTGATTCTCAGAAGTTTGGACAAAGCTGCCGAACAAAACTCTAAACTTGTAGGAATCAGCAACCCAGGACTGCATTCCCTCAGCTGTTTCACAGCCACCAAACATAGAACAGTACAGCACAAGAACAGGCCCTTCGGCCCACAATGTCCGTGCCAAACATGATGCCAAGTTAAACTAATCTCCTCTGCCTGCATGTAATCCCTATCCCTTCATTCCCTACACTTCCATGTGTCTATCTAAAAGCCTCTTAAACGCCACTGATGTATCAACCTCCACCACCACCCCTGGCAGCGCGTTCCAGACCCCACCTCTCTGCGATCGGACTATCATTAATCGGGCTTTACTGGAATTTATCTTGCACTAAACATTATTCCTCTAATCCTGTATATGCACACTGTGTACATCTAAATTTAAAACATGTACAGTCCTTCTGCTGGCTGGATAGCTCGCAACAAAAAGCTTTTCACTATACCTGGGTACATGTGCAAATAAACTAAATGAAAGGAAAGGTTTAGAGGGGTATGGGCCCAATGCAAATAGGATAAATGGGACTAGCCCAGAATGCCAGCGGTCGGTATGGACACAATAATGTCCATATTCTGTTTCCCAGTTGTCCAGCACTGTGACTCTAGAAGTTGACACTGACATTGGCTGAAGAGCACTTTGGAACATGTTGGGACCAATTGTTGATGGTGCTTTCGAAAAAATGCAAGTCACTGTCTTCGTACATTTATGAACAGATACATTAACAATTCTGATTCAGTAACTCTGTCTAGTAATAAATAGTCAGCTATTAACAGCTCTGAGGGCATTATTGCAACACTCAGACAACCAGTGAAGGGAAGGCAAGCGTGGAGATGTGTAGGAAGGAACTGCAGATGCTGGTTTAAACCGAAGATAGACCAAAAAAGCTGGAGTAACCCAGCGGGACAGGTAGCATCTCTGGAGAGAAGACCTTCTCTCCAGAGATGCTGCATGTCCCGCTGAGTTTCTCCAGCTTTCTGTGTGTATCTGTGAGCATGGAGATGATGGAAGCCCCACCACAGCCGTCTGTGGGTCTCCACTGGGGTTGGCGGAGCAAGCCCACCCAGCAACCTGCACGACAATAATAACCAGCAACACCGCTGGAGATGTGGTGAGGCTCAGGAGTTTGGGGATGAGAGGGTCAAGCAGCTCCTGGTCAAATCAGGACTCTCTGCAAGTCGAGGCCAGGTTGACAGAGAGCAGCAGCCGGCACGGTTGCCAAGTCCATTGCATAATGCAACGTCGCAACTGTGCCTGCGCTTGATGGTGGCGTCGAAGCTGAAGATCCGGAGGCTCACCGGCGGGTAATGCATCGTTGGCGGTGCCCCTGTTGCACGGCGCCGCCTCGGGGGAGGTGCGCAGACATGCAGCAGCCTCGCTACAGCAACGCCAACAACTCCTCACTCATCTTCGATGGGAGGTCAGAAAGCAGATGGGGAAACGTCCTCCACCCCGTAAATAGGCCACGCTGGAGACAGGAGCGTCTCACACTCACGCAATCATTCTCACACCCACTCACACACCCACTGGCTCAAACGCAAACACACTCACACGCAGACACACACTCACACGCAGACACACTCACACGCAGACACACACTCACACGCAGACACACACTCACACGTAGACACACACCCATGCTCATATACTCACCCTCACACACACATGCTCACTCTCACAAGCACACTCACACACAAGCGCACTCACACACACATCCATAAACGCACTCAAACCCGTGTTCCCATGTGCTCACATTCACTCTCGTGTGACGGGGTGAATCAGAGCAGGGAATAAGGACATGATCCTTTCTGGGAGGCACAAGGAACTGCAGACGCTGGAATCAGGAACAAAAAGACAGAAAGTGCTGGAGGATCTCAGCGCGCCAGGCAGCGTCTGTTGAGGGACGAACAGGCCACATCTTTCCACCTTCAGATTGATCCCAGAGCTCGAAACCTCTGGCAGCGACGGCGGCTCCCATCCAGGGCCCAGTCCCGGAGATGGCTCGGCCCCTCCCCGCCCCCTCACTGCCCCCTCGCTGGCTCTATGCCGGGGGGGGGGGGGATGGTGAGGGGCAGTAGAGGAGATGGGGCAGATGTCCTTCACTCCTCCAGCCTCTGTACTTTGTGGGGGGGGGGGGGGGGGAGGGGGAGGCAAGGTGGGGGGGGTGGAGGAGAGGGGGGGTGGGGGGAGTAGAAGGGAGGGGGCAGCTCCCTCACTCGTCCAGCCGCTGTACCTCGGGCCGTCCCTCCACCTCTCCACGGGACTCGGATCGTGCCCGCGTGTACTCACTGGCCTGCACAGCTGCCGGCCGCCGGTCACTCAAACGCCACACCTTGATCGCCAGGTAGGAGTTGAGCAGGTAGGCAGCGGCGGACAGGTACCCAAACACCTGCAGGGGGGGGAGGGGAGAGAGGGACAGAGAGGGGGGGGGGGAGAGAGAGAGAGAGAGGGTGGTGGGGAGAGGGGATGAGAGGATGGGGAGAGAGAGAGGGTGGGGGGAGAGAGAGTGGGGAGAGAGAGAGGAGAGTGCGAGGAGAGAGGGGGGGGGGAGAGAGGGGGGGTGGGGAGAGAGGGGGGTGGGGGGAGGAGGGGGGGGAGAGAGGGAGGGGGGGGTGGAGGGGAGAGAGGGGGGTGGGGAGAGAGGGAGGGGGGGGAGAGAGGGGGGGTGGAGAGGGGGGGGGGTGGAGAGGGGGGGGGGGAGGGGGGAGAGGGGGAGTGGAGAGGGGGGGTGGAGAGAGGGGGGTAGAGAGAGAGGGGGGGTGGAGAGAGGGGGTGAGGAAAGAGGGGGGGGTGGAGAGAGAGAGAGAGAGAGAGAGAGAGAGAGAGAGAGAGAGAGAGAGAGAGAGAGAGAGAGAGAGAGAGAGAGAGAGAGAGAGGGGAGGGGAGGGCAAGGGTGTGAGAGGAGAAGGGGTGACACATTTTAGTCCCGCACGTAGACTCTCACAACCAACACTGACCATCACAGGGCGGCACGGGTGATGCAGCCAGTTGTTGCCATTACAGCGGGATCGATCCCGGCCTCAGTAAATTGTAGAGAGTGGATGAGAAAGTGGGATAACAGACAACGACTGTGAACGGATGATCGATGGTCGGCATGGACTCGGTGGGCCTTAGGGCGTTTCCATGTCGTATCTCTGAACTAAACCTCATTTACCAGAATGCTGCCTGGAATCAGGGTGTTAGCTACAGGGAGAGGTTGGGCAGACTTGGGAATGTTTTCTCTGAAATACCGGAGGCTGAGGGGACAACTGATAGAAGTATGTAAAATTATGAGAGACATTGATAGACAGAAAAAGACACAAAGTGCCGGAGTAACTCAGCAGGTCAGGCAGCACCCTGGGAAAACGTGGATAGGTGACCCACAGGTGACACGGGTCGGGAGCCATCTTCGGTCAGTCAGAATTTATTTCCCAGCATGGAAAAAATTAAAGGCGAGAAGGTTTAGCTTTCAGGCCAGAGGGGCAAAGTTTAATGGGGATGTGCAAAGCATATTTTTTTTACCCACAGAAAATGGTGAGTGCATGAAACATGCTACGAGGGGTGGTGGCGAGGGCAGGTATGAGAGTGGCATTTAAAAGGCTTTGTATAGACACATGGATAATGAATGGAGGGATATGGGTCACGTGCAGGCAGAGGAGATTAGTTTAACTTGGCATCATGTTCAGTATGGACATTGTGGGCCGAAGGGCCAGTTCCTGTGCTGTACTGTTCCATGTTGTAGGACTTGAGGGCCTGAATTCTAGGGAGATGTTGGGCAGCCTAGAACTATATTCCTTGGAGGGCAGGAGGGTGAAGGGTGATCTTATAGAGGTGTATAAGATCATGAGATAGAAAGGGTGAATGAGGAGGTCATTGAGGCAGATAATATAACCACATTTAAGACATTTGGACAGGTACATGGATAGGAAAGGTTTAGAGGGATATGGGCCAAATATGGGCAGGTGGGACTAATGTGGATGGGGCATGTTGGCCGGCATGGGTGGGTTAGGCCGAATGGCCTGTTGACTGTGACTGTGGATAGAGAGAGGACATTCTGCTGGTTGTTGGACAGAACGTAAATATACAGGTCAGATATTTGTAATTGACAGCATTATGGCAGCTCCATCGTGTTTTGGGGGGGGGGTGGGGGTGGGGGGGGGGGGGGGGGGGGCAGGACTTCCCCGAGATCCCCATGGCACATTCACTGGGGTCACAGATCAGGGGGCGCGCTCCCTGGGGTCACAGATCAGGGGGCGCGCTCCCTGGGGTCACAGATCAGGGGGCGCGCTCCCTGGGGTCACAGATCAGGGGGCGCTCCCTGGGGTCACAGATCAGGGGGCGCGCTCCCTGGGGTCACAGATCAGGGGGCGCGCTCCCTGGGGTCACAGATCAGGGGGCGCGCTCCCTGGGGTCACAGATCAGGGGGCGCGCTCCCTGGGGTCACAGGTCAGGGGGCATGTTCCCCGGGGTCACAGGTCAGGGGGCACGCTCCCCCACAACACGTGCCGGCTCCAGGGACTTCAAGGGGTCTGCGGTCATCCAGGTCACTCACCAGAGCGGCGATCTCCCCGCTCCTCTTATGGTTCATGGCGGTGAGGACGATGGAGGCAATGGGGAAGAGCAGCGCACTCAGGATGGTGTTGATCAAGTCCTGAGGGGCAAGCAGACAGTGTGAGGAACGCACGCTCCGAGACCCCACCTCAACCTGGCCTTTCTGACCATCACACCAACCACACAGGCCCGGAGATCCCACCTCAACTCAAACTGCTTGCTCCCCGCCAACAGGCCCAGGCCAACCACACAGCCTGAGGAACAAGACGACAACAGCAACTGAGAAGCAGAAGGCCCTCTATCTCCATGGACATCTCCCATCCCCATCACCCCATTTCCCTTTTAACCGCCTTATTTCCCGACCGCTCCCCTGCCCCTTCCACTCTCCCTCCCTCCGGCTTTACATTTCACTCTTCCTGTCCGCACCTGACACCCTTTTATCTCCTTTTCACCTCCAGCCTTTGTCACTTACAGCCATCTGCCGTTCTCTTTAGTTTAGAGATACAGCGCAGAAACAGGCCCTTCGGCCCACTCCCACCAGCGATCACACCGTACACTAGCACTACCCTACACACTGGGGACTATTTACAATTTTTACTGACGTCTATTAACCTACAAACTTGTACGTCTTTGGCGTGTGGGAGGAAACCGGAGCACCCGGAGAAAACCCACACAGTCACAGGGGGAACAAGCTCCGTGCAGACAGCAGCCGTAGTCGCCATCAAACCCGGGTCTCTGGCGCCGTAAGATAGCAGCTCTACCGCTGCGCTACTGTGCTGATCTTTGTTTTCTGCAAGTGCTCCAGTTTCTTGCCAAGAATGTAGGCTAATTGGCTTCAGTAAATTGCCCCTAGTGTGTGGGATCGTGCTAGTGCATGGGGTGATCGATGGTCAGCGTGGACACGGTGGGACGAAGGGCCTTTTTCTAAAACTAAAACTAAGATTCCCTCAGCGTATTTTGAATCTTCTAATTCCAAAGGTACCGTCCACAACCCTGTCCCAGGTCAGTCAGCTGCGGGCGGGATCGCCGAGCTGAGTTGGTGTCTGGAGGAGGAGATGGTATCGGGTAGTCCGACACTGGAGGGCGGTTCCACTCCTCGTAGGAGCTCCTGTTACCGTGCCGACGGAAACATCTGGTCCGCAGACAGTGTGAACTCAGGGTGAGAGAGCGCACCACATCTGGAAAGTGCTTCTTGTAAAAACCCAAGCCACATGGATATGAAACTTTTCCAACTGGGATTGTTGACATTTTTGTGGTTCGGCTTCAATGGCTGTGCAGAGGAACAAGTTCTTCGGCTGCGTCTGGATCAGGAGGAAGTAGCTGCAACCTCACCGGGAGATGCCAGACAGTGCAGCCCCAGAAATCCACCCAAGCTGCTAAATACCATGCCTCCGTGCCTCTGCCTACCACAACCCCATGCCGACTGGGAAGTGTTGGCGGAAACACACCGTGATATCACGTGTGCTAACTATAAGTGTGGGTGATACACAGCCCGTGCTTATTCAAGGGTTGTTACGCTGCAGTTGTACCAGACCTGAGGGAAAAGGCACGTGCTGGGCTTTGCAATGCAGTAATGCGCTCAGTTTTGGTCACCCTGCTGTAGGAAACATTACATTAAGCTGCAAAGAGTGCAGAGAAAATTTACAAGGATGTTATGGAATCATATAGGACAGTGGCGCAGTGGTAGAGCCACTTCTAGCGCCAGAGACCCGGGTTTGTGTAAAGGAGCAAAGAGGTCTTTCTGCAGTTGTACAGGGCCTTAGTGAGACCACACCTGGAGTATTGTGTGTGGTTTTGGTCTCCAGATTTGAGGAAGGACATTTATGCTATTGAGGAAGTGCAGCGTAGGTTCACAGTTAATTCCCAGGATTGAGGGACTGTCATATGCTGAGAGAATGGAGCAGCTGGGCTTGTACACTCTGTAATTTAGGAGGATGAGAGGAGATCTTATTGAGCCATATAAATTTATTAAGGGTTTGGACACACTAGAGGCAGGAAACATGTTCCCGATGTTGGTGCAGTCCAGAACCAGGGGCCACAGTTTCAGAATAAGGGGTAAGCCATTTAGAGCAGAGATGAGGAAACACTTTTTCACACAGAGAGTTGTGAGTCTGTGGAATTCCCTGCCTCAGAGGGTGTTGGAGGCCGGTTCTGTGGATGCTTTCAAGAGAGAGTTAGATAGCGCTCTTAAAGATAGCTGTCAGGGGATATGGGGAGAAAGCAGGAACGGGGTACTGATTGTGGATGATCAGCCATGATCACACTGGCTCGAAGGGCCGAATGGCCTACTCCTGCACCTATTGTCTATTGACAACGGCTGCTGTCTATACGATGTTTGCAAGTGCTCCCCATCACCGCGTGGGTTTTATCTCCGGTTTCCTCCCACACTCCAAAGACTTGTGGGTTTGTAGGTTAATTGGCCCTCTGCACATTGTAAGTAACTAAATAACTAATGTACGGGTATACGCTTGTCAGCACGGACTTGGTGGGCCAAAGGGCCTGTTTCCGCGCTGTATCTAGACCGGCGGCAACACACCCCAGCACCACTACCCCCGAGAGGTCCGTGCACTCACCGTCAGGTTCCAGTTGATCTGTGGCACCTTGGTGTGAAGGTTGAGGCAGAACATCAAGAGCAACACCCCAGTGACCACGAATGCTGTGCAGCTGACAAACTCAAAGAGGTACAGCCCACCACAGGGAAGGCACTCCTTCACCGTCTCAATGCAGATGAAAGCAATCAGTGCCAGAAGCTGAAAGCAAGACAGATTGGTTGAATTTATCCATTGATTGATTGAAACAATGAACTGCAGATGCAGGTTTATACCAAAAATAGACACAAAATGGTGGAGTAACTCAGCAACTGTGGAGAAAAAGGATGGGCGACATTTCGGATAGGGTCCCTTCTTCAGACTCAATCTGTAGAAGAGTCCCGACCCGTAACGTCACCCATCCATTTGCTCCAGAGATGCTGCCTGACCTGCTGAGTTACTCCAGCACTCGTTCACACCTCAGTACACCTGACAACAATAAATAATAAACTAAATCCCAGCACCCTCCCGATTGCCATCCACTGACACCATGTTATTGAAAGGTTCTCACCTCAATCACCTCCTCTGGCAGCTCGTTACAAATACATGATAAATCCATCCTGCTCCAACACACACATCAAGAAATGCAAATCAACCTTCAGCTCATTTGAATTCAGTTGAAACTATGCAAATCAAAACCTGTAAAAGGACGGTACTGTAGTTGTGGATTTACATCAGAGATATACACAAAGTGCTGGAGTAACTCAGCGGGTCCAGGCAGCATCTCGGGAGAATAAAAGATGGATGACGCTGTGGGTTGCGAAGAAGTCCGAATAAAGACTCGAAACGTCACCGAATCATGTTCCCCAGAGATGCTACCTGACCTGCTGAGTTACTCCAGCGCTTTGTGTCTGTCTAATGAAATACTGGTCCTTGTAGACAAGGTGAAGTTGTCCGGTTATTTTCCATCCATTCGAGGGGCTTGGCCAACCTTTAATGCCCATCCTGAACTGGCCAGGAGCTGAGGGGAAAGCCAAGTGTCAACAGCGTGGCACGGGGGCGGAGTGGGTAGAGCCGCTGCCTCTCAGCACCAGAGACCAGGGTTCAACCCTGAGCTCGGGTGCTGTCAATGTGGAGTATGCACGTTCTCCCTGTGACAGCATAGATTTCCTCCGGGTGCATCAGTTTCCCCTCCATGTCCCGAAAGCGTGCGGGTTTGTAGGTTAATCAGCCTCTGTAAATTGCCGCTAGTGTGTATACGGTGCGCATGTGAAAGTGAGATAACATAGAACTAGCGCGAGCAGATGATCGATGGTCGCCTGGACTCTGGGCCGAAAATCCTGGTTCCACGCTGTATCTCAAAACTAAACTAAACAATAGTGGATCTGGAGTTACTTACAGACTCTTACAGGCAGGAACGGAAGATTTACTTCCCTGAAGGTTATCGCTGAACCAGGGTGTGTTTTAATGACAGGGGGATTTATTAATTTACTTGAATTTGAATTGCCCAGCTGCTGTGATGAGATTAAAGTGATTCTCTGGATGAATGGTCCTGAGCAGACAATGGAGTGACTGTGTTAACTACCATACTGTTGTACAAGCCCGACTGCCTCCCTGTTGTTGTCTGGAGGACAGTAAGTGGAGTGGGGCACTCAAGCCCATCCCCTAGATAATGGCTGATATTCTGTGCCAGTTCCCCCTAGCCCTCAGTTCCTCAATCTGTCAACAATTTAGCTATCTCCACCTTAAATATATTGTCTAATCCAACCCCCACCAGCGCCTGGGACAGAGATTTGGGAGATTCACCAACCAAGAGACCTGGCGCCACACTCCACACAATCAGCCCAGCTTGCCAAGCCCACCAAGTTGCCTCAACTAGTCCCACCTGCCCACATTTGCCTCATATATCCCTCTAAACCTGTCCCAGTGTTTTAAATGCTGTTATAATACATGCCACATCTACCCCCTCTGGCAAAATGTGTACAAAGGATCCAGTCTGAGGAAGGGTTCCAACCTGAAACGTTACCCACCCTTTTTCTCGAGAGATGCTGCCTAACCCGCTGAGTTACTCCAGCACTTCGTACCCCCTCTGGCAGCTCGTTCCATATCCCAACCATTCAACTTGGTGAAAAAGTTGCACCGTGGGTTGCTATTAGATCTTTCCCCACTCACCTATGTCCATTGGTTCTTGGTTCCCCAACTCTTGGAAAAAATCCTTGTGAATTCACCCTATCTATTCCCCTTATGATTTTATACATCCCCAAAACTTCACCCCTCAGCCTCCTGCGCTCCAAAGAATAGGTAACATAAACGCTCCCAATGCTCTTTGAGAATTTGAACTCAGTTGACAAATACAAATCATGTTATTCTCTCCTGTAGATCTCTCCCTGTAGCTAATACCCCCATTTGAAAAGCTCCGCTATCCAGTCAAATCATACAGTGCATGAGTAGAATCAAGCCACCCACAAGTACCACAGGTGGTGCAAAGAGAAAAATACCAAAGTGCAGAATATAGTGATAGTTAGTTACAGAGAAAGTTCAGATTTAAAAAAGTGCAAGGTCCATGATGAGGTAGGTTGGAAGATCGGGATTACACCCTAGCTTACGGGAGGGCCATTCACTAGTCTGACAACAACGGGGAAGAAACTGTTCTTGAATCTGATGGGACGTGCGTTCAAGCTTTTGTATCTTCTGCCCGACAGGAGAGGGGAGAAGAGGGAATGGCCAGGGTGGGAGTGGTCCTTGATTGAATTAGTACTGGTTGTGGTATCGGTCATGCACATCAAGATGCAGTGAAATACCCCCAACATGCAATTGCCCCCCAGTGAGGTCACAGCTCAGCTGGGGTAATAAACCTCACACCGTGATACTTGCACCAGAAACAAACTACGGGATGAATGTTGTGAGCTCGGAACACCCAGACTCAGGCTGAATACACCAAGTGCAGTAACCGTAATGGAAAGTCTCTCATGCTCCCGTCAGTGGAAAGACTGGACATGATTACAATCAAGCCATCCACAGTGTACAGATGCAGGATAAAGGGGATAAAGTCCGATTAAAGATAGTCAAGGGTCTACAATGAGATAGGTGGTAGGTCACGGCCACTCTCTAGGTGGTGATAGGATGGTTCAGTTGTCTGGATAACAACCAGGAAGAAACTGGCCCTGAATCTGGAGGTGGGCGTTTTCACAAGTCTGTTCCTCTTGCCTGATGGGAGAGGGGAGAAGAGGGGGTGACCTGGTCCTGGATGAATCTGGTGAAGTGGAGATGCAGTCAATGGAAGGGAGAATGGTTTATGTGATGGTCTGGGCTGCGTCCGCAACTCTCTGCGATTTCTTGCGGTCTTGAAAGTGCCAACGACACAATGAAAGGTGTGAAGGGCAGCCAGAGGCATGCTGCAGAGAAGTCTGCAGAGGGATACGATCGATGGAGTGAGTTGTGGGACGCTGGCAGGGGGGGGGGACTAGGAAGTGGCAGCTGCACAGGGCTCTAAGTGTTGTGGTGTACGATTCACAAAAGACCACGCCACGCGTACAGCACTTGGAAAAGTGAACAGAATGCTATTGTTTGTCTCAGGGGAATTGAATACATAAGTAGTGAGGTTATATTTCAATTAGAAAGGGCATTGATGAGAACACAAAGTCCTGCAGCAGTAGTCCATGCCAACCACGATGCTCCATTTACACTACTCCCACCTGCCCAGTGGGTGAGGAAAGATTGAATATATAAATATGAAATATTAAATATAATCAAACCCAATCAGACATATAGATCTGGGAGATTCACCATTCTAGAGTCCTACAACACGGAAACAGGCCTTCAACCCAGCTCATCTATGCCAACCAAGATGGGTGGCACAGTGGCTCAGCGGTAGAGTTGCTGCCTTGCAGGGCCAGACACCCGGGTTTGATCCTACCTACAGGTGCTGTCTGTACAGAGTTTGTATGTTCTCCCTGTGATCACGTGGGCTCTCTCCAGGTGTTCTGGTTTCCTACCACATTCCAAAGACATATGGGTTTGTGGGTTAGTTAGCTTCTGTAAATTGTAAATTGTCTCGTGTGTAGGAAAGAACAGGTGTACGAGATGATCGCTGGTCGGAGCGGACTCAGTGGGCTGCAGGGCCTGCTTCCATACTACATCTAAACTAAACTAAAATGTCCAATCTACGAGTCCCACCTGCCTACATTTATTCATGTTATAGGAGCAGACTTAGGCCATTCGGCCCATTGAGTCTACACCGGCATTTAATCATGGCTGATCAATCTTTCCCTCTCAACCCTAATCTCCTGCCTTCCCCCCACAACCCCCGACACCTTTACTAATGAAGAAATGGCCCATATTCCTCTAAACCTTTCCTACCCATGTGCCTGTCCAGGTGTCTTTTAAGTGTTGTTATAGTAACTGCCTCAATTACCTCCTCTGGCAGCTCGTTCCATATTCACACATACACACAACACCCTCTTTGTGGAAACTGGTGCCTAAAGTAGTTCCCGGGGGAGTGAGTGAGATTATATTATAACATCATTATGTTTTCAATCCTCGTTTATCGGAAGCACCGTCACCCACAATCTTCCCCCGGCCTGCCTATTTCCTGACAAACCCACGGCGTGTGTGTATGGCAGAGGTTTATTGTGACCTGACCCCCACCGTCTCCGTCACTGGGCAACTGGCTAATCCCAGTTGAACATTAATGACAAAACAAACAGGTGGAGCCGTGGCCACTGACTCAGAGACGCAGCTCAAGGTCACCCCGAGGCAAGGTGCTACCCAACCCAGCAAGCAACGTCGAACAGTGCAAGGCCTGGATAGAGGATATGGAGCATGTCTCCACTAGTGGGAGAGTCCAGGACTGGAGGGCACAGACTCAGAATAAAAGGGTGTACCTTTAGAAAGGAGATGATGAGGAATTTCTTCAGTCGGAAGGGAACAAATCTGTGGAATTAATTGCCACAAACGGCTATTGGATATTTTTAAGGCGGGGATTGACAGATTCTTGTTCATAAGGGTGTCGGGGGGGTTATGAGAAAAATGGGGTTGAGAGGGGAAGACAAGATGGCTCCTGTGTCTGGCGACATGTTGCAACCAACAACAGAGGAGAATCAAATATCGCAGATCAAATATGTTTATATGTTTAAGAAGGAACTGCAGATGCTGGAAAATCAAAGGTAAAAATGCTGGAGAAACTCAGCGGGTGAGGCAGCATCTATGGAGCGAAGGAAATAGGCGACGTTTCGGGTCGAGACCCTTCTTCAGACTGATGTGGGGATGGGGAGGGTGGGAAGAAGAAAGGAAGAGGCGGAGACAGTGGGCTGTGGGAGAGTTGGGAAGGGGAGTACACATGATGGGCCGAATGGCCTCATTCTGTACATGGAACTTATCAACAACCCCACATCTAGAGTAAACCCTGCCTCCAGAAGGCAGCCCATACCATCCAAGACCCACACCACCCTGGCCACCCTCTCATCTCACTGCTACCGCAGGGAAGAAGGCACAGAAGCCTGAGAACTGTGACCTCCTGGTTCAGGAACAGTTTCCCAGCAACCATAAGGCTCTTGAACACGGCACAACACAAACCTCAGCAACTTTATTTTTGAGATACTATACTTTAGAGATAAAGCATGGACGCAGGCCCTTCGGCCCACTGAGTCTGCTCTGACCAGTAATCACCCTATACACTAGCAGCCTATCTTGCACATTAAGGGAAATGTACAATTTTACTGAAGCCAATTAACCTACAAATCTGCGCGTCTTTGGAGTGTGAGAGGAAACCGGAGCACCCGGTGAAAACCCACGCGGTCACAGGGAGAACGTGCAAACTCTATACAGACAGCAACCGTTATGAGAATCAAACCTGGGTCTCTGAAGTTGTAAGGCAGCAACTCTACCGCTGCACCACCCTGTGTCTGTACCACAGATCAGTTTTACGGTTACCTCGTTATTATTGTTATTTATATATTGTATTAACATATGATTATCGGCATGTCATTACGATTAAGGGCCTCTTAAGCTGCAAAGTAAGAATGTAATCGTTCTGGGAATTGCTACATTAGACTTCAGTTTGGAGATACAGCGTGGAAACAAGCCTTTCGGCCCACCAGAGATCGCCCTGTACACTAGATCTATCCTACTCATTAGGGACAATTTATAGGGAACCAATTAACCTACAAATCCACACGTCTGGAGTGTGGGAGGAAACTGGAGCACCTGGAGAAAACCCACGTGGTCACAGGGAGAATGTACAAACTCTGTACAGACAGCACCCGTAATCTGGATTGAACCCGGGTCTCTGGTGCTGTTTGGCAGCAGCTCTACCTGTTGTGCCCTGCAAATTGAGCAATTGAACACCCTTGACTCTCTCTTGCCTCTTGACTGGTACGAGGTCACTCCCTGGATTGAGCAAAGATGTCCAGTCTGCCTGGAAGGGGCTAGTGGGGGGAAGGAAGAGTTTGATTAGGTCGGCAGTCACAAGCTGTAATTAAACAACAGCCAGTGAGCTCTGGAGCCCAGCGAGGAACATTCCACACAGCAAAGAAAATAAACTCTGCGATCAGCATTACAGAGAGTTTAATCAGACGGCATTCCAGGAAAAAATAGCAGAGTTTCTGGACTTTATTTAAACCGTTCTGTTGGAGCACGGGGCAGGGGAGAACAATGAAGAACTTGTCTGTGCTTGGACTGGGTTCCGTGTGCACAAGATGTAGACCAGAAACAGGGCACTCGGCCCACCCGACCCTGCTAGCCATCTCAGGGGGTGACGGTAGCACGATATGCCAGGGGAAAAAAAGCCAAGAGAGAGGTCAACAGGGCAGCACAGTGGCACAGCTGTAGAGTTGCTTCCTTACAGCACCAGAGACCCGGGTTCGATCCTGACCTTGGGTGCTGTCTCTACGAAGTTTGTACGTTCTCCCTGTGACTGCAGGTGTTTTCTCCGGGTGCTCCGGTTTCCTCCCACACTCCAAAAACGTACAGGATTATAGGTTAATTGGCTTCGGTAGAAAATTGCCCTCTAGTGTGTAGGATAGAAGTAGTGTGGGCGGATGATCGCTGGACAGCGTGGACTCGGTGGGCCGAAGGGCCTGTTTCTAAGCTATATCTCTGAAGTGTGAAGTAACGAGCGTCAGTGTTGAGGTTCTCTTTGCACTCGGCTCCTGTTCATTGTGTGACGTGAGATTGTTTAGGCGGCGTTTCCATGGTGACGGGGCTGTCGGGTTGGTAACTGAGCCGTCACAGATGGTTGGTGCTGGTGAAACGCTGCTGTTCCCAGCTCCACTACACCCAGCCAGTCACCAGAGACCTGGCCACAGCCACTGGCAGTGAGTTCACCCACACTCACATGGAATAGGTAACCCATATACTCGCACTAGAGAGCAGACTCTTTACTTTTCATCCTTTACCCCTCCATGTCTCTAGTCTCTCTCACTCCTGACTCTCAGTCTGAAGAAGGGTCTCGACCCGAAACGTCACCCATTCCTTCCCTCCAGAGATGCTGCCTGACCCGCTGAGTTACTCCAGCAAGTTGTGTCTATCTTTAGTTTAGTTTAGTTTAGTTTAGATACAGCATGGAAACAGGCCCTTTGGCCCACTGACCATCCCGTACATGAACACTATCCTACATACATTAGGGACAATCCTTTTTATAATTATACCAAGCCAATTAACCTACAAAACCTATATGTCTTTGGAATGTGGGGGCAAACCAGAGTACCTGGAAAAATCCCACTCGGTCACACGGAGAACTTACAAACTCCGTACAGACAGCACCCATAGTCAGGATCAAACTCAGGTCTCTGGCGCCGTGAGGCAGCAGCTCTACCGCAGGGCCACTGTGCTGCCCTAATCGCTGCTAGATTAGGATTTTTAAAATTAAATTTAGTTAGTCTTGCCTTAAATAAGATACATTAGACAGGCACATGGATATGCAGGGAATGGAGGGATATGGATCACGTGCAGGGAGATGAGTTGTCCCTCTCCCCCTTCCCCCCCCCCTCGTCTCCTCTCCCTCCCCAGCTTCCCCCCCCCCCCCCCCCCCCCCTGCCCGCTCTCCCCGTGGGTGGGTTCAGTAAGGTGCCAGCCCAGCCTCTCCCGCTGCTGGGTTGCTATGGAAACGGGCAGAGCGTGGGATGATAGTGCAGCATCTGTCAGCCGAGCCGAGATCTCATCGAGGCATCTCGTATTTTGTCCTGTTGTAATTTGAGGAACTTTCAGCCAGGAGTCAAGGCCCAGGAAAGTATCACACTTCCACCTGTGTGTTCAGGGGCTTCCAGGTTGCTCAAAGTATGTTGATCACCTTTGAATGATGTTTCACAGACTCCAAATGTAGCTCCCAGTCCATCCTGATCGTGTTTTCCTATATCTCCAGATTCCCTCTCCCCTGACTCTCAGTCTGAAGAAAGGTCTCAATGCAAAAGTCACTTATTCCTTTTTTCCTGGGAACCAGCCTGGCCGCTGAGATACTCCAGCATTTTGTGTCTCTCGTGATCACTAGTCCCTGATTCCGCGCCCTATTCTACAGTGAATATCCTTCCCCATCCTCCCACCGTACAGCATAGCAACAGGCCATTCGGCCCACAATGTTTCTGCTCAACATGATGCCAACCGAGGACCTGTCTCAGCCCAGTCACTGCCTCTTCTCACCTCTCCCATCAGGCAAGAGGCACGGAAATGTGAAAAACACACACCTCCTAATTCAGGGACAGTTTCTTCCCAGCTGTTATCAGGCAACTGAATCGTCCTCTCACCAACTAGAGAGCAGTCCTGACCTACCATCTACTTCATTGGAGACCCACGAACTATCTTTAATCAGACCTTAGTGGACTTTATCTAAACATTATTCCCTGTATCCTGTACTTGTACACTATGGATGGCTCCATTGTAATCATGTATCTATAGTCTTTCCACTGACCGGTTAGCAAGCAACAAAAAGATTTCCATTGTACCTCGGTGACAATAGACTAAACTATCCATATCCCTTCCATTCACTGTAGATCCATGTATCTGACTAAAAGCCTCTTAGAAACCACTATCATATCTGACTCCACCACCACCTCTGGCAGCGCATTCCAGGCACCGACCTCCTTCTGCGTAAAAAACATTGTCCCGAACATCTCCTTTAAACGTTGCCCCTCTTGCCTTAAAGCTACGCCCTCTAGTCTTCGATGCTTCTACCCTGGGGAAAAATACTCTGACTACCCTATTTATACCATATCACATAATGCCTCTTATTATTTTATATACTTCTGTCGGGTTTCCCCTCGATCTCCTGCGTTCCAGAGACAGCGATCGAAGTTTGTCCAACCTTTTTGATTACTATTCAATGGTAAACTGTCGTGGCAGTGCCGATTTGTGTGTTTTTGGTTTTATGATGAGTTCTCCAGGTGATTGGTAGTAACATAACTGACTATATATTCTGCACTCTGTATCTTTCTCTTTGCTCTACCTGCTGTACTTGAGTTTGGCTTGATTGCATTTAGTTCAGTTTAAAGACACAGCACGGCAACAGGCCCTTCGGCCCATGCCGACCAACGACCACCCGTTTACACTAGTTCTATGTTATTCCATTTCACATCCACTTCGTACACACTAGAGGCAATTTACAGATGGCCAATTAATCTACAAACCCGAACGTCTTTTGGGATGTGGGTGGAAACTGGAGAGACCGGAGGAAACCTACGTGGTCACAGGGAGAACGTGCAAACTCCACGCAGACAGCACCGGAGGTCAGGACCGTACCTGGGTCTCTGGAGCTGTGAGGCAGCGGCTCTACCCCTGCTCCACTGTACTTCCCTTCATATATAGTATTATCTGATCTGTTTGGATGGCATGCAGAACAAAGCTCTTGTATGAACAAAGAACTGCAGATGTGGGTTTACACGTGACACTAATAAAGCTAACTTTCCTTAAACATGTGATCTTCCTTATATTAAGTAATCACAAAGTGCTGGAGAGACTCAGCAGATTAGGCAGCATCTTAGGAGAACACAGATAAGTGCGAAGGATGGAACTGCAGATGCTGGTTTGCATCAAAGGTAGACACAAAGTGCTGGAGTGACAGCGTATCAAGCAGCATCTCTGTAAAACATGGATAGATGATGTGGGTATGGACCCTTCTTGAGACTCTGAGGAAGGGTCCTGACTAAGATCACCTATCTATGTTCTCCAGAGAGGCCGCCCGACCCGCTGAGTTTCTCCAGCACTTTGTGACTTTTCTTTGTACACCAGTTTCTACACTGAACTTCCTCTGAGGTTCTGGCTATGGTCCCGCTAAACAGGTCTGACCGGATGTGCTGGTTCAGTCTCACCCACAGGAGGCAGGGCTAGTCAGTCGGCTTTTTACACACAAACACGAGGTCTGGATCTCTGGATAACACCGGTATGGCAGGGAGCGCCGGGGCAGAGTTACTGTGAGGCCACTTTCCGAATACTATGCGCAGACCTTATCTATTGAGTACAGAGGTTGGGGCGTCATGTTGCTGATATACAAGATGATGGTGATACTGCATTTAGAGGATTGTGTTCAGTTTTGACCCCCACGTTCATAAGGTCAAGGAGCAGATTTAGGCCATTTGGCCCATCAAGTCTATTCTGCCATTCAATCATGTTTGATCTATCTTTCCCTCTCAACCCCATCTCCTGCCTTCTCCCCATAATCCCTGACACCCATACTAATCAAGAATCTGTCAATCGTTGCTTTAAAAATATCCATTGACTTTGCCTCCACAGCCTTAAGTGGCAATGAATTCCACAGATTTACCACACTCTGACCAAAGAAATTCCTCCTCATCTCCTTTCTCAAGGTATGTCCTTTTATTCTGAGGCTGTGCCCTCTGGTCCTAGGCTCTCCCACTAGTGGAAACATCCATTATAGGAAAGATGTTGTCAAGCAGGGAAGCGTGCAGAGGTTTATGAGGATGTTGCCAGGACTCAAGTGCTTGAAAGGGAGAGGTTGAGCAAGCTGGGACTTTATTCCTTGTGAGCGCAGGAGAATGAAGGGGACAAAATTGCGAGAGAAATAGATTGGGTGAGCACACAGAGTCTCTTGCCCAGAGTAGAGGGATCGAGAACCAAAGGACAAAGGTTTATGGTGAGCAGATTTAATAGGAACTTGTGGGGTAACTAATTAACAAAGTGTGGGGAGTGTATGGAACGAGCTGCTGGAGGAGGTAGTTGAGGCAGGTATTATTATAACATTTAAGACACATTACAACAGGTATTTAGATAAGACAAACTTATGGCGATATGGATCAAATGCAGGCAGGTGGGACTAGGGTAGATGGGACATGTTGGTCGGTGAGGGCAAGTTGGGCTGAAAGGCCAGTTTCCACGCTGTATGACTGTGTCTGGTCACCGCCCCTCAATCGTGACCACTCGCCCTTGTTTATTATTGTCACGTGTACCGAGCTACAGTGATTGGCTTTTTTGTTGCGTGCTATCCAGTCAGTGGAAAGATTATACATGATTGTAATTGAGTTGTCCACAGTGTACAGATACAGGATGAAGGGAATAATGTTTTGGGCAACTTCAACTCTGCCAAAGACCACAAGAAATTGCAGAGAGTTGTGGATATAGCCCAGTCCATCAGACGAACCAGACTCTGCGCCATTGACACGTCGGGAGAGCAGCCAATATAATCAAAGACCAGTCTCACCCTGGTCACTCCCTCATCTCTCCTCTCCAATCAGGCAAGATGTGAAAACGCACACCTCTAGATTCAGGGACAGTTTCTTCCCAGCTATCAGGCAACTGAACCATCCTATCACCAACTAGAGAGCGATCGTAAACATAGAAACATAGAAAATAGGTGCAGGAGTAGGCCATTCGACCCTTCGAGCCTGCATTGCCATTCAATATGATCATGGCTGATCATCCAACTCAGTATCCTGTACCTGCCTTCTCTCCACAAGGGCCACATCTAACTCCTTTTTAAATATAGCCAATGAACTGGCCTCAACTACCTTCTGTGGCAGAGAATTCCAGAGATTCACCACTCTCTGTGTGAAAAATGTTTTCCTCATCTCAGTCCTAAAATATTTCCCCCTTATCCTTAAACTGTGACCCCTTGTTCTAAACTCTAATCTACCTCATGGAAGCCCCTTGGTTAATCATGAATCGGTTTTTATCTTGCACTAATCGTCATTTCCTTTATCCTGAATCTGTACACTGTGGACGGTTTGGTTGTAATCATGTACAGTCTTTCTGCTGACTGGATAGCACGTGGAAAGATTAAAAAAAGCTTTTCACTGAACCTTGGTACAAGTGACAATAATAAACTAAACTAAAGAGTGTTTTATTGTCAGGATTCAAGGAACTGCGGATGCTGGTTTACAAATTCGGACACAAATTGTTGCAGTAACTCAGTGGGTCAGGCAGCATGTTGAGTTACTTTGTGTTTCATTGTCATACATACTGACAACGGTACAATCACTACTTGCAGGCCTGTAAATTCAACAGGAATAGATAATATCATAAACACAAAATTACTGATCCTTAGTGCAACTAGGATGGCAGCACGATGGCGCAGCGGTAGAATCGCTGCCTCACTGTGTCTCACGGAGACCGGGTTCGATCTTGACCATGGCTGTTGTCAGCCCCATGGGTGCTGTACAATCACTAGGTTCTTGAATCAACCCGGACAACCCTATCCCTCCTCAGCAATGGAACACTACGCACCTCTTCCACTACCGTGGACTTGATTTCTGGTTATTAATTTCCACAAATGTCTTGTTTTTTTACAGAATATTTTTCTTTTCTCTGTCGTTAGAATTTATGTATAACTTATGTTTTTGTGTGTTGGCTGAGCCTATGTGCCTGTGATACTGCTGCAAGATTTTCATTGTACGTCCAATGGTACAGCTCAGTGGAGCATTGTAGAGTTGCTTCCTCACAGTGCCAGTGACCTGGGTTTGATCTTGACTATGGGTGCTATGGGTGCTTGACTATGGTTGGCATGGAGTTGGCAAGGTCTCCCTGTGACCCCGTGGTTTTTCTCCGGCTGTTCCGGTTTCCTCCCACACTCCAAAAGGCGCACAGGTTTGTAGGTGAATTAGCTTTGGTAGTATTGCAAATTATCCCTCTAGGATAGTGCGGGATACGGGACGATTGCTGGTCGGCACGGACTCGGTGGGTCGAAGGGCCTGCAGCTCCAAAGTCTAAAGCAATCCATACTCTAGTTAGCGTTGTGCAGTGTTCAAGAGCCTGGTCATTGTTGGCAAAAGCTGTTCCTCAACCTGGAGGTCACGGTTTTCAGGCTCCTGCACCTTCTTCCCGATGGTAGCAGTGAGATGAGAGCATGGTCAGGGAGGTGTGGGTTTAGAGATTTTGTTTCCACCAGAGGGGGGGTGGTTGGATTCCCGAGTACATTCCCCGAGAGGGTGGTAGAGGCAGAGACTCTCAACAGTTAAGAAGAGTTATAAAGCCCCGCTCAGCACAAACATCATCGTAACCATGACTCCACAGTATCAGGCTGAATTGCATAATACTGATAATAAGAAAGAACCATTAGTAAAAGGAGTGAGAGAGAGAGAATGAGAGAAAGGAAGAGGGAGAGAGAGGAAGGGGAACGAGAGAGTGAGGGGAGTGAGAGCAATGAGGAGGGAGAGAGAGGAGAGAGAGAGAGAGAGAAAGGGGGTGCGAAAGAGAAGGGGGGGAGCAGAAGGGAAGCAGAGGGTGAGAGAGAGCACTTTGTCATTCATATGGACAAACACACGTACACAAGTTAGACCTGAATTGAATAATATTGCAGGAGCTAGCTTGTATGCAGTGGTGTTTGTAAGTTGGGAGTTTGTAACACAGACCCCCTGAACCACCACTTTGTTTTTTGCCACTGAAAAGTACTCTCCTTTCCATTTCTACACTATATTCACTTTTTCTGGTGTGAATTCAAGTAAGAATTTCATTGTTCTATCTGGGACATATGATAGCAAAGCACTCTGGACTCTTATCTACCCAGGTGCACAGCCACATACTTTGCCCATCGCCCATCCATCCGGCACTATTACTCCTAGCACTGGGCAAATGTTTCTCCCTGCCCTTCACTGCAAGGGAGACAAGAGTCTGGACACTTCCCCCACGGTCGGGTGGTTTGTGAAGCCACACTCGAGCAGGGAGAGGGATGTATTTGCCAGTCATGGCTCATCCACAAAAATGCAACTCATCCCTTCCCCTTTACAACTCATCGCACCTGCCTCAAAGCTCAGCTTCAGTCCCAGTATTGTAGACATACTCCGGTCATTATAGTTTAGTTCAGAGATACAGAGCGGAAACAGGCCCTTCAGACCACCGAGCCCGCACCGACCAAAGACCCCCACACATTAACACTACCTTATACGCATTAGGGACAATCTACATTTATTCCAAGCCAATTAACCTACAAACCTGTACGTCTTTGGCCTGTGGGGGGAAAGGAAGATCTTGGAGAAAACCCACGCGGGCATGGGGAGAAGGTACAAACTCCATACAGACAGCACCCATAGCCGAGCCTGGATCTACAGCACTACAAGTGGTGTAAGGCAGCAACTCTACCTCTGCACCACCGTGCCACAGTTACCAACAGTGGAGGCCCTGCCACTGGATACTGCACTGACCACTAAGCAAGCACTTCACTTTCCCCTGCATGTGCCTGTGTGTCCCTGAGTGTGTGTTTGCACTTGTGAATGTGTTCCTGAATGTGTGCACATGTGTATGCCATAGAAGTGTGGGTGAATATATTTGAACATTAGATGTGAATTATTAGTTTAATTTATGGTCACGTGTACCGAACTTCAGCAAAAAGTGTTTAGTTGTGTGCTAAGCAGTCAGTGGAAAGCCTATACGTGATTACAATCGAGCCATCCACAGTGTACAGATATATGAGAAAGGGAATAACGTTTAATTGGGAATAAAGTCCAGTAAAGTCTGATTAAAGATAGTCTGAGGGTGTCCAATGAGGTAGTTATTGATAGGATGGTTCAGTTGTCTGATAACAACTGGGAAGAAACTGTCTCTGTCCGGAGGTGTGCATTTTCACACCTGTACCTTTTGCCTGATGGGAGAGGGTGGAAGGGGGAATGACCAGGGTGAGATTTGCAGTGGATATGAATGTGTGTGTGTGTGTGTGTGATTGGGATTATGTGTGCAGATGAGCGTGTGGGGCAGGTGTAAATGGGGTGTGGGGGACGGGGATCTGAATGTGTCTCTGGATGTGTCTGCCTGTGTGGTACACGGTGTGAAGGGGGGGTGAGTGGTGTGGGGTATGAACAGGAAGTGGAGGATTTGTCCAGAGGGAGTGGCTGTGGTTGTTGTTGGTGAGTTTGTGGAGTGTTTGGGACTCAAGTGCACAAGTATCTGCATTGTGTGTCAGGGACGTGGACTTGTGTGTGGCGAGTCTTGGGCATCATTTACACAACACAATTTACGCATCACGACGCACGCATGGTGTGCATTACGTGCGCATGGTGCATGGTGACGTAGGCCGTGACGCACGATCGTGCGCGGCGCCCTAGGATTTTGGGATGTACAAAATCTTTGCGCGCCATCTGTGTGACACACAAATGATGCCCAAGTGGGGCAGGCCCTTTAGTGTTGGAGGGGGAGGGGGAGGGGGAGATCATGAGGGTATGTGTGGAACAGCATGTGGGTAACTTGTCTGTGTCTATGTGTACATGTTTAGTACGTTCATATATGTTGGTGTCCATGTGTCCGAGCATGCAACTGTTTTTGACCTGCATGTGTATGTTTGTATGTATTACTGCAAGTACCTTCATGTGTGTATCTGTCTCTACATACAGTGCCCTCCATATTGTTTGGGACAAAGACCCATCATTTATTTATTTGCCTCTGTACTACACAATTTGAGATTTGTAATAGAAAAAAATCCCATGTGGTTAATGTGCATATTGTTAGATTTTATTAAAGGGTATTTTTATACATTTTGGTTTCACTATGTAGAAATTGCAGCTCTGTTTATACAGTGTCCTCCCATATCAGGGCACCATAATGTTTGGGACACATGGCATCACACGCATTTGTAATTGCTCAGGTGTGTTTAATTGCCTCCTTAATGCAGGTATAAGAGAGCTCTCAGCACCTAATCTTGCCATCACCTTTGGAAACTTTTATTGCTGTTTATCAACATAAACTAAAGTTGTGCCAATGAAAGTCAAAGAAGCCATTATGAGACTGAGAAACAAGAATAAAACTGTTAGAGACGTCAGCCAAACCTTAGGCTTACCAACATCAACTGTTTGGAACATCATTAAGAAGAAAGAGTGCACTGCACATAAAGGGACTGGCAGGCCATGAAGACCTCCACAGCTGATGACAGAAGAATTATCTCTATAATAAAGAAAAACCCCCAAACACCTGTCCGACAGATCAGAAGCACTCTTCAGGAGTCAGGTGTGGATTTGTCAATTACCATTGTCCGCAGAAGACTTCATGAACAGAAATACAGAGGCTACACTGCTAGATGCAAACCACAGGTTAGCCGCAAAAATAGGATGGCCGGGTTACAGTTTACCAAGAAGTACTTAAAAGAGCAACACAGTTCTGGAAAAGGGTCTTGTGGACAGATGAGACAAAGATTAACTCATATCAGAGTGATGGTGTGTTTAACGACGACAGATAGCACAATGGGCTAAGAGTTCGGCTGGCGACCGGAAGGTAGCCGGTTCAAATCCCGCTTGGAGTGCATACTGTCGTTGTGTCCTTGGGCAAGACACTTCACCCACCTTTGCCTGTAATGGAATGTTACGGCGGCAGGCGCGGGCACACCGCGACGCCCTGTGTCTCCCTTTCAAGGGAGATGCTAAAAATGCATTTCGTTGTCTCTGTACTGTACACTGACAATGACAATAAATTGAATCATTTCATTTTTTTTTTTTTTTTTCATGGCAAGAGCTAAGTATGGAGGAGAGAATGAACAAGATCCAAAGCATACCACCTCATCTGTGAAACATGGTGATGGAGGTGTTATGGCCTGGGCATGTATGGCTGCTGAAGGTACTGGCTCACTTATCTTCATTGATGATACAACTGCTGATGGTAGTAACATAATGAATTTGAAGTGTATAGACACATCTTGTTCAAGTTCAAACAAATGACTCAAAACTCATTGGCCGGCGGTTCATTTTACAGCAAGACAATGATCACAAAGATACTGCTAAAGCAACAAAGGAGTTTTTCAAAGCTAATAAATGGCCAGTTGGCCGAGTCAATCACTCAATCTGAACCCAATTTATCATGCCATTTATATGTTGAAGGGAAAACTGAAGGGGACTAGCCCCCAAAACAAGCATAAGCTAAAGATGGCTGCAATACAGGCCTGGCAGAGCATCACCAGAGAAGACACTCAGCAACTGGTGATGTCCATAAATCGCAGACTTCAAGCAGTCATTGTATGCAAAGGATATGCAACAGAATACTAAACATGACTACTTTCATTTACATGACATTGCTGTGTCCCAAACATTATGGTGCCCTGAAATGGGGGGGGACTATGTATAAACACTGCTGTCATTTCTACATGGTGAAACCAAAATGTATAAAAATTACCTTTATTAAAATCTGACAATGTGCACCTTAACCACATGTGATTTTTTTTTCTATTACAAATCTCACAATGTGGAGTACAGAGGCAAATAAATAAATGATGGATCTTTGTCCCAAACATTATGGAGGGCACTGTATGTTTGTCACCCTGTATCTCTGTGCTTGTGTGTCTCTCTCTCTGCCTCCCCTCCTCTCTCTGCCTGTTTGTCTGCCTCTTTCCCCCTCTCGCCCTCTGCTTCCCTCCCTCATCTCCCCTCCCTCTCTCCACTCTCCCTCCGCGGCGCCGGCTCCCGCACTCACCACTTGCAGCAGCTTGAGGAGGCCGAATGAGGAGCGCAGGTAGTCGGTGTCGCAGCGGAGGTGCAGGCGGCGGCCGGGCAGCACCGGCTCCGTGGTGGGCTGATACGGGCTGCCCGCCGCGCTCATCATCGACGCTCCGGCCGCCTCTCCCTCCACCCCGTCCGCCTCCTCCGAGCTCCGCATGTTGCCGGCGCCGGCCGGGGCTTCAGGCGCCGGGATCCGGGATTACAGGCAGGGCGGCGGGAGCGGAGCGACCGATTCCCAGCAGAAAACCCGCCGAACTTTGTGCAGGAGCCGCAACATGTCCGGGACTCGTTCCCCGCCTCCCTCTCCCTCACTCCGCCCCCTCATCACTGTCTCGCCCTCTCCCTCCCTCCCTCTCTCCCTCACTCCGCCCCCTCATCACTGTCTCGCCCTCTCCCTCCCTCCCTCTCCCTCTCCCTCACTCCGCCCCCTCATCACTGTCTCGCCCTCTCCCTCCCTCCCTGTCCACCACTGGCATTCGATCCTACTCAAATTCCTTCCATAAACCAAATCTCTCTCTCGCCTCACTCCCTCTATTCCTAGTCACAACCTCACACTCTTTTCCCATCTCTCCATCAGTTTCCTTTGTCTCTTCTTCCCCAGTCTGACTCCATCAGTTTCCATTCTGTATGTACGTGTCTCTCCCTCTCGAGCTCTGTTACCTGTCGAATAATTGAAACAACCTGTACACCCAGAGCACTCAAAGCCCCAAAAGGCAACAATCTGAAGTTCATTTATTCGAGAGGCTTAAGGAAATGTGACTTAGGATGGAGTGACCCATGTTGCCAATGCAATGTGTCAAAAGTGTTTTATTGTCATATGTCCCAAAATGGAACAAAATACTTGCAGCAGCACAACAGATATGTAAACATAATACTCTGTAAAGCCCATAATAAACAAACAAAAAATAGTGTATTATATATATAAAACACAAACAGAAACAGGTAAACAATCTAAGTGGGGAAAGCGCATTTAAAGTTTAGGAAGTACAACCTCAGCATAATTAAATAGCTTAAAATATTTACTGCAAAATGGTCCATGTGTGATTTTGTGCATTCTTAGGACAAATAGAAATGTATGCTTTATACGTCTATTGGTCAGGGACATGTTGCACCCTGGCTGTTCCCTCTTCTTCTCTCCCATCAGGCAAAAGGTATAGAAGTGTGAAAAGCACACGTCCAGATACAGGGGCAGTTTCTTCCCAGCTGTTATCATGCTACTTAATCATCTTATCAACAACAAGAGTGATCCTGAGCTACAATCTACCTCATTGGAGACCCTCAGACTATCTTTGATCAGACTTTACTGGACTTTATCTTGCACTATATGTTATTTTAGTTATTCACTTTACCCTGTATCTGTACACTGGATGGCACGATTGTAATCATGTATTGTCTTTCCACTGACTGGTTAGCACACAACAATAGCTTTTCACTGTACCTCGGTGCATGTGACAAACTAAGCTCAAACACCTGATGAATTAAGCTCCATGGGACAAGCTAATGTGGTAAGCTGCAATGACCAAAAGAAAATCAGGCGCCCACCTGACGCTAGGTTATTGAGTCTGCAGAAAGGCCCTGACCTGAAACGCCACCCATCCTTTTTCTCCAGAGGTACTGCCTGACCCACTGAGTTACTCCAGCCCATCTTTGTTCAGTTTCAGTCAAGTTAAGTTTTTTGTCATCTGCACAAGATACAATTAATATCTTGCTTGCAGCAGCATCACAGGCACTTAGACTCAAATACACAAAAACAAATTATACACATCTTCTACGTCAGTGAAAAGACTGCAAAAAAACAAGACATTAGTGAAACATACACAATTGGGAAAAAAAGTCCATGGTAGTGCAAGAGGTGGTCCGTAGTGTTCCGTTGCTGAGGTGGGATTAGGGTTGTGTGGGACGGTTCAAAAACCTGATGGCTGTAGTAAAGTAACTGTTCCTGAACCTGGTGGTGTGGGACTTCAGGCTCGACAAGTACCTTCTGCTCGACGGTAGCAGTGAGAAGAGGTCATGGCTCTGATGGTGGGGATCCTTGATGATAGATGCCACCTTCTTGAGGCAGTGCCTGGTGTAGATGCTTTCGATGGTGGCTAAAGACTGTGGTCAAATCAATGCAAAGTCACTAAGTACCGGAGTAACTCAGCAGATCAGGCAGCTTCTCTGCAAAACATGGATAGGTGACATTTTGGATCAAGATGCTTCGTCAGACCATAGATGCTGCCAGAGCTACTCCAGTACTTTTTTTGGTAAACTAGCATCTTTAGTTCCTTGCGATCCCATATATCTGGCTATTTGTTTAGTGGTTGTGATTCCATCTAATATAACAGTCTGACTATAGAACAGTCACCAAAAGCCCTGCTGTCTATTTTGTTACCCACACCAGGTTTATCCAAGTCATAAACCATGCACTCATCAGCCCATACCAGATCCCAGTACTACAGCACCTTAAATACTCCTTTTTATCGCTGATTGTTGTAATGTGTCAGACCGTAGGACACTTCACCATATCAAAGCTGCTATATCAATGCAAATTGTTGCTACCCACATACTTCCAGTCTGGCAGTTATTACTGGGAATGATCCAGGTCTTTAGACCTTTTTTTTCAGTAAGATGAGTTTAGTTTAGTTCAAGAGATACAGT
Source organism: Leucoraja erinaceus (assembly GCF_028641065.1). Taxonomy (NCBI): domain Eukaryota; kingdom Metazoa; phylum Chordata; class Chondrichthyes; order Rajiformes; family Rajidae; genus Leucoraja; species Leucoraja erinaceus. The sequence continues at coordinate 21,641,716 of NC_073393.1, read as the reverse complement.
GCGGAAATAGGCCCTTCGGCCCACCGAGTCTGCACCAGCCAGCAATCACCCTGTACAACAGCACTATCCTACACACTAGGGCCAATTTACCAAAGCCAATTAACCTTCAAACCCGCATGTCTTGAGTGTGGGAGGAAACCTGATCGCCCGAAGAAAACCCACGCGGTTACAGGGAGAACGTACAGTGCATTCAGAAAGTATTCAGACACCTTCACTTTTTCCACATTTTGTTACTTTACAGCCTTATTCTAAAATGGATTAAATTAAAAAAAAAAAAAATAATCATCAATCTACACACAATACCCCATAATAAAAAAAGCAAAAACAGGTGTTTAGAAATGTTTGCAAAGTAATTAAAAAGAAATAACTGAAATATCATTTACATAAGTATTCAGACCCTTTACTCAGTACTTTGTTGAGGCACCTTTAGCAACGATTACAGCCTCAAGTCTTCTTGGGTATGACATAACAAGCTTGATACACCTGTATTTGGGAAATTTCTCCCATTCTTCTCTGCAGATCCTCTCAAGCTCTGTCAGATTGGATGGGGAGCGTCGATGCACAGCTATTTTCAGGTCCCTCCAGAAATGTTCGATCGGGATCAAGTCCAGGCTCTGGCTGGGCCACTCAAGGACATTCACAGACTTGTCACAAAGCCACTCCTGTGTTGTCTTGGCTGTGTGCTTAGGGTCATTGTCCTGTTGTAAGGTGAATCTCCGCCCCAGTCTGAAGTCCTGAATGCTCTGGAGCAGGTTTTCATCAAGGATCTCTCTGTACTTTGCTACGTTCATCTTTCCCTCGATCCTGACTAGTCTCCCAGTTCCTGCCACTGAAAAACATCCCCACAGTACGATGCTGCCACCACTATGCTTCACCATAGGTATGGTATTGGCCAGGTGATGAGGGGTGCCTGGTTTCCTCCAGACATGACGCTTGGCATTTAGGCCAAAGAGTTCAATCTTGGTTTCATCAGACCAAAGAATCGTATTTAGGTGCCTTTTGTCAAACTCCAAACAAGCTGTCATGTGCCTTTTACGGATAAGTGTCTTCCGTCTGGCCACTCTACCATAAAGGCCTGATAGGTGGATTGCTGCAGATATAGTTGTCCTTCTGGACGGTTCTCCCATCTCCACAGAAGAACTCTGCTTTGTCAGAGTGATCATCGGGCTCTTGGTACGTCCCTGACCAAAGCCCTTCTCCCCCAATTGCTCAGTTTGGCCGGGCGACCAGCTCTATGAAGGTGGTTCATAGTGGTGGATCGAAAGTTCTTCCATTTAAGAATGACGGAGGCCATTGTGCTCTTCGGGACATGCAATGCTGCAGAAATTGTTTTATACCCTTCCCCAGATCTTTGTCTCGACACAATCCTGTCTCAGAGGTCTCCGGACAATTCCTTCATCTTCATGGCTGGGTTTTTACTCTGACAACTGTGGGACCTTATATAGACAGGTGCGTGCCTTTCCAAATAATGTACAATCAATTTAATTTACCACTAGTGGACTCCAATCAAGTTGTAGAAACATCAAGGATAATCAATGGAAATAGGATGCATCCCAGATCAATTGTGAATGTCATAGTAAAGGGTCTGAATAATTATGTAAATGTGATATTTCAGTTATTTCTTTTTGATTACTTTGCAAAAAAATTTGTTTTATTATGGGGTATTGTGTTTAGATTGATGATAAAAAATTGAATGTAATCCATTTTAGAATAAGGCTGTAACGTAACAAAATGTGGAAAAAGTGAAGGGGTCTGAATACTTTCTGAGTGCAATGTATAAACTCCGTACAGGCAGCACCCGTAATCAGGATTGAACCCGGGTCTTAGGCGCTGTAAGGCAGCAACTCTACTGCTGCAACACTGTGCCGCCCTAATGAGATGAATTTGAAACTTGCTTAAATTGGGGAATTAAATATACCAGGAAACTTAAAAATGCAGTTCTTAGCAATTGATAATCCTACAATTGCAGGTTTGTTGCAAATAAACATCTCGTTCTCCAATGTTCTTCAAGGAAGGAAATTGGTTGATCACAAATTTGCATCAATTCAGGGGCAATTGAGGGATGGAAAATGTGCTGTCACTGACAACTTCCACAAACATTGAATTTAAAACTCTTACATATATGTTCTCACTCTAACTGCTCCTTCTATAGCTTTAATATTATTTCATTCATATTCTCTATTGCCCCCATTAACATGACCATTTCATTTTTAACAATCCCACTGCAATCCTGCCCTCACCTTAATCGAGAGCTTCACCTTGTCCTATTCATCTCTTCCCCATTCTCTCTGTAACTTTAAAACCATTTGCTTTCTCTTCCCCAGTTCTGGAACCAGGAAGAATTGGACAATGCTAGTCATAATCTCCTCAATTTTCTCTTTTGCTTTTTTTTTTTTAAATTTGGTGTATATTATCTGGGCCTGGTGATTTATCCCTCCATTAACATTGCCCTTTGTATAATGCTTATTCAAGTCGTCAAGTTTATTTGTCACATACACATACGAGATGTGCAGTGAAATGAAAGTGGCAATTCTCGCGGAGCATTCCATCCAATGTGTCTCCCTCCCCTCCAGCATCAGTAGGATGCTCCTCTTTGGTAGAGGTGGGTGCAAGGCCTGCCCATATCCTTCAGCTCCCAGCTAGTGCCAACAGGGGAACCAGTCATGCAAGTGGGCAATGGTCACAGATGATGTGGGACCAGTATTCCTAGGTGCACTGGATTCTCCGTGACATTCTTTCATTAATAGACCAGAAAACAAGGACGTGCAGCAGAGGGTGTGGATTCACATTTATTGAAGCTGGTATATGGAGACACACATTTTTGTCTTTGTCAGCAAGGTTCTCTCATGTTAAAGCCATAAACAAACAAAATCCAAACTCTCCTCAGTGTTACAATTTCTGTCTGACATTAATACAAAAAAATAACCTAAAGTGGTAAACGGAAACCAAATTTATATACAAACACCAACCCTACCTCTCTCCCCACTGCTAGTGATCATTTTTGCTGAACTTTTTCATTTACAAGTTGTTCTGAACTTCCAATTTGATTTCCCCCTGTAATATCTTTCAAGTGCAAAGTTTAAATTAAGCAGCAGAAATTTCACTTCATTTCTCATGGGAACACTTGAAGCCACTTCCCTTTGACAGATTTTAGTAAAGATTCGAACCAGTGATCACTCAGAAGGGGAGAGGTAAAGAGAGTGGCACAGACCGATGAACGGGATTGAGGAACGGACAGAAAAAAAAATAATAGATGGCCAAGAAGCAGGGAAGGTGGAATAAAGAATAGACAGAGTAGTAGAACATTATATTTGATTAAAATAGAAGTGCAGATGGAGACAAAAATGTGAATCACAAGGGAAAATGAAGAGGAAAAATTAGGTGAGTTCAAGCATGCAGAGAGAGGGAGAAGGGGGGGGGGGGAAGAGAATCTATATAGAGACAAAGGCAGAGAAAAGTCCACAAAGCATTAATTGGGATTCAAGGTTTGTGTAACAATTATTCAGCATCCCGCTATACAAGTTATATGGATTAACCTTTTGTTCTGTTAACTTCAAAGCAGTTTAAAGTTTGCATGTTTGGTTCCAGCAGTTCAAGTTTAAAAACAATTAAAAGTGAAACAGTGGACCAAAGTGCGCAGTTTCACCAAAGCCTCGCTAACTTTGGTTATACATTTAGGTAAACTGTCCAGACAAACCCAGACACGTTGCCAGTTCCCTCCTTGGCGCAAGGAAACGAGGAACAATGTACGTTGACAGGAATCTATTGCCCCTGGTTAATCTTCCATACGTACATATTACAGGTAAGAGCCTCAAAAATATTAAAATTATATAAACAGCCTTGCTATTGGAAAGTGCAAAGAAGCTAATTATGCCCAGCTTTTAGTGGTAAATATATTACTGTCTTGATAATATATATGCAATGTTATAGGAAAATGAAGATTGTCAGACATCCCACTTTAGCACAAGTTAGTACAGTTTATGCAACAGAAGGTAGAGTCCACACAATCCCACTGTGGTTACCCCCTTGAGAATGCAATGCCAGAACCTGGTACTTTACATCAAGTGGTGTTTACAGTTGGCAATGTGCCATTTTACTAACTGCAGCTAGGCAATGGAATGATCTATCTTTTAGTGGGGGCAAGGCGAGGAAGAAAAAAAAAAACACTTTTTAAAATTCCGTTTTGTTCCAAGATGGCCCAACTCACCACAGTTAAAGGAAGGCAGAGCTATCACAAGAAAATTAAAAACATATGAGAAACAAAGCTCCATTCCTGGGCAAAATAACTTTTAAATTAAGCTTTAAAAAAAATAAAACGTCAAGAAGCGACCAGGCGCTTGTGCTATAGTGCATTTGAGTTGAGCGCATACTACCCTGCGTGGTGTGTCAGGCACTTGTATCCAGCAGGTTCCTCCTCCTCCCTGTGTCCCCAACAACAACCAATAACTCAAAGTGCCCTCCAAACTTCCCCAAAATGTTCAAATTCAAATAAAGACAATTTGGTCTTTTAATAGATTCATGATTTTATAAGTTATTAGCCCAACCACTCCTAAGACCTGATTCATTTGAAAGGTTTGTTAATAACTTTCACAACCACTAAGAGTACTACTCCATCCCATCTCTCCTTCCTGTCTCCCATCTCCCTTCCTCTTCTCTTTCCCACCGCACGTCACGTTGTCAGCTGCTCCACACCTGGAAGAGCTTGGTCCACCATGCAATGACTGCTGTTTCAGCCAATTAACCTGGACAATGGTGTCTGGTGGAAACGTCAAAAAGGCTTCCAATAACTGTCAACAGGCGAGGGGAATGAGCGCAATTTCTCCCAGTATCCACAGGCTCCCATTCAAAGAACACACCGCTACAAGCTAGTTTTCTAAGCGACACCGTCCAGTTTCCAAATGCCCCTACTCTCTCATCTGCACCAGACACCACCTCATTTCCCCACTTGTATGAGGTGTCTGCCCCTCGATCTTTCTGCTCAGACTTTTTGATTAGAATGTTGTTAGACACAGGGATTTATTTACATCTCTGGAATGCACACGCGTTTCCTGCAACAAGTCATTTTAAAATTTAGTGACGCCTTCATGCCCCCCCCAAACAAAAACTGATAGAGACTGCCGCATTAGACAACTGTCGGTCCTCTCAATTGATGCAATTGTCTAATTTGGTCTTTTATTTTTAAATATTATACTATACATAGTGTGTCTGCAGCTATTAGGCTTCGTTTTCTGTTGGAGAACTGTTTGTTGTGACCACAGGATCTGGTTTTCGAGACATCCTGTCAAGCTCTGCCTGAACGTCTGTTAAAATCGGCTTTTGTCCTGGAAATAGAGAGAAGCAGAGTTTAAACCACAAATGTAATGCTGCGCGGATCAGCTCACCGAGTGCAAATCCTGTCAAATACATTCCTTTCAGATTTCTTCTCCCACTTACTTCTGGAACTGAATCAAGTAGCACAACAGGAAGGCGCACGGCTGTGCCAGTTGTTTGAAAGAGACTTCCAACTCGTACAGCTATCCAGCACCTAATTATTTTCCCTATCAAATAGTTTCCCTACTTTTGAAAGTCACTAGATAATCCACACGCACAGGTCTCTGTGGAATTATCAGGGAAGGCGATTTAACCAGACCAGTTGGTTCTGGAGTGTGTTCTGTGACCACAAATAAATTGAGGCGTTTGTTTCTATGGGGCATGCACTCCAAAACTGGACTGGAGAGGTGGGAGATAAAGGGGCAGGAAGGAAGTGGACAAGCTGGGGAAATATGATTGTTTTCTCTCAATGCAGCAGTGGTAAGCTGGAATCTTGAGCAAAATAAAAAATGGCGGAGGAACGCAGCAGGTCAGGCAGCATCTGTGGAAGGAATGGACCAAAATGATTGGATTGGGACCCTGCTTCAGCCTCTGTCTCAACACTCCATTCCTCATTTTGTTCCATCAAACATCTACACCTATTTCAGGTCAAGATTCTGCATCAAGACTGAGGGTGTCGAGTGAAGATGGGCCATATGTATAGACAAGAGAGAGGCAAGACTGAGTTTGGTAGGTGAGAGAAGAACCAGGTGGGGGGGGGGGGGTGTTGAGCAGAGGCTAGAGAAGAATTTCTACCTTCAGATGTCTTTTGTCCATTTCTCTCCACAGATGCTGCCTGACCCACTGAGCTTCTCCAGCATTGTTTTTCTCTGTGTGATGGAGGTGCTCCCAGGGCTGCTGGATTTCAGACATGAATAGAACTAGTGTGAACAGGTGATCACTGGTCTGCGTGGAAGGGTATAGGAAGGAACTGCAGGTGCTGGTTTACACTGAAGATAAGATACAAATTGCTGGAGTAGCTCAGCACGTCAGGCATGATCAGGCAAAGTCTGAAGAAGGGTTTCGACCCAAAACGTCTCCTATTCCTTTTCTCCAGAGATGCTGCCTGATCCGCTGAGTTACTCCAGCACCCTGTGTCTATTTCCAATGGGTCGAAGGGCCTGTTCCCATGCTGTATCTGGGTGTTTCTGTAAATACAGTGAAACTGAAGGTCTCCAAACTTCCAGGTTATTTTCCTGTTTTTATGTAATATTCCCATTGTTTCATTGCTTGTATTTTAAGTAGTATAGATCATGGTTTATAGCCAAAATAATGTGATGAAGCAAAAATAAATAAACCTGTGTTTACAAAGAAAAATATCAGATATGTCTGTGTTTTCTTGCCTTTTTTTTGTGACACATTTCAAGCAGGATTTCATCATCCTTAGGGCAATTTATACCAGAGAGATTACATTAATTTTGCAATTAAATAAATCTATACAAGCTAAATTCTGATTATGCTTATGATTTTTTTTATCAATTATCACCTGATAAGATGATTTTCTGATGCCCCAAGATTTTGCAGCAGAACGCGAGTAGCGGTGTCCATTTGGTCACGTATGAAATGTGCGAATTAAAAGCAGTAACCGTTTTTATATTTATTGTCTCTTTTTTTTATTGTTTATATTTTGTGTTTAAGCTTTCCATTGAAATCCTTAATAATGAATAGAACTTAACTTCATGAAATAAAAATCTAGTTTGCTCACCTATTTTAACGATCTCATTCTGTAGTCCCTCCCGTTGAGTAACGTTGTCAATGCTATTTATAACGCTACAATGGGCTGGTTTTTTTTGCGTTCCTCACAATTTAAAAAAAGTAAACTACCCGATTATAATGACCCCGACGTGAACTACGGGCCTCATGGTGGGTTCGGTGTCGACATTTTCTAAGGGAACTTAGAAATCAGTAAGTGTCCCATATGTTATATAAATAAAAGGTTTTCCTCGTTTTGTTTTTCAAATTTTGAAAGTATTAAATTTTGGTCAAATTTTGGCTGATTTTGATCACAAATTAGCTCAAGAGGATCATAGACAGACCCATTTTTTATGCTGTGGTATTTCATTATGATTTAATAACTTTCAAATTTGGCGACCCATGTCACAGTTTGGTACCCTTATTTACGGAAACACCCATCTCCAAACCAAATCTCCAACACCAAGCTGGTTAACTGTTGATCCTCGATAAAGAAAGCTGCTGCACTGAAACTGGAGTGAGGTCAAAATGAGCCCAATTTAGAAGCAAGTCGCACAAGTCTGCCAGAGAACTTTGTGTTCGAATCTGATCCCGAGACTGTTCTTATTGTTTTAACGCTGTGGTTTTGATGGAACTAACTGGCCTGTTGGAAGGATTCTGAATGCAGTTAATCAAATTGTTGTGGTCTGCAGTCAGCTGTAGGACAGAGCAGGCAAGGGCAACCTTCCTTCCCTGGAAGGCATTGCAAACTCAGATGATCAATTAAATCCTCGAGTTTCACAGTCACCCTTAGTTTAAGTTCCAGATCATTTTTTTTAAACTAAATTGAAATTCCCCAGCTGCAATGGCTCTCTGGCTTCATAACCCAGGCCTCTGGATTTACACGTCTAGTGATTCAACCACGGAATCTCTACTTGAACAGTCCATAAATCTCCCATGAAAACTATGGCTAGGGAGGTATAAAATGTCAGCGCTCTGCCTCATGACCACCCAGTGGTTAGCTGTCAAGTGAATTGCCTGGTTATTTTTCAAGCAGCTTTAAGATCTAGTCTCTCTGCTCAAAAGAATTTCAAGAATTTCCAACTAACTCCATTGGGAATGGGCTGGTTACAGCCCGTTTCATACCAGGATCTTAGGAACTCCTTAGCACACAGCTCCCGATGATTGAACTTTCTCCAATTTTCCACCCATTAACACACAAAAAAAAAAAGAAAATTTGGAAACAACTGTTCTCAGAGCCTTTTAGAAAATTTCAGCTGGACTGAATCCCAATACCTTCCATCCAAAGAGTTTACTGCTTAAACTCTAATGATTAATCAGAATCTAATGGGAAGACTAAAACGTTATATTGTGTACAAGAGTAGGACAATTTCAGTGTTCAGAGGGTGGAGTGATGCAGGAAGCTTAAACTGAGAGTACATATTACAGATCTGTAAATGAGATATCGATATTGTGGAAACACACCAGGCACGTAATTTGTGCAGATACTGGATTGAAGGACAATTATTTAACATTCAATAAGGCTTGTTCCCAACCCCTCCTCACCATTAGGACAGTTCATCATGCCCAACATTCTTTCCTCTTTGTGATTTCCAGTTGATAATAGAACTGGTACATGCTGGGATAACTTTAACCTGGCCTTATGTCTCCTCAAAGACTAACGACTAGCTGAACGTCAGTTCCATAAGCAGGGATCAATCTGCAACTCCTGCCAAACGATTATTATTCCTTTGCCTTGATGTTATGGTAAATGACCATCCATGGGGTTAAGGCCATTTCTCACGAGCTGCTTAACGACAGCACTTGGTGTAACCCAGTTCAGTAATTCCTATACAATCAGTGCTTTTTTGGTGACCGTACGCACCAGCACAGCATACCGGCACCTATAAAAAGTTGAAAACCAGGTTTTCAATTACTTTTTGTAATATTAAAATTTGTTTAGAACTTCAAAGTAAATGAAAAATGTACTGTTTAGAATTTATATTACAAAAAGATTACAAAAATGTTATGAATTACATTTATTAATTAAATTAGGCAGTCAGGCCTTTAAACAGCTTTTCAGACAACAGACACCAACAGAAAGGAACAATAAGTGCACTGGCACCCATTTATCTGCTAAACAAGAATGCTATATCCAGTTATCTTCTTGCAAAACTCAGGACACTGCACTGTCCATCGTTACTCTGTCAACAGGTATCTTACCAATCAAGACTATGAGTGCTCTGAACTGTTAGCCTCAGTTATCAGACCTCAGTTACCCTCGATTTATTTTGCTTAAAACTTGAGACATACCGATGGATTGTTCCCACCCCTTTCCCGAATCTCAGTCACAATGTTGTGATGCAGCTAGCATCTTTGGCAGATGCCCTGAACTTACCTGGCTTCTTGGCTGCGTTCTGTACCCCTGCGGCTCCGGGACTCCCGGGAGAACCCGTCTTTTTACTCAATAAACTATTAAAGAAGTTGGCCAGCACTCCTTCGTTTGCAGCGGCAGGACCTGCAATAAGAAGGAACAACTCAATGTTTCTAGTGCAAACCATGCCTCATGCACTCAGGTAGGGCTACAGACAATAATGAAGTTTGCCCAAGTCATTTCCTAGGGATGATAAAGATCATGCTCTTTTCAGTATGTCCCGACGCATCTTTATACAGTCAGCTCTAAGTACATACACTGATACAGTAGGGGAACAAATGCTGAAGTACAAACAATAGTAGGTTTAGGTTTAATATTGTCACATATACCGAGGTATGGTGAAAAGCTATGTTATGGGTTAACCAAGCCAGATATTGCTGTACATAAATACAACCAAGCCAAACTCAAGTACAATAGGTAATACTACAATAGTAATACTAAGCAGCCCTCCAATTACTTCCAATTTTGTGTTTTATTGTAACAAAGCAGTTATCTTGTACAGAACAGGCTCTTGTAATACTATCACCAACATTTGTTTTCAAGAAACTAGGAGTCTAATCCCTCCACCAAGCAGGCGATTTGTAGTCATGTACATCACTGCTCTTTAAATGGACCTGCAAGCATGTGCCCAATGCAGTGAGGCTTTCTGGGCATCCTCAGAGGAGATTAAGGACCTACCAATCTCTCGGTGAATGCAGTTTCCTCATCCTCTCTCTAATTATTTAATTATGCCCCTGATTTGTGACACCCCCATCTGTTCACGCTAGCTAAAGAATTTCCATCCTATTTATTTAATTCAAACTAATCCTTAAACGCCTCAAAACTGTGGTGTTTAGCTCCAAATAAAACGTACCCATTTGATCGAATCGTTGCTCATAACTAAAATCTACCAGTGTGGCAACAGCTTTGTAAATCGTCTGCAGCCTTTACAGGATAGCACAATTGCTCTATGACCAGAAATGTAAGGTGTTCATACTGCAGCCTAATTAGTGTTGTGTGGTCGTAGTTTAATCTCCCTGCCTTTACAGTCTAAACTTTGGCTGATCAGGGAAAGAATCAATGTGTCTTTTGAACCACCATGTCTACCTGACCTTTGAGGCACAAATTCCAAGGTCCTCGGATCATCAATGCTGCTCAGCACTCTCCCTTTTACATTGTATTCCCATCTTGTACCTCCCTAGATGCATCACCCAGATTTGGCCATTATCCAGTTTCAAAGATGCTAATCCCGTTCATATTTTCCTGGTACACACAAAATGCTGGAGTAACTCAGCGGGACAGGCAGCATTTCTAGAGAGAAGAAATGGGTGACGTTTCAGGTCGAGACTTCTTCAGACTATAGTTCCCTGGCCTACATTCATCCCAATAATTCAGATTTCCTTCTTAATTACAATGTCACATTCTTATCTTTTTTTGGAATGTTCGCCACATAGTATTCATGAAGAATCTTAGCCCACCCTCCACCTCCATACTGAGCTTACAGCTTACTGCCCTAATAGACCCTACTCTTTCCTGAATTATTCTCCTGGTCTTTGTACTTGAAACATCATTGGACCCTCAATTTTACTGGCAAACATCATGTCTTCATAATTTCCTTTTTTAATTGCACTCCTACACTTTCTACACTAAGAGGCTTTCTGTTGTATTAAGTTGTGTGTCTGGCATGATACACAGAAATCATTCAAATGTTGGCAGAATCACTGAAGATAGACACAACGTGCTGGAGTAACTCAGCGGGTCCAGCAGCATCTCTGGATAAAAGGAATAGGTGATGTTATGGGTCGAGACCCTTCTTCAGACTGAGTCAGGGGAGAGGTATGAAAAGGTACACGGAATAAATGAGTATGAATCACTAATGTGCAAGAAATGAACAACAGACTGACTTTTGAATAAATATTTAAGAAAGAACTGTAGATGCTGGAAAAATCGAAGGTAGACAAAAATACTGGAGAAACTCAGCGGATGAGGCAGCATCTATGGAGCTCCATAGATGCTGCCTCATCCGCTGAGTTTCTCCAGCATTTTTATCTACATTCGTCTTTTGAATAAATACCACTTTGGTTAAAAATGTTTAAGGTATTGCCAGGACTGAGAGCTGGAATTGACAGACTGCTTTGCTCTGCAGAAACAAAGTTAAAGACAAATGGACAAAGCAGCTGTCACAGACATGACTCAATTCCACCTCCTGCCAGTAAGTGGAAGGACTCACAGAACGTCCAGATAATCTGCCAATGATGCAACAAACGCACTTTGAATACAACTTGCATCACAAAAAAGGCCCTGCAGCTCAACAGGGCCAATATGAAACCTATTTTCAAACTGAAGTCTGAAGAAGTGCCCCGACCCAAAACGTCACCTATCCATGTCTTCCAGAGATGCTGCCTGACACGCCGAGTTACTTCAGCACTTTCCTTTTTTGTATATCAGCATCTGCAGTTTCTTGTATCTATACTATACACACAACAGGTGCCACCTTACCTCTTTCACACAATAGCAAACACTCCTACTCCTCCCCTCACCACCTTACCCTTGAATGCAACAATAACTAACCACTTCACAGGATAGCAACTGCATCCTCACCAAGAGATGTTTTTTCTTCAAATTCCAGCCAGTTCCATATATCCATCAACCTTTGTGTAAAAAAGTAGCCCCTCAGCTTTCTATAACCCCCCCCCCCCCCCCCCCCATCTAAAATTCATATCCTCTGGTTCTTGAGCTCAACTCAATTGGTATCGGTTTATTATTGTCACGTGTACCCAGATGCAGTGAAAAACCGTATTTGCCTGCTACCCAGTCAAATCATACTATACACGAGTAACATCAAACCATGCACAAGTACAACAGGTAGTGCAAAGACAAAAATAAACAGTGCACAATATAATGTTACAGCCACAGGGAAAGTGCTGGTAAAAAAAGGTGCAAAGGACACGAGGTAGGTTGTAGTCATTACTCTTTGACGCCAAGATTTTCACTTGAAGACTACCTTAGGATTTTCACTTATAGACTACCTTAGGCGATCCCAAAGCACTTTGTAGGTATCAAGCACCTTTCTGAAGTGCGGCCATTATGGTAACGGAGGAAATAGTGCAGTGAATGCTCCCACACACCAGTGTGTTAACAACAACGGCATTAACCTGTTTCAGAAGGGTTAAATGATGACTCCAGGGATTTTTCCCGAAATAAAGCAGCAACGTTTTTAACAGCCACTTGAGAGGGAGCAAAGTCCATCTGTTTAATGTCTGCCCTGCAATCTCTTAACATCAGGGGTCCCCAAAGTACAGGGTCCCAGGAGAGCAAAATATTGCAGACATGCTGGCAGCATATATCAAATAACTGGAGTTAAAATACAGAATCCCTCAAAGTTAGTGGAAAGGTACTAAAAAATAAATTGTAAATGCCTAATAGATTGTTAGATCGCAAAACAAAGTGGTTGAAGTTGTGGAACGGTCTGGTGGTGTCCCAGCTGGAGTAATTTGCAGCACAGAATCACATTGTCTTGACCTGGAGAACAAGACATGCACAAGCATTGCATTTCTCATTTACAATATTGGTTTGTTATCTGATTAATATACATAAGATTGTTTGGATAGCAATGAAACTTTCTTTGGAGTAAGGAGAGGGGGTTTGCAAAAAAGTTCAGACAAAAGTGCGATGAGCTTAACGAGGGAGCCACGGCATTCAGGGTGGGAGATTTTTGGAAGACCCCTCTCCACAAGCAGAGTGGCGGGAACTTCAATTTTATGTAATTTTACAAGATTCGTGCCAGTGTAAGATGAAGTTCAGATCAGCTCTGATCTCAGTAGTGGTGAAGGCAGAGAGCGGAATGACCTCACCTCACACTTGTTGTAGATCTCAAGCCGTGGTTATTGCCATTTGCACGTACACCGAGGTAGATTTGAGGAGTTTCATGGAAGCAGAGGATACCGGGTGAGCACAGGAACCCAGAAAGGGCAGCAACAGTCTAATTGAGTTCAAAGCTGACTGAGTGATCTCAACCTCCCTCTATTTCTTAGATCATCTCATATTTGAACCCTCAGAGTTCGAAAGGGTTAATAATTAAGGTAGTGTTAATATCCTCATTCTAGCATAGGGCAAAGTCTTTTCAGTCCCCTGACCATTCCCCTTGCATGCAGTTTGAAATGTTAAATTAGACACGTGTAAAGGCAGGCGTTACACTTAAGCAATAGGAGTGGCAGTGTGGTTTGCTATCCTTGTTGCTCAAGTTTATTTTAGCGATGTTGGTCGAGGGAAAATTATGGAGTAGGTGGCTGCCTTTCTGCTGTTTGAATCTGTGCAGTGCAGTGCCAGGGACAGGGGCACTTCTCCTTCAACATGAGCTGTGGAGCATTAGCAAAACACTGCTGACAACAAAGTTCCAAAATAAAACCAGAAAATGCTGGAAATACCCATCAGGTCAGGCAGCAACTGCGGAGAGAGCTGATGTTTTGTGAAGGTCAAATAGTTTAAGGCAAGGACATGATGCACAATGAAATTAGGAGGCAGCAGGAAAGGTACCTCACCCCTTCACTACCCAGGGTATTCTGAGCCAACTCAATGGTAGATATCGCATGCTTAAGCAATTAGCCTCTTGTTCACCATCCAGCAACTCTGCTTCAAATGTGACCATCAGATAAACTAAACTAGTCCTGTCCTTCCTCCTCATCTATTCAGCACATAACTCAACCTGTTGACTCAAGAGACAGCTAAGAGGAAACCAAAATGTAGGTTACTTTTCCCCAGTAGGGGACTGTGCAAGAGGGAACACACCTGCTTACTTTGTGCACTGATGCTGTCTCCTAATTTTACGTATAGCATTTCTGTAGCTTTCATTATTGAAAATCCAGTGACCTTCACAAAACACTCTGTCTCCAGAGATGCTGCCTGACCTAGCTGAGTATTCCCAGTTTATTCCCTGGTTTTATTTCAGATCATTGGTATCTGCAGTGTTTTGCAGTTGCACCGTAGTTCATGCGAGCAGTGTCCCAGTCATGACACTGAGCATCTACTAGGGCACTTCAAACAACAGAAAGTCAGTCACCCACTCCATAATTTTCCCTCGACCAACATGACTAAAATAGATTTGATCATTGTTGCCTTGCTATTTGTGGCATCCAACTGACCACGCTTTGGCAAACTACTTTAATGCCAGAATATTCTTCACTGTACCCATCTTCCAAGTGAATGAAACATTCAGAAGGGTTGTGTTTGCACTCAATGGCCAGAACTTTAGTTTATGTCAATACTCTACAACTTACATCATCCATCCAGTGATGAGGTCACTGCGAGCTGAAGCCACGTCTCTGCCAAAACAAATTCCTCTGCTCAATCTTTCCCACACTTATTTCTTCCATTACCTTCAATATTTACAAGATCGTTTATTATCGGGTCACCTTGAACAAAATCTTTCTCACTGCACACACTGAAGAATGACTTATCACGGTACTGAGATAGTGAAAATCTATTGTTTGCGGGCTACTCAGTCAAACCAAACCCCACTATGCATAGGCACAATGAAACTTGAGCATGGCAGAATTGTCAGCATCTTTCTTTGTATTATAAATGTAAGCATTACACACGATGGGGGAGTGGATAGGTTGGGTCTGCTCTCCTTGGAGCAGAGGGGGTGGGGGGGGGGGGGGGGGGGGGGGGGGGGGGGGGAGAGAGCTGATAGAGGTATAGAGGGGTGGCTATTGTCCATTTTTCCATACATTCTAGGAGCAGAATTAGGCTATTCGGCCCATCAAGTCTGCCATTAAAACATGGCTGATTTATTTTTCCCTCTCCCAACCCCATTCTCCTGCCTTCTCCCCGTAATCCGACACTCTTACTAATCAAGAATCTGTCAATCTCCACCTTAAAAATATCCTGTGGCAGTAAATTCCACAGATTCACCACCCTCTGGCTAAAGAAATTCCTCCTTATCTCCTTTCTAAACCAACGATCTATTATTCGGAGGCTATGGTCTCTGGTCCTAGACTCTCCCACAAGTGGTAACATCCTCTCCACATTCACTCTATCCAGGCCTTTCACTATTCGGTAAGTTTTATAAGGTCCAACCCTCATCCTTCTAAACTCCAGCAAGTACACGCACAGTGCCTTCAAATGCTCATCATGTTAGAAGTGGAAGTGAAGAGCAGAAATTGTGAAACTCTGCAGTGGGGGATATGGAACTGATCAAGGTTTGTTTTAAATTAGACAAAGTAACTTTTGTTAAAACAAGCCGAGACAGCCCTCTAGTGCTCAGTACCTTGCTTGCAGGCTAAGCAGTTATTGATTTTTAAATTATACTACAGCTGAGAGCAAACTAAATTACTGCTGAATTCAGAGTCTCAGATGGGCAAAATTTCAATTGGGGGTCACTGAAATTTCATTACGCAGAATTATCTCGCCTTCCTAAGCATTACTCAAACAAAATTGGGTCCAAAGTAGATGAATTGCACAATGTCACACTCACAAGTTATTTAATCACAGTTAAGTGCTTACTGCAGCAATGGAGCTGTGATCAGCCTGGAAAGTGTATTAGGCCTATAAACCTCATCCTGAGCTAGTTCAACCAGAGGTCAACTAACCGCATGGGGTGCTGAGCTTTTAAAAATCTATTTCAATTTTTTTTTAAAATATATTCCACAGAATACCACAGAAGTTACTGGGGAAATTGCCAAACTGCTAGGGTCCATATTAAAGTACAAAAAGTCGTCTTCAATTCCTCGCTTCAATTCTTTAATTAATCTTCAGCTTTCTCATGCCGAAAAACAGAGCCAATTCTGGCAAAAGCCTCGTCAGAAATTGGTCTGACCACCATCACCTCCAATTGCTTTCCTCTCTGCACCAAACCAAAGGTCTGTGGAAACAACATTTCATTTGAGCCTCTATGAGGTTCAAGTGACAAATAAATTGTATTGTGTATATTGCATGTACTGACAAGGCCCAACATGCCACATCCCGCATGTGTCGTGTACAATCCAATGAACAAAGGATTTTACAATCCCCACCTTTCTTTCTATCATTCTAATCTTCCCCCAGACCACCCATTTGTCCAGTTTCCCCATCATCCATTTACATCACTCCACTCCTGTTTCCATCCATGTACTTCACACACTTCCCCCACCTCTTCTCCATCTGGTTCTACCTGCATTCCATGCTCCCCTACTGCCACCCATTTTCATCTTCCTTACTTACCAGTTTCCAACTGGCAGCCTTTGTGTCCCTATTTATCATCCTCCACCATACGTCTCCACCTTCTCCCCGCCGTCCCTTCCCCAGGCTCCATCTGCATCCTTGTTTTTCTTTATTTTAATTTTTTTCCCCCCTCTTTTGACTGCCTCCAACCATCTTACCTGCCTTTGCTTCCCAACTTAGTCCCTCCTCCCTCCCTTCCACATGCCCATTGCATTTCACCAGTCCTCTGTCCACCAGTCATCGCTCTTGCTTTGTCTCACCATCCCTCCTCTCCTCTATACACTGGTTATTTGCCCTCACATTCCTTGCAGCGCCTTAACCCAAAATGTTGACCATTCCACCCCTGCCTCCCCACCCACATCTCTCCCCCATCTCTGGAGATGCTGCTCGATCAGAGTTCCCCAGCAGATTGATTGTTGATAACTGAAACTAGTAGTTGATAATGGAATTAAATGTACACGTCCATTTAGAATACTGAAAATCTCACCAGTTTCTTGAAGGTCTCTTGAAACTAAGTTTTCTATAGTCAGGTATTACAGAGGCTCAGTGGCTAGCGTTTATGGCAAACAAATGGATGTGGGCAAATCTCACTCCAGAAATTCAATTTTACTTTAGAAGCCAATTAACCTACAAACCTGCACGTCTTTAGAATGTGGGAGGAAACCAGAGCACCAGGAGGAAACGTACACAGTCACAGGGAGAACGTACAAACTCCATATAGGCAGCACCCACAGTCATGA
Organism: Leucoraja erinaceus; assembly: GCF_028641065.1. NCBI lineage: Eukaryota > Metazoa > Chordata > Chondrichthyes > Rajiformes > Rajidae > Leucoraja > Leucoraja erinaceus. The sequence goes on along the minus strand of NC_073393.1, from coordinate 21,624,343 downwards.
TCAAAGCCAGGTCTCTAGCATTGTAAGGCAGCAACATTACCGCTGAGCCACTGTGCTGCCCCAAGTCTAGCTTGGCACGATTGGGCAGCGGTAGAGTTGCTGCCTTACAGCGAATGCAGCGCCGGAGACCCGGGTTCGATCCCGACTACGGGTGCTGTCTGCACCGAGTTTGTACGTTCTCCCCGTGACCTGCGTGGGTTTTCTCAGAGATCTTCGGTTTCGTCCCACACTCTAAAGACGTAAAGGTTTGTAGGTTAATTGGCTTGGTAAATGTAAAAATTGTCCATTGTGGGTGTAGGAAAGTGTTAATGTGCGGGGATCACTGGTTGGCACGGACCCAATGGGCCAAAGGGCCCGTTTCCACGCTGTATCTCCAAACTAAACCCCACTCAACACTGAGGGATTGTTCATTATTTGAAGTGGCAAGTTTTAGGTGCGACGTTTCAGTAAGCTCTCGTCTCACCTGTCATGGGGTAAAAATCCAACTGCATCTTTTCAAAGACAAAGTGGGTTAATATTTATCCCATCATTAATTTAAACATAGCTCACCTGGTTGTAATTACACTTCCACGGTGGGATTTTACTCTAAATTACAGTAATGCCTGGCCACAGAAGACTCAGTAGCAAGAGGGTTAGAGTGGGTGAGATTTTCAACATTCTATACTGACTTACATATTTAATTCAGGTATCAACAAACACTCTTCGTCCTATGGTGGAGTTTTGCTGTGTGAAAACTGGTTATAGTCTCATGGCACAGAAGCATGCTTATTCTGTCATCTGTTGCAGCAAATACATAATCCTGCCTGGCGGGAGTATTCCGGCAAACAGGCCAGTTGTATCCCACCAGCAGGCCCTGACCGCTCGGCACAGACCGCACACTGAGAATCCTCCCGGAAGGCCTGGCGTGCTCGCATGGACGGAGGACCCACGCCACCCGCCCAGAGTGGAAGGAGTCGGACGGAGAAAAGCAGTCGGATGGAGGGCCGGTAAGCAGACCGGATGGCAGACACAGCATGCAGCAATGGAGGACATCAACGAGCACACTTAGTCAAGCCGACCCTGCAATGTCGCCAGAACAGGCCTTCATGATCAGGTCATGAACCCTGCACTTACAAACTGGGACTCGAAAATGGTACCAAAATTGACGACTCTAGAAATTGAAACAGAGCACCACTGTTGTACACTTGTACTGTATCCGAGATGTTTATGCAAGATATATCTAAGTGCTTATGTATAGTGATACTTGTACTGAACTGTACATATAAATGAATTTCACTGTCCCTCGTTACATGTGACAAAGTATTATTGTTCCATTGAAAAAAATGTTTTGTTCACGACAGAAACAACTGCATCACAATCATTTCCGTAAATCCAACAAATGCTGACACTTGCATTGCTCACCTTTCGGAGTTCCCGATGTGATAGGCGGCACGGCAGTCACCATGTTTGTGCCACCTGGTTGTCTTGGGGTCCGGGGGGAACCACCCGGTTGCCTTGGCGAGTCCTGGGAGAAATCACAGGAAGACAGATGATGATTGTTTTGTTTTCATTTTCAGGATCTGGGCGATTATTGGCAAGGCCAGTATTTATGGTCCATCCCCAACTGCCCTCAGGTTGGTGGCTGCAAGCCACCTAATTTACTAAAACAATGAACAACTATTTTCACCTTTTAGGATCAAGAGTCTGGAGCCAAGACCATTTAACTGTCATATGCACTGAAACAGTACAATGAAACTTCTACTTGCAGCAGCTAAACAGGTCTGTAAACACAGTACTAATATATAACATACTAATATTTAAAAAATTTCCAATAAATTAAAAGGAACTTTCCAAATCTGCATTTGATGCCAACCTTGAAAGAAGACCAACTCCCGTTACAAAGGTAAAAACAGAAACAACTTCACCCTTTAATTATTGCAGTTGGAGTTTCACCTGGAGTCTCCCTGCCTGTCAGTTTACCAGATAAAAGCTGTCCAGGGTCTGACCTCCCCAGAGGAGCATGGGTGAAGCTCAACAGATTTTGTACTGGAGTTGGGTGTTTCAATGCCAGCATGTGGAGATGGGGAATTCCGCCAGTGCCCAGCCTGTGAACGCGGAGCAGAACAACAGACAGCCAACCATGTCATCTCTGGGTGCCCGATCTACCACCCACCAAATGGAGCTCAGGGCCTGGCAGACATTGACCCAGAGACAACAACCTGGCTGCTCAACACCCGGCTTGAGATCTAACTATTCCTTTGGTGTATGTTTCATTTGCAAGAAGAAGCTCGTGTTTCAGGAGGGTGCAACACCAAAAAAACCATTGGGAATCAGAAATAAAACAAACTGCTGAAAACAAAATGCTGGAGAAATTCTGCGGGTTAGGCAGCATGTCTGGAGGAATGGAATAGGTGATGTTTCAGGTCGAGACCCTTTTTCAGACCTGCCTCTTGGTCTGAAGAAGGGGTTCAACCCAAATGTCACCTATTCCTTTTCTCCAGAGATGCTGCCTGTCCCACTGAGTTACTCTAGCATTTTGTGACTTTCTTCAGGGTAAAACCAGCATCTGCAGTTTCTTCCTATAGAAACTGCTAGAAACACTCAGCAGTCAGGCAGCATCTGTGGAGAGAAGCAGAGAAGTCACTCTCTGGACTCACGATGCTTTGGGACATCCCAAGGTAGTGATCGTGTCAACAATGAATTTATTTTTATTTTCTAGGGACGACTATTCCTATAAGGTAGAAACGATTCAAACACTTCTGGAGATTTTAAAATCAAAGTGTGTTTTTGTCAGAGAATAGAAAATCGAGTTGATGTTCTGTCTATATGAAAGTTTGAAGAAAGATACCAACCTGAATCGTCAGCTATCCATCCCTCCAGATATGCTGTCTGACCCGCTGAGTTACACCCTTGTGTTCTACATCCATACAAAAGGCTATTTTTATCCCCACAACTGCAGTCTGGCCCGTCGAGTGTTTCCAGTATACTTGGTATTTATATATAGTTTTTCCCTTCATGTTCGATATCACTGTCAATGATCAATTTATTTGTCAAAAATTAAACATGAATGAGAATTTTCATGAGTGTGAAACATGGATTGGTTAGCCTGAGTGGTTAGAAATCTGGAGGTATATAGCTGAAGTGAGGCAAAGGTACAAGACATGATAGCAGTATAATTGTGCACTTCTCTTCAAGACCTGGGCTAAACAAATATTTAGCAAGGGAACCCGCAGATTCCAAACTACAATTCCTCAGTGTGAAAGATCCCAACCCAAAACATCATCTGTCCATTTCTCTCCATTGATGCTGCTTGACCTGCAGAGTTCCTAGAGCTGTTTATTTGCACAATGGCACACATCTCTTAGTTTTCTCCGTTAAGTTCAGGGAGGACTATTGCATGGACATAAATTCCAAGCCCAGAGAAATACATAATTCTAAAACAAACTGTTCTGACATTTTAAACTCTTTTTGTTCAGACTTACAGCAGGTCTTGAAGGAGTGGCAGGCTGTTTGGCAAGGAGAGACTGCAAGAGAAAAGACACCCAATGTTAGAATATATCTGGAAATGGTGATGTTGTCTCCCTAAGGCAGAAAACCTGGAAACTTCACTGTAGCTTCACCTTGTTCAGCCCACGCTTCAACGCAATCACAAACAACTCAAAACACTGCGTGTAATCTCATTGCACAGATTTGGATAAATGGGAAAGGAAATAAGGGGAGGGAAAGATTGCACTGAATGATTTTGTTGGTGACATTACGACATTATAAAAGTCAAAGTCATTACCAATGGAGTGCCTGGCTGGTAAACCAGTGTCTTGGATGAGTAAAGCAGAAAGTGCAAGCTCAAATCCCACTTGGGTAGTTTTTGGCAATAAAAAGTAAAAACCTAAAACTGGTTTTAGTAGAGATAATCATAAAACCATCGTTAAAACAAGTCGTCAATTTCTTTTTCTGAAGAAAATCTGCTAAAATCATTTCCTCACTTCCTCCCACACTCCTGGATTGCATCCCAAATCCATTAGCATGAGAGGAGAGAGAATGTGAAAAATTGGATGCGTGTCTCAGGAAGAGGTGATCATAATTTTCATGTATCCACCAAAATGTTCAAACTGTTTGAAATATTTTTTCTTAGTGTGTGAATATCAGTGGCCACATTTATTGACTATCCCTATTTGCAGTAATTAAGAGTCAATGACATTGGTCACATACGGCTCACAATACACAAAACAGACTATCTTCCGTGAAGGAAAATCAGTCACGTTTCGATGACAATCAAGCATCTCCATGGTCAGCATTACTTACACCAGCTTCTCATTTCAGATGTAATTACGTGTTTAAATTCCTGACTGCCATGTTGGGATTCAAACTTGTGTAGCTGAATCCATGGCTGCAGACGTCAAATACTGTTCCTGTAACAACCATTTCACCCTGTTTATGACTCTTCTCATGCCAGGCCTCAGATGGGAAGGCATTTGCCTTAAACTGCAGACGTTCTGTGAACGTCCCAATACTAACTCTACAGCTTTGTCAGTTCTGACTCCACTCCACGGCCACTCTGACCAGAGTTCCTGTACTAGTTCCATTCTAAGGCCAACCGATGCAGTTCCACCCAAATCCAAATTAAACCAGCTGCAATGTGCAAGCAGCAAAAAAAATGGCATTTTTCCAGTGCGGACAGATAGGAGGAGCCAGAGCAGTGGCAGAAAATACTGAAGAGGATTCTTTGGGATAGTTTTCACTCGTATTTAGAAGAGAATGGGTAATAAGGGACAGTCCACATAGCTTTACGCAAAGCATGTCACATCTTTTGATTGCGTATTTTAGTAAGGAATTTGATAAGTCTCCCATGATAGGCTGATCCAGAAGCTATGGGATCAGCCTACCTTGATAAAATGCATGGGATGGGAGATTGCAACCTTCACGTGCTCCGCCCTGTTTCGCTGAATGCAATCAACCTGGCGTTCACAATCAAATAAGATCAAATGGAACAAGTTGTCCTACAATTTTAGGCTGTGCACACCATACTCAAGAAAATGAAGATAAAATGCATGGCATCCACTGCAACTTGGTAATTTGGATTCAGAATTTGCTTACCCAAAGAAGACCAAAAGTGTTGGTGGAAAGGTGTTATTCTGGCTGGAGGTCTGTGACCATTGGTGTTTCTCTAAAGATTCAGTCAGAATCTATCCCAGGGTGGAAAGGTCAAATACCATAGGACATGGCTTTAAAGTGAGAGGGGAAAGGTTTAAATGAGATGTGCTCAGCAGGCTTTTCTTTAAATACAAAGAGTAGCGAGTGCCTGGAAGATGCTGCCAGGGATGGTAGTGAAGGCACATACAATGAGGCTTTTAGTTAGGCACATGAATATGCAGGGAATGTACGGATATGGATCACATGCAGGCAGATGACATTAGCATCATGCTTGGCACAGATATTGTGGCTCCTAGGTCTTGTTCTTGTGCTGCACTGTTCTATGATCCATACATCTCACGACCTTGTCCTCCCTCCACCACTGTGATCTGCTTCACTGTGCTCTTACAACTCAGTTTTATGCCACTGCGCCACTGCTGGCTGGGTCTGCAGCTGCCAAGGCCCAAACCCATGGAATTCACCCCCTAAACTGCCTGCCTTCCCCCTTCCAAGATAGTTTAAAACTATTTCTGATGGAAATTATAAGCATGTGCTCAAATATCTCATACTCAACATCAAATTTAAACTCTGATAACAGTCCGTTGAGGCAATTCTGAATATTCGGCAATCTTATGAGTTTAAAATAGAGGCCATCAGCAATACTCAAGGAGGTTAAAGTATGTATCATCACCAGCAGAGGGCAACAAATTGTATCTTTATCAAACAAATTACACGTCCGTCATGGGAACGCCAGATATATCTGATCTTGGAGAGGAATACGACTAAACATTTACAGCGGCAGAAACTTACCTGCTGCTTCATGAGGAAAACTTGCTCATCCTCTGAGGCCACTTCTTTATCATGGACAGGCTGGAAAAAGATATTATTAGGAGTGAGCAGTGTGTAGTGTTGTTCTCCCAGTGCTAGTCAAGTACAGTCATTCATACAACACAGAAAGTGGACCTTCAGCCCATCTAGTCCCATTTGTTTTATTTTCCCGACATTTATACCATTACCCCAAGATTCCACCACTCACATACACACTTAAGAGAAATTTACGTTGGTAAATTAACCTATCAACCCACAGTTTTATGGAATCACAGCTATACAGCTTGGAAACAGGCCCTTTGGGAAAATTTGTCCAAGCCAACCAAGTTCTGGGCTAGTCCCATTTGCCTACATTTGGCCCACATCCTCCTAAACCTTTCCTCTCCATCCATCTGTACAACTGTGTTTTTTTGTTGACGTCTCTGAGACGTGGTAGTAAAACCAATCACCCATACTCTGAAGATGTGAAGGTTTGTAGGTTAATTGGCTTGTGCAAGTTGTAAAATTGTCCTAAGTGTGTAGGATAGTGTTAGTCCACAGGTTTCGCTGGTCGGTGCTGTCTCAGTGGCCGAAGGGCTTGTTTCTGCGCTTGTATCTCTAGTCTAAAGTCTATTCTTATAGGTGTGGCACAATGGAGGTTGGCAAGAAATAGATTTGATGATTAAACAGAAGTACCTTTAACTGAGCAACCTTGGTTTAAAGTTTGGTGTACACATGGCCATTACCTTTTTAATCAAAGGCTTGCCGATGATATCCTCGTAGGCATCGTCTTGCTTCACTGTCGCAAAGTTCTCGTACAAAATAGCAATTTTCTTATCTTTGTCCCATCCTGCAGGACTGAACATTACAGACAGAACCAACAGTAAACCATCCATGGAAATAATTTCAACATCAACCAAAAGCCTCCCACATGGGAACTCACACATGGGAGGAGTCCCATCGCACAGCAATGAGAGTTGACAGTCAGATTGCAAAGTGAGGGTGCTAGTGCTAACAGATTCAATTGTGGGGGTAAGGGGGAGGGCTAAGGGATGAAACAAGGAACAGAACCGGCTTAATGGCTTTTGTATTCAGCAGAGACTTGGCCACCCAAGCCACCAAAATCAGGCAATCCGAATTTTCAGCCACAGACCTAGCAATGCACGAGTTGGCTCTTTGGACTAGTGGGGCAAAGCTCCCATCTTCCTGCGGAATAAATTAGAGAGAAGCCACAGTACTGCACTGTCAGGAGTTCCCAGGGGGAACCGGGGTCTGGCCTACCGCACCCCCAACGTCAGCTGTGAGACTCCTCCAGGGAACAAAGAAGGACGGGCAAGGAGAGGACGTCAGTTCGTTGGATGACCCACATGTCCAAGGGAAGATGATGGCTGGAGGCCCACAACAGCTTAGGGCTTGCATGGAACAGGCACTGCTCAATAACTAGAGCGCAGATAGGACTGTGAAAATGGCACCAAAACATGGCGCCTCTTACATGCGGGATCAGTAGACTACTCCTGTACAATCTGCTAATTGGGGATGTGCTTGGGTATGGCAATACTCTACTGGACGGTTTGTAAGAAAATAATTTCACTGTGAGTTTGAACTTTACACAGGTGACAATAAAAGTGCCATTTGAGCTATTGAATAACCAAAATGCAAGAGAGCCCAGAGCCATCTGCAGAAGGTAATTTCGAACAAAAGAGGCAAATGAGGATGTGCCCTGCCGGCACGGACATCGAGAAATAACTATAAGGTTCAAGATTTGCATGCATCAAAAGGGAAGATAAATGTGGCAAATGGGGAGTGTGTGCGTGCTGGCATTCATTCCCTCCAGCACCATGAAGTACCATCTCCTAGGTGAATCTTTTACACAATTGTTGACCTCGTAACTGCATGATTATGCTTCCTTATAATATGATATCATTAGATTGAATGCCAAACAAATAAATCGTTGTGTCTAGGTACATGCATCACAATAAACTATTGCTCAAGAGATTGAAAGGGCAGAAAATAATTCAAGAGGCACCTGAAATGGCAATGACTGGCACAGAATAAGTTTATTTTTACACAATTGTTGACCTCGTACTTATGATTATGCTTACTTATAATATGATATCATTAGATTGAATGCCAAACAAATAAATCGTTGTGTCTAGGTACATGCAACAATAAAGTGCTATTGACTATAATTGATTGGCAATGAGGCCAGTCAGTTCTTAAATCTGTGTATTCTTCACCAACGAGTGAAATATTATTATTATTATTATTATTATTAAATACTCTAAAAGTGCAATGATTTTGCATGTCTCCACAACATCAATCAAGCAAAATGTTGATCAATAGCAGCTTCCCACCACATCTTTCCATCTGCACCCCTTTTGGCTTTCCGCAGTCCATTCCAAAATAAACACCTTGGTTAACTCATCACTTCCCACCCAAATCACCCCCTCCTTCGGTACTTCCCCTGCAACTTTATTTGATCTTTCGTTTTCACACCTAACCCCTCCATATCTCTAGACTCCCTCTCCCAACTCTCAGCCTGATGAATGGTCTCAAAACAAAACTTTTCACTGTATGTCAGTACACATGACAATATTAAACTAACCAATCATGCCAGGTCTGGGTTAAACCAAGTTTCTATTTTGTTTTACATAAAAGTGGCTGAAGATACAAACTTGAAGCATTGTGTGATGAACAAGTGAGTTTGGTCAGGAATACAGCAATGCTGAAAATACTTTGGGATACACGTGTCTCAGGCAAAGTGCATGTTGACCCATGCATGTAATACATTCTTTTATGACAGGAACTTACATAAAAACTGCGTCTTTTTCCACCACCAAGGCAGGTGTAGTAAACTGGAAGTCGTACATTTTGTGGACAAGATATTTATACAAGAGATCAACATTTTTTTCTTCTTTTATTGACGTATAAATCAAGGCAGCACCATCTGAAACACTAGTTAAGGGAATCATTTGACATGGGTGTGACTATGGGAACAATAGTGGCAGTAACACTGTTCTCCCTCGCTATTAATGGCACTGGCCTTCACTTTTGGTTTACGGCATAGATAAGTACAGGATAGCTCGACAAACATTCAACTTAAATTTCGAGTGAGACAAGTGACGTTACATTAATTCTTTGAAGTAAATACATTGCTATTTCAAATTAAAAGTACTTGCTAAAAACTAGATTGTAATGATATTCTTGCACATAGATGCAGCTAAATTAACACAGCTGTCATTCAGCATAAAATGTAAACATCTTTCAAATTAACAGGAAATCTGTGTCTCTTAACGTGATTTTGATTTATATTTCTACAAATGAAGATGGCAACCAGTTTGTGCAATGGTTGCATCTTTTTCTGTCTGCCCTCTTTGTCCACATATAACTGTTGGGAGAAATAGCTGAGCAATGGGGCCTATACAGGAATGGATAGCAAGCAACAAAAGCTTTTCACTGTACCGCAGAGCACATGCTAATAAACTTAACTGTACTGGAGAGAGGACAGGGGATTAACCTCAGCGCCACTTACACTCATTTATACTTAGAAGGATACACTCCAAGCAGAATCTCCGAATATGTGACTGAATGAAATCAAAGTGCTCGTCCCTGTAATCGTGCTCCTTCTCTAGTACGCTGACTGCATCACACTGGAGGAGAGGATGAAGAACTGATAAGCACAGTAACGGCACAACACAAGACAATAACAATCACAGATCAAAATGAAGTAAATGCAGTCTCCCATGGCTGTTGAGACATCCTTGACATTTGTAATTCTTGTTTGGTTAGTTTTTTATTTGTACATGGAGTAAGTTTCTAGATTAGATGGACTCAAAAAGCTGGAGTAACGCAGCGGGGCAGGCAGCCTCTCTGGAGAGAAGGAATGGGCGATGTTGAAACCCTTCCGTCTTCAGAAGGATGCTGCCTGTCCTGCTGAGTTACTCAAGCTTTTTGTGTTTATCTTTGGTTCAAACCAGCATCTGCCGTTCCTTTTTACAAGTTTCTGGATAAGTCTACCATGACAGAATGGTAGTGGCCCAAAGTGCAGTCTACAATCGTCTCCGACAGATAACACATATTCCACATACGACACTCACTGTAGATAACAATGGCTTCTATTCCATCCGACTTGCATTAAACAGATTTTGTTTACTCTCATATCTGGCCATGTGAACTTATTTAGCTTCTGAGTTATTGAGAGATACATCATGGAAACAAGTCCTTTGTCCCATTAGTCCATGCTGACCATCAGCCACCCATTTACACGAATCCTATATTAATCCAATTTTGCAATTCTCTCCACATCCTTATCAACTCCCAGATTTGACTAGTCACCCCCATTGGGCAAGTGGCCACCTCTAGTCATCACGGTTACTACAGAGAAGTAGCTGGAGATGTTTTCACATGCTATATGACATCTAAGACATCGCATCAAAATTCACAAGACAGCCAAATAATGAAAGTGTTTGTCGAGCAAAAACAAAAGACTGAGATGCTCCTTTCACACAAACACATGAGCTACAGTACACTGCAGATGTGCGAAATCTGAAATAAAAGCCCAAAATGCTGGAAGCACGTGGACTGTAGGTGCAAAGGGCACGACTTCAGGTGTATGACCTTTTGTAGCATGAACCCTGTGGTGTGGCACATTGTTGGCACCACAGGCAATGCTCAGAGATATCTACTTTTTCTACTTCTTATCCCTACCGGAGAATACATTTTGTCGTCGACTTTGGGTTTTTGCGAACTACTGAAACTTTCAAAAGGTTGGAACGGTGGTGAGAGAAATATGTGAAGGGAGCTGGGGAGGCTTATGTGAATCATTTAGATCTCTTTATTGCCTCTACACAATCACCAGTTCAGTATAAACTAATCATCTATCCATAACTAAAACTCTGATCTTGTGCCCTTCCGGTCTGCAAGGTTTTTCTATTTGTGTAAAACCACGATAGCGCTGCGATTTTTCACCCCCTTACTCACTATTCTCCTCTGCTGCGATTGCAACAAGTTTTGTTCCAATCAATGGTATATTGTAAAGGTTATTGAGGTTTAATTAAATTTAATGATGGCGGTCCGAGATAACAAGCCTACCTTTGTGCAGACGACCAGCACCGGGATTCCCAGGTTGTGCGTTAGTACGTTCTCACCCAGTGGCAAAACTACCTCCTCTTCTTCCTGACCCGGCACGGGAGCTCTCCGCTGTGGGGATCCATGAGTTCCCTCCTCGGGCTCCACGTACTCCTGGAATTCTTTCACCACTGGAGGCAGGGAACAAAGATCATAAATCCAAGACAGAAAAACAACATCCAGACCCAAGTTCACATTTGAAATCATAAGCTGGCCTTCCATCCGGAGATAGTGTTTGCATGGATTAAAAACTGGCGAATACAGAAAAACATGGAATAAATCACTCCTGCACAATTAGATAAACACGTTCTAATTCAGTTCCTTTGTAAAAGGCATCAACTAAACCACAAATGACCACTTAAAGCAAAAGCCTGCACTACAATTTTGTTGTTTTCTTGAGAGAAAATATTCCTATAATCTTGCCTCTTATTCGAGGTTGCATTTCTTTAAAATCAGGTTTAAATACCTAAACAAAACGTAGAGCATTCATAGCTGCCATTAAATTTAGGCAAAAATAAAAACCATCAGATGCCCTTCATTTCTAATAAAAGAATTGTTTGTTTACAGTTTTGCACTGCCTGAACCATCTCTCCATCTCCCCATCCCCCCCCCTTCTCAGCAAGTCTGGTGGGGACTATGGTATTGAAAGCTGAACTGAAATCAATGAACAGCATCCTCACATAGCCCCCCTTCGGGCTGTCATGGTGAGAGAGTGGTGTGCAAAACCTGGGAGACCGCATCATCCATAGATCTGTTCGAACGGATGCTGCCTGACCCGCTGAGTTACTCCAGAATTTTGGGTCTGTCTTCATTACACAAGCTGATCAGGAGCAAGAGTATAGCCAGGTGAAAAGATGGATGGCCTGTGTGGGGAGTCTGGTGATGTGGGCAAAGCTCTAACTCAACATTTCATCTGTATTCATCAAGGTGAACAACGCGGAAGATTGCAAGTTCAGGAAGGGATACGTGGATAACTAAGCAGATCAGTATAAAAAAAAAGGTGTTTGGTGTCAAGGAACACAAATGTTGCTAAACCCCCAGGGCTGGAAGAATGTATCACCAGTCAGCTCTGGCTAGCCAGGGAGGGAGTAGCTGCAGCTTCAATGAACACTTAAGATTTTTGTTCATCCCTGGCGAGGTCCCAGAGGACTTGAAGTTACAAATGTTGCTTCTTTATTCATGAAGTGGAATGATTCAATGATACTTTATTGTGACATGTACTGACGTACAGTAAAATGTTTTGTTTGTATGCAACCCAGTAAAATTATACAGCAGATCTCACCTAGGCAGTACAAAAGTGTCACCACATTTTGGCACCTACAATGTTACAAAAGTCTACCAACTAGTCCTATCTACTACCTGCCGCTGCACGTGGCAATTGAACCCCGCCCCAACCGGACCCCCGTTTGTTCTCGGTGCACCCCCGTTGGGTCCCCCTTCATTCTCAGTGAGAAGCTGAGTGATAAGTCAGGTAACTACAGGGTGGGAGCCATACGGTGATAAGGAAATTACTGAAGAAAATTCTAGGGATAAGACAAAGACCAACCAGTTGGTATTTTCCTGGTATGCGTACCCATGCATTTCAAGCCTCATTTAAAACAAACCACTGCTCATCATGGTAAAGCCTCAATCACATACTGATGTTTGGAACTAACAAGCCAATGCCTCTCAGACAAGCCAAGTCTGAAGAAGGGTCTCGACCCGAAATGTCGCCTATTTCGTTCGTTCCATAGATGCTGCCTCACCCGCTGAGTTTCTCCAGCATTTTTGTCTACAGCCAATGCCTCCTGATGCTTTAGGGCCACAAGGAAGGGAATCAATGACAACAGCTGTGCAGGGGTGGGGGTGGGGGATTCCAGTCACATACCAAACCTAGTTCGATTTTGCATGCAATTTCCATCTTCTTCATAATCTATTGTATCTGCCAAGTTGATGCCACTTCTTTTAGGCTATGACTCACTTCCTAGCAAACCCAAAGGCAATGACACAGCAGCTAGTGTCTGCAAGCAGCTTGCACCAGCAATTATGCAAGTCACATTTTTACATTTGGGAAGAAACATCTCAGCTATTTTTCCTTAGCAATAAACAACCAATGCTGCCATTTTTTTAGGGGTTCACTTTGAGTGAGATACAATTTTGAGGCATACTTCATTTAAGTTTCTAATCAGCTGTGTTTAAAATATTGTCACCTGCTCTCTACCAATATCCAACAAGCTCTGAATGAAGGTGGAATTTTCTGTATTTAGTTGCGAGTTTTACTTTACATTGTTTTTCAGAGGAACATGACGAGGGGAATAGGAAACATTCATGCTTTCATTTGAACATTAATTCCAACCATTTCCTGTAACATTACCCAAGCGGGACAGTAGCAATTACCGCAGCCATTACAGCCACAGCTGTCCCAACTGTCGAAAGCATCTACAAGGAGAAGCTGCAATTGGGATTCTTCAATGTAAATCAGTGAATTTATGAAACTGACCATTAAAAACTGGAACCTGTTCGTTATTGGAAAAGGATTGTGTTTGAAAAATCCAGTCTGTGATAAACCAAACTTTGCAATGACACACAAATAGCGTGCCATTTGATCCAATATTCAATACAAACATGGCTGACCTACTGTATAGGAAGAAACTGCAGATGCTGGTTTAAATTGAAGGTAGACACAAAATGCTGGAGTAACTCAGACTGAAGGGTCACAACCCGAAACGTCGCCCATTTCTTCTCTCCAGAGATGTTGCCTGACCCGCTGAGCTACTCCAGCATTTTGTGTCTACCTGGCTGACATACTATTTAATAACAAATTCCCACTCTCCTCTGTACACCAGGTCTATCCTGCCCTCTCAGTTGCGTGGCATTTCCTTCCATTCTCACAGCAACTGGTCCATCCTCAGCTTTCTCACTGACAGAGCGAGGCCAAAATGCAAACTGGCACTCATGCCTGCAAAGACTACAACCCGACAGCATGAACACCGAATACATCAATTTCAGGCAACCCTGTGACTTTCACTCTCATGAGTGAAAGCATTTCCCCTTATCTCATTCCAAGCGTTTTTCTTCAGATTGAAGAAGAGTCCGACTTAAAACGTCAACAATCCATGTCCTGCAGTACTACTCCATGCACTGTGTGTTTATGGTTAAGTAGGTAAATGGATCCATATCCAAGAGTCTCCAATGAGTTAGACGGTAGGTCTCTAGTTAGCGATAGGATGGTTCACCTTTGTACTTTTATTGATTAATTGCTCCATTTTGGGACATACGACAATACAACACTCTTGAACTCGCCAAGGCCAACTGAGTCACGTCACTCAGTCCCTTGATTGCCTTAACCAACGGGATTGGGACTTCCACATCCAGAGAAGATGAGCTCAGGCCAATGAGGAAGACATCAAACGAGTGGGCTAACGCATAAAACAATCAGGGTTGGTACCTTTATCAGCCTGGGCAGCTGAAATATGAGACCAGTAGGTAATGGGAATAGAAGAATTACACAAAACCAGAGGGGCAGGAATAGTCAAATATTGTTCATTTGTTTGGATGAACACACATATAATCCAAGACACTTTTCAAAGGAAAGCATTGAGTTAAATGTATCGACATATTGTACAGGGGCCCATATGTTTAGAGGACCAGAGGTTAACAATACCAGCAACTCCACCAGGATGTTACTTTTAAACGAAATGCGAAAGGGACCCGTTAATCCCTACTCTTTGTATCCCGTCTGCCAACCAATTTTTTAATCCATGTCAGTACCCTACCAACATGGTATTGGGGGTAGGGTGCTGACATGGATAGAAAATTGGTTGGTAGACAGGAAACAAAGAGTAGGGATTAACGGGTCCCTTTCAGAATGGCAGGCAGTGACTAGTGGGGTACCGCAAGGCTCAGTGCTGGGACCGCAGCTATTTACAATATACATTAATGATCTTGATGAAGGGATTAAAAGTAACATTTGCAAATTTGCAGATGACACAAAGCTGGGTGGTAGTGTGAACTGTGAAGAGGATGCTAGGAGGAAGCAGGGTGACATGGACAGGTTGGGTGAGTGAGCACATGCATGACAGATGCAGTTTAATGTGGATAAATGTGGGGTTATCCACTTTGGTGGCAAAAACAGGAAGGCAGGTTATCATCTAAATGGTATCAAATTGGGAAAAGGGGATGTACAACGGGATCTGGGTGTCCTTGTTCATCAGTCACTGAAAGTAAGCATGCAGGTACTGCAGGCAGTGAAGAAAGCGAATGGCATGTTGGCCTTCATAACAAGAGGAGTTGAGTATAGGAGCAAAGAGGTCCTGCAATTGTACAGGGTCCTAGTGAAACCACACCTGGAATATTGTGTGCAGTTTTGGCTCCAAATTTGAGGAAATACATTCTTGCTATTGAGGGAGTGCAGCGTAGGTTCACCAGGCTAATTCCCGGGGTGGGTGGGACTGTCACATGTTGATAGAATTGAGCGGCTCAGCTTCTATACATTTAGACGGATGAGAGGAGATCTTATTAAAACATTATATTATTATGGGTTTGGACACACTAGATGCAGGAAACATGTTCCCGATGTTGGGGGAGTCCAGAACCAGGGACCACAGTTTAAGAATAAGGGGTAAGCCATTTAGAACAGAGATGAGGAAAAACTTTTTCACACAGAGAGTTGCAAGTCTATGGAATTCTCTGGCTCAGAAGGCCATGGAGGCCAGTTTTCTGGATGCATTCAAGAGAGAGTTAGATAGAGCTCTTAAAGCTGGCGGAGTCAGGGGATAGGGGGGGGGGGGGAAGGCAGGAATGGGGCACTGATTGTGGATGATCAGCCATGAACATATTGAATGGCAGTGCTGGCTCGAAGGGCTGAATGGCCTACTCCTGCACCTATTGTCTATTGTCATCCATTCCTTCTCTCCAGAGATGCTGCCTGTCCCGCTGTTACTCCAGCATTTTGTGTCTAAGTCTATCAGGAGTCAGTGGTTACAGGAAGCAGGAGAACTTGGAGGGTGAAAATACTACATGTGCTACTTTACGCCACTAACCCACACTAACATGCTGAACTATCTAAATGGCTCGTTTTTATAAAGAAAAATGCGCCTTTGGTTCTGGTTTCAGCGCAGATTACCATTTTATTATCGGCAGCTGTAACACCATATTGTGCAGATTTGTTTTCTCTTTTGCATTAACTAATGTACGTGGAGCATAATGTGCTTGGGCTGAATGCAAGGCAAAGTTCTTCACTGTACTTTACTACATGTGACAAAATCACTACCGGAGGATTAGATGCTCAGCAGCTAAGTCTGCATATGATGTCACCTCCTTGGCACCGAGTGTACTGCAGTCAATACAAGCTTTGTGAACAAAGCATGAGCTCATCTTTCCCAGTGAGTGAATCTAAGTGTGTATCTATCACTCCCTGCAAAACAATTACCCTAGGGAATTGGTAACCCCTTCTGACCCTGAATGCAAGAATGTTCACACGTCTGGGGAAAATGCACAGTCTTGTGTATATCACCATTCTGAATTAATGCCAACATTTTTTTTTTAAATCTTGCCAGCGTAACAGTGAGAACAAGACAAATGCACAGTCTCACTCCAGAGCCGGCCAACGGAAGGTTCTTGTGGAACAGGGATCATGGTACAATTCACAATAACTTCCAGATACTATTTCCCAGGCCATAGGAAATAGCAGATCAGCTCTGGAGAAACAGCAACTTGAATCAACCATCAGCAACACTGCAATTCAGTTACTGCACTAATCCACAGCTCTAAAGTAATGAGCCAGGGGGAGGAGATCAAGCTTCACTGAGGGCATACAGGAACGTTATATTAAAATTAGGCCGTGCTGGAGTAACGCAACAAGTCAGGCAACATCTCTAGAAAATATGGATAGGTGATTGTGGTGGAGGGCGGAGGAGAAAGTTGGAATTGAAGAGGGACCGGACAAAGTCTGGCAAGTGATAGCTGGTTACAGGTGAAGGGGGTGGGGGGGGGTTGAGAGACAGATGGTTGAACAACAGTATTGTAGGAGACCAGCAGGAATCACAGAGGGGGAGTAGTGAGAGAGGGTTGTTATATAGTTATTTACATCTTACAACACAGACCTAATGCACTAGCTCCACACCAGCCACCAGCAGAGCAAGCCTAGTAATCCTGTTCTCCTTGATTAATTGTAGTCTACAACTACAGAAAGCATAGCTTTTGGCAAAAAATAACATGAACTGAGGAGGGGGTGGAGGGGGGGGGGGGGTGGGTGGGAGACAAATTCCATACAAAGCACCCGAGGTGAAGATTGAACCTAGGTCTATGGAGCTGAGACAGAACCACCAACTGCTGTACCACTCCTATTAATTTCTAGAAATCTAGAATAAAAAGGTATTGTGAATCATGACTTGACTGGTGTAAAAGCTTACCCACTTCCTTAATGTCATTTAAAGAAAATCTGTCTACATTTGTGACTCCAACACCCAGCTACAGGGCTGACTGTTAAATAGCCTTTAAATTTGTCTAAGTAATTGCTGTCTCTCAATAACATCCAAAATCATGAAACCCCAACCAAAAAATGCTTGGGGATCACTGCATGTGGATCATGAATACAATGCAATAGTGATGGAACATCTGAATGAACTTGGTGAGAAAGCTTTTGATGGTTACAGAACAAGCTAGGCTACTTTCTGGAGATAGGCATTGTGGGTTCAGATTGATGCTGAGTATAATCCTGTATGGGTTTATTCACATTTTTTTTTAAAACACTCAAAGTACAAAATAGCCGAATCAGCAACACAGGACAATTTGTCTGGCCTTTTACCAAAGAAAAAAGAGAATGCAGAAGCGAAACAAATCCAAGGAGAAAGCAAAGTGAGGGTAGGGCAGTTACGGAGAAAGGAACAGCAATAGCAAATAAAAACGTAGAAACAAACTGCAGATGCTTCTTTATAAAAGACAAGATTCTGGAGTAACTCAGCAGGTCAAGCAGCTTTGCTGAAGAACATGGATAGGTGATGCTTCACTTAGGGAAGCTGCCAGCATGTTAGCATCGAGTATGTTAAAACTTTGCATTAAATGGAGCATTAAACTGAAGAGAAAGCTATCTGAACATATTTGGCAGGCTGCTAAGACTCCCAAAACACATCCTGAGTTATGCCCAGGAGCTCTCATCCACAAATGTTGTCTTGAGCTCATTAGTGAAGTAAACAAGAAGCTGCTCTAACAAAGCTGCTGCCAGCACTCCCTGGAGCCAACACTGTTGGAGGGGAGGTTCAAGCAAAACAACTAGTTCCCTTCACTGCCAGAAAGTAGCATCTTGGCTTCACTCAGCCAGTGAGAAAAATCTGCAACAGAAGCGGCTTCACTTGGGAGTTTGCTATTTTGGCTGCTGCAGCTGCAATGCCACATATACAAATCAAAACTCTCTACACATCAATATCAGAGCAAAGCGACATTGCAGGGTGGCAAAGACTGAAGAAATGTTCAAGGTAGCTAGAGATTAGGGTAAGTAGATAAAATATATATTTTGATGAAAGCCCCAGAAGAAAACCTTAACATTAGTTAAGCTCTTTGATGTCAGAATGTATTCAGAAAAAAAACAGGGGAACATGGCCATGAAGACTCGTGTTTGAGTTGGAGAGGTGTGGATGTGATCTGATCGGTTTAAATGAAATAATTCAATGATTCAGAGAGAAACCATTCCCTCTGATGAGTAAGTCCAGACAAAGAGGGCAGAATCAATCAACTCATTCGGAGCCAAATTAAGACACACTTTCTCCACAAGGGAAGTAGAGATTTGGAACACGATTACTCATCACTCCACCCAACATAAATTTCCCCCTTATCCTTAAGCTGTGACCCCTTGTCCTGGACTTCCCTAACATCGGGAACAATCTTCCTGCATCTAGCCTGTCCAACCCCTTAAGAATTTTGTAAGTTTCTATAAGAAACTTGTGCTAGTTTAACTATCGTCCTGTAGAGTTTTTAAATAACTCGCTATCACCTAACCCACAACCGACAATGGACCATTGTGGGACATGCATTTTCTTGATTATCGTTGCTTTTTGTATATATTTTCTATTCATTTGTCCCAAGTACTGTCTATAGCTCTCATTCCCCTTTCCCCCCCGACTCAGTCTGAAAAAGGGTTTCAAACCGAAACATCACCTACACTGCCCTCCATAATGTTAGGAACAAAGACCCATCATTTATTTATTTGTTCAAGAAGGAACTGCAGATGCTGTAAAATCGAAGTGAGACAAAAATGCTGGAGAAACTCAGCGGATGAGGCAGCATCTATGGAGCGAAGGAAATAGGTAACGTTTCGGGAGGAAACCCTTCTTCAGACTTTATTTATTTGCCTCTGTACTCCATAATTTGAGATTTGTAATATACAAAATCACATGTGGTTAAAGTGCACATTGTCAGATTTCATTAAAGGATAACTCTATACATTTTGGTTTCACCATGTAGAAATTACAGCTGTGATTATACATACCCCCCCCCCCCCCCCCCCCCCCCCCAACCCCCCCCCATTTCAGGGCACCATAATGTTTGGGACATAATGTTTGGGACATATGGCTTCAAAGGTGTATGTATTTGCTCATGGGTGTTTAAATGCCTCCTTAATGCAGGTATAAGAGAGCTCTCAGCACCTAGTCTTTCCTCCAGTCTTTCCATCACCTTTGGAAACTTTTATTGCTGTTTATCAACATAAACCAAAGTTGTGCCAAATAAGCCAATACGAGATTGAGAAACAAGAATAAAACTGTTAGACATCTGCCTAACCTTAGGCTTACCAAAATCAACTGTTTGGAACATCATTAAGAAGAAAGAGAGCACTGGTGAGCTTACTAATCACAAAGGGATTACAGGTTGCCAAGAAGAGCATCTGCTCAAGTTCAAATAAATACCTCAAAACTCATTGGCCGGCAGTCCATTCTACAACAAGACAAATGATCCCAGACATTCTGCTAAAGCAACAAAGTAGTTTTTCAAAGCTAAAAAAATGGTAAATTCTTGAGTGGCCAAGTCAATCACCCCATCTGAACCCAATCGACCATGCCTTTTATAGGCTGAAGAGAAAACTGAAGGGGACCAGCCCCCAAAACAAGCATGAGCTAATAATGATGGCTTTAACACAGGCCTGGCAGAGCATCACCAGAGAAGACATCCAGCAACTGGTGATGTCCATGAATCACAGACTTCAAGCAGTCATTGCATACAAAGGATATGCAACAAAATACTAAACAGGACTACTTTCATTTACATGACATTGCTGTGTCCCAAATATTATGATGCCGTGAAATGGGGGGACATTGTATAAGCACTGCTGTAATTTCTACATGGTGAAACCAAAATGTATACAAATTATCTTTATTAAAATGTGGCAATGTGCACTTTAGCCACGAGTGATTTTTTTTCTATTACAAATCCCAAATTGTGGAGTATAGAGGCAAATAAATAAATGATGGGTCTTTGTCCCAAACATTATGGAGGGCACTGTGTTCCTTTTCTCCAGAGAAGGTGCCTGACCGGCTGAGTTAGTCAAGCTTTTTGTGATCCAGCTTCTGCAGTTCCTCCCTACACCTTAAATTTATAATTTTACCATTATGCAACTTGCCAACATGGATCAAATGATGCCCGTTCTTCACAGATCTAACTGCAGCTAACATATTTTTCCATGGATGCCCACACACCTCAACCAAGCACCTTTGCAAGAAAGAAGTGGCACTAGGTGGTTGGAGCGAATCCCTTACTCGGTTATAGTGGACAAACGGCAATAATGGACATCATTCCCACACTCCCACATGGTTCTTTATAATGGGGGGTTGCTGAATTTTCAAATTTCTATTTGGAAGAACAAAAACATCAGTGCCTGGAAATTATTCAAATTGAAGTGGATCTGACATCTTCACTCATGGCACCCCAGATAAACAATGAAGATCTTTTGTTGTTGAGCTCTGGAGATGACCTAGTGTCCAATTCAACAGGATCCATGCCATCCACTGAGGAGTGGAGGTCAGACGTGCCCGTTTTATGCAGAATATTAGATGGTTTACATTAGTTTGAGACAAATTATCCCAAATTATTTAAAAGATGCACAATCAATGAGTAAAGCACCAATGAGCCATGGCTGGATGCAGAAACAAATCTCACTTTACAGCCAGAAAACATCTTATCAGCTTGCCTTTACGTTGCCACAGTTCACTATTTCCACAGAATACGGACTGTGCAATATTATGTAACACAGGCACACTGCCCCGAGATCAGTAACGCTGCTTCACAAATAAGTCTTTTTATGATTGGTTTGATGCATTAAAATGAGTGAAACTATCACTGAAGAATTCAATTGTGCTCAAAATAGCTTTTTTGCAACATTTTTAACGCCTCCTAAATCTATAACACAGTACTAACCATTATATCACCACCAAACAGTCAAATCTCCTAGATCTTTGAGCAGTTTCTACTCCCTTCTTCATCGGAATATACTAGGCCACAAATAGTTTCCCCATTTATGGCATAGCATATGGAAGGATGGGACAAGATGAAACTAATAGGGAGGGCGGTAGCTCAGAGAACATCACTCAAAGTGAGTTACTAGATGCTATTAAGAGTATTGAAAGCCACATAGTTGCCCAAATGCATGTGAATAATTGGGAAATTGGTTGCAAATAATTGCAACCAATGGATACTTTGAGTATATGATCTCAATAGTTTCACTTAAATTTAACCTATGTGGGTGTTACTGCAGAAAAGGGAAAGGATGAAAAGCAGAGTTGGCAAGTTTTTCTAATGTTGTGAATATCCAATTCCCTTGGTTACTAAATGGCAGCAGATGTTTCAGTAAATGTGCAATATGAATACCCATAGTACCCTATAATTTGTTTTAAAACTAACATATGTGGGGAAAGTTGCCATATGGGACCATACCTGTGGCTAGGCTGCAATTCTGTTCAACAATACCTGCCCAGGAAAATCTTATTCTCTTAAATGAGAATGACCATTTCACAATTTCAAGGAACGCGGCTGAACATTCCATCTCTTTCCCTTGGTGGTACTAAAAATGGCAGCAGATGTTTCAGTAAATGTGCAATATGAATACCCATAGTACCCTATAATTTGTTTTAAAACTAACATATGTGGGGAAAGTTGCCATATGGGACCATACCTGTGGCTAGGCTGCAATTCTGTTCAACAATACCTGCCCAGGAAAATCTTATTCTCTTAAATGAGAATGACCATTTCACAATTTCAAGGAACGCGGCTGAACATTCCATCTCTTTAGCAACAGGACCGTAATACAGTAAGAATCTGTTGATTAGCCACAAAAATCACAGAAGGCCTACATTTAGCTGTCAAATCCACACAACTCAACGGACAAGTAATCCAGCTAATCCCAAATACACATCTGCTCCACATAGCCTCTGTTTCTTATTCAGATATTCAGTTCCTTACTGCATGCCATGATTGAATTTGGCTCCACCAACTCTGGAGTTTTATTCCAAACCCCAACCATCGACTGTGTAAAAATGCTCTTCCTTGGTTTGTGCTCAATTACCTTTATTTCACCCTTCCCCTTAGAGTTCTTGACTCCTCTAACATTGGAAACATTTTCTCACAATCTATAACGCATATCCTAGAAGTCTGCCTCTGTGATTACCAAGAAGCCAACCACAAATAGCAAGTCAAGAGAGATGAGAAAACAGTTTTATTATTTTTAGTTAATCTATGGTTGTTAGAATTCCCATCCTTATGTGAACTACAGTCTGTGTTTCATACCCGGTGGGGCTTAGCCTGTACTTTATAAGCAAATTCAACTTCATAATTTGCCCTTCATAATATGCCATCTGAATTCACCACCTCTGGATAGCTAGTTAAATACCATCAGGCGAACACCACCCTGACCACAATAAAGTTCCAACTCTACAAGCACAATGCTGTATCACACAGCAAACATGTAACATTGTGAATAAATCTATCTTTAAAACTATTAAATAAACCATACCATTTACACTGTAAACCTCCTATCTAAAAAGGTAGGCACTGTCAAACCAATCCCCCACTCTTCTGGGGCAGAGAAGGCAAGCAGGGGGAAATTGTTATTTTCTGATGCACATTGCCTTGGGTCATAAACAGATATACAGGTAACAGTCAAGATTGTTCTCAGCTGCCAGATTCCATACACACTCATGATTCACTCATTAAATCTCTTCTTGAGTAGCATACGAACAAAGGAAATCTTGCAGTCCACAAAATATGTATTTTCATCTTTTCCAATGCTCTACAGAATTGGACTCACCTCCCCCGGTAGATCATTCCTGGCACCCAACTTAAAAAACGTAATCTAAAATTCCATAAAACTTCCATATCCCACCTTAATCGTGTACCCTCTAGTCTTTGACATTTCCACCCTCTTGAAAAAGACTGACTGCCCACCTATCTATGCTTCGAACAATTTTATATACTTCTGTCAGTCGCCCCTCAGCCTCTGATGCTCAAGAGAAAACAAGGTATCTGATCTCCTGGTTGCCCAACACCTTAATCCCCCCCCTCCCATTCCCACACTGACCTTTCTGGCCAGGACCTCCTCCAATGTCAGTGTGAGGCCCAACACAAATTGGAGGAACAGCGCCTCATATTTCGCTTGGGTAGCTTACATCCCAGCGGTATGAACGTTGACTTCTCTAACTTCAAGTAATCCTTGCTTTCCTTCTCTCTCCATCCCCACCCTCTTCCCAGTTCTCGGACCAGTCTTTCTGTCCCTGAATACATTTTCTATTTACTTTGTTGTTACTTTCTCCCAACCAACAATGATCTATTCTACATTTTCCCTGATCTCCATTCCCTTTTTCCCGTTTACACACCATACTTTTTGTTATCTATACACTT
Organism: Leucoraja erinaceus; assembly: GCF_028641065.1. Taxonomy (NCBI): domain Eukaryota; kingdom Metazoa; phylum Chordata; class Chondrichthyes; order Rajiformes; family Rajidae; genus Leucoraja; species Leucoraja erinaceus. The sequence goes on along the minus strand of NC_073393.1, from coordinate 21,600,442 downwards.
CCTTATCTATGTACCGCCCATTCCCCTTACAACAATCTGAAGAAGGGTCTCGTCCCGAAACGTTACCCATTCCTTTTCTCCTGAGATGCTGCCTGTCCCGCTGAGTTACTCCAGCATTGTGTCTAGCATCAGTGAACATCTGACCTATCCTGTGATGCAGCAACCAGAATTGCAACAATACTCATTTTGTTGCCTAAACAAAGTTGGACTTTATAATCAAAATCCAACAAACCCAGATGTACAAAATAATCAAACGGTAGCTAAATCACCAATATCAGAGTCTGAAGAGCACTGTAAGCAGTAGATGCGCAGTGCATCATACTATGTTAAAAAAACGACACAAAGTGCCGTAGTAACTCAGTAGGTCAGGCAGCATCACCAACAGCACCTCACATTTTGCATGGGCAGCTTACAACCTAGCATTACGAATATTGATTTCTCTAATTGCACAGTGGAACAGCAGTAGAGTTGCTACCTTACAGCGCTTGAGACCCGATTTCGATCCCGACTTCGGGTGCTGTCGATGCAGTTTGTACGTTCTCCCAGTGACCGCGTGGGTTTTCTCCGATATCTTCGGTTTATCCCACACTCCAAAGACTAAGGTTTGTAGATTAATTGGCTTGTTATAAGTGTAAAATTGCCCTTAGTGTGTGTAGGATAGTATTAATGTGAGGGGATCGCTGGTCGGCATAGACTTGGTGGACCAAAGGGCCTATTTCCGTGCTGTATCTCTAAACTAAACTAACCTTTGCATCCACCCCCTCTCTCTCTCTCTCTCTCTGTCCCTCCCCCACGTTGTACTAGATTCACCGTCGTCCTATTGAGTTTCACTACCTGTCTAACTCGTTAATACCTACCCCACAACCAACAATTGACTATTGTAGGCTCCACCTTTACTTGATCATTGTTGCTTCATGCATATCTTTCATTCATTTGTTCTATTTACCTTCTATATCTCTTGTTTCCCTTTCCACTGACTCTCAACCTGAAGGGTCTCGACCCGAAACGTCACCTATTCCTTTCCTTCAGAGATGCTCCCCGACCCGCTGAGCTATTCTAGCTTTTTTTTGTCTCTCACCGGAGAATTTGGATTGCTGACGTTTTGGATCAGGGCCCTTCTTCAGCACCGAAACGATGCCTGTCCATGTACTCAGGAGATGCTGCCTGGCCCAGCGCTGTGACTATTTTTGTAAACCAGCATCTGCAGTTTCTTGCATCTACATTTCGGTAGAACTATTCTAACATCAGCACCATTTGCACTATACCTGCTGACCAAACTCATGACGCCTTATAAGAACAGTCTGGCACTATCATTCTATCCGCTGTATTCTATACATTCCAAAGATGGAGCAGAAACTATGTACAGCATTACTCCTTCTACATTTATGACTCTGATCCCATACTCACATCTCTGTTCCATTATCCTCATTTCTTCAGGTGGGATCTTCAGCTTGTCGACATGCTCACGCAAAACGCTCGCCCATTTCTGTAATGAATCCATGATAGTCCAAGGTCTGGCCATGTCTGCCACAAAGACAGCCAGAGTGTTCTTTAAGTTATCCCCAGACACTGCAAACTTGAGGAGGCCCTTATGGTACAGCTCGCCATCCAGAATCCATACATTACAGCGCGTGTGATCTGTGGAGAGAGAAATAGCTGGAATTAGTCACGGATTCTTTTGGATTAATCTAGTGAATAGAGCGGATTGTTATTGCAGAAATAGATAGACAACGGTACAATGCTCTGTCTTTCTTCTTCTACGAGTCTACGACTTACTTCCCAGTGAACACACAGGTTGAAAAACTTAAATTGGTATTCTTTGACAGTTATGGGGCAGATAAATTAACATTAACAAGATCATGTCAAAGCTACCTGGCCACTCCCAAAAACATAATTAATACAAAAGCAAGCCTGGTCACCAAAAAAATTGTATTAAGTAGAATTTATGCTAGTCCTGTTTAATTTGTTAAGGGGTGTACAAGTGTTCTTCAATTTTATTCATATGAATGTTTGTCTTGTACTGATGTGGGTCTGATTTACCTTGACTTCTAGTACAAGGATTATGCTTGTTGACTTACATGCATGGCAAATTTCAATAATGATAAAGAACATCCACCAATTTGATGCTTCATAGTCTCCGGCAGCAAAGTCAGGCTTTTCAGCCCTAGAATACCCCAGACACCTTGTTGAGATGTGTACTGCACCAGCGATCAATAGGGAGCTGCTACAAATATCCTGTGCTGCCCTTTGGCAAATTCTCTGACACACCAAGCAGGTAAATTCCACATAGCACAAACTGTGCCCAAGTCCATTTCTATTGCACAGCTGTTACACTGTGTATTTAGCCTGAACAGAAGAGAATACAATCACTCGCCTGCCAAGCCCAATACTGTAACAACTATTAGATCTCATAACATTCATATCTATGGAAATTTTCTCCTGTGTTTGTTTAATAGCTTAATATCTAACTCCTGGAAATTCCAGGGCATCCAACAATGGTGGGAAAATATATTTTAAGGGGAAAAAAGGCCTATTTCTAATAATGTCCAAGAACAAACAGCCAAAGAAACACTGCTTTTAGACTAGTGTGTAGTATGCTCTGGGTGCTGAAGAGAGAGTACATAAACATATTCATTGTTCAAATTTCATCACAAATTGTGGGTTACACCTCCAATAAGGTTACTGACAGGCAAAGAAGAAGTAAAAGTAAATGGTTGGACATGGGAGTTGCCAAAATCTTACTAATGGAATCCGGAATGTTAGAGAAAAGTTGCTGAGTTGCAGAAAATAAACTTAATACGCTGCAGAGATCCACAAATTGATTAATATAATTGACACAGTAAGCATAAATTACAATTTTCTGAATTAAATCAGCAAGAGAAATGCAAAATAAGGATCCGCCCAGGCTCAAGGTTGTAAACTAACAGATGGAACCCGTGTCATCTGGAGTATTGCTTCACACGTCTGAAGAATTTGACACAAGTTAGAGCAGAAAGCGAGAGGCAATATGATAATTTGCAGCCCAATGTCGAAACAAGCAACTCCAGACGCTGGTTTACAAAGTACTAGAGTAACTCTGTGGGTCAGGTAGCATCTCTGAGGAACATTTTGGGTCAGGATCCTTATTTAGACGAATTGACCTGAAGGAGAGGCTGAATCAATCTGAAGAAGGGCCTCGACCCAAAACATCACCTATCCATATTCTCCAGAGATGCTAGCTGACTGGCTGAGTTACTCCAGCACTTTATCGTTGTACTATTATTGTTTGTTTCTTATATACTAAACTTTTTTTGCTGTTTATTACAATGCTTACAAAGTACTATGTTTGCATGTCCGGTTTGTTGCTGCAAGGCTAAGAATTTCATTGTTCTGCTTCTGGATAAAATGTCAATAGACAATAGACAATAGGTGCAGGAGTAGGCTATTCAGCCCTTCGAGCCAGCACCGCCATTCAATGTGATCATGGCTGATCATCTCCCAATCAGTACCCCGTTCCTGCATTCTCCCCATATCCCCGGACTCCGCTATTTTTAAAGAGCCCCGTCTAGCTCTCTCTTGAAAGCATCCAGAGAACCTGCCTCCACCGCCCTCTGAGGCAAAGAATTTCACACATAAAATGCTGTTGACTTTAATTTGCAGCCTGAGCCTGGGCAGAAAGCATCAGCTGACTATTCACCAGAGGGCAAGATACTTGAACCAGGAATCATTTTCTACTGAAGGGGCTGTCACACATTCAAGATAACCATTCTCACTCACAGTTCTAATCGCACATCACTGTTTAAAAAGGGTCCAAGATAGAACAAGTCTCATGCCCAAGACAATTAGTTTCAAGCTTACAACATGACTGGCTCAAAAATAACCAATTACTCGCTTGATTTCTAGTGGCGGAAATGTCATCAGCCATCCTGGAATTCACCCACTTCCCACCTCTTTCCTTGCCTTTCGAATACTCAAAAACTCCCAAGACTGTTTTTGTGCCATCTGCCTGAATAATATGAAACACCTTGGGATGCTTTTGAACTATGCTGACAGCTTAAGCTGCTGTCTAGACAGCATCTCTAGGCAGCCACTATAAAACAATGTCACAGCAAGGTGAAGGATTCCAAATATAAAAAGATCAAGACTTTAGATTAAAATAGATTTGGTGCTATGCATTGACAGCTACTAGCATCAGGCATTAGGATGCTAGATATGATCTGATTTAGCAGCCCTGGCAGTGCAAGGTTTGCCTGCACCCACTAACCGCATAGGTTTTAGGACATTGACTACACTTTTTATGAATAGATGACATCTCCCAAATATTTGCTGAAATCCTGAAAATCATAACGTACATAGAAGAGCCAAATGAGGACGTCTAGCATCTCACACGAGTTCCCATGTACTGCCAAACAACCTCAAGGGTCTCAGTCCCATCATGATTACTGCTTCCCTACTTGTCATGAACGACAGTTATAGTCCCCTCCATCCAAGGAGGTTTTGACAACATCCCATAATATCTTCCTCTGCACCAGCACCTCATCCACACAACTATCTAGCCTATTCTATTCCTGCTTCTGTGGCACATAGAGAATCCAGAAATTTCTAACTGCCAATATTCACTCTACAAGGCATTATCCCTTTTCCTACCCACATCATTGATACCGATTCCCCTGGAGAATGTTCTACAGCTGCTACATTCTAGACCCTGATATCAGGGAGACAACACCATCCTGGAGTCCCGTTTGCCTCCACAGAATCCCGTCTGTCCTTGTATTGAATCTTCTATCGCTATAGCAGAGCTGCCAAGTTTTGTCAGAGCATTTCAGTATTCTAGTACCTGAAAATCAGTATTTTGCTGAGGATATCAATATTTTTACGCGGTGCCATTTTGCTGAAAATGTTATTTTTTATGTGCGCTCATACGCATGTAAGAGTACAAGAATGCATAACTTTGCTACCAATTGACATGTCTTCTACGCACCTTACTTGACAGTGCATTCATTGCCATCCCTTTGTATACTGCTGTTTGAACATCTGCCTCCTGCTTTTAGCACCAGATGATGATGTAGAAGCCATTTTGGAAGCCTCCCTCTCCCACCCTCGTTCCCTCTTTCTCCCTCCTTCTCCCCTTCCTCTCTCCCTCCCTCTCTTATTCCCTCCCTCCCCATCCTCTCCCTCACTCCACCCCTCCCTCTCTCCTTCCCTCCACCCCTCCCTCTCACCACCTTGAGCCCACCCACCATTCTGTGAAAGCAAGGCAAATCCCAATGTAACTGCAATCCCAATGGTAACCTTGCACCACTAGGCTTATCCAGAATTCTACCACTGCCTGAAAAATAATCAAAGGCTCAACTTCCACTGAGAAAGAGAATTCCAAAAACTCATTGTTATACGGGAATTTTCCTGAACAGTTGTGAGCCATAGCGCTGTGGCCATAGTGCTATGTTTAAAGCCCATACCGCTCCAGCCGGTATCGCTATATTTAGAACCACAGCGCTGGGTTTAAATTCCCACGCGTTAAACTGACAGCACTCTGTTTAAACCTGGAGCGGGACAGGCAGCGACTATGAAGAGAAGGAATGGGTGACGTTTCTGGTCGACACCCTTCTTCAGACTGCACTGAACTCCGTATTTAAAATCCATAATTAACACAAAATCATACATCATTAGTCTTATCGCATTTCCGTACAAAATATGGAAAATCCGTACTACTTGGCAGCTCTGCTATAGCCTTATCTGATGCCACCCTATGCCGCTGTGCCCCAGACAAATAAACTCTGGACCTTAGACTCTGAAGTCACCCAGCCTACATCAGGAACCAACAGGCAGTCAAATGAAAGCTTGCACAAGAAACAGATATAAAATCTATGTCCTTCATCAGTGCTTTACACCAAATACCAAAAGCCGGATAATTGTCTAGGTGTCAAATGTTTCAGACCTCCCATTTGTAAGGTATCTGCCCATTACTTGACCCTCATCAAGCATGTACAAAAGGACTGAAGAAAGGTCCCGAATCAAAACATCACATCCGTTTCTTCCAGAAATGCTGCCTGACCCAGTTACTTCGGCATTTTGTGCTTCACTCAAAATTCCAGCAGCTGCAGTTCCTTGCATCTCTAAGCAAGGACAAAAGTTGGACCCAGGAATCAAAACAGTAGTCACAGGTCGTCGCTGAATGACGGCACGGTAATAACACATAACAGACGGAGACCAAAGTTTGACTGAAATAGGTAATTAAATTTAAAACATTATTCATGACCTTATTCCGTATCATAAAGGATAAACACAATGTAACATTTATATCAAATTTCAAAATGATGGCAACAGGAATATTATTTAATTAGCAAGCAATGTTTCCTTGAATGATGCAAATCAGCATGAAATACCCAACGTAAACAGAAAATAAATAGTTCAGTGCCTCATCACAATAGATCCACTGCTCCTGTTCCCCTCTGGTTACGCAGCATGCAGGGAATACCACTGGTCTTTCATTGCTGCATTTACAAAGCATTTTGCCAGATACATATCACTTCTTGCTAAACTGAAATCTTTTCTCATTACATTAACTTGGACACAAACAACTGCAGGTGGGCCCATACGGAACATTATAGATTTTAATCAAGATATAGAAAGTCTGTTTGATGCCGCTGTACTACAAACACCCTGGCGTACCACAAAATTAAGCCAAAATTATATTATAATCGTTAGAGCTAATGAAGGAATCTAGTTGAAATCGAAGTAGCATATAATGATTCATTTCGAAAAACACATAATGTGACGCCATTGTCTGATTCAGAGACCAGACATTGCCAAGAGAGTGCTCTCAAATCCTTGGTGTACAAACGATTATTTCATCAGATTGTTTAACTCTGTTTACAAACAAGCTTATTCAGATTTGGATTAAGTTATCATTACACACTAGGGGTGCAATGAACTTCCTTGTCACAAAGTTCACAGTGTACATACAACAATACAATGATGAGAACAAAACAGCAAAATGGTACGGCAAAAAATTACTAGACTACACTAATGGAATAAGGGTGCCAAAAGTTACGGGGAGAAGGCAGGAGAATGGGGTTGCGAGGGAGAAATAGAACAGCCATGATTCAATGGCAGAGCGGAATCGATGGTCTTAATGGCCTAATTCTGCTCCTGTCTTGTGATCATAACCAAATGAGGTAAAGTTAAGAGTATATGGCAGCACCTCAGGGAAGGAGAGTGAAAAAGGTGATTTGGTTCAGGAGTCTGGTAGCAATGGGGAAGAAGCTGCTCTTAAGTCAGGACATCCAGCTTTTCAATCTTTCTGAACCTTCTCCAAGAAGAGAGAAAAGTGAATTGCCAGCGTGGCAGGCATCCTTGATAACATCGGCCTTCCTGATGTAACAGACCGTATAGATGTACTGCATGAAGTGATGAGCCCAAGATGGACTCGGTTTATTTGTTAGGTTCCTCATTAAAGACCATTCGAGCACAAGTCAACATATTACATAATTACAAAAGAGGTGAAGACGAGGTATCAACAATAAAACAGGGCTTCCTCTTTATTGCGCCTTAATGTGATATAGGGAGCAAAGTGACAAACTACTTTGGCACCAATTTAAACCAAGGCTGAAGACTGATGCTGTTTTGGCTGCCATTCTTGCCCTAACTGCTGTATTTACAATGCAAGTGGGAAACCCTCCATATTATTGGGTCACTATTACCGAATACATTGAGTAGTCAATGCATAGCCAAACCCTTTAAAACACAGTGGGGAAATTCAAGGTGAAGTGTTGAATGCCTCTGAGAATTGGCAAATAGCTCCAAGGTATGTTCAAAATCTAAAAGGTTTGATAGGAAGATAGTCTGCTTGTTATCTAGAATGAGAATCTATGGGATAGGGGAAGACGGAAAATCTAAATCTAGCAATAGACTAAAGTTGAATCATTAGGCATTCCAGCATGAAGCAATTTTAGCAAAAAAACAATCACCCTTGTTGGGTACGGTGGTAAGGCATGCTACATGGGGAATGAAACACATCAGGAATCTAAAAGCTTGCAATAGAATGAAGCCATTTATATTAAATAAAAATAGAAGAGAAACTACAAGCATTTGTAAAACCAAAGACCAAAAACCAGCACTGGAGAAATAATAATTAAAAGAACAGTTTCAGACACCAAGGTTCATGGCCAGAGCCTATTATTTATGGCCAGTCTATTATTTATTACATTATTTATTATTGTAGTTTATTAAACAGCAACCTATCTTTAATGCTGTTAAATGTATCTCACTTCACAATCATCCTGCATTAGGATGGATACTGTTAAGCTGGAAAGAGTGCAGAGAAGATTTACAAGTTTACTGCCATGACTTGAGAGGCTGAACTATAGGGATAGGTTGGGCAATCTTCGACTTTATTCTTTGGAGCACAGGAGGATATGGGGCGATCTTGTAGAGGTGCATAATATCATGAGGGAATAGATAGGGTGAATGCACAGTATTTTACCCAGAGTGGGGGAAATCAAGAACCAAATGACCGTTTAAGGTGAGAGGGGCAAAAATTAACAGGAAACTGAGATGTAACCTTTTCAGACGGAGGGTAGTGGGTATATAGATCGAGCTGCCAGAAGAGGTGGGTGAGGCAAGTACATTACCAACATTTAAAAGACATTTGGACAGGTAGATGGATGGGAAAGATTAAGAGGGATGTGGGCCAACCTAGGCAGGTAGGACTAGAGTAGATTGGGCATCTCAGTCAGCATGAGTAAACTGGGCTGAAAGGCTCGTTTCCATGCTGTATGACTATGACTACGAGATAATATCAGCAAAGAGATTGATTAAAAACTTAACAGATTGGTTGATCACAGGGTGAACCAAAGCAACAGAAGGCATAACACCTCAATTGTTACATTCTCGCAGCTTCACTAAGCACAGGTAATGAAGTGGGAAGTTAGCTTATTTTACTAAGATTCAAGGAGGCCTCGTTAATTGGAAAGTTGTTTCAGTTACAAGCAGATGCCAATGACCCACTTTATGTAATTTCCAATGGAATCTAAGGCCTCAATGGCAAGCAGAGTTTGTTGTCACTGAGATAACTTGAACCAAAGTTTAAGACAGAAAAAGCTGTAAATGAAGAGAATCATGAGATGCACTGTGGAATAAGGTCCTTGAGTGAACTGACAGGCAAGCAATTCCGCAATCCTTGCGACTGAGGAATACCAATAACGATGCTGCTAGACACCTGGAAAATTGAGGTGATACTGTGGCAGCCAACGGTATTGTTACCACAGAATGATGGACGTGTGCTCGCTTTGGATTGGATTCTCATTGTGGTATCTTCTTACTGGAGAACAGGAAGAATAGGAGGGGAATGCATCTTAGAAACAAGATTTACTCCCTTATTGAACCCTGGGCAACAATGACCAGGGATTGTAGGACCAACACTCGCAAGGAGACTCTGAGAGTGGGACTCCTAATCAGAAGCAACCTCAGACTAAACAACATCTGATAGATAGCTTGTATTTTCTCTTCTATTCTCACTCAATATAACCATGCTCATTCTGTTGCAAGCCATACCGAACAAGGGTGATTGTTTTTGCTAAAATAGCATTGTGCTGGAATGCAAAATGATTCAACTTTAGCACTTGGCTAGTTTGTGATTTTCTGTCTTCCCCATCCCACAAATTCTCATTCTTTTTTTTGGGCTCATCGGTAGCTTTGCGTTACATACTGTACGCAATTTGTCTGAAACCACAAAATATTTCACACTCAATGTTTGAAATGGAGACATGGATGCAATAGTTTGAAGATCAAGACTTCAAACCAGACAGAAAACCCTGGTCTACCACAGCAGCAGTAATCTCTGAAATCCTATGGGTGTCTGGGAAAATGACTAAACAAATTGTCAATGGACTGGAAAAATAATAATAAATAATAATAATAATTTTATTTATAGAGCACTTTAAAAACAAACATAGCTGCAACAAAGTGCTGTACATCACTAATCATTGACAAAAAAGTTAATACACACCAAAAATAACAATCAAAAGAAATAGTAGGAAAAGACATGTAAAACAAAGAAACATCAAAAACACCACAAACAGAAGCAAAGCCTCAGGCATGGTCAAAAGCCAGGGAGTACAAATGTGTTTTAACACTGGATTTGAAGATGGACAGAGAGGGGGCCTGTCTGATGTGCAACGGCAGGGTTTCCAGAGTGGCAGAGCAGCAACAGAGAAGGCTCTATCCCCTCTGAGCCTCCGACTAGACCTCGGTACCTCCAGGAGCAGCTCAGAGAGGTAGGCGGGGCGAGCCCATTCAGAGATTTAAAAACAAATAAGAGTATCTTAAAATGAACTCGAAAGTGCACCGGGAGCCAGTGGAGGGAGGCCAGAATTGGCGATATGTGCTCCCTCTTTCGAGACCCTGTTAAAAGGCGAGCAGCAGCATTCTGAACCAACTGGAGACGAGCCAGTGAAGAACGAGCAACACCAAAATAGAGCGCGTTACAGTAATCCAGCCTAGATGTAATAAAGGCATGGATTACTGTCTCAAAATGCTGCCGCTCGAGAATGGGCTTCACCTTCGCCAGCTTCCTTAGGTGAAAGAAGCTGGACTTAACCACCGCGCATATTTGGCGATCTAATTTAAAGTCACTGTCCATCCTAAAACCCAGGTTCACAACTGTTGGCTTCACGTACCTTGACAATGGACCTAAATCAACAAATGGAGGTTCACGGCAGCCATTGGGATCAAATAAAATCACCTCTGTCTTCTTTTCATTAAATCCAAGAAAGTTTAGGGCCAACCAGGACTTAATGTCATCAAGACAAGACAGAAGCGATTTTACAGAAAAGGCGTCTTCCCCCCTCAGCAGCAAATAAAGCTAAGATATCAATGATAGAGCCACAAAATTCACCAAAAGGATAAAGAGTCAACCAATGTCAGTGTCCTCTTCCAAGTCAACATTCCCTGCACCAAGGTTTTGTTTCACAGACACACCATTTGCATGCCCGACACAGGCTCCAGAAACACACGCTGCCCCACACTCTGTCATGGGATGAGATTACAAAACAAACAGGAGGAAACTCAAGGAAGGCAGATTATAGTCACTAACAGGAAACCAGCTCCAAGAATCAAAAAAAAAAAAAAGAGGGACCAGCATGCATAAGTGAAAAAAAATTGTCTCCGAGGCAAGAAACAACAATATTGCTTTTCATGCAAAACATTATCCTCGTCAAATGGTCATCGGGGGACCAGTAAACAAGGCCAGGATTCAGTAAATGCTCAGACCAGACTCTCTATATGAACTGCAAAACATAAATCATAATTCATAATGTCCTCTACAAATGTAGTACATCTGCAGTACACTTTTCACACCATAAAACTGAAATTTTCAGGATGGGATGGGGTGGGTCAATAAACAGATTTAGGCAGAGATTTCCAGAGTCTAATTGCTGAAGTTCAAGAAATGTTGGAATAAGCAAGAGAGCAAACTGGAGAAGTAGTGGATCACAGAAATGTGAGAGATTGGGAGGGTTAAAGGGCCTGTCCCACTTGGGCTTCATTTGCACGTAATTTACGCAACATCATTTACGCGTCACGACGCACGACGCGCCCCAGGATTTTGGGATGTACAAAATCTTTGCGCTCCATCCGCGTGATGCCCAAATGACATCCAAGTGGGACAGGCCCTTAAGGCTGCAGAGAGGCATTTGAAAACAATTTAAACTTGTGCATAAAATCAATGGTCTTTCCTCTTCCAGTTACGGCCTATTCATTCACACCATCCTCCAACCAGTACGACACCCTGCTCCCCACCACAATCAACCTCCACCATCATGTCAGACAGTGCATTCCAGATCAATTATTCCTCAGCAACGTGCATTGGTCTGTAATTTCTAGTTACCTAAACATCTCTTATTACTAATGATTTCCTCACATGAACAAAAATTTAAGATTTTGCCCAGATTCTAATTTTCTCCTTAATCTGCTCCAAAAACCAACCTGACTAAATCATCTAGACCCGGAAAACCCTGTTCCTTCGAGGTCCTGACTTCAATTATAAAAAGCTGTTTCTGCCATGGAATACAATACTCCAGTTGAAGCTAAACAGTGTTTAATTGTATGTACCAAAACAAAACCACGAAATTCTGACTTGCAGCAGCATAACAGATACGTAAATATAGGACTCCGTAAACACCACAATAAACAACAAAAAGTTCAATATTATAAAGAACAAAAAATAGCAGGGCAAAGACAAAAACAGTGCCCCAAGTATATGGAGTTCGGAGCTTATTTGGGTGTTGTCATGTTTAATAGCATAATGGTTGTCAGGAAATAATTTTAGAATTAAAAAATTGAAACATAATCTGCAGACATTAACTGGCTCAGAAACATATGACTTGAGAAAGTACACAAGAACTGTCATCTCCCAATAGCCAGGTTAAGGTGAAGCAATTCAAGCAAAGCCAACCCATCAATTAACAAATCAAATCGTTGCCAAGAATGAAAGGCCATATAAAGAGCAGTCCTTCAAGTTAATGCACACTGCAATGTCTTGTTTTTAAACTTTCTTCATAAGTATAACAAATAAGAGCATTAGCCCGAAGCTTAAAGTTATTCAATTAGTCCAGAACCACAAGCAGCAGCCTGTTGTTCAGATCAAATAACCCGAACAGGAATCAGGACATGCAAAGTCCAATTCTCTCCAGTTCAATACGTGGAGTTTACAACACGAAGCTGCAAAAGGAACATTTCCTCATCAAAAATTTCAAAGGCAAGGATATTACCCAAACTGAAGTCAACTAACATATGTCTGACTAGGAATTGAACCATGCACCGATTAATCCACGTGGTTTCATGCAGCAACAAGGATGGTGTGGGACTGGAGGGCTCAAGCACTGAGAGACCAGATAAAATGGGATTGTTTCCCTGGTGCAAAATTTACGAGTTTTGGTCGGTCTTTTTCCCAGGGGATGGGAGTCTAAAACAAGGAGGGTGCAATTACAATATTTGAAAGACATTTGAACAAGTTCATGGATAGGAAAGGTTCAGAGCCAAATGGGACTGGCTCGGGTAAGCATCTTCATTGGCATGACTCAACCAAATCGTCACCTATCTACACTCTCCAGAAATGTTGCTTACCTATTGATTTACTCCTAGCAGTTTGTGTCTTTTTTGGCATGAATGAGTTGGGCCAAAGGTTTCCACTGGGAAACAAACAAGGCCTTGGTTTATTCTCACCGCCAAAGACAACACATTCTAATTCATACCAGAGAAACAAGGAACTGCAGATGCTGGTTTACACTACATCTCCCAAAACGTCAGTCACCCTTTTTCTTTGATGAAACGTCGCTGATGATGACTCAGGATGTTTCAGGAAGCCCTTGGGCTCATTCCAACTGCTCTGCTTTGCTCAGCAATTCATCAGAGATTTACTAAGCCTGGGAAAGAGTTGGCTGCAATCATTTTTAGCGTAGTTTATTAACAAACAACTTGCAATAATTTACGAGACTAGGGTCTTCCTCCCTACCTTCACTGATTTAAAATATTCAAAAACACAAAGAACATGCAGAGAGTACACCACACATGATTTTCACTGATGACTCACTGACCATCTCGGTCTTCGTCGTGTATGTTCAGGTATAAATATTCCAGGCCCCTCCCTTTCTTGTTGTGCTCTGCACCTTGGAGCTTGGCCATGAGTGTTGTCTTGCCTGATCCATCCTCACCTGGAGGTTCAGCAATGAGTCAATATTAGTAATAATGGCATTAATTAGATGAAGTAATATTTAGGAACAAAATGCAAAAAACAATTGGTCCAGGTAAATATCCCTCCCAAAAGAAGGCAATGATGTAAAACACAAAGTGCTGGAGTAACTCAGCAGGTCAGGCAGCATCTCTGGAGGACATGGATGGGTGACGTTTTGGGTGGGGACTCATCAGGCTCTGATCGATGTCCCGAAAATTGACTCATTTTATCCATGTCCTCTGGAGATGCTGCCTGACCTGCTGAGTTACTCCAGCATTGTGTTTTACGATTCCAAAATCAGCAGTTCCTAGGGTCTTCAATATATATACTGAATTTTTAAATATTACTTTAAACATTTCAATTTCAATTATAAATAGATTTCGTTAGATGAGATTAAACTTTTATCATTTTATAGCATTCAACAATATTGCAACATAAATTACACTGAAATGTAACACGCTGCTTGCATTACTCTTTGTAAGTACTGTCTGATTTTAGGAGAAATATATGCGGTGAGCTCCAGCCTTACCAAGCACAAGAATATTTTTCCCTGTGGGCAGTTTTGACCGAGACCGGGTGGAGACTTCACTGAGGATAGAGGTCCTGAAAGAAAAACACTTGCATTTTATATCGTACTTTTCCAGTCATTTCACAGGCAATGGCAGCATTTTCTTTCCCAACCGCTTGTTAATGAAAGCAGAAATTGCTGGAAATACTCCATAGTCAGATATTGTCTTTCTGCCAAAACATGTAGCAGTTTAGAGTTATATAGCTCAGAAATAAACCCTTCGGGCCCAACTCTTCCATGCTGATCAAAATGTCCCATCTAAGCAGTCCCATTTGCCTTCATTCGGCCCATATCCATTTAAACCTTTCCTATCCATGTATCTGTCCAAATGTCTTGTAAATGTTATTGTACCAGCCTCAACTACTTCCTCTGGCAACTTGTTCCATATACCCACCACCCTCTGTGTGAAAAAGTTGCCCTTCAGCTTCCTATTAAATCTTTGCCCTCTCACCCTCTGGGTAAAATACTGTGCATTCACCCTATCTATTGAATATTCCATCATTGTTCCCTTCTATAAGATCACCTCCTCAGCCTCCTGTGCTGCAAGTTCTAACCTGCCCAACCTCTCCCTACCCAACATCTCCTAACATCCCCATAAATCTTCTCTGTACTCTTTCCAGCTTACTGACATCTTTTCTAGAGGGGGGTGACTAAAATTGAATCATTTGCAGCCTCACCAAGGTCTGGTTTTATATCATGTTCCCAAGTCACAGGAGCTTAATTAATCAATTTAGCCCATTGAGTCTATTCTGCTATTCAATCGTGGCTGACCTATCATTCCCTCTCAACCCCAGTCTCCTGCCTTCTCCCCGTAACCATTGACACCCTTACTAATCAAGAACCTGTCAATCTTCACTTTAAAAATGGCCAATGATCTCCCAGTAGCCCAGCACTTCAACTCCCCCTCCCATTCTGACCTTTCTGTCCTGGGCCTCCTCCATTGTCAGAGCACCTCATATTTCGCTTGGGTAGTTTGCATCCCAACGTTATGAACATTGAACTTCAGGTAGCCCTTGCTTTCTCTCTCCATCCCCTCCCCAGTTTTCCCACTTGTCTTCCTGTCTTTCCTTGTCCCGCCCCCTCACCTGACATCAGTCTGAAAAAGGGTCTTTACCCAAAACATCGCCAATTCCTTCTCTCCATAGATGCTGCCTCACCCACTGAGTTATTCCAGCATTTTGTGTCTACTTTGCCCCTACTGCCGTCTATGGCAATGAATTTCACATATTTACCACCATCAGACTAACGAAATTCATCTTCATCTTTCAAAAGGTACCTCCTATTATTCTGGTGCTATGGTCGCTGGTCCTAGACTCTCCTTTGTGTGGAAACATTCTCTCTGCATCCACTCTATCAAGACCTTTCACAATTTGGTAAGCTTCAAAGAGGTCACCCCTCATTCTTCTAGACTCGAGCGATAACAGGCAGAGTACAGAAAAGGATGGCCTACCACACCACAAAGATATAGAAGCCCAACTACTGTGTCATTTAGGTTCAGAAACAGCTTCTTCCCCACAGCCATCGGTTATTAAACACTACAGCCTCCAAAAAAGCTCTAAACTACATAGACTTGGGGGCATTGGTTTTATCTTTTTGCACTATGATTATTTGTTTTATGTATGAATGTATCTGTTGTGCAAGTAAGAATTTCATTGTTCTGATTGGGACATATGACAATATAACACAGTTGGCTCTGGAGCACTGACAGCTCAAGAAGGTCCCGTCCGCACCGCGACCCCGAGTCGGTAGTAACCGGGCCAGCCCGCCCACACCGCAATTACAGCGGGGATCAGACCGAAAGAAGCCGACTGGCAGCTCCAGGACGGCCCGGCGCCGGTAGTAGCCGCGCCCGCCCGCCCGCCCGGCTGACACAGTGGAGAGGAGGCCGAGAGGAAAGGAGGGCCCGTCCGCACCGTCCGGTTGGCGACTGCAGGAGGGCCCGACAGCGCGGTTGACTGAGTGGGAAGGGACGGCCCTGACCCAGGCCGGTAGCGGCCGTGACCGTGGCCGGGCGCCAGTGGCTCCAGCGGGGATCGGACCGAGGAAAGGTGGGCCTGCCCCGCCCCCGCCCACAGAGCCGGGAGAACGGCCCCGCCCGCACCGCCTGAGGCCGCTCCCGGACATCGGTTCCCTCGCCCAGCCTGAGGCCGCCGACCGGCCCCGCCGCCTACCACAGGTTGGGCCCCTCGTCCTCATCGGCCGCCTCCTGGTTGTTGGCGGCGGCGGCGCCCAGAAGCTTCCTCTCCTCCACGGGCGCCATCTTGGCCACTGCGCCCGCCCGGGACCCGGATCAGTGACGTCAGCCCCAGCAACGCCAGGACCCCGCAACTGCCCCGCCCGCGCCGGATGCAGCCGCTCACTCGCTCAGAGCCTCCTCCAGCCGCACTGACAATATCACGATACCTGATCAATTCTAATCTTAATTCTAACAATTTAGAAACCACTTCAGGCAGTTTTCTGGACAAATGCTCTCATGAGACAATCTAATGACGTCATCGTCTCTTCAACATTCCAAATCCGCGCCATTTTCCACAAAATGTCTTTTATTTCCTAATTTAAGTGTCGGGTTTCTTATTAAATTGTGTCCGGCAGCTGCGTGAACGGCTGGACTGCAGGCGAACGACCCCTGTTGGAAGAGGCTTGATGTCAATGACGTAATTGCGGTTGAATCCCTCACCCTGGCCAATCAGCGGCCGCCCGGACCAAACCCTGGCCAATCAACGCCCGCCTGTACCAAACCCTGGCCAATCAACGCCCGCCTGTACCAAACTCTGGCCAATCAACGCCCGCCTGTACCAAACCCTGGCCAATCAGCGCAATGTTTGGACTTTGGAAGAGGAAGATGAAGAACGACAAACGTGTCTATGTTGATGGGACGATGATAGAGAGAGGCAAAAGCTTCAAATTCCTGAGCATGCGTACCTCTAAAGATCTTTCCTGGACACAGCACATTGTTGCAATTATTTTTTTTAAAACAACCCCTCTACTTCCTGAGAAGATTGCGGAGATTTGGTACGTCAGAGAGGACTCTCTTGAACTTCTGCAGGTGTAGAGTAGAGAGCATATTAACTGGTTGCATCGCAGCCTTGTTACATAGATACATAGACAATTGGTGCAGTAATAGGCCATTCGTCCCTTCGAGCCAGCACCGCCATTCGTGATCATGGCTGATCAAACACAATCAATATCCTATTCCTGTCTTCCCCCCATATCCCATGATTCCGCTAGCCCTGAGAGCTCTATCTAACTCTCTTTTGAATGCATCCAGTGAATCAGCCTCCACTGCCTTCTGAGGCAGAAAATTCCACAAATTCACAACTCTGTGTGAAAATGTTTTTCCTCATCTACATCAGGAACATGTTTCCTGCATCTAGCGTGTCCAATCCCTTAATAATTTTACATGTTTCTATAGGATACCCTCTCATCCTTCTAAATTCCAGTGAATACAAGTCCAGTCACTCCATTCTTTCATCATATGACAGTCCCGCCATCCCGGGAATTAACCTCGTGAACCTACGCTGCACTCCCTCAATGGCAAGAATATCCTTCCTCAAATCTGCAACTTGAATGCCCAGGAAAGAAGAAGACTGCAAAAAGTGGCGAACACTACCCAGTCCATCACGAGTACTGACTTCCCCACCATCTAAGTGATTTACAGAGGTCACTGCCTCAAATAGGCAGCCAGCATCATCAGAGACTCACCCTGGCCACGCACTCATTTCACTCCTGCCATCGGGAAGAAGTTTTGGGAGCCTGAAAACTCTAATGTCCAGGTTCAGGAACAACTTCTTCCCTATAGCCATCAGGCTATTAAACACTACAACCTCCAAATAAATTGGTTTTGTCTTTTTGCACCATTATTATTTGTTTGTTTTTATGTGTATGTATGCGTGCGTGTACACTCACACTTAACATTTTATTATATTGTTTACATAGTACTATGTTTACAAATTCTATTGTGCTGCTTGCAAGGAAGGATTTCATTGTTCTATCTGGGACATATGGGAGTCGTGACTCTTCTAAACACTAAACTAAACTCTAAACCCACCGCCCTGGCCATTGTCTCATTTCATTCCTGCCATCGGACAGAAGGTACAGGTGTCTGAAAATGCCAGACCATCAAGTTCAGGAACAGCTTCTTCCCAACAAGCATCAGGCTCTTAAACACTGTAAATATCAACTAAACTTCAAACTATGAACTGTCAGGCTTTTGTCTTGTTTTGCTCTACATTGTGTTTTTTTAATGTACTGAATTTCTTTCTTTGTTTATTATAATATCTGTTGAATCCAGTGTTTACAAACCTAATGTGGTGCAGCAAGTAAGAACTCCATTGTTCCGTTTCGGTACATATTACAATAAAACACTCTTGACCACATTTCGGGTTGGGATCCTTATTGAGACTTAGAAGTAGACTGAAGCGTGGGAGGTGATTGCAGAGTGTAGGCCATTGGCATTCTGAAGACATAGCCAAGCCCTGGACTGCAGCAGGGCCTCCAGCGGCCCTCTCCTCCATCAAAAACCCACACTATCTCCTGTCTCTGGTCCACATACTGGCACTTTGTCTGACTTCCTCCGCCCCGGTGCACGGGGTGGGCAGAGGCTCGGCGGCAACCTCTCCGGGCTAGTTCTCGTTACCACGGCAGCGAGCCGGGCATGCAGGCAACTGAACCATCCTCTCATCAGCTAGAGTGAGGTCCTGACTTGAAATCGACCTCATTGAAGACCTTTGAACTATGTTTAATCAGACATTATCAAATTTCAATGTTACAGCTTGCACACAATGTTGGAGCCTTTTATCCTTTATTTGTGCACTGTCGACAGCTTGGTTGTATTCATGCATTGTTTGTTCTGTGACGAAAGCACGTAAACAAAAGCTTTTCACTGTAGATAAACAACATTCTGAAGCAACTCAGCAGGTCAGGCAGCATCTCTGGAGAAAATAGATGGGTGACTTTTTGGGTGGGATCCTTCTTCCGACCCGACCCTGCTGACCCGCTGAGTTACTCAGCATTTTGTGTCTATCTATGATATAAACAAGCATCTGCAGTTCTTTTTTCACTGTACCTTGAACCATGTGACAATAATAAACTAATAATACAAAAATAATAAACTATAATACGAAACCATTTAATCACTCATCTAATTACTTCATGAATGTTGTGAGTGTCTCTGCTCACTCACGCCCCCTGATGGAGATGTAGGAGTTGCTATGGACTGTCTACTTGTGCTGTGTTCCCTGACTTTCTTTGTACATGAGTATTGTCATAGTCATAGAGTGATACAGTGTGGAAACAGACCCTTCGGCCCAACTTGCCCACACCGGCCAATGTCCCAGCTACACTAGTCCCACCTGCCTGCGCTTGGTCCATATTCCTCCAAACCTGTCCTATCCATGTTCCTGTCTACTATTGTGGTTATTTACTTATTGACGAGGATGGACCTGCCTCTTCACACAGGAGATACACAGCAGCAGTCCAAGACCTTGTGGCTTTGCTGAGCAGTCTGTGTTGAGCTCCACGCACCAGTAGCTGAATTCCTCATCCTGCAGCACCCCAGGAGATCATTGAAGGATCAGATCATCTAGAATCATACCACCCTGCACCACTCTCTCATCTCACTGCCACCATCGGGAAGAAAGTACAGGAGCCTGAAAAACAGAATTTTCTAGGATCAACGTGTAGGAAGGAACTGTAGATGCTGGTTTACACCAAAGATAGACACAAATGCTGAAATAACTCAATGGGTCTCTGGGGAGAAGAAATAAGAGACTGAAACAGGGTCACCCATTCCTTCTCTTCAGAGATGCTGCCTGTCTAACTGCGTTACTCCAGCATTTTGTGTCTACCTCCTGGTTCAAGAACAGCTTCTTCCCAACAACCATCATGCTATTGAACACATCACGACTAACCTCAGCAGCTGTGATATT
This sequence comes from Leucoraja erinaceus, assembly GCF_028641065.1. Lineage (NCBI taxonomy): Eukaryota > Metazoa > Chordata > Chondrichthyes > Rajiformes > Rajidae > Leucoraja > Leucoraja erinaceus. Next base: position 21,580,236 of record NC_073393.1, on the reverse strand, counting down.
TTATGGATTGTGCCATAGGTTGATACAACACGGAATCTTTCCCCTCTCACCTTAAAGCTTTGACCTCTAGTTCCTGGTTTCCCCAATCTCGGTAAAAGAGTTTGGTCGACCACAGACTTTGGGAGTTTCTGTGCGTCATTATTGTGGTTATGAACTACAGCATGGAAAAAATCCTTCAGCCCATCGAATCCACACCTGTTCACACTAGTTCTATGTTATCCCACTTTCACATCCACTTCCTATATTCTTGGGGCAATATACAAAGGGCAATTAACCTACATATCTGCACATCTTTGGAATGTGGAAGGAAACCAGATCACCCAGAGGAAACCTACGCAGTCAAAGGAAAATCGTGCAAACTCCACACAGACAGCACCCGGGGATCTCCCCCGACTCCCCATTCCCACTTTCAGTCAGAAGAAGGGCCCCGTTGTGAAACATGACCTATTCATTTTCTCCAGAGATGCTGCCTGTCCCGCTGAGCAACTCCAGCACTTTGGTATAAACCAACATCTGCAGTTCCTTCTTAAAACCCATGGTCAGGATTGAACCTGGGTCTCGGGCGCCATGAGGCAACGGCTCTATCCCCTGCGCCACTGTGGCACCCTTTTGATTGCTATATATTACCTATGTGTGTAAGAAAGAACTGCAGATGCTGGTTTAAATCGAAGACAGACACAAAATGCAGCATCTCTGGAGAGGAGAAATGGGTGACGTTTCGGGTCGAGACCCTTGGGTCTCCAGAGATGCTGCCTGTCCCGCTGAGTTACTCCAGTATTATCTGTGTGTATTGTGTTTACCGGCCTGTTAAGCTGCTGCCAGTAAGACTTTCATTGTTCCGTTGTCGACGCATATTAACCACTCTTGAAGTTGAGCACTCACCTGTTGAGCAATTGGGTCGGGCCCAATTCACCGCGACTACTTGTCCCTTGGGCACAGCCAGTCGCGGGTTCCCCAACCAGCTGTGCCCTCACCCCTCCTGCCCCTGAGACCCTCTGCCAAACACACCAGCCATATGTCTGTCTGCCACAAAGCCCCAAGGACATCTCTACCAGGTCTGAGCTCATGCCAAGTGAACTCTCCACCAACTAGCCTCATTAGGTTGGGTCTTATGTTACAGGTAGGCAACAAAGGTACCAACAACTTGGCTTCAGATAGTGCCTTTAGATAGTCCGCACCTGCCATCCCACTCGCTGTGCAAATTATATATATATATATATATATATACCTATGTGTTGTGCTGCTGCAAGTAAGAATTTCATTGTTCCATTCGGGACATACGACAATAAAACACTTGACTTGAGTGGCCGGAAATGGGGACGGAGACTCTGAACCAAAGATACTAGAGAATATTTGCTCTGAAGATTTTCTGCAGATGCCGAAATCTTGAGCAAAACACAAAGTGCTGGATGCACTCAGCGGGTCAGGCAGCATGTTTGGAGGGGAGCCTTCTTCAGGCTGATCAGAGACGGGAAGGGTCGGGTTCTCTGGGGGAACTTTGGGAAGGTGGAAACTTAGTTCTATTTTTTTTTTTAATACTCATTTTGAAAGAACAAAACTCTATTAAAAAAAAACCAAACAGAATACATTGAACTATTTTATCCACATTAGAAACGGGTGGCGGAGAGAGCGAACAACGAGGGGGCAAATGGGTGAGTGGGCGGATACAAGGAGGAGGGTCGGCGGGGTGGGGGAGGGAGCAGTGGCGGCCGCCAGGAGCCGCCCATGTCCCGCCCCAGACACCAGTCGCTGCCGCGCCGGCTCGGGAACTGGACCTCTGTGCTGTTGCTGACTGAAACCGGAGCCGGACGGTGGGTGTGGGTGCGAGACTGTGGCCGTCCCCCCGCGGGGAGGAGGGGGGTTAGTCTGCTGGGGGACGAGGTGTCGGTTATGGGGGAACCGGGGTGGGTTGGTGCGAGAGGGAGGGCTCTTTGTCCGCCATGTGTTTGGTCTCAGTCCCGCTCCGGCCGCCTCACCCTCACGTCCCCGTCCCCGTCCCCCTCCCCTGAACTCTCCAGTTTCCCGGGGCTCCACTTACCGGCTCCTGGTGTGAAGGTTCTCCTCCCTCTCCCTTAGCTTCTCCCTCTCTCTCCCCTCTCCTCTTTCCCACTCCGCCTCCCCCGCAGCCAGTTCTTCTCACCCCCATCATTCTCCCGGGGGCTTTCTCCTCTCCCCAGCCCCTCACCCACTTGCCCGGGGTTACTCTCCAACCCCCTCCCCTCCCCTCCCCTCATGGGACCTCTACCCTGGACCCCTCCTATCCCCTCCCCCTCGGGCTGGAGGGGTCACATCTTCCAGCCACGGTTCCCCCACCCCCGGGCTTCGCTCTCTCCCGCACGGCTGCGACTTCCAGCCCGGCGCACGGTCCCGAGCTCCTCACCTCTCTCTCTCGTCCCCCTCCACCCCCCTCCTCACCTCCTCCTTCTTCCCCCCTCCTCTTCCACTCTCCACACCCGCAGCCGCCCCTCCCCACTCTCTCGGGGCACTCACCAGCGCCGCTCTGTGTCCCGTGGAAAATGAATGGAGACTGGAGGTAAAGGGCGGCTCCTAAAATTGACAGAGAGATTATTCTCCCCCCCCTCCCCCCTCCCTGGCTCGGTTTCCCTGGCGTGGGGGTCGCGGGAACAGTGGGTCCCCCCGTGCCGCGGGCAGCCGCCGGGTCCCCTGCGTTGGAATGGGATTTGGTAGAACTCAGTGGAGGTTTTGGAGCAGTTCTAGTCCGGGACCGAGTGCCGTTCCGCCGGCGGCTGTCCCGGGAGTGACTCGGTTACCCCGCACCGGCTCCCGGGAGTAGAGCCACCGCCTCTCTCTCTATCTCTCTCCCGGACAGTTGGTTCACCTCCTCCAACGTGTATGAAGGAACTGCAGATGCTGGTTTAAACAGAAGACAGACACACCAAGCTGGAGTAACTCAGCGGGTCAGGCAGCATCTCCGGAAAAAAGGAATAGGTGACGTTTCGGGTCGAGACCCTTCTTCAGACTTGGAGATTGGGGGATGGCTTCCCCCTGACTCGTCTGAAGAAGGGTCTCTACCCGAAGCGTCACCTACTGCTTTTCTCCAGAGATGCTGCCTGACCCGCTGAGTTACTCCAGCTTTTTGTGTCTATCTCCACTTCCTCTAACGAACTAGAACCAGAACCAGCTTCACGGTCGCTCATATGGCCCATGTTCGCGGTGAACCCCTCCGCCTGGGTTTGGCAAGTCGTGGCTTGTCCGTCGGCGGATTAGTCGAGCCTTGCTAACGCCGGTGGGGGTGGGGAGGGGAGGGAGGGGGTGTACGAGGATCAGGAACCTCGGGTAGAAAGAAGGGAGGTAGTCTTGGAGGGAGGTAGAGACAGCAGGAACTGCAGATGCTGGTATCTTGAGGAAGTCAGGGGGAATTCGGGTGTCAGGCAGCATATGTGGAGGGAATTAACAAGCCAACCTTTTGTATAGGAAACGTTGCCTTTCCGTGTCCTTATCGGTAGATGCGAGGAACTGCAGGTGGAATCTTGCAAATCACACAGCGCCGTGATAACTCGGCGGGGCAGGCAGCCTTTCTGGAGAACATGGATGAGTTTCCTTTCTGCAGTCTGGAGAAAGGTCCCGATCTGAAATGCCACCGAGTCATGTTCTCCAGAGTTGCCGCCTGACCCGCTGAGTTACTCCAGTACTTTGTGTCTAAATTTGGTATAAACCAACACCTGCAATTCTTTGTTTAAGAAGGAACTGCAGATGCTGTAAAATCGAAGGTAGACAAAAATGCTGGAGAAACTCAGCGGGCGAGGTAGCATACAGTTGCTGCCTCACCTGCTGAGTTTCTCCAGCATTTTTGTCTACCTGCAATTCTTTGTTTCTCTTCTGAAAAGAAGGGCATCTCTCCAGGAGATGCTGCCTGGCCCGCTGAGCAACACTTGGGGAATATCTGATATCTATAGTGTTTCTGCGAAAGGTAACTCAATACTGAATAAATAATGGAACCGGTTTTGAGATTGTTGCTTTCGTGTAGAATGCAGCATCGTGCATTAATAGTCTTAGCGGAGGAACACTTACAGATTTAAACGGGTAGAACAATTTGGAAACCAAGAATCTGCAGGTGCTAGACAAGAGACAAGTGCTAGGGCAGCTCGGTGGGTCAGACAGCATCTGTGGAGCGATGGGCGTCGGCGTTACGGGTTGGGACCCTTCTACAGACTGACAGGAAAGATTTGATTGGCACGAAATAACAAATCCCTCCAGTTCAGCAAACTCTAAACCCCAAGTGTAGAAACAAGGAACTGCAGAAGCTGATTTCCAAAAACATGCACAAAGTGCTGGAGTAACACAGCAGGCCAGGCAGCATCTCTGGAGAACATGGCCAGGTGACGTTTTGAGTAGGGATCTTTCTTCAGACTGGTGTCCTGGCTGATTTCGTGACTATAGGGCGAGTGAGCAGGGCAAAGGGTGAGCTTGGGTCATGGTTCTACAGCACCCAAATGCTATGTAAATGGATACAATTACACTTTTAAAAGTTATTTGGACAAATATATGGATAGGGAGGGCTTAGAGGTCTGAGGCAAATGGGACTAGCCCAGTATGCCAACTTGGTCAGTGTGGACAAGGCTGTAATTATTGTCACATGTACTGAGGTACAGTGAAAAGTTTTTGTTTGTGTGTTATCCAGTCAAAGAAAAGCCTATACAGGAATGCAATCAAGCTGTCCAGAGGGCACAGTTGAAGGATACAACATTTAGTGCAAGATGTACTGAATTTTGAGTTCAAAGATCTCTATTGTCTACCTCCAAATAAGTCCTCTGCATCCCCCCCCTCTTGCATTATGTTCAAGTTCAAATCCTTCTCTGTTGGACAAGGACACTGGTGTAGTGAGTGGAGTCTGTACACATGAGCTCCAACACGTTGGAATGACGGCAACTCTATCACGGAGCCACCCTGTGGCTGAAGTGTTGTGGATGAATGTAGCTCAGTCGCATGGCAGGGAGAACAAAAAACACATATTTAAATAGTGTTAGATTAGGAAATGTTAATGTACAAAGGATATAATGTCCTTGTACATCGGTCACAGAAAGCAAACATGCAGGTGTAACAAGCTAGTAATGGTATGTTGACCTTCACTCATTGAATAGTAAGCTCTTCAACTTTGCATGAACAAGCAATGATGACGTGCAAAATGATATCAGGGCATGATGAGTTGGCTGGATATTGTCTGTTTTTGTGTAACAATCAGTCATGCAGCATTGAAATGGATCTTTCAGTCTAATTTGTCCATGATGACCAAGTTGCCAGTCTGAGCTGGTCTCATTTATCTAAGTTTGTATCATATCCTCTGCTTTTCCAATCCATGTACCCTGTACATTTATCTACACCCAACAGCATTTGTATACATCTTTGATTATCTCCAACATTCCAGAGGTGAAAAGGCTCCAACCTCTCCTTGAAACTGAAGATTTCCTGTCCTACATCTTTGCGAATGTTTTCTGTACCTTTCCAACTTAACTAGTTCTAGTCACCTACTACGTGAGGTGACTAGAACTACAGAGGGGCAAGTGTGCTTCACCGATATTCTACACAGCTGTAACATGACATCCCAACATCGTTTGGCTGTCCTTGGTAGAATTTGCATTGGTTTGGTTAATTACATCTGCATTCTGATCAACTATTGTGCATTCTGATTTGTTGGAGGAACTCGGTGGGTCGAGCAGAATCGGGGGTGGGGGTGGAAGAGGCGGTTTGCTGTTCACTTTGGAGAGACACTGTACATTCCACCTGTCTGAAACCAGGCAAAGTTGGAAATCTGAGCGTCTGGTTAAATGAATGTGGTTGGGGAGAAAGTGACACTAACCACGTGTGATGGTAAGTGAGATGTCGTAATGTGCCTCGGTAGAAATTGGGCTCCTGTCAGTCTTGCTCTGGGTATAATGAGGCATATTTTGTATTCCAATTTACACAATTGCAGCATAGTACAGCACTTCCTATGCCACTTGGTACATGTATAAGTGAGTGAGTCAAACACCAAGTGTCCACAAATGGTAGAATACTCTCAAAGCAGAAACATCTGACCATTTTGATTTGGTGGCATTTCATTGCAAATGAAAAGGTGGATGAGTCGGGTTTGGACAAAGCAAATTTAAGCTGGTGGGAGCAGGATATGAATCTGATTTTCAAACTACTGTAAAATGAAGGGTCAACCTTCAACTGATCGTGCTTGGGTTTGGTGGCTGAGTAGGGTTGGAGATATCCTCTAAAATTATGCGTTTAAAGCTGCCTCTGTAACGACCAATATTAGAATACTGGGCAGCTCGAGTTGGAGGGGGTCATTTGAGTTTGCAAATGTTTTAACGCATTAATCTTGTGTTTGCTTGGAATGAAAATATTTCTTGTGCTTTATATTTGTTTGAACTTGCCCACTCATTACCACCTAGCTTAATCTCACTTTCCACTTGCAGTTAACAGCATGGGTGGCAGACTTGGCCGAAAGCGTAGAGGCTATAATGTGAGTGAGCCCAAGGAGAACAAGAGTGCAACAGAGTCCACTGAAAAGCCTGAAGTAAAACACAATGAGCCTGAGAACAAAGGTGCATCAAAGGACCAATTTAAAGCATCAAGTGAGTTACAAGCAGGCGGTGAAGCTCTAAAAAAAGTAGATGAAAAACCTGGAGAAAAACAAACTACTTTGGTGACAGCGGATGTTGAAGCTACAGAAAGGGGTGTCAATGCAGAGGTAGGGAGTGCCTCCACTGAACTTGCACAAGGTTCTGAAACACAAGAGAATGTAACGCCTGCCAGTTTGGTTGAAACAACAAAGGAAATGCCTGACCGGGAAGAACACTGTCGATCAACAGAGGCTGATGTGAAATCCAATGCTGTCCCAGAGACTACCTCAGCGGATGAAGTTCCAGATGAGTCCATGTCAAGTAAAACTGAACCTGAGACCAAAGAACTTCCAGGTGGAGAGACTCTAAAATCAAATTTGGATGCAGGTGAAGGTGTGACTAACATTGTCAAAGACCCTTCAACTGGGAAATCGAGCTTAGATGAACAAGCTGCTCCAATCCTTGATGAGCATCTAGAAGGAAACTCCTCTGGCAACCTCAGTGTTCAAGCAGATGCTGACAAAATTGTTGAAGTGGTTTCTGCAGAGGTATTGCACACTGCAATGTCTTTGCCTGTCAGTCACGAGACACCTCTGGCACCTGCTCCAAAAGAAATGGAATCATCCATCCAGGAGACACTGCCTGAATCTCCAGTTAAATGTGACTTCTCCAAGGAAGACGAAGAACCAAATTTGGGAGCAATAATTGAAGAAACACCTATTGATGTTGTGCTAAAGAATGAAGTGGCCCTGTGTGCGGATCTGGAGAAAGATGTGACTAAACCAAGCACTCAAGATGAAGCTTGGGGAGAAGTAATTGAACAACAAAATTCTATGGCCCAAAATACACTCGAATCTGGTGAGCAGTCTGACTGTGTGCAGGATAACTTGGCTCTTGCAGATGGCAATGTTGCTGAGTTTGAGGATCACGGCCAGTCATTGAAGGGATCTGGAAATGTAGCTGTAGACATGGCACAGATGGACTCTTGCGGTGTGACAGATGCAGTCCAAGCTGATCCATTGGTTGGAGAATCTGGTCCTGAAAATACTTGTCTGGGCACAGAGATGACTGAAACCAACTATGAACAGACAGTGGAACCAGTTAGCTGCCAAGATAGCATAGAAATATCCTTGCTAAAGACCAACTCTGAACTAATACCAGATATTAAACTGACTGTGTATGGTGAAGGTTTACAGGAGGAAGAAATTAAGAGTGATGCACAGTTAGCATTTGGAGATGAAGCAGTTGATGCTAATATTAATCCACAACCACCAGATGAAGTGCTGGAGGAGAATGAATCGCTGTTGCATTCAGTTGAAGTAGCACCAGAAAATCGTGAATGTTTGGATCAAGAAATTATAAAACTGGAAACTTCAGAGGATCCTGCACCAGAAAACCCAGCACACCTTGAAGATGTTTCGACCAAAGTAACTGCTGAAAAAAATAGTTCCACAGAGAACTCTACAGTTTTTGTAGATGATAGCAAACTAAATGAATCCATCACCAGCAAAACTGAAGATGACCACCCAGAAATCTCTGTTATAAATGGAACTACTCTGGAAGGTGAACTGAGAAACCACAGCACAGTGGACGATGAACAGAGTATCACTGGTGAAGTTGAAAGTCTGCAAGCCAGCAGCTTGGAACCAATAGTTAGTAAAGGCATTGAAAAGGTGATTGAAAATCTTTCTCCAGAGGAATCTTATCTTGATTCGGATAACCAAACTCTCCATTCGGGACCACTAGATGTGAATGTTGAATGACGCTTGTCAGAAGCAGAGGCTCGTGCTGAGGTTAAAGATCCAAAATAATGTACAGGTGGCGGAAGATTGGAATTTGGACGTTCAAACCAGCTAGTGCCTGAGTTTGATTTAGGAAGGAAACTCCAAGCTTGTGCTGCAGACAATAGTGAATCAACTTGCAGTTTATGAACAATCTTGACTAGTTCCACAATCTTCTCCTGAGGTTTATTTTACTTAATGAACGAACCAAAAAATAGAAATTGAGACTCTGCCTTATGCCATAGTTTCCAGTATGCAATATGTCAAGTATTAGTAGTATTTTTAAAGGCATGTAATCTGAGGTTTGTTCTGAACACGAACTCTATCTTCTAAATTTAGTCTTCAATTTTCCTAATATGCTTTGAGGTCAATTGTTAATTGCATTATGAGGGTTTTAAAATTTTGGGAGCTTTGACAACTTAATAAAATATCATACTTGTCCTGGTTTTGGTGCTTTTTATTTGACAGACACTACTGAAAATATTAGTTAACATTGAAAAATGGGGAGAAAGGAAAATGGCTTTGAGATAGTGGGTTGGTCATATTGAATGATAGGGCAAGCTCAAATTGTAGCAAGTGTAAGGCATTTCATAGTAGTACAACATGGAAACAGGCCCTTCAGCCCAACGTCCATACTAACAAACTTGTCCCATCTACACTAGTCTTGCCAACCTGTGTTTTGGCCCATATCCCTCCAAACCTTTACTATGCCTCAACTGCCTCCTGGCAGTCTGTTCCATATACCTGCCATCGTTTTAAATCCTCTTGTGATCTTATACACCTCGCAAGATTACCCCTCAGCCTCCTGCATTCCAAGGAATAAAATCCTAGCCTGCTCAACATCCTCAAATCTTCTCTGCACTCTGGTACTGTCCAATCTGAGGCTTGATTGCACCATGGGGTGGTGCCAGCAAAGGCTGCTTCGCCAACAGTCTGTTTGTCCCTTCCTTTTTTTTAAAGTATGTGTTAAAGGTATGTTTTAGTGTTCTTTAGCTTGTTTTATGTGGGGGTTGGGGGGAAAACCATTTTAAATCTCTTGTCTCAAAGGAGATCCGCATTGTATCTCCATCCACACTGCGACCTAACATCAATGAGTTGGTGGCATTTGCTGCAGCCAAACTTCAGCAGCTCCAACAGGCTTCAGGCAGTCTGCAGGACTTACCATTGCGGAGCATTGGATCCCTGTCAGGGATCGACCTCTGAGCTCCAACCGTGGGAGCCTGTGGACTTTAACATCGTGGCGCTCGAGGCCCCTGGTTAGAGACCGACTTCGGGAGCTCCAACCCGCAGGAGCTTCGACCACTCTGATAAGAGAGCTTCAATCGCCCCGACTGCGATGGTTCGACTGCCTCAACTGCAGGAGAATAAAGAGGAAGTAGATTGGACTTTATTGCCTTCCATCACTGAGGAATGTGGGGAATCTGCTGTGGTGGATGTTTATGTTAACTTTTGTGTAGTTGTATGTCTTGTTGCTTATTTTTTGTATGGCTGTATGGTAATTCGAGTTTTACTGTACCTTAATTGATACATGTGACAATAAACTGGCCTTTGAAAGGGAAAAAGAAATAGAAGGGAAGAGATACAAAATGCTGGAGTAAAACTCAGCGGGTCAGGCATCATCTCTGGAGAAAGGGAATAGGTGATATTTTGGATCAAAACCCTTCTTCATAAAAAGAAACCTAATTATTTTCAGGCCTAGCAACAAGTACAATGGAGTTTAGCTGCAGTAGAGCGTTCATTGCAGAGTGCTGCTCGTAGGTCAAAGTGCAAGCTTAGGAGAGTGCATGCAGAAACAAAGCAAAGACAAGGTTAGATGTTTAAGGTTTATTTCCCATGAGTCTATTAGATTGATTTTTAAGTGCATATATTAAGAGAGCAGTTATGGCAGTGAACTGACTTCCTACACGTCAGATGTGGGAAATCATCAGTTATGTCCTGACAGCACAAGCAATTGTCCAACTGCAGCTCCTCAGACCACATGGATCAGTTTGGAGTAGCATATGCATATAGGAGAGGGTTATAGAAAGCAGTTTTACACCAAAAGATCAGCCAGATGGCAGGTGACTGCAGGCAGCTGGCCATAAGAGACTGCTGCACTGCCTGCCTGCCTTCTCAATGAAATGCCCTGTTGGATATAGTGGGAAAGGATGGCTTCTTGTGCAAATAGCATTAGTCAAAAGTTTTATCCCCAGGGCTAGAAGACCGAGCTTTAGGGATTGAGGTTTAATAGTTTAGTTCAGAGATACAGCATGGGAGCAGGCCCACTGAGTCTGTGCTAACCAGTGATCACCCGTACACTAGTTCTATCCTGCACAGTAGGGACAATTTACAGAAACCAAGTAACCTACAAACCTGCATGTCTTTAGAATGTTGGGGGAAACAAGTACCTGAGAAAACCAACAAAGTCACAGGGAGAACATGCAAACTCCACAGTCAAGAGGGTTTATTGTCATGTGTCCCAGATAAGACAATCAAATTCTTACTTTGCTTCAGCACAACAGAATATAGAGAATATAGAAGGCATGAATACAGGACAGATGAGTGTGTCCATATACCATTGTATAAATATATACACACATGAATAAATATAACCTAAATAGCCTGATGGTTGTGGAGAAGAAGCTGTTTACTGAGTTGGATGATCAGCCATGATCATATTGAATGGCGGTGCAGGCTCGAAGGGCCGAATGGCCTACTCCTGCACCTAATTTCTATGTTTCTATAACAGATGAAGTGCAAATAAACTGATAATGGGCTATTAATGTTTTGTTTGAGTTGAGTTCAATAGCCTGATGGCTGTGGAGAAGAAGCTGTTTCTGAAACTGGACGTTGCAGTCTTCAGGCTCCTGTACCTTTTACCAAAGATCCTATAGCGGAGCAAGATGGGCTACTCCTGCGAAATGCAATGGGCTGACGTGTAATACGCTACGGAGGGGATCCTGGGCATTTTTCCCCGCCCATTTTAGTAACCGGAACCTACCCGACCCGACTCGCAGTGTAATCCAAAGATCTTATAGCAGAGCTATAGGATCTTTGGTGTAATTCTGTTAGTTCACACTTCTGTTAATTCTTGTCAAGAATAAAATTTGACTCTGGTAATTGTCTTTTTTAATGTTTTTTAAATCATTTCTTTTTAAATGGTTCATAGGCTGTGTTTGAGTTGATTTTGTATTACACTTGCACTCTGTAATTCATTCATCTAATCACATGAATGTAATCACACTGTTCACATCTGCAGTATTTGGGAAAATAATAGCAATATGAAGATTCCAGTTGCTCTAGCCCTGGAATGTTACTTAATGTTTTTGTGCTTATTTTCTATTTTCTATGGAGTTGTTTCTCCACAAATAAAAAGGGGTCTGGTCTTCCCAATAGCCAGAGAGTGGAATGAGATCTGCCTGTGGGGTTATCTAATTGAAGAATTTCACAAAATTAACTTTGTTTTGAGCAAGATTTACAAAAGATGTATAACTTAAGGATGGTTTTATTCCATGAGCATACAACTGACTAGATTGTGCTGGAAAGAATACACATACATGAATGTGATATAGATGTATATAATCATATAACACACACAATTATATTTCTTCTGATTTTCATATCCAATGATGAACTTTATTTCAGACTAGACAAAGGACATTAAATAATAAACATTGTAAACCTCCCCGCAACTTCACACACACTACGCCCTATCCCACCCCTCAACTCTCTCCTCCCGCCCTGGCACTCCCCCCACACTACAATATCTCCCCCCCTCCTATGCCCCTCTCCCTGGGCCGCACACCGCCTCTCCCCGCTGCCCCGGGCCACACACCACGTTGCCCCGGGCCGCGCACCCCCTCTCCCCGCTGCCCCGGGCCGTGCACCCCCTCTCCCCGCCCAAGTCAAAGACCAAAGCGAAGATCTGATCTTTCGCCAGAAGCAAGATGGAGGAGGCTGGTTGCTAAAATGGGTCCTATAATCATCAATAAATCTGCCCATGACCGTACTACGCGTTTGCGTGAGAGTAGGCCATCTTGCTATGCTATAAAATCTTTGCCTTCTACCTGAAGGTAGCGGAGAGATGAGTGTGCGGCTAAGATGATGTGGGTCCTTGATGATGCTACCAGCCTTTTTGAGGCAGCAACTGCGATAGATCCCCTCGATGGTAGGGAGGTCAGAGCCAATGATGGACTGGGGCAGTGTTTACTTCTTTTTGTACTCTTTTTCGTTCCTGGGCACTCAAGTTGCCGAACCAAGCCACGATGCAACTGGTCAGCATGCTCTACTGTGCAGAGCGTGTGTGTCGTCAGCAAACTTGATGATGGAGTTCGCACTATGACCGCCTACAGTCATGAGTATAGTGAGTACAGCAGGGGGCTGAGCACACAGCCTTGAGGTGCTCCTGAGCTGATTGTTATCGAGGCTGACACTTTTCCACCAATTCGAACCGTCTGTGGTCTGTGAATGAAGAAGTCGATGATCCAATTGCAGAGGGATGCGCAGAGACCCAGTTTTGAGAGTTTGATAACCAGCTTGGAGGGGATGATTGTATTAAATGCCGAGCTGTAATCAATGAATAACATCCTGACATATGAGCAGACGTAGTTAGGATTGAACCTGGGTCTGTGCTGCCAGGTGATGTGGAGCAAGTTTTTTTAATTGCAGTAGGTGCCTCGAATGTGCTGCTAGAGTTGGATGCAGACGTGGTAGCTGTGTATGGGAATTGTACACAATTAGGCTGAGAATGGAGGGATATGAAACACACAGGCAAGAGAGATTAGTTTAATTTAGCATGGTCAACAGACATATAGCCAAGGTGCCTGTTCCATGAATGGGTTGGACAGAATAAATAAGATAGTGGGCTGTAAATGAGTCATTAAAATAATTAGACAAAATTTAGTAGGTTTTGTGCTTATGCACACCCTGGATCATAAAGGAGACAAACATAACCCATTTATGGGCAATCAAGATTGGTGAACAGGAAGATAGATGCAGGGTTTGTTGACGTGGGTGGAAGCTCTGGGGCAGAAACAATGAGCTAAAACTGTTGGGCTGTGTAGCCTGGTTTGTTGTTTAATTTTGAAACAGAGGCCAAATAAACAGTTTACAAATAACAATGGAATGAGTAATCCAATTACTGATGTGGGTGAAATGATAGTAAAGCATTTGGGACAGCTTTCAACTATGTGCCTAGCTTCTTCATTGGCAGTTGCATTCACACACTATTAAGGAAAACGTCCACAGCACATTATTACTGCCCTGTGATGGATCTTTTGTGATGCAGTCATTTACTTTAAAATCTGTTTGCAGTAGTGGCAGGTATGGAATCCTTTCTGCACAAACAGTGCATGTTCCTCTCATTGCTCAACAGCAGGACTATACAGCCCCGCTTTCAATGGTTGCTTTAATCAAAGATCCGCTATAGGATCTTTGGCTTTAATTGTGCAGACTCTGGGATTGAATCTTTTGTCTCCATGACCAAGACATTATGTTCTCAGCAGAAAGTTATTAGAAATGCAAGTATTTCATTCTTGTAATATCTTTCAGACATTTCCAAACTGCTTATGTTCCAACTATCCTGTGGTGTGAATGGGCTCCTTCAAATTTTCCTCCCTCACCTTGTATGCTTTTTTACTGTTAGACTGCCCGACCTGAGGGGGAAAAAACTGTCATTACTCAACTTAGCTATGCTCCTCCTGATTTTGTAATTCCCTCGTGCACCAATGCTCCAGGGGGGAAAAAAGCCTCAGTGGCACGGTGGCGCAGTTGTAGAGTTGCTGCTTTACAACGCCGGAGACCCGGGTTCGATCCTACCTACGGGTGCTATCTGTACAGAGTTTGTACGTTCTCCCCGTGACCTGTGTGTGTGTCGGATAGTGTTAATGTGCGGGAATTGCTGGTCGGCACGGACTCGGTGGGCTGAAGGGCCTGTTTCCACACTGTATCTCTAAACTAAACTATCCCAGCTCGAAGGTACACAAAAATGCTGGAGAAACTCAGCGGGTGCAGCAGCATCTATGGAGCGAAGGAAATAGGCAACGTTTCGGGCTTCCCTTCTTAACCCTTCTTCAGACTGATGGGGGCTGGCGCGGAGAAGAAAGGAAAAAGGTGGAGGAGGAGCCCGAGGGCTGAGGGATGGGAGGAGACAGCAAGGGCTAACAAAATTGGGAGAATTCAATGTTCATGCCTGCAGGATGCAGACTCCCCAAGCGGAATATGAGGTGCTGTTCCTCCATTTTCCGGTGTTGCTCACTCTGGCCATGGAGGAGACCCAGGACAGAGAGGTCGGACGGGGAATGGGAGGGGGAGTTGAAGTGCTGAGCCACCGGGAGGTCAGGTAGGTTCTTGTGGACCGAGCTGAGGTGTTCGATGAAACGATCGCCCAGCCTCCGCTTAGTCTCACCGACGTAGATCCGCTGACATCTAGAGCAGCGGATGCAATAGATGAGGTTGGAGGAGATACAGGTGAACCTTTGTCGCACCTGGAACGACTACTTGGGTCCTTGGAGTCGAGGGGGGAGGTAAAGGGACAGGTGTTGTATCTCTTGCGGTTGCAACAGAAAGTGCCCAGGGACGGGGTGGTGCGGGAGGGAAGGGAAGAATTGGCAAGAGAGTTACGGAGGGAGCGGTCTTTGCGGAAGACAGACATGGGGGGAGATGGGAAGATGTGGCGAGTGGTGGGATCACTTTGGAGATGGCGAAACTGACGGAGGATTACTTGTTGTATGTGACGGCTGGTGGGGTGAAAGGTGAGGACTAGGGGGACTCTGCCCTTGTTGCGAGTGCGGGGATGGGGAGAGAGAGCAGTGTTGCGGGGTATGGAAGAGACCCTGGTGCGAGCCTCATCTATGGTGGAGGAGGGGAACCCCCGTTCCCTGAAGAATTAGGACATTTCAGATGCCCTGGTGTGGAACGCCGCATCCTGGGAGCAGATGCGGCGTAGACGGAGGAATTGGTAGTAGGGGGTGGAGTCCTTACAGGAAGCAGGGTGGGAAGAAGTGTAGTCCAGATAGCCATGGGAGTCAGTAGGTTTATGGTGGATGTCGGTCAGAAGTCTATCACCTGCGATGGAGATAGTGAGGTCACGGAATGGTAGGGAAGTGTCGGAAATAGTCCAGGTGTATTTGCGTGCCGGATGGAAGTTGGTGGTGAAGTGGATGAAGTCAGTCAGTTGTGTGTGGGTGCAGGAGGTGGCACCAAAGCAGTCGTCGATGTAACGGAGGTAGAGGTCGGGGATGGGGCCCAGGCCAAATATCCTAGCTCGAGCCCTCCTGGAGCATATGCGTATATACATATATTTTCCCCTGGAGCATATGCGTGTATATATATATATATATATATACACACACACACACTTCATATTTACAATAGACAATAAGTGCAGGAGTAGGCCATTTGGCTCTTTGAGCCAGCACTACCATTCACTGTGATCATGGCTGATCATCCACACTCAGTACCCCGTCCCTGCCTTTTCCCCATATCCCGACTCTGCTACCTTTAAGAGCTCTATCCAACTCTCTTGAAAGCATCACATAATTGGCCTCCACTGCCTTCTGAGGCAGTGAATTGCACAGATTCATTACCCTCAGTGTGAAAATGTTTTTCCTCATCTTCGTTCTAAATGATTCTTATTCTTAAACTGTGGCCCCTGGTTCTGGACTCTCCCAAAATCGGGAACATGTTTTCTGTGTCGAGCGTGTCCAAATATATGTTTCAATAAGATACCTCTCATCCTTCTACATTCCAGAGTATACAAGCCCAGCCGCTCCATTCTATCAACATCTGACAGTCCCGCCATCCCGGGAATTAACCTCGTGAACCCACTCCCTCAATAGCAAGAATGTCCTTCCTCAAATTTGGCGACCAAAACTACACACAATACTCCAGGTGTGGTCTCCAAATTTGCAAAAGGAGGTCCCACAATACATGTGATAATGACCAGATAACTTGTTTGGTGTGATATTGGTTACCAGTTTCACCAGAATTTGGATAGAAATGTTCTACTCATTTCTAAAGCAGTTCCAAGACATCACTTACTTCACGTGATAGAGCAAATTGGGCTGTTTATGTATTATCAGAAAAGCATTTTATCACTGCGATGCAAGTCCCAGTCTTGTTGATCTTCTAATCAGACCTGTTTAGGAAATATATAAGCACTGATACAATGTTCCCCTTTCTATTTTGTTTTTTTTGTGTACATGCACAAGATGTATGCAGGGGTTCAGCTGAAAGGAGTGCATGTAATCATTGCTTGCACAAGAAATGTTCTATAATGGGTTAGATTTATTCCTATTTGTATATGTTGTCACACGTATGAATGGGATAGTGTTACATTACTTAACTGGTCCTCACAGAATCCTGCCATTTAATAACATAAGCTGGAAATGTGGTTATAGGCAAGGGGTGTATAGGAAAGTGGGGATAAGCTATGTTTGGGACAGGAAATCAAGGTAAAATTATAAGATAATTTTGAAGATATAGTTCAGGTAAATATAACATTATCTGGTATACTTGCATTTGTTAGTGTTAACCATTTGCCACCATCTTGGATGTTCCATTGAATCCAAATGCATTAAAGCATATAGCAGATTGATTGAACCATGTATAAAAATGTAGTCCAGATATACATTCCTATATCATTATTTATTGTTAATTTTAAACCAATAAGTATTATTTTTTTCTATTTTTTGGCATGCATTAAATATCATAAAGCCACTTCAAATGTAAGTAAATATCAAATCAATCTAGGGTGCAGATAGTATTGCTGCTTCACAGCATTGCAATTTATTAGTGACAACAAGAACAACCCAAACTCCTAACCAAAATATAAACAGCAAAAGCTCAGCTGCTTCATTAAATTGTCTGTGTTTTTAAAGCTGTACTGGTGGGACCTGAGGTTGCATGCAGTATATTTTGGCTGGAGAGATCCTTCAGTGTGTAAGAATTTTCTATTTTTTTGCATCTATTAAATCGGATGGAGCCTTAGTAAACTCCACGCTCATGCTCTAAAGCAGAAGTGTTTTGGGTACATACCTAATCTCTGTCATTTGTCAGAACGTTATGGCTAGCGCCGTGGTTAAAGCACTTGTAGAATTAATCAGTGTTATTTTAAGCAGCTGAGAATGATAAAATAACACTGCAGAGCAGCAAAATCAGGGTATTAATCAAGACATTGTGTGACTAATGTAACCTGAGTAGAATCCAAACAGATGAGTATGATGCATCCCATTCCATAACGGCGTGGTAATCAAAACTGTAAAGGTTTGACTTTTCTTGAAGATGTCCTTTGCGACTGTATCCAAGAATTCATTCTTCCTTTGTGAGTCTCGATGGCAAATGCTGACTGTGTCCTGACTCAGTCCGACTGGATTCTTGGCAGATGGCTAATGCATTTTCTGACATAAATCACTCTTTAGTAATGGGGAAGGGGAGCTGGAATACTTTAGCTTGCAACACTGGGGTCAACCATAACACCTCTAATGCAATCTATACTCCATTTCAGAGTGTGCATATGTAATGCAATATAATAGTGAGGTTTATCCAGCTGTTGAGGATAATTACAACAGCTAAATCTCAGTGGAATCTGTTTCCTTGCAGTTATAAATGGTAACACCAACTGAGAATATTCTTCGGAATCAAGGTTTCTGCAACAAAATGATGATTGAGGTCAGCACAATTCAATTGAGCAATCTTAGACTTCTGGATCTTTAATCTTTCAAATTTCTTTTCTGAAAAACAGAACCCAATTGCAGATACATTAAAAAAAGAAACAACATTTTGGTATTACTTGGCAGATCAGACAACATGTCACAAGGAAAAACAAGGTTAATATTTTGTGTAAATGACCCTTCGTCAAAACTGGCACATAAGATTATGACAAAATGCAGCAGAGATTTAGTTCAATTTCTGCTCATAGCTAATATATATTTTACAATTATGAACATATGAGAGGCATAGATAGGCAGAGTCCTTTTCCCTGTGTGGAAATGGCAAATAAAAGAGAGGATAGATTTAAGGTGAGGGGAAAGTGTGAAGGAGATTTGCGAGGCAAGATTTTTCTAAAAATACAGTGTGGTGGGTGCCTGGAACATGCTGCCGGAGTAGTGTTGGAGGCAGACAGTGACATTTAACAGGCAGTTAGACAGCACATGACAAGGGGGGATATGGATCAAATTAAATTTTAATTATGTTTGGCACAAACATTGCTGGCAAAGGGCCCTTTCCTGTGCTGTAATTTTCACTGAGAGCAAAACTGGTCCAAATTCTTCAAGGAGCACATACGGAAATCCCCATTGATCAACCAAGATTCTGCAAGGAGCCTTGAATCCTAGTTCTTCCTTACCTGTAAGTTCCGGTATTTGTTTGCTAGATCCACATTAGTTCGCCCTTTCTGGAATGGATATGACCATAGAATAGAATTCCAGTGATAGCCCATTTTCAATACTCCTTCTAGCAAGTAGCCAATTTCCTTCTTTGTGAAATCCTTACGCTGCCTTCTTTTGCTTGATTGTCTTACTCCCACTGCGTATTCACAGGTGTCTGAATGCTTTATCAAAAGAGGAACATTATTTGGTTTGCTGCACCAATGTCAAAAATCAACAGCATGCTCAGAAATCAGTCCATTCCCACATAGTCTGTCCTTTTGCTCATGAGAATAAAGGTCCTACACTGTGGCTGCTTTTGGGGGAGAATTTGATTGTTGAAAGTGCAGTCATTAAGCTTGGACCTTCTTGCCTGTGCCAGCAGGAAGACGTTGAGCGATTTACAGGGCAACTCAATGAGGAATAGAACATTGTCTTCACCTCAGCAGCAAACAGGTCTTTCATCTCAGATTGTGCATGCATTGGTTATCATGCTCACCACTATGTTAGTAGAAAATGCACACCTAGACCGATCCATTAGCTGTGATGTACATGCCGAAGATGTGACGAGATCCTATTTGACGGTAGGCTTTTTCTTTAGGTTTGAAACACAAAATATGCTGTGTCAGCAAATCATAGTTTAGTTGCTCCAGGGAGTTACTGCTATTGGTTTTTGAGCTGGAGATCGAACAGTACAGCACAGGAACAAGCTCTACAGCCCACTATGCCTGTGCCAAACAATGCCAAGACCAACTCTTATCTGCCTGCATGCAATCCATAACCCTTGACTGCTTCCATATCCATGTGCCTATTCAAAAGTCTCTTAAACACCACTATCGTACCTGTACTTCAGGCACTCTGTGCCTCACTCAGCTCCTTTAAACTATGTGGCTCTCACCTTATATCTATGCCTTTTATTAATTCTTCCATCCTAGGAAAAGGGATCTGACTGTCTACTCTATCTTTGCCTCTCACAACTGGACGTGAGAGTGCCCGACAGGGAGGAAGTAATTAGATGAACAGTATATTCCATCTAGATTAGAGAGCAACTTTTTCACCCTTTACAGAATGTCCAAGTACTGAATCTATCCACCCAGTTCAAGCAATGACAAAAATCATTGTGATCATGAAAAGACAATCTGTTTTTATAGTAACACTGATTGTGAGGTAAACATTTGCTAAGGTTCTTTTAATAATTCCCCACCTCCGCTTTATGTTCACATGAAAGGAATGTCTGATTTAAATGACAGTACCTCCGATCAAGAGAAACAGTGAAGAGAGAAACAGTGTTAATGTTTCATATCGATGACCTTTTTTAATCATAACTCTCGGAATGTAGATGTGGCTCCAGAGTCACACAATAGTGAATACTACTTCCCACAACTCTAGGAACAACCCCCTCCTCCGCCCCCTACCTTAGATCTTCGCTCATTAGTCCTTGAGACACATCCTTAAATCAATCTAGGTAGCTAAATTGTTTGTATGGATTACATCAGATTCTGTCATGCTGTTTGTGTCATGGGTGTAATGTCTTAAGGCATCTTACAGCGCCAGAGACCCAGGTTCGATCCTGATTGTGGGTGCTTGACTGTACGGAGTTTGCACATTCTCCCTGTGACTTGCGTGGGTTTACGCCAAGATCTTCGGATTCCTCCCACACTCCAAAGACGTACACTTTTGTTGGTTAATTGGGTTGGTATAAATGTAAATTGTTCTCAGTGTGCGTAGGATAATGTTAGTGTGCAGGGATCGCTGGTCGGTGTGGACTCGGTGGGCCGAAGGGCCTGTTTCCGCGCTATATCTCTAAACTAAACTAAATCTTAATTGAACCATACAAACAAGGTAGTTATACCCAGAATTAATTCAGAAAACAAGAATTCCTGTTGATTCCTTGATGCCTTGAATCATTTCACAAACGGAATCAGTATGATCTATTGATCTGTAATAGATGATTCAAGATTTCAAACTCAACACAAATTCCTTTGCTCTGAAAACCTAACAGCAAACCTTGCCATCATCGAAGGAGTAAATATGATCCTGAAATCTTCTTTTATTGTCGACCAATGGAGTAAATAAGTTTCTTCTGTCTTGTGGCTGGTATTTCTGATCTGCAAAGAAATCATCCAAATTGCAGTAAGGTGTAAATATCATCAGTGTTTAATTGTCATATGTACCAAGAACAGAATAAAGAAATTCTTACTTGCACAACACTATAGGCCTATATAAACATAAAACACATTGATAACAAATAACAAGCAAAAGAAAAATCAATAAATGAATAACCCCAATACTGGTTCAAGAAATCTTGGTCCTTAGTGCAACAAATACAGCCCATAGTTGATAATTTAGTTAGTGTTTTGTCGTGTTCAAGAGCCTAATGGTTGTTGCGGAGGCTATTCTTGAACCTTGGTTTTCAGACTTGGTTTTCAGACTCTTATACCTTCTTCCCGATGGGACAAGTGAAATAAGAGCGTGGCCAGGGTGATGTGGGTCTTGATGATGCTGGCTGCCTTTTTGAAGCAGCGACTCCAATAGATCCCTTCGATGGTGCAGAGGTAAGTACCCGTGATTGACTGAGCAGTGCCATATTTTTTTAAATCTACTTTGTTATGAATGAATGTTTATTGGCCAAATATGTACACATACAAGTAATATGCCTTGTATTACAATCTACCAAACTTTTCAACCACAACAATATTTTCAAGGAGAGTTTCATGAATTAATATATCCATTGAATTAAGAAATTCTTCATCACCTCTAAAAGACCTGATTTTAATTTTAGGGTCATACCCTCTTGTTCTGATTGCTCTACATGCGGGATTTGTTTCTCTACTATTATAACCAGTGGGTTTTTTTTGTGATGGTACAAGCCAGCACCTCCAATAAGTTAAAAACTTAATTTTCAAATTGTTAGACTTTTTAATATTTCTAAAGTTTAAAAATTAAAATATATTACTTAAATTAGACGGTCAGACCGTAACATAGATAAAGCAGCTTATAAGATGACGATCTGCCATTGACAGCAACAGCAGGGAATGAAATATGCGCCTGCATGTTTTTGTTTTTAAAAAAAGGAATTATTCTAATCATCTTTCAATCACTCACAACATCCCATTTACTTCAATATTTAATTAAATGATACCCAAGCAGTCCCAGAATAATTTGGTGAATCTTTACAGCAAACTCTCCAACGACAATAAAAATTCTCTGGGTATGACTGAACACAAATACTGCTTTATCGCAATTTAATGATACAGTGGAAAATAATTCAATAAAGGCTGCATTCAATTAAATCAGCTTTGTACTGGGAACACAAGCTCAATTTGACCCCTATCCGTCCTTGAATGAAAGAGGGAAAAGCTGTTCAGAGTTACTTGCTGATTGCACCGAAATACCTGTGGACCCTGCATGAGTATGAGATTGGATTGTTAAGATTTATGGGGCTACTTCTACAAAATGCCAGTGGCTCTGTGTCTTGTGCGTGGTTAGAAATGTGTGAAATAATTCTAACATTTTTAATCCATTAATTGCAAATAACTGCAGATTTGCTCAAGCAGGAATGTGTGTGAGGATGAACATAATGTGTACTAGAATAATATGTAGTTAAATTAAACAATATGCTTGAGGCCTACAATGCAAATTGGATTAAGGACTGGTTTCTTTGATAGCAATTCTGACTCATCAGTAGTCACACAGCATGGAAACAAGCCCAGTCTGAAGAAGGGTTCTGCTGAGTTACTCCAGCATTCTGTCTACCTTCGATTTAAACCAGCATCTGCAGTTCTTTCCACAGTTCTTTCCTACACATAGAAACAAGCCCTTCAGCCCAACTCAAACATGCCTACCTAAGTTTAAAATTAATGAAGGGTGATGCTTTTCATTCTGTAATAAAACTTCCCACTTTGCTTTACATTCCATCCCTTGGACTCCATAAAACATAACAATGCTGGTGTGACCCCTTCTATGAAATTACATCTCCGATTGTTTCTCTACTTTTCAAGCAATTTTTTAAGCATTTCATCCTGAGTTTTAAACAGCATCTCAGCTTTCCTGTTTTCTTTCCTTCACTAATTTGCTCCTTAAATCTCTTGCTATATATAAATCTAGACATTTCACTTGACCTTTGTGTTCCTATTGTAATTATCAATAAAAAGATAATCTTTGATCATTTTCATGTTTTGTACCCTCCATCATGTTCCTTCGACCCCCCAAAAATCAAGATGAACTCTTTACATGCAAAATCCCGTTCATAAAACATTTACCACTGCAAATTAAAAATTCCCACTTTCAAAGTTGGCGGTCAATACTCATCTCAACCACCCTTCCGAACGAAATTTTGTGAATATTGCCACGTCCCACGAGTATCTTTACTCAGTCATAGCCATTATGCATACAGCACAAAACAGGCACTTCGGTCTGTCCTTTATCTGTGCACGGTGGATGGCTTAATTGTAATCATGTAGATAGTGTAAAGAGAAAGATACTAGAGTGAAGAATATAATGTTACAGCGATATAGCATTACAGTAACAAAGTGCAGATTTAAAAAAGTTCAAGGCTCAACAAATTAGACATGGTATTAATGACCCCCTTCATGTCCCCCGGTAAAGCCCCAAATGATCCCCCCCCCCCCCCCCCCCCCCCCCCCATAGGGGTCCTGACCCCCAGGTTAAGAGCCATTGGCCTAAGGCCTACAAAGAGTAGGTTGGAAGATTAGGACTACACCCTTAGCATATGAGAGGACAGTTCAGCAGTCCTATCATAGCTGCGAAGAAGCTATTCCTGAATCCGAAACTGTAATCACCTGGTCTCCTAATCTGAGGAAAGACATTCTTGCCATAGAGGGAGTACAGAGAAGGTTCACCAGACTGATTCCTGGGATGTCAGGACTTTTATATGAAGAAAGACTGGATAGACTTGGCTTGTACTCGCTAGAATTTAGAAGATTGAGGGGGGATCTTATAGAAACTTACAAAATTCTTAAGGGGTTGGACAGGCTAGATGCAAGAAGATTGTTCTCGATGTTGGGGAAGTCCAGAACAAGGGGTCACATTTTAAGGATAAGGGGGAAATCTTTTAGGACCGAGATGAGGAAAACATTTTTCACACAGAGAGTGGTGAATCTGTGGAATTCTCTGCCACAGAAGGTAGTTGAGGCCAGTTCATTGGCTATATTTAAGAGGGAGTTAGATGTGACCCTTGTGGCTAAAGGTATCGGGGGATATGGAGAGAAGGCTGGTACAGGATACTGAGTTGGATGATCAGCCATGATCATATTGAATGGCGGTGCAAGCTCAAAGGGCCGAATGGCCTACTCCTGCACCTATTTTATATGTTTATGTTAATATCAGCCTTCATGAGGTTTTATGAGACACATGGATATGCATGGATGGAGAGATGTAAAGCACGTGAAGGAAGAGAGATTTAGTTTAAGTAGGCATCATGTTCAGCACAGATATCATGGGCCGAAGAGCCTGTTGCTTTACTGTTCTATATTCAGTTTTAAAAAACCTCTTCTTCTCTTCATGGTTTCTGTTCACCCAATTTAATTTTATTTGTGATGATTTTTAAGGATCATATACAAATGCAAGTTATTGTAGTATTGACTTTTTAGTTGCAGTCTGTCAAGAACCAAAACAAAATCTGAAAACAGTACGAAACGTTATAGCTATGCAGTTGTAACATAATCATCTAAAAAGGTTAAAGCTCTGTAGTCCATCAGCATTATTTATAGTTTGCCTTTTAGCTAGAAGCAGTTCATTTCCGTTTATTCAGCTAACCAGCTGAGCCTCTATGACCACCTGCTCCCCTGTCATTTCAGGGACATTTTCCAGTCTCATTTGCAGGGGCAGTGTTTCTACTTTAAAACATTCCTCTTTGTAGTAAAACTGTGATTATATTGTCCGCTAAGTAAGCATACTTAAATATCACACTTTTAGTAGGGGGGCTGGCCTAGAGTGCGACAGTTCAAGGACATTGTTTTCAAAGTCAACTTAAGAGATACCTCTTAACAGATTTTATCTTCCCCTCCTCCAATTCAGTCAAAGAAACAATTTACAAAGATAGACACAAAAAGCTGGAATAACTCAGCAGGGCAGGCAGCATCTCTGGAGAGGACAAATGGGTGATGTTTCGGGTCAAGACCCTTCTTCAGACAATTTACAAAGCCATTTAAATGGCCAAAGGAACACAGTTAGACTACATCTGTAATTTCAGGAATTTGTGCTTTTAACATTGAGCTTCATCTGCTCGGAGTACAAATCACAAATTATACACGCCCCACGATCATTTAAAGTATTGATTGAGACATTAGACCAAAGCCCTGGCCACTATGTCAGGTGGAACCAATATCAAAAAATATATATTACTAGTTAATTACCTCGTCACAATTTGAGGTATTAACACACTGTTGCATTTACTATTTTATAGCAAAACCATTATAAGATCTTAGCAGATAATAAACTTTAAACTTTATTATCTGCCAAGATCTTATGTTTTTGAATTTTGGAAAGCATCATAGTTCTTCAGTTCCAGGTGCTTGACTTATACGATCGTCATCAAGAAATAATTTCATATACTGTTCAATTTTTCACTGAAGATTTGCATTGTAAGTGTCCTTTTTAAATTATGTTGTGTAAAATAGTTTCTCTATATCCTAAATTAACAATTAACATATTACTGGTTTCATCTTAGCATCATTTGACAACATAATTGTCTGAATTTAGCTTATCCTTAACAAATACACTTTTATACTTTCATTTCTCTGTATATCTAATGTTATTTTCAATCTGAACTTAATCAAATGCTCTTTCTGTTTTATTTGAGCAGTTTCCTCTAACTTGAATTTCACTGGGCAGCTATATGGTTTAACATTCTGAGATGAGATATTATTATTGTCACATGTGACAAGTCCCAGTAAAATGCTTATACCTAGGGCGCCGACAAAGTATCCCTTTTTTCCCCCACAATGGTCCCCCCCTCAACCCCCGTAGTTCTCAACACCCATCGCACCCCCCCCCCCCTTAGTTCTCTTGGCGAACCCCCCCATGCCAGGCCCTCCTCCTTTGTTCTCGATGGCCCTCCACTCCATGACTGCCTTTGACCTCGGCGGTCCCCCTTTACGACCTCGGTACTCCAGACTCCGACCTCGGGTCTCCGAAATCAGGCCTCTGGCCCCAGGTTTCGGGCCTCCGACATCGAGACTCCAATAACCGGGCTGATCTCACCCACTCAGATACTGCTCCATTGCAGGATACTGATGAAATCTCTGAAATTGTTCACTTATAACATTGAATGTAAAATGTCTGGATTCCTTTCAACTTCATTCTCTCATCTCATTTTCAAAATCAGATGCAGAAAGTTACATTGATCAGCTCACATTTTGTTCTATTCACTTTGTTAGTTCTGATCACTTTTCTCAGTTCATTACAGTTTAGTTTATTATCACGTGTTCCGAGCTCTTCAAGGGAGATGCTAAATGCATTTCGTTGTCTCTGTACTGTACACTGACAATGACAATTAAAATTGAATCTGAATCTGAACAATGAAAAGCTTTTTGTTGCGTGCTATCCAGTCAGCAGAAAAACAAAACATGATTACAATCAAACCATTTACAGTGTATAGATACATGAATAACATTTATTGCAAGGTAAAGCCAGCAAAGTACGATTCAGGATAGTCCATGGGTTACCGATGACATAAATAGTCGTTCAGCACTGCTCTCTGGTTGTGGTAGGATGATTCAGTTGCCTGATAACACCTGGGAAGAAACTGTCCCTGGATCTGGAGGTGTGTGTTTCTGCACTTCTATACTTTTTGCCTAATGGGAGAGGGGAGAAGAGCGAGTGTCCTTGATTATGCTGCTGGTCTCGTCGAGGTAGTGTGAGGAATAAATGGAGTCAATAGAAGGGAGTAAACACAGAATAGTTTGTGTGATGGTCTGGGCTGTGTCCACAATTCGCTGCAAATTCTTGCAGTCTTGAATGGATTTGTTCCCAATCTAAATTGTGATGAATCCTGATAAAATGTTTTCAATGGTGCATCTGTAGAAGTTGGTAAGAGTTGTTGGGGACATGTCAAACTTCCTAAGCATATGCAGGAAGTTGGTGTGCTTTCATGGTCGTTGCTTCAATATGGGTGGTCCAGGAGAAATTGTTGGTGATATTGACTCCTAGGAATTTCAAGTTTTCTACCATCTCTACTTCGGCACCATCAATGCAAACTTGCTGACATTGAGAGGTTGTTGTCTCAACACCAGGAGTAGAGGATCTCGATCTCTTTCCTGTATGCCGTCTCATCATTATTTGATACATGGCCCACAATGGTGGTGTAGTCTGCGAATTTGAATTAGATTTGTACATGGCTGCACAGCCGTGTGTGTACAAGGTGTAAAGAAGGGGGCTGAGAATGCATCCTTGTGGAGCACCAGTGTTGAGGATTATCATAGAGGATGATTAGTCCCCTATCCTCACTGATTGGGGTCTGTTGGTCAAGAAGTCGAGGATCGAGTTGCAGTGAAGAGTGCTGACAACAAATCCCATGAGTTTGGTGATAAGCTTAGATAGTTAAATGGTCTGACGTAGGTGTCTTTCTTATCCAAGTGTTCCAGGGATGAGTGTAGGACTAAGGCAATGGCATAATCCTTGGACCTGTTGCGATAGGTTAACAGGTTCTCAAAAACCTCTCTAATTTTTTAAACCACCTGAAATTATTTGAGTCAGTTATTTTATCATGTAAACAAACAAAAGTTGCGTAAATTATCATGTCTTTTGATTTCTTATCTCCTTCAATGATAAAAGGTAATAAACACAAGTTACTGACCACTACCAGTGATGCTTAGAGACAGATATTCTGTGCATCTGTTAGGAAAGCTATGGCAGGGATAGAAGCAAAGGTAAGAGCTGTAGCAAATAAAGTGAAGGAAATAACTTCAGAAGTAGAAAAGGTTATATTTTCTTGGCCTGGATAGACTGAGGTAAATAAAATAAATTAACTTTGATTTAAAAAATAAAATAGGAAGCACATTTGCAACCACATCTAACAAAGATCAAAGACTTTGAGAAAGGGGAGGAAATTACTATTAAAGTGAGTCCAAGAGCCATTTGCATTTATTTGTTTGCTCTACCTGCTGCCAAAAGCCTTATCAATAGTGCAATAATTTACCTACAGTCTTACAGAGTAGTCACCAATACAAACGTGGCATCAGAATATTAAATTCAGGAGAGTTATTTCTGGTGATACAAAACCACAGACAATATGAAGAGGCAAAAAATACTGCCAAAATTGCTACTCCATTGAAATGTCAGAGGTTCATCACAGTCCAGTTCACATTGGTATAAATAATGCATTGACTTCCAGAAAATTGTCAATCTGATACAATCTGAGTAGTCTAGGAATGATTAAAAGTCACGTCAAAGAGGTGGGTTTCAAGGTTTAAGGAGGCATTTCTAGCGATTCGGGATACACGCCTAAAGGCAGGGCAGGGCAGGGCATAACATTGTTTTTTAAACTTTCATATAGTGGGAATGGAAATTATCTAGTAAGTCAATTATTACAGGAATGACGAGTAACTTGGATATGATGCATGGTAGGTAAGAGGTTAACCAAGAGAGCAATGTAATACTGCTGTCAAGTTTGGAATTGATTATGTTACAAATGAATGTATTAGGGGTAATTGTCAAAGAAGTGATGGACAAACAAGGCAGACAGGAATAAAGATTATGGGAAAGTAATTGAAAAGCAAATGCTGCAAATATTGAGAATATTTAAATTAGTTTATATTTCCAGCATATATTTTACTCTCCTCTGTTTCCCTTTATCTCTTTTTGTTTACATTTCCACCAGACATATCATCTGCAAGTCATCACAATTTGCATCATTCATTACCTCCTGGTCTCCACCCTATCACTGGCATTCGCTTTGTTATCTCCACATAGTCCTTTTCTCAACAAATTAATATGCACTTATTTTCTAGCCATTGCTTGAATCATTAACTCTTTATCTCTTCACAGATGCTGCCAGAACTGCTAATTCCAGAATTTTATTTTTATATTATTGAAAGTTGTTTAAGGATCAAATAAAATGCCGGCTGTGTGAAAAAAGATAAATACATTACAAGGAAGGTGATAGGCAATGCTTGGATATTTGGATAAAGCGAAGATAGTGTCTCAGAGCAATGTGTGAGTCCTTCACATTTCAATGGCGGTGAGACAATGCACAATGACTGTGGTAAATATAAGCAAGGGTGAGGAAGAGAAATGCTGCAGAAATGTCTGATGAATCTCTCTTCAAACTTAGAGTTCTTTTTTCTATGATGTGGGTTTCAATTTTACTTCAAAGTTACTTTTGACTTTAAAAGCAGCAGCTGGGCTGCTGTCCTACTTCATTGCATTATCATAACAAGGTCAGAAAAGGATTTCCAAAGTGTTCATCTTCATCCCTTGCAAGATGAATGGTTCGAACGGTGCAGAGTACTTTACAGGCTGCTCTGATGGTCGTCACCAATTAGCTTTTATACTCTGTTCAATAATTTATTGATTACATCGTGAGTCACAGATTACTTAAAATTCCTAGCTTTAATGATCATTAAAAGTATAAAACAATCAATTAAATCTGAAGGAATTTCTAGATTTAATGATGACTAGACCAAGTGCAGACCCGTTGCGTCTGTTCCCCCAACGTACGGTTGCGGGGGGGGCGGCATCACACACACTAACTACCCGCCCCCCGCACACATGTTAACTACCCCCCTTAATCCACAGCGGCGGAGAGGCGGAGCCAGGATGCAGGTGGGCCTCGATTGATGGGCATGTGGGCATTGTGACGTCAGCAGCAGCAAAAAGTGAGTTTTGTGAACAACTTTATTCAAAATCTGGGGAAATAATTGACCAAATTTAGAGAAGATTTCTGAAATCATAAGTTAAATCCCTACCGAAGTATGTAAAAATCTCTGCGTTGTTGCGTTTGGTTTTCGAGGAGATATGTTTCAAAGGCAAAATGACACACACCCACAGTTTTAAAAGTATATAGATATGATTACAGACCTTTATTTTCTAGTTTTGTGTATTTTCTACAGAGAACTCATATCAGGAGATATTTATCTGCAGAGAACAGTGCATTCGGCCGAACGCACTATGGGAACTACACTCGCCCCTCTGCAGGAACTATACATCAGAAGGTGCAGATTCAGAGCCAGCAACATTAATGGTGGACCCCTTCCACCCCAGCAACGGACTGTTCCAGCTGCTACGGTCAGGCAAACTCCTCTGCTATCATGCTGTGAAAACAGAGAGGATGAGACAGAGTTTCTTCCCACAGGCCATTAGGACTGTAAACTCTTATCTCACCAGGGACTAACTTACTGCACCACACTACTGTTGTGTTGTGTCTTTTTTAAATTGCTGGGGGTTTTTTTCTTTCTTTCTTTTTTTTCCTCACCAATACGTAATTCTGTTCTATTCTGTTTTGTAGCTTTTTTGCACATTCCGCAGGCATTGCCACTTTTCATTTCACTGCACATGTCGTATGCGTATGTGACAAATAGACTTGACTTGACCTGTGATTACCTGCCATTTCTCAGATTTAGTATCCATTAATAAAGAGCACCAAAACTATGTATTCAAGTTCTCAATTTGGAATATTTAACAGAACATTAACTTTATTAGAAAGTTTAATCAGAATTTGATATAGGAAAATATACTACCACATATAGCTTTACGGATTTGAATATTTTATTTTGCATTTTCTCATAATTTGCATGACCTTGTTCAATAGTTGCTTTAAACTGAGTTGTAGCCTCTCTTTGCTGTCTGGGGATAATGTCAGATGCAGATTTCTTTATTGGTGGCAAAAGAAAACCTGCACGCAATGTACATTTTTTCTCTTATTATCAGTGATGTAGGAAGTTGGAAATAAAGTAAAGAAACAATGCCTTTGGCCGTTTAGTTTGTTGAAGCCCATTGTCAATTATTACTGGTACCATTGCTGGGCTATTCAGAGCAATGTTCAGAATTGAACAAGAGTCAAAAGTTTTATTGTCATGTGTCCCAGATAGGACAATGACATTCTTGCTTGCTGCAGCACAACAGAATATGTAAACATAATACAGAACAGGAGATAAAGTTCAGTTTGTCTATATACCATAGACCATATATATACACACAATAAATAAGCAGTTAATGTGCAATAGGCTGTTATTGTTCAGAGTTTGTTTGATGGTGAGTTTAATAGCCTGACGGCTGTGGGGAAGTAGCTGTTCCTGAACCTGGGTGTTGTGAGACAATTAATGTGGAATGGAGTCACAGATTGGCAAGGATTTCCTTCCGAAAGAATATGGATGAACCATTTGAATCTTTGTAACTTTAAATACTTACAGATTAAAAAATGAATTCAAATTGCCAAGCAGTCACGGTTACATTTAACTTCATGTCCTATATATTATTTGCATTTTGTAAAAAATATCTATTGCGATTTCCATAACACAACCATTACTTTACAATTAACCTCAATGACCATTCCCAAAAAGAAAATATATTGACTTTGGATAAAAAACTTAGATAAAAAACTTTGGATGAAAATCTCTTCAAAAGGGTTATACAAATTTAATAACAATATTTATTGCTCATCACTAATTGCTGATTAAATAGCAAAGATCTGCCAACTGGAGTATAATATGAAAAAAATGAAACTCAATTTTAGCAGAAAAATAAAAAGCATATAGGAGACTGCAGATGCTCTGGGCATTTTATCTGAACGGCGAGAGACTTCAGAGCTCTTAAGATGTGGGTTCCTGATGTCAAAGTATATGATTCATCAAAAAATTAAGTGAATGCATTGGCCTAATCACTGCAATAAGCTGCTTGGCTTGTGAAAAAGATTTCAATGTCCAAGTGAGTTTATTGTCATGTGTCCCTGTATAGGACAATGAAATTCTTGTTTTGCTTCAGCACACAGAGTAGACATTTACTATAAAACAGATAAGTATGTCCATATACCAAGGGGGACACTACTTAAAAATTTGGTGGTCACCTATTAGAAGACAGCGATAAACAAAAATATATTCTTTCAGACCATCAATTTTTGGAACACACGCTTCCCCAAAGGCAGGTAAAAATAGAGTCTATGAATATTCTTTCAGCAGCGCTAGATAAAAACTTGACAAGGAAGTGGGTGAAAGGTTACTGCAGGACTTGAGAGTACCGAGTTGAGGTTATAATCAGATCAGCCATGATTTTATGTAATGCCACTGCTTTGACAGTACACTGATGCTAATCCTTCTTCCCTCTCTCTTCCATCTCCCACCCCTCACCTTTCTTAACCCCTTTACAATGTCTCCCACCCATTTCTCATTTCTCCCTTGGTTTTCTTACTACTTTTAATAGGCTTCTCTTCACCATGCTGCTTTGACTCAATTTCTTCCTGGCCTGAAAACAGCTTTTAGTCTTAGTCCTTCATGTACAACAAACTGGAAACTTAATAGGCCATTAATTAAAAAACAATTGCTTTCAGTGGGAAAAGAGTGAATATTTTTGGCGGCATGAAAATTGGGAATTAAAAGTTCACATATAAACAATTTAATACATGCACAGTTTAAATCTATCATATGATTTCTAATATCTATTCCTCTGATGTTCGAGTGGGAATACAAAATCAATATCCAAATGCATTGATGCTGAATATACATGAATCATCACTCGCAACTACTCTCGAAGGAGATGTAGTGCCATCTTTTAGTTTAGTTGCATGACAGAAACAATTGATTATTTTTAAGTTAGATGTATATAGATTCAAATAGGGCCATGAGAATCTGAGCGAATGTATCCTATGATGCAAAACACATTATCTGATGAACAGAGTGAGTAGAGAGAGCACATGAGTCTTAACAACATGCCAACAACCAAGGCATGTGAGTGTTCTTCAGTGTTGTCAATAACATCCAAGGCCCAAGCGCCTAAAGACCAACCCCAAAGGAGTCAAGGATGAAGGAAGAGACATCTAGGCCAGTCAACACCAAGAGGAAGAAAAATGTCAGATTTTCTTAATAAAAACACTTTATCGCAAAGTGTGATACAGTCTTAGCATAGCCACAGCAAAGATAAAAAGGCACATTCAACAAGGACCCTGAAGTAGAAAACAGATTTATTTTGCTGGAAATTAGACAAGTATTTGGAGAAACTACACCCCTGAAAGTGCTCACAGAAAATAGTTGGCACCTTGCAACTCCAAAATTATCATCTGGTGCAGCATCTCATGTCCATCCAAGTAAAGCCTTTGTTACACCTGTGGCGGCACTGGGTGATGGGCCACGCACTGTACATAACATTCGGCTCTTTGGGGGGTCGCATGTGCCCGGTGACGAGAGATAGGGGTCACGGTTTAGTCACGGGTGCCCCTGGGGAGTATTTAAGGGTTAATCGCGCTCGCACAGGGTTGGTGAGTGAGGAGAATTAGTGTAGTAATAAAGAACCAGTATTTCGAACAAACTTCGTGTCTGCCTCGTTTTTTAACGGACAACTCCACGTCCGCTACATTTGGTGATCCCGACATGATTAACCCTTAAATATTCCCCAGGGGCACCCGTGACCAAACCGTGACCCCTATCTCTCGTCACTGAGACACGTGACCCCCCAAAGAGCCGACGGTTATGTACAGTGCGTGGCCCATCACCTAGTGCCGCCACACACCTATAAAAATATATTAGTGGCCTCTATGTACAGTGCCCTCCATAATGTTTGGGACAAAGAACCATCATTTATTTATTTGCCTCTGTACTCCACAATTTAAGGATTGTAATAGAAAAAAAAAAATCACATGTGGTTAAAGTGCACATTGTCAGATTTTATTAATGGGTGATTTTATACATTTTGGTTTCACCATATGGACATTACAGCTGTGTTGTACATAGTCTCCCCATTTCAGGACACTATAATGTTTGGGACACATGGCTTCACAAGTGTTTGTAATTGCTCATGGGTGTTTAAATGCCTCCTTAATTCAGCTATAAGAGAGCTATCAGCACCTAGTCTTTCCTCCAGTCTTTCCATCACATTTCAAAACTTTTATTGCTGTTTATCAACATGAGGACCAAAGTTGTGCCAATGAAAGTCAATGAAGCCATTATGAAACTGAGAAACAAGAATAAAACTGTTAGAGACATCAGCCAAACCTTAGGCTTACCAACATCAACGGTTGGGACATCATTAAGAAAAAAGAGCACTGGTGAGCTTACTAATCGCAAAGGGACTTGCAGGCCAAGGAAGACCTTCACAGCTGATGACAGAAGAATTCTCTCTATAATAAAGAAAAATCCCCAAACACCTGTCCGACAGATCAGAAACACTCTTCAGGAGTCAGCTGTGGATTTGTCAATTACCCCTGTCCGCAGAAGACTTCATGAACAGAAATACAGAGGCTACACTACGAGATGCAAACCACTGGTTAGCTGCAAAAATTGGATGGCCAGTTTACAGCTTGCCAAGAAGTACTTAAAATAGCAACTACAGTTCTGGAAAAAGGACGTGGGCAGATGAGACGAAGATTAACATATCAATAGACAATAGACGCAGGAGTAGGCCATTCGGCCCTTCGAGCCAGCACCGTCATTCAATATGATTATGGCTGATCATCCACAATCAGTACCCCGTTCCTGCCTTCTCCCCACATTCCCCGACTCTGCTATTTTTAAGAGCCCTATCTAGCTCTCTCTTGAAAGCATCCAGAGAACCTGCATCCACCGCCCTCTGAGGCAGAGAATTCCAAAGACTCACCACTCTGTGAGAAAAAGTGTTTCCTCGTCTCCGTTCTAAATGGCTTAAGCCTTATTCTTAAACTGTGGCCCCTGGTTCTGGAGTAATCAGTGTAATAGCAAGAGCAAGTATGGAGGAGAGAAGGAACCGCTAAAGATCCAAAGCACACCACCACATCTGTGAAACACAGTGGTGGGAGTGTTATGGCCTGGGCATGTATGGCTGTTGAAGGTACTGGCTCACTTATCTTCATTGATGATACAACTGCTGATGGTAGTAACATAATTAATGCTGAAGTGTATAAACACATTCTATCTGCTCAAGTTCAAACAAATGCCTCAAAACTCATTGGCCAGCGGTTCATTCTACAGCAAGACAATGATCTCAAAAGCAACAAAAAGAGTTTTTCAAAGCTAAAAAATGTTCAATTCTTGAGTGGCCAAGAATCACCCGATCTGAACCCAATTGAGCATGCCTTTTATATGCTGAAGAGAAAACTGAAGGGGACTAGCCTCCAGAACAAGCATAAAGTAAAGATGGCTGCAATACAGGCCTGGCAAAGCATCACCCGAAAAGACACTCGGCAACTGGTGATGTCCATGAATCGCAGACTTCAAGAGTCATTGCATGCAAAGGATATGCAACAAAATACTAAACATGACTACTTTCATTTACATGACACTGCTGTGTCCCAAACATTATGGTGCCCTGAAATAAGGGGACTATGTATAAACACTGCTGTAATTTCTACATGGTGAAACCAAAATGTATAAAAATGGCCTTTATTAAAATCTGAGAATGTGCATTTTAACCACATGTGATTTTTTTTCTATTACAAATCTCACATTGTGGAGTACAGAGGCAAATAAATAAATGATGGGTCTTTGTCCCAAACATTATGGAGGACTGCATTTGCCTGCTTCCCCTTCAGAATCTATTCTGACTGAATCAGCATTGACTGATGCTCACTAATTATTTGTTCCTTTTCATTGCTTTTGAATGCTGGTGCTAAATCCAAGAAATAACACTTAACCTGCCTTTGCAAGAAACACCAGAGTAAGGGGAATCTAAATGAGCAAAGAACCAGGGTAACTGTCGCTTTCATAACCAACCTGTTTTTTCATTCAGAGTTTTCTTCTTTATAACATGGCATTCTTAACGTAATCGTTTCTACAACACAGCTGAACTAACTTAAGCACAAACCTCAAAAGTATAACGAAGGTCCCAAAATCAAGAACCATACTCACTTTTTAAGTGGAAATCCTTTGTAGGTGTTGAGTTCATAGAATCTGTTTGCTTAATACAGCAATCTGTGATACAAGATGTAGTTCTTCTGATTGGAGTAAAAAATAAATCTGCAAAATAAAACAATATAAGGTTATAATGTATAAAAGGTACATTATTCGTCTTGGCCCTTGATCGTATCAGGTCTAAAAACAGATCGAGCCAGGAAGTTGGGGCGGCAGATTTGGGACACAAATGCAGGTGGATGATTGGTTGTCCAACCTCTGACTCCAAATTCCACAAAATGTAAGTGGAGCCAGGGGAAGGTGAAGGTGGAGGCAGCTAGGAGGATGATGTGGAAACAAAAAGGCTATCAAGTGGTGGAATATGATTAATAAGGAAGCTGATAATGGCAATAATCAAGGGAGAGGTGAGGGGCAGATGAAATCAGAACCAGATGGGAGAGGGGGATCCAGTGGGTGAAGGTGGGTAGTAGATCAATGGAAACAGAAAGGGGAGGTGGATGAACATGTTTGATAAAGGAGAGGAGGTTGGGAAGGGGACAGAAATCTAGTCCTCCCACCTCTCCCCTCCTGAGAACACATACATTTGATCATTTTTCTAATGGTTCCCATCTTCCCATTTGATTGCATGCACATTGAAAATGCAACAGTTTAGCTGTACAAATATGTTTATGAATACACCCTGTTGCCATTTTAAGGGATAATAAACTAATTACTTACTTTTATCAGTTTTGTTAATGTTACTGGCTTGTAACTTCTTAAGCTCCTTTTTATATCTTTCCTCACACTCTTGTATCACTTTATGTCGATCACATTTGTTAGGGCAAGCCTGAAGAATCTTGCTGAAATTCCTACTGTTCAAGGATGCTGTTACAGTTGAACAACCTATAAGGATTAAACAAATCAGCATGAGTTTCTTTTAAGCAAAATGACTGATCCTTGTAGTCATCAGAAATTAGAAATTATTTTGTTGGATGAAGAGCATTGAAAACTGAAAAAATGCCTTGTTCAACTAATAAGTAATTACTTGTTGGTTATGATGCCAGAATGTGCGGACAGACTACAAAAAAACTATGGCATGCAATTATTCATGAAATATATTGAGAAAGGACTTTCCCAGAAATATTAACAATAACCGTCAAGTTTAATTGTTTGTACCAAAAGTGTAACAATGACATTTTTACTTGTAACAGCTTAACAGGCATATAAACACAATATACATAGACAATATATAATAAACAAGAGTTCAATAAATTAATAAGCCCAATACTAGTGAAAAATTAAAACACAAATTCCTTAGTGCAATCAAATACATTCCATAGTTCATAGTTGAAGATAGTGTTCAAAAGCCTGATTGGTCTAGAATAGTGCAAAACCGAAGTCCGTAGTGCAAGCAAAATAAAATCCACAGTAGATCATAGTTGCTGAGTTTTGTGTTATATAGTGATCAACAGCATGATGGTTGCTGGGAAGAAGCTATTTTTGAACCAAGTGGTCATATTTTTCACACTCCTA
Source organism: Leucoraja erinaceus (assembly GCF_028641065.1). Lineage (NCBI taxonomy): Eukaryota > Metazoa > Chordata > Chondrichthyes > Rajiformes > Rajidae > Leucoraja > Leucoraja erinaceus. The sequence continues at coordinate 21,543,040 of NC_073393.1, read as the reverse complement.
TACCTCCTTCCCGATGGTAGGAGCAAACTGAGGGTAGCCAGGGTGGTGTGAGTTCTTGATGTAGCTGGCCATCCTTTTGAGGCAGCACCTCCTATGAAGATCTCTTCAATGGTGCGAAGGTCAGTATTTGTAATGGATCAGGCTTAGCCCCTCAATATCTAGTGGCAGAAGGACATTAGACTGCAGTCCTTCACCACAACCCCTCTGCGTTGCTGCAGAGCCAGCATGTGCAATTCGGCAGTATTGTACTGTCAATGCACCTTGCACTTAGTTGATGATCTTCTAGCAGCACTTCATGTTTGACACATTACACATTCCTCGAGACAGCCTTTAAAGTAGCAAATGTTCTGTTTTGCAGCTGCTCATGATGAACCTCAACAAGAATCCTTGCATCCTATTCTAGAACTTTTATGCCTACACAGTACACAGAGTGGCTAATCTTCTCATCCTCATTACATCCACCACAGGGCAGCATGTGTTGAGAGTGGGACTCCACCCTTGTAGAAAGAATCAGGCAGGGTGGGCCCCTCTCACCGCATTAAGATTCAACAGATTCTTCATTGGATCACTCGGGTAGTGGAATTGTCTTGTGAGGGGTGATATTTAAGAGCATTTAAATAGGCAATGAATAGGTAAGGAATCGAAGGATGTAGCTCATGTGCAGACAGATGTGCAATTGAAATTGGCATCATGGTCAGCACAGACATGGTTGACCGAAGGATCTGTTCTATGTTCTATCTATTATGCTTTTAATTCCTAGCCCAAGGGCACATATATACTTAGAGATAATTTTGCAACTCGGCAGTTTTCAAAAGTTATTAATTTATTAGCAGATTGGTGTAAAGTGCATAATATTGATTAGATAGCATAGACAGAGATTAGTTATTCTATTATTTATATTGCATGCTGTATTATTAAATGTATTTTAATTGTACATATATTTTGAACATTCAGTTTTTTCTTATTATGTCTACAAGTGACTACCACAGTTTTGATTCATTGCTTCTCAGCTGGGAGATGGGACATGGTAAGGGGAAATTGTGGTTTCTTTGTTGGTTGAACACACCTCAGTGAATTTTAACCAAGCTGCCTTTCAACTTTGGGTCACGCGATCGGGATGGGGGAAACGAGATCATGGATTTTTTTCCTGATCTTTCTAGATGTTCCTCGGGTACACTGCTAACCACAAAAAGTGGCCCCATTATTACTTATTGGATAAATGAATTGGATAAATTCCTTCCATCAGATAATTTAGTATCTATTAAACAGTTTACAAAATATGAGGGGATAAGAGACTTGTGGAAATAATTACAAACACTTAAAACATAGTATATATTAAGGTGGGTAAAGATTAAAAAAAGGAGTTTGGGATACATACCTGAACATCGGAAATCTTGGCCAACATTAAGTGAAGGTACAGAATAGGTAAGGTTACTGATTTCTTTATCAATTAGGTCTGAACACAGAAACAATGGATCTATAAAAACAGTGTATTAAAACATATGTTTTAATATTTAATTTAGTAAATGAAAAGATTCACAATTTGTTAACAGGTTCTCTATCTCATAAAGATAGGCAGCAATTAGATACTTAACTCTGCACAAGAGATCACCATAGTAGTGACAAATGAAGGTTACACAGAAAAGCTGGAGAAACTCAGCGGGTGCAGCAGCATCTATGGAGCGAAGGAAATAGGCAACGTTTCGGGCCGAAACCGTCTGAAGAAGGGTTTCGGCCCGGAACGTAGCCTATTTTCTTCGCTCCTTTGATGCTGCTTCACCCGCTGAGTTTCTCCAGCTTTTCTGTGTAACCTTCGATTCTCCAGCATCTGCAGTTCCTTCTTAAACAACGTAGTGACAAATGATATTGGCTCCGTAAATCATGAATCAGTTTGGGTGAAGATAAGAAACAGCAACAGATCTCATTGTTGGGAACAGTCTAAAGGCTCCCCACAGAAGGTATTATAGAGGGCAGAAAACAAATCAGGAAATAACAGGGCTTGCAAGAAAAAGTAATGCATTAACAATGGGAAACTTTCATTGTCATATAATTTAGATAATTCAAAGTGGCAAAGATAGCCTGTAGAAACAAGGAACTGCAGAGGCTGGTTAATATACAACAGGGCACAAAGTGATGGAGAAACTCAGTAGGTCAGGCAGCATCTCTGGAGAACATGGAAAGGTGACATTTTGGGTTGAGACCCTTCTTCACACCGATTGTATGGAGATGGGGTAAAGAAAATTAGAAGAGGGGAGAAGCAAGAGCATGGTGAATAATAGATGGGAACAAGCAGGGGGGGTTTTGATAGACAAATGGGTGGAACAAAGGGCAGAGATAAAAGCAGAAGTTGTGAGACTTGGCAAAGATAGCTGCGGGGAAATATGCAGTGTATTCAGAAAAATTGTTAGAAGAATATGTGTTGTGGAATCAATTGGTAACAGACCATTATTGAATTTTGAAAAAAGCTAATATACTTTTGATAAATGACAAACCAAAATAATTTAAATTTATAGAAGAGGTGCACATACGCATACTTAGATAATTGGCTAACCAACAAATAACAGAGTTAAAATAAATGTATTATTTTCATGTGCCAAGTTCTAACTAATCATTTGATAAAATTGGGACCTCAACTACTTAGAATCAATGTAATTACTTATGCGAAGGTAGAGTGTATCATTGCCAAGCTTTTCTGGCAAATAAGTCATGGGGAGGATGCAAGAAGTCTGAACAGAGACAGCTACAGGATAGATGAGTAGGCAAAAAATTGGTAGATTATTATCATTTATTATTAAAGTAATTATCTACTTTGGTAGAATAGAAACGCAGAATATGGCTTAAACGAATAGAAACTACAGAATGCTGCTCAACAGAGGGAGGGTTCAGGGTGGCCTCGTTCATGAAACACAGTCAGTGAGCATGCAGGTACAGTAAGTATTTAGAAAGGCAAATTAACTGAAGTTTTTTGTTAGAAAGGGAATGGGGTATAGACGTATTGAAGTGCTGTAGTAACTCAGCGGGTCAGGCAGCATCCCTGGAGAACATGGATAGGTGACGGTTTGGATCGGGACCTTTCAACGCCTGCTCCTATTCCTCCGTGCTTATTCTACATTGGGAAGCTAAAACGTACATTTCCAAGATACATCTTTTCCTCCCTCTAGATCTAGTACTATATTTCACCCTGTGGTGCACCCTAAGAATAAGAAATCAGCTGCTCAGCCAGTTAAAATATTATGTAGCAAAACCATATAGAGCAGAATAATTCAATTTCCTGATCTCCGCAAGATGTGAGAGCAATAATAATAAGTTTCAGTGCCCTGAGGATGCACAGAACTGAATCACCCAAACATTCCACGACTGTCATCACTTCACAGCACGAATTTCAGCCAATTTTTCCTTTCATATCAAATAGACACTAAAACGTTTCATTCCTTGCCAAGTAAGTTACCTCAGACAAATATTCATTATGGTTCAATGCAATGTTATGCAGTTTACCAAAATACATTTTCAAGAATTTGCTTAGATAAGTTTTATTGTGAAATATAACTTAGAATTTGTCGTGATCTAGGCAAGTGGGACCCGCTTGGCCCCGTTCCCCCAACGCAAAATTTCACCGCTCACCTGTTCCACCAACGCAACCCGTTCCCCCAACGCAATATTCCACCACTCACCCATAGCCCCCAACTGCGCAGGCACGGCTCATTTCCCCTCATTCCCCAGCACTCCATCCCCCTCCTCTTCACCATCTCTCTTCTTTCCCCTCTCCTCCCCTCCCCCACTCTCCTTGCAACAATGTAACAAATCTCTTTTTGCTCTGGGAGTCCTGTCTTTAACATTGTAACAGAATTTTGTTGAAAAGAGCAATCTTTTATGTAAATGAGATTCAGATCCCATTGTGACATCATAAGCTGCTAACTGTCAGTGCATGCAAGTGAAATTGGTCAGTGGGGTTTTGTAAAGTTTAAAATGTGCCCCCAACGCAACCCGTTCCCCTACGCTCATTTCCCCTCACCCCCAGCACTCCCTCCCTCTTTCCCCTCTCCTCCTCCCCTCCCCGCTCACCTCTCCCTCCCTCTCCTTTCCCCTACCCTCAGACACTCACTCCCTCCCTACCCCCCAATGACATCATTGTGAGGCGGAAGCTGCTGTTTTTGAAAATTAACTTTAAAAAAAATGTAAATGAGATCTCATTGTGATGTAATTGTGGCTGGAACACTGCTGACAGGCAGTTTATGTGAATTAGATCCCATTGTGACGTCATACGTTGCTAACTGCCAGTGCTGCCTTGAATAAAGTGTGAGTCTTTGGCTTGTTAGTAAAGTGTGAGTCTTTTGCTCAAGAGTCTTCGGCGAGGAGGCTGAGGAGAGGAGGAACCTCATAAAGCTCGAGAGGACGGAGCGTGGTGAACACATGTCGGGGCAGATGAGACAGTGTGAAGCTTGCAGAATGTGGGAACCCAGGGACACAGATGGAGCCTCTGGCTGCTACAACTGAGGCAAGTGCGTCCAGCTTCAGCTCCTAAAGGACCGTGTTGGGGCACTGGAGAAGCAGCTGGATGACCTCAGGGCCATCCGGGAAAACGAGTTTCCTGGACAGGACCTACAGTGAGGTAGTCACGCCGAGGTTACAGGGAAGAACCAAGGTATGTGACGGAAAGGGTGGAAATCGAAATCGTCAAAGACTCAGGTGGCGGTGCCTAATGAAAACAGGTACGCCCTCTTGAGAACTGGAGACAAGGTTGCTAGTCCGAGCGGCGGACACGTCGGTGGCTCCAATCCTGGAGATGGGACTCGACCGGCGAGACCGACGTCGGGCAGAGTCCTAGTGGTGGGTGACTCCATTGTCCGAGGAGTGGACAGGAGATTCTGTGGCGGCAGACGAGATGCGAGGATGGTCTGCTGCCTTCCTGGTGCCAGGGTTCAGGATGTCACAAGCCGAATTCTGAACATCCTCAAGAGAGAAGGTGAACAGCCGGCAGTAGTTGTGCAAGTAGGCACAAACGACATCGGGAAGAAGAGGAACGAGGTTCTCCAACATGACTTCAGAGAGTTGGGAAGAAGACTGAAATGCTGGACTTCTAGGGTGGTTATCTCTGGATTGCTTCCAGTACCAAGTACTAGAGAGGACAGGAACAGGGAGATAGGGGATCTGAATGTGTGGCTAAGGGGCTGGTGTAGGGAGCAAGGATTTAGATTTATATACCACTGGGATCTCTTCTGGGGTAGGGGTGACATGTACAAAAGGGACGGGTTACACCTTAACTGGAGAGGGGCCGATATTCTGGCAGGCAGGTTTGCTAGGGCTACACGTGTGGGTTTAAGCTAAATAGTGGGGGGGAGGGATTGACAAATTGGGATTATAAAGATGGAGTTGAAGGGGAAGTGGCTACAGGAAAAATTACACAATATTCTCGAATTAATGGGAAGAAAAGCTTGAGAATGGACAACAGAGTAAGGTCAGGGCTAATTGCGAGGGGGGAAGTGAATATGGAGGTCAAAGTAGTGTCTATGAATTAGCAAAGTATAAGGAATAAAGTGGACGAGCTTGAAGCTCAGTTCGAAACTGGCAAGAAAGATGGTGTGGGAATTACTGAGACATGGGTGCGAGGGCCAGGGCTGGGAACTGAATATTCAAGGGTATTCTTCCTATCGAAAAGACTGACATGTGGCAGAGGGGGTGGGGTTGCCATGTTGGTGAGGAATGAAATTCAGTTCCTTGCAAAGGGGTGACATTGAAACAGGAGATGTGGAGTCAGTATGGCCAGAACTAAGGAATTGTAAGGGTAAACATACCCTAATGGGACTAATCTACAGGCCCCCAAACAGTAGCCTGGACATAGAGTGCAAGTTGAATCAGGAGTTAAAATTGGCATGTAGTAAAATTAATGCTGTGATTGTTATGGAGGATTTCAATATGCAGGTAGACTGGGAAAATCAGGTTGGTACTGGACCCCAAGAAAGGGACTTTGTAGAGTGCCTTTGTGATGGATTCTTTGAACAGCTTGTATTGGAGCCTACCAGGGAGAAGACAATTCTGGATTTAGTATTATGTAATGAACCGGATTTGATAAAGGACATCGAGGTTAATGAGCCATTAGGAGGCAGTGACCATAACATGGTCAGGATTAATCTACAATTGGAGCGGGAGAAGAGTAGATCAGAGGTGTCAGTGTTGCAGTTGAATAAAGGGGACTATGGGGCCATGAGGGAGGAGCTGGCCAAAGTTGACTGGAAAGATACACTAGCAGGGATGACAGTGGAACAAAAATGGCAGGTATTTCTAGGAATAATACAGAAGGTGCAGGATCAGTTCATTCCTAGAAGAAAGATTCCAAGGGGAGAAAGGGACGACCATGGCTGACAAGGGACGTCAGGGACAGTATAAAAATTAAAGCGAAGAAGTACAACGTAGCAAAGATGAGTGGGAAGCAAGAGGATTGGGTAATGTTCAAAGAACAACAGAAGATAACCAAAAAGACAATAAAGGGAGAAAAGATGATGTATGAAGGTAAGCTAGCCAAGAATGTAAAGCAGGATAGTAAAAGCATCTTTAGGTATGTGAAGAGGAAAAAAAATAGTTGAGACCAAAGTGGACCCTTGAGGACCGAAAAAGGTGAATTTATTATGGGGAACAAGGAAAAGATAAGTTGAACAGTTACTTTGGATCTGTCTTCACTAAGGAGGACACAAACAATCTTCCTGATATAGTAGTGGCCAGAGGATCTGGGGTGACAGAAGAACGGAAGGAAATCATCATTAGGCAGGAAATGGTGTTGGATAGACTGATGGGACTGAAGACTGATAAATCCCCAGGGCCTGATGGTCTGCATCCCAGGGTACTTAAGGAAGTGGCTCTAGAAATCGTGGATGCATTGGTGATAATTTTCCAATGTTCTATAGACTCAGGATCAGTTCCTGTGGATTGGAGGGTAGCTAATGTTACCCCACATTTTAAGAAATGCGGGAGAGAAAAAACAGGGAATTATAGGTCAGTTAGCCTGACATCGGTGATGGGGAAGATGCTGGAGTCAATTATAAAAGATGAGATAGCGGCACATTTGGATAGCAGTAACAGGATCGGTCCGAGTCAGCATGGATTTACGAAGGGGAAATCATGCTTGACTAATCTTCTGGGATTTTTTGAAGATGTAACTAGGAAAATGGACAAGGGAGAGCCAGTGGATGTAGTGTACCTGGACTTTCAGAAAGCATTTGATAAGGTCCCACATAGGAGATTAGTGGGCAAAGTAGGGCACATGGTATTGGGGGTAGAGTGCTGACATGGATAGAGAAGTGGTTGGCAGACAGGAAACAAAGAGTAGGGATTAACGGGTCCCTTTCAGAATGGCAGGCAGTGACTAGTGGGGTACCGCAAGGCTCGGTGCTGGGACCGCAGCTATTTACAATATACATCAATGATTTGGATGAAGGGATTCAAAGTAACATTAGCAAATTTGCAGATGACACAAAGCTGGGTGGCAGTGTGAACTGTGAGGAGGATGCTATGAGAATGCAGGGTGACTTGGACAGGTTGGGGGAGTGGGTAGATGCATGGCAGATGAAGTTTAATGTGGATAAATGTGTGGTTATCCACTTTGGTAGCAAAAACAGGAAGGCAGATTACTATCTAAATAAGTTGGGAAAAGGGGAAGTACAACGGGATCTGGGGATCCTTGTACATCAGTCTATGAAAGTAAGCATGTAGATACAGCAGGCAGTGAAGAAAGCGAATGGCATGTTGGCCTTCATAACAAGAGGAATCGAATGTAGGAGCAAAGAGGTCCTTCTGCAGTTGTACAGAGCCCCAGTGAGACCACACCTGGAGTATTGTGTGCAGTTTTGGTCCCCTAATTTGATAAATGACATTCTTGCTATTGAGGGAGTGCAGCGTAGGTTTACAAGGTTAATTCCCGGGATGGCGGGACTGTCATATGCTGAGAGAATGGAGCAGCTGGGCTTGTACACTCTGGAGTGTAGAAGGATGAGAGAGGATTTCTTTGAAACATATAAGATTGTTAATGGCTTGGACACACTAGAGGCAGGAAACATGTTCCCGATGTTGGGGGAGCCCAGAACCAGGGGCCACAGTTTAAGAATAAGGAGTAAGCCATTTAGAACGGAGACGAGGAGACACTTTTTTTCACAGAGAATGGTGAGTCGGTGGAATTCTCTGCCTCAGAGGGCGGTGGAGGCAGGTTCTCTGGATGCTTTCAATGGTTAGATTGGGCTCTTAAAAATAGCGGAGTCAGGGGATATGGGGAGAAGGCAGGAACGGGGTGCTGATTGGGGATGATCAGCCATGATCACATTGAATGGCGGTGCTGGCTCGAAGGGCCGAATGGCCTACTCCTGCACCTATTGTCTATTGCAGATAGAAACATAGAAATTAGGTGCAGGAGTAGGCCATTCGGCCCTTCGAGCCTGCACCGCCATTCAATATGATCATGGCTGATCATCCAACTCAGTATCCCGTACCTGCCTTCTCTCCTTACCCTCTGATCCCCTTAGCCACAAGGGCCACATCTAACTCCCTCTTAAATATAGCCAATGAACTGGCCTCGACTACCCTCTGCGGCAGAGTTCCAGAGACTCACCATTGAACACATTTTTCTCAAAGTGGGGTTTTGTAAAGTTTAAAATGTAAATAACTTGTAAAATATGCCATCAATCTGAACAGACCTTTACACACCACACACCAGGACAATAGCGAGTAAGGAGGGCCAAATATTGTAGTGCTGTTGAGTAGTTTTGGCGTAGTCTCGGGAGCACAGCCCACAGACGTAGAAACAAACAAGATGAGAGTTTTAGGAATATATCGATAGTTGTATAACATGCTATGATGGATGTTATGATCTACTCTTAATGTTTGTAATTATCACTTAAAATATTGACTTATCTGTTCTGATTAAGGGTTTCGGCCCGAAACGTTGCCTATTTCCTTCGCCCCATAAATGCTGTCGCACCCGCTGAGTCTCTCCAGCAATTTTGTCTACTCTTGATTAAGGGTTTTGTCATGCTACTATCATTCTGTTTTGGATGAGAAGTTCTCCTTACCCATGTTTTTCTGTTTTCTTCTACACAATGCAGGTATTTTGAATAGCTCCTGGCTGTGGAAGGAAAAACAATCATGAACGTTGTAAAAGTTAATTTGGATTTAAAGAAATTGTCATAAATCTACATAAAAATCAGCACTAGATTACAGAAATTCTGCTTGATAACAATGATCAATTATCTGCACACGTTCTGCATATACGTAATTTCTGGTTATCTTAAGACAACAGCATACCTGCCAACATTTGAAAATGAAAAATCTTACTTTGAGTGCGAGGGTTGACGGAGTGCAGTCATACCCATCTAAGAGTACAATAATGCATAACTTGTTTATTATATATTTGTAATACAGTTTATTGTATATTATATGTCATAGCTGCTTTTTTGCATTTATCCAGAAATTTATCATTGAAAGTCATTTGGGAGCAACGTTTCCCCATGGCCTGGGGAAACGTTAAGAGGCTGGAATCTCTCTATATCTCATTCTTTCTTTCTCTCTCTCTCTCTCTCTCTTTCTCTCCCTCTCGCCCCTCCCCTCTCTCTCTCTCTCCCCCTCTCCCTCCCACTCCATCTCTCTCTATCTCTCTCAGTCACTCCCTCTCTCAACTCGGCATAACCCCCAAAAGATAAATATTTCATGAAGTAAATGACTTCATACAGCTAAAAAAATCTTTACAAAGAATGTTACCTGAAATGTCTCTTTGCCTAGCACTGTGTGCAAACAGCAGAGAAAACGTGTTGGCTAAGCCATCTTCTGCTTCAGTAAGGGAAGCTGGTCGGTGATTGGTCGCAATGCCCTTGGAGACAGCGGCTGATTGGATAGGAATTTTAAGGGAAGCTGGTCGGTGATTCGACGCAACCCACTTAGAGACAGCGGTTGATTGGCCGTTTTATTTCCCCTCATTTTAAAATCGTACTTTTCCCATTTTTCACACGTTTTTAAACTTAAAAATCAGAACAAATATGACAAAATTGAACAAGATGGCAGGTATGCAATCGGTGCAGGAATAGGCCATTCAGCCCTTCGAGCTACCACCGCCATTCAATGTGATCATGGCTGATCATCTTCAATCAGTACCCCGTTCCTGCCTTCTCCCCATATTCCCTGACTCCGCTATCTTTAAGAGCCCTATCTTTCTTGAAAGTATCCAGAGAACCAGCCTCCACCGCCCTCTGAGTGTAAAAAAGTGTTTCCTCGTCTCTGTTCTAAATGGTTTACCCCTTATTCTTAATCTGTGGCCCCCTGGTTCTGGACTCCCCCAACATCGGGAACATGTTTCCTGTCTCTAGCGTGTCCACATCCTTAATAATCTTATATGTTTCAATAAGATCCTCTCTCATCCTTCAAAATTCCAGAGTATACAAGCCCAGCCACACCATTCTCTCAGCATATGACCAGGGTCGGAGTTAGATGAAGAGAGGCTCTAGGCTATTCCACTTGTGAGGCCCCTCCCAATCCCCCACCTCCACGACGAGAGGAAGATGGAAGTCCACCAGATTGACACCGATGTGCAGCCGAGCGTGGCCAATGAGATAAGGGCTGGAAAGCTGCGCTTTTTATTTATTGCCAGTGCTAGTGTCGAGTTATCAGCTTAAAACACTATTATTCTAAAATGGAGGGCAAGGAAAATTACTGAAGTGTTGTTTAGAGACTACAGTGCGTTGTGACAGCATATGTAAGAAAGGCCTATGACAGTCAAAAATATTATAAACCAGTCCCGTACGAAGCATTTCAAAAAAGGGGGTGGCATGACAGGATTACAAAAATTTTATGTGAAATAAGTCCACACAGCGCATATCACAAGCGCAAAGTTGAAAGACCCTTGCGGCCGCTTAAGGGCCCTGGAAGCTCTGGGGTTTTAGATGCTCTCTGGTGCATTCTGAGCCTTATTTTGGAGCATTTTTACACCAAATTTATGACCAATATTTCAGAAATAATTTTGGTTGAGTCAAGAGTAATGAGTGGTTGGAATGGGATGATTGGGGTCTTTGTTGTATACATTTATAAAAAATCAAAAATTGAAGCTGTCCTTGTTTTAATAATCAAGTTGTACTGTAAAATGTTATAAAGGAGCATGCAAACACTGCAAATAAAATACTGTAAGTTTTTGCAGTAAATAAAACCTTTTTTTAGAAAATGTTTTGTGTGTTGATTTGATTGCCTGTTACTGTTCGACTGTGTTAGTGTGTGCACATTAAAAATATGATGCAAAATGAAAGTCGCAAACTATGGAATTCATATTTTTCAGTATTATTATCAAGGAAAAGAAAACAGTTCCAATTGTTTGATATTATACATGTGGAGGAGAAACTATAATTGCTCTAAAACCTACCTTAATTTTGCAATGTCACTAAAGATAATCCCCCTTTCCCTCTCCCCCTCCTCCTTCCCCCTCCACCTCTCTCTCCCTCCTCCCGCCCTTCCCCTCTCTCTCCCCCTTTCACAACCCCCCCCTCACTCCCTCCCACGCCGCGAAGCTCCAACCCCGCGCCGCAGACACCGCAGCCCCCCCCCCCCCCGCCCGGCCCGGAGAAACGGGCACTCCCGCAACACAATATTCCACTGCATAACTGGAGTAGACACGAGGCATCGAAGTGATTGTGTGGAGTGCAAATGGAGATCTGAACCCGCCTGGGCCCATTGCGCACGAGCGGAGAGAGAGCGTCATTTTGCGTCGCTACTGCGTCACTGGCTTCCCCCAAATGCGCAGGCGCAGATGGTCGCAATTTTTTCCCCCAAAACTTCCAGCGGCCATAACCAGCATTTCGCAGGTTGGTCAATGGTGCGCACAAAGTCGAAAGTGCTGGTATGAACTTGCCATAGTAGTTAACCTTGCCCATGAAGCTTTCAAGCTGCTTCACATTTTCGGGCACCGGCAATTTCACAATGGCGTCCACTCTTTCATCCGATTGCTTCAGACCACTTGCCGAGATCACATGTCCGAGATATGTGACATGTTGTTGGAAAAATGCGCACTTGTCCATGCGTAACTTCATGCTGTAGTTGTTCAGTGACGTGATGATCTGTTTTAGGTTCTGCAGGTGTACTTCCTGTGTCCGGCCGGTGACAAAGATGTCATCCAGGTAGGCAGCTACGTACAGAATCCCGGCAACCAGATTGTCGACTAGTTTCTGGAAGATGGCCGGAGCCGGTGCCGGTCCAAATGACAATCGGTTGTATCTGAACAGTCCCTTGTGCGTGTTGATCACGAGCAGGTTTATTGTCTCGTCGTCCAGTTCCATTTGGAGATATGCGTCGGACATGTCCAATTTCAAGAAATTCAGTCCTCCTTGCAGCTTGACAAACAGAACCATCCACTCTTGTTATGGGGTTTTGATCAATGTGCAATTGAAGGTTTACAGTTTGTAGTCGCCACAAATACGTACCTTGCCGCAAGGCTTCTGAACGACAACTATGGGTGTGGCCCAGTCTGAATGGTTCACATGGGTGATAATTCCAATTTCTTCAAGACGGCAGAGTTCCTTGTCGACGGCGTCCATCCGACTGAACGGAACTGGTCTTGGTTTGAAGAACTTTGGGACAGCATCGTTTTTGAGTATGAGCCGTGCCTTCATCTTTGTGCAATGTCCGAGCCCAGGTGCGAAAACAGCCGGAACCTGGTCAAGAACCTTCTGCAGGTTGTTCTAGCATTTGCTGATCATGTTACAATTTGGGGTAGATGACAATGCCATAGTTGATCCATCGTAGATCAAGGCGTTCATGTCAAGCTTGAAAGCATGGATCCAATCGATGGCGCACAGGGATGTACCTTCTTTACCAACGACGATCAGCGGCAACATCTGTGTCATCCCATTACAGGAAACGGCGACAGTGCATTTGCCTTGGTTGTCGTCTGTATCCGAAAAGGAGGATGTTGGCCGGTTTCAGTTTCGGCGATCTGATCCTCTCCCCGATGTCCTAACCCACTAGTGACACAGCCGCACCAGTGTCCACCTAGAACTGTAGATCAACGTTCGTGACCCGCAGCGAAATTCTCGGCTTGTCGGTGATTGTGGACACACCAAGAACTTCAATAGAAATCGTATCCGCAATTTGGTCGACTCTGATTTGTGCTTTCTTGCCCTTTTGCAGCTTTCCTACGGATTGACACATTGCCTGGAGATGACCTTTTCGGTAACAGGCATAATAAACAGACTTGATATACGGGCACTCACGGTGATGATGACCAGTCGAGCCCACCGGTAGCAGGGTTTTGATCCTCCCTCTACAGAGGGACGGCTCTTCTGAAACTGTCCCACTTTCTCGTATTTGCTCTGGGTCGATCAAGTGGTTTCAGACGTTGTGAACAAGTCTGACAAACTGTATGCACTTCCTGAGGGAACTTTGACGCTGTTTAGCCGGCCATTTTGTGCAGTTCTTTACTCAGCAGCTCGGCCATCTTAGCACACTGCAGCACATTCTTCAATTAGGCTTCTGATTCCTTGAGAATCGCTTGCTGGATGAATGCGTGCCTGCAGCCCATGACCAGTCTATAACGCAACGCTTGTCTTGGCACTTTTTGCAGCATTGAGTTTTAAAATTACATGCCTTTGCCTTGGTGCGAAGTTCGGCAAGAAATTTGGTAATCAATTGCCATTCCTGTTGCACCGTCCGGTAGAAATCAAAGCTCGCTGCGAGGAAATGTCGACTTTATTCGGAATGCAGCTGCAAAGCCATTGTGATTTCAGCATATGAAGCTTCAGTTACTTCTGTAAGTATATTTTGAAGCAGTGCAAAAGTTTCTGGAGACATTGATGAACACAAGATAGCCTTCTTCCTCTAGTCAGTCGTAATTGCCATTCTTTCAAAATAAAACTCAGCGCACATTAAATACGACGACCTTTCTTGCTCGGGATCGAAACGATCGAATTGCCGAGACATGTTAGATTGAGTTCCGATTAAATTTTTTTTTTTAAATATGCTCTTATCTGGGTCTTTGGAGGCATGGGTTTGAATCCCACTCCTGACACCACTTTCGTGTTTGTTTTCTAGGTCTGCACAAAACTTGAGAGTCTTTAGTTTACAACAGAAGTCTTTAATGTTTCACTCAATAGTCACTAGTCACAATGGCTGCCCGCATACTGTCTGCCGACAGGATAAACCATATACAAGACATCTCCCTTTGTCCTGTGCAGCACCACCTGCTGCACGGGAGGAGCAACGGGTCCTCCCACCCCACACAGTCCACCAAACATCACAATATTCATAAAATATCAGCAACCAGATGCCATGTGCAAGACATCTATGCAAGAATAGATAATCTTTGATGCATCACAACCTTTGATCGGGTTATGATGTATCGAGTACAAAATGTGCATGAGTTGAACTCTACTTCTGAAATCTGGTGCAACTCAAGTCAATGGAGGACAAATTTCTACATCTCAATCCTCCAATGTCTATAAAGCTCCTTTAGTGTCCTCAGGCCATCCCAGGAATGCACATTAGAGGGAATATCGAAAAAGTGAAATGGCCATTTTGAAAAGGCTTCACAATCAATAGTAAGGTGAACTAATTATATCTAATTATTGTAGAAACACAGAACTGCAGATACTGGTTTGAAAAAAAGTTTCCACAATAATTAGATGTAATATTATTATCGATTTGGGACCTGAAACGTCGCCAATCTTTGTTCTCCAGGGATGCTTCCAGACTCACTGAGTTACTCCATCACTTCGTATCTTTTAATCTATTTATTGTTGTACTTTTAACTCACTAGTATTAAAGATCAACTTTTTGAGCCTAATACATTTTCCCTTTCAGGTGTTGACAGGTTTGTCTCATGTCTTTCTTTCCATTTCTATTTTACAGCTTTGCAAGTTTTCTTTACATCTTTTAAATGACCTTATTTTTTTTACTTACTCATCACAATCAGTGACAGGTCTCTGTTCAAAATCTTGCTTGTCCTTGGATTCTTGCTTTTCCTTTGATGTATCTGTTCTTGGCACTACAGGCCCTGGTACACTCATTGTTTGATTAGTAGCCTTTCTACGTATTACAGGCAAAGATTTTGGGCCATGCTGTTGATTATTTTCCGGAAACCCAATTCTATTGTAAGCATTAGAGATGTCTTGAGACCCTTTATCGTGAGCTGTGTCATTGCTCATATCGTGCTTTTGACTATCCAGATTCCTAGCTTTGATGTTAACATTTATTTGATCAGCTTTAATGTTACCAAACTGAGATGCGTTGATATTTACTCTAATTTCTTCCTGTGGAACATCATCTTCCACAAATATTTGTCGCCTGACTTTTTCCTACAATATAAAATATAACATGCAAGTTACATTATTTTACAATGTAATTACATTTGTTTTCAATAACTAAAATATAAGAGAAATATTTCAGATTCTTTTTGGATGTAGGTATCGCTGCCAAGGTCGAGAAGCAGATAAAAAGCTGCCATCTTGAACCAATGAGGTTCATGTTATATATTATGTAATTGGCTACCCCCGCGTAACTCAACCTATATGTTAATGGTGTGATCTGCCTCAGCTGGGACAAAGTTAGACCAACTGCACTTCATGCAAGTGCCATTTTGCAAAGTAAGAAAAATTAGCCTTAGCCCTCAAACATGATTGCTATCGAGCATCCTATATAGAAAAATGAGCCAAGATGCACATTACACAAAGGATAGAGCGGTTCAGGTTTAGTTCAATAATCTCCCAACTTGCATCCATGGCTCAAACGTTCAGAATCGACAGTTGGATTTGTTAGGGAAAGGCAAGAAGCCTTCGATCTTGCACATTTGCATCATTCTATGCAAAAGGACAAGAAAGGGTAGCAAATTAGAGGAGTTGGGAGACCACAGTCAGTGTAAGAAAACAACATTTCATATTGTAGGTGGTGTTATATTTTCTTACAACTTCCATCCTATTTTTTGATCCGTACCATCCCACTGCAATGATTATCACTGAAGGAAGGGGTCTCTTATGGAGAATTATTAAACAGAAGATTTAGAAGAATTGCATCCAAAACTCTCTTCTGTAAATTATATTCAAAACAGAAATGAGAATGAAAATTGGCCTCAAAGTGAGGAGGGCGGGAAAAGAATTGGGAAAATATTACCTACATGTATTATTACATTAACACAAAATAGTACAAATTAAAATGTTGTAATAATTAAAAGATGAACTAAATAAGTGCCACACCATTAACTGCTGATCCCGGTATTGAATTTTATTTTCTTCAGCTCCAGAACAGGGTAAACTGAATGTTGGAATAATAGAATCTTCCTCTCTGTATCCAGTTACTCTTTGGCTGAAATCTAGTTTTGTTTTTGCTGGGGTAAAATCCTGCTTTTTTCCACAACTTTTTATTTTCGTACTATCCATGCGTGGTTTATCCACGGATTGCTGTTCTCTGCAATGTTTCATTGATGCACCTTCTTTATCTTTCGCCATCTGGTTCATTCCTCTAAGCAATGAATCACATAACTGAAATTTTGGGTATGCTTGCGAACTTGGTGGTGTAGTTGTACAATGTACGTCCACGTCTCTAGTGTTGTTGGTGAGCTGGGTTTGGGAGAGTTAATGAAAAACAGTGAATAATTTTTACAAAATAGTAAATTAACACAGAACCTGCAGCTAAGTACCACATGACTGCTTGTTAATCAGGTGTTATGATAGCTCTACCAACAGCTTAGGAGATATCTGTCGTGCTTACTATGACACCGCAATGCACAGTCCCTAGGTTACCAGGATCGATTCTATCACAGTTATCTGATCTGACTTCAGCTACTGTATGAATTGGAATCGAAAACTGTTACTGCTAGTACAGAATGCTGAGGATAGTGTGGTGTGGTGCCGCGAAATCACTCTGGTTATTATTTACTATTTCCTACTTCTGGTTACTCTTTAGTATCAGGCGCGCTTACATTGGTGGAGATTGGACAAGATTGGACCATGATTCTTCTCCCCTTCATCACACTTAAAGAATAGCAATTTGAACTAGTATTCTTCAAAGCAATGGAACTATGAATTATTATCTGATCATTTTAAGAGAAAAAATGGAAAATATCTCATACACGCGTAAGTTATTTTAAACATACAAGAACATAGAATTCAATGTACTTGGAATAGCGTACCAACTCCAACAAAGTGGAGTACTACAATACTCTGGGGAAGGGCTGGCTCTGAACAACGACAGAGCAAGTTGCCTCGTGATGATACTGGACTTTTTCAGGAAAGTATGACCTGTCATTCTCCCAAATGTCCCAGCTGCAAGATGTGAGTGGCCAAAGACAGCAGAAACAAAACAAAACCTAGAGTAGCTGGGAAAATATTTAAAATAAGTTTCAGTGTTTTCTAAAATATTTCCATAATCTTTCTATTCCTAAACTCACTGTACGTTCACAAATAAATAGTAATCTGATAATCAAAAGAGATGAGAATAATAACAACACCTGTTTGCCCCAAGCTCATCTAAACTCTAATTCGTAACTCACACTCATCCCATTCTATTATTCCTGTGCAGACAAAAATGCTGGAGAAACTCAGCGCGTGAGAGGCAGCATCTATGGAGAGAAGGAATAGGTGACGTTCTGGGTCAAGACCCTTCATCATACTGATGTCGGGGGGTGGGGGGTGGGAAAAAGAAAGGAAGAGCGGAGACAGTAGGCTTGTGGGAGAGCTGGGAAGGGAAGGGGGAAGCAGGGAGAAAGCAAGGACTGCAATTGGAGGTCAATGTTTACTGCTGGGGTGTAAACTACCCAAGCGAAATATGAGGTGCCAATTTGTGCTGGGCCTCACTCTGGCAATGGAGGAAGCCCAGGACAGAAAGGCCGGATTCGGAATGGGAGGGGGAGTTCCGGGAGATATCCCTCCCTCCCCTCCCCTCCCCAGCTCTCCCACAAGCCTACTGTCTCCGCCTCTTCCTTTCTTTTTCCCGCCCCCACCACCCGACATCAGTCTGAAGAAAGGTCTCAACCCGAAACATTGCCTATTCCTTCTCTCCATAGATGCTGCCTCACCCACTGAGTTTCTCCAGCATTTTTGTTTACCTTTAATTTTTCTAGCATCTGCAGTTCTTTCTTAAGCATTATTCCTGTACAAGTAATTCTACATAAAACTACTACCCCAGCAGAACTTTAATTCACATTTTTCAAACATTGATTCATTTCAACCTAGGCCTTGCCTCTCATGCGTGTTCTAACGTCATAAGATTCCATTTCCATCTCAAATAATGTGTTTCTCCAATTATGCATCTGCCTTCCCTTCCCATGTTTATGTTTACCCTACTTTTGGTGACCATGGCCACTTTTCATGCCCTTATTTCCGGAACTCCACGTTAATGCCCTCTTCTCTCTCTTCCTTAAAATCTATGCACTTTTGGACATTTACTCCAATGTCTCAGGCCCCACAAATCATTTTTCTTCTGATAACATGATGAGCATTCAGAACATCTTATTAAGTAGAACTACATAAATATGTTTTTCATTAAAAAAGGAGAAAATCTAATTATACTTTGCTTAAATATTTAACCACCTCTTGCTGTTTTTCTAATATTTCTATCCGATGCAAAAATTCGTCTGCAAATTTCCAGTAATTTCTTATGCTGATATCCTTTGGGTTTGAAGTTACTGTGTCTTCTTTGAACTGACAATTCTCCACCAGATTGTTCGCTAGTTTTTCAGCTTAGAAAAAGTCAACAGCAAATACAATAATGAGTATAAAATGAAACAAAATCAAATATAAAATTTCGAAGTTAACATTTGCATTATCCTGCCACTAATATGCATTTTCACAGGCACCAGGTGTTTAGTTTGATATTGGGAAATAATGTTACGAATGTTATAATTTATTGCCTTAATCTACTTCATCTAAGTGGCAATGAGCTTTCTCTTTTAGTTTTACATGTCTTAAGGTAAAAGAACATCTTCTAAGTAAAGAAATCCAGGATTAGCAAATATTAAAGGCATGGCAACATACGTCCATGACAGGATGGTTAGCGACATGGAGGAGAACTTGGACTCATAGTCGTACAGCACAGAAACAGGCTCTTCCCACCATATCAATGCCAATTATTGTACCCATCTATATTAATTCCATTTACCAGCACTTTGTCCCCAGCCTTCCATAGCGTGGAAATTTAGATACTTGTTACCCTATAGCAATCCTTCTCCCTTCTCACGCAGAGCATTCAAGATTCCTCTGGAAGAAGGTCCACCTCAGATCCCCATTAAAATGTTCACCCTAAGTTTATGCCCTCTAATTTTAAATGTCTAGTCTTAATTTTGCTAAGCATGATGATATTGCCCAGCGGAATTGCCCTATTCTTTTACATGACAGAATCTGCGAGTTTGAGAGATGCAATTGAAGATGTCTTGGTGAGTTGCAGCAGTGCATCTTGCCACAATGCATTTGTGGTAAAGGAAGTGAATGTTTAAGATGGTGGATGGATTGCAGACCACAACTTCATCTTTTTGGCTCAAAACGCCTGTATTTATGTCATAACAAAGAACAACATGCTAGTTTATACCAAATATAGACACAAACTGCTGAAGTACCTTGGTGAATTAGGCAGCATCTCTGGGGAAAATGGATTGGTGATGTTTTGAGTTGGAACTCTTCGTCAGACAGGGGGGAACAGAAAAAAACTGAGAGTAGAAGAGAACAGATACATCCCCATCGGCAACAGATGACCTCAGGCGAGGGGGTTCCTTAATAGGCAGATTGGTGGATAGATGCAGGTGTGAGTGCTAAGGAAATATAGTTGCGAACTGTAAAGCTTATTGATGGATTTTTGGTGGGTTGGAGGGTGGGGGGGGGAGGAAACAGTGAAAGGTCAGCCAGGGTTAAGGGGGGGAGAGTGTCGGGAGGGAGAAAGGGGTGAGGAAAGGAAAGTGTTTGTAGAAATTACTAAAACTGGAGAATTCAATGTTCATACACAAGTGGATATCCCAAGTGGAATAAGAGGTGCTGTTCCTCCAGTTTACGTGGATATTCAAATTCATATTCCGCTTGGGTAACTTACAAACCAATGGTATGGGCATGTTACAAAGGGTGCTACAGAGGGTGCCGACAGGCACAGAAACAAGTGCAAACTAGCTTAACACACTTGATTTTCAACAGAACAACATTATTTGTTTTGGAATTATGTGAACGAATTTCTAGTTTGTGATGTCTTAGATCCCATTAAACAGTGATCAAGCTTGATGAACTAAATGGTTACTTTTCTATGGTGCGGTGTCAAATGGGATAGTCGAGGATGGAGTTAATGGGAAAGAGTGAAAAGGGATGGTTCATGACCCCAGAATTAACGGGAAAGGAAGCTCACAAAGCGATAGGAGAGTATGGCCAAGTGTAATAGGGATCGATGTGAAAGGTGAGATGCATGAGGAATTAAAAGTATTGTATATGAATGCGTTAAGTATAAGAAGTAACGTAGATGAGTTTGAGGCTCAGTTAGAGGTTGGTAGATATGACATTGTGGGGATTACTGAGACGTGGCTGCAGGAGGATCGGGCCTGGGAACTTAATATTCAGGGTTATACATCCTATAGAAAGGACAGGCAGGTGAGCAGAGGAGAGGGGGCAGCTCTGCTGGTGAGGGATGGAATTCAGTCCATTGTGAGGGAAGACATAGGGACTGACGAGGTAGAATCATTGTGGATTGAGTTGAGGAATTGTAAAGGCAAGAAGACACTAATTGGTGTTATTTACAGACCCCTAAATAGTAGCCAGGATGTAGGGTGTACGTTGCAGCAGGAGTTAAAACTGGCATGTAACAAAGGTAATGCCACTGTGGTGATGGGGGATTTCAATATGCAGGTAGACTGGGAAAATCAGGTTGGTTCAGGACCCCAAGAAAGAGTTTGTAGAATGCCTCCGAGATGGATTCTTAGAGCAGCTTGTAATGGAGCCGACCAGAGAAAAGGCAATTCTGGATTTAGTGTTGTCCAATGAACCAGATATGATAAGAGAACTCGAGGTAAAGGAACGCTTGGAGGTAGTGATCATAATATGATTAGTTTTAATCTGCAATTTGAGAAGGAGAACGTTAAATCGGACGTGGCAGTGATGCAGTTGAACAAAGGGGACTATGAAGGCATGAGAGGGGAGCTGACCAAAGTAGACTGGAAAGGGATCCTAGCAGGAATGATGGTGGAACAGCAATGGCAGGAATTTCTGGGCATAATCCGGAAGTCGCAGGATCATTTCATTCCAAAAAGGAAGAAAGATTCTAAGGGAGTAGGAAGCAACCATGGCTGACAAGAGAAGTTAGGGATAGAATAAAACTAAAATGTATAACACAGCAAAGAGTAGCCAGAAGCCAGAGGATTGGGAAACTTTCATAGGACAACAGAAGGAAACAAAACGGGCAATACGGGCTGAAAAGATGAAGTAAGAAGGGAAGCTGGCCAGGAATATAAAGAAGGACAGTAAAAGCTTCTTTAGATATGTTAAGGGAAAAAGAGTAGCAAAGTCAAATGTGGGTCCCTTGAAGGCAGACACGGGTGAAATTATTATGGGCAACAAGGAAATGGTGGAAGAGTTGAATAGGTACTTCGGATCTGTCTTCACTAAGGAAGACACAAACAATCTCCCAGATGTACTGGAGGACAGAGGATCTAAGGGGGTAGAGGAACTGAAATAAATTTTCATTAGGCGAGAAATAGTATTGTGTAGGCTAATGGGACTGAAGGATGATAAATCCCCTGGGCCTGATGGTCTGCATCCCAGGGTCCTCAGGGAGGTGGCTCTAGAAATAGCGGACGCATTGGTGATCATTTTCCAATGTTCTATAGATTCAGGATCAGTTCCTGTGGATTGGAGGATAGCTAATGTTATCCCACTTTTCAAGAAAGGAGCGAGAGAGAAAACTGGGAATTACAGACCATTTAGCCTGACTTCGGTGGTGGGAAAGATGTTGGAGTCAATTATTAAAGAGGTAATAATGGTGCATTTGGATAGCAGTAAAAGGATTAGTCCAAGTCAACATGGATTTATGAAAGGGAAATCATGCTTGACTAATCTTCTGTAATTTTTTGAGGATGTGACAAGTAAAATGGATGAAGGGGTGCCAGTGGATGTAGTGTATTTAGACTTTCAGAAAGCCTTTGATAAGGTCCCACACGGGAGATTGGTGACTAAAATTATAGCACATGGTATTGGGGGTAGGGTGTTGACGTGGATAGAAAATTGGTTGGCAGACCAAGAGTAGGAGTGAACGGGTCCTTTTCAGAATGGCAGTCAGTGGCGAGTGGAGTGCCGCAAGGCTCGGTGTTGGGGCCGCAACTGTTTACCATATATAATAATGATTTGGAAGAGGGAATTAGGAGCAACACTAGCAAGTTTGCGGCTGACACATAGCTGGGTGGCAGTGTGAACTGTGAAGAGGATGTTAGGAGGTTGCAGTGTGACCTGGACAGGCTGAGTGAGTGGGCAGATGCGTGGCAGATGCAGTATAATATAGATAAATGTGAGGTTATCCACTTTGGTAGCAAAAACAAGGGGGCAGATTATTATCTCAATGGGGTTAGGTTAGATAAGAGGTTACACCAGTCACTGAAAGTTGGCTCACAGGTAGTACAGCAGGCTGTGAAGAAAGCTAATGGAATGTTGGCCTTCATACCAAGAGGATTTCAGTATAGGAATAAAGCGGTTCTTCTGCAGTTGTATAGGGCTCTGGTGAGACCACATCTGGAGTATTGTGTACAGTTTTGATCTCCTAATTTGAGGAAGGACATCCTTGTGATTGAGGCAGTGCAGCGTAGGTTCACAAGATTGATCCCTGGGATGGCGGGACTGTCATATGAGGAAAATTGAAATGACTAGGCTTTTATTCACTGGAGTTTAGAAGGATGAGGGGAGCTCTTATAGAAACATATAAAATTATAAAAGGACTGGACAAGCTAGATGCAGGAAAATGTTTCCCAATGTTGGGCGAGTCCAGAACCAGGGGCCACAGTCTTAGAATAAAGGGGAGGTCATTTAAGACTGAGGTGAGAAAAAAACGTTTTCACCCAGAGAGTTGTGAATTTATGGAATTCTACAGAGGGCAGTGGAGGCCAAATCACTGGATGGATTTAAGAGAGAGTTACAGTGGCTTGCAAAAGTATTCATACCCCTTGAACTTTTCCACATTTTGTCACGTTAAAACCACAAACGTAAATGTATTTTATTGGGATTTTATGTGATAGACCAACACAAAGTGGTGCATAATTGTGAAGTGGAAGGAAAATTATACATGGTTTTCAATTTTTTTTTACAAATAAAAAACTGAAAAGTGTGGCATGCAAAAGTATTCAGCCCCCTTTACTCTGATACCCGTAAATAAAATCCAGTGCAACCAATTGCCTTCAGAAGTCACCTAATTAATAAATACAGTCCACTTGTGTGTAATCTAATCTCAGTATAAATACAGCTGTTCTGTAAAGGCCTCAGAGGTTTGTTAGAGAACAATAGTGAACAAACAGCATCATGAAGCCCAAGGAACACACCAGACAGGTCAGGGATAAAGTTGTGGAGAAGTTTAAAGCAGGGTTAGGTTATAAAAAAATATCCCAAGCTTTGAACATCTCACAGAGCACTGTTCAATCCATCATCCGAAAATGGAAAGAGTATGGCACAACTGCAAACCTACCAAGACATGGCCGTCCACCTAAACTGACAGACTGGGCAAGGAGCGCATTGATCAGAGAAGCAGCCAAGAGGCCCATGGTAACTCTGGAGGAGCTGCAGAGATCCACAGCTCAGGTGGGAGAATCTGTCCACAGGACAACTATTAGTTGTGCACTCCACAAATCGGGCCTTTATGGAAGAGTGGTAACAAGAAAGCCATTGTTGAAAAAAAGCCATAAGAAATCCCGTTTGCAGTTTGCAACAAGCCATGTGGGGGACACAGCAAACATGTGGAGGATGGTGCTCTGGTCAGATGAGACCAAAATTGAAGTTTTTGGCCTAAATGCAAAACGCTATGTGTGGTGGAAAACTAACACTGCACATCACCCTGAACACACCATCCCCACTGTGAAACATGGTTGTGGCAGCATCATGCTGTGGGGATGCTTTTCTTCAGCAGGGACAGCGAAGCTGGTCAGAGTTGATGGGAAGATGGATGGAGCCAAATACAGGGCAATCTTGGATGAAAACCTGTTAGAGTCTGCAAAAGACTTGAGACTGGGGCGGAGGTTCACCTTCCAGCAGGACAACGACCCTAAACATACAGCCAGAGTGACTATGGAATGGTTTAGATCAAAGCATATTCATGTGTTAGAATGGCCCAGTGAAAGTCCAGACCTAAATCCAATTGAGAATCTCTGGCAAGACTTGAAAATTGCTGTTCACAAACGCTCTCCATCCAATCTGACTGAGCTTGAGCTATTTTGCAAAGAAGAATGGGCAAACATTTCAGTCTCTAGATGTGCAAAGCTGGTCGAGACATACCCCAAAAGACTTGCAGCTGTAATTGCAGCAAAAGGTGGTTCTACAAAGTATTGACTCAGGGGGGCTGAATACTTTTGCACGCCACACTTTTCAGTTTTTTATTTGTAAAAAAATTTGAAAACCTTGTATCATTTTCGTTCCACTTCACAATTATGCACCACTTTGTGTTGGTCTATCACATAAAATCCCAATAAAATACATTTACGTTTGTGGTTGTAACGTGACAAAATGTGGAAAAGTTCAAGGGGTATGAATACTTTTGCAAGCCACTGTAGATAGAGCTCTAGGGGCTAGTGGAGTCAAGGGATATGGGGAGAAGGCAGGCACGGGTTATTGATAGGGGACGATCAGCCATGATCACAATGAATGGCGGTGCTGGCTCGAAGGGCCGAATAGCCTCCTCCTGCACCTATTTTCTATGTTTCTCTGGAACAGGTGATTCTTTACACAAAGCAACATTCTGTAATTAGCTGCTTAAACTTTTTTTGGAAGCTGTTGAGTATATTAATGAGTTTGCCACATCACACATATATTAACCATCTTTAGTTGCCCTAAGGTGGATTTTCTGGTAAAGATGTTTAAAAAATCAGACAATTCACAGGAAATTAAGTCAACCACATAATGTTTCCTAGTTATATCAGTCAAAATTCATTGGATGAAATAATGATGATCATGTATGCAATATTCCCATATAACATGTATTCAAAGCAAAAAGCACCTGATTGTTTACTTACTTATGAGCTGGCAACTCTGTAGAACAAAAGTGGCTGCTTTCCTCTGCTCCTCATCCTGGGATTCAGCTACCATTTGGATCATAAGTGGAAGCCCATTGCTCTTCAGTAGCTGATACTGATGCACTTCTGGAAAACAATATATTTGAAAAGTAAAGCATCAAGTAGGATCATTGTAATGGGTATTTCCCAAGTGTTAACTACTGCATTGCTTCATTAATCTAGTTTTCCCCTTGGTTCAACAGAATAATTGCTTTGTTTAAACATGTTAATTGTAATGCTTCATGATAATTCAGGTTGAGATTTATGAATTTTGTATTCAGTTTAATCCAAAGATTAAATTTGAGGCATTTTTATTTAGTTTCCATGTAGTAATCCCAGTTTTGAAACAAATTATTCCATTTTAGATGAAGTTAGACCAGTTTGAATTTCATGATTGAGTTAATTGTCTAGAAATAAAACAAATACACAATGCACAAATTAACTTTGCCCAAATTCTCCACATTATCACATTAAGCTTAGAAATAGTGCTGCCCACAACTAAAGTAAATAAGGTTCTGAAAAGTTTAAAATCTGAAACAATGACAGATTTTATTTCCACTGTTTAATTCACTACAGGAGAGCCAGCCTTAGAGAAACATTATTCCCCTTATCACCATCATTTGTTTCTTAAACCCGCTTACCTTTATTGCACATTGTTTTTCCTTCTTTATTCTTTTTGCACTGATTCTATTTAAATCTTTTGTTTTTTCATTAAATATTACATTACACTATATATTTCTCTTTTGCACTACTTTGATGTATGCATGTACTTATGTATGGTATGATCTGCTTGGATAGAATGCAAAACAAAGTTTTTCACTGTCTCAGTGCACATACAATAATAAACTTAAACTTAATTTTCTGCTCATTGAAGCTCATCAATTTCTAATGCAAGGGAAGATTAGCCACGATACTACCAATTCTATGTTATCCCACATTCAGATCCTACACACTAGGGGCACTAAGTCACACTAAAGGGCCTGTCCCACTTGGATGCGATTGCGTGCGTTTGGCGCGACCAAACGGAAGCGGAGTTCACGCGTGACATCATTTGCGTTATGCTTACCAATCAGCTGGGCAGGAGGCGGGCCGACTGAATTTGGGCGTCGCACGGCGTCGGGCGGTGACGTCATCACGCAACGCCACGCCGGGCTGTGACGTCATCGCGCAACGCCACGCGCTAGGCGTACGCCGTCAAGACGCTGCGTACGCCATCATGACGGTGCGTCCGACATCAAGACGCTGCATACGACCACAATGTGCCTGCGTGCCGACAGGCCGTTGGCGCGCAAAGTTTTCGGCCACTGCAAGAATTTCGGAGCCCCGCCGATATAGGGATCAGCACCGCACAATTCCGCGCTCCTCAGTGGGACCGGCCCCGCGCGGCCATAAGGTGCCCGTACACCTCAAGCGACCACGAGGTTGCGTAATTTGCGAGCCAAGGTCGCGTAAGTGGGACAGGCTCTTAAGTCGATTAACTTTGTGATGTGGAAGGAAATCGGAGTACCCGGTGAAATCCCATCCTTTGAACTATCCTGCAAAACCTGTTTTTTGAGAGCTTCTTTGACTATTCTAACAGACCTTTCCGCCGCCCCGTTGGAGGCTGGATGGTATGGGGGAACAAGTGTGTGTTTTACACCATTCTGCTGCATGAACTCTTTGAACCGTTCTGAATGAAAGTGAGGCCCGTTATCAGATACAAATTATTCTGGTAAACCATGGCATGCAAAAATGGATCTCAACTCATCTATGGTGCACTCAGTAGTAGTGCTTGACCCCATGTGTTTAACCTCAATCCATTTGGAATGACTATCTACTAACACCAGAAAGTGATCATTACCCTTTTCGCAAAAGTCTACATGAACTCTGAAAAGGTCTACTTGGCCATGACAAGGGTTGCAGTGGTGTTTTTGGTGGTTTACTCAGGCAATTTTGGCAGACGCTACATTTGCTCACCAGTGACTCGATGTCACTGTCAACACTAGGCCAATACACAAAACTTCTGGCAATTGACTTCATGCTTACTATGCCAGGATGTTCGACATGAAGTTTGTTCATAATTTTGTTTTTCAAAGACTCTGGTACAACCACTCTGTAACCGCACTTAATGCATCCCTGCTCACACGATAATTTATGGCATCGATTACAGAAAGGCTTCAGCTCTGAGTTCAGAACTGAGTTCAATCCACTATCGATTTCAGTCCAACCATACAATGTCTGTTCATAAACCCACATTGTCTTTCTTTGTTTCTGCTGCAATTTATGTTGCAGTCACTGGAAAGTCATTATCTACAACTTGCAGTGTGTAGATTGAGTTCTCACTTCCCATGTCAGAGTTCTCATGGGGCAACCGGGGCAATGCATCTGCAACTGCGTTGCACTTGGGGCTTCTGTACTCCACCTTGTAGTCACACTGAGACAGCAAAATTGCCCAGCGCAGCATCCTTGATGCTGCCATGGAAGGTATAGCTGACTTGGGACCAAGTATCACTAGTAATGGCGTGATCAGTCACTAGGGTGAATGGTCTGCCGAGAAGAAACTGATGGATTTTCTTGATTCCGAACACGATGCTGAGTGCTTCCCTTTCTATCTGTGCATAGTTGCGTTCATTTGATGACAGGGTGCAGGATGCAAAAGCAATAGGCTTTTCCTGTCCGTCATTCATTACGTGGGAGACCACTGCACCTACACCATAACGAAGCATGACAAGCAAATTTCATCTCGCGTGTCGTATCGTAGTGAACAAGGAGTTTGTCACTTGTCAAGTTTTCCTTGCAGATGTCAAATGCACGTTGCTGTTCCTTTCCCCACATCCATTTCACATCTTTTTGTAGCAGATGAAGTGGCTTTAGCACAGTTGCTAAATCTGGAAGGAATCATGCATAGAACTGCGGCATCCCAAGGAATGATCGTAGCTCTGACACATTGTTGGGTTTTGGAGCATTCACTATTGCTTCAACTTTAGCCTTCACAGGGCAAAGTCCGTTGGCATCTACTTTGAGTCCAAGGTAGACCCACCTCTGACTGCGCAAATGCACATTTACTTTGACGCAGTTTGACATTGTGGCAGTACAGTTCAGTCGTGTGAGAACTTGCTCGAGGATTTCCAGATGTTCTACCATGCCCTCTGTGAATATCAGTAGGTCATCCTGGTTGCACACACAGTGCGGAATGCCTTGTAATATTTGGTCCATGACAGACTGAAACATTTTCGGTGAGGATTTCACACCAAAGGGCAGCTTTGTATATGAATACAAGCCCTTATGTGTGTTGATAGTCAAGTACTGCTGACTTTCCTTGTCGACATTGAGTTGGGTGTAGGCGTGTGACAAATCCAGTTTAGTGAAGATTCAGATTCAGATTCAGATTCAATTTTAATTGTCATTGTCAGTGTACAGTACAGAGACAACGAAATGCATTGTGTACAGTACAGAGACAACGAAATGCAAAGACAATGAAGACCCACTAAGTTCTGCGTACAGATCTTGCGAGGTTGGTAACGGATATTGTTCGTCATCAACGGCTTGGTTGATTGTGACTTTGTAATCACAACATAGTCGAACAGTTTTGTCGGTCTTGGGTACGGCCACAATTGGCATTGCCCAGTTACTCTGGTCTGTCTTCACGAGTATTTCATTACGCTCTAACCTGTCGAGTTCTTCCTCCACTTGTTGCTTTAGTGCATATGGTACAGGTCTTGGTCGACAATACATAGGTTTCACATCTTGCTTAAGTCGAATGTGTGCAGGGTACCCTGTTATTCCCGTGTAACTGTCAGCAAAAATGTTTGCATGTTTGCTTATGACGTTTTCAAGACGTGATTTGGACAAATTGATGCTGAAAATGTTCTTCCAGTCTAATTCTATTCTACTCAGCCAATCGTTTCCAAGGAGGGTTGGTTTATTTCTGTAGTTAGCTACTATGATGGGCAGTGTTATTGACCGTTTTGTTTGGACCTCAAGGGATCCAAATGACAAATAAATTGAATCTTGAATCTTGACTGACCATTATGCTGAACTTTACGGTTCATTTGTCCACATGACTCCAAAACTTCACCCGAGTAGGTTCTCAGCTTGACCTTACTCTCAAACAATAGTATCTAAGGGAACTTTGTTTCGTACAGGTCTCTGCATATGACCGAACAATCTGCTGCCGTGTCAATACACATATCGATTAACTGTTTGTTAATCAATAGTTTAGTTCGAAAGTCCTTGCCTTGGCTGGTTGTAGGCTTACCGATGTTGGTTGCATAAATGGTGTACAACCCAAGTTTATTTCCATCTGGGTTCACCTCCAAGTTGTGAACTCTACTCTGGTGTTGTCGCTTGTTTCCCGCAGATTGTTGGTTTCCTGTTTTAAGCTCCCGACATGCTGAGGGGATATGGCCTTTCTTCTGGCAGTTATAGCACTTGGCCATTTTGAACTTTCAAAATTGGTATGAGTGATGATCGTTGCAACTATAACAACTGGCTGAACTCGGCTCCCAGCCATACTTTGGTTTTGGTTTAGTGCCTCTAGGTTTGGCCATAGGCACTGCCTTGTGACTGTAAATGGCCACTGCAGTCCGTGGTGGGCGAATCTCACTAGCATTCTTTGATGCCATCTCCATTGTGGTAGCAATCTTGCATGCTTTCTCGAATGTAAGATCTGGAGTGTTCATGAGTTTGGACTGAATTTGTTCATCCACTGTCTCATTGACTGTCTCATACTGCTTCTGGTTTCAAGTGTCAAATTTATAGCTTTCTGCAACTGCCAGAGGCTTTGGGTTGAAATGCTCCTCCTTCTTTATAATGTCATTGAATGGCACGTCTTTTGACTTTAGAAACATAGAAAATAGGTGCAGGAGAAGGCCATTCAATATGATCATGGCTGATCATCCAACTCAGTATCCTGTACCTGCCTTTTCTCCATACCCCTGATCCCTTTAGACACAAGGGCCACATCTAACTCCCTCTTAAATAGAGCCAATGAACTTGCCTCAACTACCTTCTGTGGCAGAGAATTCCACAGATTCACCACTCTCTGTGTAAAAAATGTTTTTCTCATCTTGGTCCTAAAAGACTTCCCCCTTATCCTTAAACTGTGACCCCTTGTTCTGGACTTCCCCAACATCGGGAATAATCTTCCTGCATCTAGCCTGTCCAACCCCTTAAGAATTTTGTAAGTTTCTATAAGATCCCCCCTCAATCTTCTAAATTCTCACTAGAATTAAGGGTGCCGTACACTTCAAGACCAATCTCCGTGAGCAGAATCGCTTTCATGCGTTCGCAAACGGCCTTATTTGTTTCAGTCACTATCTCTCCTTCACAACTAATCTCCAATATATTGTTTGCCGTGAAAAACATTTGCTCTCTCCATATAGGAGCTGATGGCTCTCTACTCTTGTCAAATGTGCCAAGGTTTTTTTTTGTCGTTCTCTTTTTTTTTTTTAAAAGTCCGTTCAAAATCCCGAATTTCTGTCTGTTCTGATGTAACAATTCACCTAAAACTTAGCTGTTCAAAGACTATTCAGCTTAAGGAACTCAACAAAAAAAAACTCAGTCTAAAACGTTATACAATCCCAAGGACGATATCTTGCCACGTAGACACAACATAGATATAGCCTGACAAACTCGCGATGACCTTTCAGCTGCTGTTTTAAACTACAGTCCCCTGCATTGCTTATCTGCGGCCTCTTGAGTCCTGCTCGCAAACAACTGCGACACAACGCCATATTTACTGTTTAAACTGTTAAACAATACTGCGTGTTGCAGAACAGTCTTGGACTGTATTGAAAAGGATGAGCTCACAAACTTTATCCCATCCTCGTCGCCAATTTTGTTATATTCCGGACAGCAGAATGAATGACAACTGACATGCAGGCTGCCTGGATCACGAGAGAGATTTATTACCCAACATTCCCTACTTATATACAACACCAACTTATTAACATACACATGAATATGCATGAATACATTACATAATGCAGAGAGCATATATTCTGAAAACATTTGCAAAAGTCTTAAGAATTTAACTGTTCCTTTTTATCCCGCTAACTGGCACAGAATGGTAAAACCAATCCTACTTAGCTGCATGCTCAAACATAATATATGGTCAAAAGGACACAAAGTGCTGAAGTAACTCAGCAGGTCAGGCAGCATCTTTGGAGAACATGGATAGGTGTTGTTTCCGGTCGAGACCCTTCAGTTTCTACAATATATGATCAATTGAGTAAACACTGGAGAATGGCTAGTGGAATCAGGACTGAGTATCCCACGTAACAATACTGATATGATCATTTTTTTCTGTTTCAGATATTAAGATAGTAACATTAGTTTTAGTGAAACTGATGCTGGCATGAATTGGCTGTGCTCATCTTTGAAGAATAGATATCTTGGTGAAATCTCAAAATCTCTGTCCAGAAACATTCATCAAAAAAGTAAGCTATTTTTAGAATTAAGAAAAATCTCGCAATAAAGACAAAAACTTGGCATGAAATATTTACTCTTCAGAATCATGCATATTGACCAATCTTTGTAGGTAGACTATCTAGATACCTTGGATATGATTGTGAACATTAAGATGAGTGTGGAGTGATGTCTCCATTATATTTAAAGACTTGCTGTTGAAATGCTGCAGAGCTCATGACAGGATGAAAGACCTTTTCAAATATTATGTAAATACATGCCAGGGGTATTTCAGTAACTTACCACATCCATCAGTGCAGTGCCCAATAGCAAGAATAATCCCCAATTTACTTCCCGGATCAAGATCATCCTGTGTTAACAGCGCCACAAGCTTGGGAACGATTGAGTATTGTGACAAGCGTAAAGCCAAGGAAGCTATCAAAAGATAATGTCAGGCATCACTTCACCCTGTTACAAAAAAATCACTGCAGTTTTATATGAGTAAACATTATGAAATGGGTTTTCAAATACAACAGGCGCATAATTAGTCATAAATAAAATGGAGACTTTACAATTTTTTTGTGGTGTTGGAACAGTACAGTGTTGCCCAGTCAATGTCACCCCTTGCCTATGATTCACCACGCTGACAAATCTTAATCTTGAGACGATTGAGATGACCAAAGACATCAGAAAATAGCCAAAGTGCCAATAGAGTTTAAGGTAGAAGCAAGGAATTGCAGATGCTGGTTTACAAAAGAAGACAGAATGCTGGAGTAACTCAGCGGGTCAGGGAGCATCACTGGAGAAAAAGGATACGTGATTTTTCAGGTTAGAACCCTTCTTCAGACTGAAGGTGTGAGAAGGCTGAGAGGTTCTGAAGAAGGGTCTGCAGAAGAGAGGAGGGGCGGATCAAAGCCTGGAAGGTACATTGTTGGACTAAGGCCAGAGATGAAAAGATAGGGGGCGTGAGACAATTTGCAACCCCTCAATCCTTTTGTCTCCCACTTTCTGTCTTTTCGTCGCTGGTCTTTGTCCAACCATCTAACTATCAAAAACCCTCCTCACCTGTATCAACCTATTCCGGACTTTGTCTTGCCCCTCCTCTTTTCCAGCTTTCTTTGCCCTCGCCTACAATCAGTCTGAAGAAGGGTCCCGTCCCAAAACGCCACCTATCCTTGTCCTCCAGAAATGCTGCCTGATCTGCTGAAATATACATCACTTTGTGTCCTCTTTTGTAAACCAGCATCTGCAGTTCCTTGTTTCTACATCTGAGTTCCACCAGCAGATTGGCTTTCACACATGGAACCTACTGTTATTTTACTAAATTTACTTTCACAAACTTCTAAACGCTTCTGCAAATCACTTTTATATTCCTTAAATGTTTCCTCTAATCATTTTTGCTTTTTTAATCAAATTTAATTTGCGTAATACTAAATGACTCCTAATTTTCAGGCTTGGTGCTTTTGCAGGCAACTTCTCCATTTTGGATCTAATATTACCCTTGACTTTTCTTAGCTTTTGAAATCGAAGTAGATTGGTTGGAAAATTAAAGGAAGTTAAAAAAAAAGGGAAGTAGGCTATTAAATGCAAACGCCTTTCATGTCATTTTTAGAGATGTAATTTGATAAAACAATAATTTAATACTTTTTCTACTAATATATTTAGTGGATGCATTCTGAGTTTTGCTGAAGGCCAGAGGGATTAAAGGAAGAATAAGGGGGGGGGGGTGCACAGGAACATTGGACAGTACAGGGAGTACCTCAGGTTAACCAGCTGTTCAAAATAAAGCTAATCAGATTATAATATTGATTTCTGATCCTGATACTACAGGATTACTGTCAAAGCTCTACGAAGGGACAACATTGCTTCAGGACTGCCTGATGTGATAAAATACAAGTACAATGCAGTTATTTATATTATGTTTTATAAATAACAAAAGGATAGGAAGAAGCAAACTCCTTCCAGTAACTAAGATATAGAACAGGAGAAACAAAGAACTACAGCCAGTTTACAAAAAACACATAATCTACTGCAACCAGTGTTTCCTTACATCAGTGAGACCAAGTGAAGACCTAGCGACCGTTTTGCCGAACACTAGTTACTATCCATTTTAACTCCCCTTCCCATTCTCATACTCACCTTTCTGGCCTGTGGCTCCACCATTGCTAGAGTGAGGCCACGCGCAAACTGGAGGAACAGTACCTCATATTCCACTTGGGTAGCTTACAACCCAGCGGTATGACTACTGAATCCTCTACTTTTAGATAATTAATCTCAACACCCTTCTCTTCACCCACTCCTCCTCCACCCCCGCTTCCCTTGCCTCACCTGGACGCACTCCAATTCACCTTACCCCCCCCACCCCCCAACATTTCTTTCTCTGGCTTCATAGTTTGTACTTCTATCCTTATCTCACATGTTTTGTGTTTTCATCCCAGGCCTTTGTCCAACCATCTGCCCATCAAAACCCTCTGTGGCATCAGGGGTGTCGCTGGGTTCAGTAATGACCACACCAACATTCGCAGTAGGGTGAACTCAACACAATATATTTTATTTACTATGGTAAGAAAGTCCAGGACCGCATGAGGGCGCTGTCCTTTGCATCACAGCGCCTGTACGGTAGGGCTGGTGATCTTAGGCTTGTCCCGACAGCTCAATTCTGATCTTCGAAGGAAGAGGCGTGGTGATCTCAGGTTTCTCCCTGAATTTCACCATTGCCTTGAGAGGAGGGAGAGGCAGTCTCAGGCATATCCTGACAGCTTAGCTTTGCACTTGAAGAGGTCTTCTGATGGTCTCTGGATTATCCTGGTGGTCCGCCTCTGTATGTGGGAGCAGTCCCTCATTGTCCATGGGCAGGAAAAGGCACTGGCGTATCAGGCTTGCCCCGGGCATCTCCGTCTTAGCCTCAGTAGAGATAATGACAGTCTAGGCATTCTTCCCGGCAGACCAATCTTGGCCATACACTGACGCTGATTGTCTCAGGTTTGTCCCAGTGACACAGTCTTCCTCAAACCTGTGACAGGGGAACACCGCTAGCAGCGAGGCACCCCACTTTCTCTCCCTTCCATCTTCCTCTTCCTCTAGTGTTGCATCTCTCACCCTTTCCCTTCACCCCTCTGGTTGGAATGTCTGCGATTTATAAGTAGTACTAGACCAAGTGCAGACCCGTTGGGTCTGCTCCCCCAATGGTGTGATCCCCCAACCCAATATTCCACCATGCACCCGTCTCCTCCAATGGAACTTAAGCCGTTCTCAAAAGTAAGATTCCAACACTGCCCTGCCTCCCTCAGCAGTGGATTTAAAAGAAAATCCAATGGCACCCTCCCTGCCTGCTGCAGCAGTGAAAAGTTCAGTGTTCCTGTCTTGCAACTTTGTTTCGAAGTGTGTTGGAAGCTGACATGTAAATGGAGAAGGCAGTTTATTTTTGAAATACTTGGGGGGGAAGGATTTGATTAAAAACGTGTACTTCAACACGACGAAATGTAATGAGGAGTGGATACTTAGAAAGAAAAGCGAAATCTCTACCGAAATGGAAAAGATCTCGGAGATTGAGCGTCTGGATTGGGAGTGGCAATGAATCAAAGGAAGAAATGCAGCCGGCAGCCGTACATGCAAATGGATCCGTTCCGATTGGACATCTGCGAGCATCGGCCATTCCGATTGGACATCTGCGAGTATCGGGCACGAATCAAAAGGCAGAAAGGGATCCGGATGGCAGGCGGACGGATAACCCCAGAGTTTTATAGATATATAGATGCTATAATCTTTCAGTCAGGTCTCGACTTGAAACATCAACTGTCCATTCCCTCCACAGATGATGCTTGGGCCACTGAATTCCTCCAGTAATTTGTTTTTTCCACACAATTTGAGAAAGTTGTTTCATACTCCCTCCCAATTAACATAGTCAAAAGCTTCGGCTAAAACATAAAAGCCATACATCGTGGTCTCCTACAGTCTTCTTGAAGTTATTGTGTGGCAAAGATCATGTCCACAGATCTCCTGCATGGGTAGAATCCACACTCCAGTATCAGTTCTTTCAACCTAAGAGGAAGCGATGACCTTTTCTATGAAAGATGGCAGGTAGACATTTCTAAAGTTGCCATAGTTGGATGTCCCATATCGTGAATATGATCATGATTATATCGTGCCCTGCAATATCCTTCAGATGCGGACAATAATGGTAGGAACTTGTAATTGAAGCTCTTCACCACCACTCTGCTTTCGAGGGCTTGTTATTTTGAACTGGGTTATAATTTCTTGACTTCTTGTCAGTAGGGAGCGGTGTCCAGGCATGCCTGCAGAGATTATTATGGGACGGAGTTAAAGACAGAATGGTGGTTAAGGAGGTTTCTGAAGTCATCTTTCAGCAGACTTGTTTCTCGCTCTTGTTCCTGGCTCTCTGCAAGCTGGAAACCTTGTGGTCAAACCCTTAAATGACTCTTACAACGCTGAAGAACCCATGCATATCATGAAAGCTTGTTTTACCTCCTGCGTACCTTCCATCTTCCAACTTTATTTTAGGTCCCAGGATTTCCTGTTCAATTTGTACGTTAAGGAGCTGCAATGTTGTTTCTTGTCCCTTGTGGAAAGGTGCAGCTTCCAATCTTAATCTTAGGGTAGCAATTGATTAGCTCGATCTCGAGTATGGATGGAGGTTGGTGACAGCAAAGTGTTAGTAGTTGGAAATTGGATCAATAATCAGCAAGAATTAATTGACCACTGGATGTGTGTATGTGTTTTGAGAGTGGTTTGCCAGCAGGGTCAGTTTTCTCTCAAAGTGCCCACATCTCCGACTGCACAGTTAAACATACTGTTCTCCAACTTCACCCAAACATCAAATATGACCCCGACTTGAACTTCCTGCCACACACCAAACATGCTGTCAAAACTTGGCACCTGCTGGAATATATCTAACAAAAAGGCACAAAGTGCTGGAGGGCAGTGGGTCAGGCAGCATCTCTGGAGAACATGGATAGGTGACATTTCGTGTTGGGACCATTTTTCAAACCCACCCATGTTCTCTAAAGATGTTGCCTGACCCCCTGAGTTACTCCAGCATTCTTTTTGTAAACCAGCATCTGCAATTTCTTGTTTCTAGAATATATCTTCATCAAGCAAGTCAGAGCCCTAATGCATCACCATTAAGAAAACATTTCCGTGCTGTAATTGTTATATGGTTATATATGGTTATTGTCACGAATAGATAAAAGATCAGACAAAGCTGGCTATTTTTGGACAATGCCTCAGATAAAACCCAGCCTACAGGATCCACAAAGTGTCCGTAACTTATGGACTGCCCTCATGTCCACCATGATCTTTACGTGAAGAAACTAATTACTATTTCAATATATTGGAATGATTCTAAGCCGAGTTGAGGTGAAGTTGCCTGTTTCCCATGTTATATAACTCTATGAGAATAACAGCTGAGATCAGCTAATACAGACCAATATTCTAAACTGGGACTTCCTGTACTGCACAGCTTAACCATTTATTTATTTTACCCACAGTTTGCTAAGGAAGTATATTTTCTAAAGATACAAATGGATCTCTTTAAATCTTGGAGATTAAAATGATCAATTACTCACAATGATCTGAAATGCAGGAATCCAGAGTTTTTATCACAGAAATTGCCAACTGCACATTGGAGTGATATGTTAGAGATTCATCTGCTAAGCTCACAGCAGTCTGAGCAAGAGTATCCAGTCCACCAACTTTACAAAAGTAGTTCTGTGCATATGCTTAAGAGAAAATTATAGAAATGTTAAATGCACGTGTAGTATCAGAATTTGTCTTCTGCAAATTTATCCTTGAAAGAGTTGCCTTCAGCTCAACAGCTATTCCAGTTTAGTTTAGTTTAGAGATACAGCATGGAAACGGGCCCTTCGGCTCACCAAGTCTACGCCAACCAGAAACCTCCGTACACTAGCACTAACACGAGGGACAATTTACAATTTTTACCGAAGCCAATTAACCTTCAAACCTGTTCGTCGTCTTTGGTGTGTGGGAGGAAACCGGAGCACCTGGAAAAAACCCACATGGTCACGGGGAGAACATACAAATTCCTACAGATAGCAACTGTAGTCAGGATCAAACCAGGATCTCTGGTGCTGTAAGGCAGCTGCTCTACCACTGCACCACAGTGCCGCCCACTATTATTATGTTCTGAACAGTTATGTGTTCAGTAAATCTGACAAACAGCGAATTGCAAATCACTTTGCATGAGAGATATCAAATTTCTGCAGCCCAATTAAGGCAAATCTTGGATCAAACCCATTGCCTATATCTACAGGCACAGATGTAACTTATGGGGAAATATAGAATGAAGTATATGTAATATTATTATTGCACATAGATTGGAAAGCTAGGATATTTCCTGATCATATCTATCAGATTGCTTTAAAAATGGTTTATTTGATCATTTGTTTTATTATTTTTCTTAGAATAGGTTATATATAACAGAGCAAAAATCTCTATGCTGGGTCTCTGTCTTCTTTGTGCTATCTGTGAATTTTCTGAGATATACCAGTCATGGCCTTTCTATGATTCAATGAAAACATCTCCACATCATCCCATCTCCTCCCCTTTCTGCTTTCCGCAGCGACCGTTCCCTCCGTAACTCCCTGGTCAATTCACCCCTTCCTACCCAAACCACCCCCTCCCCTGGTACTTTCCCTTGCAACCGCAGGAAATGCTACATTTGTCGCTTTACATCCCCCCTCGACTCCATCCAAGGACCCAAGCAGTCTTTCCAGGTGAGGCAGAGGTTCACCTGCACCTCCTCTAACCTCATCAATGCATCCGCCACTGTTCCAGGTGTCAACTTCTCTACATCGGGGAGACCAAGCACAGGCTTAGCGATCGCGTCACCCAACACCTCCGCTCAGTTCGCAATAACCAACCTGATCTCCCAGTGGCTCAGTGCTTCAACTCCCTCTCCCATTCTGGATCTGACCTTTCTGTCCTGGGCCTCCTTCATTGCCAGAGTGAGGCCCAGCACAAATTGGAGGAACAGCACCTCATATTTCGCTTGGGTAGTTTACACCCCAGCGGTATGAACATTGACCTCTCCAATTTGAGATAGTCCTTGCTTTCTCCCTCCTTCCCCTCCCCCTTTCCAGCCCTCCCACAAGCCTACTGTCTTTGCCTCTTCCTTCCTTTTTCCCGTGCCCCCCTCGACATCAGTTTGAAGAAGGGACTCGACCCGAAACATCGCCTATTTCTTCTCTCCATAGATGCTGCCTCACACGCTGAGTTTCTCCAACATTTTTGTCTACCTGCATTGAACAACATCAGTTTAGGGGGTGCAAGCAAGAGTTATTAACATCACTGGATTATGGTAAGGGTTTTGACAGCAGCCAAAAGGCTTGATGCCTGGTGACCTTTCAAACTGCATTCCTCAGTAAAATCATCCTAGCCATTCATGAGCATGCAAAGCTGAAGGCCCAGGCACACAACTGAACTGATTGAAAATTGCCCCCTCTAATTCTTTACCTATTACATCTCACTATAAATATGTAACTACAGTACAGGCAAATACTTACAATTGTTGGCAACTGTGAGCCCAATAAATGCACAAATGGGACGAATTATTTCTTGCCTGATGCATTTTTGCAGACACTCCTTTGCAAATGGAAAGGCTGCTGTACATAGTCTCTGGTTCTCTTCTGGAACAGTGACATAAGTGTTAGTACAAGTGACATTGTAGAAGCACAAGTCAATTTGACAATATTCGGATTCCTTTTAAACCCGTTTTCTCCCTTCCCCTGGGGATAATGACATGCAATAGTATGGTTTTGCCTGCATAGACTGCCATCTGGTGCCTTTTCTATTCAGCCTAGATACTGCAAGCTGGCAGCTTCCTCTTTTGTAACAGACATCATTATGGAGTCGATTCTATTTTCAACCAATGAGCAGCCACTCACTTTGTCTGTGAGAATTTACTAAACAGCAATATTTTCCCATTAGCTGAGTGCTACTGAGGCTAAGCAAGTGTTTTATTACCACCCCTAATCACAGCAACCAAACCAAGCAGCTTCATGTTTTCAGACTGAAGAAGGGTTTTGGCCCAAAACTTTGCCTATTTCCTTCGCTCCATAGATGCTGCCTCACCCGCTGAGTTTCACCAGCATTTTTGTCTACCAATAGTTAAATGTAATGAGCAATTCCTAATCATTCCAGAAAATCATTCCAGTAGTTTCAATAAAATAAACTATGCTGCCCAAGAGGTTAGTCGAGGTATCGGTATGTTATGCAGAAAAATAAAGCCCCAAGTTCGAAGCCGCATGTGTGCCAAATTACTAATGGCAGCCAGGAACCATCCTTATTCTCAGCACCCTGAGGTCACAGAGGGGCAAAAATAAATCAGGAATTTTCCTACTGAATAATGACTGCCAAATGAAGGTCACTTTTTTTTATCACTTAGTTCTAGTTGAGAATGTATTTTAGAGTACAGTAACCTGCCTATAATCACTACACCCAGTAACATATTTGAAGAATGATCCTGTTTAAATTATGAATAAGAGAGACCTTC
This sequence comes from Leucoraja erinaceus, assembly GCF_028641065.1. NCBI lineage: Eukaryota > Metazoa > Chordata > Chondrichthyes > Rajiformes > Rajidae > Leucoraja > Leucoraja erinaceus. The sequence goes on along the minus strand of NC_073393.1, from coordinate 21,502,913 downwards.
TGGTGATTTTAGAACCAGCAATATGTGAAGGAATACAAAATGGCAAAGCAATCTTCTGAACAAATAAGTAATTTGGAATGGAATACTTTATTGTCATATGTGACTAGGCAAAGTTAAATCCTTTGCTGCATACCCAATGTATACAAATTTAACAACTGCAAAGAACAAAGTTCCTATTTAAATAATTATATCAAAATTGTCAGGAAAAGTTTCCATGTAACAAAAGCACAGCAAAGCTGAAAGAGGAAAAATGTGAATACCATTCTGTGGATTGTTGACACAAGCACAGAGAGTACTCCCAATGGACGACCACAACTCGTAGTAATGACCAATATTTTCATGTATAGATTGCTTGTCCGACATTGGAAAACTAGTTCTGGTTAAAAAAAGAAAAACAAAATGTAAACCTATACTAAGCTGTTAAATCTTTTCAAGTCTCTTCAAGAGACCTTTTGGGTAACTTTCATCTTTACTCATTATGCAATAGCTGATGAACTGAATCATATATTGGATTGCTGGGAAATGGTGATGGTGAAATTTACCCTCAGTGTCCAATGTGAACATAGCTAAGTTTTTAACACACTTGGTGCTGAGTCAGAAAACTATTGGTTAATGATCTTCTCGAGCCCAAAATCAAGACTGACACACCAATGCCATATTGAAGGATGACAGTACTATTACATGCGCTATATTTCAAATTAACAAACTATGTTCTCTGCCTATTTTCTGTGATTGTAAAATAACATATTTCCAAACAGAGCAGAGTAGCTATCACTATGACCCAGCAAATATTAATCCTCCAATCAAGAAGTCAAAGTCAAGTTTATTGACATGTGCATACAATGAGGTAAAGCGAAAATCTTCGTTACACCAGCATCACAGGCACATAGACACATAAACACCATACATTATACATAAAGTTACAAATAAAATTCTGTAAAACAATTCTGTTGGTGGAACAACGCTGGGTTTGACAGTGACCACAGTGACACTCGCAGTATGGTGAAACCACATGGCTTATTTTAATTACTGGTTTTCAAAGGAAATATAGAAACATAAAAACATTCGGCCCTTCAAGCCAGCATCGCCATTCAATATGATCATGGTTCATCAGTACCCGTTCTTGCTTTCTCCCCATAGACCCTGATTCCGTTATCCCTAAGAGCTCTATCTAACTCTCTTGAATACAGGAGGTGTGGCTATATCAGGCTTCTTCCTGCGGTTCGCTGTTAAGAGGATGTTTCTGACAGTACAGGTTTCTTCCTGGCAGCTAAGCTTTGAGCTTGGAAAGACGATGCTGGTGGTCTCTGGATTATCCTGGCAGATTTCCCTGTATTTGTGTGTGTGTCTGTGTGTGTGCACAGTCCCTCATTGTCTGGGGCAGGAAGTGGTACTGCCATATCAGGCTTGCCCTGGCCAGGCTCAAGCAGAGAAGCTGGCTGTCGAGAGCTTCTTGAGAACAGTCCCAGTCGACCTTGTTTCTTCTTTCTTGTTTCTTCATAGTTACTTCTTCTGCTTCTTCTTTTCCTTCTTGTTCTGTTTCTTCTCCTTCTGTTTGTCTTGTTTCTCTTCTGTTTTTCATCTTTCTCATGTTTCATCATCTTTTTCTGTTTCTTCTTCTCATGTTTCTTTCATCTCCCGTTTCATTTTCCTTGTTTCTTCTTCTATTCCTGTTTCTTCTGTTCTTCTTCAGTTTCTATTCCTATTTCTTCTATTCTGCTTTTTCTGTCCTGGTTTCTTCTTCTGTTCCTTGTTTTTAATGCTTCTGTTCCCTGTTTCCGATTCTCATTCTTTTTGCTTCTTATTCACCTGTTTCTTGTTTCTTCATTTTTTCTTCTTCTATTCCCGTTCTGTTCTTCTTCTCCTCTTGTTTCTTCTTCTTCTTTCTTCTATTTCTGTTACTATTCTACTTCTAGTCCTTCTTTTTTTTCTGTCACTTGTTTTTTTGTGTATTGTTCCTTGTTTCTGTTGCTGATTCTTCTGTTTCTGATTCTACTTGTTTCTTCTTCTCATGTTTCTTTTTATTCTCATTTTTCTTCTTCTGATCTTCTACTGTTCTACTTCTTCTGTTCTGCTTCTTTTCCTCTATCAATCAAACGTATAAAATTATTTCAAAAGGGAGATTAGTTACTCCTATGACCCAGCAAATAATTATCCTTCAACCAAGAAGTCAAGTCAAGTTTATTGGCATGTACAAAAGTACAATGAGGTACAGGTACAACAAAAATTGTGGTTACACCAGCATCACAGGCACATAGACGTGTAAACAATATACATTGGACATAAAGTTACAAATAAAATTCTGTAAAAAGTGTAGTGTTGGGGAAACAACGCTGGGTTCGACAGTGACCACAGTGATACTCGCAGTATGGTGAAACCACATGGTTTATTCTATTTACAATAGTAAAAGTCTAGGATTGCATGAGGGCACTGCCATCAGAGTGCATGTGTGATAACGCTGGCGATTTAAGGCTAATCTCAACAGCTAAGGCTAATCTGACGGTACAGGTTTCTTCCTGGCAGCTCAGCTTTGAGCTTGGAAAGGCAATTCTGGCGATCTCTGGATTATTCTAGGAAACAGTCTTTGCCTGTGTGTGCCTGACCCTGTGTATGTGTGGGCACAGTCCCTGTCTGGGGCAGGAAGAGGTTCTGCTATATCAGGCTTGCTCTTGCCACTCAATCTTGAGCTGTCTAGAGCTTCTTTCTAGACAGTACGATCTCAGTCGACATTGTTTCTACTTCTTCTGTTTCTTCTTCTTTCTTCTATTCCATCAGCTTTCTTGTTTCTTCTTCCTTCTTCTACCTCTTCTATTCCATCTCCTTTTATTCATTCTTCTTCTCCTTCTTGTTTCCCCTTCTGTTTCTCTTGTTTCTTCTTTGATTCCTCCTTGTTTCTTCTTTGATTCCTTCTTGTTTCTTCTTCACCTTCTGATTCTTCTTCTTCTTCTTCTTCACCTGTTCGTCATCTTCTCCTTCTCCTGCACTTCTTCTGTGGGTGGGCGCAGTCCCTCGTTGTCTGGGGCGGGAAGAGGTTCTGCCACATCATGCTTTCCCTGGTCACTCAGACACAGGCTCAAGGAGAGACGCTGGCAGTCGAGAGCTTCTTTCTCAGCAGTAGTCTTAGTCAACCTTGTTTCTTCTTCTATCTTCTGTTGCTTCTTTTCTTTCTTCTTGTTTCTTCATCTATTTCTTCTTTTGTTTCTCCTTCTATTTCTCCTTAGCCTACTACTACTTGTTTTTCCTTCTTCTTTTCTTCTTTGATTCCTTGTTTTTCCGTTTCTTCTTGTTCTTCCTATTCTTCTTCTCCTGTTCCTCTTCTTCTCCTTCTCCTGTTGTTCTTCTTCTGTTCTTCTCTTTTTCTTCTTTTATTCCTGTCTTCTGTTCCTTGTTGCTGTTTCTCCATTGATTCCTTCCTGTTTGTCCTTTGAGTCCTTCTTATGTTTCTCCTTTGATTCTTTCTTCTGTTTCTCTTTCGATTCCTTTATTTGTTTCTCCTTTGATTCCTTCTTTTGTTTCTACTTGATTTCCTCCTTGTTTCTCCTTGGATTCCTTCTTTCTTCTTCTTATATTTTTCCTTTGATCCCTTTTCTGCTTCTCCTTGGATCCATTCCTCCATTTCTCATTGGATTCCTTCTTCTGTTTCTCCTTGGATTCTTTCTTCTGATCCTCCTTTGAATCCTGTGGCAGGGGCTATGGACTGTAACCAACTACCGGAGCCCCCCCCCCCCCCCCCCCCCATCCTCATCCGCAAGTGCTGGCACCTCCCTAGCTGATGACTTGAACTCCTTTTATGCTCGTTTCAAGACGGGGAACATTTGATTTGATTCCTTTATTGTCATTCAGACCTTTCGGTCTGAACGAAATTCCGTTGCCTGCAGTCATACACAATAATAATAAATAACAAAACATACAATAAACACAAATTAACATCCACCACAGTGAGTTCACAAAGCACCTCCTCACTGTGATGGAGGCAAAAGTCTTAGTCTATGTCTCTTCCCTCCTTGTTCTCCTGAGACGCTGAGGCGATCCAGGCCGAAGATGCCGCTCTCCAGTCCAGCGGACCTCTGAAGTGATGTCGCCGCTGCCGAAAGCCGGAACGCCGTCTCCGCTCCGAGTCGGCCCGCCACAGCCTCAGCTCTGAGTCGGGCCGCTGCCGAAAGCTGGAACGCCGCCTCAGCGAGTCGGGCCACCGCTGCCTCAGCTCCGAGTCCCGCCGCCTCAGCCCGAGTCCCGCCGCATCAGCTCCGAGTCCCGCCGCCTCAGCTCCGAGTCCCGCTGCCTCAGCTCCGAGTCCCGCAGCCTCAGCTCCGAGTCGGGCCGCTGCCGAAAGCTGGAACGCCGCATCAGCGAATCGGGCCGCCGCCGCCTCAACCCCGAAGTCGGCCAGCCTCGCTTTGTAAGTCCTGGCTGGCTCTGCCTCCGGAGCCTCGAGGTCGGTCGCAGTTGGAGACCGCCAGCTCCGCCATTAGGCCTCAGCGCAGACGGAGGCAGAGAAGGGGGATACGACAAGAAAAAGTCGCATTCCCCCGAAGGAAGAGACAAAAAAACATGTTTCACCCCCCCCCCCCGCACTCATAACACAACCTAATAAACTAAAATTTAACTAAAACAAGATAAAACAAAACAAAAAAAAGTAAAAACAGACGGACTGCAGGCGAGCCGCAGCTGTTCAACAGCGCCGCAACTTCCGGATCACCCCAGGTCTGCCGACTAACGACAATACCGTCAGCGGGCTGGCTATTAAAGCTTAAGGGAGGAATGTGCACACATTCTCGTTGTCCGAGCACGACGTGAGGTCTCTGACATGGGTGAACACGAAGAAAGCTGCAGGCCCCAATGGCATCTAGGGGCGAGTACTTAAGTCCTGTGCTACGCAGCTAGCTCCGGTGCTCACAAAAATATTCAACCTCTCCCTGGACAAGTCCATGGTCCCTACCTGTTTCAAAAGATCCATCAAAAGATCCATCATTGTACCGGTACCTAAAAATGCATCCCCAGCCTGTCTGAATGACTACCATCCGGTGGCCCTCACCACGGTAGTCATGAAATGCTTTGAGAGGCTGGTGAAGAAACACATCTGCGCCTTCCTCCCTCGCAACATGGACCCGTTACAATTCGCATACCGGCCGACCACATCCATGGACGAAGCAGTCTCCCAGGTTCTGCACACCGCTCTCTCTCATCTTGACAGCCAGAAGGGGGGCTACGTGAGGATGCTGTTCATAGACCAGTTCAGCCTTCAACACGATAGTCCCCACCAGACTGGCCGAGAAGCTACTGGATTTGGGGCCCAACACCCCCCTGTGTGCCTGGGTCCTGGACTTTCTCTCCAGGCCCCAGGTAGTCAAGATGGGGGGAAATACATCAAAGTCCCTCACCCTGAGCACAGGATTGCGACCTCAGCCCCCTACTGTACTCCCTGTACACACATGACCGTGTGGCTATGTTCAGCTCCAACTCGATAATCAAGTTTGCTGATGACACTGTGGTGGTGGGCCTGATCTCAGACGAGGATGAGAAGGCCTACCGGGAGGAGGTGGATGATCTGGCACTGGTGTCAGGACAACTGCCTCCTCTTGAACATCAAAAAAACTAATGAGCTGATCGTGGACTTTAGGAGGGCACATCATCTGAGGACGTACACACCATTGAGGATAAATGGGGATACTGTGGTTAGGGTGAGCTGTTTTAAATACCTGGGAGTCCACATCTCTGAGGATATGACATGGACATCACACGCTGCAGCACTCGTAAGTAAGGCAAGACAGCACCTTTACCACCTCAGGCAAGTGAGGAAATTAAGAGTGTCTCTGAGAATCCTCCAATGCTTCTATTCATCGGCTGTGGAAAGCATCCTGTCCGGAAATATCACGATTTGGTTTGGGAACTGCTCTGCCCAGGACAAGAAAGCTCTGCAGAGAGTAGTGCGTTCGGCCAAACGCACTATGGGAACTTCACTCACCCCTCTGCAGGATCTACACATCAGAAGGTGTAACTCCAGAGCAAATAAGATCATGGGAGACCCCTTCCACCCCTGCAACGGACTGTTCCAGCTGCTACGGTCAGGCAAAAGCCTCCGTTGCCATGCTGTGAGAACGGAGAGGTTGAGAATGAGTTTCTTTCCAGAGGCCATTAGGACTGTAAACTCCTATCTCACCAGGGACTAACTTTACTATTCTACTGTTTTAAAAAAAAATGCTGTTTTTTCCTTTTTCCTTCCTCCCACAATATGTAATATGTAAAAGAATATATGATTCTGTTCCATTCTGTTTATAGTTTGATGTTTGTTTGTTTGTTTGTACAAAGTCCGCAAGCATTGCCACTTTTCATTTCACTGCACATTTCATATGTGTATGTGACGAATAAACTTGACTTGACTTCTTCTGTTTCGCCATTGATTCCTTCTTCTGTTTCTCCTTTGAATCCTTCTTGTTTACCCCGTTTCTTTCTTCTGTTTCTCCTTTGATTCCTTCTTGTTTCTCCATTGATTCCTTCTTCTGTTTCTCCTTTGATTCCTTATTTTGTTTCGCCACGGATTCCCTCTTCTGTTTCGCCGTGGATTCTTTCTTGTTTCTTAGTGGATTCATTCTCTACTCAGGGCTCGAGATTAACGGTTGCCCGGGTGTCAATGGCAACTTATAGTCCCGCCCGGCAAAGTCATGCCATTTTGCCCGGCTTGGCAAGCAACCGGGATTTTGGGGTTTTTTCTCCTTTGAAATCTTCTTTTGTTTCTGCTTTGAATATTTTTGTTTCTTCTTTGAATCCTTCTGTTTCTCCTTTGAATCATTGTTTCTCCTTTAATCCTTCTTCTGTTTCTCCTTTGGTTCCTTCTGCTCCTTGTATTAATTCTTCTGATTCTCCTCGTAATCCTTCTGTTCTCTTGTGTTCCTTCTTTTGATTCTCCTTTGCTTCCTTCTTGTTTCTCCTTTGAATCCTTCTGCTTCTCCCAATTCCTTGTTTCTCCTTGGATTCCTTCTTCTGCTTTTCCTTAGATTCCTACTTCTGTATCTCCTTGGACTCCTTTTTCGATTTCTCCTTGGATTCCATCCTCCGTTTCTCCTTGGGTTCCTTCTTCTGTTTCTCATTTGATTCCATCTACTGTTTCTCCTTTGATTTATTCAGTTTCTTCTTGGAATCCCTTTTCTGTTTCTCATAGAAATACTTCTGTTTCTCCATTGATTCCTTCCCTTGTTTCTCCTTTGATTCCTTCTGTTTCTCCTTTGACTCCTTCTTTTGTTCCTCCTTTGATTCCTTCTTCTGAGTTTCTGCTTCCTTCACCTGTTTCTCCTTTGAATCCATCTTGTTTCTTCTTGGATCCCTTCTCCTGTTTGTCCTTTGATTCCTTCTTCTTTCTCCTTTGATTCTTTCTTTTCTTTCTCCTTTAAATTGTTCTTGTTTCTCCTTTAGATTCCTCCTGTTTCTGCTTGGATTCCTTGTTTTTTTTCTGATGATTGTTCCTTCTGTTTCTCCTTGGATTCCTTCTTCTGTTTCTCCTTCAATTCTTCTTCTATTTCTCTTTTGATTCCTTCTCCTGTTTCTTCCTTGATTCCTTCTTCTATTTCACTATTGATTCCTTCATCTGTTTCATCTTTGACTCCTTCTTCTGTTTCTCCTTTGAATCTATCTCGTTGCTACTTTGATTCCTTCTGTTTCTCCTTGGATCCCGTCTTATGTTTCCCCTTTGTCTGTTTCTCCCGGGATCCCTTTTCCCATTTCTCCTTGGATTCCTTCTTCTGTTTCTCCTTTGATTCCTTCTTGTTTCTCCTTTGATTCCTTCCGTTGTTTCTCCTTTGAATCCTTCTTCTTTCTCCATTGATTCCTTCTTCTGTATCACCTTTGATTCCATCTTCTTCTGGTTCTCCTGTGAATCCTTCCGTTTCTCCTTTGATTCCTTCTTCTGTTACTCCTTTGATTCCTTCCTTCCTCCTTTGATTCCTTCTTCTGCTTCGCCTTTGATTCCTTCATCTGCTTCGCCTTTGATTCCTTCTTGTTCGTGCTTTGATTTGATTCCTTCTTGTTTGTCCTTTGATTCCTTCACCTGTGAATCTGTCTGTTTCTCCGTTGAATCCCTTTTCTGTTTCTCATTTGAATCCTTCATCTGTTTCTCCTTGGGTTGCTTCTTCTGTTTCTCCTTGAATTCCTTCATCCTTTTCTCCTTGGATTCCTTCTCCTGTTTCTCCTTTGATTCTTTCTTTCTTATTCTGTTTCTCCTTTGATTTCTTCTTTGAATCACCTTTCTACTATGAATCATTCTGTTTCTCGTTTTACTCCTTCTCCTTTGAACTTCTTCTTTCACCTTTGATTCCTTGCTCTGTTACTCCTTTGATTCCTTCTGTTTCTGCTTGGATTCATTCTTGTTTCTCTTTTGAATTCTTCTTGTTTCTCCTTTGAATCCTTCTTCGATTTCTCCTTTTATTCTTTTTTGTTTTTTCCTTTGATTCTGTTTTTCCTTGGATTCCTTCTTCAATTTCACATTGGGTCCCTTCCTCTGTTTCTCCTTGGATTCCTACTTCTGTTTCTCCTTGGATTCCCTCTTCTGCTTCTCCTTTGATTCCTTGTTGTTTCTCTTTGAATTCTTCTTCTATTTCTCTTTGGATTCCTTCTCCTGTTTCTCATTGGGTTCCTTCTTCTGCTTCTCCTTGGATTTCTTCTTCTGCATCTCCTTGGATTCCTTCTTCAATATCTCCTTAGATTCCTTCCTCTGTTTCTCCTTGGATTCCATCTTCTGTTTCTCCTTTGATTCCTTCAGTTTCTCCTCGGATTCCTTTTTCTGTTTCTCATTTGAATCCTTCATGTTTCTCCTTGGGCTGCTTCTTCTGTTTCTCCTTGAATTCCTTCACCCCTTTCTCCTTGGATTCCTTCTCCTGTTTCTCCTTTGATTCCTTCTTCCTTGTTCTGTTTCTCATTTGAATCATTTTGTTTCTCCTTTGATTTCTTCTCTGAATCACCTTTCTACTGTGAATCATTCTGTTTCTCCTTTTACAGCTTTGGCTGTTTCTTCTTTGAAACCTTCTTCTTTCACCTTTGATTCCTTCTTGTTTCTCCTTTGAACATCTCCTGTTTCTCCTTAGATTCCTTCTGTTTCTCCTTGGACCCCTTTTTATGTTTTTCCCGGGATCCCTTCTTCCATTTCTCCTTGGATTCCGTGTGCTGTTTCTCCTTTGATTCCTTCTGCTGTTTCTCATTTGATTCCTTCTTCTGTTTCACCTTTGATTCATTTTTCTGTTTCTCCCTTGAATCCTTCTTGTTTCTCCGTTGATTCCTTCTGTTTCTCCTTGAATTCATTCTGCTATAACTCTGATTCCTTTTGCTGTTTCTCTTTTGTTTCCTTCTTGATCCTCCTTTCAATCTTTCTGCTTTTTCCTTTGAATTCTTCTACTTCTCCTGGTTCCTTCATCTGTTACTCCTTTGATTCGTTCAGTTTCTCCTTGGATTCCTATTTCTGTTTCTTATTTGAATTCTTCCTCTGTTTCTCCTAGGATTCCTTCTCATGTTTCTCCTTGGATTCCTATTTCTGTTTCTTATTTGAATTCTTCCTCTGTTTCTCCTAGGATTCCTCCTCATGTTTCTCCTTGATTTCCTTCATCCTTTTCTCCTTTGATTCCTTCTTCTGTTTTTTCTTTGATTCCTTCTTCTGTTTTGCCTTTGATTCCTTCTTCTCTTTTTCCTTTGAATCTGTTTCTCCTTTGAATCCTTCTTCTGTTTCTCCATTGATTCCTTCTTCTGCTTCTCCTGTGATTCTTCTTCTGTTTAATTCTCCTTTTAATCTGGCTTGGTTCTCCTTTGATTCCTTCTTATTTCTCCTTAGAATCCTTCTTTAGTTTCTCGCTTGATTTGAATCCTTGTTTCTCTTTTGATTCCTCCAGTTTCTCCTTTGATTCCTCCTGTTTCTGCTTGGATTCCTTCTTGTTTTTTCCTTTGATTCTTTCTTCTTTCTCCTTTGATTCCTTCTTCTGTTTCTCCTTGGATTCCTTCTCCTGTTTCTCCTTTGATTCCTACTTCTGTTTCTCCTTTGATTCCATCTTCTGTTTCTACTTTGATTCCTTCAGTTTCTCCTTTGATTCCTTCTTCTGTTTCTTCTTTGATTGCTTCTTCAGTTTCGCCCCTGATCCCTTCTTGTTTCTCCTTTGAATTCCTTTCTCCTTTGAATCCTTCTTTTTTCTCAATTGATTCCTTCTTGTTTCTCATTGGATTCCTTCTTCTGTTTCTCCTTGAATTCTTTCCTCTGATTCTCCTTGGATTCCTTCATCTGCTTCTGCTTGGATTCCTTCTTGTTTCTCCGTGAACGTTTCTTGTTTCCCCTTGGATTATTTCACCTGTATCACATTATATTCCTTCTTCTGTTCCTCCTTTGATTCCTGCTACTATTTCTCCATTGAATCCTTCTTGTTTCTTCTTTGATTCCTTCTGTTTCTCCTTTGATTCCTTCAACTATTTCTCCATTGATTCCTTCTTCTGTTCACCTTTGATTCCTTCTGTTTCTCCTTTGATTCCTTGTTTCTCCTAGGATCCCTTCTTATGTTTCTCCTTGGACCCCTTCTTCTGTTTCTCCAAGGATCCCTTCTTCCATTTCTCCTTGGATACCTTCTTCCGTTTCTCCTTTGATTCCTTCTTGTTTCTCCTTTGATTCCTTCTTCTGTTTCTCCTTGGATTCCTTCTTCTGTTTCTTCTTTGATTCCTTCTTCTGTTTCACATTTGATTCCTTGTTTCTCCTTTGAATCCGTTGATCCTTTGAATCCTTCTTCTGTTTCTCCATTGATTCCCTCTTCTGTTTCTACTTTGATTACTTCCATTGTTTCTCCTTTGAATCTGTTTTGTTTCTTCTTTGATTCCTAGTTATGTTTTTCCTTGGACCCCTTCTGTTTCTTCTGGGATCCCTTCTTCCATTTCTCCTTGGATACCTTCTTCTGTTTCTCCTTTGATTCCTTCCGCTGTTTATCATTTGATTCCTTCTTCATTTTTCTGTTTCTCCTTTGAATCCATCTTCTTTCTTGTTTGATTCCTTCTTGTTTCTCCTTTGATTCCTTCTTGTCTCTCCGTTGATTCCTTCTTCTGTTTCTCCTTGGATTCCTTCTTTGAATCCTTCTGTTTCGCCCTTGATTCCTTGTTTCTCCTTGGAATCCGTTTCTCCATTGAATCCTTCTTCTGTTCCTCCATTGATTCCTTCGTCTGTTTCTCCCGCGATTCCTTCTTCTGTTTCTTCCTTGATTCTTTCTTTTGTTTCTCTTTGTGAATCCTTCTGTTTCTCCTGGGATCCCCCATTCGGTTACTCCTTGGATTCCTTGGTCTGGTTCTCCTTTGATTCGACCCTTTCTTATTTATCTGTTGCTTCCTTCTTTTGTTCCTATCTAGTTGATTCCTTCTCATGTTACTCCTTTGAATCCTTCTTCTGTTTCTCCTTTGAATTATTCCTGTTTTTCATTTGAACCCTTCTTCTGCTTCTCCTAGGAATCATTCTTCTGTTTCTCCTTGTGTTCCTTCTTCTGATTCTCCTTCGATTGCTTCTTCTGTTTCTATTTGGATTCCTTCTTCTGTTTCTCCTTGGATTCCTTCTGTTTCTCCGTGGATTCCATCTTCTGTTCTTCCTTGGATTCCTTCTGCTTCTCCTTGGATCCCTACTGTTTCTCCTGGGATCTCTTCTTCTGTTTCTCCTTTGATTCCGTCTGCTGTTACTCCTTTGATTTCTTCTTCTGTTACTCCTTTGAATCCTTGTTCTGTTTCTCATTTGATTCCTTGTTGTTTCTCCATTAATTCATTCCACTTTCTCATTTGATTCCTTCTTGTTTCTCCTTCGAATCCATCTCCCGTTTCTCCTTCGATTCGTTTCTCCTTGGATCTATTTTTATGTTTCTCCTTGGACCCCTTCTTATGTTTCTCCCTGGATCTCTTCTTCCATTCCATCTTGGATCTCTTCTTCTGTTTCTCCTTTGGTTCCTTCCGCTGCTTCTCATTTGATTCCTTCTTCTGTTTCGCCTTTGATTCGTTTTTTTGTCTCTCCCTTGAATCATTCTTGTTTCTGCTTTGATTCCTTCTTCTGTATCACCTTTGATTTCTTCTCTGTATCACATTTTACTCCTTCTGTTTCTCCTGTAAATCCTGTTTCTGCATTGATTCCTTCTGTTTCTCCGCGGATTCCTTCGGCTCTTTATCCTTTGATCCTTTTTGCTGTTTCTCCTTTGATTCGTTCTTGATTCTCCTTTGAATTCTTCTGTTTTTTCCTTTGAATCCTGCTTCTCCTGGTTCCTTCTTCTATTTCTCCTTGGATTCCTTCTTCTGCTTCTCCTTGGATTCCTTCTTCTGTTTCTCCTGCGAGTCCTTCTTCTGTTTCTCCTTTCATTCTTTCCATTGTTTCTCCTTTGAATCTGTCTTGTTTCTCCTTTTCCTTCTGTTTCTTCTTGAATCCCTCCTTCGGTTTCTCCTTGGATTCCTTCTTCTGGTTTTCCTTTGATTCGATCCCTTCTTATTTCTTGGTTCCTTCTTTTGTTTCTCTTTTTAAACTATCTTGTTTCTCTTTCAATTCCATCTGTTACTCCTTTGAACCCTTCTACTGTTTCTCCTATGAATACTTGCTTCTCTGAATCTTTCTACTGTTTCTCCTTGTATTCCTTCTTCTGTTTCTCCTTGTGTTCCTTCTGTTTCTCCTTTGATTCCATCATCCGTTTCTCCTTTGATTCCTTCATCTGTTTGTTCTTTGCTTCCTTCTTCTGGTTCACCTTTGATTCTTTGAATCTGATCCTCATTTGAATCCTTCTTCTGTTTCTTAATTGATTATTTCTCCTGTGATTCATTCTTGTGTTTCTCCTTTGATTCCTCCCAATGTTTCATCTTTGAATCCGTCTTGTTTCTCATTTGATTCCTTCTGTTTCTCCTGTGGTTCCTTCTTGTGTTTCTCCTTTTATTCCTTCTACTGGTACTCCTTTGAATCCTTCATCTGTTTCTCATTTGAATCCTTCTTCTGTTTCTCCTTGTATTCCTTCTTTTGTTTCTCCTTGTGTTCCTTCTTCTGTTTCTCCTTGGATTCCTTCTGTTTCTTCTGGGATCCCTTCTGTTTCTCCTGGATCCTTACTGTTTCCCCTGGGATCCCTTCTTCTGTTTCTCCTTTGATTCCATTTACTGTTTCTCCTTTCATTCTTTCTGTTTCTCTTTTGAATCCTTCTTGTTACTCCTTTAATTCCTTCTAGTTTCTCAATTGATTCCTTCTTCTGTTTCTCCTTGGATTCTTTCTTCTTGTCTCCATGGATCACTTCTTCTGTTTCTCCTAGGATCCCTTCTTGTTTCTCCTTGGATTTCTTCTTCTGTTTCCCCTTGGATTCATATTTCTGTTTCTCCTTAGGCTCCATCTTATGTTTCTCCTTGGATTCTTCTTTCTTCTGTTTCTCTGTGGATTCCATCTTCTGTTCCTCCTTGTATTCCTTGTTTCCACAGGGATCCCATCTGTTTCTCCTTGGATCCCCACTGTTTCTCCTGGGATCCCTTCTTCTGTTTCCCCTTTGATTCCATCTGCTGTTTCTCCTTGGATTCCTTCTTCTGTGCCTCGTGTGATTTGTTCTTGTTTCTCCTTGGACTCCTTCTTCTGTTTCTCCTTGGATTCTTTCTTATAGTCTCCATGGATCATTTCTTCTGTTTCTCCTGGGATCCCTTCTTGGTTCTACTTGGATTCCTTCTTCTGTTTCCCCTTGGATTCATATTTCTGTTTCTCCTTAGACTCCATCTTATGTTTCTCTTATTTATTCCTTCTTCTGTTTTGTCTTTGATTAGTTTTTCTGTTTCTCCTTTGAATCCTTCTTCTGTTCCTCCTTGGATTCTTTCTTCTGTTTCTTCTGGGATCCCTTCTGTTTCTCCTTGGATTCCTGTTTCTCCTGGGATCCCTTCTTCTGTTTCTTATGCTGCTTCTCCTTTGATTCCATCTGCTGTTTGTCCTTTGATTCCTTCTTTTATTTTGCCTTTGATTCGTTTTTCTGTTGATCCGTTGTATCCCTCTTGTTTCGCCTTTGAATCATTCTTGTTTCTCCTTTGAATCCTTCTGTTTCTCCTTTAATCCTATTTCTCCTTTGATTCCTTCTTGTTTCCCCTTTGAATCTTCTTCATTTTTTTCCTTTGTATCCTTCTTCTGCTTCTCCAGGTTCCTTCTAGTTTCTCATTGGATTCCTTCTTCTGCTTCACCTTGGAATACATCTGCTATTTCTCCTTGGATTCCTTCTTCGATTTCTCCTTGGATTCCTTACTCCGTTTCTCCTTGGATTCTTTCATGTTTCTCCTTTGATCCCATCATCTGTTTCTCCTTTGATTCTGTCTTTTGTTTCTCCTTTGAAACCTTTTCCTGTTTTTTTCTTCATTAGACCCTTCTTCTATTTCTCCTTGGATCCCTTCTGTTTCTCCTTTGATTCCTTCTGTTTCTCCTTGCATTCCTTTTTCTGTTTCTCGTTTGAATCCTTCTTCTGTTTCTCCTTTGATTCCTTGTTGTTTCTCCTTGAATCCTTCCTTCTGTTTCTCCTTGGATTCCTTCATCCGTTTCTCCTTTGATTCCATCTTCTTTTTCTTCTTTGATTCCTTCTTCTGTGTTGCCTTTGATTCCTTCTTGTTCCTCCTTTGAATCTGTCTCTCCTTTGAATCTATTGTCTGTTTCTCCATTTATTCTGTCTTCTGCTTCTCCTGTGATTCCTTCTTTTGTTTCTCCTTTGATTCCTTCCTTTGTTTCCCGTTAGAATCCGTCTTGTTTCTCCTTTGATTCCTTGTTTCCGCATGGGTCCGTCCTTGTGTTTCTCCTAGGATTCCTTCTTCTGGTTCTCCTTTGATTCAATCCCTTCTTATTTCTCTGTTGCTTCCTTCTTTTGTTTCTCTTTTGATCCTATCTTGTTTCTCCTTTCATTCATTTTACTGTTATTCCTTTGAATCCTTCTTCTGTTTCTATTTGGATTCCTTCTTCTGTTTCTCCTTGGATTCCTTCTGTTTCTCTTTGGATTACATCTTCTGTTCCACCTTGGATTCCTTCTTCTGTTTCTCCATGGATCTCCTTGGGTCTCTTCTGTTTCTCCTGTGATACCTTCTTCTGTTTCCCCTTTGATTCCTTCTGCTGATTCTCCTTTGATTCCTTCTTCTATTTTGCCATTGATTGTTTTTTCTGTTTACCCTTTGATTCCTTCTCCTGTTTTTCCTTTGAATCCTTCTGGTTGCTCCTTTGAATCCTTATTTTTCTCCTTTGTATCCTTCTGTTTCTCCTTTAATCTTTTTATTTCTCCTTTGGTTCCTTCTGTTTCTCCTTGTATTCCTTCTTCTGTTTCTCCTTGTGTTCCTTCTACTGTCTCTCTGAGTCCTTCTTGTTTCTCCTACGGATCCTTCTTGTTTCACCTTTGAATCCTTCTTTTGTTTCTCCTTTGATTTCTTCTTGTTTTTCCTTTGATTCCTTCTTCTGTTTCTCCTTTGAATCCTTCCTCTGTTTTTCCTTTGAATCCGTTCCTCCTTTGATTCCTTCTTCTGTTTGATTCCTTCTTTTTCTCCATTGATTCCTTCTTCTGTTTCTCATTTGATTCCTTCTTTTGTTTCTTTGAATCATTCTGTTTCTCCTTGGATCCCTTCTTCGGTTTCTCCTTGGATTCCTTCTTCTGTTTCTCCCTTGATTCCTTCTTCTGTTTCTCCTTTGAATCCTTCTTGTTTCTCCTGGTATTCCTTCATATGTTTCTCCATGTGAACCACCTTATTCGCCTTTGATTCCTTCTTCTGTTATTCATTGTGTTTCTTCTTCTGTTTCCCCTCTGAATCCTTCTTATTTCTCCTATGAATCCTTCTTAAGTTTCTCATTTGATTTCTTCTTCTAGTGTCTGTGGATCGCTTCTTCTATTTCTCCTGGGACACCTTCTGTTCTTCTGTTTCTCCTTGGATTCCTTCTTGTTTCTTCTGATTCCTTCTTGTTTCTCCATTGATTCTTTGTTTCTCCTTTGATTCTATTCACCTTTGATTCCTCCAGTTTCTTCTTTGATTCCTTCTTCTGTTTCACCTTTGATTCCTTTTTCTGTTTCTTCTTTGATTCCTTATTTTTCCATTAATTCCTTCTAATTCTCCTTTGATTCCACCTTCTGTTTCCCCTTTGGATCCGTCTGTTTCTCCTTTGAATCCTTCTTATATTTCCCCTTGGATCCCTTCTCCTGTTTCTCCTTTGATTCCTTCTTTGATTCCTTCTCCTGTTTATCTTTTGAATCCTTGATTCCCCTTTGAATCCTTCTTGTTTCTCCTTTGAATCCTTATTTTTCTCCTTTGAATCCTTATTTTTCTCCTTTGAATCCCTGTTTCTACTTTGGTTCTTTCTGTTTCTCATTGTTTTCCTTCTTCTGTTTCTCTTTCTATTTTTTCTTGTTTCTCCTTGCATTCCTGCTTCTGTTTTTCATTTGATTCCTTCTGTTTCTCCTTTGATTCGTTCGTGTTTCCCCTTTGATACCTTCTGTTTCTCCTTTGATTCCTTTTCTGTTTTGCCTTTGAATCCTTCTTGTTCGTCCATTGATTTGCTTCCTTCTTATTTCTCCTTTGATTCCTTCTTCTGATTCTCCTTTGATTCTTTCTTCTGTTTCTCCTTTAAATCCGTCTGTTTCTCCTATGAATCCTTCTATTTCTCCTTGGATACCTTCTCCTGTTTCTCCTTTGATTCAGAATCAGAATCAGATTTTATTTCACTGGCCAGGTCAGTCATACAATTAAAAGCAAAAGACTCAAAAACACATTTTAACATGAACATCCACCACATGTGGATCTGTGGATCGCTTCTTCTGTTTCTCCGTGGATCGCTTCTTCTGATTCCCCTTGGATTCCTTCTTCTGTTTCTCCTTGGATTCCATCTTCTGTTCCTCTTTGGATTCCTTCTCCTGTTTCTTCTGGGATCCCTTCTTCTGTTTCTCCTAGCATCCCTTCTGTTTCTCCTTGGATTCCATCTTCTGTTTCTCCTTGGATATCTTCTATTTCTTCTGGGATCCCTTATTCTGCTCCACTTTGGATCCCTTCTGTTTCTCCTAGGATGCCTGCTTCTATTTCTCCTTTGATTCCTTCTGCTGTTTCTCTGATTCAATCTGCTGTTTCTCCTTTCACTTCTTCTGTTTCGCTTTTGATTCATTTTTCTCTTTCTATGAAACGGAATCCTTCATGTTTCTCCTTTGAATCTTTTTGTTTCTCTTTTGAATACTTCTGTTCCTCCTTTGATTCATTCTTCTGTTTCTATTTGGATTCCTACTTCTGTTTCTCCGTGGATTCCTTCTGTTTCTACTTTGACTCCGTCTTCTGTTCCTCGTTGGATTCCTTCCTCTGTTTCTTCTGGGATCCCTTCTAATTGTTCTCCTTGGATACCCTCGGTTTCTCCTGGGATAGCTGCTGCTGTTTCTCCTTTGATTCCTTCTTCTATTTTGCCTTTGATTCATTTTTTCTGTTTATCCTTTGAATTCATCTTGTTTCTCCTTTGAATCCTTACTTTTCTCCTTTAATTCTATTTCTCCTTTGGTTCCTTCTGTTTCTCCTTGTAATCCTTCTTCTGTTTCTCCTTATATTCTTTCTTCTGTTTCTCCTTGTGTTCCTTCTTCTGATTCTCATTTGCTTCCTACTGTTTCTCCTTTGAATCCTTCTTGTTTCTCCTTTGAATCCTTCTTCTGTTTCGCCTTTGATTCCTTCTTCTGTTTCTCCTTTGATTCCTTGTTCTGTTTCTTTGATTCCTTCTACTTTTTCTACTTTGATTCCTTCTTCAGTTTCTCCTTTGATGCCTTCTTTTGTATCTCCTTTGAATCTGTCTTCTTTCCCCTTTGATTCCTTCTTTTGTTTCTCCTTTGAATTATTCTGTTTGCTTGGATCCCTTCTTCGGGTTCTACTTGGATTCCTCTGTCATTCCTTTGAACCCTTCTTCTGTTTCTCCTATGAATCCTTCTGTTTCTCCTTTGAATCCTTCTGTTTCTCCTTGGATTCCTTCTTCTGTTTCCCTATGTGTTCCTTCTTTTGATTCTCTTTTGATTCCTTCTTCTAGTGTCCGTGGATTGCTGATTAGTTTCTCCTGGGACACCCTCCCTTTACTTGGATTCCTTCTTCTGTTTCTGGGATCCCTTCTTCTGCTTCTCCTCGGATCCCTTCTGTTTCTCCTGCAATCCCTTCTGTTTCTCCATTGATTGCTTCTGCAGTTTCTCCTTTGATTCCTTCTTCTGTTTTGCCTTTGAATTCTTCTTGTTCGTCCTTTGATTTGATTCCTTCTTGTTTCTCCTTTGATTCCTTCTTCTGTTTCTCCTTTGATTTCTTCTTAAGTTTCTCTTTGAATCCGTCTATTTCTCCTTTCAAACCTTTGTCTATTTCTCCTTGGACCCTTCTCCTGTTTCTCCCTTGATTCCTTCTTCTGTTTCTCCTTTGATTCCTTCTCCTGATTATCCTTTGATTCTATTCCTTTTGTTTCTCAGATTCCTTCTTCCGTTCCTGCTGTGATTCCTTCTGTTTCTCCTTTGAAATCTTCTTCTGTTTTTCTTTTGATTCTTTATTCTGTTTCTCCTGATTGTTTTCTTGTTTCTCCTTTGATTCCATCTGTTTCACCTTTGATTCCTCTTATTTCTCCTTTGATTCCTTCTTGTTTCTCCTCTGATTCCTTCTTCTGTTTCTCCTTTGATTCCTTCTTCTGTTTCTACTTTGATTCCTACTTCTGTTTCAACTTTGATTCCTTCTTCTGTTTTCCCTATGATTCCTTCTTCGGTTTTGCCTTTGATTCGATTTTCAGTTTCTCCTTTGAATCCCCGTTTCTCTTTCTCCTTTGGTTCCTTCTGTTTCTCGTTGTTTTCCTTGTTTCTCCTTCTATTCTGTTTCTCCTTGTGTTCCTTCTTCTGATTTGCCTTTGATTCCTTCTTCTGTTTCTCCTTTGAATCCTTCTTCATCGTCTTTTTAATCCTTCTTCTGTTACTCCGTTGATTCCTTCTGCTGTTTCTCCTTTGATTCCTTCTTCTATTTCTCCTTTGGATCATTCTTCTGTTGATCCTTTGGATCCTTCCTCTATTTCTCGTTGGATCCCTTCTTCTGTTTCTCCTTGCATTCCTTCTGTTTTTCCTATGATTCCTTCTGTTTCTCCTTTGATTCGTTCTTCTGTTTCTCTGATTCCTTCTGCTGTTTCTCCTTTGATTCCTTCTTCTATTTTGCCTTTGATTCGTTTTTTCTGTTTATCTTTTGAATCCTTGATTCCCCTTTGAATCCTTCTTGTTTCTCCTTTGAATCCTTATTTTTCTCCTGAATCCTTATTTTTCTCCTTTGAATCCCTGTTCCTACTTTGGTTCTTTCTGTTTCTCATTGTTTTCCTTCTTCTGTTTCTCTTTCTATTTTTTCTTGTTTCTCTTTGCATTCCTGCTTCTGTTTTTCATTTGATTCCTTCTGTTTCTCCTTTGATTCGTTCGTCTGTTTCCCCTTTGATACCTTCTGTTTCTCCTTTGATTCCTTTTCTGGTTTGCCTTTGAATCCTTCTTGTTCGTCCATTGATTTGCTTCCTTCTTATTTCTCCTTTGATTCCTTCTTCTGATTCTCCTTTGATTCCTTCTTCTGTTTCTCCTTTAAATCCGTCTGTTTCTCCTATGAATCATATTTCTCCTTGGATACCTTCTCCTGTTTCTCCTTTGATTAAGAATCAGAATCAGATTTTATTTCACTGGCCAGGTCAGTCATACAATTAAAAGCAAAAGACTCAAAAACACATTTTAACATGAACATCCACCACATGTGGATCTGTGGATCGCTTCTTCTTCTGTTTCTCCGTGGATCGCTTCTTCTGATTCCCCTTGGATTCCTTCTTCTGTTTCTCCTTGGATTCCATCTTCTGTTCCTCTTTGGATTCCTTCTTCTGTTTCTTCTGGGATCCCTTCTTCTGTTTCTCCTAGGATCCCTTCTGTTTCTCCTTGGATTCCATCTTCTGTTTCTCCTTGGATATCTTCTATTTCTTCTGGGATCCCTTATTCTGCTCCACTTTGGATCCCTTCTGTTTCTCCTGGGATGCCTGCTTCTATTTCTCCTTTGATTCCTTCTGCTGTTTCTCTGATTCAATCTGCTGTTTCTCCTTTCACTTCTTCTGTTTCACTTTTGATTCATTTTTCTTTTTCTCTGAAACGGAATCCTTCATGTTTCTCCTTTGAATCTTTTTGTTTCTCTTTTGAATTCTCTTCTGTTCCTCCTTTGATTCATTCTTCTGTTTCTATTTGGATTCCTACTTCTGTTTCTCCGTGGATTCCTTCTGTTTCTACTTTGATTCCGTCTTCTGTTCATCGTTGGATTCCTTCCTGTTTCTTCTGGGATCCCTTCTAATTTTTCTCCTTGGATCCCCTCTGTTTCTCCTGGGATACCTGCTGCTGTTTCTCCTTTGATTCCTTCTTCTATTTTGCCTTTGATTCATTTTTTGTTGTTTATCCTTTGAATTCTTCTTGTTTCTCCTTTGAATCCTTCTTGTTTCTCCTTTGAATCCTTACTTTTCTCCTTTGAATCCTTCTGTTTCTCCTTTAATTCTATTTCTCCTTTGGTCCCTTCTGTTTCTCCTTGTATTCCTTCTTCTGTTTCTCCTTTATATTCTTTCTTCTGTTTCTCCTTGTGTTCCTTCTTCTGATTCTCATTTGCTTCCTACTGTTTCTCCTTTGAATCCTTCTTGTTTCTCCTTGGAATCCTTAATTTTCTCCTTTGAATCCTGTTTCTCCTTTAATTCTATGATTCTCCTTTGGTTCCTACTGTTTCTCCTTGTATTCCTTCTTCTGTTTCTCCTTATATTCTTTCTTCTGTTTCTCCTTGTGTTCCTTCTTCTGATTCTCATTTGCTTCCTACCGTTTCTCCTTTGAATCCTTTTTGTTTCTCCTTTGAATCCTTCTTGTTTCTCCTTTGAATCCTTCTTTTGTTTCGCCTTTGATTCCTTGTTCTGTTTCTCCTTTGATTCCTTGTTCTGTTTCTTTGATTCCTTCTACTTTTTCGCCTTTGATTCCTACTTCTGTTTCTCCTTTGATGCCTTCTTTTGTATCTCCTTTGAATCTGTCTTGTTTCTCCTTTGATTCCTTCTTTTGTTTCTCCTTTGAATTATTCTGTTTCAGCTTGGATCCCTTCTTCGGAGTCTACTTGGATTCCTCTGTCATTCCTTTGAACCCTTCTTCTGTTTCTCCTATGAATCCTTCTGTTTTCTCCTTTGAATCCTTCTTGTAGTGTCCGTGGATCGCTGATTAGTTTCTCCTGGGACACCCTCCCTTTACTCCTTGGATTCCTTCTTCTGTTTCTGGGAACCCTTCTTCTGCTTCTCCTCGGATCCCTTCTGTTTCTCCTGCAATCCCTTCTGTTTCTCCATTGATTGCTTCTGCAGTTTCTCCTTTGATTCCTTCTTCTATTTTGCCTTTGATTTGATTTCTGTTTCCCCTTTGAATCCTTGTTGTTTCCCCTTTGAATCTGTTTCTCCTTGTGATCCTTCTTCTGTTTCGCCTTTGAATCATTCATCTGTTACTCCTTTGCTTCCTTCTGCTGTTTCTCCTTTGATTCCTTGTTTCTTCTTGGATTCCTTCTTGTTCTCCGTTCGATTCATTCTTCTGTTTATTCTTTGAATCCTTCTTCTGTTTCTCCTTGGATTCCTTCTTGTTTCTCCTTTAAATCCTTCTGTTTTGCATTTGAATCCTTCTTGTTTGTTCTTTGATTCGATTCCTTCTTGTTTCTACTTTGATTCCTTCTTCGGATTCTCCTTTGATTCCTTCTTTTGTTTCCCCTTTGATTCCTTCTTCTGTTTCTCGTTGGATTCCTTCTTGTTTCTCCTTTGATTCCTTCTTCTGTTTCTCCTTCGATTTCTTCTTAAGTTTCTCCTTTGATTTCCCTTTGAATCCGTCTATTTCTCCTTTCAAACCTTCGTCTATTTCTCCTTGGACCCTTCTCCTGTTTCTCCCTTGATTCCTTCTGTTTCTCCTTTGATTCCTTCTCCTGGTTATCCTTTGATTCTATTCCTTTTGTTTCTCAGATTCCTTCTTCCGTTCCTGCTGTGATTCCTTCTGTTTCTCCTTTGAAATCTTCTTCTGTTTTTCTTTTGATTCTTTATTCTGTTTCTCCTGATTCCTTCTTGTTTCTCCTTTGATTCCTTTACTCCTTTGATTCCATCTGTTTCACCTTTGATTCCTCCTATGATTCCTTCTTGTTTCTCCTCTGATTCCTTCTTCTGTTTCTCCTTTGATTCCTTCTTCTGTTTCTACTTTGATTCCTACTTCTGTTTCAACTTTGATTCCTTCTTCTGTTTCCCCATAATTCCAAGTGCAACCCATCCTTTCTGTACAGGTCCCACCTTCCCCAAAAGAAGTCCCAATGATCCAGAAACTTGAATCCCTTGTCTCTGCACCAGTCTTTCAGCCACGCATTTATCCTCCACCTCGCTCAATTCCTACTCTCACTGTCGCGTGGCACAGGCAGTAATCCTGAGATTGTTACCTTTTTGGTCCTTTTCCTTAACTCTCCTTGGTTCTCCTTTGATTCTTCTGTTTCTCCTTTGATTCCTTCTTCTGCTTCTCCTTTGATTCCTTCTTCTGTTTCTCCTTTGATTCCTTCTGTTTCTTCTTTGAGTCCTCGTTTCTCCTTTGATTCCTTATGTTGCTCCTTTGATTCCGTCTTCTACGACTCCTTTGATTCCTTCTTCTTCTTTTCCTTTGATCCCTTCTGGTTATCCTGATACCTTCTTCTGGTTATCTACTGATTCTATTCCTTCTGTTCCTCCTTGGATTCCTTCTTCTCTTTCTTCTGGGATCTCTTCTTTTGTTTTTCCTTTGATTCCTTCTGCTTCTCCTTTGATTCCTTCTGCTGTTTTTCCTTTGATTCCTTCTATTTTGCCTTTGAATCCTTATTTTTCTCCTTTGAATCCTTCTGTTTTTCCTTTAATCCTATTTCTCCTTTGGTTCCTTCTGTTTTTCCTTGTATTCCTTCTTCTGTTTCTCCTGATATACTTTCTTCTGTTTCTCCTTGTGTCCCTTCTTCTGATTCTGATTCCTTCTCCTGTTTCGCCTTTGAATCCTTCTTGTTTCTCATTTGAGCCCTGTTTCTCCTTTGATTCATTCTACTGTTTCTCCTTTGATTTCTTCTGTTTCTCCTTTGAATCCATTTCTCCTGTGATTCCTTGTCCTGTTTCTTTGATCATTCTTATTTTTCTCATTTGATTCCTTCTTCCTTTTCTCCTTTGATTCCTTATTTTGATTCTTTGAATCTGTCTTGTTTCTCCTTTGATTCCTTCTTCTGCTTCTCCTTTGATTCCTTCTTTTTTTCTCCTTTGAATCACTCTTTCTCCTTGGATCACTTCTTCGGTTTCTCCTTGGATTGCTTCTTCTGTTTCTCCTTTGAATCCTTCTGTTTCTCCTTTAATCCTTCTTCTGTTTCTCATTTGGTTCCGTCTGCTTCTCTTTGTTTTCCTTCTTCTGCTTCTCCTTTTATTCTTTCTTCTGTTTCTGCTTGTGTTCCAACTTCTGATTCGCCTTTGATTCCTTCTTCTGTTTCTCCTTTGAATCGTTCTTCTGTTTCTCCGTGTTCCTTCTTGTGATTCTCCTTTGATTCAATCTACTGTTACTTCTTTGAATCCTTGTTTCTCTTTTAAATTCTTCTTGTTTCTCCTTGGATTCCTTCTTCTGTTTCCCCCTTGATTGCTTCTGCTGTTTCTCGTTTGATTCCTGCTTCTGTCTCTCCTTTGATTCTTTATTGTTTCTCCTTTGATGCCTTCTTGTTTCTCGTTTGAATCCTTGGTTCTCCTTTGATTCTTCTGTTACTCCTTTGATTCCTTCTTCTGCTTCTCCTTTGATTCCTTCTTCTGTTTCTCCTTTGATTCCTTCTATTTCTTCTTTTAGTCCTCGATTCTCCTTGGATTCCTTATGTTACTCCTTTGATTCCATCTTCTGCGACTCCTTTGATTCCTTCGTCTGCTTTTCCTTTGATCCCTTCTGGTTATCCTCTGATACCTTCTTCTGGTTATCTACTGATTCTATTCCTTCTGTACCTCCTTGGATTCCTTCTTCTGTATTCTTTCATCTGTTTCTCCTTGTGTTCCAACTTCTAATTCGCCTTTGATTCCTTCTTCTGTTTCTCCTTTGAATCATTCTTGTTTCTCCATTGAATCTTTTCTCTTTTTTTCCTTTTCTTATCTTTCTCTTATGAATCCTTCTGCTGTTTCCCTTTTGATTCCTTCTGCTGTTTCTCCTTTGATTCCTTCTTCTATTTTGCCTTTGATTCGATTTTCTGTTTATCCTTTGAATCCTTCTGTTTCTCCTTTGAATCCGTCTTGTTTCTCCTTTGAATCCTTCTGTTTCTCCTTTGAATCCTTTTGTTTCTCCTTTAATCCTTTTTCTGTTTCTCCTTTGGTTCCATCTGTTTCTCCTTGTTTTCCTTCTTGTTTCTCCTTGTGTTCCTACTTCTGATTCGCCTTTGATTCCATCTTGTTTCTCCTTTGAATCATTCTTCTGTTATTCCTTTGATTCATTCTTCTGTTTCTCCTTTGATTCGTTCTTGTTTCTCCCTTTAATTCCTTCTTCCGTTTATCTTTTAAATCCATCTTCTGTTTCTCCTCTGATTCCTTCTTCTGTTTCTCGTTGGATTCCTTCTTCTGGTTTGCCTTTAAATCCTTCTTTGAATTGAATTGAATTGAATTGAATTGAATTGAAATTGAATTGAATTGAAAAAATTTATTGTCATTCAAACCTAGGTTTGAACAAAATATCATTTCTACAGTTTTTTACATTACAAACGAATCCAAGACCCACACTTAACACAGTTTACATAAACATCCATCACAGTGAGTCTCCAACATCTCCTCACGGTGATGGAAGGCAAAGTCTTTATCCCTTCCCTTTGTTCCTTCTCCCGTGGTCCAGCAGTCCAACTGTAGTGTCGAGGCGAACTGGGGCTCCGATGTTAAAGCCCCCGGCGGGCGATGGTAAGTCCTGAGGACGTTTAAACCACGCGGGGCGATGTTAGGCCCCGGCTCCATATCCTTTAAACCCGTGATTCCAGCGGGAGAAGTCGCCGTTGCGGAGCTCGGAAAAGCGATGTCCCACCAGGGACTTGGAACTCCCGATGTTCCCGTCCACCGGGTCTGCGGCCGGTGCCTCCAAACTCCAAAGTCGGGTCACAGCTGCACGCCACCACAGCTCTTCCCGCTCCGAAGTTGGCCAGCTCTGCAATCTCAGTTCCGCAGGCTCTGCAACTGGAGCCCTCAGGTTAGTCCCGGCCGGAGTTTGCCGCCGGCTCCACGATGTTAGGCCCAACGACATCCGAGACCTGACAGGGAATAGTCGGGTCCCCGCACAGGGAAGAGATTTAAACGGTTTCCCCCACAGCCCCCCCAACCCCCACATATACACAGCTAAAAAATAAAAATAAAAACTAACTCAAGACATACATTTAACAAGACAAAAATAAAAGTAGTTGAGCCGCTGCCGCTAGCCGCCGCCACTCACTTGTTCGCCACTCACGCCGCCATCTCATGTTCGTCCTTTGATTTGATTCCTTTGATTCTTGTTTCTCCTTTGATTCCTTCTTCTGTTTCTCCTTTGACTTCTTCTATTTCTCCTTTGAATCTGTTTCTCCTTTGAATCCGTCTTCTATTGCTCGTAGGGTCCCTTCTCCTGTTTCTCCTTTGATTCCTTCTTCTGTTTCTCCTTTCATTCTTTTTCCTGGTTATCTTTTGATTCTATTCCATCTGCTTCTCATTAGATTCCTTCTTCTGTTCCTCCTGTGATTCCTTCTTCTGTTCCTCATTTGATTCCTTTTTCTTTTTCTCCTTTGAATCCTTCTTCTGCTTTTCCTTTGATTCCTTCTTCTGTTTCTCCTTTGGTTGTTTCTCCTTTGATTCCATCTGCTTCACCTTTGATTCCTCATGTTTCTCCTTTGATTCCTTCTTCTGTTTCTCCTTTGATTCCTTCTGTTTGTCCTTTGATTCCTCTGTTTCTCCTTTGAAACCTTCTTGTTTCTCCTTTGAATCCCTCTGTTTCTACTTTGGTTCTTTCTGTTTCTCATTGTTTTCCTACTTCTGTTTCTCTTTTTATTCTTTCTTGTTTCTCCTTGGGTTCCTTCTGATTATCCTTTGATTTATTCCTTGTTTCTCCTTAGATTCCTTCTGTTCCTCATGTGATTCATTCTTCTGTTCCTCACTTGATTCTTTCTTCTGTTTCTCATTTGAGTCCTTCTTGTTTCTCGTTTGAATCCTACTTGGTTCTCCTTTGATTCTTCTGTTTCCTCTTTGATTCCTTCTGCTGCTCCTTTGATTAATTATTTTGCTTCTCCTTTGATTCCTTCTTCTGATTATCCTTTGATTCCTTCTTCTGGTTATCCTTTGATTCTATTCCTGTTTCTCCTTTGATTCCTTTTTTTGTACCTCATTTGAATCCTTCTTCTGTTTCTCCTTTGATTCCTTCTTCTGTTTCTCCTTTGATTCCTTCTTTTTCTTCTTTGATTCCTTCTTTGATTCCTCGGTTCTCCTTTGATTGCTTCTTCTGTTTCTTCTTTCATTCCTTCTTCTTCTTCCTTTGTTTTCTTCATGTTTCTCCTTTGATTCCTTCCTGTTTCTCCTTTGATTCCATCTTGTTTCTGCTTGATTCCTTCTTCTACTTCTTTGATTCGTACTTCTGCTTCTCCTTTGATTCCTTCTTCTGTTTCTCCTTTGATTCCTGCTTCTGTTTCTCCTTTGATTCTTTATGTTCTGTTTCTCCTTTAATTCCTACTCTTGATTATCCTTTGATTCTATTCCTTCTGTTTCTCCGAGATTCCTTCTTCTGTTCTTCATTTGATTCATTTTTCTGTTGCTCCTTTGAATCCTTCTTGATTCCCCATTGCATCCTTCTTCTGTTTCTCTTTTGAATCCTCCTTCTGTTTCTCTTTTGATTCTTTCTTCTCTCCCTTGATTCCTTCTTCTATCTCCTTTAAATCCTTCTTGTTTCTTGTTTGAATTCTTCTTGGTTCTCCTTTGATTCTTCTGGTTCTCCTGATTCCTTGTTTCTCCTTTGATTCCTTGTTTCTCCTATGATTCCATCTGTTTCTCCTTTGATTACTTCTTCTGTTTCTTTCTCCTTTCCTTCTTCTGTTTCACCTTTGATTTTTTTCTTCTGTTTCTCCTTTGTATTCCTTGTTTCTCCTATGATTCCTTCTTGTTTCTCCTTTGATTCCTTCCTGTTTCTCCTTTGATTCCTTCTTGTTTCTCATTTAATTCTGTCTTCTGTTTCTCGTTGGATTCCTTATTCTGTTTCTCCTTGGATTTCTCTGTTTCTCTGTGGATTCCTTCTTGTTTCTCCTTGTGTTCCTTGTTTCTCCTTTGATTTTTTCTGTTTCTCCTTTGATTCCATCTTCTGCTACCTTTGATTCCTTCTTCTGTTTCTTCTTTGATTCCTTTTCCTGGTTATCCTCTGATTCTATTCCATCTGTTTCCCATTAGATTCCTTCTTATTTTCCTCCTGTGATTCCTTCTTCTATTCCTCATTTAATTCCTTTTTCTTTTTCTCCTTTGAATCCTTATTCTGTTTTTCCTTTGATTCCTTCTTCTGTTTCTCCTGATTCCTTCTTGTTTCTCCTGATTCCTTCTTCTGTTTCTCCTTTGATTCCTTCTGTTTGTCCTTCGATTCCTCTGATTTTCCTTTGAATCCTTCTTCTGTTTCCCCTTTGATTCCTTCTTCTGTTTCTCCTTTGATTCCTTCTTCTGTTTTGCCTTTGATTCGATTTTCTTGTTTCTCTTTTGATTCCTTCTTCTGTTTCTCCTTGGATTCCTTCTGTTCCTCATGTGATTCCTTCGTATGTTCGTCATTTGATTCCTTTTTCTGTTTCTCATTTGAATCCTTCTGTTTCTCCTTAGATTCCTTCTTCTGATTCGCCTTTGATTCCTTCTTCTGTTTCTCCTTTGAATCCTTCTTGGTTCTCCTCTGAATCCTTCTTCTGTTTCATTTTTGATTCCTTCTTCTTCTGTTTCTCCTTGGATTCCTTCTGTTCCTCATGGGATTCCTTCTTCTGTTCCTCATTTGATTCCTTTTTCTGTTTCTCATATGAATCCTTCTGTTTCTCCTTAGATTCCTTCTTCTGATTCGCCTTTGATTCCTTCTTCTGTTCCTCCTTTGCATCCTTCTTCTGTGTATGATTTGATTCCTTCTGTTTCTTCTTTGATTCCTCGTTTCACCTTTGGTTCCTTCTTGTTTCTCCTTTGAAACCCTCTGTTTCTCCTTCGGTTCCTTCTGTTTCTCATTGTTTTCCTTCTGTTTCTCCTATTCTTTATTGTTTCTCCTTGTGTTCCTTCTTCTGATTCGCCTTTGATTCCTTCTTCTGTTTCTCCTTTAAATCCTTCTTGCTTCTCCTTTGAATCCTTCTTCTGTTCCTCCTTTGAATCCTTCTTCTGTTCCTCCTTTGATTCCTTCTTCCGTTTCTCCTTTGATTCCTTCTTGTTTCTCCTCTGAATCCTTCTTGTTTCTCGTTTGAATTCTTCTTGGTTCTCCTTTGATTCTTCTGTTTCTCCTGATTGTGGTACCGACGCCTAACGGCAGCGGCTCGACTACAGTCGTCTGTCTTTTTTTATTTTTGTCTTGTTAAATGTATGTCTTGAGTTAGTTTTTATTTTTATTTTTTTAGCTGTGTATATGTGGGGGGTGGTGGGGGGCTGTGGGGGAAACCGTTTAAATCTCTTCCCTGTGCGGGGACCCACTATTCCGTCGGGTCTCGGATGTTGTTGGGCCTAACATCGTGGAGCCGGCGGCGACCTCCGGCCGGGACTAACCTGAGGGCTCCAGTTGCAGAGCCTGTGGAACTGACATCGCGGAGCTGGCCAACTTCGGAGCGGGAAGAGCTGTGGTGGCGTGCGGCTGCGACCCGACTTTTGGAGTGGACGGGAACATCGGGAGCTCGCAGGTCCCTGGTGGGAGACCGCTTTTCCAAGCTCCGTAACGGCGACTTCTCCCGCTGGAATCGCGGGTTTAAGGACATGGAGCCGGGGCTTAACATTGCCCGGCGTGGCTTAAACGGCCTCAGGATTTACCATTGCCCGCCGGGGGCTTTAACATCGGAGCCCCAGTTCGCCTCGACACTGCAGTTGGACTGCTGGACCACGGGAGAAGGAACAAAGGGAAGAGATAAAGACTTTGCCTTCCATCACAGTGAGGAGATGTTGGAGACTCACTGTGATGGATGTTTATGTAAACTGTGTTAAGTGTGGGTCTTGGATTGTTTTGTAATGTAAAAAACTGTAGAAATGATATTTCGTTCAAACCTAGGTTTGAATGACAATAAATTGCATTCCATTCTATTCTATTCCTTCTTGTTTCTCCTTTGATTCCATCTGTTTCTCCTTTGATTACTTCTTCTGTTTCTCCTTTGATTCCTTCTTCTGTTTCACCTTTGATTCTTTCTTCTGTTTCTCCTTTGCTTCCTTCTTCTGTGTATTATTTGATTCCTTCTGTTTCTTCTTTGATTCCCTGTTTCACCTTTGGTTCCTTTGTTTCTCCTTTGATTCCTTCCTGTTTCTCCTTTGATTCCTTCTTCTGTTTCTCTTTTGATTCCTTCTTCTGTTTCTCTTTTGATTCCTTCTGTTCCTCATGTGATTCCTACTTCTGTTCATTTGATTCCTTTTTCTGTTTCTCATTTGAACCCTTCTGTTTCTCCTTTGATTCCTGCTTCTCCTTTCTCCTTTGATTTCTTCCCGTTTCTCCTTTGATTCTTTCTTCTGTTTCTCCTTTGTATCCTTCTTCAGTGTATCATTTGATTCCTTCTGTTTCTTCTTTGATTCCTCGTTTCACCTTTGGTTCCTTCTGTTTCTCATTGTTTTCCTTCTACTGTTTCTCCTTCTATTCTTGATTGTTTCTCCTTGTGTTCCTTCTTCTGATTCGCCTTTGATTCCTTCTTCTGTTTCTCCTTTGAATCCTTCTTGCTTCTCCTTTCAATCCTTCTTCTGTTCCTCCTTTGATTCCTTCTTTTGTTTCTCCTTTGATTCCTTCTTCCGTTTCTCCTTTGATTCCTTCTTGTTTGTCCCTTGGATTCCTTCTTCTGTTTATCCTTTGGATCCTTCTTCCATTTCTCATTGGATTCCTTCTTCTGCTTCTCTTTGGATTCCTTCTTCTGTTTCCCCTATGATTCCTTCTGATACTCCTTTGATTCCTTCTGCTCCTCCTTAGATTTCTTCTGTTCCTCATGTGATTCCTTCTTCTGTTCATTTGATTCCTTTTTCTGTTTCTTATTTGAATCCTTCTGTTTCTCCTTTGATTCCTGCTTCTTTCTCCTTTGATTCCTTTCATTTCTCCTTTGATTTCTTCCCGTTTCTCCTTTGATTCCTTCCTGTTTCTCCTTTGATTCCATCTGTTTCTGCTTTGATTCCTTCTTCTACTTCTTTGATTCCTTCTTCTGCTTCTCCTTTGATTCCTTCTTCTTCTGCTTTTCCTTTGATACCTTCTCCTGGTTATCCTTTGATTCTATTCCTTCTGTTTCTCCTTAGATTCCTTCTTCTGTTCCTCATTTGATTCATTTTTCTGTTGCTCCTTTGAATCCTTCCTGATTCCCCATTGTATCCTTCTTCTGTTTCTCTTTTGATTCCTCCTTCTATTCCTCCTTTGATTCTTTCTTCTGTTTCTCCCTTGATTCTTTCTTGTTTCTCCTTTGAATCATTTTTGTTTCTCGTTTGAATCCCCCTTGGTTCTCCTTTGATTCTTCTGTTTCTCCTGATTCCTTCTTGTTTCTCCTTTGATTCCTTGTTTCTCCTTTGATTCCATCTGTTTCTCCTTTGATTACTTCTTCTGTTTCACCTTTGATTCTTTCTTCTGTTAATCCTTTGCATCCTTCTTCTGTGTATCATTTGATTCCTTCAGTTTCTTCTTTGATTCCTCGTTTCTCCTTTGATTCCTTCCTGTTTCTCCTTTGATTCCTTTTCTGTTTCTCTTTTGATTCCTTCTTCTGTTTCTCCTTGGATTTCTTCTGTTTCACCTTGGATTCCTTCTTGTTAACCCTTGGGTTCGTTATTCTGTTTCTCCTTGGATTCCTTCTTGTTTCACCTTGGATTCTTTGTTTCTCCTTTGATTCTTTCCGTTTCTCCTTTGATTCCATTTTCTGCGACTCCTTTGATTCCTTCTACTCCTTTTCCTGTTTCTGCTTTGAATCCCTCTTGTTTCTCATTTGATTTCTTCTTCTCTGATTCCTTCTTGTTTCTCCTTTGATTTCTTCTGTTTTTCCTTTGATTCCTTTTCCTCCTTTGATTCCTTCTTCTTTTTCTCCTTTGATCCTTCTTCTACTTCTCCTTAGATTCATTTTTCTGTTTCTCTTTTGATTCCTTCTTCTGTTTCTCCTTTGATTCCTTCTTTTGTTTCTCCTTGGATTTCTTCTTCTGTTTTTCCTTGGATTTCTTCCTCTGTTTCTTGGATCCCTGCTTCTCCTTAAATTTCTTCTTGTTTCTCCTTGGATTCCTTGTTTCTGCTTTGATTCCATCATGTGACTCCTTTGATTCCTTTTTCTGCTTCTCCGTTGATTCCTTCTTTTGCTCCTTTGATTCTTTCTGTTCCTTTGATTCCCTCTGTTCCTCGTTTGATTCCTTTTTCTGTTTCTCCTTTGTGTCCTTCTTGTTTCTCCTTTGATTCCATCTTTGCTTTCTCCTTTATTTCTTTCTCGTTTCTGCTTTGATTTCTTCTTCTGTTTCTCCTTTGATCCCTTCTTCTGTTCCCCCTTGGATCCCTTCTTCTGTTTCTCCTTGGATTCCTTTTACTGTTTCTCCTTTTATTCCTTCCTCCTGTCTCTCCTTTAAATCCTTCTTCTGTTTCTCATTTGAATCCTTCCTGATTCTCCTTTGATTCTTCTGTTTCCATTTTGATTTATTCTTCTGTTTCTTCTTTGATTCCTGATTTGTTTCGCCTATGATTCCTTCTGGTTTCTCCTTTCATTTCATCTTCTGTTACTCCTGTCATTCCTTCTTCTTTTTCTCCTTTGATCCCTTGTTCTCTTTCTCCTTTGAGTCCTTCTTCTGTTTCCCATTTGATTCCTTCTGTTTCTCCTTTGATTCCTTCTTCTTTCTCCTTGGAATCCATCTTGTTTCTCCTTGAATTCCTTCTTTTGTTTCTCCTTGTATTCTTTCTTCTGTTTCTCCTTGGATTCCATCTTATGTTTCTCCTTGGATTCCTTCTGTTTGTGTTTGGATTCCTTCTTCTGTTTCTCTTGGATTCCTTCTTCTGTTTCTCCTTTGATTCCTTCTTGTTTCTCCTTGAATTAATTATTTTGTTTCTTCTTCTGCTTCTCATGTTCTATTCCTGTTTCTTCTTCTGTTCTCCTTCTCCTAGTTCTTCTTATCTATTCCTATTTCTTCTTCATCACCTGTTTCTTCTTCATCACCTGTTTCTTCTCCTCCTGATTCATGGCTGCACTTAAGATAAGTCATCCTGAAGGGCTTATTCAATGAGGAAATATGAGCACAGCAGCTAATTTTAACACACTTGCTGCTGAGTTAGAAAACTGTTGGTTCATGATCTTCTTGAGTCTCAAAACACCAATGCAATATTGGAAGTTGTCAGTAGTTACATGCTCTGTATATAAAATATACTCTGCATGTTCTCTCATGTGATTGCACAATTACTTACAACATTATTTCAAACAGGAGCAGAGTAGCTACCTCTTCAACCAAGAAGAGCCAAGTCAATGAAATAATGAAAATCTTGGTTACACCAGCATCACAGGTACATAGATACAAACAACATACATTATACATAAAGTTACAAATAAAATTCTGTAAAAAGTGTGGCGTTGGGGGAACGATGCTGGGTTCGTCAGTGACCACAGCGATATCTGCAATATGGTGAAACCACATGGTTTATTCTATTTACAGTACTAAGAAAGTCTAGGGTTGTATGGGGGCACTGCCGTCAGAGTGCATGTGTGATGACGCTGGCTATTTAAGGCTTATCTCAAAAGCTTCATTCTGGTTTTCAAAGGAGGTTCGGCCATCTCAGGCTTCTTCCTGCAGTTCGCTGTAAGAGGAGTAAAGCCCCTGTCCCACTAGCCTGAGTTACTCACAAATTCTCCTGAGTTTTCCGCTTGATTCAAACTCGGAGAATTACGGTAATCGCCAGTCGTAGGTACTCGGGGCTAATTTTTTTACTCGTGGACATTTTTCACCATGCTGAAAAAACGTCCCGACTTACCTGATGCCCCGAGTACCTACGGCTGGCATTACGAGCCTCTACGAAATATCTACGGACTCCTACGGCCTCGCTACGGACATTCTCCGAGTTTGAATCAAGGGGAAAACTCGGGAGAATTCGCGAGTAACTCGGGAAAGTGGGACAGGGGCTTTACTGACGGTACAGGTTTCTTTCTGGCAGCTCAGCTTTGAGCTTGGAAAGGCGATGCTGGCAGTCTCTTGATTTTCCTGACAATCTCTGCCTATGTGCGTGCGCATGCGTGTGAGCACAACCTCTCATTCTATGGGGCAGAAAGGAGTTCTGCCGTATCTCGCTTGCCCTGGCCACTCAGACTCAGGCTCAAGTTGAGACTGGCTGTCCAGAGCTTTTTTCCCGGCAGTGGTCTCTGTCGACCTTTTTTCTTCCTCTTCTATTTCTTCTTCTTTCTATTTCTTCTTCTTTCTTCTTCTGCTGTTTCTTTGATTCCTTCTTCTGTTTCTTCTTCTCATTCTGGTTCTTCTGCTCCTCCGGTTCTTCTCGTTTCTTAATTTCTTGTGTCTTCTTCTCCTCTTGTTCTTCTTCTTCTCCTGTTCTTGTGTTGTTTCTTCTCCTGTTCTTGTTGTGGTTCTTCCCTTCCTATGAGAATTATATTCTTCTTGTTTCTGTTTCTTATTGTTCTTGTTCTTTTATTCCTATTTCTCCCTTTTTCTTCTGTTTCTTCTTCATCAGCTGTTTCTTCTCCTCCTGACTGTTTCTTATTATTCGGTTTTATCTGTTCCCCTGTTCCGTCTCTTGCTTCCGTTTCTTCTGCTTCTTCTCGCTCCTCTGTCTACCAACACTTTATGGTTCTTTTTGGAGTTGCCGCATCCGTCAGAATCTGTAGACAGGAAGAAGCACAACCATGTGGTCAGCTTTTCCGAAGTGCAGGTGAGGGATGGAATGGTAAGATTTTCTGATTATGGTGTAGCAGCGGTCAAGTGTATTGGCTACTCTGGTGATGATGGTAACATGTTCATGGTAGCTCAACAGACTTCAGCAAGGTGGCCTAGTTGAAGACTCTACCGATGATGTGAAAGGCATCAGGATACAACGTATCGTACTTGTTGATCACGGCTCTCAATTCTTTAGTGCTTGCTTGATGTCTGCTTGAAGCAGGAGGAAGACTGTAGTCAAGGTAATGGCGGCGGACTCTCATGTTCGGGAGAACGGTCGGTGCTTAACCGTCAGATGTTCCAGGTCAGGGGAGCAGTCATGGAATAAGACTGACATGTCTGCGCACTACGACGAGTTTCCATGACAGATACAATTCCATTGCTCAAGGCACAGCATCTTACCTCTTTTCTATGTAATTACAGCACATAGATCGCAACATTGTAATCAACAATTTCAGGTAACCAGCCTTTCCTGCTGATATTGGAACTACCAATGTGATGCAGAGCGATGTAAAGGAGGTGGAGGAGTTGCACTACTACTCACAGCTGCACTTAAAGAGAGGACAGCTGGGAGGCTCATCCAGTGAGGAAATATGGGTAGAGCTCAAAAATAAGAATGGTGCATTCACTATGATGGGATTATACAATAGCCTCCCTAAAGACAGCAGGAAACAGAGGAACAGAAATATTGGCAGATCATGGTAAGATGTGAAAGCAATGGGATTGTTTGTAGTGGTTAACTTTAATTTGAACAATATTAACTAGGATTTCTTTAGTGTTACAATCTTAGATGGAACATAATTTGTTAGGTGCATCATGGATGGATTCTTGAAACAATACATAGCTAGTTAAATATATTAATACTTGAATCCCAATTAAATCCCAAGATATATTATACATACAGCAAAAAAAAGAGGGTATCTAAGGAGCAGATAGGATTACTCAAGGACAACGGAGAGAATTTATGTCTGGAGACAGAGGGAGTGGACCAGGTATTGAGTGCCCTGCATTGGTCTTCACCAAGCGAAAGGGCATAGAGAATAGTGAAATTAAGGAGTACGCTGATATTCTTGGCCCTGTTGATATCGAGGAGGAGGATGTTTGGGTCTCCTGAAGAACATTGCGATGTGTAAGTCCCAAAGGCCTGTTGGGATCCATTCCAGATTATTGAGAGAGGTGAGATGTTGCGGGTGCCTCGACAGATATTTTTATATTCTCTTTACCTAAAAGTATTAGCTACTGTAAAAAACATTGGGCAAACAATGTTCACAAAATTCATACACACCCCCAACTGAAGTCCCAGCCTAACACTGGGAATGGCTGGGGAAAGTTCTGGGGACTTACTTGACTCTAGGTCTCCCACCATTCAACAAAGAGGAATTTGCTGAGAAGAATATACTCAGGGAAGAGAGATTAAATTAATTGAAGGAAAGGTTAGAGAGAGTTCAGGAACAATTGTTTTATTCAGTTAAAGATTTAGAACTCAACTCTCGGTAAGAATAAAGGAAGTAGTAAACCATCACATCTAAAAAGTGTCTGTATGAGAAATTGAAAAGTTGCAATGTGCTATGAACTAAAAGCCAGGAAATAGGATCAATCAAATAATTCATGGTTCACTTAGATGGGCCAAATGGCTTTCTAAGCCTTAAAATTCCATGATCACATTCTCTATCCTCTTATAGTTGAACATTTTCAGACTAAGAGCAACTGTGAAAATTAGGTTGCCTAAAATAACATGGTTTGTTGGCCTTCCTGGCTCAATATTTAGTCATAAACATGGCTCAGCCTACTTAAATTATACCAATGTCAATCTGATATTTTTACTGGACCTTTCAGTTAACTATTTGATTTAAGATAACAGTTGAATAAAATTAATAATCATACTACCTTCCTGGCATTTTTCATATGTTTTTTAAACTGAAACCCCTTGACATTTAAATGTAAATTAATTTCCTTTATTCTCTTGAATAGCAGTAATTTTCACAGCATTAACAACTTTTCACCCTTGTGAATAACATGAGAAAAATATCACACGCAGATTTTGCTAATTACCTGAACAAATTTAGAAGAACATCAATGCATCCCGTTGTTCTTGCCAATGCTTGTCCAATTTCTACAAAAGTTCAAAAAAAGCATTTCAACTATATGACTTTAGGAGACAATGCTAATAGATGAATTCTGATTAACAGATATTGATGGAAAACATAATCGTTCTTACATAAGGACAGGAGTATTTTTTCCCGTAAATTAATGAAGGTGATCAGAAAAGGGGGTAAGAATGAATCTATGCAATAGCCTCATGTGGTAAGATACAAACAACGATGGTGGTAATGTATTGGCTGAGCTGGGACAAGTTGGAGGTTAACTAAGTGGGAACAGTAGCAGAGAAGTAAACAGTAAAAGATTGGGATGCAAGCACATAATGAAAACATTCAAGGTAAGCCAGTTGTATACCGATAGAATTTACAAATTTACTGACATCACCACTGAAGTGGGCCGGATATCAAATAATGACCAGAAATAAAGCAAAGTGGTACACAGACTCTGGTATACATTGATGACGCCAAAGTAAAAATGGTCAAAAACTTCAAAGTCCTAAGAATTAATATCACCTGCAATTTGTTGTGGACCAGCACACCAATGTCTCTACTTCTTAAAAAGACTTAGCAAGTTTGGTATGTCCACAACAACCCTCACCAATTTCTACAGATATGCCGTATAAAGTATTTTATTGGGATACATCACCGAACGGTTTGGAAACAGCGACATTCAAGGCCACAAGAAATTGCAGATTTGTAGCTTTGACCATCAGGCAAACCAACCTCCCTTCCATTGCCTCCATCGACATTTCACACTGCCTTTCAAAGCCATCAGCATTATCAAGGTCCAGTCTCATCCCGGTCACTCCCGCTTCTCCCCTCTCCCATCAGGCAAGAGGTACAAAAAATTGAAAACACACACATCTTGCATTAAAGATTATTCCCTTTATCCTGTATCTGTACACTGAGGATGGCCCGATTGTAATCAACTTTATCTTGCACTAAATGTTGTTATACCCTTTATCTGTGCACCCTAGAAGCTTTTTTTTATATTCCTGTATAGTCTTCTTTGACAGGATAGCACACAAATAAAAACTTTTCACTGTACCTCAGTATACATGACAATAAGGCGTAGTCATCTTTTTGTGGCTGCACCTGCCTGTCCTCTTGGTTGATAGTGATCCAGTTTTGGACTCTTGTGCATGACAATCCTGGATACAGAAGCTTGGCCCGCCCTTACCAACAATGTGATCGCTTGCTGTGATTTAGAGAAATATTGATGCAAGGTTATGATCCTTGTCATCTCTCAAATTGCGATAAAATAGTGGTCAGAAGATGCAATACTGATGTAATGCTGGTGTAACGTTGTTAATTTGTCTTTAATTATTTTTAATGCTATCAGTTTTAAACGTAAGAGGCAAGAAGCAAGTGTTTGTCATATGTACTGAAACAGAATAATTACATTATTACTTACAGCAGCATAATGTCAGTAGACAATAGACAATAGATGCAGGAGTAGACCACTCGGCCATTCAAGCCAGCACCGCCCTTTACTGTGATCATGGCTGATCTTTCACATTCAGTATCCCGTTCCTGCCTTCCCACCATATCCCCTGACTCCACTATCTTTAAGAGCTCTATCTATCTCTCTCTTGAAAGCATACAGAGAATTGGCCTTCACTGCCTTCTAAGGCAGAGAATTCCACAGATTCACAACTATCTGGGTAAAAATGTTTTTCCTCATCTCCATTCTAAATGGCCTACCCCTTATTCTTGTGGCCCCTGGTTCTGAACTCCCCCAACATCGGGAACATGTTTCCTGCCTCTAGGACGTTCCCTGCACTTTTCAGTCTTACTCACAGGTTGCCCCGCTGACCACGTTGCTGGAAACAATGGAGGCCTCTTGGGTGTTTCCTGACACTGTAAGCGAATCCTCCGCGAGGTCAGGGATTCCCATGCCATCGAGATGTCTTTTACAGTCAGTAGCCCATTGCCGTCGGGAAAGTGCAACAGCACTAATCCATTTAAATAGACTAGCAGCTTGTCAGTTAGAGTTATATTGTGCTTCATGCAAAATGTCATCGCTGTATAGCGCCATTTTTTAAATTACAAAATCAAATGGCAGTCATGGAAATTCATCATATGAAAAAATAACACAATCAGCCCGTGATTCAATTAATTTGCTCAAGGATGTATATCTTTCTATTCCTACCAATTCAAATGTCTGTCTGAATGCCTCTATTATATCTGCTTCTTCCACCTTCCCTGGTTCATCTTGTAGACACCAACTACTCTGGTAAGTAAACATCTATTATTATTATTATTATTTTTATTATTATATTACTAAAACTCTCATCTTGTTTGTTTGCAGGTTTGTGTTGTACTTCGATTTGCGCAAAAACGGCACACGATAGCGCTACAATTCCCCCCCCCCCCCCCACCTTACTCACCATTGTCCAGAGATGTAAATGAAACAAGTTCTGTTCAGATTGATGGTATATTTTAAAAGTTATTAATGTTTTAAAAAATTAACTGAAAACAAAAACAGCGGCCCCACCTGCGCATACGCAGATGGGGGAGGGTTCCCGTGCGCGGCTTTACTGGCGTCACAAAGGGGAGGTGAGGAGGGAGAGCAGGGGGATTGAGGGAGAGAGGGGGAAGTGAGGAGAGTGAGGGAGATGGGGGAATAGAGGGAGAGAAGGGGGAGTGGGGGAGGTGTGGAGTGATAGTGGGGGAAATAGAGGGAGGTAAGGAGTGGGGGAGGTGGGGGATAGAGGGATAGGAGGTGGTAGGGAGGGGAGAGGAGTTATGGAGGGAGAGAGTGACTTAGGGTAGGGGAAAGGAGAGGGAGGGTGAAGTGAGGAAGGGATTGGGGAGGGGATGAGGAGAGGGGAAAGAAGAGGGAGGGTAAAGAGGAGGGGAGGGAATGCTGCGGGATGAAGGAAAATGAACCGAGCCTGCTCAGTTGGGGGCTATGGGTGAGTGGTGGAATATTGCATTGGAGGAACGGGTGATGGTGGAATATTGCGTTGGGGAACAGGTTGCATTGGGGGACCAGGCCTCCTGGTCCCCCAACTTAGTCTAGTGCCTTATAAATCTCCTTAAATTTCCCCCCTCTCACATGCTCATTTCCATCCTGCGGAAAACTCTATCAACCCTTTCTCTGCCTTTAATTGTATTTTTTTTCTATCAGGTTACCTACTCATTCTCTGATGTTGCAGAAAAAACATCCAAGTTTGTCCATGTCCTTTTAGCTAATGCTCTCCAATCCTACACAAAATCTTGGTGAACCTCTTCTGCATCCTCTTCAAACCTTCCAAATCCTTCCTGTAGTGTGGCGAATAGATTTGCATACATTATTCCAAATCTGGCTTCACCAAAATTTTTAATTAATTTTATTATGGTCATATGCAGAGATACTATGAAAAGCATTTACTGCGTGCTACCCAGTCAAATCATACTGTACATGATAACAACAGATCCTCTACTGAAATAGTATGCAGTCGTCTAGTTCTGAATTTACACTGCCACATCTAAGTCTCTGAAAATTCTATCTGTACGGAGTTTATACGTTCTTCCCATGACCTGTGTGGGTTTTCCCCAGGTGCTCTGGTTTCCTCCCACACTCCAAAGATGTACAGTTATTGATTAATTGGCTTGGTAAAATTGTAAATTGTCTTTAGTATCTGTTAAATAGTGCTAGTGTACGGGGATCACTGGTTGGCGCAGACTGGTTGAGCCAAAGGGCCTGTTTCTGCGCTGTATGTCTATACTAAACTAAACTCTGAAGTTGCAGAGTTCTACTGTGAACGCACCCATGGCAGTGCACGTGTGAAGTGTGCGCATGTGCAGGGCCCTTCCAGAGTGTGCGCATGTGTGGGGCCTTTCCAGAGTGTGCGCATGTGCGGGGTCTCGGGCTGGCGAGGCCTGCGGAATCAGCAATATTTTCCAGACGCTTTGAAGTTATGTATTACAGAAATGAGTTGTGTGATGAGTGTGACTACAATGCACCAGACAAATTCAGGACATTAATAAGCTTTGTCTCTTATGATGTATATGATTACACAGAGGAATGCATTGATTCTACTATTGATGTACTAAGCAGACTCTTCATTAAGACACCCAAAGTAATATTTGCTCGACACATCCTTGCTACTCGTAAACAAAAACCTGGTGAGTCACCTGATGAATTTTTACAAGAACTTCAAAGACTTAGTAAAGATTGTGCCTTCAAAGCAGTTACAGCTGATCAATATCGACAGGAACTTATTCGAGACACTTTTATCAATGGTTTGGCATCGCCTTTAATACGACAGAGACTACTAGAAAACAAAACTTTGGATTTACAGTCAGCTTACAATCAAGCTTACTCATTAGACTTGGCTCAGAAAAATTCAGATGCTTATGGCTCATCTAATGTGTATTCTACTGCAACTACTACAAAATAATCTCACCCAAGTACTAATATGGAGCAAGTGGAAACAATTTCTACTGATAAATGTGCCCTTGCTGCACCTTATACTTATTCAAAAAGGAAGTGTTACTTTTCTGGGATAATATTCATAATAGAGAGATATGTCCTGCTCGAGAGGCAACGTAATAGTTGTGGCAAGAAGGGACATTATTCTAGAGTATGCAAGTCCAAAGCAACTTCTAAAAGTGTGACTGCTGCCTTGTATATGCCTTCTTTATGTGCAATTACAGCTGCATTTCCTCAGAGCTTGTCTCAAGCAGCTACAATGGTATCCATCAATGGCCATACACTTAATGTACTACTTGATTCTGGTAGTTCAGAAAGTTTTATGTGAACAAGTTGTATCTCCAACTAAATCTAACTATAATTCCTTCAAATTGAGAAATCTTGATGGCTCTGACAACTCTCAATACTCAAATTATTGGATCTTGTATTGTAGACTCCTTCACCTGAACTTGAAGATGCTGGAGGCAATGCCCCAGTCCCTCTCCTACTGGCCCACTCCTCACGTCTGTCACTGTGGGTGGCTCCCTCCTCGACTCTCCAGTCTTCGGGGCTTCCGGTCTTCCCACTGTAGCCAACAACCTGCCAGGCCCTTCTTCGCAGCAGTGACCTGCCACAGCATGTGGCCACGAGTTGGATCTTCATTATCGTCGGCTGCCAGGTCTGTCTTCAATTTGACCTCCCAAAATGTAACGCATCACACTTGTCTGAATTTACTTCGTTCTGTCATTTTCCTACCCAAAGTTCTATTTATTAACATGTGCAGTGCCCCACAAGAGGAAAAACACACTCGACCATGTTTATAGTAACATTAAACAAGGGTACAAAGCATCACCTCTTCCCCCATCTGGGCCAGTCTGACCACATCTCTTTGTTTTTAACTCCAGCATACAGACCTCTTATCAACACGGTCAAACCAGTTGCTAGAGACATACAAATGTGCCTGAGAGATCTTCTGAGCAACTACAGGACTGCTTTAACTGCACTGACTGGGACTTATTTGAGGATGAGGACATTGGCATCTACACTTTCACTGTACTCTTTTGCATAAAAAGCTATGTAGACAATGTCACTATCACAAAACACATCCGTGTCTTTCCCAATAACAAACCATGGATGACCAAAGATGTCCAACTCCCGGCAACGTGGCTTTCTGGTCCGGCAATACAAAGCTGCAATACGGGGAGCATACGCACGGCTGCTGTTTGTTGATTACATCTTGGCAATTAATACAATCATACCCAGCAGACTGGTCACCAAGCTGTCCGAATTAGGCTTCGAACACAACATCTGCCTTTGGATAAAGGACTTCCCAACAGACCGGCCGCAGTCAATCAGGATGGGCCCCCTGTCACTCAGCACAGGGGCTCCACAAGGCTGTGTACTGAGCACCCTCCTCTATTCTCTCTATACCTAAGACTGTATACCAACCCACAACCCAGTGGCGGGGCTGATCACTGAGGGCAATGAGTCAGCTTACAGAGAGGAGATACAGAGGCTAATAGGCTGGTGCTCAGAAAACAACTTGGCACTCAACACCAAAAAAACAAAAGAGTTTATCATCGACATCAGGTAGAAGCAGGATGACCATCCCTCACTAAACATAAACGGAGAAAAAGTGGATAGACTCTCCAGTTTCAGGTTCCTGGGCACCCACATCTCAGAAGATCTCACGTGGTCAACCAACATAAATTAGTTAAGAAGGCACAACAATGGCTTCACTTCCTAAGAACACTCAGGAAAGTCAACGTGCCACAATATCTGCTAGTTTCCTTCTACCGCTGCTTCATTGAGAGTGTCCAGACACATGGTATCCTGGTGTGGTATGGCAGCAGTTCTGTGGCTGAAAGAAGGCTCTGCATTGTCATCAACAATGCCCAGACGATTACCAAGACACATCTGCCTGCCCTGGAAGACATCTATAGCTCCCATTGCCTGTGGAAGGCATCCTGCATCCTAAAGGATCCATCTCACCCCGCCCATCACTTGTCTCAGGAAAGCGCTACAGGTCCATCAAAGCGCACACCACAAGGCTGACAAAGTTTCTACCCTAAGGCCATCACCACACTTAACTCTGCAGTGAAAGCACACCCCCATAGTTAATATTTATACTGTACAATGCCTACCTTTATGCAATACCGATACATTAATTTATAATAATATTTATTTTTGTAATACTATTCTGTGCAATATCTTATATCCTGACAATGACCATCTGAGTGCAATCTTACATTCTGGTAAGGGTGCATACGTAGGCATAATGTGTATGCGTGTGTAAATCTGTGTGTATGTGTCACAGTAGTGCACGTGAGTGTATGAACAAATTGTATTTTTCTCACTTTTTTGCTGTTATTTTATTGTTATTTTTTATCTTGTACATTTGAGGACCGCTCGGGCAGAGCACCTGAATTTTGTTGTATACACGACTATAATGACAATAAAGTAATAAAAAGTGTTTTTAATTTTTTTTAATGTTTTTATTATTCTGCTGTACTGTTTGACTAACCATCCACATTAACACACCATGCACAACCCCACCGATTTTAAGTGTTGTCTGCAAACGAATGAGATCATTTACAGCTTTAATCAAATGTAACCTTCCACAACTCTCCTGCTTTTGATAACTGCCAATTTTGTATCCAACTTAACTCATCATGGAACCCATATGACCTAATGTCCTGGATCAATGTACCATGAGGGATCTTGTCACATACTTTACTGACGTTCATAGAGACAGCATTCAATGCCCTACCCTCATCAATCATCTATGCCACCACCTTAAAAAAAAAATCAAATTTCTGAGACGCAATCTCCCCTGGTCAAACCCATGCTAACACTCCTTAATAAGTCTCAAGAGATGTCCTGACCCGAATCATCATCTGTCCATTTTCTCCCGTCCTTAAGAATCTTCTTCAATAATTTCCCGACCACTGATGTAATGCACACTGGCCTATAATAGACACAAGGAACTGCTGATGCTAGTTTATAAAAATAAGGCACAGTGTGCTGGAGTAATAGCTGGTCAGACAGCATCTAAAAACTCCAGATTAAGGCAGTGACGGTGGCGCATTGGTAGAGTTGCTGCCTTACAGCGAATGCAGCGCCGGAGACCTGGGTTCGATCCTGACTACGGGTGCTGTCTGTACGGCGTTTGTACTTTCTCCCCGTGATCTGCGTGGGTTTTCTCAGAGATCTTTGGTTTCTTCCCACACTCCAAAGACGTACAGGTTTGTAGGTTAATTGGCTTGGTAAATGTAAAAATTGCCCCTAGTGGGTGTAGGAT
Organism: Leucoraja erinaceus; assembly: GCF_028641065.1. Taxonomy (NCBI): domain Eukaryota; kingdom Metazoa; phylum Chordata; class Chondrichthyes; order Rajiformes; family Rajidae; genus Leucoraja; species Leucoraja erinaceus. The sequence goes on along the minus strand of NC_073393.1, from coordinate 21,459,099 downwards.
AGTGTTAATGTGCGGGGATTGCAGGTCGGCGTTCACCCGGTGGGCCGAAGGGCCTATTTCCACGCTGTATCTCCAAACTAAAATTAATCTAAATTTCCAACGTAAAAATTCTTGGGCTGAACACTTCCACCAAAGACCTCTGGAAGGTTTTGGTTTCAATTGGCATGGGACTTAGTCAATTAAGATTAAGGAAGGCAGGAGAAAATGGGGAATAAGGCTCTTGCGCGGAATATAATAGCGAGAGATGAGTTTAAGGAGAATGGAACTGCTGGCTAAATGTAGATTAAACTATGTCTGGCAACACAAGAAACTTCAGATGCTGGAATGACGATCAAAAAATAAAGTGCTGGGGAACTTAGTGCGTCAGGCGCCATCTGTGGAGGGAATGGACACATTGACATTTTGAGTCGGAGCCGTCCTTTAGACTCTGAAAAATGTTCCCTACCTGAAACAACTCACTAAATTCATCCAACACTTTTTTTCCCTTGGGTCTTTGTAGCAAGGGTATATGCTGCAAACATCTTCTAATCTTTTTACTCCACATTAACAGCACAGATGGTTTACATTTTACAGAGTATTATGTAATTTTGGTTGCCACACGACAGGAAGGATGCGATTGTAATAGAGAGAGAGCAGAAGAGTATCACCAGAATGTTGCTTGAAATGGAGACTGTAGTTATGAAGAGAGATTGGACAGGCTGAGTTTATTCACACAAAAACATAGGAAACTAATAAGTGACCTTACAGAGGTTTACAAAATTATGATAAATAGGTGAAAGAGTCAGAATCATTTTCCTGTAGCAAAGGTCTTTAGAGTTAAAGGGCATGTTTAAGGTGAGAAATTTACAGTAAATCTGAGGGGTAAGTCTTTCACACATAGGGTGGCAGATATTTAGATCACTTCCAGAGATTGTAATGAAGATGAAAACTATTACAACATTTAAAATACATTTGGACAGGTACTAGTAAATGAATAGAGGGATGTTGGCTTTAAGTGGGATGTAATATACATAGTTAGATATCAACATCAACATGGGCAAGGTGGGTTGGTTCTGTGATGTATATATCTATGATTTTACAACTGAGCTAATAAGAATCATTGTTATAAAATACGACCCTTATATATTTCTGATGGGATTAGTGACAGTGTGGAAAAGGCAGATTGTGTGGAACTCCAGTTTGCTTGGGAGTTCTTTGTTGAGGTCTGCTATTTATCTGCCACAAGTGGATTGCTTGTTGCCTACTTGTTTGTGGCCTAAGCTCCTGCTTATATTCAAGTTTACTGAATTTCAGAGTATCAGAATATTATACGGTATTTGTTGGAGTTCTGTTAACTGTGTTTTTGGTTCATTAAGGTAAGGACAAGTTAATGTATGCTGTTTATGGTCATCTTCCTTTACACACTTGGGCAATAATAATGTTCTAGTTCATCTTTCTAGGAGGTAAAGTTAACAGTTATATAAACATAACATGCATACTGTTGTGCGAGACCAACACCAGGATCATATAGACATCCATCCTCTTCAGAATCAATGAAGCATCCTTCTTCGTAAGTGACGAGGCAAGATCAGACAGCAATTCAACAGTGCACAAACTCTGCTGGCAGTATACTGGAAAAAACCAAAATGCAACATCTTAAGAGATTGAACAATAACTCACTGCAACAGAATGTGTCTGCTGATTTCAAAGGCTTGCAGATAAAATTTATCATCTGAACAAGTTGAAGGTTCCATCACCTAATCCCATATATTCATTATCTACACTAATTTCTCTCCTTGCTTCCAAACCTTATGAATAATAATGAACTTCCAGAGCCTCATATAAATTATCTTTCTTTACATAGGATCAAAGGAGACTAGTGCCAGAGATTATTTTGATACACTGTATCACAGTCAAGCGAGATCAAATTCTTATCTTATCTTGAACACATCTATATATTCTAGTCAGAGACTTTGGATGTTGAAATAGGAATGAGAGCTTGGATGTTTTAATTTTAAACTACACTTTACAAAAGCACAAGAGTGATGAGATTCATACTTTTCCAGACTTTACCCTATTCAAAACAGATGAGAAATCAAGCCTCAGATGTTTTGGTGACTAAACATCAGGCATTGCTTTTACTGAAGGTAGACACAAAATGCTGGAGAAACTCAGTGGGTGAGGCAGCATCTATGGAGAGAAGGAACTGGCGACGTTTTGGGTTGAGACCCTTGTTCGAGACCCTTCTGAACATTTTATGTCTAACTTCGAATTTATCAGCATCTGCCGTTCTTTCTTAAACATTGCTTTTACTGACAGCTATTGGGAGAAGGGTGGAAAATATAAAGCAGATGAAGAAATAAGGCTCACAAAAAAGTAAAATAAAAGTGTTCCATACCACTGCTTTCAGCTAGAGCTCCCAAAGTGAACAGAGCAGCCTCACAAACGAGAGAAGCATCAGTCAATTTTATAAGTCCATGAATATATTCTAAGCCTCCAATCACACGAAAGTACTCGCTTGCTTCACCTAATGTTAAATAAAAGGTTTATTTTAAGTGTATATCCAGAAATTTAAGGGTTTAAATGTGAGAATTAAGTCTTACATTGCAATTATTTATCCAAAACTGTAACATTAAGGCATCAAAAATTAACAGGACATATATGGTCTTCATGGTTGTTGCTCCTATTATCTCTCAAAAAAGTGACTATGTAGACACAGGTAAAATACTTTTATCTCTTGCATCATGCCCTCTGGTGTGGCATCAAAAAATATGAAACTATGCCATTTTTCAGTTCCTCAGATCAGTTTCAGTTTCTTTTTGACCACCATGTATTACAGGTGCAGGCTAACTTTATGTAATACAGTCATTAGACATAATTTTGCGTCTTCTGCTGATATGTGGTGTCAATCTACAGATACTCTGTTCCTCTGGTTTGCTTCCAGTTCCTCGTGCTGGTTTGCTTCCAGTTCCTCGTGCTGGTGAGGGCAGGAACAGGGAGATAGGGGATCTGAATGTGTGGCTGATGAGCTGGGGAGGGGGGAGGGGGGCAGGAAAGTTTAAACTAAATGGCGGGGGAGGAGACAAATTGGAAATATAAGGATAGAGGATCGGGACTGGGAACTGAATATTCAGGGTTATACGTCCTTTCGAAAGGACAGGCAGATGGGCAGAGGAGGTGAGGTACCTCTGTTGGTGAGGGATGAAATTCAGTCCCTTGCGAGGGGTGACATAGGGACTAACAATGTAGTCGCTGTGCATAAAATTGAGGAATTGTAAAGGTAAGAAGACATTAATGGGAGTTATCTGCAGGTTCCCAAACAGTTGCCTGGATGTAGGGTGCAAGTTGCAGCAGGAATTAAAATTGGCATATAACAAAGGTAATGCCACAGTGGTTATGGGAGATTTCAATATGCCAGTAGACTGGGAAAATCAGATTGGTTCTGGACCCCAAGAAAGGGAGTTTGTAGAGTGCCTCTGAGATGGATTCTTAAGCTTGTACTGGAGCCTACCAGAGAGAAGGCAATTCTGGATTTAGTGATGTCTAATGAACTAGATTTAACAAGGGAACTCGAAGTAAAGGAACCGCTAGGAGGTAGTGATCATAATATTATAAGTTTAAGAGGGAAAAGGTTAAATCTGAAGTTTCAGTGTTGCAGTTGAACAAAGGGGACTATGAGAGCTGGCCAAGGTTGACTGGAAAAGGATCCTAGGAGGAATGACTGTGGAACGGCAATGGCAGGAATATCTGGGCATAATCCAGAAGATGTAGGAGGATCATTTCATTTCAAAGAGGAATAAAGATTCTAAGGGGAGTAAGAGGCAAACTTGGCTGACAAGGGAAGTTAAGGATGGAATAAAACTAAAAGAAAAGGTGTATAACAGCAAAGAGTTGCGGAAAGCCAGAGGATTTGGAAACTTTCAAAGGACAACAGAAGGTAACAAAAAGGGCAATACAGGGTGAAAAGATGAAGTATGAGGGTTTAACTGGCTAAGAGAAAAAGATTAGTAAAGACAAATGCGGGTCCCTTGAAGGCAGAAACAGGTGAAATCATTATGGGGAAGAAGGAAATGGCAGAAGAGTTGAACATAGAAACATAGAACATAGGTGCAGAAGTAGGCCATTCGGCCCTTCGAGTCTGCACCGCCATTCAATATGATCATGGCTGATCATCCAACTCAGTATCCTGTATCTGTCTTCTCTCCATACCCCCTGATCCCTTAAGCCACAAGGGCCACATCTAACCCTCTTAAATAGAGCCAATGAACTGGCCTCAACTACCTTCTGTGGCAGAGAATTCCAGAGATTCACCACTCTGTGTGAATTTTCTTTTCTCATCTCGGTCCTACAAGATTTCCCCCTTATCCTTAAACTGTGACCCCTTGTTCTGGACTTCCCCAACATCGGGAACAATCTTCCTGCATCTAGCCTGTCTAAACCCTTAAGAATTTTGTAAGTTTCTATAAGATCCCCTTTCAATCTTCTAAATTCTAGCGAGTACAAGCTGAGTCTATCCAGTCTTTCTTCATATGAAAGTCCTGACATCCCAGAAATCAGTCTGGTGAACCTTCTCTGTACTCCCTCTATGGCAAGAATGTCTTTCCTCAGATTAGGAGACCAAAACTGTACGCAATACTCCAGGTGTGGTCTCACCAAGACCCTGTACAACTGCAGGAGAACCTCCCTGCTCCTATACTCAAATCCTTTTGCTATGAATGCTAACATACCATTCGCTTTCTTCACTGCCTGCTGCACCTGCATGCCTACTTTTAATGACTGGTGTACCATGACACCCAGGTCTCATTGCATCTCCCCTTTTCCTAATCGGCCATCATTCAGATAATAGTCTGCTTTCCTGTTTTTGCCACCAAAGTGGATAACCTCACATTTATCCACATTATACTGCACCTGCCATGCATTTGCCCACTCTCCCAGCCTATCCAAGTCACCTTGCAGCCTCCTAGCATCCTCCTCACAGCTAACACTGCCCCCCAGCTTCATCTGCAAACTTGGAGATGTTGCATTCAATTCCTTCGTCCAAATCATTAATATATATTGTAAATAGCTGGCGTCCCAGAAGTGAGCCTTGCAGTACCCCACTGTCACTGCCTGCCATTCTGAAAAGGACCCATTTACTCCTACTCTTTGCTTCCTGTCTGCCAGCCAGTTCTCTATCCACATCAATACTGAACCCCCAATACCGTGTGCTTTAAGTTTGTATACTAATCTCTTATGTGGGACCTTGTCAAAAGCCTTCTGAAAGTCCAGATATAACACATCCACTGGTTCTCCCTTATCCACTCTACTAGTTACATCCTCGAAAAATTCTATAAGATTCGTCAGACATTATTTACCTTTCATAAATCCATGCTGACTTTGTCCAATGATTTCACCACTTTCCAAATGTGCTGCTATCCCATCTTTAATAACTGACTCTAGCTGTTTCCCCACTACCGATGTTAGACTAACTGGTCTGTAATTCCCCGTTTTCTCTCTCCCTCCCTTTTTAAAAAGTAGGGTTACATTAGCTACCCTCCAATCCTCAGGAACTACTCCAGAATCTAAAGAGTTTTGAAAAATTATCACTAATGCATCCACTATTTCTGCGGCTACTTCCTTAAGTACTCTGGGATGCAGCCTATCTGGCCCTGGGGATTTATCGGCCTTTAATCCATTCAATTTACCTAACACCACTTCCCGGCTAACCAGGATTTTACTCAGTTCCTCCATTTCATTTGACCCCCCGGTCTCCTGCTATTTCCGGCAGATTATTTATGTCTTCCTTAGTGAAGACAGAACCAAAGTAGTTATTCAATTGGTCTGCCATGTCTTTGTTCCCCATGATCAATTCACTTGTTTCTGACTGCAAGGGACCTACATTTGTTTTAACTAATCTTTTTCTCTTCACATATCTATAAAAACGTTTGCAGTCAGTTTTTATGTTCCCTGCCAGTTTTCTTTCATAATCTATTTTCCCTTTCCTAATTATGCCCTTTGTCCTCCTCTGCTGGACTCTGAATTTCTCCCAGTCCTCTGTTAGGCTGCTTTTTCTGGCTAATTTGTATGCTTCATCTTTTGTTTTGATGCTATCCCTGATTTCCCTTGTTATCCACAGATGCACTACTTTCCCTGATGTATTCTTTTGCCAAATTGGGATGAACAATTGTTGTAGTTCATCGATGCAGTCTTTAAATGCCTTCCATTGCATATCCACCGTCAACCCTTTAAGAATCAATTGCCAGTATATCTTGGCCAATTCACGTCTCATACCCTCAAAGTTACCTTTGTTCAAGACCCTTGTTTCTGAATTAACAATATCACTCTCCATCCTAATGAAGAACTCAACCATATTATAGTCACTCTTGCCCAAGGGGCCACGGCACAACAAGACTGCTAACTAACCCTTCCTCATTACTCAATACCCAGTCTAGAATAGCCTGCTCTCGTTGGTTCCTCTACATGTTGGTTTAGAAAACTATCCCGCATACATTCCAAGAAATTCTCTTCCTCAGCACCCTTGCCAATTTGATTCACCCAATCTATATGTAGATTGAAGTCACCCATTATAACAGGTACTTTGGCTCTGTCTTCACTAAGGAAGACACAAGCAATTTACCAGATGTACTGTACTGGGAGACAGAGGAACTGAAAGAAATTTGCATTAGGCGAGAAATAGTATTGGGTAGACTGATGGGATGAACGCTGAGGGCCAAGAGCGGAACACGCTATCAAAACATGGAGGGGACGGGGGGCCACAATTTTTTGGTGGCCACGCGCGCACACACACACGCGCGAGGCTTCGGAGGCTCAATCCAGCGCTAAATGCAGCTCAACTCTGCTTGTCTCACCGGGTTAACTACAGCCCTGGCTGGACTGACGGGATACCAGCGCTGCTTCTCCGCGCTGGCCATATTTCCCACAAGTCCAGGGGGCCAATCGGGACAGTGCCGAAGAGCCGGCCGGGATCGATCCTGGCTGCGGATGAAGAGCAGGTCTGTGCCACGTCTCCCTCCTCCAATCACCGCACTCTATCCTCAGGCCCACTCCCCCCCCCCCCCCTCCTCCAATCATTGCGCTGAATTATCATGTCCCGCCCCCGTTGCCTGCTGACCGATGTCTCTCGTCCACTCGGCATCCTCGATCTTCAGTCCCACCCCCACTGTCTCACAGAAAGCAGAGATTTCACCTGGTTTTAAAATCCGGATTACAAAAACTTGGGGGGGATATCCCCCACCTCTCAAAACATGGGGGGGTGAGGGGGACGTGTCCCCTCTGGCCCCCCCGGGTTTTCCGCCCCAGCTCAGGGCCTGATGGTCTGCATCCAGAGTACTCAAGGAGGTGGCTCTAACAATCGTGGGCGCATTGGTGATCATTTTTTGCAACATTTTATAGATTCAGGATCATTTCCTGCAGATTGGACGGTAGCTAATGTTCAAGAAAGGAGCGAGAGAGAAAACGGGGAATTATAGATCAGTTAGCATGATATCATTGGTGTGGAAGATGCTGGAGTCAATTATTAAAGAAGTGATAACGGCGCATTTGGATAGCAGTAAAAGGATCAGTCCAAGTCAGCATGGATTTATGAAGGGGAAATGCTGCTTGTGTAATCTTCTGGAATTTTTTCAGGATGTGACAAGTAAAATGTATGAAGGAGAGCCAGTGTATCTGGACTTTCAGAAAGCCTTTGATAAGGTCCTACACTGGACAGAGTAGGAATAAACAAGCCCCTGTCAGAATGGCAGGCAGTGGCGAGTGAAGTGCCGCAAGGCTCAATGCTGGGGCCGCAACTATTTACAATATGTATTAATGATTTAGATGATGGGATTTAAAGTAACACTAACAAATTTGCAGATGAAACAAAGCTGGGTGGCAGTGTGAACTGCAAAGAGAATGCTAAGAGGTTGCAGGGTAACTTGGACAGTTTGAGTGAGTGGGCAGATGCAGTATAATGTAGATAAATGTGAGGTTATCCACTTTGGCGGCAATAACAAGGAGGCAGATTATTATCTCAATGGTGTCAGATTAGGAAAAAGGGAAGTGCAACGAGACCTGGGTGTCCTTGTACACCAGTCACTGAAAGTAACCATGCAGGTACAGCAGGCAGTGAAGAAAGTTAATGGCATGTTGGCCTTCATAACGAGAGGATTGAGTATAGATGTAAAGAGGTCCTTCTGCAGTCATGCAGGGCCCTTGGTGAGACCACATCTGGAGTACTGTGTGCAGTTTTGGTCTCCTAATTTGAGAAAGAATATCCTTGCTATTGAGGCAGTGCAGCGTAGGTTCACGAGGTTAATGCCCGAGATGGCGGGACTGTCATATGAGGAAAGATTGGAAAGAGTGGGCATGTATTCATTGGAATTTATAAGGAAGAAAGGGGATCTAATAGAAACGTATAAAATTATAAAAGGACTGGACAAGCTAGATGTAGGAAAAATGGTCCCAATGGTGGGGGAGTCCAGAACCAGGGGCCACAGTCTAAGAGTAAAGGGAAGGCCATTTAAAACTGAGATGAGAAAAACATTTTCACCCAGAGAGTTATGAATTTGTGGAATTCTCCAACACAGAAGGCAGTCAATTCATTGGATGAATTTAAAAGAGAGTTATATAGAGCTCTAGGGGCTAGCTGAATAAAGGGAGTTGGGTAGAAGGCAGGCACCGGTTTACTGATTGTGGATGATCAGCAATATTCACAAAGAATGGCGGTGCAGGTGTGAAGGGCCAAATGACTTCCTCGTGCACCTATTTTCTATGTTTTTACTGGCACCAGGTTTTCAGAGAGATCATAACGAATAAGTTGCATGATTTTAGTGTGCTGTCTGCATGGCAATCAACAGGTGTAAACTCAATTAGATATTGTAATCCTGGTGCCTATTTTCAGCAGTTGTCACCTTACTCACCAATGGACATACCCATAAAGCTCCTATCATTAAAGTGGATATGTCCACAGACAATTGAGATGACAACAGCAGAATAGAGGGTGGCTATATTCCATGCCGGATGTTCTTATACTAATATTGAACTACCATTTCTTTTATATAATATATTCAATCTAAAATAGTAATTGTAATCAGTCAATTTTCTTTTTTTGGCTGACAATCACCGCAAACTCAAGGGCCAGAGGCAGCAATTACTCTGTAGGTAATGATACACAACACTGATGTAGACTTTGTTGTGAGCAATTTTAAACTGTCCTACAGTTCCTAGAATATTAATAATAAAACAATGAATCTATACATTAATTTCTAAAAATGTAAATTTTATGTGATGTTAACATACATATAATCTATCTTACAATTCTGTTGACATATGGAAGAGATAGTGACCAGGGCTTGCTTCTGAGTCTCGGGACTGTCCATCTGATACTTCAGACATTCAAGCAGTAAATCCAAGTCTGTTTTTAAACCTATACATTAAATACAAAGTACGTTGTGATATCTGCTCACAAAGTGACTAATTTACACAAATACTAAAGAGAAAATATTACAAATTAAGCTTAAAAAGCATTTCTGGCAGCAACATTGATCGCATCTCCCTTTAATAATTCAGATAATTCATTTAATGTGTATTAATCCCTGAATCTTTGTGTAATAATACAAGATTGTACAACATTACCTTGCATCAATGGAACCATTCAACGTCATGCTAGTTCGTTGTGTAGCAAACCAGTTAGATTCCTACCCTGGTTTTAGACCCTCTCCAATGTCCACCCTGTAGCCCTTACCTAAGATCGTAAATGTCTACTACAGTCTTTGTGATAGGCACTGGTGAGAACCACTTTGTCTATGTCTACTTTACACATCTTCATTGAATTTATGCTCAACCTCTTTTAGTCCAATAAGAAAAAGTCCAAATTCACTAATGTAACTTTGTCCCAATAATATTCCTGGTAAAGCTCTTTTGACTTTCTCTAGGACATTCACATCATTCCTGAAGTGGATGTAATATTCTAGTCATGGACTAACGAAAGCCTTGGACCATAAACAGCACCACAGGAATTTCAGCCAATGATGTCTGTGCAGATCATGATGTCAAATTAACCTAACCCCATTTGCCTGCACCTGATCCATGTTCCTCTGTGAGTCTGTCTAAATGCCTCTTATACATCTCTATCATGCCTGCTTCCTCCATCCTTCCCACCCCTCCCCATATGTTTCAGGCATCTAATACACTCTGTGTAAAAAATCTGCCCTGCACATTTTTAAACTGTCTTTTACAGCTAGGCCCTCTACTGTTAGATATTTCTATTCTGGAAAAAATACTTTGACAAGCCGTATGAGGCTAATTTATCTGCACTTAATATCACCACAGTAGGTACTGAGGGACATACTGCAATATCTTTATGGGAAAGGGCCATAGTCTAAGGTCCTCGTGTTACTGCACATTAACCAGCTAGCTCATGTGTAAAAGCCTCACAAAAACTTCTAGATTGCATTATTTAAGTGGTACTGACACATTATGCTAAATTAATAGTGAAATTAATGTAGAGAAAGACGTGTACCAATTGTAGTCACTGTATATGTTATGAATAAAATTTGAATATTTCTAATTGAGAAAAGAACATCAATTTCACTTTATGAAACTCAAGATTTGTGGCTCCTTGATAAATACTTTCTATATCTGATCTACCACCTTCAAAGATCTATACATACGAAACCCAGATCTCCGCACATTCTTTAGAACTTTGCCATTGTCTATATTGCTTCTCCCCATCCCTTCTCTCAAATGCATTACCACATATTCCTATGGAAAACATTCCATGGGTCATTTATCTACTTGTCCCGATAGCCTATACATGTTCTCTAATTTGAAGAATTCAGCTGACCAGCTCCATGTAGTTTGTTTTGTTTTATTTCATTATCTACTCTATCTTCCTCAATTGGGGAACACAGGGTTGGATTCCCACCCCTTTCCCTTTTGTGTCTGTGTATCTACCTTAAAGATCTCCCAATTTTGCATTACAGTTTTCCAATCAATCATTGGTTCTACTTTACCCTAGATAAAACCCATCTCATCCCTTTGGAGTTAGTCATCTTCCAATTTAAGCTTCTTGATAACCAATACCAATAATAATGTTCTACCCCCTTGCCTTTCTCCATTACCTATTTATACCCAATTTTATAATGATTACACCCTTGCCCAACTATTCTCCTACCGATACCTAGTCTACCTCATTCTGCAGCAACAGATTGAGCAATGCAGATTTCCTAGTTGAGTAGAAAACATATTGGCTAAGGAAGTTCTCCTGAATGCATTGCAGAAATTCCCCTTCCTCCTTTCCTTTTCTAACATTATTTGGGTAAATAAAGAGTATTAGTTTTGCACATCTCAGTAATTTTTCTTCAGATTTATTCATCTCATCATATCTCACTATTTGAACGCCAGTATCTAAAATCTACCTGTGTCATGTGCAGCCTGGGACACAGGTTTTCCAGATAAATTTATTTGTATGCACTGGGGAGTAGCTACAACTACGTGCTCTGCCATTGGACTTGAACTTAACATGAGAATATAACTGGGAAAGTGCTGGTAAAAACTAGTTACCATGTTAGGAATTGCTGTATTCAAGTACAAACATATGGAAATCCTGAACTGCAGCACCAACACAAAGAAATGTCAGAAGTTCTGTGCCAAACTGTTGTCATAATTCTTTGTAAAATTGGAGCCATTTTCTATTAAATAATACTACTCTGTGACATTAAACTTGCTTAGTACAGAAACATCCTCACCACAAAGTATGTTGCCATTAGTCCCTTCTGGGTAGTTCATCATTGCCTAGAGATTTCCAGAATTTTAAAGAACAGAAACAGTGCAACCTGTAATTTAAAAAGCAACATGAATTTCCATTGTGATTTATAAAAAGGCACAGCCTAAGCTTGATATAATTTCTTGCAACAAATCTACCAGAACATCTGTCAGGTATAATTTATACTGTTTTGGAATTTATCTATATCATTTTATTCTTATAATTTTAACTTATTTACAATTTGTGGTAATTGATCAATATATTATTTGGTTCTCCTAAATTCCAATGTTGGACTTTAATATACTTAACTACTGAAGATCCTCAGCCCTTTGGAGCAGAAAATTCCGAAAATTCAAATCCAACTCTGTGAACAAATTCCTCTTGATCTTGGTAAGGGATATCAAACTCATTTTCCTGAGACATGCCCTCTAGATCAAAACTTTTATTTTTATTATTATAACATTATTTTTGACTTCACATTATTATTGTCTACTTACTTGTTTGTTTTCTTTTATATTGAACTTTTTTTTGTTTATTATGGGTTTTACAGAGCACTGTTTACATATCTGTTGTGCTGCTACAAGTAAAAATGTTATTGTTTCATTTCAGGACGTAAGACATTTTAGTTTAGTTTAGAGATAAAACACTCCTGACTTTTCAGCCAAGGGAATCTGCCTTTCAGCCTCCATGCCCATTCAGAAATGTATATATTTTTATGCATCCATTTTATTACACTCTAAAGAACATAAGCCCAACCATACAGGATGTCTTCAAGTCACCAAGTATATCCTTTCTGTAATACACCAAAATGTATTGATCCAGGTGTGATTTCAGCAAAGACATGGCCCACTATTGAAAAATTAATCTCTTAAACTCTAAACCCCTTGTAATGGAGGCCAAAATGCACTTGCGTAAATGCATGGTTGCATACTGCCTTTCTGTGTATCGTATTGAAGGACACATAACTCTTTTTGTACATTTGATAGTTGTTCTCCATTTTAGATTCTATTTTTCCATCAAATGCTGACCAATAATCAAACCCTATCTTTCCAAATTCATGTATATCTTATCCTTCAGAGTCTATTGCAGTAACTAAACTTCCAGACGTTAGCTTTACTGATCTAGGATTCCTACTTTTTTTTTGCAGCACTTCTTGAATAAAGGCTCTTGCAATTTCTTCTCTAACTTCCCACAATGTTCTTGGATATAGCTGATCAGGCCCTGGAGATTGATCTACCCTCATATATTTAAAAACAGACAGCACCTCCTCTAATGTAATGCAGACTATCCTCAAGACATTCTCATTAATTTTCCGGAGTTCCCTAGTCTTCATGTCTATCCACAGCAAAACAAAAAGACAAAACAGAAACAGAATACAACTCAGGTTCAAGACACCCATGTTCAGACCAACCCAGATTACAGTAAATTCACCGCTTTTCGCAACAGTTACAAGTTTCACTGTTGTCCTATAGAGTTTCATTGTCTGTCTTACTCGTTATCACCTAGCCCAATGCTTCTTAAACTGGTGAATGGTTCACCCAAGGGCGAATGAAATTATTTTGGGGTGAATTAAACTAGAGGGGTGAATGAAGGGTGAATTATTTCATTTATTCGGATATTTATATATATTTTTCTATACTTAAAAAAGGCATCGCCAATAAAGTGGTTAGTTAGATTATTGGTTTTAATGGAAGTGGAGCTGGAAATTTGATGTTTTTTTCTCTCTCACTATGGTTTTCTAATTTCAAAGTAGCAGGATATTTCCCAAATTTACTGGAATATAACCTTTTAAGGAAGACCATATGAGCTGGTGGGATCATAAATCTTATAAATGGCAACACTGGAGGATCACCGTATGCAACTGTTGAACTGTAACTTTACTTTGTGTAGCAATTTAGCTACCAAAGTTGATATTTGGTAGTATTGTGAGCTTTCGTCACGGAGAGTTATAGAATATTTTATTAGTTGGATACTAATATATTAAATCACATACTCCATGTTTTTTTTTAAACTAGTTTTCCAAGAAAAAAACTGCAGTAATCAAAGCCCAAAAGGGTAGGAAGGAGTTGAAGCCAGTGTTTAGACGTCAGAATGTTTTTTTATCATTCAAATAGAATGATTTTCTAACTCCAGTGGTAATTAAACTTTTTTTTTCACTCCTAGTTTTCTTTACATATTTTTAGGATGTTCAAAAAGTTTAATAAAATAAACACTTAAGAAATTAGTTAATTTATGTTTTTTGCTCATGTGACAAAATAAATTATATATAAAATTATACACAAGGGAAAATAAGACGGAAGTTACCAAAAAACATAAGAAAATTTAGTCGAGGGCGAATTAAATTTTGTGATACTCATGGGTGAATGACACTGAAATAGTTTAAGCACTGACCTAGCCCACAACCAACAATAGATCGTTCCCTTGATCATCATTACTTTTTTGCATTTCTTTCATTCATTTGTTCTATATCGCTCTATATCACCATCTATATCTCTCATTTCCCTTTCCCGACTCTTAGTCTGAAAACTGTAACATGACTTTGTGACTAATAGTCAATGCCCCAACCGACGAATGCAAGCATTCCATATGCCTTTTTACCACTCCACCTACTTGTGTTACTACTTTCCATGAGCTACGGACTTACACTCCATGATCAATACTGTTCAGGGTCCTGCCATTAACCTACACTTTCCACATATTTGATTTCCCAAAGTGCAAGACTTTGAAGCTGGTATGACTTGCTTCAGAGTCATCTTGTTAAATCTCATTGTCTGTACTTGTTCTAACCTAGCATACAATGATCTGTTCCCTTGATCATTACTATTTATCCCTAATTTCCCTTTCCCCTGACTCTTAGACTGAAGGGTCGCGATCCAAAACATCATATATTCCTTTTCTCCAGATGCTGCTTGAGTCGCTGAGTTATTCCAGCTTTTTGTATCTATCTTTAGAGAAATATTCATTGAGGACCTCACCCATGTATTCGTGTTGTCCATTATGAACTGACAAAGTAATTCCCTCACCTTTCCCAGATTCCTGTCATCCTTTTGTATTGCACAGGCCACATTTAATGAACAAAGTAATTTCTTCACTTTTCTTAGATTCCTACCCTTCCTAAATGTCCTTTAACCTTTAATATTTAAGTCCCAATCTATATCATCCTGCTGCCAAGTTTCTGTTATGGCTAGGAAATCATTATTTTTATTTATGCTCTCAGCACATCTGTTTTGAAACAAATGTTATGTCTTTAAATGCCAGAGATTTTTGTTCTGACCTTTAATTATTTTTGTAATCGCTGGCCTTATCTATTGATTTACTTTTAGATTTAAATTAGTTCCTACAGATTTATATTCCGAGCCAACACAAGCTCCCAATTAATTCAGTCTCTTCCAACTTACCCTATGCTTGTCAATCGTTGGAACATTCCAAAGGCGTACAGGTTTGTTGGTTAATTGGTTTCTGTAAATTATAAATTATCCCTAGTGTGTAGGAAGGGGTGATCGCCGGTTGGCATGGATTTAGTGGGCCGAATTACCTGTTCACATGCAGTATCTTGAAAGTCATTATTGAGTCTTGATTAAACCAAGAATAGGTTAAGAAAGAGCTATACCATGGTGATCTTTCAGCTGAGATAATATAGTATTAAGATGTTACAGAAGCAGAATATATTGAGGGCTCAGCAGCTGTAATAAAAGCTTTCCCACAAATGTTCCAACATTCTATGTATTGTCCGATTTTCTAAAATAAACATGCCAGCAGAAGATTCTGCATTTAGTACAGTCATTCCTGGCACTGAGACGATGGCTGAGAGCTTGTCTGTAAATCATTTTTAAATTTCAGATGGGAACCACCATTTACCATGCAAAAACCAACAAATTAACTTTAGCAGTTAAAGGAGAAAATATGATTTGATAGAATTAGAAAAGTTAGTAATTAAGGTATCCAAATGTTTAATTAGTAATACAAAATGATAACTAAAGGGCCTGATCCACTTGGGCGTCATTTGCGCGTAATTTACGCGTCATCATTTATGCGTCATGACGCACACGTGATGGTGCACAGTATGCACGCATGGTGCCTGGTGACGTAGGCGTGTGATGCGCAGTTGCGCGCGGCGCCACAGGATTACAGTATGTACAAAATCTTTGCGCACCATCTGCATGATGCACAAATGACGCCCAAGTTGGTCAGGCCCTTAAGTGATATAGGTAGACAAAATGCTGGAGAAACTCAGTGGGTGAAGCAGCATCTATGGAGCAAAGAAATAGGTTTCGGGTAAAGACCCTTCTTGAGACTGATGTGGGGGTGGGGAATGGGAGGAAGAAAGCCTGCTCTTGGTCTCACTGATGTAGAGCAGTTGACATCTAGAACAGCGGATGCAATAGATGAGGTTGGAGGAAGTGCAGGTGAACCTCTGCCTCACCTGGAAAGACTGCTTGGGTCCTTGGATGGAGTCGAGGGGGGAGGTAAAGCGACAAGTGTAGCATTTCCTGCGGTTGCAAGGGAAAGTACCAGGGGGGGAGGTGGTTTGTGTGGGAAGGGATGAATTGACCAGCATCCGCTGTTCTAGGTATCAACTGCTCTACATTGGTGAGACCAAGCGCAGGCTTGGCTATCGCTTCGCCCAACACCTCTGCTGATCTTCGAGTGGCTCAGTATTTCAACTCCCCCTCCCATTCCGAATCTGACCTTTCTGTCCTAGGCCTCCTCCATGGCCAGAGTGAGTCCCACCGCAAATTGGAGGAGCAGCATCTCATATTTCGCTTGAGTAGTTTACACCCTAGCGGTATGAACATTGACTTCTCCAATTTCAGGTAGTCCTTGCTTTCTCCCTTCTTCCCCTCCCCTTCCCAGCTCTCCCGCAGCCTATTGTCTCCGCCTCTTCCTTTCTTCTTCCCGCCCATCCTCCCCACCCCCATATCAGTCTGAAGAAGGGTCTCAACCCGAAACGTCACCTATTCCTTCGCTCCATAGATGCTGCCTCACTTGCTGAGTTTGTCCAGCATTTTTGTCTACCTTCGATTTTTCCAGCATCTGCAGTTCTTTCTTAAACACTAAGTGATGTAGGAGAAATTAAAACATTTACCAATAAACAATTATTATAAGCAATTTTAGAAATGGAAGAATAATAAAGAAAAATCTAAAAGAATCTGACAAACAAATGGTTACATTAATATGCTTCAATCAAGCAGTTATGTCTTGGAAATATAGTGATAAATTAAAGCAAAATATAAAAGGAAAATACAGTTAACAATAGCGGTTTGAGAATAAAGATTGTAAAGGGGCATCAGGTTTACATCAGATATTGTAAAAATAGAGAAATTAAAAGCTCACAAAGTGGATGTTAGAGGTGATAACAATTTGATGAAACATTTATAGTTCATAGAAACATAGAAAATAGGTGCAGGAGTAGGCCATTCGCCCCTTCGAGCCTGCACCGCCATTCAATATGATCATGGCTGATCAACCAACTCAATATCCTGTACCTGCCTTCTCTCCATACCCCCTGATACCTTTAGCCACAAGGGCCACATCTAACTCCCTCCTAAATATCGCCAATGAACTGGCCTCAACTACCTTCTGTGGCAGAGAATTCCAGAGATTCACCAATCTCTGTGTGAAAAAATGTTTTTCTCATCTCGGTCCAAAAAGATTTCCCCCTTATCCTCAAACTGTGACCCCTTGTTCTGGACTTCCCCAACATCGGGAACAATCTTCCTGCATCTAACCTGTCCAATCCCTTAAGAATTTTGTACGTTTCTGTAAGATCCCCCCTCAATCTTCTAAATTCTAGCGAGTACAAGCTGAGTCTATCCAGTCTTTCTTCATACGAGTCCTGACATCCCAGGAATCAGTCTGGTGAACCTTCTCTGTACTTCCTCTATGGCAAGAATGTCTTTCCTCAGATTAGGAGACCAAAACTGTACGCAATACTCCAGGTGTGGTCTCACCAAGACCATGTATAACTGCAATAGAACCTCCCTGCTCTTATACTCAAATCCTTTTGCTATGAATGCTAACATACCATTCACTTTCTTCACTGCCTGCTGCACCTGCATGCCTACTTTCAATGACTGATGTACCATGACACCCAGGTCTCATTGCATCTCCTCCTTTCCTAATCGGCCACCATTCAGATAACAATCTACTTTCCAGTTTTTGCCACCAAAGTGGATAACCTCACAATTATCCACATTATACTGCATCTGCCATGCATCTGCCCACTCACCCAACCTATCCAAGTGACCCTTGTCGAAAGCCTTCTGAAAGTCCAGATATAACACATCCACTGGTTCTCCCTTATCCATTCTACTAATTACATCCTCGAAAAATTCTATAAGATTCGTCAGACATGATTTACCTTTTATAAATCCATGCTGACTTTGTCCAATGTTCATGTTTTAATTTCCATGAAAACACTTGATTTACTGAGCTTTGGTATAACAGCTGGCTTTCCCTTTCCCTTACAAGAATCTCTATGTAATTTGAATAGTCTGCTGTAGTCATTAGGAATACTAATATTAGCAGGTACAAATAGTCAAATCTTTGTCTTGGCTTGCATAAGGATGAGGTTTTTTTTAATGTTATGTTCAATAAAAATATAAGCTGTCCAAGAGGCATACGGGAAAAATAACGTAAACCTCTGCTCTCTCTACTTTTATATTTGTAAAAGTGGCGGTGATTTTAAGGTGCCAATTTTGTGCTTGAAATCTATTGGATGAAATAATGTTAATTGATTTGAGTTTAAGGACAGAAATGTTATGAATTTACTAAAAGATGTGTTGGATTTTGTGGTATAGGACCAGCAGATTTTCCCCATTACTGAATATTATTCAACTTAATACTTCAAAACTCTTTTAATTCACTCTTTTTAGATGTTGCATAGTTCATTATATAATAAACTTTCCAGTGGATCCAACAAGTTTCAAGAGACAGCAGGAAATAAAACCAGGCAAGTTTAAACGGACGACAGGAACTGGGCCCCAGTATGTTATGTGGAGCATGGGAACTAGAGCTCAAAGACACATAAGAATCAGGGCCTGGCTGACCTAAGGGTGCAGAAACTAAAGCCTGGACAACTTTACAGGAAGCATGGAAACCTAGGCAACTCTTCAATCCTTTCATCGCACATCTTCTGTCGTTTCATCTGTCCTTTGTCCAACCATCTGCCTATCAAAACTGCCCCTCACCTGTACCACCTATTACTTGCCAGGCTTCATCCTGCCCTTCCTCTCTTCCATCTTCCCCCTCCCCTATCTCTAAAGGGCCTAACTCGAAACATCATCTTCTTCAGAGATCGTGTTCTAGAGAACACACATCATGTTCTCCAGAGACCTACTAAGTTACTCCTGCACTTTGTATCTTTTTATGGGAACCCAGCTCTGCATGTAGGTACCATGGTAATTATCACCCAATGAGCCAGACACTGAACACTGGGATTAGTGAACAACTGGAAAATAAAGTATTGGAGTATCTAAATTGTGTGAAAACTCCCTGGTTGAGATGCACAGGATTGTCACACAACTGCAACCACTGGGTTCCCTCATGACAATGTGCAGTACACTGTATCAGAATAAGAAGTTGTAAAGGTTTAAAAAAATCAGAATGGATACTCAATGTATCAGAAAATATGAATATAGTAACTATTTAAGAAATAAAATTGTTGAATACAGCAACTGTAAATTTACACCAGATTTATGGTTGGCCAATTTTATTCCATTTGCTTAGTCATTTTTTTTGGAAAAATAACTCACAGGATTGAGTTCAGTAGTAGTCAGGATTTCTTTTTCATTAGCATATCTTTTTTTTTTATATCTTTCTATCTAGTTTCAGTGTGTGAAACGCAGGACACATGAGAATGTGGAAGTTTCTGTTTAAATTACTATGTCCCTTTAAAACTCCTAGCTCTGGACGTTCCAATGATCTGTGAACTATTTCGCATATGAACTGGGAATATTTCACTTCAGTGGGCGCCAAAGCGAACATGTTTACCTGCAGTAAATAGGGAATTGGAATGAAAATATTGTTCGAAGTGAAACTGGGTCACCACTGATAAAAGTTTATAACATTCTCAGAGGCACAGGAAGGATATATGGTCTTGCCGCCCTCCTCACACGTTCACTTCTCAAACCCCTCACGCCAACCCTTCACTGACACACCTCAAATCCTTAACTCCACTTGCTCTCTCCTCAACCACCCCACTCCTCAAACCCATGTCCACATGCTTGCCTAAACCCCACTCCACCCGTCGCTAATATCCATCGCTCATCAAACCTCACTCCATCTCTCGCTCTTCAAACCCCTCATTCCATCCCTTCTCCATAAATCCCTCCCCCACTCCACCCCTCGCTGCTCATATCCCTGAGTCCACACTATAAAATCCTCTCATCTCCAACGACCCACTGCCGCTCCTCCGCCTTCATAACCTGTCGTCGCGTCTCTGCTCTCCCACGGTACTGATGAGAAAGGGGTATGGAGGGCGGTTCATGGAGGGAGCGTCTCTCTCCCTCTGCTCTCCCCCTGTAGTGATGTAGTGAAGAGATTCGTTCCCCCTCCCCGGTTGAGGGAGCTGAGCGTCTCTCTCCTCCCCTAGCCCTCTACCGCGATATTTATGAGGGAACGGTTGTCGTCTCTTCTCACCCCGACCCGCTCACGCTTCAGTGATAGGTAGGGAGCATCTCTCTGTTCTCCCCGGGTAGATGAGGAAGGGAACGTCTCTCTGCTCTGGTGATGAGGGACGGGGTCGGAGATCCTCACCTCACGCCCGCCTCGACCTCGCTCCACGACGGACTAATGCTTCCCGCCAAAACCAACAGGCAACCGCGCGAGCGCTGACGTCAGTGCGCAGCCACGACGTTAACCACGAGGGCGGGGTTTGGTCAGGGCCGCACTAACTCTGGAGTCCACGCCTCCAGCTTCCCACCACCCGAGGACATTGAAACCCCAATGCTGACCATGGCAAAATGAATGGCTACAGAATTACACAACTCACCCGACCACCTGCGCTATTGGGAGAGATTGGGCAGACTAGGACGTTATTCCTTGGAACTCCAGGAGGCTGAGGGGTGTAGGCTGTGGGCCCAGCTACGAAAATGTGTCTAGAAATGAACTTATGTGACCCATGTCATGGAACTACATGAAATTTTGCACAGATTTAGATACAATATAATTGAGAAGCAAGACTTAACTCGTCAGTGCTAAAAGCTGCACATTAATTAATTAAACTAATTAGAAAATGAGTTCAAAAAAGTAAGCATCAATGCCCATATTACACCTTGGGGAGCCTATTTCTGAGCTGCAGTCTCTCTGCCATATATTATTTTATATATATATATATATATATATATTACATGAATATGACTGTAATCATATATAATTATATTATTTAAAAATAATATAACGAATATAATTGTGAGTGTATATTTTGAAGACTGCCGCAGAGGCCTGGCTCCTGCACCAGCCTAATTTATGGATGAGGGCAGTTCCTGTGGGTTCCCCCGTTTACTGAACCCCACTGACCGCCTTGCGCAGAGTGGGAGGGGTTACAGCAATAGTGGAACTGGGGCAGTGCCAGGCTGGGGGACAGGCCTGTAAGAGTAAAAATTCTTATTTCTGATGTAAATGTCACATCCTGACCAAGAATCGAATGTTCTGATGTTTACTCGATGAGTATTCATTTTAAGTTACAATGAGCCTATATTTATGTTAGAGACCCCCCGTGGTGCCTTTGTAAACAAGGGCTATTACCTTTAACCTAAAAGAACCCCAAAAGTGTTGAATTGTTTGTGTATTTGTAGTTTGTGTGTGTGTGCCTGTGTGTACCTGTCAAACGTGTATCTGTAGATGGATGTGTGTGTGCGGATGGATGTGTGTGTGGATATGTGTGTGCATGTATGTGTGTGGATGGATGTGTGTGTGGATGGATGTGTGTGTGTGTATGGGTATGTGGATGTATGTGTGTGGATGTGGATGGATGGATGTATGTGGATGGATGTATACGTGGATGGATGTGTGTATGTGTAGATGGATGAGGGAACGGTTGTCTGTGATTGAATGTGTGTGTGGATGGATTTATGTGTGTATGTGTGGATGAATGTATGTGTTGATGTATGTGTTGATGTGTGTGTGTGTGTGTGGATGTGTGGGCGGATGTATGTGTGGGTGGATGTGTGGGTTGGGTGGATGGGTGGACTGTCGCACTGTTATTCACTAGCACGCCATAATCATGTAATTCACTCATTGTTTAAATAATTTGATGCAATAAACAGTAAAACACTCCACATTAAAAGACTTTATATAATCATTTATTTCCATTTCCGCAATCATCTAATCTTCATCTGAATCTTCTTCATCAGATTCCAAATATTTTGTAGTGAAGGGGGAGGGAGAGGGGGAGGGGGAGGGAGAATGGGAAGGGGAGGGGGTAGGGGGGGGAGGGAGTGGGAAGGAGTGGGAAGGAGGGGGAGGGAGAAAGAGCAGAGACTGAGACACATGAGAGCAGATTGAAAAAAACAAACAAAACCTGTTGGAGGCAATGAAAGCTGCCTTGCGTAACACTGTACAAGTGAGTAACAGAAGCAGGCAGATACTGTGTAGTTAAATAGATCTGTTTTGCCTTGTTCTTCTTTGTGTAGTTAACTTGTGCCCGCGAAACCCCCCCCCCCCCAACAAATAGCACGCAGGAAGCATTTATGAAAATTTCAGGAAATACCATCAAATTCCAGGGATTCTATTTAAGGAATCTTTTGTTGAGGTGTGGAAGCACTGCCCTAGAGCTCTATCTAACTCTCTTTTAAATTCATCCAGTGCATTGGTCTCTACTGCCTTCTGTGGCAGAGAATTCCACAAATTCACAACACTCTTGGTTAAAAAGGTTTTTTTCATCTCAGTTTTAAATGGCCCCTTTACTCTTGGACTGAGGCCCCTGGTTCTGGACTCCCCCAACATTGGGAACATATTTCCTGCATCTAGCTTGTCCAGTCCTTTTATAATTTTATACGTTTCTATAAGATGCCCTCTCATTCTTCTAAATTCCAGTGAATACAAGCCCAGTCTTTCCAATCTTTCCTCATATAAGTCCCGCCATCCCGGGGATTAACATTGTGAACCTACATTGCACTGACTCATTAGCAAGGATGTCCTTCCTCAAATTAGACGACCAAAATTGCACACAATACTCCAGGTATGGTCTCACCAGGGCCCTATACAACTGCAGGAGGACCTCTTTACTCCTATACTCAAATCATATTGTTACGAAGGCCAACATGCCATTAGCTTTCTTCATTGCCTGCTGTACCTGCATGGTTACTTTCAGTGACTGGTGTACAAGGACATCCAGGTTTTGTTGCACTTCCCTTTATCCAAATCTGATACCATTGAGATAATAATCTGCCTCCTTGTTCTTGCTGCCAAAGTGGATAACCTCACATTTATTTATATTATACTGCATCTGCAATGCATCTGCCCACTCACTCAACCTGTCCAAGTCACCCTGCAACCTCCTAACATCCTCTTCGCAGTTCACACTGCCATCCAGCTTTGTGTCATCTGCAAATTTGCTAGTGTTACTTTTAATTCCATCATCGAAGTCATTAATATATATTGTAAATAGTTATGGTCCCAGCACTGAGCCTTGCGGCAGTCCACTCGCCACTGCCTGCCATTCTGACAGGGACCCGTTTGTTCCTATCTGTCAACCAATTATCTATCCTTGTCAATACCCTACCCCCATGTACTCTAATTTTGCCCATTAATCTCCTGTGGGACCTTATCAAAGGCTTTCTGAAACCTGAAGGGGAACTTTTTCACATGGAGGGTGGTGAATATATGAAATTAGTTGCCAGCTGGGGTATTCGAGGCAGATACTATAATAGCATTTAAAATACATTTAAGCAGGTATATGGATAGGAAAGGTGGATATGGGTCAGATGCAGGCAGGTGGGTCTAGTGTGGATGGGGCATCATGGGCAAGGTCGGCCAAAGGGCCTGTTTCTGTGCTGCATGACTCAGTGATAGTAAGATAGGAAATAGCAGTAGGACTAGGCCAAATGTGTGGGAAGGAACTGCAGACGTGGTTTACACCGAAGATAGACACAAAATGCTGAAGTAGCTCATTGGGTCAAGCAGCATCACTGGAGAACATGGATAGGTGTCATTTTGATTCAGGACCTTTCTTCAGACTGTGGTGTCCTTGTTGATTTCCCTTTGGTTTCTTAACTATAGGGTTAGTGAACAGGAAAAAGGGTGAGCTTGGGTCACAGTCTTGGTTCACCAGCTCTAAGTGAAGAAGTTTCCCCAGAAGTATCCCGGCCCAAAACATCACCTGTCCAATATTCTCCAGAGATGCTGCCTGACCCACTGAGTCGCTGCGGCGCTTTTTTTTGCTGTAAAAAGCGTTGTGTCTCGATTAACTTCTTTCTGTTGATGAACAGTGCTGGAGGAACTCAGTGGGTTATAATCATTTTATAGCATGGAAACACACCCTTCGGCTCAACCATGCTGACCACATCTAGATTTGTATATAATGGAAATGTTACTTTAACGCCAAACCTCTGCTCCAGCAGTAGGCATGTTGCCCACTAAACTGCAAGTGTAACCATCGCATAATCAAGCCCAGTACCAATGTCTCAGAAAGGTGATTAATGTGATCACCTTTTCAGAAATGGTGATTTTCTAAACCAAGCACTTTTCAACAAACATATTTTATTAACTTAATTGAATTTTATGTTACATAGATCGCTTGATAAAATATCCCGGAGGTGCAGGGCTTGCTGTTGTCATGTTCACATACACTACCAGCTATTGGCCCTACAGTTGCACAGTCATTGATGTCTGTAACATTGCGTTGTAAATAAAGGTGTTATTGAAAGGTACAAACTGCTTTGTGATGATCTTGATGGCCTCTTGAGCAGCAGTTCCTGGAGGTACAAAAACAGGTTGTACAGCACTTAATAAGTGGAAGACTTGCATTTGAACATAAATAGAACATAGGACAGCACAAGATGCCAAACATGACGCCAAGTTAATCTCCACTTTCTGCCATGATCCATCCCATTCATTGTTTGTGTGCCTATTTAAAAGCCTCCTAACGTATCTGATTTCACCATCACCCCTGGTAGTGTGATCCAGGCACCCACATCTCCTTTAAACTTTCCCTCTCAGACCTTAAAGCTGTGCCCTCTCGTCTTTTGACATTTTAACCCAGGGAAAAAGGTTCCAACAGTCTACCCTGTCCATACTTCTATCACCTGATAGAATACGCTCCACTCGTCTGAATAAATATAGCTCCCACAATACAGAAGGCGCTCAGCATCATCTAGGGCAAAACAGCCCATTCGATCAGCTTAGACACAAAATGCTGGAGTAACTCAGCGGGTTAGGCATCATCTCCGGAGAGAAGGAATGGGTGACGTTTCGCGTCGAGACCTTTCTTCAGACTGATCGACTTTCCATCCATCATCCTAAACACTCATCCTCTACTACACCATTCAACATTGGTGGCAGTATAATCTGGCTTCAGAGAAAACAATCCAAGTTTGGATATTCCGTTTGGGTAGCTTACAACCGAATGGAATATTGAATTCTCCAATTTTAAGTAACTACTACAAAATGCTCCCCCTCCCTCCCCCAAATACCTCCCTCCCCTTTTCCACCCCCTTTCCCCTGTGCCCCACCTGAACTGGATTCCCCCTCCTTCCTCCAGCTTCACATCCAAACTTGGATTGTTTTCTATGAAGCGTCCGGAGATGCAACTGTTCAATCTTTTTTGTCTCACATCTATCTTTTCATCTCTGGTCTTTGTCGACCATCTGCCTATCAAATTCCCCATCACCTGTATTAGCCTGCAGGCCTTGTCCTGCTCCTCATTTCTTCCATCTTTCCCCCCCCCCCCCCCCCCCAGAATCAGTCTGAAGAAGGGTCTCGACCCAAAACATCAGCTATCCATGTTCTTCAGAGATGCTGCCTGACCTGTTGAGTTACTCCAGCAGTTTCTTTATTGTAAACCTTAAATCGAAGTTTGTCCAACCTTTCCTTGCAAAGCAACTTTAATTAGTCAGGTTCTTGATGATTTTGTTTGTTCTCACAGCCTATACACCAATCCCCAGATGTTTTGGCAGATTAGCTATACTTTTATGACTGTTGGTTAATTAAATTGAGACTTAAATACATTTTTGATCCAAACAAGATAGACCACAGAATAATGGCAGGTAAGTAATCTGGGGTAGAGGCCAACCATGGTCTAATTGAAAGTATTAGAATTAAAACTGAGGGGGAACAAACTGGACTGTTATTTCAATTAAACAAACCTGAAAAATAGTTGATATCAGGAATAATTCAATTTAAAAATGTGACATACCTCCCAGAAATGAAGCAACAGCGTGTGGTTCTGAAGCACCATAGCGACAACTGGAAAAAAACGTATCGTTTTCAGAGAATTATTTCTATACCTTGTTGTCATTTTAAGTCATCTATAAAACATGAACATTTTCCCTTAAAGAGCCCATGAAAAGAATGGTCCCTACCCACCTCAATATGCGCTCAACATTTCTCAAGCTGAATTAACCAACTCAGTATTTCTCAATTCAATGATTCACACCATAGACTCACCATTATGAATGGTCGGAACAGTGGCCTGAATACAGACCACGCTGGCCTGAATACAAAACTTAGATACAGCACAGCACATCCACACCCTCTGAGAGTGGTACAGGGGAAATGCGTTGGTAATTATTACATTTCCACCACAACATAGTCCCCATGGATTCAAGATTATTTTGCAGAAAGGGGAAGGGAGCTGAGAAGCATTGAGAGAATGTCAAAGGCTTCGTTAGGAACTGTGGATAAAGGATTGTGATGCCCCTGAAAGCTTTTGGAAATTCCAAAGCCGCCATAGACAGAGGATGATAGTAGCACAATCAAAGAGAGCATGGAGGGTTCTCTCTAGTTTAATTTAGTGTAGATTATTTTATCGTCATGTGTACCGAGATACTGTGAAAAGCTTTTTGTTGCACACTATCCAGCCGGCGGAAAGACTAAACATGATTACAAACAATCGTGCCATCCAGAGGGTATAGGTACAAGATGAAGGTAATAATGTACAATGTAAGATAAAGTGACGATGAGGTTTAAACAGCAACAAGTGTATCCCTGCCCCCACCCTCACCCAGTCCAGAAGCGAGTGAGTGGAAACGTTTTATCAAACATACAATTCGTGGATATAGTCGTCCTTCACGGATACTGAAACACCCCATTCCTGCAGCAGGCTGATCACACACGATTTCAGCTTCCCGATATCCTCTTCAACCTGGTTATTATAAACCCCTGTGAAGAGATGCAATATTCACAAAGCGCCACCTTTGACATAAAACCATTTAAAACCCAAAAGCTCTGAGAAGTCAGGAATACAGTACTACAGCAAACTTTTGCTGATGGTATTTGTTTATTATTGTCATGTGCACCGAGATACAGGGAAAAACTTTGTGTGTGCTATTCAGTGAAATCATACTATATGTGGGTATAATCAAACCGTATACAAGTACATTAGATAGTGCAAAAAGAGAAAGGAAGCAGAGTGCAGAATATAGTGCTAAAGCCACAGAAAAAGTGCAAGGGTCACATAATGTAGTGCCACCCTTAGCTTTTGGAGTTCGATAACAATTGGAAGAATCTGTTCCTGAATGTGATGGTTCATGCTTGTATCTGCCACTCATACAGGGAAAGAGCCTGGAATTCTCCCTTTCCTCAACATCTGCTAATGTCCTATATTTGATCAGACATCTCTGGGGATGGAACCTGGGTCTCCCCTAATCTGTAGTTTATTTTCACAGCCAAGGTGCATTTATCCACGTCCATCAGACTACTCATCAATCAGTCTGTAGAAGGGTTACAACCCAACATGTCATCTATCCATTCCCTCCACAGATGCTGCCTGACCCTCTGAGTTCCTCCAGCACATTGCATTATGCTCAAGATTCCAGCATCTCTTGTGGCTTGCAACTCCACTCAGCATTGTATCCTATCAGTAGAACTAACCAAGCCTATGTGGCAGAGAGCTGTAAGAGCTTCAGTGTGGTGCACCAAAGAGGCTCATGAAAGTGCTGCCACCTAGGCAAGTATCATGTGAGATCCTCCTTTCCAGCTGCGATTGAACTGGCAGAGGTGGCCTTAATCAGATAAATACAAAAAGCCGGATTAACTGGAGAGAAGAATGGGTGACGTTTCGGGTCAAGACATGTGGCATTAATCAGGTTGGCTCCATCATGGTCATAACCAGATGGTTACATGGTATGAGTAAATACAGTGAACAGACTGCACTAATGAGTTAGATGATGGGATGGAAAGTCAAGCATCAAGAACCCGTCCTATAATCAATGTCATCTCCTCTGTGTCTTCGACATGGTAGTGAGCAACAGTGGGAACCCACTGGGGATGGTCCTCTTTCCCTTCCTGTTCACCATCTACAACTCGGACTCTTGTCACCTGCAGAAGTTTTCGGATGTCTCTGGTGAATTGTGGGCTGCATCAGTGAGGGGAGTGAAGCTGAATACAGAGGTGAGGTCAATAACTTTATTGAGTGGCGTGGGCTGAATCAGCTGCAGCTCAAGACCAACAAGACTAAGGAGTTAGTGGTGGACTTTAGGAGGAGAGGAACACCCTGTCTCTCTCAATGGCGTGGATGTGCAGTTTATCAAGGAGTACAAGTACCTTGGAGTTTACCTGAACAGTAAACTGGACTGGTCCAGGAACGCTGCGGCACTGTACAAGGGACAGAGTCTTTTGTACTTTCTGAGGAGGCTCCGCTCCTTCAACGTCTGCAGTAAGATGCTGCAGATGTTCTACCAATCTGTGGTGGCCAGTGCCATCTTCTTCGCTGTCGTGTGCTGGGGCAACAGGGCGAAGGCCACGGACACAAAAAGGATTAACAAGCACATCAGGAAGGCTGGCTCCATCCTGGGGGTAGAGTTGGATTCATGAGAGGTGGTTTTGGAAGGGAGGATCCTCCTCAAACTGCGGAGCATCCTGGACAATACAGCTCAACCCCTCCATGACACACTGGTCAACCTGAGGAGCACCTTCAGCAAGACTGGTTCCACCAAGATGCAGCACAGAATTCCACAGGATCATGGAAATTGTGGGCCAAAGGGCCTGTTCTAGAGATGGAGACTGAGATCCAGAAAAGGATGGGAAGAGTCAGAGATTGATCATGGGAGAGATCGTGATGGAAACTGGCAGCCAAAGTCATGAAATTGTTAGAACTGCAAGTTTAACAGCTAATTTTACATCAGATTGATTCTGGATGACTAAAAAGGTTATAAAGGATGACTGGCAAAGGCTTGTTCATAGAGCAAAAACATAGCCCCAATACAATAGTAGAATGGATTTGAAGCCCAAGAGATCTAATGAGCTGTTCCTCTTACTAGAGTATGGAAGAAAATTACAACTTTATTTTTACTGGCGCTGTGAAAACAAAGCACGGCTACTGACACTGCAGGACCATGACTGAGATACCACTGAATTACTAAGCCCACAGATCAGCAAGCAAACCAACAAATTAATAAAGTACCTGCCAAATTAATGTACCATAAAAGCTGCAGTAAAGTAGTAATTCACAGACCAGTGATCAATGAGTAGAACGGCTTTAACCAGCTGCTTCATGCCCTGGAGATCACTATCTGGCTGCTGGCAGTTTCACTGCTAGAGCAAGCACTTTGTATTGCAGTGAACGAGTATCATTAATTCATTGGCTACAAAGGAGATCAAATAACAAGGATTCTACACAACCTTTCTGTTTACATACATTTTTGGGCATCACAGTGGCACAGTGGTCGAGTTGCTGCCTCACAGTGCCAGAGACCCGGGTTCAATCCTGACTACGGGTGATGTCTGTGTGGAGTTTGTACGTTCTCCCTGTGACCACGTGGGTTTTCTCCACTTGCTCCAGTTTCCTCCCACACTCCAAAGATGTACAGGTTTGTAGGTTAATTGGCTTCTGAAAATTTGTAAATTGTTCCTAGTGTGTGTAGGATAGTGCTAATGATAGTGTTTGTTGGCCGGCGCAGACTTGGTGGGACGAAGGACCTGTTTCCACGCTGTATCACTAAAGTAAAATTTCTTCCAGGTTTTGAGGTTTAGAGAGTGCAATTAACATACTCTTTGCGAACCAAAGATCCAAGGGGTCTATAACTGAGGATCATTAATCAAGATAGAGATACAGCGAAACAAGCCACCTCCGCTTTGGGTTTCAATTGTTCCTCTGTGTCTTGTCCTGTGAAGTAACGGTGGGAAGGGTGGTGAATGTGGAAAAAAGAGACAACATGGACAGATACGTAGAGAGGAAAGATTTAGAGGGACATGGACCAAATCTGGGCAAATAGCACTATTAGATGGGGCATCTTGGTCGGCATGGACAAGTTGGAGAGACGGGCTTGTTTCCCCATTCCTATGACTATATCAGGGCAATTTTCCATATAGTTTAATGGATGTCAGTGTTGTCATTGTAATGTGCAGTGTCACTATCACCACTGTAATGTGCAGTGTTATTCCTGAATCCGTTTATTTAATTAGTGTAGATGCAGGCTTTCTACTTGATACTGCAGAGCACCCTTTCAAAACTTGACTGTCAGTTTCCATAAAATGTCACAGATGCCATTTTAAAAATAAAAGTGTTTCTAGATTTGACCCCTAAAACTATATTCTTCGTTTCAAGAATCCTTCCCTTTTCTCTGATTATCTTTTGGTTATCCCTCAAACATTTATTTGAATGTATTTAAAATCTAGGCTTTCTTCTAACCAAGACGTCATGCACTTTGGAGGTTTATAAGGCTTACCACCCACATTTATTGCAACCCGTGGAGTCAACATGCTTGACCTTTCTGTGATGGTACACTGACCATTTTCCTTCACTTTCCTTCTATTGTACTCCATTAATATCTGATTGCTTAACCCTGCGACCACTCTTCCCAAGCTCCACATCTACCACGTCTGAAGAAAGGTCCTGACCCGAAACATAGCCTGCACATGTTCTCCAGAGATGCTGCCTGACGCGCTGAGTTCCTCCAGCACTTTGTGCTTTGCTCATGATTCCGGCATCTGGAGTTCTTTGTGTCTCTGAAGTTCATTTTAAACCTGGCATGTTACAGCTAGGTAGCGATCGACACCAGATGAAAGTCACATACCTGGGTATCGGCCATGTTGCCTATGAAAGTACTCAACAGCTCGTAGCATGATGTACAACACCATTTCACTGTCAAGATTCTCCATACATGAAGCTGGAAGAAGAAAACCCTGATGATTAAAGAGCAATTTACACTTTCAACCAGATGGGGCCAAACACCCAAAGGTGTAGAATAATCAGACTTTAGCAGACCGAATGACGATATAATTAATGCATCCTCTAATTGCTCAATGCCATCCGACACCGCCTCCCAAAATGAACATTTAACAAGATTATCCTATTTTGTTGGAGCTTTGGCACCTTTGTGCAGCAGTGCTGCTGTATGGAAGATGACGATTTTAAAAAACTGCTACTAAATGTGCAGCTGTATAAAACTTTAGTCAGTTGACATTTGGCGTATTGTGCGCAGTTCTTGCCATTCCTGCAGGAAGAGTGTGGAGAGGATGGATAACAGGTTCATGATGCTGCTTGGATTAGACGGTATTAGTTATAAGGAAAGGTTGGACAAACATGGCTTATTTTCTCTGGAGCCATGTTTGGGGAGGCTGAGGGGAGACCTGACAGAAGTATATCAAATTCTGAGGCATTGTTAGGGTTGATAAGCAGAATGTTTTCCCCAGGTTGGAAATATCCAAGACTAGAGGATACAGATTTAAGCTGAGAGGGGAATGTATAAAGGAGATTTGCAGTCACAGAATCCTACAGCATAGAAACAGACCCTTCGCCCCAACTCTCCTATACCAACCAAAAGACACTATCTAAACTTGTTCCATTTGTCCATGTTAGGCCCATATTCATCTGAACCTTTCCCAACTATGTACCTATCTAAATGTCTTTAAATGTTATTTGTCCAAATGACTTTTAAACATTGTTATTTGAAAGGGAATTTTAAATTTGGTTTAACAGAATAGGAGGTGACTGGAATGCAATACCAGGAAAGGTGGTGGAAATTGACACATCCAAGGGGCATTATGGCAGGCACATGAGTAGACAGTGGATGGAGGGATGAAGACGGATGAGATTAGCTTAAATTGACATCATGGTCCCAAATACCCCATGGGCCAAAATGCCTGTTGGTGTACTGTTCTCTGTTCTACATGACATTTGGAGAAAGATTTTTATCTGCCTGAACTACTCTGCATGACAAACATCAGATCCTTTTTCTGCTAAGTTCCTCGTTTAAGTGCTCATAATGAAAAGCCTCACCTATTTGATCCTTGTTGGTGGTCTCTGCATTGAACTCCTCTGCCAGTGACCGGCACCGTACAAGTCGTAGAAAAGCAGCATTCCTGCCTAGTTTGAGACATCATGAGACAGGAAAACAGTTTAGTTTACAAATGTGTACAAAGGTACAGTGGCAAGCTATAGTTGCGTGCTAACCAGTCAGCGAAAAAAACAATGCATGATTACAATCGAGCCATCCACAGTGTACAGACGAAATAAAGAGAATAATGTGAAAAATGTTCAGTGCATGATAAGGTCCAGTAAAATCTGATTAAAGATAATCTGAGGGTCTCCAATTTGTAGATAATAGCTCAGGACTAGTCTCTAGTTGTTTGGAGGATGGTTCAATTGCCTGATAAAAACTTTCCCTCTATCTATAGGCGTGCATTTTCACACTTCTGTACCTCTTGCCTGATGGGAGAGGGAAGTGGCCAGGGTACAACTCGTCCTTGATTATGCTGCTGGTCTTACCGAGGCAGTGTGAGGTCTAAATGGAGTCAATGGAAGGGTGGTGGTCTAAGCTGCATCCAAACATGGGAAAATGATCCGAGCATTATCTTCTATGTCCCAATCTTATCAAATGCGAGGCAAAAATCTATATACAAGCAAATGGCTGGGGAACCCAGACAGCTTGCTGTACCCGAAACCTGTTTGATGGGTAATAGATTTCAACACACACAAAATGATACAACATTTATATCGTGTCAATAAGGTCAGCCCTGGTCTTGCCAGGGATTGCAATATCTCACAATAAACAAAACTTACAGAAAAGCCAAATGTCTTTTTCAGAGATGGTCTCGAGAGGCTGAGGAAGAAACACAAGTAGCATGTAATTGTGTTGTAGCAAAAGAGTTCAAGAGAAATAGGAAACTGTAAATATGCATCACAGAAGCGGCACAGTGGCAGAGTTGCTGCCTTGCAGCACCAGAGACCTGGCTTCAATCCTAACTAAGGGTGCTGTCTGTGCAGGGTTTGTACGCTCTCCTTGTGACTGCATGGGTTTTCTCTGGGTGCTCTGGTTTCTTCCCACATCCCAAAAATGTGCAGTTTTGTAGGTGAATTGGTTTCTGTAAAAAAATCTCCTAATGTGTAGGAAAGAACTAGTGTACGGGGGTCATTAGTCGGTGTTGATTTGGTGGGCCAAAGGTCTCTAAAATTTAATGTAGACCCTAAAGAAGCAAACTCATTCTGTGTGTGGGCCCCCCATTATTCACTGAAGCCACTTGTTTCACTCGACAGCTCAGAGCAATCAGAAGGAAAACATCCAGCTTGTGATAGGAATGTTACAAAATAAAGTAGGTTTAAAACCTGAAAAGGCATATTCCTCAGCACATCTTTATTATAGTCAAAGAATTTCTCTTTAACATTCCCAAGGTTTGGGACCTTCAGTGATTTGAAGAAGCGGAGATTAATTTCCTCAGGGCAGAGAAGAGCAATTGGAAATTTATGAGTGGTGTTCAAAATTATGAAGGGTTTTTGACAGAGTAACTAAGGAGAAACTGTTTTCTGTGGGCAGAGGAGTCAGATGACACTGAATCAAGCTAGAGGAGAGGGGAAGAATATACTTTGCAGCGAATCATTCCGATCAGGCATGCTTTACCTGAAACGGCAACAGTAGGAACTATCAAAGGCAAATTAGATAAATGCTTGAAGGGAAAAGAAAAAAATGTGGAGATAGAACTTAACACATGATTAATTGAATTACTCTCCTGAAGAACAGGACTGATGGCAAAACACACTTGGGCTGCCCTTTATTATTAATGATGCAGGCGTAAACATTATTCTCAGTTGGATGAGACAACACCCAGCACAAGAGATGTTGATGGGAAGCAAGCAACCAGTCCTGCTTCTTCAAGGGATTCTATGTAAACAGTGGGTTTGAAGGTGGGAAGCCAAATAAAATAGAGGCGGGGAAGTAAGTGGTGATAAAGCAATGCAGATGGAGATGCAATGGGACACAGCAGATGCTGGAATCTTGACCAAAAGTGCTGGGGGAGCTTTGCGGGTCAGGCAGCATCTGTGGAAGAGGCTTGGACTTCCCTAACTCCACAATAATGGTGGTTTAATGAGCATTACATGCATTTAACCTGTCCCACCAAAAGTTGTCAAATCCCTCAAAGTAACTTCCTGGTGGCGAGGCCACCTGTGACATTGTGGGATATTGGTTAAGAGTCACTGTTTCTGGGAAAGGCGAGGTAAGAGATAAATGGAATATAGGATTTTTTTTTAATACCACAGCTAGACTGTCAGCCTGAAACTCCAGCCAGCAAGTGCAATGACGCAGAATGCTACTTACCCTACCGATCGATCCCAATATTTCAGTCACGTAGTCACTTATAATAGAGGCATCTTCCTTTGCTTTCTCACGGTATCTGAGGGCAAAGCAAAAATGTAAACAGAACAGTAACAAGAACCATGCAATATATAAAACTATGCAACAAAAGAATGAATGTGACTGACAATGTTAGTTTAGGCACAGTACCCAATATTGGTTTATTATTGTCATGCATACCGAGATACAATGAAAAACGTTTGTTTGCGAGCTTTCCGCCAAATGTCACAATTTCTGAGCTTTAGACTGAAAGTGCAGCATAATCCAGCTCAAAGCAAGCAGGGTATTATCATAGCTTACAGCCTTCAAGTGAGCTGATGAGACCACAGACTGGAATAATGGATACAGATACGAGCTCCCTACTTAGGGAGGTTCTACTTGCAAATGGCATGCAAAGAAAATTCACCAGCACTAAGCATAATGGGATTAAGCTCTCCAAAGTGTATAAAATGATGAGAGGCAAACATGGGGTAGACAAAGCCTTTTTCACTGGATGTAAATGTCAAGGACTAGAGGGCATCCCTTTAAGGTTTGAGGGGCAAAGTTTAAAGGAGATGTGCAGAGCAAGCTTTTTTTTTTAAATACAAGTGTGATGGGTGCTTATTAGACACTGTCAGAGGTGGTGGCAGAGGCAGATACAATAGTGGTGTTTAAAAAGCTTTTGGATAGACACATGAGTATGCAGGGAATGGCGGTATATTGATGGCATGCAAGCAGAGGAGATTAATTTAATTTAGCATCATGCTTGGCAAAGACATTGTGGGCTGAAGGGACTGATTCCTGTGCTGCACTTTTCTATGTAGAATGCTGAGAAGTGATGGTATTGAGATGTATTATATTTTATTGGGCTTCACAGAGTGGATACATGGATGATGTTTACACTGTAAGCTGCAGATCACCGAGTCAAAATAATAATTTGGAACACTGACAAAAGTGAGAAGGAATCTCTTTACCAAGAGTCTTTGGAATTCGTTACCCAAGTAGGCTGTGGAAACTCAGTCATTGAACATGTTCAAAACGGGTTATATGTTTGGACAGCTAATGTTGGAATCAGTGCAATAAAGTGGTACTGTGTAAAAGATCAGCTTTGATCTTACTAAATGGAAGAGTTGGTGTAAGGAGCCAAAAGGCCCACTCTTGCGTCTATTTCTTAGTAAACACTAGGAGTATCAGCCTAGATAATGTGACAAATCTTTGTATGAGACTTGGATCCAAGAAGTAAATGTACGAGCTTGTGATCCAAGGCTGATGTACCAAGCTGAACAATAACAGAGGCAATTTTTAGACCAAGCTTTTTGGAATCAATATACCGCACAGAAGTCTACAAAGGTTCCTGATCTTGAGGGTTCCTAAGGGCATCATAGTGGCACATCAGGTAGAGCTGCTGCCTCACAGTGCCAGGAACCACAGTTTGATCCTGACTTCAGGTGCCGTCTGCGTGGAATTTAACCTTTCTCCCTGTGACCACTTGGGTTTCCTCTGGGTGCTCTGGTGTCTACCTACATCCCAAAGATTGTGCGGGTTTGTAGATTAATTGGCTTCTGCAAATTGGCCCTAATGTGTAGCTGCATAGATGCAAAGGTGGGATGACATAAAACTAGTGTGTTCATCATGGACTTGGTCGGCTGAAGGGCCTGTTTTCACGTTGTATCTCTAAATTAAAATAACGTCTAGAGGCAGGACTAGAAACAATTTATAGACAATCAGGAAGAGACAAAAGCACTAACATATACCAAACTATGGAAAAAGCTAATGCTTTGTTTAAATCATTTGAGTTACATACACATTCTGCAGCCTAATAAATCTGCTGGAGTCCGCTATCATGTCTGGGATAGTGCCACGCACTGGGAGATTGCCCAGGCCCTCCTTCTCTACAAACTGTTGGACTGCTCGCATTAAGATCCAAAACGGAGAACTCTAGAATCAAAGGCATTCAAAGATCAGTGCAAGGAACACACAGAGTCAATAGCGCAGGACAACACTCCACACACATGCACAAACAAAAGCACACAGGCACAAATAAAGATCTCCTTGTGAATATAACAATTTTAAATACATTTATTTTTCACGTTCCAACTCAACAAAACTACGTCTTGTGCATACTCAATTAAATTTTTTGATAAACCATTCCCATCATGACATAGTAGCATGAAGAATAAAACACCAAATTATGGATACTTTTGTTATTCTGAATCAGGAAATAATTGCAAGTTCTTTTCTTTCAGAAGATAGTTCAGACATAACCCTGACCGTTAAATGCCTTCACTGTGCTTCACAATAGACTGCTGATGCTTGCTTTTTAGGCCGACAAGTCTGAACAAATCACTAACTTCAGGAAAAACGGGGCAAATAATTGGTAGTGGGGGTTGAATGGAAATTCCAAATTATGATGTGATCATCCAACCCAAATGAATGCAGTCTATGATGTCACGTGATGGATCCCAAACATCATGCATCACTAAACATCTGCTTTTTGGAGGGAGGGGGGAAAGTTGACGTCTGCTTGTTTTGTTACAACCTGTGTGTTGACTTTAGTGCATCGTTGATCCTTGAACAGCCCTTGTCCAGAGCTCACTATTAACAGACTCTGTTGAGAACATGAGCCATCATTGAAGATAATTTTCTTCCCCCAGTTTAAACCTTCTTGTTTGAGAAGTAATTATATTCTGCATATGTTTTGTTACAACCTGTGTGTTGACGTTAGTGCATCGTTGATCCTTGAACAGTTCTTCTACGTTACTTGGGACCTACAGAGGTACAGAGGCAAAGGACAGTGAATATCATGAGACCATTTGACCCACTGTAACTATGTATTTCTACTATATTACATGTTGCGGTACATACTTCCTTTAATTATCTATCCATTTCCTTTTTAGTTATAGTCATACAGCACAGAAATAGGCCTTTCAGTCCAACATGTCCCTGCCGACAAAGATGCCCCGTCTAGGCTAGTCTCATTTAAATGCATTTGGCCCATATGTTCATGCCAAAGGAGCAGAATTAGGCCATTCATTCATGGCTGATCGACCTTTCCCTTGCAACCCTATCCTGCCTTCTCCCCAAACCTTTAACATCCTTACTAATCAAGAACCTGTTCATCCGTGCTTTAAAAATACCCAATGATTGACCTCCACATATCCCTCTGAACCTTTCCTATCCATTATGTTATTGTTGAATATGCTTCCACTTTTCTTTCAGGCAGTTCAGTCTGGATTCTAGATATCCAGTCATTGTGTAAAATGAATTTCTCATCTCCCCTGATGCTTTTGACAACTTTCGCATATCTATGTTTTCCAGTCAAATACCTTTCACTATTGAAACAATTCCTCAAAACCCCCTTTAATTTCATAAAATATGCAAGAGTGATTAACCAAGTTAGTTTAGATGCCTTCCTCATGCTGGGAGAAGCATAGTAATCAACCGGGATTTTAATGCTCCCTGTTAACTAGATAATGTGGAGTGGCCAGCGGAGGGGTGGTAGGGGTCAGACTGAACAATTCAACCAGATGTTCTTTGTTTCCTTCAGCTCAAGTTAGACTTCTTCAGTTTTTATCTTGTTGGTGTATCTGACAATGTCACGTGTCAGAAGGCAACAAACAACACATTATAGCACTTGTACCTTGGTGGGATTCAATGCTGTGTTGACGTTTTTGATGGCTTCATCAAAATTCTCTTCATCTTCTGGTGTTCCATCATCATTCTTCAACAATCCTGAATTAGATTGCAAGGAAAACAGAGACGGATATTCAATGGTCAATGCTTTCTTTCTTTACTACCAATTCGACTTGCAGATGAACTTTTTGGGAATCCTGCACCAACACTCCCAAGTCCCTTTGCACCTCTGATTTCTGGATTCTCTCCCCATTTAGAAAATAGTCTACGCCTTTATGCCCACTACCAAAATGCGTGACTCCATACTTTGCTACATTGTATTCCATCTGCCACTTCTCTGCCCACTCTCCCAACCTGTCCATTTCCTTCTGCAGAGTCCCTGCTTTCACTACATTTCCTGCCTCTCCACCTGTTTTTGTATCATCCGCAAACTTGGCCTAAAAGCCTTCAATCCTCTCGTCCAAATCATTAATATAGAACGTGAAGAGTAGCGGCCCCAACACAGACCCCTGTGGAACTCTGCTAGTCACTGGCAGCCAACCAGAAAAAGCCACCTTTAATGCCACTTTTTGTCTTCTGCCATCTAGCCAACCTGCTATATCCATGCTAGTCTCAGCTCTTTGAAACCATGGGTTCTCATCTTCCTTAGCAGCCTCATGTGTGGCACCTTATCAAAGGCTTTCTGAAAATCTAAGTACTGCACGATTCTCCTCTACCCCATCGCGGACGTTGTACTTTGTCTCTAGAACTGATGCATTACAATGACAAAAACTATATTCTGCACACATTGCTCTATTGTACTCGAGTTTGACTTCATTGTACTTATGCATCATATTGATCTGACCATATACATGTAAAACAGAGCTTTTCATTGTATCTCAGCAGGCATGACAATAATAATAAACCTAAACTTAAACCCATGAAATATAATTGCCATGCCATCTCCCTATCCTTAGACGGTTCCAGACCTATCAATTTTCCACCACATTTGGTAGAAAGGTATTGTCATCTATGTTCTTCCTCCATATAACCTCCTCACCCTTTCTTTCACGCCACCCCCTCCCCCCACACACCCACCCCACACCCTCCCCAATGCCCCACCTGGACTCACACCTATTTCTGCACTCCTCCTCCACCTACATTCCTTCCTCTAACCTCACAATTTAAAATTCTTCCATCCCTTTGTCTCACACCTTCTATATTATTATCTCTGGCCTTTGTCCAATCAGAATAAGGGGTAAGCCATTTAGAACGGAGATGAGGGAAAACATTTTCACAAAGAGAGTTGTGAGTGTGGAATTCTCTGCCTCAGAGGGCAGTGGAGGCTGGTTCTCTGGATACTTTCAAGAGAGATCTAGACAGAGCTCTTAAAGATAGCGGAGTCAAGGGATATGGGGAGAAGGTCGGAACGGGGTATTGATTATAGATGATCAGCCATGATCACATTGAATGGCGGCGCTGGCTCGAGGGGCCGAATGGCCTACTCCTGCACCTATTGTCTATTGTCTATCTGGCTATCAAGATCCGTCCTCACCTTTATACGCCTATTACCTGCCAAGGATTGCCCTGCCCTTCCTCTTTTTCAGTTTTCTTCTCCCCCTCCCTACGATCAGTCTGAGGTATGGTCCCAACCCGAAACATCATCTATCCATTTTCTCCAGAGATGCTGCCTGACCCTCTGAGTGACTCCAGCACCTTGTGTCTTCTTTTGTCAACCAACATTGGTGGTTCCTTGTTTCTACATCATCAGATTCGGTACAGATTATGGTTTTATTCCCTGAACTAACTAGTTGGGATTTTACAACAAAGCAGAAGCTTTCAGGGTTAGTATTCTGCTGCTGGCTCTCCTGTTAGCCAGCTGGTTGAACAAGATTGCACAACGGGTCATTGCAGGGGGATTTTAGCACAAAATGTCTCGGCTGTCGGTTCCACCAATCACTGTTGTCAATACCACAACAAATGAATCAAAAAGACTTACAAAAAAAATTGCCTTCACAAATTCTCAAGTCTTGTTTAGTTTAGTATCAACACATGTACTGAGGTATAATGAAAAGCTTTTGTTTGTGTGCTATCCAGTCAAAGAAAAGACTATACATAAATACAATCATGCCCCATCAGTGCACAGATAAAGGACAATAACATTTAGTGCAAGATATAACATTGGAGTTGTGGCGGCACCCAGTGGTTAGGCCACTTGCTGTGCGAACCCTCGACAGTCGGGGGGTAGGGTCACGTGACTGGCAATGGCAGGAAGGAGTTGTCACGGGGCATAGGGGAGTGACCTAGTATATAACGAACCCCGGGTCAACCTTCCCTCTCTCTTCCTCTCTCTTCGCTTGAGTATCCTGCCACTTCAGCAGAAGCTCAGCTCGAGCTCACGAGGCAACAGCCTTGCAGCAGCAACAATGACTTTTGTGTTAGAGGACTAAACGTGCATGTATATCTAACCTATAATGCCTGAATAAAGAAACCGTTTATTCACGATGTTTGGTATCTCTACAAATTCTGATAAAGCCCGATTAAAGATTATTCAAAGGTCACTAATGGGTTAGATGGAAGGTCAGGACAACATTCTAGCTAATGAGGACTGTTCAGTTGCCTGATAACAGCTGGTACAATAACATGTATAATTCAAATTATAAAATTCCATACCTTGTCGTATTAACTCTCGAAATGCTTCCTTTTCTTTGTAGGTTTTTGGCAACTGATTGTTGTGCTGCAGGGTTTTATTAAAAAGGTTAACATGGGAATCCCTATTCACAATTGATTCCATTTATGAATAACAATCAAACTCAGGACCTGTGGCATTAAAGGATAATTTCAGAACATGGCAGAGTAACGGTGTTACACTGAAGTGGTGTCATAAAGCATTACAGAGCAACTTTTTCTATCCCAAAATCTCAAAGAGTTTTATAAACCACCATTAAAGACTGACCCGCTGTGTTGCTCCAGCACTTTGTGCCCTTTTGTATATTAGCCAGTTCTTTGTTTCTACATCTTTGAAGAGTTGTCACTCAGGCAATGCAGGGTCTGACTCTGCGCCTGACTCAGGCGCAGAAACAGGCCGTTTAGCACAACATGAGCTTCCACAACTCCAATGATGGAACATTACAGTAATCGATTGGATAGATTACTGTACATATGCAGGATAACGGGAATATAATAATTATTATTATAAAAATTATATTTATATCTTGCTGTACGTTCTATTTTTGTTTAAGGTATTGATTTATCTTCAGTTACAGTTCCAAGATCAGTGAGCAATTACTTCCAAATGAACTTAGTTCAAATGTAAAGGCACTCAAGTAGCCTTGGAATCTTAGTTTGGAAACTGAGTCTGGAACTCAAACTCTTAACCAATAGCCAGTGAAACCTGGTGTAGGTTTTAGCCAAGGTCAAAATCTAGTTTATGAATGATGCCTCCTTCTTGAGAACCCACTTTATCCAGTCACACACATTAATAATCTAAAACCAGTAGAAATTCAACCCAGAAATCTCTCAAGAAAATCCTGCATAAAGGCATGTGTGGTGTCACCAGTACATAGACCATGGGAATCTCAATCCTAATAGGGCACAGGCACAGGATTTGTAACATATCCATGGTGCGAACATTACAAATACTTTAACCTTACAATTCAGTAAAGACTTTGAAATTATGCATATCATCGAGATCAGTATAGGTTATTTCTCAACATGTATAGTAGGTATGTTACAAAACCTACCTGAATCGCCATTGGGAATCTGCCCACAGCCAGGTCCGCGATTTTGGCGCTGTTTGGAGGGGGCGGGTTTAAAACGCGATTTTTACTAGGCTGTACTAATCGCAGATGTTCAGCCTAGTAAATCATTAACGAAAAATCGCTGCAAGACCCGGTCGCAAAAGGTATTATTAGTTTTATAGGCCTCGATAATATAGTTATAATAGTTTAAAATTACTCTCTGATTCCGCAACATCTCGCAGCCCCAGGGTTTTATAAAGCAAACAATTAAAGGTATGTACCTTATTTTTACATTAAATGGGGCATATATATAACCCTATATATCAAGTTATCTATAGCGAGTAGCTCATTTTGGGCTTTTTATATCCCGCAGTATTTTTCTCGGCATTTGAGGGCACTAATCCAGCGCTATGTCAACGTTCTAAACCAGCGCGCGTTCACATGAACCCACTAGAAAGCCGATTTAAATGGGCATTTATTTACAGCAATTGAACACTAAATTCCTTCCATTTGGCCTATAAATTAATGTAAATTAGATATAAAAATCATGTTATATTGTGAATTATTTGTGAATAATCTTTGGACACTTAGGCTATTTAAAAATGTTAATCTTTCCTTAAGAAATGAGCCTTTGATTATCCAAGATCACAGCTTTTTTGTAATGTCCATTGAAAATCAATAGGGAACAAGATGCTAATTTCCGAGTATGAAAATGGCCATAACATTTTTAATACTTGAGATATGAAAGTGAATTTGGTGTCAAATTAAACTTATTGTTCTGCTTTATCTGATGGGATAAATTGCAGACTTGATTTTTAAAATCTCAAAATTTTGTAACATTGCTATGTATAGTACTATTTGACCTGCATCTTTATTGGGATTATTTTTGTCCTCAGGATAAGGAAAACAAATCAACGGGAAATCCACAACGTACTTCTTCACACCACCTCTCCAGGTATTTGGCTACCACAATGATCCACGGTGTGTGACTATGGTCCTGCAAATAAAAATAAAATACATTAGACTAGTAATATATCCACACTATTCTGGTGAACATAAAAAGCTAAGTGAAGAGTGAATTTATGATTTTTTTTTGATGTGTGTGCACACATGAAGTTGTTCATTTAGAAGCTAATGTTAGTGCCCAGATATAAATGATAAGACCATAAAATATAGGATCGCAATTAGGCCATTCAACCCATCAAGTCTGCTCCACCATTTAATCATAGCTGGTCTAGTTTTCCTTCTCAACCCTATTCTCATGCCTTCTCCCCACAACCTTTGACGCATTTACTATTCATGAACCTATCAATCTCCACTTTAATAATACATAATGACTTGGCTTTCACGTTGTCTGTGGCAATTAATCCCACCGATTCACCACCAGATACTCCCGACCAAAGAAATCCATATCTCCAGTCTAAAGGTATATCCTTTAATTCTGAGACTGTGCCCTCTGGTCTGAAACTCTCCCAATTATCCTGCTTCAAATAGCTACTCTGGGTTTGATGTACTCCTAGGCAAAGCACAGTTGTACAGAAAGTAAAAAGTTTCCTCAATCCTCAGTGAAAACATCTCAAATGCTTGGCAACTTGCCCATTCACAGTGTAGCAGGATTGTTCATTTAGTGCAACCAGGTTTTGTTGGTCCAGGCCCCCAAAGCATTGATTCGCCCACTCACATTAGTCACAGACATTCATTGCCTTGGGTTCGATTTTAATACAGATTTCAAGAGATAGAAGAATGCAAAATGTGCCAAGTACTTCACTTTACCATGGGACCAAGGTTGATCAGTTCACCATCTCCCAGACTGCTTGTCACATAGAATGCTAATAGCGATGGATAATACCGATCTAACTTCTATTCTTCACTGTGGCCTCTCTCTCTTCAGCACTACTGTATATTTACCCTATTGTTTCATAGCCTATTCTGCTGTGTTTTGCTTTCGCATTCTTCTGAACCCCACATTTCTTTTCTCAGTGTACTCACAAGAAATATAATTTTGAAATAAATGGAGCCATTTTTAAGCTCGATTCACACAACTCAGTAGCTGCAGGGATCGTTATTAGTGTTTGCTGCTGTACCT
Source organism: Leucoraja erinaceus (assembly GCF_028641065.1). Classification (NCBI taxonomy): domain Eukaryota; kingdom Metazoa; phylum Chordata; class Chondrichthyes; order Rajiformes; family Rajidae; genus Leucoraja; species Leucoraja erinaceus. Next base: position 21,415,230 of record NC_073393.1, on the reverse strand, counting down.
TTTTGTCCATACTATTCAGGTCATACTCATGAACATGAGTCCTCAGGTGTGGGAAAGGCTTGTCCAGTCTCAGATCTTCTAGCGCATTGTCTGGGTGCGATTCCACAACTATAAAGAAACCAAATGCTTTAAACCATCCGTAGGCCCACCATTCGCCACGTACTCACGCAATAAATCTTTATAGTAGAAACAAGGAACTGCAGATGCTGTTTTACGAAAAAGGACACAAAGTGCTGGAGTAACTTAGTAGGTCAGGCAGGTCTGAAGAAGGGTCCTGACCCAAAACGTCATTGCTCCATGTTCTCCAGAGTTGCTGCCTGACCCGCTGAGTTACTCAGCACTTTGTATCCTTTTCAATAAACTTTATGTTGCTGCCAATGGTCTCATTTTGAATGTCACTCCTATTCCCCAGTCCATGGCTTGATGTGAGAAAGCATTGGCTGACTGGTGAACAGCTTCACAACATTGGACACTGGGCTCTGTGTTGCTATCATTCCCCTTCTTTAACAGTACACTGGTAATTTAGCGACGGAATAATTGATTCGCCCCAGGAGGCGCCTCAGGAGATTGAGATGCGATGACTGAGGTAGAATGATGCCCAGGGCACTTACCTGGGTGCTCCTTTACAGCCAGCCTCATGTAGCCAACCAAACCATACGTTCTACACACCAGCAGTGGAAGATCAGCAGCCCACAGCACAGTCGACAGGTGCAGCAGTGAACTAACAGCAAACAAATGGGGATTAGTTTATTGATGGCTAGTTTAGAGTAATAGAGTCATAGTGTGGAAATAGGCCCTTATTGATGACTACAATTTATTGATGACTACAATATTATCTAAAAGTTAACAAAGTGCTTTGTGACATTGTTCAAAAGAACCAGCTAACCTGGTAGTTCTAGGTTACAGGATCAGCAGGTACTTACTGCAGGGGCAGCAATGTGGCACAGCAGTAAAGTTATTGTCTTACAGTGCCAGAGACCCAGGTTCAATCCTGACTACGAGTACTGTCTGTATGGAGTTTGCACATTCTCCCTGTGACCGTGTGGGTTTTTAAACATTTAAAAAACAACTCTCGTTGGCCAAAGTGCTTTACATTGGTATAAGAATAGTATAACAAACAAACTACATACATGTAGCCCTCGCTCAGAGGACGTCAAGAAAGGCTTGGGAGTACAGATGAGTTTTTAGTCTCGACTTAAAGGAGTCAATGGAGGGGGCAGTTCTGATGGGAAGAGGGATGCTGTTCCAGTCTAGGAGCTGCAACCCAAAGGCGCAGTCACCCCTGAACTTATGCCTAGACCGCGGGATATTCAGCAACCCCGTCGGCCGATCTGAGGGACCTGGAAGTGGTGTGGTTGGTGAGCAGACTATTAATATAGGTGGGCGCAAGCCCATTGAGGACTTTGTAGACATAAAGGAGGATCTTAAAATGTATTCGGAACTGCACAGGGAGCCAATGGAGAGAGGCCAGGATTGGAGTGATGTGGTCTCTTTTTCGGGTGCCCATCAGGAGTCTCGCTGCGGCGTTTTGGACCAGTTGCAGGCGGGACAGGGAAGATTGGCTGATGCCAGTGTAAAGGGAGTTGCAGTAATCTAGGTGGGAGGAGATAAATGTGTGGATGATCTTTTCAAGGTCATCAAACTGGAGGAATTGTTTTATTTTAGATATCGTCCGAAGCTGAAAGAAGCTAGCTTTTACCACGGCATTGACTTGTTTGTCAAATTTCAGTGCTGAGTCAAATATCACGTTTCCTCCCACACTCCACAGATGTACAGGATTTATAGATTTATTGGTGTGTAGGATTGTGCTAGTATACGGGGTTCACTGGTTGGCGTGGACTTGTGGCTGAGCTGCTTCAGTTTCAGGCTAAGAGAGGGCAGTGGCAGAGGGGGAGGGAGAATATTTTTGTGGTGCTGGATGATGAGGTGCCAGTCGGATTGACCGCATTATTTTGCTTGGTGTCCACCCTGCTGAGTGCTATAAAATCTGCATCTATCCAGGCAAGGGAACAACCCACTGCAATGGCCTAACAGAGAGTGGAAAATGGTAAATAAATAAAATATTACAAATCTGCTGCATACCTCTCTGCGAGTTGAGTGGCAATGACCACGCTGAATCCGAGAAAGAATGTGGGATCATTTTCCAGCAACTGCTCCACGCTCTGAAAAGGTTACTTGTTGTTTAGCCAGTTGCAAACAAGAGAAAAATAAATTACAGAAACTAAATATGTTACTTTAATTTACAAATGTCCTCGTTCTTCCATCCTTCATAGAATCTGATGGTAGTGAACAACCTAACTGGTCCTTTGGGAAGGTAAACATACTGTCCTTTCCTTGTTTGGCCCCTGAGACTCCAGTTCACATTGCAACAGACTCTAACTGGGCTGAGAATAACAAGGGTTAGCTAACAACTTCTGCTTGGAGAAGTGTCACCCAGAATCCAGATAAAGCAGTTAAACTGCAACCCATCCCCACTGCCACTGCCAATTCTGCTGGATTAGGAATCCCGATGGAGAAATTTGGCATCAAGTTAGGAATTGGGGACTCGGCCAAATTGCAGTAAAACTCACCCCATCTTTCCAACAACACAATCCCCATCAGAAGGGACCCAACTTGAAATGTCACCTGTTCATTCCCTCTTCATATACTGCCTGACCCAATGAGTTCCTCCAGCATTTTGCTCAAGATTCCAGCATCTGCAGTTCCTTGTGTCTCCTGTACTCAATAGCCTCACCGATGAAGGTAAGCATGGCAAATCCCTTTGCCGTCACCCAGTCTACCCTTGTCTCCACTGTATAGGAACTGTACCCCTGGATCTCTACTCCACAGCACTCTCCAGACCACTAGCATTAACTCTGGAAGTTCTGCCCTGGTCTGAAATACCAAAATGACCATCTTACATTGGTCATAGAAACATAGAAAATAGGTGCAGGAGTAGGCCATTCGACCCTTCGAGCCTGCAACGCCATTCAATATGATCATGGCTGATCATCCAACTCAGTATCCTGTACCTGCCTTCTCTCCATACCCCCTGATCCCTTTAGCCACAAGGGCCACATCTAACTCCCTCTTAAATATAGCCAATGAACTGGCCTCAACTACCTTCTGTGGCAGAGTTCCAGAGATTCACCACTCTCTGTGTGAAAAATGTTTTTCTCATCTCGGTCGTAAAGGATTTCCCCTCTATCCTTAGTAAGTAAGTAAGTAAGTTTTATTTATATAGCACGTTTTAAGTCAACTCGCATTGACCCCAAAGTGCTTTACATAAATGAAATAATAAGTTCCATTACAGACCATAGAAAAAGGTTAAAAAAAAATGAATAAAATGGACACAACACATTATAGAGTTCAACACAAACATCCCCCCACAGCAGAACCAAAACATTTCCACTGTGGGGAAAGGCACCAGAAAGTTAAGTCCTCTTCCTCTGTGAAACCTGCAGCCAGTCCTCTTCCTCTTCCGCCGTGCAGCCAGTCCGATGATTTTCAGGGCCCTCTTGCCGTGAAGATGGAACATCGGCGTCGGGTGAAACATTCCTCAGCGGCTTGGAAAAGTCTGGAGCGGCTGCCTCCTCCCCAGAGACCGGAGACCGGGGCACTCGTAGTCCTCAGGCCGTGCCGGTTGGAGCTCTGACCCCGGCGAACTCGATCCCTGGCTCTGCGGCGCTCCAAATCCAGCGCCGCCCGCGGCCGGACGCCTGCAGCCACAGCTCCGCGATGTTGGGAGTCGGCGGCCAAAGCGCTCCAGAGCTTACCGCACGGCGACCCAGTAGGCATCGCCCGCTCTGTGTTGGTATCCCAGCGCTGCGCCACCGCCGCCGAAGCTGTAGTCCCAGCCGGTCCCGACAGGAAACGCCACTCCATTTTCGATGGTAGGCCGCGAGGACGGGGCGAAGAAGCAGCTTGGAGGGATGCTGCCTCTCCGACCAGGTAGGGGACTAAGAAATAAAGTTTCCCCCTTCCCCACCCCCCACATAGAAGACCTCCACTAACATTTTTTAACAGGATTTAAAATAAAATAAAATAAAAAAAGGTGTAGAGACGGACTGCGGGCAGGCTGCCATACACAGACGGCGCCCACTCCCGCACATCCGCCTTAAGCTGTGACCCCTTGTCCTGGACTTCCCCAACGTCGGGAACAATCTTCCTGCATCTAGCCTGTCCAACCCCTTAAGAATTTTGTAGGTTTCTATAAGATCCCCCCTCAATCTCCTAAATTCTAGCGAGTACAAGCAGAGTTAGATTCCATCTGCCATTCCATGGCCCACCTCCTTTGCAGATCTAGATCATTTTGTAATTTAGATAGCCCTCAGCATTGTCACTACCTCTCCAATATTTGTGACATCTGAAAATTTACTAGCTACGTTGTCATTAACGTGGCTGGTGTATTAATGATAGCTACGTTGTCATTAACACAAATGACAAACAACAGTAGAGCCACCATAAATCCCTGCTGTACACAGGTGACAGACTTCTAATCATGGAAACAGCCATCCACTAACACTCTCTCCTTCCACTGAGCCAAATTAGAATACATTTGGCTACTCACCACGAATCCCATGTGATCTAACCTTTTGGACTAGCCTATCATGTGGGACCTTGTGTAATGAGGAAGGATTAGTTGGTGATCTTGTTGGTCTGTTAGCGATCTGTTGCCCAAGGGGCAACAGTGACAATAATATGGCGGAATTCTGTATTAAGATGGAAAGTGACACGATTAATTCAGGGACTAGGGTCCTGAACTTAAACAAAGGAGACTTTGAAGGAATAAGACGGGAATTGGCTAGGATAGACTGGCAAATTATACTTAAAGGGTTGAAGGTGGAGATGCAATGGCAAAGATTTAAAGACCGCATGGATGAACTCCAAAAATTGTTCATCCCTGTCTGGTGTAAAATAAAACGGGGAAGGTAGCTCAACCGTGGCTAACGAGGGAAATCAAGGATAGTGTTAAATCCATGGAAAAGGCATATAAATTGGCCAGAGGAAACAGAAAACTGGAAGATTGGGAGAAATTTAGAACTCAGAGGAGGAGAAAGAGGTTAATTAAGAACGGGGAAAAAAGAGCATGAAAGAAAGCTCATGGGGAATATAAAAACTGACTCTAAAAGCTTCTTTAGATATGTAAAAAGGAAAAGATTAGTGAAGACAAATGTTGGTCCCTTACAATCAGAGTCAGGTGAATTTATAATGGGAAACAAAGAAATGGCAGAACAGTTAAACAAGTATTTTGGTTCTGTCTTCACTAAGGAAGACGCAAACAATCTCCCAGAAATACTAGGGAACCGAGGATCTAATGAGAGGGAGGAACTGAAGGAAATCCATATTAGTCAGGAAATGGTGTTAGGTAAACTGTTGGGCCTGAAGGCAGATAAATCCCCAGGGCGTGATGGACTGCTTCCCAGAGTACTCAAGGAGTTGACCCCAGAAATCGTGGTGCAATGGTGATCATTTTCCAATGTTATCTCGACTCTGGATCAGTTCCTGTGGACTGGAGGGGAACCAATGTAACCCCACTTTTAAAGAAAGGAGGGAGAGAGAAAACAGGGAATTATAGACCAGTTAGCCTTACATTGGTAGTGGGGAAGATGCTCGAGTCGATTATTAAAGATGTTATAGCAGCGCATTTGGAAAGCATTGACAGGATCGGTCAAAGTCAGCATGGATTTATGAAGGGGAAATCATGCTTGACTAATCTTCTGGAATTTTTTTTAAGATGCAACATGTAGATTGGATAAGGGAGAGCCAGTGGATGTGGTGTATCTGGACTTTCAAAAAGCCTTTGACGAGGTCCTTCACAAGAGATTAGTGTGCAAAATTAGAGCACATGGTATTGGGGGTAGGGTACTGACATGGATAGCGAACTGGTTGGCAGACAGGAAGCAAAGAGTAGGGATTAGCGTGTCCTTTGCAGAATGGCAGGCAGTGACTAGTGGGGTGCCGCAAGGCTCGGTACTGGGACCCCAGTTATTTACAAAATATATTAGGATTTAGACAAGGGAATTAAATGTGACATCTCCAAGTTTGCGGATGATATAAAGCTGGGTGGCAGTGTGAGCTGCAATGAGGATGCTATGAGGCTGCAGGATCGCTTGGATAGGTTGGGTGAGTGGGCAGATGCATGGCAGGTGCAGTATAATGTGGATAAATGTGAGGTTATCCACTTTGGTGTGAAGAACAGGAAGGTATATTATAATTATCCGAATGGTGTCACATTAGGAAAAGGGGAGGTGTAACGAGACCTGGGTGTGCTTGTACATCAGTCACTGAAAGTAAGCATGCAGGTACATCAGTCAGTGAAGAAAGCTAATGGCATGTTGGCCTTCATTGCGAGAGGATTTGAGTTTAGGAGCAAGGAGATCCTACTGCAGTTGTACAAGGCCCTGGTGAGACTGCACCTGGAGTATTGTATGCAATTGTGGTCTCCTAATTTGAGGAAGGACATTATTGCTATTGAAGGAGTGCAGCGTAGGTTCACCAGGTTAATTCCCGGGATGGCGGAACTGACATATAATGAAAGAATGGGTCGACTGGGCTTGTATTCACTGGAATTTAGAAGGATGAGAGGGGATCTTATAGAAACATTTAGAATTCTTAAAGGATTGGACAGGATAGATGCAGGGAAAATGTTCCCGATGTTGGGAAAGTCCAGAACTAGGGATCACAGTTTAAGAATAAGGGGTAGGCCATTTACGACTGAGATGGGGTAAAACTTTCTCTGCCACAGAAGGCAGTGGAGGCCAATTCACTGGATGTTATCAAGAGAGAGTAGGTTTAGCGCTTCGGGCTAAAGGAATCAAGGGATATGGGGAGAAAGCAGGAAAGGGGTACTGATTTTTGATGATCAGCCATGAACATATTGAATGGCAGTGCTGGTTCGAAGGGCCGAATGGCCTACTCCTACACCTATTTTTTCTATGTTTCTAAAGGCCTTGTGAAGTCCATATGGACAACCTCCACTATCTTGGTCTCGTTAATCCCTTAAAAAAACTCCAGAAAGTTATAATTTCCCACACACAAAGCTTTCTAATCACCCCTTTTTTATCCAAATGAGAGTAGATCCTGTCCTTCAGAATCCCATTCGGTAACTTAGTCACCAGTCTGCGCTACTGATCTTGTGATGAATGGAAACAGTTTATTGTGTGGAGAATTTCCGATGAGATGAGTTTACAATACGAAGGACACAAAGTGCTGGAGTAACTCAGCTAGACAGACAACAATGCTGGAGAACGTGGATAGGTGATTTTTCGGGTCAGGGCCTTTCTTCAGACTGATTGTAGCAGGAGAGAAGAAAGCTGGGAAAAGGGCGAGGGAGGATAAATTGTGGCAGGAAATGGGTCGGTATAGACGAGGGGGTATGCTTAAGAGAACAGAAGTGTATGTGTAACATCACCATTTTAAGATTAAAGCATTATTGAGACATGTAGTGTTGTGATCACCTCCTCCACGAAGTTTCCACTGACATCACTGTTCAGCTCCTGCAGTAATTCCGTGGCTGCTTGTGCTCGGCTCTGAATTGAAAACAAAATGTAAATTATAAGCTCGCTGTTTATAGGCAGCTTCCTTTCCTTAAGTTGATTGAGATCCTCGGGTGGATACAGTTATTGTTGGCCCATCCCATCTATACATCCTTCACTTCCTTTCTCCCTCACGTGTACCTTCTGCTCTTTACTTGCATCCGTGCTACTAGGCCCCCTGGGTCACTATGGGAGCAGGTCCCGTACTTTCATTACCCTCTGGAGAGAGGCATTTCTCCTCAATTATTATTAGGTTTATCAGTGACTGCCGAAGGTTTATGGTCACGTTCTGGTCTCACAAGCAAGTGGACATATTTTCTCTACAAAAAAAAGTGAGATGGTGGTGTTTCTCATATTCCACTTGGGTAGCTTACAACCCAACGGTATGAATATTGCATTCTCCAGTTTTAGGTAACAAGCCCCCCTCTCCACCCCTCCTTCTTTCATGTGCTCCACCCTGTTGCGCGCATTTCTCCCACGATCATGCTCCTCGATCCCCCAACCCTCTACCTTCTTCCACCTATATTCCTCCCTCTTCTCTCCTTATCAATCACCCTTTTCTATCTATTTCACCTATAGTTTTTGTCTGCCCATCTGCCAATCAAACCTTCTCTCACTTGCCAGGCTTCGTCCCACCCTCACTACTTTTCCAGCTTTCTTCCGCCACTATAGTCTGAAGAAGGGTTCTGACCCAAAACATCACCTATCCATGTTCTCCAGCGATGCTGGCTGACTCGCTGAGTCACTCCAGCACTTTGCGATTTTTTGTAAACTTGCATCTACAATTCCTTGCGTCTCTTTCTCAAAAACCATCAAAAAACATCTTTCACCCGTTTTTAGTGAAGAGGACTCTTACTTATTTAACTTTCCAGTTATGGCATCCTTCCAGTATCCCCTTCTATTTACACTCTCTTCTGTGTCCCTTCAGTGGCATGGAAGAGAAGAATTCAGCACCGCTGTTGACGTGGTGTAACTAAGATTCCACACATATCATTCAATGACTTTTCACACGCAATAGCTCTAGATACAACCTCATATCGGGTCCTGGAGCTCAGCCACCAAATTGTGGCATTACACGCATGGACATGCAGGAAACATTATCAAATAATTGATGATGCTATGAAAAATGGGTTTATCTTTCAAATTTATGACATAAAAATACATCAGAATTCACCTTTCCAATGCTGTTTTTTGTTAGGAAAAAGCTGTAAGAGAAAGACAGACAATGAGGAATAAGAACAAAATACATTGCACACTTTTCACTTCTTTCGGCAAATGTACTAATAAGATCGGAGCTCTGTAAACAGCACTCCGCCACCTCCAAAAGAGACAGGCAACACATTACACCCTTGAACCTGTTCCATCATTTAATAAGATGACAATTAACCAGGGTTGCCTCCATTTTCTCACCATTATCCATCCCTCATTATCCTTAGTTTTGTTGATCTTAGTGATAGATCCACAGGATAACCTTTTAGTTTTAGAGATACAGCATGGAAACAGGCTCTTCGGCCCACCGAGTCTGTGGCGACCAGCGATCCTCCGTACATTAGATCTGTCCAACACACTAGGGACAATTTATAGAGGCCAGCTAACTCGTACATGTTTCGAATGTGGCAGGAAACTGGAGCATCCAAAGATAACCTTTGCGGTCACAGGGAAATCATACAAACTCCCTACAGATTACGGACATCGAACCCGGCTCTCTGGTGCTGTAAAGGGCCTGACACACTTAGGAGACCTCCATAGCGAACTCTGGCAACCTTGCCTGTGACCCAAAAAAAAAAGGTTGCAGTGACCTACGACCTTCCACGACTATGTCTACGACCTCCTACGACCTCCCTTGACCTAAAATGCTTCAGCAGCCTTTTAAGAAAGGCAGAAGGGGTGAAAGAGCAAGGGTGAAGAGGAAGCACAAGAGTTCTCAATGGGTGAATGGAGATGATGTGATGGAGTGTCCCAGTACACCAGATGACTGGAAGAGAGTGGCGCTGGGCTTTGACAAAAGATGGAACTTTAAGCACACATATGGGGCAGTGGATGGCAAGCATGCCATTCTTGTCCCTGTCCCCGAACCCCTCATTTTCTTTATTGTACAGGTTGGCATTCTGCTGGAACCATTCCTCAAGGTCCCCCTCCTGCTGCCTGGTGATGGTGTAGGGCATAATCTTCCTCTAGCCCTCCCTCACCACCAATGGGGCATCTGCCTCTGATGCTGTGTCAGACACAGGAGAAAGGGCTGCTTTGCTGCCTTCAAATGAGGCAGTAAAGAATGGGGTGGTGTTGGGGACATATACTACCACCCCGGTCTCCTCCTGCAGGGGTCTCTCATGCAGGGCTACCTCCTCTGCACTATCGCCTACTGTGGCATTTCCTCCTGCCATTCCTCCCCCTGGGTGGGCAACACCTGCATGGCACGTTTTTTTGAGGGTGGTGCCCTCCCCCTGCGCTGCTGCCTTTTTGGTGCCATCTCTAAAACACAAGTCTCCTCTTCAAAAAACTCTCCAGCTATGAATGAACATGCCCTGGAGTGACAGAGGTCCCGTGCTGCTGTTTAAATCACCTTTTTTTATACTGACCTTTTTTTCACCCCGGAGTTATTACCCTCGACTACCTTTGATTACCTACGACTAACATCACGACTTGCTACGACTAGACCTACGACTAAAAAAATATCTATTTTTCCCACGGCTACCTATTTTTAGTCGAGGCCGATTTTCATCATGATGAAAAAAACGCTGCGACCTAGATGAAGCCTCAACTACGTGGAGACCTCTTTCGACCATGAGGAAGAGTGACCAAAACCTCCTACGACCTCGTGGCGACCTTCCCGCGACCATAGGTCGCGGGCAAGGTCGCCTGAGGTCGCTGTGGAGGTCTCCTAAGTGGGACAGGCCCTTAAGATAACAACTCTACTGCTGCGCCACTGAGTTGCCAAACTGATAAAATGTGCTTACGCATTTCTTCTGATGAGTTTCAAACATAACAATTAGCAAGGGTACTGTTTCAAGTCTGTCATCTAATTTCTTGATTGGATAGGATAGCATACAAAACTTTTCACCGTACCTCACACACGTGACAATAATAATAAACCTAAACAAAAGCAGAAATGGCTCTATTACCGCATAGAACTTCTCCTTACCTGAAGGGTCAGGTATGGGAAAGGGGAAATAACTCAATATGCTACAGCATTCAAGATATTGCATGGCAGTCAATACAGGTTGGCCACCAAGCACGAGCGAGACACGGAGTAGAGACATTAAGCGGATGATAAAATTGTGGTCTGAAGAGTGTGGCTTGGGAAACTAGGGGAGGGTTTATCAGAGGTTTTGGGTCCAGGGACACACTGTCCTATAGGCAAAGCGGCAGCATAAGCAACAAACCTCGCACAAGAAGAATAGTCTGTGTTTAAGGACTCACTTGTTGCCAACATCTTCCCCAGCAACAGCTCTGCCATCCACGATTGTAAACGATCCAATTCCTGGGGACAAAGAGGGGGCCAGTGAGAATCGTGGCTCGCTACTAATCACCATCTCTGTTTTTTTGTTTTAAGTTACCCCATCTTACCTGGAAGCACCAGGTTCTTCAGGATTTCAGTACCGGTGGCACTGGCATTAATCAGACACACACGAGCAGCTTCCAGAGCCTCCTGTCCATGATCGCCCCACAGCCTGTGGGAGGAAACGCAGCGGGTGGCATTAAACTCTTTGTGTGCTAGTCCCGGGGGAGGATCTACTATCACACGATACAATCGCTCCACTCTCCCAATTCTCTTTTCCCACTTGTAAATCTATCATTATTTCTAGCTGTACTGAACTACATTCTGCATTCTGATATATTTTCTCTTTGCTCATTGGGCATAGATCTTAGATGAGAGGGAAAAGATTTAATAGGAACATGAGGGACAACCTTTCTCACACAGAGGGTGGTGGGTATAAGGAACGAGCTGTCAGAGGAAATAGATGAGGCAGAAGAGCAACATTTAAATATACGTGAACAGGTACATGGATAGAAAAGATTTAGAGGGTGTAGAATCGAGGAACTGCAGATGGTGGTTTGCGAAAAAAGGACACAAAGTTCTGAAGTAACTCAGCGGGTCAGGCGGGCATCTCTGGAGAACATGGATAGATGACGTTTTAGGTCAGGACCCTTCTTCAGACTGATTGAATCAGAAAGCTGGATAAGAGATGGGAGTTGGACAAAGAGTAAGGGGCAACCATTCCACACAGAAGGTAGTGGGTGTATGGAACGAGCTGCCAGAGTAGGTAGTTGGGGCAGGTACAATAACAACATTGAAAAGACATTTCGAAAAGGCACACGGATAGGAAAGATTTAGAGGGATAAGGGCCAAACGCAGGCAGGTGGGTCGTGTAGATGGGGCATCTTGTTCGGCGCGGGCAAGTTGGCCGGGATCTCCCCTCACCGCAGCTGCCGGTCGTATTTCTCCTCCTTGTTGAGGGCCCCGGTACCGCCGCCCGTCGCCGCCATGGAGACCGCCCAGTAAACCCAGCCTCCCTTCAACCCGCGGCCGCACTTTCGGTGCTGCTCGGCTTATTGCACCGGCAGATTCGTCACAGGGAGCGGCCTCCGGACGGAGAGGATGGAGAAGGCGCTGCAGGCGCAGCTCGGCTCGACGCGGCCTCCGGGCGGAGAGGGCGCTGCAGGCGCGGCCCAGCGCGGCCTCCGGGCGGAGAGGGCGCTGCAAGCGCGGCCTCCGGACGCGGCCTCCGGACGGAGAGGATGGAGAGCAAAGATCCTATAGCAGAGCTCTGCTATAGGATCTTTGATGGAGAGGGCGCTGCAGGCGCGGCTAGGCTCGACGCGGCCTCCGGACGGAGAGGGCGCTGCAAGCGCGGCCCAGCGCGGCCTCCGGACGGAGAGGGCGCTGCAGCGCGGATCAACCTCCTTAAAGGGGCAATTACCAGTCTATTGAATTGGGAAAGAACTGCAGATGCAAGTTTAAATTGGGATAGACACAAAATGCTGGAGTAACTGGACATCTCTGGAGAGAAGGAATGGGTGACGTTTCAGGTCGAGACCCTTCTTCAGGGTGATGTCAGGAGTGGGCGGGACTGAGATAGAATGTAGTCGGAGACGTAAGACTGGTGGGATAACTGGGAAGAGGGAGGGGATGGAGAGAGGGGAAAGCAAGGGCTATTTGAAGTTAGAGAAGTATACATACCGCTGGGGTGTAAGTTACCCAAATGAAATATGAGGTGCTGTTCCTCCAATTGCATTAGGCCTCACTCTGACAATGGAGGAGGCCCAGGCCAGAAAGCTCAGTGTGGGAATGGAATCTCTGCCTCACCTGTAAAGACTGTTGGATTCCTTGGACGGAGCAGAGGGAGGAAGTATAGGGACAGGTGTTGCATTTCCAATGGTTGCAGGGGAAAGTACCTGGGGAGGGGGTGGTTTTGGTGGGAAGGGACGAGTTGACCAGGGAGTTGCAGAAGGAATGATCTCTGCAGAAAGCGTAAAGGGGTGGAAATGGGAAGATGCGGCTAGTAGTGGGATCCCGGAGGAGGCAAAAATGTTGGAAGATTATGTGCTGCATTGAATTGATACGAAACATACTGAATGGAAATAGGCCCGTCAGCCCACTGAGTGCATACCGACCATCGATCACCCATTCACACTAGTTCTATGTTGTCCCACTTTCTCATCCACTCCCTTAACAGGTCAGGTCGGGGGGGGAGATCCCCCTGCCATGGGTACCATATGAACCCGTGCTACCTGCTCCATGGCCGGATAGTTCGCGACTAAACCGTCTCCACCACCTGGTTTGCCAGGTGAGAAGGGGGCTGTGGACCCCCAGCAGGACCAAAAACAAGAACTGTCAAAGGGCAGATGAGCTCCTAGCGAGCCAACAGCCATCCATCCACACTTCAGTAGAAGTTGCGATCACTGTCGTACATAGCATTGTAAGGCACCATGCCAGTTGATGTTTTCAATTATGATGATGATGATGAATCCCTTCACAGTAGGGGCAATTTACAGAGGAACAATTAACCTACAAACCCGCACCTCTTTGGGATGTGGGAGGAAATGGAGCACCTGGGGGAAACCCACGCGGTCACAGGGTGAATGTGTAAATGTTTGGTGTTCATGCACTTGGAATTGAAGGATTGGATGCCACTGGGTGTTCCAATCCAGAAATAGTCGCTGTGGAGTGTTGTTGGCCTTTCAGTGCTAAACTGAAAAGCAGAATCACAAAACCAGTAACTTCTGGAGTAAGAGATGAGTCAATGGACATACCTGGGAAGGAATGAGTTTGAGGCAAATAAGGAGAGGGGGAATGAGGGTGGTGGGAGTGTTGTATTGGGAGCCAGTATGGCGTGACGGCCTTTGGTGCTGTAACAGATCAATAAGTGAAGCACCAGGGAGAGTGAAAGTTTCTGCAAAAATGCAATTCGTACTCACGCACAAGGAAGCAGTGTGACCCACCGTGCACTAAACCCAGTGACATGCTCACACTAACACACAATTGCTCACACACACACTCAGGGATACTCTCACACCCACACACAAACTTTTACATGTACAAAATCACAAACACAGGCCCGCAATCTCACATGACACATACACCATACACCTTCTCACAGTCACAGACGCACATGGACACACACTCACACACCATACCAACACACTCTCACACTGACACACATTCACACACACACTGACATACACTTGCATACCATACCAACATTCACACACACAATGACACTCACACTGAAACATATTCACACAAATGCACTCACATGCAGTTTCACTCAGATTTACTAAAATACCCCAACATTCACACACATGCACGCAGGCATACATGCGAGCACACATAAAGACACTCACACACAAATACATACTTTCAAACACACACTCTGAATCACACAAACACACTCCTCACGAGCCCCAACCTCTCATACCATTTCTCACCCTGCCCATCCAAATACAGCCAGGTGAGACTAGTATAGATGGGGAATCTTGGTCAAGCTTAGCTGAAGGGCCTTTTTCCATTATGACCTAGTGCTCTGTATGATCCCTCCTCCAGTAATGTGTCTCCAAGGGTCACCACCTTGTCCTGGTGGAGAGACTTGCATGTGTCTGAGATCTGGGTCTGACTCTGTCAAGGACCATGTGGTGGCAATCTGTGCACCCATCTCCCCATGGGAAAATATGTCACCCACAGACGTCCATCTGGAGGGACAGAGAGACACAAGGAACAACAGATGCTGGAAACTGCAGTAAAACACAAAGTGCTCGAGGTACTCAGCGGGATAGGCAACATCTGTGGAGGGAATGGACAGTGACAGTTGGGATCGGAACCCTTTCTCGGACAATTGGTCTCTTCCAAAAATAGACACAAAGTGCTGGAGCAACTCAGTGGGTCGGGAAACAGTTCTTGACCATGCTGTTCCAAGTTTCAGTCCAGCTTGCCCATGCTGACCAACATATCCCATCTATGCTACACGCTGCCTCGACATGACCAGCAGCATAATCAAGGACGAGTCACACCCCGGTCACTCCTTTTTCTCTCCCATCAGGCAAGATGTGCAGGTATGAAAACGCACACCTCCAGATTCAGTGATATCCCCAATCTAGGTAAAAGACAGTGCATCTACCCCATCTACTCTCCTCGTGATTTTATACACCTCTGTAGGATGACCCCTCATTCTCCTGCGCTCCAAGGAATAAAGTCATATCCTGCTCAACCGCTCCCTTTTGCTCAGCCCCTCGAGTCCTGGCAACATCCTTGTAAATCTTCTCTGCACTCTTTCCAGCTTAATGACATCCTTCCTAGACCAGAGTGACTAAAACTGAACCCTATACTTTAAATTTGGCCTCACCAATGTCTCGTACAACTGTAACATAACCTCCCAACTTCCATATTCAATGCAAAGGACTGTTGAAAGCCAATGTGCCAAAAGCCTTCTTCACCACACTATCTACCTGTGACATCTCCTTTAAACTTTGCTCCCCTCACCTTATTGCCCCTCTCATCTTAGTTATGTACATTGCCACCCAGCAGTGTGCCCCCCTGAATCCGGGAATGAGAGAGTCTAGGACCAGAGGTCATGGCCTCAGAATAAAAGACGTACCATTAGAAGAGGAGGAGTTTCTTTAGCCAGAAGGTGGTGAATCTGTGGAATTCATTGCCACAGATGGGTGTGGAGGGACTTTTTAAAGTGGAGATTGATAGGTTCCTGATTAGTAAGATCGTCAAAGGTTACGGGGAGAAGACAGGAGAATAAGGTTGAAAAAGGTAGATCACCCATAATCCAATGGCGGAGCAGTTTCGAAGGGCCAAATGGCCTAATTCTGCTTCTATGTTTAGTTTATCTTAGAGATACAACGTGGAATCAGGCTTTTAAGCCCACCACATCCACGACAACCGTCGATCACTAATTCACACTTGTTTCTACCTTATCCCACTTTCTCATCCACTCACTACACACTAGGGGCAATTTACAGAGAGCCAATTAACCTCCAAACCCGCACATCTACGAGATGAGGGAATAAACCAGAGCACCCGGAGAAAACCCACATAATCACTGGAGAACGTGCAAATTCCACAGACAGCAACCAATATTAGGATTGAACCTGAGTTTCCAGTGCTGTGAGGCAGCAGATTTAGAACTGTGCTGTCATGTCTTATAATCTTATGTTACACAGTTTGTGCATCTAAGTTGTGAACACTGAGATCCCTGTGACTCTCCGCTAATAACAGCCTTCCAGCCTGAATACAATCCCTTTATTCTGACTGTTTCAGCAATCCTCTATCCGTGCCAATATGTAGCCCCAGCCCTGTAAGCTCTTATATAATAACCTTTTGTTTGGTACCTTGTCAAGTGCCTCTTGAAAGGTTTATTTCACAAGGTTGTGGGTGTGGGATGGTGTCGTGAAACTCACACAGTGAGAATGTAATCAAAAAGAGGCCTCAGTACATTTAAGCATCGGGTTACTCCACAAATCGATTAATATGCCTATATAGGATAATCACCAACTTAAATCTTAATCAGATAAAGCTGTGTACGGAATGGGCACAGGTTTTTATTGAAGCAATTGGGTGTTGCAATCTGGAGTGATAAAGTGCTTAGTTCAGCAAGGGCATTGCCCACACTTTAAATCTCCAAAATAACCTTCACTCAAAAGTGAGGGAGTGATAAAATATTATCTGCTGATTTATTGCACTGTTGTTTTTTGGGAGCTTGAGGTACATAAATTATCAGCTGTCCTTCCCACATTACAACCCTTGACAGGCTGTGAGAACTTTGGAAATACCTTGAAAATAGTCAACGCAGCACAGAGATGGATAGCCCATGAGACCTCTGCTGGCTTTGGTAGACCTCTCTAATTTAGTTTAGTTTAGGGAAACTGCGCGGAAACAGGCCCTTTGGCCCATCGAGTCTGGGCAAGCCAGCTATCCCCGTACGCTAGCGTTATCCTACACACAATTTACAACTTTTACAGAAGCCAATGAACCTACAAACCTGCATGCCTTTGGAGTGTGGGGGCACGACAAAATCCACACAGCCACAGGGAGAATATACAAACTTCGTACAGACGGCACCCGTAGTTAGGACCAAACTCAGGTCTGTGGTGCTGTGAAGCAGCAACTCAACCACTGTGCCACCCTCTGTAGTTGATCCCCGACTTTTGCTCTTTGCCCTCGACACACCCTCGGGTGCTTATCCCATTCCTAGTGGAAAGTTTCAGCTGAAGTCACAAGGAACTGCAGGTGCTAGAATCCTGAGCAAAACAAACTGCTGGAGGAACTTGGCAGGTCAGGCGACATCTGTGGAGGGAATGGACAGATGATGTCTGAAGAAGGGTCCCGATTCCGAAATGTCACCTATCCATGTTCTCCACAGGTGTTGCCTGACCCGTTGTGTTACTCCAGCACTTGGTGTGTTCGTTGTTCCAGATTCCAGCATCTTCAGTCACTGGACAATAGGTGCAGGAGTAGGCCATTCGGCCCCTCGAGCCAGCACCGCCATTCAATGTGATCATGGCTGATCATCCACAGTCAGTACCCAGTTCCTGCCATCTCCCCATATCCCTTGACACAGCTATTTTTAAGATATCTTTAAGACAGTAGTGTCTACAGTATTTCCCTTTTTAAAAACTATTGGTGTTTTAGGGGTTAACGCGGACTGCAGTTTATGCAATGGTTTGATTGCTAAACTTGAAACTAGAGCCTGATTTATTCAAAACCAGAGGAAATAAAAATCCCTGATTCAACAGTGTGCAGGAAATTGGGGGTTGGGTTCACGCGAATTTAACGTGGTGAGAGGGGGAGACACGCTGGAATTGGGAGAAAAGCAGTGGAAAAAAATACAGAAATATATATTTTTAAAGGTGTTTGCGTGTTAGGTTTAGTGCTGTTTTGGGATATATTTTGACGGTGCTGGCGTGTTGTGCATGCGGTGTGCAGAAGGGATGATATGTTGGGACAGATGAAGTGCCGACGGGAGAGGTTGAAGGGGAAAGGTATGTGAAGATTGGTGTCGGTGGGTGTTGGGTACCCTACAACGCTGCCGACCCGGGCACCGGCCACTGATCTCGGGACACGGCGGTGACCGCAGCCGGCACACGGACGCCTCCTTCCCTTCACACAGTGCCAGCCCACTCCGAATCAATAAAAGGGGCAGGCATCATTCCCTCTCTCCACCACACACCGCCAGAATGAGCGCACAGAGTTGCTGGGGCTACGGAGATGATAACGGTAAGTCCACTGGTCGCCCCTTGCTGTTTTATTTGGACTGGGAATTCTGACCTGCTGTACATTAGTAGATGGTCACATAAACTAACGTTGTAAATTGATGTTTGTGAGATAATTGAAGTGATGTATGTAAGAAGAGGTATGATTTATATTGAAAAAAAACTTGCCAGTGGAAGCTATAGTAGGGGGTACAATTACTGACTTTTAAAGGACATTTGGACAGATATATGGATAGGAAAGGTTTAGGGGGCTGTGAGCCAAATGGAACTAGCCTGATTAGTTTATCGTGTTATTTCCAGCACAGACATTATGGGCTGAAGGGCCTGTGTCTGTGGTGTATTGTTTGATTCTCAGTGATATGACTACTGCCGGCATGGACAAGATAGGCCGAACGGCCTGTTTCTGTGCGGTAATATTGTGTTCTACGTTTAATATGATAACTTTGTTGGCACGGCAAAGTGGGCAGAAGGGCCTGTTTCTGTACTGTAACATTCTGTGTTCTATATTTAATATGACAACTTTGTCAGCACGGGCAAGATGGGCTGAAAGGCCTGTTTCTGTACTGTACAGCCCTACTTTCCTGCCCATTGTTTAACATCCAGCAAGTTCCTGACACTGGATCTCTGGAGAGAGAGTTGGAAAGGGCGCAGAAAAGATTCATCTGGGCTTGCAGATTTGAGCTATAGAGCAAAGTTGGATAGGTTAGGATTTTTTCTATTTAGAGCATTGGAGGCTGAGGGGTGACATTATTGAGGTGTACAAGATCATGAGGGGCATGGATAAAGTGAACAGTCTTTTTTATGCTAAAATACTCTAAAACCAGAGGACATAAGCTTCAGGTGAGAGGGGAGAGATTTAAGAGGGACCTCAGGGGCAACGTTTTCATTCAAAGAGCTACCAGAGTAAGCTATAAAAGTGGATATAATTGCATGTAATACACATTTGGACAGATTTATGGATAGGAAGGATTTAGAGGGATATGGGCCAAATGCAGGCAAATGGGATTAGCCCAGAATGGCAATCTGGTTGGAATGGGCTGAAGGGCTTGATATTGTGCTGTATAGCACTATGACTCTGACTAGTGTGTTCTGAATTAGTTTGATGAAGGTGCAGATTTTCAGAGTATCTGAACCTCAAGGCATTTTCCAATCCTCTCCTCCCTGAAATTGATTTTGATCCTACGAATAATTCTCTCCCTTGCAACAACAGAGAGAGCGGCAAGGTGGCACAGCGGTAGAGTTGCTACCTACAGCACCAGAGACCCGTGTTAATCCTGACTATGGGTGCTGTCTGTACAGAGTTTGTAGGTTCTCCCTGTGACCGCGTGAATTTTCTCTAGGTTCTCTGGTTTCCTCCCACATTGCTAATACGTGCACATTTGTAGGTTAGTTGGCTTCGTTAAGAATTATAAATTGTTCCTAATGTGTTGGATAGTGCTAGTGTATGGGGTGATCGCTGGTCGGCATGGACTTGATGGGCCAAAAGGCCTGTTTCCATGCTGTAACTCTAAACTAAACAGAAGGTAAAATATTTTGGGCAGTAAGTGGGGTGGCGTTGCTACAAGCCACAAGGAGGCACTGAATGACCCGGGCTATCTCCATTGCAGGTCCCTTGAACTGGCACAAGAAGTTTCCATTTGCCCAGGGGAACCGGCAGTCTCCCATCAACATTGTGGGTGCCGAGGCGGTCTACGACCCCGACCTGGGGCCGGTCACCATCTCCTACAGTGGCTGCTCCTCCATGTCCATCTGCAACAACGGCCACTCAGTGGTGGTGGAGTTTGAGGATTGCAACGATAAGACAGGTGAGGCAAGGTGCACCCCTTCAGTTTAGTTTATTATTGCCAAAGTGTACCAAGCTACAGTGAAAAGCTGTTTTTGGTGTGTGCTAACCAGTTAGAGGAAAGACTATACATGATTACAATGAAGCCGTCCACAGTGCTCAGATCCAGCATAAAGGGAATAACATCCAGTGCAAGACTCCAGTAAAGTCCAATTAAAGATAGTCCGAGAGTCTCCAATTAGGTAGATCGGAGGTCAGAACTGCTCTCTAGGTGATAGGGTGGTTTAGTTGCCGATAACAGCTGAGAAGAAACTGTTCCTTAATCTGGAGGTATACATTGTCACACTTCTGTACCTCTTGCTTAGTGAGAGAGGGAAGAAGAGGGAATGACCAGGGTGAGACTTGTACTTACCTTATCGATAAATACAAGATCATGAGAATAGATCAGGATCTTTTGCCCAGAGTAGGGGAATCGAGAACCAGAGGACATAGTTTAAGGTGAGAGGGGAAAATTATAGTACGAACCTGAGGAGTAACATTTTCACAAAGAGGGTGGTATATGGACTAAGCTGCCAGAGGTAGTTGAGGCAGGGACTATCATAAGGTTTATGAGACATTTGGACTGGTACATGGATAGGATAGGTTTAGAGGGATATGGGCCAAAAGCAGGCAGGTGGGACTAGTGTAGATGGGGCACATTAGTCGGCGTAGGCAACTTGGGCCGAAGGGCCTGCTTCCACGCTGTATGACTCTATTTCCATCGCTTCCAAGGTTGGCTAGGCACATCTTCTCAATCCAGTAGCTTTCTGCAGAGAAGGGCCTGCTTCCATGCTGTACATCTCTATGACTGTATCAGAGTTCATTATGCCACCCCAAGTCTGTTCCTCCAGTGAACAAGGTCACTGCTGATCTGACCTCCATGCCTTTGTTATATGTTCCTCAATATTCTTGCCCCAAAAAACAATGTCCATCGTTCTCAAATGTTGAGATATCCAACAGTATTCTCTGTGACTCTGAAGCAGACGGATTCCCTGGCAATGGGGTTGAGAGGGAAAGATAGATCAGCCACGATTGAATGGCAGAGTAGACTTGATGGGCCAAATGGCCTAATTCTGTTCCTATATCTTATGAACATATCAAACTATGTATGAAGGCTGGCAAGCGTCTGAGAGACTTTTTGCTTTTAAGTTTCATCTTGTTCAGGGCTCCCACAGCCAGACAAGATAATTCCCCTCTATCCACCTCAAATCCCTTTAATCATTTGAAGATGACTTCAGAGCAGCCCTTGATCCTCTATGCTCAGCGGATGATGTGTGGTCTGTGCGATCACTATGCAGTTAACTTGTTTAGTCCCAGTGCCATTCACAGCTCCCAATGTGATTCATTACCTCATAGAAGCCTCTGCCCCAGCCTACCTCCCCACCCAATCCCCTGTGTCTCCTCTCTCATGCTTCACCCTCCACCCGAGTCTCACCTTTCCTGTTTCATCCCCCTGTGAGTCCCTGTCTTACTTGTGCATATGTGTGCACACTGCTCTGTGTTTATATGTATGTGCCACACTCTCATCTGTAGTGGTGAATCTCTGGAACTCTCTGCCACAGAGGGTAGTTGAGGCCAGTTCATTGGCTATATTTAAGAGGGAGTTAGATGTGGCCCTTGTGGCTAAGGGGATCAGGGGGTATGGAGAGAAGGCAGGTACGGGATACTGAGTTGGATGATCAGCCATGATCATATTGAATGGCGGTGCAGGCTCGAAGGGCCGAATTGCCTACTCCTGCACCTAATTTCTATGTTTCTATGTTTCTATGTATCTGCAGTTGTTGCTCTCTTGCGTGTCTGTGCATGTGTGTGAATATCTGCATGTCTGTGTATCTGTGTTTGTACTTGTCTATGTGTCTTTGTTTGGCGAATGTTGCATGTATCTGTGTGGCTTCTGTTGCGTGTCTATGTGTCATTTGTAGGTGTGTGAACATTTGTGTGTGGCATGTGCATATTTGTGCATGTGCATGATGCATTGTGTGTGTGCATGTGTGTAGCATGTACGGGTATTGCTCGCTGAATGTATGTTCCATGTGTACGTACATCCCCACCACTCCATATTTTTGTGTTTCTTGCCAAAATTCTTTGGTATTTGCAGAAATTAGTTATTTGCAACCTCTAGAGAAAGTGTGAGGAGGTGGAATGTGTTGCTGCAATGATTAAATCTGTTCCTGAAGTCTTCAGTCAGTTAATTATTGATTTGGAACAGCAGTATAGCACTTTTTTATACTTTGGGCCATAATTGACGAGTGATAAATGAGCCACAATCTCTCTGTTATTAGAAACTCTAATCATGTCACAGCAGAGTGTGAGAATGCTGAGGAGGCAGGAACTGTTCCCTCTTTCACTCACTTCCGAATAACTTTTGGGGTTGGGCCATCTCTGGCAAGGCCAGCATTTATCGCACATCCCTAATTACCCCAGAAAAGGTGGGGGTGAGCTGCCTTCTTGAACCTCTGCAGTCCTCTGGGGAAGGTGCTCCTACAATGCTGATGGGGAAGGAGTTAGAGTTTAGAGATACAGCATGTTTAGGGAAACGGGCCCTTTGGCCCACCAAGTCCATGCCGACCATCTAGTTCAATGTTATCCCACTTTCTTATCCCCACCCTCCACACTTGAGGAACACTAGGAGCAATTTACAGAGGAACAATTAACCTACAAACCCGCACATCTTTGGGGTGAGGGAGGAAACCGGGGCACCTGAAGGAAACCCACGCAATCACAGGGAGAACATGGAAACTCCGCACAGACAGCTCCCGAGGTCAGGATCGAACTCAGGTCTCTGGCATTAGGAGGCAGCAGCTCTACCTGGATTTAGACCCAATGACGGTGAAGGAATGGCGATACATTTGCCGGTCAGGGTGGGGTGCATCGTGGAGGGGTATCTGCAGGTGACAATATCCCCAAACCCCACTGCCCTTGTGTGTCTCATGAAGCCAGGGAATGTACAGAGCAGATCCAAAAGGATGTTGGCGACACAGTGCTGTAGCTGGTAGAGCCGCTGCCTTACAGCGGCAGACACCCTGGTTCGATCCTGGCCTCGGGTGCAGTATGTGTGTTTGCTGTGTGTGCGTATGTGCATGCGAGGATTTATGCATGAGTATTTCTAAATATCTGTGTGCGTGTGTGTGCATGTGTGCATGTGTGCGTGTGTGTGTAATGTGGATTTAATCTTGGATACCAGGCTCTGAGGGGTTGGATCCCTTGGTTTGGATTTAATCTCGGACCGACTCTCTGGGTTTGGGTAACATGGTGTGCTAAAAGTGGAGACAAATTACAGGGTGGTGACTGTCAATGGGCAGTGGGATGGAGTGGGCAGCGAATGCTGTGGTGAAGGCTTCATCTGCTGCTGTTTATAACTTCTCCAGGGCATGGAATAAACAAACAGCAGGCCACTGGGTCAGTCTGAACAAGGGTCCCTCGGCCCACAATGTCAGTGTTGAACACGATGTCAAATTAAATTAATCTCCTTTGCCTGCACGTGATCCATATCTCTCCATTCGCTGTGTGCTTCCATGTGCCTATCTAACAGCCTCTTTAACGCCACTATCGTATCTGCCGCCACCACCACCAACCCTGGCAGTACATTCCAGGCCCCCACCACTCTCAGTGTTGGCTGCCGTTATAAACGTGGTTGGTTGAGGAGAGAATGGTTGGTGATGTTAACGCTGATTGTTCCCACAGCGGTGAGCGGAGGACCCTTGGACCACCCCTACCAGCTGAAGCAGTTCCACTTCCACTGGGGCCGGAAGCAGCAACAAGGATCCGAGCACACTGTCGACGGCAAGAATTACCCTGGAGAGGTGAGACTCTCATGTTCATAAGTCATAGGAGCAGAAGTAGGTCATCGGCCCATCGTCAATTCCGCCATTCAATCATGGCTGATCTATCTTTCCCTCAACCCCATTCTCCTGACTTCTCCCCATAACCCCTGATACCCGTACTGATCAATAATCTGTCAAACTGCTCCTTAAAAATACACAATGACGGCCTCCACAGCAATCCAAATCCCATCTTCTATGGGCAAGGCCGAGTTTGGGGTGGCAGGTTTGTCACACGTTATCAGAATGGAGTCAGCTGGCTGTCATAGATTTAAGTTCAAAGGAGCAGAATTAGCCCACTAAGCCCATGGAGTCTACTCTGCCATACAAACATGGCTTTTAGTTGGGTACATGTATAAGACTGGATAGACTTGGTTTATACTCTCTAGAATTTAGGAGATTGAGAGGGGATCTTATAGAAACTTACAAAATTCTTAAGGAGTTGGACAGGCTAGATGCAGGAAGATTGTTCCCGATGTTGGGGATGTCCAGGATAAGGGATCACAGCTTAAGGATAAGGGGGAAATCCTTTAAAACCGAGATGAGAAGAACTTTTTTCACACAGAGAGTGGTGAATCTCTGGAACTCTCTGCCACAGAGGGTAGTTGAGGCCAGTTCATTGGCTATATTTAAGAGGGAGTTAGATGTGGACCTTGTGGCTAAGGGGATCAGGGGGTATGGAGAGAAGGCAGGTATGGGATACTGAGTTGGATGATCAGCCATGATCATATTGTATGGCGGTGCAGGCTCGAAGGGCCGAATGCCCTACTCCTGCACCTAATTTCTATGTTTCTATATGCAAGGAATGGAGGGATAAGGATCATATGAAGGCAGGGGAGATTAGTTTAACCAGGCTTCACGCTCGGCACGGTCATTGTGGGCCGAAGGGCCTGTTCCTGTGCTGTGTACATAGTTAGTGAGGTCATGTTCATAAGTCATAGAAGCAGAATTTGGCCATTCAGCCCGTGTCTACTCTGTCATTCAATCATGGCTGATCTGTCTTTCCCTCTCAACCCCTTTCCCCTGCCTTCGCCTTGTTACCGTTGACACCCTAACTAATGAAGAATTTGTCATTCATGTGGTCAAATGGTAACTCGGGCTGATGCCTTCACTGGGACTACATGGGACGACGGTGATGACTGGTGGGCCACCTTGTGTCTGCAACCTTGGACAACCACCCTCTTCCTCTCTCTTTAACTGTAGCTTCATCTGGTTCACTGGAACTCGACCAAATATCAAAGCTTTGGCGAGGCGGCAGCGGAGGAGGATGGCTTGGCCGTGGTCGCCGTGTTCCTGGAGGTGGGTGTTGACGGTGCAGCTTGCGGCTGGCTGAAGATCAGTGGGCCGAGCAGATGCTGTAGGGTGGGGATAAAGGACTTGTTGACGTTTCAGGTCTGCATTAGGACTGAATATGCTGATAATGGTATGGGGGGAGGGCTAGAATAAGCAGCAGCATGGATTAGAAGGACAGTGGCCTGTTTCTTTGTTCAAATTCTGTAACTTTGGGTGCTGTTTTAATAGAGAAATGCTCTTTAGAGAGTTGTGGCATCATGCAGCATGGAAACAGCCCCTTCGGCCCAACTTTCTCATGCAGACCAAGATGCCCTATCAATGCTAGTCCCACCTGTCTGCATTTGGCCCAGATCCCACCAAACCTTTCCTATCCATGTACCTGTCCAACTGTCTTTTAAATGTCGTTATACTGTCTGCCTCATCTACTTCTTCTGGCACCTTGTTCAATATACCCACCACCTTCTGTGTGAAAAAGTTGCCCCTCAGATTTCTATTAAATCTTTCCCCTCTCACCCTAAATTTATGTCCTCTGGTTCTTGATTCCTCTATTCTGGGTAAGAGACTCTGCATTCACCCTAGTCAGAGTATTTACTGAACTTAGATAGACACAAAATGCTGGTGCATCTCAGCAGGTCTGGCATCATCTCTGGAGAAAATGAATAGGTGACTTTTCAGGTCGAGACCCTTCTTCAGACCAACTGAACCTATTCTGAACTCTGCTCTACTTGTCCAGTCACACTTTATGATCCTTCTCTCTTCTAGATGGGTGACAGACACGCTGATCTCCACAAGCTGACAGATGCCCTGTACATGGTGAAATTTAAGGTGAGGAGCTCCCATCAGGGTCTGGTCTGGACTAACCTAAACTAAAGGCCCGTTGTCCTGGGTCGGAGTTGCGTGGTTTGGCCTGGCCTGGGGATGTGTAAAGATACCGGTAGGCAGTAAGGTCACAAACAAAGCACTGTTCACAACATTCCAATGTGTCCGTGATTGCATGAGATTTTGAACGCAGAGAGTTTGAGGCAGAGAGTCAAGAGCTTTTAATTAGCAACTGTATGGACAACAAAACACAAGTTCATATGCTATCGGAGCAGAATTAGACCATTCGACTCGTGAGTCTATTCTGCTATTTAATCATGGCTGATTTATCTGTCCCTCCCAACCACAATCTCCTGCCTTCTCCCCGTAACCTCTGACACACTTACTCACTAAGAATCTGTTAATCTCCGCCTTAAAAATCTCCAATGACGACCTCCACAGCTGTCTGTGGGAATGAATTCCACAGGGAAACTTACTCAATGAAAAATGAAATTTTTACTTGCAGGAGCATAACAGGCCTATAAGCAAAATACTCGTAGATAACATAATAAATAACAAAAAATCAATAAATTAATGGCCCCAATACAAGTGCAAAAAAAGTCTGGTCCTTAGACTTTAGAGATACCGGGCGGAAACAGGCCCTTCGGCCCATCGAGTCCGTGCCCATTAGTGATTATCCCATCACTAGCTCTATCCTACACACCAATGACAATTTACAATTTTACCAAAGCCAATTAACCTACAAACCTGTACATCTATGAATGTGGGAGGAAACTGAAACACTCGGAGAAACCCCACGTGATCACAGAGAGAACATACAAACTAAAGGCAGTCAATAATTCATAGTTGCTGAGGTTAGAGTTGTGCAGTGTTGAAGAGCCTGATGTTTGTTGGGAAGAAGGTGTTCCTGACCTGGAAGTGACGGTTCTCAGTCTCCTTTACCTTCTTCCCGATCGTAGTAGCGAAATGAGTGTGGCCAAGGTGGTGTGGGTCTCTGGTGATGCTGCTGTATTTTTGAGGCAGCACCTCCTGTCGATCCTGTTAATACCTGTGAATGTTTCATTGTCATTATACCGACAATGGAACAATGAAAGATAATATGTAATAAATAAAAATACATTAAATTAATAAGCACATCAACCTCCCTTCCATTGACTTCATCTACACATTGCCTCGGCAAAGCCACCAGCATAATCAAGGACCAGTCATACCCCGGTTATTCCCTCTTCTCCCTTCTCCCATCAGGTAAGAGGTACAGGTGTGAATATGCACACCTCCAGATTCAGGGACTGTTTCTCCCCAGCTGTTATTAGGCAACTGAACCATCCTATCACCAACTAGAGAGTGGTCATGACCTATCATCTACCTCATTGGCGACCCTTGAGCTATCTTTAATCGGACTTTACTGGACTTTATCTTGAACTAAACATTATTTCCTTTATTATGTATCTGTACACTGTGAATAGCTTGTTTGAAATCATATATAGCCTTTTTGCTGACTGGATAGCACGTAATAAAAGGCTTTTCACTGTACCTCAGTATAGGGGCGACACGGTGGCGTAGTGGTAGAGCTTCTACATTACAGCATCTGAGACCATGGTTCGATCCCGACTGCAGGTGCTGTCTGTACGGAGTTTGTACGCTCTCCCTGTGACCGCATGGGGTTTCTCCGGGAGCTCCGGTTTCCTCCCACACTACAAAGACGTACAGGTTTAATAGTTAATTGGCTTAGGTAAAATTTTAAATAATCCCCAGTGTGTAGGATAGTGCTAGTGTGTGGGTGATTGCTGGTCGGCATGGATTCTGTGGTCTCAAAGGCCTATTTCCTCGCTGTATCTCTAAACTAACTTTAAACTAAACATGACAATAAACTAAATTAAACTTAAAAAATAGGCAAAGTCCTTCTAGAAACCATGGACACTTTATAGAAGTTTGCAGCTTAACACTGAGCTAGGATCACACCACCAACACTGCTCCGTCCTGCACTGGCTGTCCCTCAATCTCTCTTGCTCTCTCGGCAGGAAACGCAAGCCCAGTTTAAGAAGTTTGACCCCCAGTGCCTGCTGCCCGACTGCAGGGATTACTGGACTTATGCCGGCTCGCTGACCACTCCTCCGCTCCACGAGAGTGTGACCTGGATTGTCTTCAGGGAGCCCATCAGAGTGTCTGAGAAGCAGGTGAGTGACCAGAGGAGCCACCCATCCCACACGCCACCGTGCTACGGAGCCCAGTCAACGCCTCCGCACCAAGCAGCAATGGACACAGCTCACCTCCGGCTCCGTAGCCCTGCTACAAGGAGGAGGTGTGCAGGAAGATTGCAGGTGGCTGTAACAGAGCTCCAGAGATGCTGCCTGACCCACTGAGTTACTCCAGCTTTTTGTGTCTATCTTTAGCGTACGGGGTGATTGTTGGTGGGCACGGACTCAGTGGGCCGAAGGGCCTGTTTCCCCGCTGTATCTCTAAATAAAGTGGCTCTCCCATAGTATAATGGGCTTAAACATAATGTACTTGGTTAAATATATCCAACCGAGCTTGCTTCGTCAATATACAGTACATTATCTACTATCCAAATTTTCTGCTAATCATCGTGCTTCCTGATCCTCACCTGTTATTAAGTATAAATGTGTAGGACGGAACTGCTGATGGTGGTTTAAACTGAAGATAGACACAAAATGCTGGAGTAACTCTGCGGGATGGGCAGCATCGCTGGAGAGAAGGAATGGGTGACCTTTCGGGTCGAGACCCTTCTTCTGACAGAATGTCACCGGAAAGGGACATGAGATCTAGACAATTATGTAGAGAGGTATAGAACAAATGAATGAAAGATATGCAAAAAAAAGTAACAATGATAAAGGAAACAGGCCTTTGTTACCTGTTGCTAGGTGAGAACGAGAAGCTGTTATGGCTTGGGGAGGGATGGAGAGAGAGAGAGAGAGGGGATGCAGGGGTTACTTGAAGTTAGAGAAATCAATAGTTATACCCCTGTGTTGTAAGATGCCCAAGCGAAATATGAGATGCTGTTCCTCCAATTTGCATTTAGTCTTACTGTGACAATAGAGGAGGCCTCGGACAGAAAGGTCAGTGCGGGAATGGGAAGAGGAATCAAACTGTTTAGCAATTGGGAGATCAGAGAGGTCCAAGCAGACTGAACTCAGCAAAGCGATCGCCCGGTCTACATTTGGTCTCACTGATGTATAAGAGTCCACATCCTGAACAACGTATACAGTAGATGAGATTCGAGGAGATGAAAGTGAACCTCTGCCTAACCTGAAAGGACTGTCGGGGTCCCTGGTAGAGTTGATGGAGGAGGTATAGGGACTGGTGTTGCATCTCCTGCGATCGCAGGAGAAGATACCTGGGGAGGGGTGGTTTGGGTGGGAAGGGATAAGTTAACCAGGGAGTTGCGGAGGGAACAGTCTCTGCAGAAGACGGAAAGGAGTAGAGATGGGAAGATGTGACTAGTGGTGGGATCCTGTTGGAGAATTATTTGTTGTATGCAACGGCTGATGGGATGAAAGGCGAGGACTAGGGGTGCTCTGTCCCTGCTGAGACGAGGGGGAGCAAGGGCAGAGCTGCTGGGTACCGAGGAGACATGCGAGGGCCTCATCTATAATGAAAGAGGGCAGCCCCCCATTCCCTAAAGAATGAGGACATCTAGGATGTCCTGGCATGGAACACCTCATCTTGAGCACAGATTGCGCCATAGACGGAGGCATTGGGAGTAGGGAATAGAGTCTTTGCAGGAAGCAGGATGAGGAAAAAGTGTAGTTGAGATAGTTGTGGGAGTCAGTGGGTTTGTAATAGACGTCAGTCGACAGTCCATCTACTTTGATGGAGACGGTGAGATCAAAAAGGGGCAGGAACTGTCGGAGATGGTCAAAGTCTAAACATTTGACTTCAAATCCTTTTAGCAATCAACCTCACCTTATGGCACATCCATACCGCTCATAATTTTATATACTTCCATCAGGTCTCCTGTCAACCTCCGATACTCCAGAGAAAACCATACAAGTCTGTCCAACCTATCCCTGTAGCTAATACCCCTCCTAATCCAGGTATCATTCTGGTAAACCTCCTCTGCACCCTCTCCAAAGCCTCCACATCCTTCTTGTAAATGGGTCTATCAGAACTGCACCCAGGTTAAGACTTTGCAACTTGCATTGATGACTACTGCTGTTATGACTTGTTAATCATTAATCTGTTGCCTCATTAGATTCAGATGGTTGCATCAGGGGGTTATAAAGATATTGCTAATGACCTCGTGTTCCAGAGGGGCAAGAGGTAATGAGACTAATTATGCTGTAAAACCTCTATATCTGTCTCCAGGACAAACTTTGCCTCTCCCATAATCCGCTCTTACTCTGGCATCCTGGTTTTCTTTTACAAGAAGTACGTTTTCGTAGAGGTCCAAAATGACAACTAAATCACTCGTCTAAGGAGAGCAAAAACAAAGAACTGCAAATGCTGGTTAATACACAAAAGGACACAAAGTGCTGGAGGCGCTCAGCGGGTCAGGCAGCATCTGTGGAGTAAATGGACAGAAGGGGTCGGGACCCTTCTTCAGGCTGATGGGGTAGGGGGTAGAAAGCTGCAAAAGGGGATGGAACAAAGCCTGGCAAGTGATAGATGGATTAAGATGGGGAATGAATGGCTGATGGGTGGATTCTTTGGATGCTTTCAAGAGAGAGTTAGATAGAGCTCTTAAAGATAGCGATGTCAGGGGATATAGTGAGAACGCAGGAACGGGGTACTGAATGTGGATGATCAGCCATGATCGCAGTGAATGGCGGTGCTGGCTCGAAGGGCCGAATGGCCTACTCCTGCACCTATGGGTCTATTATCTTTCCTCCCCAGCCCCAATACGCACACATTTCTCCCCCCACCTCCACTCACCCTGCTCCATACGCTCATCTCGCATCCCTGAGTCTCCCATTTCTCTTTATCACCTCCCCCTTCATGTAAGCTCTATCTGACTAATATTTAAAGGTGGCACAGTGGATAGCACTGCTGTCTAACGGCACACGATTTAATCCCGACCTCGGCTTTTGTCTTTGTGGAGTTTGCACGTTCTCCCTGTAATGGCGTGGGTTTCCTCCGCGTGCTCCGGTTTCCTCCCACTTCCCAAAGACGTGCAGGTCTGTAGGTTAATTGGTCACTTAGTAAATTATTTCTAGTGTGTAGTAAATGGATGAGAAAATGGGATTACAGAACAAGGGTGAACAGGTGATTGATGGTAGGTGTCGACTCGGTGGGCTGAAGGGCCTGTTTCCATGCTGTAAGTCTAAACTAAACTAAATATGAGCCCCTGATCTCTGTATTCTCATCTCATATTCTGTTGTGCTGCTGCAAGTAAGAATGTAATTGTTCTGTCTGTGACGTATGACAATAAAACACTCATGACTCTTGACTCGCTCCTTGCAGATGGATAAGTTCCGGATGCTTCTGTTCTCGGACGAGAACCAGTCGGAGAAGGTGCGAATGGTGGACAACTACCGGCCCCCTCAGCCCCTCTGTGGGAGGAGGGTCTCTGCTTCTTTCCAGTCATAACCCAATCTTCTCCCCACCCCTGATGCACACCAGCAGCCCACCCAGAGGGCACGGTGCGGGGACCCTGCAGTTATGGACCCTAAATGGCAATTGGCCTCAACTTATCCTCTCATGTTGGAGATGGCACCAGTTCAGGATGTCTCTCCGGGCTCCATACATTACATGGTGGTGCGGGGCCTGGGTTGTTGGCGAGATCTCACCCCTGCTCATAGTTTCACTTCACTCCTTACTCGAAGTAACTTGGCCTGTGCGACCAGCATTGAAATTCGCCGACACAGGTGGGCATCACGAAGGTGCAGCGGTAGATTTGTTGCCATACAATGCCAGATCCAGACCCCGAGTGCTGCCTGCATGGAGTTTGTATGTTCTCCATGTGACCGTGTCAGTTCTCTCCGGGTGCTCCGGTTTCCTTCCGTACTCCAAAGACGTACATGTTTGTAGGTTAGTTGACTTCTGTAAGTGTGTAGGGTAGTGCTAGTGTATGAGGTGTTCGCTGGTCCGTGTGGACTCGGTTGTTGGGCCGATGGGCCTGTTTCCATGCTGTATCTCTGAAGTCTAAAGTAACTGAGATAGACTTGGCGACTGATTCACAGAACACTTGCACTCGGCTGACTAAGGCCTGCAGGATCTCCCGGTTGCTAACCATTTTAACTCTTCCTCCCATTTCCACACGGACCTTTTTGTCCAAGGCCTCCTCTCTTGCCAAAGTGAGGCCACACACAAACTGGAGGAATAGCACGTCATATACTGTTTGGGTAGCCCAGCGGTATGAACATTGATTTCTTCAGTTTCAAATATTACCCAAGACACCTCTCCCTATCTCCCCAGTTTCCACCCTGGCCCCTCCATGTACACCTTTCTTCTTAATTCCCTTACCACTTCCTTTCCACTCCCCGCCCCACCATTCACATATCTCCTGTCCCTCTCTAGTCCTCCCATTTTCTCCCCTCCCTACACTGTTCCCTTCCACCCACCATCCCTCCCTCGGGTTCGACATTTCACTCCTCAGCTTCCTTGCTTTATCAGATTCCACCAACTACAACTTTTGGTCTCACTCATCATTTCCAGCCTTGGTCACTATCTCCACCCTTCTCTCTCCTGCCTGACTCATCTGCCAATCAACCCCTCCTCACCTGCATCCACCTATCAATCGCCAGCTCTTGCCCCACCTCCTTCCCCTCACCTAATTCTACCAGCTATCTCCTCTCTGCTCCATCAGTCTGAAGAAGGGTCCCAACCCGAAACGTTGTCTGTCCATTTCCTCCACTGATGATGCTACCTGATCCGTTCATTTCCTCCAGCATCTAGTTTAGCTTAAATTAGTTTAGAGATACAACATGGAATCAGGCCTTTGGCCCACTGAGTCTGGCCCAGCCATTGATCACCCTGTATGCTAGCACTATCCAACACAATACGAACAATTTACAATTTTACAGGCCAATTAACCTGCAAACCTGCACGTCTTTGGAGTGTGCGTGGAAACCAGAGCACCTGGGGAAGATCCACGCGGTCACAGGGAGAACATGCAAACTCCGTAGAGACAGCTCCCGTAGTCAGCATCAAACCTGGATGTCTGGCGCTGTAAGGCAGCAAATCTACCGCTGTGCCACCGTGCCACTTTTTGTGATTGAAATCCAGGATTGGCTTAAGTTGTGCCTCCAGTCTACTATTTTCCACATAGCGTCTGAGATACCCTGACGTTCTACAGCTGACTGAGAGCAGAACCACTGTATGTCGGATGGAGCCTGGTGGTGTACGAGTCTGCCTACCATTTACTCCATGACTTGAGGGGTCCCCTGGGACTCGGGAACCGTCGATTATAATCACAGAACTTCTGCTCCAAACCATCTGTTTGTCGCTTGTAATTTATTAAATGAATCAACAAATAGATGGTTATTTGATTCCATTCAACTGTAGTTGTTTAGTCTTTTGGTGGAACAGAGCGAGAAAAAGATTTGTATATAGAAACAAAGAACTGCAGATGCTGGTTTAAACCAAAGATTCCAGGTACTATCGCAATGCTAAAAAAAAAATTTGAGGTACATAGATAGGACAGGTTTAGGAGGATGTGGGCCAAACGTAGACAGATGGGACCAGTGTAGATGGGACGCGTAGGTTGGTATGGACAAGGTGTTTTCATGCTGTTTGACTCTACAACTCAAATTGCTGGAGTAACTCAGAGGGTCAGACAGCTTCTCTGGAGAAAAATAACCTCGGCTAGGGTGGTGTGTGGTAGGTCCATTGTGGAGAAGAGATTTGTATTTGTTGTCCTGGGTCACACCTCGCTAAATAAGAAGTCCTTCCTAAACCTCAGCATTTTTGTCCTAGAGTAGGGGTTATTAAAATGTTTCAGTTGTAAAGGGTGCAGAAAAGATTCACCAGTCTGTAGAAAGGTCCTGACATGAAACGCCACCTATCCGTGTCCTCCAGAAATGCTGCCTGATCTGCTGAGTTACTCCAGCATTTTGTGTTCTGTGCAAGATTTCAACATCTGTAGTTGGGATGTTACCCAGTATTGTGTGCTTGAGTTATAGTGAGAGGTTGGATAGATTGGGACTTTTTTCTTTGGAGCGTAGGAGGCTGAGAGGTGATCTTATTGAGATGTACAAGATCATGAGGAGCATTAATAAGTAAGCGCTCATAGTCTTTTTCGCAGTGTAGCGGATTCTAAAACGACAGGGCACAGGCTTAAGGTGACAAAGCAGAGACCTCAGGGGTGACTTTTTCACTCAGAGGGTAGTCCATATCTGGAATGAGTTGACAGTGGAAGCTTTAGAAGTGGGTACAATTACAACATTCAGAAAGACGTTTGGACAGGCAGACGGGTGGATAGGAAGGGTTTAGATGGATATGGGGCTAACGTGGGCAAATGGGATGAACCCAGGAGACCAACTTGAGAAGCAGAGATTCAGGGTGAAGACCTTTCATCAGAGACTCTTCAATACAAAACGTAAACTCTGGTCCTCCCTCCTGATTGACCTGCTGGGTGTTTCCAGCAGTACATCCTAAAGGAAAAGTGGCAAAGATGCACCAGATTGTTCAAGGCTTTGTCCATATTAGGAGATTGTTGATTAGGACTTATAGTTTAGCAAGATACGACATCACATTGAAACTCATTGAAGTTCATAGTTTCTGAGGTCAGTGAGGTCCTCGATTCCCCTACCCTGGGTAAAAGACTCTGTGCATCTACCCAATCTATTCCTCTCATTACTTTGTATACCTCTGTAAGATCTCCCCTCATCCTCCTACGATCCATGGAATGGAGACCCAGCCTACTTAACCTCTCCCTATAACTCACACCCTCTAGTCCTGGCAACATCCTCGTAAATCTTTTCTGAACCCTTTCAAACTTGACAATATCTTTCCTATAACACGGTGCCCAGAACTGAACAAAATATTCTAAATGTGGTCTCACCAATGTTTATACAACCACAACATGACCTCCTAACTTCTATACTCAATACTCTGGCTGATGAAGGCCAAAGTGCCTAAAGCCTTTTTGACCACCTTATCTACCTGCGTCTCGACCTTCAAGGAACCATGCACTTGTACTCCCAGATCCCTCTGCTCTACAACACTACTCAGAGGCCTACCATTTACTGTATAATTTGCTATCCATTTAGCTATCTCGCCTTGGATCCCATGAGATCTAACTTTCCAGAGCAGCATACCATGCGGCACCTTGTCAAATGCCTTACTAAAGTCCATGTGCACAACATCTACAGCTCTATTTACATCAACCTCTTTTGCTCACATCTTCACAAAAATCAATCAGATTTGTGAGACCCGACCTCCTACGTACAAAACCATGTTGACTGTCCCCAATCAGCCTTTGCCCATCCAAATGCCTGTGTATCCTATCCCTCAGAATACTCTCCAGTAACTTTCCAACTACATATGTTAAGCTCACTAGCCTATAGTCTCCAGCATTTTCCATGCAGCCCTTCTTGCACAGCATATGCCACCCTCCAATCCTCTCCTGTATTTAAGGATGACTCATAAATTTCAACCAGGGCTCCTGCAATTTCCTCTCTAGTTTCCAGCAATGTCCTCTGATATATGTGATCAGGCCCCGGTGATTTGTCTACCTTCAAACACGACAGTACCTTCAGTACTTCCTCGATGGTAACCCTGACTGCTCTCATGATGCTTCCAGCGACTGCTCCAATTTCCTCCATCCTACTGCCTTTCTCCTCGGTAAACACAGAGGGGAAATACTCATTGAGGACCTTGCCCATCTCCTGTGGTTCTACACAGATGTGACCATTTTTATTCCTGAGAGGTCCCACTCTCTAGTTACCCTTTTCCCCCTTATGCATTTATAAAATCTTTTGAGATTGTCTTTTATGATACCGGCCAGATCCTGGCCCCTTTTTGCCCTTCTGATCTCCTTTTTTAGTTTGCTCCTTATTTCCCGAAACTCCTCTAGGGATGCACTTGAGCCCAGCTGCCTATACCTGCCCCATGCATCCTTCTTGTTTATGACTAACCTATCATCACCTATCCATGTTCTCCAGAGACGCTGCCTGAATTACTCTGGCACTTTGTGTCCTTTTTTGGAAACCAGCATCAGCAGTTTGTTTTTTCTACCACATCCTGTTGTCCCTGTCGTTCCAGGGTAGGGGTGAGGGGTTCTTTAAAGGCACCCTGAGGCTTGCATTACACTAGTGCCAGGGAGGTCTTGCAGTCTGGGAATAGGGCCCCAGCAGTGAGACTTTCATTTGACTCCAGACTACGATGGTGGCATGAGTTTGAACAAGGCCTTGTTATTACTGCCTGTAATCCTCACAAGCCTATCATTAGCCTGTAGTGTGTGTTTACTGAATAGGAAATGGGAAGAATGAAGATTAACCCTCTGAGCGCTGGTCAGCTTTCAGCTGTCCCTCCCAGTCGCAGGGAGAGATCTTTATTTCTATAGCGCCTTTGAAAGAAGACTGCAGATGCAGAAAATCTGAGACAAAACCATTTTAGTCATTCAACAGGTCAGGCAGCAACTCTGGAGAGAGAATCAGATGAATGACCTTTCACTTGGTCGTTGAGGATGCTCTGGTCTTTCTTGCTTTCTCTTCACCTGGGGCAAAGCACATCAAACGTCATCTTCCCCTCCTCTCATCTGTACCCACCTGTCACTTGCCAGGCTTTATCTGGCCCCTACCTTACTCTTCCAGCTTTCTTCTCCCTACTCCATTAGTCTGAAGAAGGGACCCAACACAAAACATTGTCTGTCCATTCCGTCCATAATTGCACTCATTCTCTATCTATAACACTGTGACACTATGTTCTGCACTCTGGCAATTTTTTCTTGTCACTACCTGTTGTATTTGTGTCTGAAGAAGGTCCTGATCCGAAACCCCCTCTGTCCATTCCCTCCACAGATGCCGCCTGACCCGTTGAGATCCTCCAGCACTTTGTGTTTTGCTCCAGATTCCAGCACCTGCAGTTCCTATGCCTCCATCAAACAATGCACTTGGTTTGAACATGCCTGTGTTCAGAGACTGTTCCCGACGTCTGCTGTTTAGGCTTATGAAGGCCAATGATATGTTGCCAGAATCCTGGCACCCTGTAATCAGATCGTGCAATCACGATGTGTGCGAAGAGGATCACCCTTCCCTCGTCTCCAGGGTGGCCGTTTGTAAAACACACAGGAGAATTTAAAACAAACACTGAGGCATTAACGTGGAACTTCCAGTGAACTCATAATACCCCAACACTTCACAATGATGTGCTGTCAGGCTGTAGTGGAGGGGAGAATCTGCAGCTTTTAAATGTATGGAGGACAGAACCTTTTTTTTGGTGGGGAGGGGGAGGACAAACGTGGGGAGGTGGGGTGTAAAGAAACAACTGAAAAAGGGTGCCGATCCAAAACATTACCTATTCCTTTTCTCCAGAGATGTAGCCTGAATAGCTGAGTTCCACCTGCATTTTGTGTCTATCTTCAGTGTAAACCAGCATCTGCAGTTCCTTCCGAGGGGCTAAACTCTGGGAGAGGTTAATTCCTCAGAGCGCAGGAGTCTGAGCGGTGATCTTATAGAGATAGAAAGAAATAGAGAGGTTAGAAAAAAAGGGCTAAAGAAATCAAATCTAGATCAGTACCCTCTCCTCTCTCATCTGAATCTGAATTCCTTTATTGTCATTCAGACCTTTCGGTCTGAATGAAATTTCGTGCCTGCAGTCATACATATAATAATAAATAACAAAAACACACAATAAACACAAATTAACATCCACCACAGTGAGTTCACCAGGCACCTCCTCACTGTGATGGAGGCAAAAGTCTTAAAGTCTCTGTCTCTTCCCTTTTTGTTCTCCCTCTGCGCTGAGGCGATCCAGGCTTCCGTTGTTGTGACCCCACCGGGTGATGGTAAGTAAGTCACGCGGCCCAACCGTGCTCCGTGAAAGGGCCGGTTCAAACTCCGCGGCCCGATTAGCCCTCAGCGCAGACGGAGCCAGAGACAGGGGATACGACAAGAGAAAGTCGCATTCCCCCGAAGGAAGAGACAAAAACATGTTTCTCACACACACACACACACACACACACACACACACACACACACAATCTAATAAACTACAATTTAACTAAAACAGGACAAAAGAAAACAAACAAAAATAAGAAAGAAACGACGGACTAGTGACTGCAGGCGAGCCGCAGCTGTCAGGCACGCCGCCACTTCCGTAATCCCCATTAACTAGTGCCCTACACTAATCCCCATTAACTAGTGCCCTACACTAATCCCCATTAACTAGTGCCCTACACTGATCCCCATTAACTAGTGCCCTACACTGATCCCCATTAACTAGTGCCCTACACTGATCCCCATTAACTAGTGCCCTACACTGATCCCCATTAACTAGTGCCCTACACTGATCCCCATTAACTAGTGCCCTACACTGATCCCCATTAACTAGTGCCCTACACTGATCCCCATTAACTAGTGCCCTACACTGATCCCCATTAACTAGTGCCCTACACTGATCCCCATTAACTAGTGCCCTACACTGATCCCCATTAACTAGTGCCCTACACTAATCCCCATTAACTAGTGCCCTACACTAATCCCCATTAACTAGTGCCCTACACTGATCCCCATTAACTAGTGCCCTACACTGATCCCCATTAACTATTAACTAGTGCCCTACACTAATCCCCATTAACTAGTGCCCTACACTAATCCCCATTAACTAGTGCCCTACACTAGTCCCCATTAACTAGTGCCCTACACTAATCCCCATTCAGTTTTTTACACTATTCCCTGTTCACCAGTGCACTACACTAATTCCATTCACTGTATATAAATTCACCATCTGCAGTCCAATGTTTCTAAAATAAAGTGTTGCTGAGAGTATCTTGGATGTAATTAATCTCTCATTCACACAGCAGGGGGCAGGACAGAGCTGTGAAACAGCCCTACACTGGCCAAACAGCCATTGCATCTGAAAGATCATCTACGCAAGATCCCATCTACTCCCACGTGATGGCAATCGGAAGATAGATTGTTGGTGACGTTATTAAGGGAATAGCGGGAGCACTAACTTTGTTCACACAGAGAGCTTTTAAGCTCATCGCTTAAGATAGTTTAGCTGCAGCTACATTCAGTGCAGCTCCTTCCCCCACCCCCCACACCCTCATCTCCCACTCCCCACTCATTCCCCACCCTCATCCTCATTCATCCCCCACCATCAACTCCCACCCTCCGTCAATCCCCACCCTCAATTCCCACCTCAATTCATCTCCCACCCTCAGTCATTCACACTCTCATCTCCCACCCCCTTGTTTTTGTTTCTGTGTATCTGCAATGAATTGAGGTCCTGGATTTCAGGTTCCATGTGCATAGATTCAAGGCTTGCAGATGACTCGGGACTTAGAAATACCTCAAATAGCGGGGAGACAGGCACCGGTGAAATATGGGTTAATGGAATAGGGGCTAGGGTGAAACCTTGCACTTTAGGAGGAAGTTTCGGAGTCAATATAGGGAGGTTGCACGCAGTCGAGGTCACGACCCGCGACCTGTACTGTTGCCACGCAACGCCAACTGGAGTACACGCGGCCCCCTCTCCACCCGGCCCCCGCTCCACCCGACCCCAGCTCCACCCGACCCCGCTCCACCCGGCCCCGTGTGTGGGCGCTGCTGACCCACAGCCCCTGACAGTGTGGCCCACAGGGGAGATGGGCCGGAGGGCAGCCGTGGCTGGACAGCGCTGACCCCGGGGGGGAGAGTGGGGGGCATTCCCGAGGGATGCGCTCCTTTGGCCGCTTACACCTTAGTGCTCGGGTTCAGAACAAAGATACTAGAGCATTTGATTCTGAGCGCTCAGTCACCCAAAAAAACAACCCCACAATATTGCAATCAAATTGCTCTGACTTTGAGTTGGCTTTATTTAGCGAAGGCTTATCGAGATGGTGCTGTCTCTCTGGACACGACAATGAATTCGGCTATTAGTCATGGATTGTAAAAGATGCTACACCATGAGATAACACCAGTTTAAACCTGATACCTTCGCTCTTTCAATGACAGCACCCACAATTATTTACAGCATAAAAAATGATCATTTCGGCGTTTTTTAACAGGAAAGAAAGTAGGCGTTTCATGTGTTCACAGTGCATACCGAGGCCGGCATGTCCTCCACATTGATTGAGCTACTCCGTGCATCACGCCCTTTGACCCGATGACCTTACATGCAACTCCCCTGTAAGGTCATTTTACAATGCCTTTATAAGGCTGTGGAGGCAGTGGCACCGTGATTTAGCGGTAGAGTCGCTGCATTACAGCGCCAGAGACTTGGGTTCGATCCTGACTATGGGTATTGTC
This sequence comes from Leucoraja erinaceus, assembly GCF_028641065.1. Classification (NCBI taxonomy): domain Eukaryota; kingdom Metazoa; phylum Chordata; class Chondrichthyes; order Rajiformes; family Rajidae; genus Leucoraja; species Leucoraja erinaceus. The sequence continues at coordinate 21,374,888 of NC_073393.1, read as the reverse complement.
TGTGCAGAGTTTGCACGTCCTCCCTGTGGCCACGTGAGTTTTCGCCGGGTACCACACGCCTACACTCCAAAGATGTGCGGGTTTGTAGGTTAATTGCCCCTGTAAATTGTCCCTAGTGTGTAGGATAGTACCATAAGGTGTATTATCCTACACAGGGTGTACAGGGTGATCGCTCGTTGGCGCGGACTTGGTGGGCCGAAGGTCCTGTTTCCGCGGTGTGTCTCTGAGACGCTGGTGAATGTTAAGGCGTTGGGCAAGCGGAGAGTACATTTACAGAAACAGCCACAGTTCTTGGTTTTATAAATAGCGGCACAGAGCACAAAGGCACAGAAGTTATTCTAAATATTTATAAATCACTGATTTGTCCTGAGCACGTGGCTTGTGTTCTGAGCCGGGCACCGCACAGTGAGAGAGATGTCAAACCTTGGAACATGTAGAGATTTCTGCAGAGTTTGTGTGACCTCTTGGACTTAGTAGCCAATGAAGTGCTTTTTAAAAAAAGTGTGGTTATTAATAGAACATCGGGAACTAAGCAGCAAGGTTGTACAGAGCAAGATCCCAGAATAGCCAACAAGGTTGTTTATGTTTCTCGTGATCTGGGAGGTATTATGTAGAAAAGAACTGCAGATGCTGGTTTAAATCGAAGGAAGATAAAAAATGCTGGAGTAATTCATTGAAGAAGGGTTTTGACCTGAAACGTCGCCTCTTCCTTCTCTCCAGAGATGCTTCATGTCCTGCTCAGTTACTCCAGCATTTTGTGTCTACCTGGGAGGTATTGTTAGTGGGTTTAGGTTTAGGTTTATTGTTGTCACTTGTAGCAAGGTACAGTGAAAAACGTTGTTTTGTATGCAACACTGTGGATAGCTGGATTGTAATGGTATAGTCTTTCCATTGACTGGATAGCAACAAAAAAAGCTTTGCACTGTACCTCAGTACACGTGACAATAAACTAAACTAAACTATCTAATCAAATTAGATACAGCGTACATAGATGCAATCATTTCAAACTCAAGTACAATAGGTAGAGCAAAGGGGAAGATACAGAGTGCAGAATATAGTAGCGCATCAGTTCCATTGACAAAGTCCAATGTTCGCAATGGTGCAGAGATGAATAGGACAGTACCCTAGCTTATGGAAGGACCGTTCAGAAACCTGATAACAAGCTGTTCCTCAGCCTGGTGGTGTTGTGCACTTTCAAGGTTCTGTATCTCCTGCACAGTGGGAGTGGGAAGAAGCAGGAATGACTGGGGTGGGACAAGTCTTTCATCATGTTGGCTGCTTTTCTGAGGCAGCTTGAAGTGTAGATGGATAAATAACAGTTTAATCTTGGTCTGAACCTCCTCCCAATTAGGGAAAGTTTAAAAGGATGTTTCTGAGAAACTGCCACTGTGCCACTGTGCCACTGTGCAATGACTCTATGAATCTTAGTGTCTGGGGGTGGAACTTGAACCCACGGCAGTCTGACTCCACTGAGCTGCAACCATGTCCCCAGCTCTGGGCATCAACGTGTTAACCGTAATACATCAGTGGCAAGCACAACACACGGAGGACACAATATCACCTTGGACTCCTTGCTGTCAGTTGAGTATCAGTTTGTGCTAAATCATGCCTTTTATTTTCTGCTGGGTGGTACATCTGCCATCGCACAGCCTTTCCTAGTGTGAGAACAGAATTAGACCCGGCCCTGCCCTCTGGGGATGGGCTGTGTCTGTCCCCTTGTTGTGTCACCGTGTCGTTCCTCTCCTCAGTCCAAGCTCAGACACTGTGTGCTTCTGGAGATGAGGGGTCAGGGCAACAGTGTGGCAGAGACACAGAGACACAGTCCAATCTCCACTCCACAAAGCACAAAGGCAGCAGGGGAACATCCACACTCACGGCTTCCCCTCCCGGGAGCACAGTACAGTGGCGCAGCAGGTAGAGCCATTGCCCCACAGTGCAAGACACCCCGGTTCAATCCTGACCTCAGCTGCTGTCTGTGTGTGGAGTTTGCTCGTTCTCCCTGTGGGTTTTCTCCGGGTGGCCTGGTTTCCTCCCACAACGTGAAGACACGTGGGTTTGTGGATCAATAGGCCTCTGTAACCTGTCCCCTCGTATGTGGGGAGTGGATGAGAAAGGTGAGATAACATACTACCTTTTGCTTGGACTTGGTGGGTGAAGGGCCTGTTTCCACGCTATCTCTGAACTAAACTAAACTAAAGTCACGCATACCATCCTAACCTGGAAATGTATCAGGGCCAATGGCCCTCTGCTAGAAGCCTCTTCCCAAAGCACCTATGGATGCAGCAGGTCAAAAAGGCAGCTCCTGTCAACGTGTGAACAGTGCTTGGGAACCAAAGAGGCTTCAGTAGTTGTGGACACGTCAAGTCCTTTCTCACCCTGGTCATTCCATCTTCTCCCCTCACCCGTCAGGCAGAAGATACCAAAGCTTGAAAGCAGATCACCAGATTCATCTTCTACCCCGCTGTTATAAGACTACCAAACGGTCCTTCCATGAACCAGAGTGTAGTGTCGATCTCCCAACCTAACACTTTGCAGACCGTACAGTATTTTCACTTGCACTACACTGGTAACTGTAACACTATAACACTCTATTCTGCAGAAGATAATAATAAACCAATACCAATTCCAGGGACCTCACATTACAGAACGGGCTATTTTAGACTCAATTCTTTCGAGTCAAAGGATCGTGAATCTTTAGAACTACTTACCTGCACACTGCTACAGATTTTCTGGAAATTTCTGGATGTTAAAAACATCAGGAGATATGGGAATAGTGCAGGAAATAGGTTACACAGCACAGAAACAGGCTCTTCGGCCCAACTTGTCCATGCTGACCAAGATGGGCCTCTTCTGTGGCCAGAGTGAGGCCACACATAAACTGGAGGAACAGCACCTCATATTCTGCTTGGACCACTCACAACCCAGCGGTATGAACATGGAATATTAGGTACCAACTCCTCCCTTGTCTTCCATGTGTCCTACCTTGATGAGCACTCATTTCTCCCTTCCCCTCCTCCCCCTCGTTCCCTTTCACCCCATTCCTTCCTCTGGCTTCACATTCCCAGCCTCTTCTATCGGTTGCTCTTTATCTCATGCTTTTGTCTTTTCATTTTTGATCTTTGGACAACCATCTGCCAATTAACCTCTCCCCCTCGCCGGTATCCAACTATCACTCGCTGGACTTTGTCCCACTCCCACCTTTCTCCCACTCCCACCTTTCTCCCATCCCCCCCCCCCCCCCCCCCCCACCCACAGTCAGTCTGAAGAAGGGTCACAACCTGAAATGTCGTCAATCCATGTTCTCCAGAGATGCTGCCTGACCCGCTGAGTCACTCCAGCACTTTGTGTCCTTTCTCTAAGTGATTCAATGCTTACTCGCACAGTAGTTCTATTTCATTTGTGTTTATGTAACTTCTCAAAGCCAGTGGGGTTTGCTGACCTGGGCAACAATAGACAGATGTTGAATATTAATTGGTGAACATTCAGCAAACTGTGCCCCGGGGTTTGAGTTAACATCTGGGTTCTTTGAGGACTAATGGTTCAATGGTTCTTTTATCGTCACATGTACCACAGGTACAGTGAAAAACATTTTTTACACATGGATCAGTACAATTATTGCCATACATAAAGACAACTCCTCGATTAAGTCCCCCATACATGGAAACAGCCCACTAAGTCCACATGCAAGAGTCGCCAGGTTTAGACGCCATTTTACACAGTCCAGGCTGCAGCCGACCTTGAAGGTTGCGGAAGGATTAGACTCCCCAGTTCTCCCACCGGCCCTATGTCCAGCGTCCGCCGGTGTCACCGACTCTCTCCTTCTTCCGGTTCCTGATCTTTGGAGGGCGTGAGGGAGACAAAGCTCGGACCCACTCCAGGTGGGCTTCATCAGTTCATAGTGTTATCGGAGCAGAATTAGGCAATTTGGCCCATCAACTCTGCTCCGCCATTCAATCGTAGCTGATCTATCTTTTCCTCTCAACGCCATATTCCTGCCTTCTCCCCATAACCCCTGACACATTTACTAATCAAGAATCTGTCAATCTTCTCCTTAAAAAATATCCATTGAATTCTACAGATTCACCGCCTCTGGATAAAGAAATTCCACCTCATCCCCTTTCTAAAGGTACGTCCTTTTATTCTGAGGCTATGGCCTCTCGTCCTAGACTCTCCCACTAGTGGAAATATTCTCTCCACATCCACTCTCTCCAGGCCTTTCACTATTCGCTACATTTCAATGAGGTCCTCTCGCTCATCCTTCTAAACTCCAGTGAGTACAGGCCTGGTGCCCGTGGTAACGCGGTTGGCTGCCTGCCGGGGTTCGGCAACCACCCGCGCCACCCTCCGAGACCGTCCGCCATGCTGCCCTGTGTCCGTCGCTGCCACCGCTGGCTCCTCTGACTATTGTCAGACGTGGAGTGGGGGGGGGGGGGGGGGGGGGGGGGGGGGGGGGGGGGGAAGTATTGGCGTAATCTTCTGTACAATACTGGCTCAACTGGTCAAATTGTTCTTTTACTAGTGAGTACGCAATGACTCACACCGAGCAAATCTTTATCAAATCTGCTAGCTGCTCAGACAGCTTCCTTCTATTTATAGTTCATTTATTCAAAAGATAGCTTTCAAATGATTTTGTGAGTTCTTTGCAAGTCAAGGATTCATATTCTGCTCGTGGCAAGAGCCAGTGCAGCCCCTGCAGGGACGACATTGAGTTTTCCTTCTCCACCCACATCCGCCCCCTCCTGTGACACTGACTGCCTACACGCTGCTCTCCAATGAAGGCCAGTGTAGGCTGGGGAACAGCACCGCACCTCCCACGTGGACTGTTGCAGCCTTCCCGACTCCGCAACAGTCCACGTGGACAGTCAGAAAGATTGGAAATGCCAGCTCTGCTTCACCTCTACACGGCTCCTGCCTGACTTGCCGAGCATTTCTGACATCTTCAGCTTATAGTTAAATGTTTAGAGTTTGGTTTATTGTTATAACATATACTGAGATACAGTGAAACTTTATGTGCTACCCAGGTAAATCATACCATACGTCAGGACTATCAGATAACAACATATCAAAGAATGTGCCATAATAACATTTAAAGGGCATTTGCACAGGTACGTGGACAGGAAAGGGATATGGGCCAAATGCAGGCTAATTGGACTAGACATTAGACTTTAAAGATACTGAGCAGAAACAGGCCCTTCAGTCCCCCGGGTCTGCGCCGACCAGCGATCACCCCGTGCATTAGCACTATCCTACACACTAGGGACAATTTACAATTTTACCAAAGCCAATTAACCTACAAACCTGTACATCTTCAGAGTGTGGGAGGAAACTGGACCACCCAGAGAAAACCCACGTGGTCACAGGGAGAACGTAGTCAAGACCGAACCCGAGTTTCTGGCACTGTGAGACAGCAACTCTACCACCGTGCCATCCAAGCTTCAATAGAGCATATTGGTCAGCATGGATGAGTCGGGTCGAAGGGCCTGTCTCCGTACTGCATGACTTTTGGGCTCTCTGACCATCTCAAGCCTATTAAGAGTTGAGCAATAAAAACTGGTCTTAACAACAAGAACCAAAACCTATCCCTTAATAAACTGAGTCAACATTCCATTTAATACTTCTGATCAAGGCTGCTGTTGTTGTCCATCATTCTCAGTGAACCAAGCTTCAGTGACAAACATTGTGTACTATCCAGTCAAATCACACTCTACATGAATGAGTACAATCAAACCACGCACAAATACAACAGGAAGTGCAAAGGGAATATACCAGTGCTGAATACAGTGTTGCATCAGTATTGCCTTACACCTACAGAGAAAGTTCAGGAAAAAAAGTGCAAGGTCCATAATAAGGCAGGTTGGAAGATCGGTGATCCTTGATTATGGTGGTTATTTTCCTAAGGAAAGTGGTGTAGATGGAGTGGGGGAAGCTGGTCTGTGTGATTAACTGGGCTACAACTCTGCAATTTGTGTGTGTGTGAGAGCGTGGGAATGTGGGTTTTTCTGTGTGTGAGTGTGGTGTGTGTGTCTGTGTGTGTGTGTGTGTGTGTGTGTGTGTGTGTGTCTGAGTGTGCGTGTGTGTGTGTGTGTGTGTGTGTGTCTGTGTATGCGTGTGTGTGTTTGTGTGTGTGTGTGTGTTTTGTGTGTGTGTGTGTGTGTTTGTGTGTGTGTGTGTGTGTGTGTGTGTGTGTGTGTGTGTGTGTGTGTGTGTGTGTGTGTGTGTGTGTGTGTGTGTGTGTGTGTGTGTGTGTGTGTGTGTGTGTGTGTGTGTGTGTCTGAGTGTGCGTGTGTGTGTGTGTGTGTGTGTGTGTCTGAGTATGCGAGTGTGTGTTTGTGTGTGTGTGTGTCTGAGTATGCGAGTGTGTGTTTGTGTTTGTGTGTGTGTGAGTGTGTTTTGTGTGTGTGTGAGTGAGTGTGGGAGTATTTATGTGTGTGTGTGAATGTGCAAGTGTGTGTGTGTTTGTCTGAGTGTGGGTGTGTTTGGGTGCGTGAGTGTGGGAGTATTTATGTGTTAGTGTGTGAGTGAGTTGCGTGAGTATGTGTGTGAGTATGTGTGTGAGTATGTGTGTGAGTATGTGTGTGAGTATGTGTGTGAGTATGTGGGAACATGCGTGCTTGTACATCCATGCCTGTATGTGTGCATGTGCATGCGTGCTCTGTGCATAGTCTGTATGTGTGCACATGTGTGCGTGAGGCCAAAGGTCAGGGGTGAGGGGCAGCCGTGTTCCGGTAGCCATGGTTTTCCGGAGCTTTTACTTGGGGACCAGCGGGCGATTTCCCGACAAACAGCCGAGACAAACCGGGAGAGTGAGCACCTCAAGGTCAAGCCGTCCCTCCACCTGAGCCTCTCCTTGCTTCAGTCTGTCAGTGAACATCCATCAACTCCCTGTCACCGGTATAAATAGAAAGCACTCCAAACAAAAATAAAATGCCCTAATCTAAGAGGCCTTAAAAATAGCAGCCACATATATGCCTGACAATGGAGCGGTGGTGCTGACGGGCTTTCTCAGAGCTGAGTTTGATACAAAGATGGGAAGACACTCACTTCTGTTTGGTAAACACCAGAATAATCCTCCTGGAAACCCTGAGCGACAGCCCATCTCCTTGCCCTGGACAGGCTCCAAGATTCCAGTAAACCTGTCCGATAAGGAGACAGCTTGCGGGCTACAAACTGATTAAGAGTGTCAGGAACATTTCATCGGCTGCGCCTGTCTCAACTGTGTTCAGTTATCACACCGCCGGGCCTTTCCAGACACAGAGAGAAGAGAGCAAAGTGAAATAAACTGCTGGAGGAACTCAGCGGGTCAGGCAGCAACTGTGGAGGGAATGGGGCAGGCGACCTTTCATGTCGGGGCCCTTCTTCAGTCTGACTGGACATTCGTAGTAAAGTGGGTGATGGGTTCCTGAAACGTATTGCCAGGGATGGTGGTGGAGGCAGATACGTTGGATGTGTTTAAGAGGCTTTTAGATCGATATTCAGGGAAGAAACTATATGGATTACATGCGGGCAGAGATTACTGTAATTTGGCATCATGTTCGGCACAGACATTGTGGGCAGAAGGGCCTGTTGCTGTGCTGTACTGTTTTGTGTTCCATGGTGTATAAATTATTGTGAGCACCAGGGATCAGGTGAGCTGTTCCCCAACAGTGATGGCGGTGGAGGTAATGGCTACATTAGTTTGTCAAACATCAAAGCTCTGTAGACTACACACTGATTCCCACAGGCAGGAAGGCAGCAGATGTAACCTAAACTATTGCGGAGAGGAGGAGAAAGCAAGTAAGCATCTGCTGAGAGCAACCAGCTGACTACAGCTGTGGGAAAAGTGCCAGCATCTTTTATTAAAAGAACAGAGCACTTGAAAAAAATAACAGAATCGGGGCAAGGTCAGTGTGGATTCGTGAAAGGTCAACAAGGTTTGACAAATCTGTGAAAAACATAAAGCGCTGGAGTAACTCAATGGGTCAGGCACATCCCTGGAGAATGTGGACAGGTGACGTCCCAGGTCGGGACCCTTTGCCATGGAGAACTCCTTCAAAGTAGGCCTACCTCGAGGAGATGGGCAAACTATGTTTTAGATGGAACCCTTCATCAGACTTCAGACAGGTTCCTGACCTGAAACATCGTCTGGCCATGCCCTCCATAGATGGGCCTGGCCCCCCTGAGTTCCTCCAGCACTTTGCATTTTTCACAGGAATAAAGCATCTGCAGTTCCTCGTGTCTCCATCAATACTGGCATCCAAAGGTTTCCATAATCTATGCCAATGATTTGGATGCTGGAGACTGCATGTTATTCATACACTAAAATACATATTTGTCATCAATTCCAATGAAGGATGTGAAATGTTAACTCTGCTTCTCACTCCATGGATGCTGTCTGGCCTGCAGAGTATTTCTATCAATGAGGAGTATTGTGGATAGTGAAGATGGTCTAAGACTACCTTAGGATGGAGATCATTCTGCATCTTGCTGATTCAGGGACCTGTCTCTTAAATTTATATTACTGTTCCAGCATCCATCTGGCACCTCATTTCAGATACAAATTATTCTTAGTGAGAAATTTTCCTTCCTCAGATCCCCTTTTCACCTCCTTCTCTCTCTCTCTCACCTTAAACCTATGCTCTCTAGATTTAGAGATCTAGATCCTACCTGAGGCACAACGTTTTCCACACAAAGGGTGGTGGGTATGGAACGAGCTGCCAGAGGAGGTAGTTGAGGTAGATACTGACACAACATTCAAAAAGTATTTGGACAGCTGCATGAATAGAATAGGTTGAGAGGGATATGGGCAAAGCACAGGCAGGCAGGTCTCGTGTAGATGGGACATGTTGGTCAGTGTGTTGTAAGTTGGGCCAAAGGACTTGTTTCCATGTTGTGTGGTTCTGTGACCTTCCCCACACAGACAGGGGTTGAGAGAGAAAGGCAGATCAGCCATGATCAAATGGCAGAGAGACTTGAAAGGCTGAATGGTCTCATTCACAATCTTATGATCAGTTGGAAGGCGGGGCAGAGAGTTGACAGATGGAAGACAATAAGTTCAAGATGATGAATTTTCTGAACTCAAATTGGAGTTGGAACATATCCTGTAAATAGAAGGGTGCTCAGAAATATTGATGCCCGGGGGGGCTAAGAGGTTAGAGTCATAGTCATGGAATCGTACAGCATGTCCCAGTCCATAGTCCTCTGACAGATAGAGGGAACTTGGTTAACCTGCATAAGATTACGAGACAAAGATATTTTAGATTTTCAGGATCTTTTCTTTTCCATGGTTAGGGTAGCAAAAGCAAGTGGGTATGGGTTTAAAATGAGAGGAAGGAGTTGAAAGGCGATCTGAGAAGAGTGATTTTACACACAGAGTGTTTGTACCTTAACGCTGCCAAAAGGAGGTGGTGGAATCGGATACAATTGCCACATTTGACTGATTGAGATACAGCATGGAAACAGGCCCTTCGGCCCATCACGTCCACGCTGACTATCCATCACCCATTCACACTAGTTCTATGTTATCCAACTTTCTCATCCACTCCCAACACACTAGGGGCAATTTACAGAGGACCAATTAACCTATACACCTTTGCGGTGTGGGAGGAAACCGGAGCACCAGGAGGAAACCCATGCGGTCACAGGAAGAACGTGCAAACACCACACAGTCAGCACCCGAGATCAGGATCGAAGCCTGCACACTGGCACTGTGAGGTATTGAGACAAACATCCAATTGGCAAGGCATAGACGGATATAGTCCTATAGACTGGCGTAGATCAGCTGTGTCTGTGTTGTCCAGCCCTACGGCCCTATAATGATGATAGATGGCTTTCCTGGCTGCAGAGGGTTCTGGGATTGTCTATCCTCCATGGCTGGCCCTTTGCCACGAAGCTATGAAAAGCCAATGTAGAATAGGAGAAAGCAAGGTCAAGCAAGTTGGAGGGGAGGAAAATGAATCATCACCGTTGGCACAGTCGGGAAATGGACAGGGAGCTAGAAACGGCTCTTGTGAATCTCCAGACACAGGGACAGTAATTTAAGATCCCTTGGAAGTTTCCAAGTGCTGTGCCAAGCTTGGGCAGAGTTCCAGAGGGGGATGGTTATCTGGCCTGATCTGTCAGTGCGGTCTGAGGCTCCACGGCAGAGATTATACTCTCCCTGGATGAAGAGCTGCCTTGCCCCGGAGGGAGGGGGGCAGCAAAGAGGGGGAGAAAGACGGGGCCTCAGGAGAGGGGAGCGAGGAGGAGAGGAGGGAGGGGTTGTATCAGCGGGCTGGATTGTTTGGGGGGGAGGGGGGGGGGGGGGGGGGTGGATTGACTGCAAGTCATACAGCACGGAAACAGGCCCTTCGGCCCAACCTATCCATGCCGACCAAGATGCCCCATCAATGCTAGTCCCATCTGCCCGCCATTTGGCCCATATTCCGCTCAACTTTTCCTATCCATATACCTGTACAATTGTCTTTTAAATGTTGTGATAGTACCTGCTCAACTACCTCCTCTGGCAGCTCGTTTCATACACCCACCACCCACTGTGTGAAAAAATTTCCCCCCTCAGGTTCTGATTAAATGATTCCCCTCTCACCTTAAACTTATGCCCACTGGTTCTTGATTCCCCTACCCTGGGTCAAATACTGTGCATTCACCCTACCTATTCCCCTCATGTTTTATACACCTCTATAAGATCACCCCTCAGCCTCCTAAACTCCAAGCAATAAATAGTTGGCCTGCCCAACGAGACCCTCGAGTCCTGGAAAGATCCTCGCAAATCTTCTCAGCATTCTTTCCAGCTTGCCGGCATTCTTCCTGCAGTGGGATGGCTGTAATTGAGCATGGTACTCCAGGTGTGGCCTCACCTACGCCTCGTACGACAGTAACCGTGCCCCGGTGACTGGTGGGTTAACTCAGTCCCTGAAATGTCTCTGTGCGCATGTTGGAAAATGTGAGTGAGACGGGTTACTGCGGCCGTCTCTCCCGCTCCCGGGCCACTCTCATTACACTTTCCATCCATTAGTACTGATCCACTGCAGCCATGGTGAATCACTGTCTCTTAATTGGTTTTCAACTGTATTTATAGAGAGCGATTCAATAACTGGGGGAGATAAAGGAACGATCGTCCTCAGAGTGAGAACCTGGGACAGGAGACTGGGGTGGGTGGGGTAAGCAGGTGGGAGGTGGGGGGGGGGGGGGGGCCGTATACTGTGCAAGCCCCTTGGCTGTGTTTGTGTTTGGGGTTCTGGATGCCTTGGGAGAGTGTTTGGGAGGGCAGAGTGTCTATGACTTTGGGGAGGGTGTGTTGGGTGTGTTGGGTGTCTGCATGTGAATAGTGGGGGTGTGTGTGTTTGGGGTGTGTGTGTTTGAAGGCCGCACAATGGTGCAGAGGTAAAGATGCTGCCTTACAGTGCCAGAGACCCGGATTCCATCCTGACTGTCTGTGCTGAGTGTACAGGGTTTGTATTTTCTCCCCATGAATGCGTGGGTTTTCCCTGGTGCTCCGGTTTCCTCCCACACTCCAAAGCTGTGCAGGTTTGTACGTTAATTGGCTTTCGTTTAAAAAAAGTCTCAATTACCCCTAGTGTGTAGGTAGTCCTAGTGTACGGGGTGATCGCTAGTCAGCGCGGACTCAATGGGCCGAAGGGCCTGTTTCCATGCTGTATCTGTGCGTGTGATGTGCATTGGGGAGTGAGGGGGAATGTGGATGTGGGTTGTGAGGGGTGTGTGTATGTTTGGAGTGGGGTTGGTGAGAGCGTGTCTGCCTCTAAAGTGTGAATCATATCTCATTGAAAGTGCCATGTCTTTTAAAAGGTGTTATAGTACCTGCCTCAACTACCTCCTCTGGAGTTTGTTCTATACACCCACCACCCTCTGTGTCAAAAAGCCACCCCTCAGGTTCCTATTAAATCCTTCCTCCCTCACCTTAAACCTATGTCCTCTGGTTCTTGATTTCATAGCTTATTCTTATTGTGGGTGGTGGGTGTATGGAATGAGCTGCCTTCCAGAGGAGGTAGTTGAGGCAGGTACTATAACAACAGTTAAAAAGCACTTGGACAGGTACATGGATAGGAGAAGGTTCAGTGGGATATGGGCTAAACACAGTCAAATGGTACTAGTTTAAATGGTGCATCTTGGCTGGCATGGATGAGTTGGGCCAAAGAGCCAGAGGGCCTGTTCCTGTGCTAGATGATTCTATGACTATTTATGAGTGACTGTCTTTCATTTCTGATTTATTTGGGATCTTTCTCAAGTTTTTCATACAGATTCACATTAATAACATTATTGAATGAATATATAAATTTAAAGACATTTATTTGATCATGTTTAGCACAAAGTGCCCCAGTCATTTTATATACGTGACTCTATCACCCCAATCACCACCGATATAGCACCCACTACTACATTCAGTATAATCTCACTCATAATCCATCACCCATGAACTTCACACAAAACATATAACCTCATATATATCACATTACATAACATCTAGATATTAATTGGAAAGAGTGCAGAAAAGATTCAGAAGGAAGTTACCTGGGCTTGTAGGCATGTTACAGCGAGAGGTTGGAGAGACTGGGACATTTTTCTTTGGAGCGTAGGAGGCTGAGGGGTGACCTTATTGAGGTGTACAAGATCGTGAGGGGCATGGATAAAGCGAAAGCTCACAGTCTTTTTCTCAGCGTATAGGATTCTAAAACCAGAGGGCACAGGCTTAAGGTGAGAGGGAAGAGATTTGAGGGACCTCAGGGGCAGACTTTTCATTCAGAGGGTAGTCTGTATCTGGAACGAGCTGCCAGAGGAAGCTATAGAGGCGGAAACACTTAGACCTTTTGGACAAATATATGACTAGGAAGGGTTGAGAGGGATATGGGCAGTAAATGCAACTAGTATGCCAACCTAGTGAACATCAACAAATGCCTGTTGGCTTCCCAGGATTTTGAGGTTGGGAGTCGGGAGAGGAGAGAAGAAGGGTCCAGTCATGGTGCCGCCCATTTCAAAGGAGACACAGGGAACAGCAGGTGCTGGAATATTGAGCAAATCACAAAATGCTACAGGGACTCAGCGGGTCAGGCAGCATCTGTGACCCTTCTTCAGACTGATGGAGTGGTGGGGGGGGGAGAAAGCTGGAAAAGAGAAGTGTGTCCAGGACAAGTGATAGGTGGATACAGACTAGGGAGGTGGGTGATCGGCAAATGGGTGGAGTAAGGCTGGAGGTGTAAAGGAGATAAATGGGTGTCAGATACAGAGAGGAGAGAAAAAGTGAAATGTAAAACTCTATGGAGGGATGTGGATGAGGGGACGGGGGAGGGGAAAGAGGGGATAAAGGGAAAGGTCGACCCGGGGATGGGAGATGAGCTTACGGAGGAGGGGAAAGGAGCAGGGAGAGTGGATGGTGGGAGAAATGTGTACACACCAGGGTGGGGGTGACAGGAAAGGCAAGGGAGTGGAAGGGATATGTTACTTGAAATTGGAGAGGTCAATGTTCACGCTGTTGGGTTGCAACCAGAATATTAGGTGCTGTTCTTGTAGTTTCTGTCGAGCATTACTCTGGCAATAGAGGGGGCTCAGGACAGAAAGGTCAGTGCGGGCCCATTCCATTGCTTCTATCCATTCTTAATCTGTTCAAAGTTGAACTGTGCAAAGCAGGTTGAGTTATGATTGTGATTTAGAAGTCTCTATGAATTACCAAGCTATTTTTTCCTAATGCAAAGATACACATTTCCATAATCTCCAAGATCAGCAAGTAAATGAAATGATCAGAGCTGGGTTTGCATTCCACACACTAGCAGTGGGATGTTCACACCAAGCCTGATGTCCGCTGGTCTGGGCCGCTATGCTGAGGGGCGTAAAGGGGCTGCTTCCACACTGACATCTCTCTTGCTTTTCTTGCGCTGTTTCCTGGTAACAGAGAGATGCACGAGAACGAGGATGAGGAAAAAACCTGTATTTGGGGGAGAGAGAGAGAGAGAGAGAGAAGGGTGATGGAGGTCAGGGAGGAAGCAACTGAATAATTGTTTAAGAAGGAACTGCAGATGCTGGAAAATCGAAGGTACACCAAAATGCTGGAGAAACTCAGCGGGTGCAGCTGCATCTATGGAGCGAAGGAATTAGGCAACGTTTCGTCCCGAAACGTTGCCTATTTCCTTGGCTCCATAGATGTTGCTGCACCCGCCGAGTTTCGCCAGCATTTTTGTGTACCAGCAACTGAGTAAACATGGAGTGATACAAAGGAACTGCAGATGCTGGTTTATACCGCTGGGAAGGAGGGGGAGAGGTTCAGGTGTCATCTCCCACATTCCCGTGCCTGTCCCACGGTCCGCTATCATGTTTTCCTCAACCTCACCTGCCTGCCCCCACACATAGTTCTCCCAGTGCCAGAATACCTATCGACCTCCACTGGAGCCTCCATGGTCCTCAGTGTCACTGCTCTCTGAGGGAAGAGGCTTCTACACATCTCTGTCCTGAATGGCCAACCTCATGTAAGTCTGCAATCATCTCTGGCATTACTCTGGCAGTAGAGGGGGCTCAGGACAGGAGGGTCAGTGTGGGCCCATTCCAGTGCTTCTATCCAATCTTAACCTGTTCAAAGTGTAATTGTTTAACTAGAAGAACAGCAACTCACACTGTATTCTCTCTCTTTCTGGCTATCATTCCTCTCTCTCTCTCTCTCTCACTAACTTGCTCTCTTTCTCTGTCCTATTCTATCTGACTTTCTCTCTCTCTCTCTCTCTCTCTCTCTCTCTCACACTCCGAGGCTCTTTCTCGCTGACACTTTCTCCCTTTGACTTACTTTCTCTCTCTCTCTCCCTCTCTGACTTGCTCCTTTCACTCTCTCTGACAATTCTCTCCATCTCCCTCTTGTTTACTCTCTCTCTTACTCTTTCTCTGACTTGCTCCCACTTTCTCTCTCTCTCTGTGACAGCCCTCTCTCTCTCTCTCTCTCTGTGACAGTCCTCTCTCTCTCTCTCTCTTTCTCTCGTTCTCTCTCTCTCTCTCTCTCTCTCTCTCTCTATCTCTCTCTGTCACCACAAGATCATTCAGAGTTGCTACTACTAGCCCACCCCTCTATGTTTCCCAACTTGTGGAGCAAATCCAAGCGTTTGACACACACTTTACGGGAACTGTCATTTTTCCAACAAAGTGCTTGGACTGTAATCTATCACAAACTGTTTCTACGTAAATCCCACTCACCAATCACAGCCAGGGTGCCAACAATTGTGCTGACAGTCGTTAAGACAGTCGGTTTGCCTTGAATTGGCTCAATTTCAATCCTGCACTTGCCGTGCGAACTGCAGGTACAAATATTCACTGCAAGGGAAGGGTTAGACAACGTGAGACGCAAAGCCAATGTGGCACAAATACTCAGCAGGTCAGGCAGCATCCATGGGATTCATGTTTCCACTCAATGTTTAGTTTAGTTTATTTATTGTCACGCGCACTGAGTTTACAGTGACCATTCGTCACCCGTTCACACTAGTTCTACATGATCCCACTTTCGCAACGACTCCCTATGCACTAGGGGGCAATTTACAGAGGGCCAATTAACTATAAACCCACACGTCTTTGGGATGGGGGGGGAACCCAGAGCACCCGGAGGAACCCACTCAGTCACAGGGAGAGCAAGAAAATTCCACACAGACAACACTTGAGGTCAGAATCACACCCGGAGTCTCTGACACTGTGAGGTAGCAGCTCTACCCGCTGCATCACCGTGCTGCCCAATGTTGTTTAGAAATAACATGTTGTGCAGTTTGTCATGTCGGGTCCAGTATGATTGGACCGGGTAGAACGCAGCAAAGATTCACGTACCTTGGTACACGTGACATTAATAAACTAATACCAGAGGAGCCATGATTCAGAAGTGTGTTAATCACCACAAGTTTAGTATTTATGTGACATTAAACATTACACTAAACGTTATTCCCTTTATCCCATAGACACTAAATGCTGGAGTAACTCAGCGGGTCAGGCAGCATCTCTGGAGATAAGGAATAGATGATGTCTCCTCAGATCCTGGTGAACTTCTACCGCTGCACCATCGAGAGCATCCTTACCAACTGCATCACAGTATGGTATGGCAACTGCTCTGTCTCCGACCGGAAGGCACTGCAGAGGGTGGTGAAAATTGCCCAACGCATCACCGGTTCCACGCTCCCCTCCATTGAGTCTGTCCAAAGCAAGCGCTGTCTGCGGAGGGCGCTCAGCATCGCCAAGGACTGCTCTCACCCCAACCATGGACTGTTTACCCTCCTACCATCCGGGAGGCGCTACAGGTCTCTCCGTTGCCGAACCAGCAGGTCGAGGAACAGCTTCTTTCCGGCGGCTGTCACTCTACTAAACAACGTACCTCGGTGACTGCCAATCACCCCCCCCTCCCCCCCCGGACACTTATTATTTATTTTTTATTCAAATCGTTTGCTATGTCGCTCTTCAAGGGAGATGCTAAATGCATTTCGTTGTCTCTGTACTGTACACTGACAATGACAATTAAAATTGAATCTGAATCTGAATCTGAATGTACCAGGTCAAGACCCTCTTTCATACTGTTTTTATCCCATATCCTGTACACTGTGGACGGCTTGATTGTAATCAGGTATAGACTGGACTGGTTAGCACGCGACAAAAAAGCTTTTCACTTTACCCCTGTACATAGAAACATACAACATAGAAAATAGGTGCAGCAGGAGGCCATTCGGCCCTTCGAGCCAGCACCGTCATTCATTGTGATGATGGCTGATCGTCCCCTATCAATAACCCATGCCTGCCTTCTCCCCATATCCCTTGACTCCACTAGCCTCTAGAGCTCTATCTAACTCTCTCTTAAATCCATCCAGTGATTTGGCCTCCACTGCCCTCTGTGGCAGGGAATTTCATAAATTCACAACTCTCTGGATGAAAACGTTTTTTCTCACCTCAGTCTTAAATGACCTCCTTTAGTCTAAGACTGTGGCCCCTGGTTCTGGACTCTCCCAACATTGGGAACATTTTCCTGCACATGTGACAATAAATTAAAATTAAACTAAAAAAACACTAAAGTAAACACTGGTCCAGGCTTTACCTGGGAGAGTTTCTCTGAGTATCACCGTCGCATCTCCTTCCTCTCTGAGGACTAACGTGACCTGGTGCAAACCTGGATCCACCCAGTTCAGCCCAATGGACAGGAATGCCAGCGTATCTGGAAGAGGAAACATGGACCGTCAGCTTATAAACCTCGTTAGGCTGCCCATCTAGTTCAGAAACCAGAGTCTGTGAATGGGCTCAGTAACTAGCACAAAGCAGCAAAACCAGCCATAGTTATTTGAGATACTTTGCGGAATCAGGCCCTTCGGCCCACCGAGTCCGTGCCGCCCAGCGATCACCCCTTACAGTAACACTATCCTATACACTAGGGACAGTTTACGTCACAAAAGTCAATTTATGTTAATCTACAAACCTGCTCGTCTTTGGAATGTGGGGGGAAACCGGAGCACCCGGAGAAAACCCATGTGGTCACAGAGAGAATGTTGAAACTGTACAGATAGCACCCATATAATCAGGATCTACATTTATTCGGGCAAGTTAAAGGTCCTAGATGTAGACTCAAGAACTGCAGATGTTAGTTTACAAAGAAAAAGACAAAAGTGTTGGAGTAGCTCAGCGGGTCAGGTAGCATCTCTGGAGAAGTCGGATAGGTGACGTTTTGGGCCGGGACCCTGATTCAGACTGACCTAGACCACCTAGATGTTTGGTAACACTTCTCCTGACTTTGGGAAGGAGTGGTGCCCTCAGCCTGGGTCCCACAGATGTTGTCGCTGCCAGGGATTACCCATGGTCTGTACACCTTCCTCACCGTTCCTTTGATCGAGCTTCCACTTCCGTTGCTCCATGGGATGGCCATCGAGGGAGAGAGTGGCCAGCCTGGCCCCGTGAGACACTGTGACGGAGATTGCCTGCTCTTCTCTCCGTGGGGTGCACAGGAAAGTTCCAGAATAGACCAGCGATGGGTCAGGAGGAGCCTCTCGGAGTTCAGCAACGTGGACCACCAGGTATGTGGTGACAAACAAGCTCGGGTCATCTACAGAGAAAATGGAGATACCATTACTAGATCGACAGGAGATATTAGTATTGGCTTTTTGTAGTGTTATTTTTTGTTTGCATTTATGTATATGTATGTGCAGAGATGTATATGTATGTATATGATATATATATATATATTATGTGTGTGCGTGTAGGAAAGGAACTGCAGATGCTGGTGATACACCAAAGATATGATACTGTGTCCCCGCTGAGACTCTCCAGCATTTTGTGTCTTTTTTTAGATACAATTATATATTATAACTTTTATATATTACCTTGTTTGTATATTATAACAGTTATCTATATACAGTGCCTTCAGAAAGTATTCAGATCCCTTCATTTCATCCACATTTTGTTACGTTACAGCCTTATTTTAAAATTGATTAAATTCGTTTTTTAAATTATCAATCTACACACAATATCGCATAATGAAGAAGCGAAAACAGATGTTTCGAATTTTTTGCAAAGTAATTAAAAAGAAATAACTGAAATATCACATTTACATAAGTATTCAGACCCTTTGCTATGACACTTAAAATTGAGCTTCTGTTCATCCTGTTTCCATTGATTATCCTTGAGATGTTTCTACAACTTAATTGGAGCCCACCAGTGGTAAATTAAATTTATTGGACATGATTTGGAAAGGCACACACCTGTTTATATAAGGTCCCACAGTTGACAGTGCATGTCAGAGCAAAAACCAAGCCATGAAGATGAAGGAATTTTCTGGTCCCTCTAGAGATGTTCGATCGTAAACCTCCGAGACAGGATTGTGTCAAGACACAGATCTGGGGAAGGGTATAAAACAATTTCTGCAGCATTGCAGATCCCAAAGAGCACAGTGGCCTCTGTCATTCTTAAATGGAGGAACTTTGGAACCACCAGGACCCTTCATCGAGCTGGCCGCCCGGCCAAACTGAGCAATTGGGGGAGAAGGGCCTTGGTCAGGGAGGTGACCAAGAACCCGATGGTCACTCTGACAGAGCTCCAGAGTTCCTCTGTGGAGATGGGAGAATCTTCCAGAAGGACAACTATATCTACAGCACTCCACCAATCAGGCCTTTATGGTAGAGTGGCCAGACGGAAGCCGCTCCTCAGTAAAAGGCCCATGTCAGCCCACTTGGAGTTTGCCAAAAGGCATGAGAAACAAGATTCTCTGGTTTAATGAAACAAAGATTGAACTCTTTGGCCTGAATGCCAAGCGTCACGTCTGGAGGAAACCAGGCACCGCTCATCACCTGGCCAATACCATATCTACGGTGAAGCATGGTGGTGGCAGCATCATGCGGTGGGGATGCTTTTCAGCGGCAGGAACAGGGAGACTAGTCAGGATCAAGGGAAAGATGAACGGAGCAAAGTACAGAGTGATCCTTGATGAAAACCTGCTCCAGAGCGTTCTGGAGCTCAGACTGGGGGGAGGTTCACCTTCCAACAGAACAACGACCCTAAGCACATAGTCAAGACAATGCAGGAGTGGCTTCATGACAAGTCTATGAATGTCCTTGAGTGTCCCAGCCAGAGCCCGGACTTGAACCTGATCGAACATCTCTAGAGGGACCTTCAAATACCTGTGCATCGACGCTCCCCATCTAACCTGACAGAGCTTGAGAGGATCTGTAGAGAAGAATGGAAGAAATTACCCAAATACAGGTGTGTTAAGCTTGTATAGTCATACCCAAGAAAAATTGAGGCTGTAATCGCTGCCAAAGGTGCCTCAACAAAGTACTAAGTAAAGGGTCTGAATACTTATGTCAATGTGATATTTCAGTTATTTATTTTTAATTTCTTAGCAAAAATTTCGAAACACCTGTTTTTGCTTCTTCATTCTGGGGTGTTGTGTGTAGATTGATGATAAAAAATTTTTAATACATTTTAAAATAAGGCTGTAACGTAACAAAATGTGAAAAAAAAGTGAAGGGGTCTGAATACTTTCTAAATGCCCTGTACTTATGAAACTGTCATCTTGTATGTATGTATGTATGTATGTATGTATGTATCTACGTGTCTGTGTATTTGTATATTTGTCAAAACGCTACGTGGTAGCGCTGGAAACTTTCCACATTCTTACTCGCATTTTTCCCGTCAACACCATAATCAGGTTCCCTTCGGATTCTATATTTCACTTTTCTTAAAAAGTCAACTTTTTATTGTTAAAATCCTTCCTGTCGGCTTCCAACAAACCTCGATATAAAGTTGCAATCCACCAACTTTTCACCTGAATGGGATATCACAGACCTCCACCCGACATTTGCAACAATGTTGCCATTATAGCTCCTGGCAGGACAGGAGGGAGAGGGTCAATTGATATTGCAATTGTGGAAGTGGAATTGGAATTTTATTTTGAAGTCCAGTGCTGAAGGAAGCAGGTGAGAGCTGCAATCTTATGTTCGGCAACGCATTGAGTTGTGGGACCACGCCTCCCGTGGGGGTATGGGTTAGTGGTGCAATATTGCGTTGGGGAACGGGTTGCGTTGGGGGACCAGGCCTCCCGTGTGACCAGGGACCCAATGGGTCCCAGTTGGTCTAGTATATATATACAGCTTTTTAATTTTACATACTATGTTGTGTTGCTGCAAGTAAGAATTTCATTGTTCATGTCTGGGACATGTGACAACACTCTTGACTCTTGCAGGGTGAGTCAGCAGGATTAAAGCACCAAAATTAGAGACAAAATGCTGGAGTAACTCAACGGCTTAGGCCACATCCCGGAGATAAAGGTTGGGTGATGTTTCGGATCTTTGTGTGAAGAAGGGTTCCGACCTGAAACATCGACCATCCGTTATCTGCAGAGATACTGCAGACCCATTCCTCCAGCACTTTATGTCTATCTTTGGTATAAATCAGCAACTGCAGTTCCTTCCGACACTGGATGAAAGCACCAGTGGGCGCCCGTTTAGTGGGTCTGACGCATTCTAACTGGTCTAGTCCCGCTCCACCCACTAACTAAGGGCAAGTAGCCCGTGACCTTCCACCTTTGACCTGAATTGTTTCTCTCCCTCCACATACGCTGACTGACCTGCCAAGTATTTCCATCTCATTCCAGACACGGGCTACCATCTGTGCGAAAGTGTTGTCCCTGTGGTTTCTATTTTTTAGTTTTCGAGATACAGCGTGGAAACAGGCCCTTCAGCCAGGGAGTCCACGCCAACTAGCGATCACCATATACTAATTCTATCCTACACACTCGGGATAATTTACAGAATCCAATAAACTTAAAAACCCACACGTTTTTCTCTACAACTCTCCCCTCTCACTTTGATCTTACGCCCCCTAGTTTTAGAATCTCAGCCTCTTACACTCCGAAGAAAAATGTCCCTGCCCATCCAACCTCTCCCTGTAACACAAGCCCCCAAGCCCGGGTGAAAGGAGAGTGGTGTGGAGTGGGAGGGGAGGGGGAGCGGGTGTGCCTCAGTTTGAGGGGTATTCCTGCTGCCTCTCACACAGTCAACAGCTACAGAAGTGCGAAAACGCACGGCTCCAGATTCAAGGGACAATTTCTTCCCAGCTATTATCAGGCAACTGAACCACCTATTAACAACTAGAGAGCGGTCCCGACCTACCATCTACCTCATCAGAGACCATCTTATATATAATCGGACTTCACAGGACTTCATCCTGCACTAAACGTTATTCCCTTTATCCTGTATGTCTGTACACTGTGGACGGCTTGACTGTAATCATGTGTTGTCTTTCCGCTGACTGGATAGCACGCAACAAAAGCATCTCACTGTACCTTGGTACACGTGATAAAAAACTAAACTAAACCAGCGTTACTTGAGCACCTGGCTCAGTAACCAGCCAGTGAAGTTTGTATGTTCTCCCCGTGACCGCGTGGGTTTTCTCTGGGTGCTCCGGTTTCCTCCCACGTCCCAAAGACGTGCGGGGGTTTGTAGGTTGATTCAGCTGAGAGTTTGACAGGCCGTTGAATGTGGTGAAGTGGAGCCAGGATAAGCGGTGGGATCTGCTCTTTGTAGACGCGTTCCTGGACAGTGGCATCATTGTCAGCTCAACACTGCAGGGTTTCCATGCCGACGCCTCACAGTTTGTTTTATCACCATTCACGTAACTAACACACTCACACACTCAGACCACAGCCAGTGATTCCCACTTGCCAAGCTTGACACCAGGATGAAATGTCTCCAGGTTTATGCACCCAGTTTATACCCAGGGCAGGGGAATCAAAAACTAGACGGCACAGGTTTAAGGTGAGAGGGGCAAGATGTAAAATGACACCACCACTGGTATTAATTGAAGATACATTTCAGAATGATCTAACACGAGAAGATCTAAAGCAAACCTACTGTACTTGGGTACCCTGACAGTAAAGTACCATTGAACCATCAAACCTTTCTACACAGAGGCTATTGGGTGTATGGAATTAATTGCCAGAGGAGGTGGTTGGGGCAGGTACTATAACAACATTTAAAAAATCATTTGAACAGATATTTATATAATCGGAAATCTTTGGATATAGGGCAAATTTGGCAAATGGGACTAGCTTAGATCAGTCTGCATAGATGATTCTGTTTCTGTGCTGTCTGGCTATGACTTTATTTTTTTGTTTCTCCTCTCCGTCTATTTCAGCTAAACAGCTTTTCCCTCTCACTCTGTTTCTCTTCCCCCCTTCCCCTCTTTTTTCTCTGTCTCCCTCCCTCGCTCTACCCTCACCCATTTTTCTTCCCTCCTCTCTACCCTATCTCTGTCTCTGCCTCTCTCTCAGTCTCTCTTTCTGTTTATCTCTCTCTCTCCTGTTTCTCTCTGTCTCTGTCTATTCTCTCTCTCTCCCCCCCCCTCTCTCTCTCTCTCTCTCTCTCTCTCTCAGCTTCTTGTGTTAGGTCATTCTGAATTCTATCTTCAATTAATACCAGGAGTGAGTGAGTGAATGAGTGTGAGTGAGTGATTCTGTGAGGCTGATGGGAAGGCAGGTTATAGTAAATAGGAGACACAAAGTGCTGGAGCCATTCAGCGGGTCAGGCAGCATCTCTGGAGGACATGGATAGGTGACATAGTGGTCAGAAGAAAGCTGGACAAGAGGTGGGGGTGGGACAAAGCCCAGGGACTTTGCAGTGCGAAGAAAGGTCACGACCTGAAACGCCATCCATCCATTTTCTCCAGAGATGCTGCTTGACCCGCTGCATTGCCCCAGCACTTTGTGTCCATCTCCGGTGTAGAGCAGCATCCGCAGTGCTTTGTTTCCCCGTTCACCGTGGGTGGCTGAGGGAGTGGGTCTCTAACGCTGCCTGGGCCATGAAGCAAGCAGCAGCTGCCCGTTGAACACGGGGAGCCATCTTCCCACCGAGACGTCCCAGTCTGACAGCGCTGGAACAGCTGCTGCTGGGAGAGTGTTGTCCCCCCGGGGTTAATGCTTCACGTCACCGCCACTCTTCCCCGAGTCTCGGTAACCCCCTTGGGGTAGAGTCCATCCTCCATTGGGAGAGAGCTGGAGGCATAACTACATCAACAATCCAGGGACTCAGGGACAGCTTCTTCCCCTCTGTTATCAGGCTTCTGAACGGTCCTTCCATAAAGCAAGGGCACAGTCAGATTCACCTCTACCCCATTGCGGACATTGGACTTTGTCTCTGGAATTAATGCACTACAACGCTGAGAACTATATTCTGCACTCTGTATTTTCCCCTTTGCTCTACCTGTTGCACTTTAGTCTGACGATTGTATTTATGTAACACGGTGTATCTGATCTGATCTGATCAGCACACATGACAATAATAAAGCCACATCTCAAAGACATGTGAGGTTGTAGGTTAATTGGCCCTCGGTAAATTGCCCCTAGTGTGTAGGGAGCGGATGAGAAAGTGGGATAATGTAGAACTAATGTAATGGGTGAAGCGTGGACTAGGTGGGTTGAAGGGGTCGTTTCCATGCTGTATCTCTAAACTAAACCTAAACCTGATACAGGCGGCACAGTGACCCAGCGGCTCGAGCTGCTGTATCACAGTGACAGAGAATCGGGTTCAATCCTGAAATTGGGTGCTGCCTGTGTGGAGTTTGCATGTTCTCCTTGTGACTACGTGAGTTTCGTCCGGTTGCTCCAGTTTCCTCCCACATCCCATTGACGTGCGGGCTTGGTAGGTTTTGGAGTGTAGACAGTCTATCTGTCTGAGTAGACGTCCTTCTGAGTAAGTAGATGTCTGTCTGAGTGAGGAGACGTCCGTCTGTGAGTATAGGCAGTCCATCTGGGAGTGTAGTCAGTCCGTCTGGGAGTGTAGGAAGTTCGTTTGGGAGTATAGGCAGACTGTCTGGGAATGTAGTCAGTCCGTCTGGGAGTATAGGCAGACTGTCTGGGAATGTAGTCAGTCCGTCTGGGAGTGTAGTCAGTCTGTCTGGGAGTATAGGAAGTTCGTTTGGGAGTGTAGTCAGTCCGTCTGGGAGTATAGCAAGTTCGTTTGGGAGTGTAGTGAGTCAGTTAGGGTGAGCAGGTAGTCCGTCTGGGAGTGTTAGACATCTGTCTGTGACAGTGAGCATGCCGTCTGCTCTGCGGGGCCACTGAGCGTCTCCTCACCTCCATCCTCTGCCCAGACCTGCAGACGGTAGCTGCGGGCAGCAGGGGGCCGGCCCTGAACGGTCACCTCCCCAGACGTTGCTCCCACCGACAGCCAGTTCCCAGACTCGTTGCTCAGACGATACCTGCAGAGGGCAGGTGTAGGCGGTTAGTCCGGGGCCAGTGATTCCCCACTCTTCCCATCTCCGGGGACTCTGTGATAAACCTGGCACATTGTTTATACTGGAACGATGGGATCTACCCGGCTGTGGCGCCTAAAACACAGTCTGGGAGGAAACGTGCAGGGAAACATTTTGATCACAGTGTTACTTTTGTCACCATGTTATAGGAAATATGTTGTCAAGCTGGGAAGAGTGCAGAGAAGATTTACCAAGGATGTTGCCAGGACTCAAGAGTCTGAGCTGGAAGGAGAGGTTGAGCAGACAAGCACTTTATTCCTTAATAGGAACCAGAGTGGTAACATCTTGTTTACACATTGGGTGGTGGGTGTATGGAACAAGCTGCTGGAAGAGTTAGTTGAAGCAGGAATTATCGCAACGTTTCTGAGACATTTATACAGGTATATGGATAGGATAGGTTTAGAGGGATATGGGCCAAACGGTAGGCAGGTGGGACTAGTGTAGATAGGACATGTTGGTCGGCATGGGCAAGTAGGGCTGAAGGGCCTGTTTCCATATGGTATGACTATAAAATCAGTTAAACAGGATTAGTGAAGGTGAATCAGTCCAAAGGATTATCCCGGGGATGAATGAGTTAACATATGATGAAGGTTTGACGGCACTGGGCCTGTACTTGCTGCCGTTTACAAGCATGACGGGAGGGACCTTATTGAAACTTACCAAATAGTGAAAGGCCTGGATAGATGTGGAGAGGATGTTTCCACTAGTGGGAGTCTTGGACCAGAGGACACAGCCTCAGAATAAAAGGACATACCTTTAGAAAGGAGATGAGGAGGAATTTCTTCAGTCAGAGGGTGGTGAATCTGTGGAATTCATTGCCACAGACTTCGGTGGAGGCCAGGTCAGTGGATATTTTTAAAGCGGACATTGACAGATTCTTGATCAGTAAGGGCGTCAAATGTTAAGGCAGTAGGGGTTGAGAGGGAAAGATAGATCAGCCATGATTGTAAGTCGGAGTAGACTCGATGGTCCAAATGGCCTAATTCTGCTCCTGTGTTAAATACTAGAGGGCATAGCTTTAAGGCGAGAAGGGAAAAGTTTAAAGGAGATCTCCAGGGAAAGCTTTTTTTAAACAGAGAGTATTGGGTGTCACGAACATGTTGCCAGGGGTGGTGATGAAGGCAGATACAAGAGTGGCCTATAAGAAACCTTTGAATATGCACTTGGATATGCAGGGAATGGAGGGATGTGGCAGATACGAGGTAGTCTTGGCATTATTTTTGGCACAGACATCGTGGGCCGAAGGGCCTGTTCCTGTGCAGTACTGCTCAGTTCTAGATGAGAAGGGCAGAGTTTAAAGAGGATGTACGGGGAAGGTTGATTTTACACAGAGAATGGTGGGAGACATGGAACGTGCTGCCAGAAATGGGGGTGGGGGAGATATACAACAGCGATTTGTTTCAAGAGACTTTAAGATACTGCAGGCACATGGATAGGCAGAGAATGGAGGGATATGGGTCATGTGCAGGCAGAGGAGATTAGTTTAACGGCATCAGGTCCGACGCAGACACTGTGGGGCGAGAATTCCTGCTCTATACTGTTCTATATCCTACTTATACTGTGTCATTTAAAATTAACCCAGCATGTTAACCCAGTTTTATTATACATTTGGATTATTAAGTATGTCTAGGAGGTGTGGAGGATGAGATTGGGTTCACTTGGCATAATGATCAGCATGGACATTGTGGGCTGAATGGCCTGTACTGTTTCATGATCTACAATGGTGGCAGGGAGACACAGCTAAGGGTGTAAGAAGGAATGACAAATGCTGGTTTATACCAAAGATAGACACAAAGTGCTGGAGCAACTCAGCGGGTCAGTCAGCATCCCTGGAGAACATGGATAAGTGGAGGGTTACACAAAAAAGCTGGAGAAACTCAGCGGGTGCAGCAGCATCTATGGAGCGAAGGAAATAGGCAACGTTTCGGGCCGAAACCCTTCTTCAGACTGAGTTTCGGCTTGGAACCCATCTCCAGTTTGCCAGTCTGAGGAAGGGTCCTGCCCTGAAACGCCACTTATCCATGTTCTCCAGGGATGCTGCCTGACCCGCAGAGGTACTCCAGCACTTTGTGTCCATCTTCAGAGCCCAGGCAAGGAGCGGGTAGAGGGGGCGGTGTTGCCGTTGCCAGGGTGAGCCGACGTGTCGTGGAGTTTCCTCACCGTGTGGGGGTTGCCACAGAATCGGGGTCCCGAGCCTGCAGGGTCAGTAAGACGGTGCCGGGCTGCACCTCGCGGGACACGTTGACCTCGTACGCTGCCCGCGGGAACTCCGGCCGCTCGTTCACATTCTGCAAGTGGACAGAGAGGGTGGTGGTGGAGCTGGGTCCGTATTCCCCATCCTCCAGCTCCTCCATGTTCCTGGCACTCACCACCAGACAGTACTCACTCACCGCATCAAAGTCTAGGCGCTGGGGACACAAACAGTACAGTGTCACCCCTCAGTACCTCCCCTCCCCTCCCACAGTGCGGCGCTCCCCTCACCCCCCCCCCCCCCCCCCCCCTCACCGGCCCTCCCTCACCCCCCCCCCCCCCCCCCTCCTCACCCCCCCCCCCTCCTCACCGCCCCTCCCTAAGGAGGAGAGAGAGGGAGGGAGGGAGGGGGGGGGGGGAGAGAGAAGAGGAAAGAAAGAGAGGGACAGGGGGAGGGAGGGGAAGGGGGGGGGGAGAGAGGGAGAGAGAGGGGTGGATAGGAAGATGAGGGGGAGGTAAGAGAGGGAGAGGGAGAGAATGAGAGAGGGATGGAGAGAGAGAGAGAGAGAGAGAGAGAGAGAGAGAGAGAGAGAGAGAGAGAGAACCCTTGACACCCTAACTAATCAAGAATCCTTCAATCTCCGCTTTAAAAATACCCAATGCCTTATCCGTCTGTTTGTTCCACAGATTCACCACCCTCTGACGAAAATAATTCCTCCTCATCTCCATTTCCAAGTCTGTGGTGCAAACCCAGACAGTTGGCAGCTCAGAGTTTAATTGGCTGTTGTAGTGTTCAATAGCTTGATGGTTGCAGGGAAGAAGCTGTTCCTGAACCCGGACTTTGTAGTTTTCCGGCTCCTGCATCTGCAGCTTGGAAGTGGGGAAATCGAGTGGGATAGAGGGAAGGAGTTGGCGAGGAGCAAAATGCCCAAGAGAGTAACAGAAGGGGGCAGAGAGATGGAGAGTGTAGTGTGGACACAGAGGGCGTGATACCTTGCGCAGTATCAGCTTCCCAATGTTGCTCTGTCCGCCCTGGACTATTCCGAACCGCTGGCCTTCATTCCCGGATTCGAGTGCGTACGTAATGAGCCAGGCATCAGACGTGTTGAAGTCAGCATCGCTGGCACTGAGGTAGGTGACGACGTGACCAATGTCTGTGTCCTCTGGTACGTTGAACGGTCCGTACTGTAGGAGAGCACGAGACATGGTCAGCTCGCCCGACCGGCAGGCCAGCAACTCACGGGCCAGTGGTACGGTGTAACCTACATCATCATCAACCCTTTAGTCGTTTAGTTTAGTTTATTATTATCACGCGTTGCGTGCTATCCAGTCAACAGGAAGACTATACATGATTACAATCGAGCCGTCCACAGTGTAGGGATACAGGATAAAGGGAATAACGTTTAGTGCAAGATAAAGTCCATTGAAGTCCGATTAAAGATAGTCCAAGGGTCTTCAATGAGGTAAGCGGGGGAGGCAGGACCACTCTCTGGTGGTGATAGGATGCCTGATAATAGCACTTGAATACTGGTAAATCTTCTCCGCACCCGTTCCAGATTGCCTGACAACAGCTGGGCAGAAACTGTCCCTGAATCTAGAGGAATGCATTTTCACACGTCTGTACACCTTGCCTGATGGGAGAGGAGAGAAGAGGGAGTGACCTGGGTGAGACCCATCCGTGAATATGCTGGTGGCCTGGCTGAGAAAAGCTGAAGTGTAGACGAGGTGAAGATGTCTACTCTGTGCTGCCCTGGTTCAAGAGTGTGTGATGGAACAGTGTTATGGGAGCTGCACTCAGTGTCTGGCCCCAGGCGTGTGTGATGGGATGGTGAGGAGTAGATTTGAGTCTGAGATTTACAGATCCATCTCAATGGTAAAACCTGTACCTGTTGCTGGGAGAACTCAGGGGCATGGTCGTTCACCTCATCCACATCCACTATGACAGTGCACGTACTCGACAGCCCTGTGAATAAAACAACAGCGTTAGCATGGACCATCGATATACCCCAAATGTCGCCTGTCCATTCCCTCCACAGATGCTGCCTGAGCCACTGAGTTCTGAGGAAAGACATTCTTGCCATAGAGGGAGTACAGAGAAGGTTCACCAGACTGATTCCTGAGATGTCAGGACTTTCATATGAAGAAAGACTGGATAGACTCGGCTCGTACTCGCTAGAATTTAGAAGATTGAGGGGGAATCTTATAGAAACTTACAAAATTCTTAAGGGGTTGGACAGGCTAGATGCAGGAAGATTGTTCCCGATGTTGGAGAACTACAGAACAAGGGGTTACAGTTTAAGGATAAGGGGGAAATCTTTTAGGACCGAGATGAGAAAAACATTTTTCACACAGAGAGTGGTGAATCTGTGGAATTCGCTGCCACAGAAGGTAGTTGAGGCCAGTTCATTGGCTATATTTAAGAGGGAGTTAGATGTGGCCCTTGTGGCTAAAGGTATCAGGGAGTATGGAGAGAAGGCAGGTACAGGATACTGAGTTGGATGATCAGCCATGATCATATTGAATGGCGGTGCAGGCTCGAAGGGCCGAATGGCCTACTCCTGCACCTATTTTCTATGTTTTCCTCCAGCACTGTGTGTTTGGCTTCCCCTGGATTCACATTGTTGGTCTCCCTCCATCAATGTCCCACCGAGCTCCCACAACCCATGGACTTCCTTCTCCATGGAGATGTCCCAATGCTATCTCACATGGACGTGGCTGCAGACCTGTCCCCGTGAAACACACTCACTGCTACCCCAAGTGCCAACACAATCAACGACCGCTCTCACCACCGTCGTTCCCTCTGTAGACATACAGCACAGAAACAGGCCCTTCGGCCCACCGAGTCAGTGCCAACCAGCGATCACCCCGTACACTAGTACTATCCTACACACTAGGGACAATTTACAATTTTACCAAAGCAATTTAACCGACAAGCCTGTACTTCTTTGGAGTGCGGGAGGAAACCGGCGCACCAGGAGAAAACCCACGTGGTCACAGGGAGAACGCACTAACGCTGTACAGACAGCACCTAAGGTCAGGATCAAACCTGGGTGTCTGGGGCTGTGAGGCTGTAACTCTACTGTCGTGTCAATGTGCCACCATCACTAGTACCAAGGTACAGTAAAAGGCTTTTTTATTGCGTGTTATCCAGTCAGCAGAAAGACTAAACACGATTACAATCGAGTTGTCCACAGTGTGCAGATGCAGGATAAAGAGAATCGCCTTCAGTGCAAGATAAAGTCCAGTAGAGTCTGATCCAGTGTGTGCAGTGCCCAGTGTCTCTGGTCCCAGTGCTTACCTCCCTCTGCTCCGGCAAGGTCGGCTACCTCCACCAGGAGGCGGTAGGTGAGTGAGCTGTAGTCTGTCATGTCTCTGGCGAGGGTGACCTTCCCGTCACTGTCCACTGTGAACAGGGGTTCCAGATCCTCAGGCTCCTGCCCGAGCTGTCGGAAAGTGAACTGTCCGTTCTCAGTCGAAGGGTCATCCTCATCTTCTCCCCTCAGCTGAACTATGCAGGCGCCTGGAAAACATTAAACTTTAGAGATACAGCGTGAAAACAGGCCCTTCAGCCCACCAAGACCATCGATTGCCTGTATACTAGTTGTGTCCCACAGGCTGGGGACAATTTACAGAGGCCAATTAACCTGCAAACCTGCACGTCTTTCAATAGTTCAATGGTTCTTTATTGGTAACAAATGCAACTGCACAGTGAAATTCTTTTTGCATATATTACACATGCAGGTGGCTCCATGTATTGGAGCCATTTCCAAATGTGGGATGTGACAGGAAACTGGAGCACGAAGAGAAAACACACACAGTCACAGGGAGAATGTGTAAATTCTGTACAGACAGCTCCCGAGGTCACGATCGAACCCGGGTCTCTGTCACTGTGGCTCTACCATCATGCCGCCTCAAAGGATGAGCAAGTTACAGAATGGGAGCAGTGTGCGTTGGAGGAGTCCCTGCACTGGGGATCAAACTCAGGTATAATAGGCAGAGCAAAGGGGAAGATACACAAAACATAAACCTCAGCCCAAATCATTGGGTATTTTTAAAGTGGAGATTGATAGGTTCTTGATTAGTAAGGGCGTCACAGGTTACGGGGAGAAGGCAGGAGGATCGATTTAGAGATACAGCACGGAAACAGGACCTTCAGCCCATCGATTCCACGCTGACCAGTGATCACCCAGTATACTAACAAATATCCTACACACCAGGGACAATTTACAGGGGGCCAATTAACCTACAAAACTGTACATCTTTGAAATATGGGAGGAAATCGGTGCACACAGAGGAAACCCACGCAGTCACGGGGAGAACGTGCAAACTCCACACGGTCAGCACCTGAGGTCAGGATCGAACCTGGGACTCTGCCGCTGTGAGGCAGTAACTCTTGCGTTGCACCACTGTGCTGACCTCTGATCAGCCATGATTCAATGGTGGGGCAGATCCAATGGGCTGAATGGCCCAATTCTGCTTCTTTGTTGTAGTTATATAGAATGCAAGCCTTGCTTTGGTCACCCTTCACTGCGATGAGTGGCCGGCGCTACGCTGCCATACGCGGACCCACCTTTCCTCCTGTGCTCCGTTACGAAGGCGAGGTGAATCTCTGGGGAACAGACGGGTGCGTTGTCGTTCTCATCCATCACCATCACCTGTAGCTCCAGCGGCTCGGCGTACAGGTCCCCCGCATAGTCCAGCGCCGAGACCGACAGCCGGTACTATAGGGGAAACCGCCACACTGTCACCGGCCCACACCAGCCCCGTAGACCATACCACACGGTGTCACCATCCCAGCATCCCCGTCTCCCTCCCTCCCTCCCTCCCTCCACACACTCCCTCCCTCCCTCTCTCCCTCCACACTCTCCCTCCCTCCACACTCTCTCTCCCTCCCTCCCTCCACACTCCCCTCCATTCCATATCAATATCCCGCCATTCTCTGCATATCCATGTCACTATCTAAGTCTCCTAAATGCCACTCATATATGCCTCCACCACCACTCCTGGCAGCACGTTCTACTCCAAATGAGAGCTCACCAAAGTCCTTTAAACCAACAAAGTGACATTCTAACTCTTATAGTCAATGCCCCGACCGATGACACGCCTCCCTCACCGCTCTGTCCACATGTAGCCACTTTCAGGGCGTTTACAGGCCTGTTAAATGGCAGCAAGCAAGAACTTCAATGTTCCATTGCCAGTACAAACCTCACCTGTGACAAACCTCACCCATTGCCCCTTGAAACCCCAACCCCTGCATGTCCTGGGATGTCAGGACTTTCATATGAAGAAAGACTGGATAGACTCAGCTTGTACTCACTAGAATTTGGAAGATTGAGGGGGGATCTTATACAAACTTACAAAATTCTTAAGGGGGTGGACAGGCTAGATGCAGGAAGATTGTTCCCGATGTTGGTGAAGTCCAGAACAAGGGGGTCACAGTTTAAGGATACGGGGGAAGTCTTTTAGGACCGAGATGAGAAAAACATTTTTCACACAGAGAGTGGTGAATCTGTGGAATTCTCTGCCACAGAAGGTAACTGAGGCCAGTTCAATTGGCTATATTTAAGAGGGAATTAGATGTGGCCCTTGTGCTAAAGGGATCAGGGGGTATGGAGAGAAGGCAGGTACAAGATACTGAGTTAGATGATCAGCCATGATCATATTGAATGGCGTTGCAGGCTCGAAGGGCCGAATGGCCTACTTCTGCGCCTATTGTCTATGTTTCCATATTTCTATGTTGCTTGTTTCCCCCCCTTCCCCCTCCCCCCCTGCATGCTCTCCTCTCCTCCCAGTCACACACAGCCCCAACATGAAACATCCTCGCTCTTCCTTCATGATTAAAGGGTCACATTTTTTTCTCTCTCTCTCTTTCTCTCTCTTTTTTTCACTCTACCTCTCTTCTCTCTGTATCTCTCTATGTATATATCACCCCTCTTTCAATCTTTCCCTTTCTTTCTCTCTCCCTCTCTCTCTCTCTCTCTCACACACACAACCAGGTACATGGGTAGGGTGTAGAGGGATATTGGCCAAATGCAGGCAGTGGGACTAGCCCAGTTTGCCAACTTGGACAAGTTGGGCTGAAGGGCCTGTGTCCGTGTTCAGTGTGGTAACAGGCTCTTCGGCCCACCTTGTCTATGCCGACCACATTAGCATACTGGGCTAGTCTCATTTGGGCCCAGAGCTGCACTCTTGTTTCCACGGGGCCAGCACAGGCCAATGTGTAAGTGATCTCCGCGGGTCTGCCACTTACCTCCGGCTGTTCCTCGTGGTCCAGGGGCTGGTTCAGGCTGATGCTTCCTCGCTCGCTGATAGTGAAGAGCCCGTGGGGGGCGGGGGGCTGCGACTCCAGCTGGTAGCGGACCCGCTCCCCGTTCCAGCGGACCTACGGACACGGGGACAGAGACGGAGCGGTCACCCCCTCCCCACTGGACACCCCCCCGCCGCACGCCATCCCCCTGCTCACACCCTCACTGCCGCTCATCTCCGCACTCCCTCACCCTCCCTTCACCTACCTTCCCTCCCCTCACCTCTCACTTCCCTCATTCCCCCTTTCCGTCCCTCCCTCCCTTCCTCCCTCCATGCCCTTACCCACCTCCACCCCCTTCCTCTCCTCAACCCTCACCACCCTCCCTTCCTCTCCTCGCCCCCTCACCCATTCCCTCCCTCCCCATCATTCACTCTCCCTTCCCTAGCCCCTCTCCCCCCTTCCCTCCCATCCTCTCTCTCTTCTCTCTATGTTTCACTCTGTCTATCTCTCCGCTCTCTCACAATCTCTCCCACACTCTCTCTCTCTCTCTCTCTCTCTCTCTCCCCCCCCCCCCCCCCCCCCCCCCCCCCATCTCTCTCTCTCTCACTGAAACAGATACATGGATAGGCAAAGCTACATGGGCAATGCAGGCAAATGCCAGCAATTGGTTGCCAGCTTGGGGCATGGACAAGATGGGCTGAAGGACCTGTTTCCATGTTGTACTGCTCGGCGACTCTCTCCTCTACAGCAGTGAGGGACGTTCAGTGGAGGGTAGGAGACCGCAGTCACCTTCTAGAGGGCGGCTGGGGATTTAGGATGAACATTTTATTGAGTGAGAGAAAAAGAGAGGTGGGGTGAGCGGAGGGAAGAGGGAGGGGCTAGTGAGGGAGGAATGAGATGGAGGGGGGGGGAGGGGGGGGGAGGGGGGAGGGGAGGGGGGGGGGGGAGGGGGGGGGGGGGGGGGGGGGGGGAGGGAAGGGGGGGGGGGGGGGGGACGAGGGGGGGAGGGAACGGCGGGCGAGGGGAAGGGGAGCAAGGGGGAGGAGGATGGAGGAAAGGGAGGGGAGAGGGATGGGAGGGAAGTGAGGGGGGAGTTGGCGAGAAAGAGGGAAGCCAGCATCTCCCGGGGTCACCGCCCGGAAAATCCCACCGAACGCCCCCTGGAAAATAACCTTTTATTGGGTTTTCTGCCTGGAATCAGCTCTGCTTCGTTCCACTGCTTGCTTCTTCTATGTTTAGATCCATCTCCAGCTTTAGTGTCAGTGAAAAAAATCCCATGCCCAGAGCAAACAGCTGCTGCTCCTAGTCGCACCGAACCCGCCCCCAAACCTCGGCTCCCCAGCGCCCCGACCCCCGGCTCTCCAAACCCCGACCCTTCAACCCCTGACCCTTCAACCCCTGCCACCCGGCTCTTGAACCCCCTGACCCTTCAACCCCTGACCCTTCAACCCCTGCCACCCGGCTTTGAAACCCCCGACCCTTCAACCCCTGACCCTTCAACCCCTGAACATTTCAAGCCCCGCCCTTGAACCCCGAACTTTCAAACCCCGAACCTGCAATCCCCGACCCTTGACCCCCGACCTTTCAACTCCCGACCCCTTCAACCCCCGACCCTTCAACCCCTGACCTTTCAACCCCTGACCCTTCAACCCCCGACACCCGGCTCTTGAGCCCCCGACCTTTCAACCCCCGACCCTTCAACCTCCGACCGTCCCTGAGACCTCCAGCCGTTGCTCAGCTAACTCCCCACATTCTCCATGATCACCACCACCTCTTGTTCTATTTGTGGTGCTGACAACCCAACAGCTCAGTTTAGTGTAGTGTTTAGTTTCATATTGATTCAATTACTTTTATTCCATTCAGTTCAGTTCAGTTTAATTTCATTTAATTTAGGGTGTTGTCTGTGTGGAGTTTGCATGTGACCACATGGGTTTCCTCCAGGTGCTCCAGTTTCCTCCCACATCCCAAAGACACGTGGGTTTGTGGGTGAATTGGCTGCTGTAAAGTGTGTAGGGAGTGGATGAGAAAATGGGATAACATAGAACTAGTGTGAATGGGAGATCGTTGGTCGGCACGGACTTGGTGGGCTGAAGGGCCTGTTTCCATGCTGTATCTTTCAATCAATCAAGTGCCCATTGACTCCAGGGTCCGGTGTGTTTGAGCCCGAGGCCTCACTATTATGCCTTTGGTACTGAGAGGGAGAAACCACACTGGTCCTCATAAAAAGCCATGAACCAGAACGTGCAATAGACATCTGGACAGGTACACGGATAGGAAAGGTTTAGGGGGATGTGGGTCCAACACGAGCAGGTGGGACTGAAGGTCAGCATGGGCATGTTGAGCTGAAGGGCCTGTTTCTATTCTGTACGACTCTGTGACTTTAACCCAAAGCCAGTTCGCTACTACCTCAATGTAAGAAGAGTTGAAAATTCGTCTTGATGCAAAACATCATCTAAATGTTCTCCAGAGATGCTGCCTGACCGGCTGAGTTACTCCAGCATTTTGTGCCCCTTTATCCTGTATCTGTACACTGTGGATTGCTTTATTGTAATCCAGTAAAGTCTTTCTGCGAGCTGGATAGCACGCAACAAAAAGCGTTTTACTGTACCTCGATACACATGACAATAAACTAAACTAAACTCCTCTCCCTACACATCATCCACACCCCTCCGATCCCTGCATGTCTACGTGCCTATCTAAAAGGTGGACACGAGGAACTGCAGATGCTGGTTTACCTCGGTGTAAGAGCTGTCTGTATGCTCCTTAGTGGGGAGGAAGGGTCCTCACCTTTGAGAGAGGCAGTGGATAGGGACCCTCGTGGTTCTCTCGCACAGACACGGGGCTGAGGGGGACCCAGGTGTTTTGTGTCACGTTGATAAGGATGTGGGCCTGGGCGTAGTGGCCTTGGCTCAGGTCGCCCATGTCCTTCACCTGTATGGCCAGCTGGTAATGGTCAGCTATGTCCGCATCCAGTGTGGCAGCACCTGCAATCACACACAACCAGGTTTATGTTAGAGATACAGTGCGGAAGCAGGCCCTGTCGGCCCACCGAGTCCAGCCTTCACCCCGTACACTGACACTATCCTACACACTAGGGACGATTTACAATTTTTACAGAAGCCAATTAACCTACAAACTTGCACGTCTTTGGAGTCTGGGGGAAAACAGAGCACTCCCCCATTCAGTCATGGCTGATCTATCTTTCCCTCTCAACCCCATTCTCCTGCCTTCTCCCCATAACCCCCGACACCTTTACTAATCAAACACTTGTCAATCTCCACTTTTAAAATGCCCACTGATGGCCTCCACAGACGTCTGTGGCAATTCAACAAAAATGTCATCCTTTGGCGAATGAAATTCCCTCCTCATCTCCTTAAAGCTACGTCCTTTTATTCTGAGAACAATCTTCACACGACGCTGGTCTGATTGACTTGCAGGGAGCAGGAGTGATGGAGAGGAACACCCTGTGTGCGTTCAGGCAGAGACTGACGGCGTTTCCAGCCCCCGCTGTTTAAACAAAGCATGTGTCAGCTGCCGCCCCCATCCCCAGCCTCTGCCGCAAGGTGACAGCTTGCCTCCTGTTCCCGTAACACACGTCACCAGCAGCATCCCGGGTAAAACCTTATTAAGTAGCCGCGGTGAATCAGCGAGGGGCAGAGAGACGGTGTCACATCCTGTGTGTGTGACACTCAGCCCTGAACACGAGAGTGGCCCAGTGGGAAGCAGCCACTTGCTGTGTGTGTGTGTATGTGTATGTGTGCACATGTGCGTTTGTGTGTACACATGTGTGTGTGTGTGTGTGTGTGTGTGTGTGTGTGTGTGTGTGTGTGTGTGTGTGTGTGTGTGTGTGTGTGTGTGCTTGTGCACATGTGTGCATGTGTGTGCATGTGTCTGTGTGCACATGTGCGTTTGTGTGTACATGTATGCATGAGTGTATGCATGTGTGTGCGCATGTGTATGTATGTGTGTGTGCACATGTGCATTTGTGTGTACACATGTGTGTGTGCGTTTGTGTGTACACGTGTGCGCGCGTGTGTGTGTGTGTGTGTGTGTGTGCACATGTGCGTTTGTGTGTGCGGTGTGTGCATGTGTGCGTTTGTGTGTACATGTGTGCGTGTGTGTGTGTGCACATGTGCGTTTGTGTGTGCGGTGTGTGCATGTGTGCTAGCGTTGTCATGTTGTGCTTTATGCCTCGGGTGTGAAGAAGTGTCCCAAACTGAAACGTCACCCATCCATGTTACCTAGAGATGCTGCCATGATCCTCTGAGTTACTCCAGCACTCTGTGAAACGTCACCTATCCATGTTCTGCAGAGATGCCATCTTACCCACTGAGTTACCCTTGTGAAATGTCACCTAGTCCAGAGTTGCTGCCTGATCCACTGAGTTACTCCAGCACTTTGAGACTATCTTTGGAATAAACCAGCATGTGCATTGCTAGTTTTTAGACATTGTGCTGCTGCCTGGCTCCTCACCAGGCCACTGCCTCTGCTCCCCCTGTGGACAGCACTGCACCAGCACTGTCCATGGGGAAAACAGGCAGCACTTGGTGCCGAGGAGGTTTACCAGATTGATGTGTAGGAAGAAACTGCAGATGCTGGTTTACACCGAAGATAGA
Organism: Leucoraja erinaceus; assembly: GCF_028641065.1. Taxonomy (NCBI): domain Eukaryota; kingdom Metazoa; phylum Chordata; class Chondrichthyes; order Rajiformes; family Rajidae; genus Leucoraja; species Leucoraja erinaceus. The sequence continues at coordinate 21,337,109 of NC_073393.1, read as the reverse complement.
CAAAAAAATGCTGAAGTGACTCAGCAGGACCGGCAGCATCTCTGGTGAGAAGGAATGTGTGATATTTCGGGCCGATCTTCCATGTTCTGTTCAAAGGGGAACAGAACCATCCTATCACCAACTAGAGAGCGGTCCTGACCTCATTGGAGACCCTTGGACTATCTTTAATCGGACTTGACCGGAGTTTATCTTGCACTAAATATTCCCTTTATCCTATATCTATACACTGTGGACAGCTCGATTTAATCATGTATAGTCTTTCCGCTGACTGGATAGCACGGAACGAAATAGCTGTTCACTGTACCTTGGCAAAAACTAAACTAGACTAATGTTCCATGTCCTCTATCCTATGCTCCATATGCCATGGCCTATGATCCATGTTCCATATTCTATGTCCTATGATCTATGTTACATGCTCCATGTCCTATGTTCCATATTCTATGTCCTATGTCCCATGTTCTATGTTCCATCTTCCATGTTGCGTTACCTTCTGTGGTGAGGGTGAGGTGGCCAGTCTGCGGGTTGACCTGGAACATGTTGTCTGAGGGCAGTTCTGGCTGCTGGCTGATGATCTGGTAGCGGAGATCAGCGTTCAGTGTCTCGGCATCGTCCCGGTCACTTGCGACTACCTTCAGGATTCTGTACCCTGCAACCACACACAGCCTGGGGTTACAGCAGGACACCCCCCCCCCCCCCCCCCCCCCCCCCCCCAGCCCCTCCCAAAACCACACCTCTACCTCCCAATAACCTACAACCCCACACGTCTTTGGAGTGTGGGAGGAAACCGGAGCACCAGGAGAAAACCCACGCGGTCACAGGGTCACGGCTCAGAAAACCGCAGTTGCCCCAAACCCGAGACAAAAGTAGAATCTACTGGAAGCACCCAGCGGGTCAAGCAGCATTTGTGGAGAGAGAAACACAGTCAAGGCACCAAGTGGTCGAGCTCTCATTAGAACAGATATCCCTCTAAAGAAACAAGTAACTGCAGATGCTAGTTTACCAAAGAAAGACACAACATGCTGGATTAACTCAGCGGGTCAAGCAGCATCTTTGGAGAACATGGACAGGTGACGTTTCAGGTCAGAACACAACTTCAGTCTAAAACATCACCTATCCATATTATCTGGAGATGCTGCCTGACCCTCTGAGCTACTCCAGTATTTTGTGTATTTCTTTCGTAAACCACCGGCTGCAGTTTCTTGTTTCTATAGAGAACAGAGATCAGGAGAAATATCTCCCTTAAGAAGTGGTTAAACATTCCCCTCCTCCGGCAGCTCATTCCATATCCCCACCACTCTCTGTGTGGGTCGGTTGCCCCTTGGGTTCCTATTCCTTTTCTTCATTGCCCTACCCCGGGAAAGAATACACTCTGTGCATTCACCCTATCTATTCCCCTCATGATTTTATACAACCCCTCAGCCCCTCCCCCCCCCATCCTCTCCTTGTAGCTCAGGCCGCCAAGTCCCAGCAACATCCTCATACATCTACTCTTTATGCTGAGAGATGGGAGGCACTATGTGCAGAGTCACTGCCTTGTAGCCCAGAGACCAGGGTTCAATCCTGACCACGGGTGCTATCTGGGTGGAGTTTGCACGTTCGCCCTGTGATCACAAACGTTTCCTCCGGATGCTCTGATTTCCGACCACATCCCAAAGATGAGCAAAATGCTCATTAATTAATTGCCCTCGGTAAATTACCCCTAGTGTGTAGGTGAGGGGTAGGAGCATTGAGGGCACAGGAGTTGTATTAAGAGTGAAAATAGGCAGGGGAATGGGAATGATGGGAACACTGAGTCTGCATAGACTCGATGGGCCAAATGGCCTCTCTCTCTGTGTCATAAGGAAATGTAGAGCAATGGTGCTGCTCAGTTCTACACGGGCACAAGACTAACATCTGATGACTCAATCCCTGAACATAAAACCTCAACAGTCATCTGTCTAACGTTTCAAATTATTTGCTGCTTTACATAAATATTAACAGTTTAGCGGCAGGAATGGCTGAGGCTGTGAGCGGTGATCATGCATCAATGAGACACGTCTCCCGGGAAACCAGCAGAGATTGTTGCTGGCTTGTTAATCTCCTCACAGTATGTGTGTGTGTGTGAGAGAGAGTGTGAGACAGAGTGTGAGAGAGAACGTGTGTGTGTGAGAGAGTGTATGTGAGTATGTGTGCATGAGTGTTTGCGTGTGTGCCTATGTGAGAGTGCATGTGTACATATGTGTGTACATGGGTGTATGCATGCATGTAGATGTGTGTGCATGTATGTGCATGCATGCGTGTGTGTGAACATTAATGGCAACATGTCCGGCACTCCAGAGAAAACAATCCAAGTCTGTCCCTCCTCTCTCTGTCGCTAATACCCTCTAATCCAGGCATCATTCTGGTGAACCTCCTCCGCACCCACTCCAAAGCCACCATGTCGTCCTGCAATGGGGCGACCAGGACTGCACGCAATACTCCAAATGCAGCCTTGCCAAAGTTTTATAAGAGAAAAAATCTTAAACTGCTGAGAGGGTGGGCAAGGGGACGGTGTGGTGGGAATATCTATGATAGGGCGAGGCGAGGGCTGCCGCTGGGCTGCGGGAGGGGAAAGAGGGAGATCAGAGACAAAGGAACGGACAGATGCATGAAATGCAGAGGGGCAGGCAATGGGATGAAACCTTTTGGTTACCTGCAGGCGCTCCCATGTAGACGCGGGCTAGAAACGTGTCCTGTTCAAACTGGGGAGCATTGTCATTCCTGTCGGTGATGTTAACAGTGATCGACACGGGCTGGTCCAGCTGTGCACCCTCATCATTCACCACAGCAACCTAGAGCAGGATGTGTAGAGTCAGGAGTGACAAGTGTGAGGTTTATTATTGTCACATGTACAGACTCTGCTGCCTGACCCGCTGAACACTTTGGGTATTTCCTTTGTGTTCTTGTTTTGTGTAAACCACCACAGCGGCCCAGCGGGTAGAGCCGCTGCATCACGCCGCCAGTGACCCACGTTCAATCCTGACTACGGGAGCCGTGTGCGTGGAGTTTGCACGTTCTCCCTGTGACTGCGTGGGGCTTCTCCGGGAGTTCCGGTTTCCTCCCACATCTCAAACACGTGCAGGTTTGTAGGTTAATTGGCCTCTGAAAATTGTCCTTAGTGTATAGGGAATAGATGAGTAAGTGGGATAACATAGAACTAGTGTGAACAGTGATCAATGGACAATGTGGACTCAATGGGCCGAAGGGCCTGTTTCTATGCTGTATCTCTAACCTAAACAAAGCTATTTATTATTGTCATGTGGACCAAGGTCCAGTGAAGAGCTTTTAGTTGCATGCTCTCCAGTCAGCAGAAAGACTGTACATGATTATAATACAACCATCCACAGTGTACAGATACAGGATAAAGTCCAATTAAAATTAGTTCAAGGGCCTCCAATGAGGTGGATGGTAGCTCAGGACCGCTTTCTAGTTGGTGATAGGATGGTTCAGTTGCCTGATAACAGCTGGGAAGAAACTGTCCCTGAATCTAGAGGCGTGCGTTTTCACACTTCTGTACTTCTTGTCTGATGGCAGAGGGAGTGACCGGGGCGAGACTGGGCCTTGATTATGTTAGTGGCCTAGCTGAGGCAGCGTGAAATGTAGATGTAGAGTTGAACTAAACTAAACTGAAGGGGCAGCATGGTGGTGCAGCGGTAGATTTGCTGCCTCACAGCTCCCGAGACTCAGATTCGATCCTGACCTTGGGTGATGTTTGTATGGAGTTTGTACATTCTCCCTGAATTAAAGTACACTAAACTAAACTAAACTAAACTAATAACTAAACTAATAACTAAACCTCCTCCCTACGAAACAGTTTAACAACCTCCTCTCTCACTCCCCCCCCCCCCCCCCCCCTCTGTGATTCCCCCTTCCCTCCAACTCTACGACCACATCTTAACCCAGACCCGGTACCACAGCCCCGTTTGCTTTCTCGAGACTTGCCTGCGCCTCCATCTTGTACCTCAATTCATCCCTTCCCACCCGAACCACTCCCTCTCCGGGCACTTTTCCTTGCAACCGCAGGAAGTGCTACACTTGTCGTTTTACCTCCCCCCTTGACTCCATTCAAGGACCCATGCAGTCTTTCCAGGTGCGGCAGAGGTTCACCTGCACCTCCTCCAATCTCATCTGTTGCATCCGCTGCTCTAGATGTCAGCTGCTCTACATCGGTGAGACCAAACGTAGGCTTGGCGATCGCTTCGCCCAACACCTCCGCTCGGTTCGCAATAACCAACCAACCTGATCTCCCGGTGGCTCAGCACTTCAACTCCCCCTCCCATTCCGAATCCGACCTTTCTGTCCTGGGCCTCCTCCATGGCGAGACCACCATGGTCTGAGGACCACCGTAAATTGGAGGAGCGGTATGAACATTTACTTCTCTAATTTCAGGTAGTCCCTACTTTCTCCTCCTCTTCTCAGCTCTCCCTCAGCCCACTGGCTCCGCCTCTTCCTTTCTTCTTCACACCCCCCCTACCCTCACATCAGTCTGAAGAAGGGTTTCGACCCGAAACGTTGCCTATTTCCTTCACTCCATAGATGCTGCCTCACCCGCTGAGTTTCTCCAGCATTTTTGTCTACCTTAAACTAAACTAAACTAATCTTAAGGAAAGAGCACCCGATCCTTATTCCTGCCAGACCAGAATCAAGGGAGAGTTCCCATCCCCAGCCACCAACCTGCAACTCGTAGCTGCCCCTCTCTTCCCGATCGAAGGAGGAGCGGGAGAACAGGAACGTCTGCCCTTCGATCCCGAAAGTCCCGTTGTAATCGTCCTCCAGTCTCAGTCTGAAGTCTCCACTGGTGTTGGTCTCCACCTGGAGCGGGAAAGGTGCACCCACACTGAGGCAGTACCTTGACCCCTCTCCCACCCTTCACCTCTTCCCACCCCACCCCCTCATTCCCACTTCTTCACCCTGGGGACAATACAACCCCCCCCCCCCCCCCCCCCCCCCCCCCCCCCCACCACCTCACTGCCCCTCGTTAGTTCCTGCCCCCCCCGTCTTCTCCCACAACTCACATCTGGGAGCCTTTACTCATGGAATTCCAGTGCTGAATAGCAGGAGCTCCATGTTCCCGCAGATCCCACAACATTCCCACATCGTTCCCACACAATTCCCACAATATTCTCCCAGTATTCCCAAAACATGCCCAGTCCACAGTTCCCACAGCATCCCCCACGGTTCCCACAGTATTCCCAGTTCTCACAGCATTCCCATAGCATTCCCAGCTCCCACAACATTTCTATTGTTCCCACATTCCCAGTTTCCACAGCATTCCCAAAGCATGCCCACAGATCCCACCACATTCCCACATTTTCCACAGCTCCTCAAGCTTTCCTATAACATTCCTACAACATTCCCACAGCATTCCCACAACATGTGTGTTGTGCCCACAGCACCGTGCCCACTGCTCCCTCCCTGCTGTGCCAACTCGCTGCCCTCTGGTGATGACCCCTCACCTTTGCCAGGAACCAGGGGAAGTGGCCGTCGTAGTTCTCAGGCACCGTGACAACAGTGGCTGTCGACAGAACTCCGAGCAGGGTCATCAGCGCACACACCTGGTCGGAAACAAACGCCTTAGCAACCAATTTTCAACCCTCGTCTCCAGAGCATTAACCAACGAGGTTTTAATTCAAAGACACAGTGTGGAAACAGGCCCTTCGGCCCATCGAGTCCATGCCGCCCAGCGATCACCCGTTCACACTAGTTTTCTGTTATCCCACTTTCTCACCCGCTCCCTACACACTAGGGGCAATGCATAAGCCCTGGAGTCAGCGAGGAGCTTGGGCCGATGGGAGGGTGAACCGGGGTAATGCCTCCAGCACCTTCAAGGTCGGCTACAGGAGGCAGCCCCGGAACACAAAGGTGGCTGGGCGAGGAGAGGAGAGTCAGTTTGCAGGAACAGCTCCAGTGGTACCTGGACGTGACGCACACAGACAAGAAGCCGAAGCAAAGAAGTCGAAGCCAAAGAACCGAATGGAAATGAGGCCGAAATGTCAATAAACCGAAAGAGTCCAAAGAGGAAACACCTACTAACCAAAAGGGCGGGACACCTGAATGCAAACGAACCGAAAAGCTGCGTCGCCTAAAAGCAAACTCACCGAATGACCTCTCTGTCGAAACGCCACCTACCCGAAAGGCGGCGTCGCCTACAAGCCAAAGGAACGACTGCCGCTCAACAGAAAAGTCCAACAAAGGACATGAGAAAAATTGGTAAATGTCTCAGAAGAGAGATAAAAAGAGACAGAAAATGAAAGGAGAAAGGTTGGTGGTGACATTGGGCAGCAGTGTGGTGAGTTCTCTAGATTCAGATTCAGATTCAGATTCAAATGTTATTGGCATTGTGCAGTGTACAGTACAGAGACAACGAAATGCAGTTAGCATCTCCCTAGAAGAGCGACATAGAATCTAGTGCGGATAGAGGGGTTTTGGAGGGGCGGGGGGGGGGGGTTACTGACCTGGCTGCAGTGTGGGACCCCCGCTGCAGTCATCATGCTGGGTGTAGAGGAGTGGGGTGACGTCAGCTGCCTGTGAGTCCCGGCGGTGAGGTCGGAAGTTCAGTAAATCCTGAGAAAAGGCACATGAGCGAGAGTCAGACACGAGGCTCAGGCCTGGTGGAGGCGGGCCTTAAACCAGCAGCGGCCATTTCACCGACACCCCAGCAATGACCTTGTACCGACGGCAGAACCCCAGCAACACCACACTCCTCACATAAACCTCTCCCTCCCCGCTACCTCTCCACTCCCCCTTCCTCTCCTCTCTCCCCCACATTCTACCCTTCCTCCCTCTCGCTCTCTTACTCCCCTCTCTTTTTCACTCTCTCCTTCCCCCGCTCCCCTCTGCCTCTCTTTCTCTCCTCCACTCTCTTTTCTCCCTCTCCCAGTCCTCTCTCACCCTATGCACTCTCCCTCTCTCCTCTCTATCTTTTTCCTCTTTCTCTCTCCCAATCTTTCATTATTCTCTCTTTCCCGCACTCTCCTTCATTTATATTTCTCTTTATCCATCTATAACAACTTCCCCCTTCCCTGTCTCCCTTACTACCACCTCCATCTCTTTCCCTCTCTCTCCCCCCATCTCACCCTCTGCCTCTTCTTCTCCTAGTACTGTTCTCCCTTGCTCCACCTGTCAGCCTCTTGTTCATTCTTTCTCTCCATTTCCACCTTCTCTCCCTCTCCTTTGACCTTCAATCTCGCCTTCCCTCTGTCCTCACTCTTCCTCCTTACTGTCTCCTTGTTCATTCTCCCTCTCTGTCAGTATGCCTCTGTCTCTCCCTCTCTCTCCATCTCACTTGTTCTCTCACTGCTCATGTTTCATTCTCATCTCTTCATTTTCTACTCATTCTCACCCCTTCTTGTTTCACTTCTCCCCCCCCCCTCTCTCTCTAATCTGAGCCATTCCCAGCCATTTACACTTTATTTTCCTTCCTGTTCAGTTTTATTTCCACTTAGTCTTGCAGCAACAAAATAGCTTCACAACAAATTACTTGGATCCAGGGTGACCTTGGTTGTAACACAAACTGTAACGCAAACTATAAAACCGCTTCAGTAAACTACAAAATTGCTCTCACGTGGTTATTTTTTCATCGTAAAGGAACCCCAAGTAAACTTGTTCCCGATCTGTAGCATTGAAGAAAAATACTTCCAATAACTATTCATTAAACAGTACCACAGGAACAGGCCCTTTGGCCCACAATGTCCGTGCCGAACATGATGCCAAGTTAGATTATTCCCCTCTGCCTTCACCTGCTCCATATCCCTCAATTCCGTGCACATCCATGTGCCTGTCTAAAAATGTCTTAAATGCCATTATCATATCTGCCTCCACCACCACCACCATCCGTGGCAGCACGTTCCAGGCACCCACCACCGCCCTTTGTGTAAAACACTTGCCGCGCACGTCTCCTTTACACTTTCCTCTGCTGGCCTTGACGCTGACCCCTCTAGTCCTTGACATTTCCTCCATGGGGAAAAATAAATTCTGTCTGCCCCATCTATGCCTCTCTTAATTTTATACACATCTACCAGGTCTTCCGTCAGCCTTCAACGCTCCAGAGAAAACAATCTCCTCACTTCAAAGTTTCTAGTGCAAAGATTCTGAATATTTCCCCTAAATGTTGGCAGATGAGACGTGAACCTTGTGTAAACCACCAGCATAATCACCCTGGTCTCACCTGGGTGACTCCCTCTGTTCCTTTCTCCCAACAGGCAAGAGGTACAGAAGTGTGAAAGCGCACACCTCCAGATTCAGGGGCAGTTTCTTCCCAGCTGTTATCAGGCAACTGAACCATCCTATCACCAAGTAGGGAGCGGTCCTGACCATCCATCTACCTCATTGGAGACCCTCGGACTATCTTTAATTGGACTTTACTGGCACTGAACGTTATTCCCTTTACCCTGTATCTGTACATTGTGGACATTTTGATTGCAATCCTGTGTCGCTAAAGGGATCAGAGGTAATGGAGAGATGGCAGGTACAGGATACTGAGTTGGATGATCAGCCATGATCATATTGAATGGTGGTGCAGGCTCGAAGGGCCGAATGGCCTACTCCTGCGCCTATTTTCTATGTTTCTATGTCTTTCCGCTGACTGGATAGCACGAAACAAATAACTTTTAATTGTACCTCGGTACACGTGACAATACTAAACTAAACTAAACTGGTTATAATGGTGCGTCAGTCAGGATTTCCCTGTACACGAGGGGCTGTAAGTGTGTCAGGGTGAACAGGTACAGTTGGCTGATCACTTCCCAGGGTGTGAGGAAGGGTCTCGACCCAAAACTTCACCTATTTCCTTCGCTCCATAGATGCTGCCTCACCCGCTGAGTTTCTCCAGCATTTTTATCTACTTTCCAGTTCCCTCTCTGTTCCGCTACACTCCAACGACTCTTCACGCCTCCACTCACTTTTAGTTTTGGTCTTAAAGTAATCAACAACAAAGCACCCAGACAAACTAGTCTTACCTGTCTCTCGGTTAGTCCAGCAACTGTGTGAAAACCTTCTTATAACCTTCTTATAATTCGCCGTTAATCATTGACCAGACCAATCCTGTGGTCACCACACTGGTTCTTTATTTTATTATTTCACACCCCACACAGCTGACACATCTTTGATTTTCCAGTAGAGAGAATCAGGGGGGGGGGGGGGGGGTTGGGGGAGGGGGAGGGGGAGGGGGGCATGAGGTAATGGATACAAAGGGGGGATCCAGGCACAGAGAGAATAAAACAGGGGAGAAGGAATGGACATGGGGAGGAGAGGGGAGGGAGGGAAAAGACGTGTCAGCAGACCTGAACTTTGCATCGTAAGAGATGGAGGAGAATGAGGGGAGTGAGGGGCAACAATGTGGAGGTAAACTGAGCCACACACACACACACACACACACACACAGGGAAGGAGTGTGGGAAATAAATGGAACGAGAGAGAGAAAAAAAATAGATAGATAGTGTGGGTGATAACGAGAGGGAGAGACTGAGAGCAATGGAGAGACAGAGAGAGACAGAGACAGACAGAGAGAGAGACAGAGAGGGAGGGAGACAGACGGAGAGAGAGACAGAATGACAGAGACAGTGAGAGAGACTAACAGAGGGGGAGACAGAGACAGATATAGTCAGAGAGTGACAGAGAGAGAGAGAGATGGCCCGAGAAGGGGAGACACAGAACATGAGCGAGAGCCAAGGACACCAGCGTAGAGAGTTAGACAGAGTAACGAGTTTGCCCTCTACATTATGCCGTTTGCCACAGCCTCCTCACCTCTTGGTGTGCGTGAGTCTGTGGCCCAGGACCATGGGCAACTGGCAGCCGCGCCCAGTCACTGCTGTGCCAAAGCTACGCCGAGCTGTGGGCACCGATGCCACGCGGACGGCAGCCGACAGAGTCCTGCTGCTGCTGCTCAAGGGCACCAAGGGATGGGAAATAAACGTTGGCCAGTGAAGCCAATGTGCACACTGTGAGCACATCAACATAGGGGCGAGTAGAGAAAAATAAACAAACAGTGGAGAGAGAAAGAGAGGGAGCGGCAGAGAGAGGGAAAGAGAGAGAGAGAGAGAGAGAGAGAGAGGAGAGAGAGAGAGAGCAGAGAGAGAGAGAGAGAGAGAAAGAGAGAGAGAGGGAGAGGGGGGTGAGCAGCGGGGACCGAGAGGGGAGAGGAAGAGGGGCAGAGGGAGGGAGAGAGGAAGGGGAGAGGGAGAAAGGGGTAAGCGGGAGAGGGTGGACTGAGGAAAGGGGAGAGATGGAAGTGAAAGGAAAGAGTGTGGGGCAGAGAGATATGGAGAGAAGAGAGGGGCAAGAGAGAGTGCAGGAGAAAGAGGGGGAGATAGAGAGAACAAGAATGGAACAGAATAAGCCAAAGAAACCAAGAGATTGGTGACAATACATCTATTGATGCTCCTGGACACATCACCAGTGATGTAATCTGGGGTCATTGGGTGTTTCGGGTCTTTCAACATCAGACACCCTCACCTAGGCGACCCAGCCGTGGTTGATCAGCCCACGACTTGTGTTCAAATAGAAAAAGTGAAGGGGAAGAGTGTGGGAGAAAGACAGAAACACAAACAGCAAATGGAAACAGAGATACAGAGAGAAGCACAGAGTGTTGGAGAGGGAGAGGGTGGACAGGAGAGGATCAGAGCTCATTCATACCCACAAACAGAGGCAACTTCACCCTCCATGTCTGTCATTATTTTCTATGAAAAGGGAAGTGCTGCTTTATGTTCAGCCTCTCCATAAACCCCCAGGAACTCGTGGCTGCTTTACGACGCACAGCTTCCAGGTGAAGTGAGGAAAGTTTCAAGGAGATGTGTGGGGCAAGATTTTTTACACAGTGGTCAGTGGGTGCCTCGGGTTGGTGGTGGAGGCAGATATGGTGCTGGTGTTTAGATGATCTCTAAACCTCTCCTGTCCATGTATACATACAAATGTATTTTAGCCCTGATCTTTTAGCCTTTTAAACACAGATGGGGGTATGGAACACGCTGCCGGGGGTGGTGGTGGAGGCAGATATAATAGTGGCGTTTGGAAGACTTTTGGATAGTACATGGATATACAGCGAATGGAAGGGGTAGGCAGATGAGATTAAACTTGGCATCATGTTCGACACGGACACTGTGGGCCGAAGGGCCTGTCCTTGTGTTGTACTCTTGTGTGTTCAATGACAGATTTGACAAGTCATGACTGCACTTTGTAAAAGGCTGATACTCATCGCATAAACTGGATGACGCCGGTGGGGATGCAGTCAGTTGCGCAGGGCGCTGGGAGAGACGGGTCACTGACGGAGCTAGATTAACGTTGGCCGAGATACAGACACGGCGCTGGGAGAGAGGGGTTACTGAGGCATGGTGTGAGGGAGCTGGATTAACGTCTGTGGGATAACACTGCCGATTTAATGTTAAAGAGGGACTGCAGACGGCGAATCGAAGGGAGAAAAGCTGGGAAACTTAGCGGGTGAGCAGCATCTATGGAGCGGTGAAATAGGACGGGAGCCGTCTGAAGAGGGTTTTAACGTTGCCTATTCTTCGCTCCATAGATGCTGCTGCAACACTCTGTGCCGCCGATTTAATGACTGTTTCCAATATGGAGCAAGTGTGACATAATTGTTCTTCCCACTGAAAGAAACATAGAAACATAGAGAATAGGTGCAGGAGTAGGCCATTCGGCCCTTCGAGCCTGCACCGCCATTCAATATGATCATGGCTGATCATCCAACTCGGTATCCTGTACCTGCCTTCTCTCCATACTCCCTGATCCCTTTAGCCACAAGGGTCACATCTAACTTCCTCTTAAATATAGCCAATGAACTGGCCTCAACTACCTTCTGTGGCAGAGAATTCCAGAGATTCACCACTCTCTGTGTGAAAAATGTTTTTCTCATCTCGGTCCGAAAAGACTTCCCCCTTATCCTTAAACTGTGACCCCTTGTTCTGGACTTCCCCAACATCGGGAACAATCTTCGACACACGTGAAAAATCAGCACACATATTGCAATACTTATTAAATTTTATTTTAAATACAAAAATTGATATGTAAACAGTTAGGAAACCATTGGAATACAATAATATGAAAGAAATAAACGAGTGGGTTTCTCCGTGAACCGCGGTGATGGTGTCATTATCGCTGTTATTCACAAAGACCAGACATGACCCAGTGTTGCCCGCGATGTACGAGCCTGCGCACTTCACGGGTCGATGGATGCGATGGACCCCTCTTTGGTATTCCGTCTATAACTCCAGAAAACTCGCACAGACGCACAGCTCTGATGATCCGACTACAACTCGTGTCGGTCAATTCACTAGACCAGGGTCTGGGCTCTGTCTGTGTCTATTCACATTATCCACTGTCCCCAAATGCCCCCACCCCCCCCCCCCCCCCCCCCCCCCCCCCCCCCAGCGCCACAGCCCTACCACAGTGGTAGAGCCGCTGCCTCACAGTGCTAGAGGCCCAGGTTCGATCCTGACCTCGGGTGTTGGCTGTGCGTGAAGTTTGCACGTTCTCCCTGTGACCACGTGGGTTTCCTCTGGGTCATCCGGTTTCCTCCCACACTGCAAAGACGCACGGGATTGTAGGTTAATTGGCCTCTGTGTGGGAAGTGGGTGAGAGAGTGGGATAACATGGAAACAGTGCGAGGAACCGCAGATACTGGTTTATACAAAAAAAAAGACCCAGGCTGTGTACATGTCAGGGGTCAGAGGTTAGAGCAGGGCTGTGGATGGGTCAGAGGTCAGAGGCAGGGCCGCGGGCACCAGTCGCCGGTCAGAGCACCGACAGGTCATGGCAGGACTTGGACTTCTGCCTGAAGGCCATCTTCTTGTTGTTCCTGGCAACCAGGCGGCCGAGGAAGCGGCGTGCCCTCTGGCCCACACTCTGCCGCCGCTGGCCACTGGCCTGGCGCCGCTCATTGTCCTCCTTGCTGTCCCGGCGCAGGCGGATCTGCCGCGTGATGCCCTCGAACAGCTCCCGCACCCGGTGCTGCAGCGCCGCCGACGTCTCGATAAACTTGCAGTTGAACACCACGGCACACGATCTGCCCTCTGGGGGAGCACAGCACAGCACACAGTCAGCAACAGATCGCCAACAGATCCACACACACACACACACACACACACACACACACACGTAGCAAGGAACTACAGATGCTGGTTTACAACCAAAGATAGACACAAAAAGCTGGAGTAACTCAGCGGGTCAGACAGCATCTCTGGAGAAAATGAATAGGTATGTCTGAAGAAGGGTCGCCACCCAGAATACCACCTTCTCCAGAGAAGCTGCCTGACCCGCTGAATTACTCCAGCGTTTTGTTTCTATCAGACAGACAGATATGCCAGACAGACATGGCAGGCGGGTAGACAACATCCAGACGGACATCACAGACAGACAGGGCAGACCGCAGGATATTAATTCCTGATCAGTATGGAAATTATTAAAACGCATAATTCTTGATTTTAAAGGGTGTTTGGGGTTATGGAGGAGAAGGCGAAGAATGGGGTTGAGATAGATCAGCCGTGATTGAGTGGCGGAGTAGACTCGATGGGCTGAACGGCCTAATTTTGCTCCTATAACCCAACAGCATGAGGCTGCCTCCCATATCAGAGATAGAATAAACTGAAGGATGGGGCTTTGGGGTTGGGGGGGGGGGGGGGGGGGGGGATTAGAGAGGCGCGAGTACCCGGAACACACTGCTAGGAGGAGAGGTGAAGGCAGAGCCACCGACTGTTTAAGAACTGCCTCGGCAAGGCCTCCAGCATAATCAAAACTAGTCTCACCCCGGCTCCTCTCTCTCTCCCCTCTCCCATTGGAGAAGAGATACCGAAGTGTGAAAACGCACACCTCCAGATTTAGGGATATTTTCCCCCAACTGGTATCAGGCAACGAAACCATCCTATCACCAACTGCCGTGTTGGTAGCAGTTCTGACACCATCTACCGCATTGGAGACCCTCGGTCTATCTTTAAATCGGACTTTACTGGACTTTATCTTGCACTAAACATTATTCCCTTTATCCTATATCTGTACTCTGCGGGTGGCTCGATTGTAATCACGTTTTGTCTTTCCGCTGTAAGTAGTGTCTGGACCAGACCCCATCGCTCAGGTGTACAAGGCAACGGGACAGGGTTAAAACGGGTGGGTTCCCTCTGGTCAGCATGGACTCGATGGGCCGAATGGCCAGTGTCTCTATTAAACTGAGAGGGAGCGCCGGGGTGTGCGGGGAACTCACCGTCCACGGACACCTCACGACTGCGGACCAGGTCGGTCTTATTGCCGACCAGGATGATGGGGATGTCCTCGGACTGCCGTACCCTCCTCAGCTGGATCCGCAGCTCCGACGCCTTCTCAAAGCTGGCCCGGTCCGTCACTGAGTACACAATGATGTAGGCATCGCCCAGCTTCATGCACTGCTCACCCATACAGTGGCTCTCGTCCTAGAAAGGTGTGAGACACGTTTTAGGCTCAACAAAGAAACAGTTCAGCACAGGAATGTGTCGGAAGGAACTGTAGATAGACACAAAATGCTGGAGTAACTAGCGGGACCGGCAGCATTTCTGGAGTCTGAGGTCCTTCAGTCTGAAGAAGGGTCTCGACCCAAAACGTCCCCCACTCCTTCTTTTCAGAGATGCTGCCTGTTCCGCTGAGTTAGTTCAGCACAAGAACAGGCCATTCGGCCCACAATGTCCATGCTAAACATGATGCCATTTAAACTCATATCTGTACGCACGTGATCTACATCCCTCCATTCCCTACAAACCGGTGCAAGTGAGACACACAGTGCAAGAGAGAGAGATTGAGAGCGAGTGGGTGTACTTGTGTGTACACAATAGCGTGTGCCCAGAGGTGGACTGGGCTGGCGGCACAAACCGGTACCACGGGGTTCGCGCACTGACCTGTTCCCACGTGTCAAACACCAGGAGATTGGCTTCCTCCCCGTCCACCATGATTGTCCTGTCGAATGCATTCCCTGCAAGGAAGAAGATTGTGTTTAGACCGGAGTGCTGCAACACTGTGGAACACTCCCCACCACACCGAACCTGTGCCCTGAACCCTTGCCCACTCCCCCTCTCTCCCGCTTGCTCCCACACTCCTCGCTCAAACCCCCTTGACATTGAAGGACAATGTATAGGTTGCCTTTCCAATTTGCGACCATTTCGCTGAACACTTGCCAAGGCCTGCTGGATCTCCCAGTTATTAATCGCTTTAACTCCCCTTCCCATCCCCGTCCTGACCTTTTTGTCCTGGGCCTCCTCCACTGTTAGAGTGAGGCCGCCACCACACGCGAATTGGAGGAGCAGCACCTCACATTCCGCTCGGGCAGCTGAAACCCCAACCCTGACCCACTGTGTTACTCCAGCACGTTGTGTCTACTGCTGCCTCTCCAATTGCCTGCTAGATCTGCACACTAGGTTTTGGTGAGAAGTATACAAGGAGGGACAAGTTACCTCAATCTCACTATTTAACAGAAATGGTTGCAACTGACCACGTGTTATCCCGACTGCAGTCTTCACCCCCTCACGTCTGTCTACATTTCTCAGATTCTCCTTCATCCTCTCACTGACGCCCAGATTTGCATCTTCACCAAACCCAATGTTATTCCACAAGTATACAAACGTACCTCCTGGGGATCTGGCGATTACAGGCAACATTACACTTCTACCCTCTGCTTCTCCAGACCTGAGACTGAGACTGCCTCACCCCTCCCTCCACCATCGCTGGAGACCGTAAAAGCAAAGAACAGCAGACGCTGCTTTATACTCAAATAAAGACACAAACTGCGGCTCAGGCAACATGGAGAAAAAGGATGGGCGGCGTTTCAGGCCATGACCCGCCTTCAGACATTCTTCAGAAGAAGAATGTTCCGACCCGGAGTTCTCCAGAGATGCTGCCTGACCCGCTGAGTTGCTCCAGCAGTTTGTGTCTGACTGAAGAGGTAATGTTTGATGTTCATTAATTATTTACAATTCAGATTCGACAAGCTAGCTACTTGCGGGGAAACCCTGATCTCAGGCTGTGGGTTCTATTAATAACTCCAGCGGACCTTGCTGTTTTCTGCCCAGTGTCAGGAGACGGTTCAGGGCTAATTTTAACGGAATCGATTAAAGGGTCAGGTTTCCAGATTGAGTGAGTTGCAGTAATGGGTCTGAAATGTGGGGAAGTCCGGGCTGGGGACGGGACAGGAGGCAAGGAAGACTTTTCTAAAGCATCGCTCGCAACTTCGGAATGCCTCCGTCTGCTCATAGAACTTAGAGCAGTACAGCACAGGAACAGGCCATTCGGCCACTATGTTTGCGCTGTACACAATAGCAAGGTACACACCAAATGCTGGAATAGCTCAGCGACACAGACAGCATCTCTGAAGAAAGAGGATGGGTGACGTTTCGGGCAGGGTTGTGACCTTGTCACCTATTCATGTTCTCCTTAACCCCCCCCCCCCTCACCTTAAAGCTAGTTGGACATAGCTTAAAGTGTTGGACATTTGCACCCTAGAAAAAAGGTTCTGACTGCCTCTACGCTCCTCAAAAGTTCTACGTTATCCCACTTTCCCATCCACTCCCTTCACACCAGAGGCGATTTACAGAGAGACAATCATCCTCCAAAGCCGCGTGGCTTTGGGATGTTGCAGGAAACTGGAGCCCAGAGTAAACCCACGCCGTGACATGGAGAACGTACAAACACGGTACACACACGACCATAGGACTCTGCCACCCCCACCCCTTCTCCCCCTCCCCTCACCTCTGCCGTCTCCCTCGTGGTTCTCAGCCTCCTCTAAGCCGCCGAAGATCCTCGCCAGGCTTGTCTTGCCGACGCCACGGCCGCCCAGCACCAGGACTTTGTAGGGGCCGGAGCCCGACTCGCTGCCGCTCGACCTGACCGAGTCTGAGGAGCCGGGGGTCCAGGTCGGTGGCAGGGCCGGCTCGGGGCGACCCTCGCCCGTCGCCCGCAGCTCCCGCTCGTCCACCGGCATGCTCCGCCGGTGCAGCTGCGCCTGAAACGGGGCGCTGGCCCGTCGCCGCTCCGCCGCCCGGCTCCGCTCTGGCTTGTTCAGGGTCATGTCCGCTCTGCCGGGAGGGAGGTGGAGAGGAGAGAGGGATGGAGAGAGGAGAAGGGGAGAGGGGGACAGGAGGTAGAGCAAGAGAGGATGAGGGGGGAATGAGGGAATGAGGGAGGGAGAGGGACGAGAGGAGAAATGGAGGAATGAAAGGGAGAGAGTAACGGAGAGCGAGAATGGAGAGGGGGAGAGAGCGGGAGAGAGGAGGGGAATAGAGATGCGTGGGAAAGAGAATGAGGAAAGGGAATAGGAGAGGGGAAAAGTGTGGAGGTAGAGGGGAGGAAGGGAAGGGAGGGAGAGGGTGGGAAGGGGAAAGGGGTGATGGAGGAGATGTAGAGAGGTGGGAGAAGGGGAAGTGTGGGGTAGAGAGAGCAGATATGGACAGGAGGATGCGGGGAGAGAGAGGACGGGGTGTTGAGGGAGAGGGAGGGTGGAGAGAGCGGTGAGGGAGGGAGAGAAATAGGGATAGGAGGAGGGAGACAAGAGAGAATGAGGACAATGCTGCCACAGGAACCCCGCGACAACCGGCGACAACCGGCGACACCCGGCGCCGGACACTTACAGAAAATAAGGGATCGCGAACCCACCCGTGTCCACCCCTCGGTAAGGGGGGCCCTCGGTAAGGAGGGGGGGGGGGGTGATGGAGCACAGCGCTGTAAGAGGAGCGGTACTGAGGGAGCGCCGCGCTGCGTGAGTGTCTGCACTGAGGGAGCGCCGCGGAGGCAGAGAGAGACAGTGAAGCGAGCAAAGGGCGGGGGGTCGGGCAGCATCTGTGGGTGGAGGTGGACCGACCCAAAGGATGGGTCCGGTCTGGACCCAAGCGTCCGTCCCCTCCTCAGATGCTGCACGACCCACCGAGTTCCTCCAGCACTTTGTGTCTTTTTCCGATAATCCAGCATCTGCGGTTCCCGCAGTTTACTTTTCATTCCGCGGACCAATCTTTCAACGCCAGCCCGGCCAGGGAGCTTGTCCTTCCGCCATCCCCAGCGCCCGTTCCCGCAGCTCCCTCAACCCCCACCCAATGTAGGGCGGCACATGGAACTGCAGGTGCTGGAATCCGTAGCAAAGCACAACGTGCTGGAGGAACACGGGAGGGGTCGGGCAACGTTTCGGTTCCGGACCCTTCTTCAGGCCGATGGGATGGGGGGGGGGGGGGGGGGGGGGGGGGGGGGGACAGAATGAAGCCTCACCGCTCCCTCCGCGGACGCTGCCCGAGCTGCCGAATTCCTCCGGCGCTCTGTTTCCCGCTGGGGTAAGTCATTAAACGGGAGACAAGGGGTTCCTGGCCGTCTCCCAGCCAAAGCGCGAGGGGCCGGAGGGAAGGGTGCACGGTGCGGTCCCATGCAATAGAAACACTAAGAACTGCAGATGCTGATTAACACCGAAGATAGACACAAGATGCTGGAGGAACTCAACGGCTCAGGCAGCAACACTGGAGAAATGGGATGGACGAAGTTTCGAGTCTTCAGTGCGGGCTAGGACACCTGTCCGATTCCGGACCCCGGCCCTTCTCCCCCTCAGCTTCCTACCTGCCCGTCTGCTTTCCCGTGGGTCGGCTCTGCGCTCTGTATCTCTCTCTCTTCCGCTCGATCGTTCACGGTGCCCGGCTCGGCGCTGTCTGCCGTGCCCGCTGCACGCTGCGCTCTATTTATACCCGGCGGCCCAGTGAAGTCAGCCCTGACATCAGCCGGCGAGCTCCGAATAGCTGCCGTTCCGTTTCTCAGAAATCCCCTGCCCGCCCCCGCCCCCGCCCCCCGCCCTTGCCCGCCCCCCGGCCCCCGCCCCCGCCTTGCCCGTTCCCGCCCCCCCTGCCCCCGCCCCGGCCCGACTTCCCCTGCCCGCCCCGCCCCCGCCGACTTTACACAGCGGCCACTCGGCCAGGGGTGTCACAGCCTAGGCGGACACCTCCTAGGAGGGGGTTTCCCGCTGCGATTTGCATCCTGGCGGCAGAGGGAATTCCAGCAGGGAGTGGGAATACCTGGAGGGATTGTTAGGACTGGGGAATTCTGCTGATTGGGAATTCGGATGGGATTGGGAATTCTGCAGGGAGTGGGATTTTAATCCTGCTGGCAGCGGTAATTCCAGCTGGGATTGGAATACGGGGAGGGGGTTCCCTCGTGCAGGGAGAGGCTTCTATCCTGCAAGGGGTTCCCTCATTCAAGGGTTCTCTCGTACAGCCCCCCCCCCCCTGTACCCCCCCCCCCCCCCCCCCCCCCCCCCCCCTTCGTACAGAGACCCCCCCCCCCCCCCCCCCGGGGTTACCTCCTACAGAATGGGGCGTTCCCTCGGGCCGGATGGGGGGTTCCCTCCTGCAAGGGGGGATTCGTGCAGGGAGGGGTTCCCCCGTGCAAGGAGGCCCCGGCTGCCCACGTTTGCCCCCCCCCCCCCCCCCCCCCCGGTGTCTCTGCGCACCGCAGCAAGGTCAGACAGTGTAGACGAGACGAGAGCGAAGGGAGAGAATGATGAGCGGATCATCCGCTGCTCGCTGGCAGCCCGCCACTTGCACTGACTGGCCTGGGAGAAATTCCTGGAAATGTTTAGGAAGGAACTGCAGATGCTGATTTAATCCGAAGAGAAGACACAAAATGCTGGAATAACTCAGCAGGGCAGGCAGCATCTCTGGAGAAGAGAACGAGTGGGTGAAATGTTCCTCCTTCGGGGTCGAAGGAGGAACATTTGGAACAAGGGTGGGTGCTGAGGCTTTGTTCCGACAATTGTCATACGGCTGGAAAACAGACCCTTCGGCCCAACTCCTCCATGCCGACCAAGTTGCCTATCTCAGCTAGTCTTCCCTGCCCGCGTTTAGCCTATGCCACCTCTGAACCTTTCCTATTCATGTACCTGTTCAAGTCTTTTAAATTCACCCTATCTATTTCCTTTAGGATTTTATACACCTCTATAAGATCACTCCTCAGCCACCTGCTTTCCAAAGAATAAAGTCCTAGCCTACCCAACTTCTCCCTGTAACTCAGTCCCTCAAGCCCTGACAACAACCTCGTAAAACGTCTTTGCATTCTTTCCAGTTGACCAATATCCTTACTAAAGCAGGGTGACCAATTCTGAACACAAAACACCAGATGCAGCCTCACCAATTTCTTGTACAACTGCATCATTACGGCTCAACTTCTATACTTAATACCCTGACTAATGTAGGTCAGTGCACCGAAAGCCTTCATGGCCACCCTATCCACCCATTAAGCCAAAGCCACTCCTAAGTCCCGCTGCTCTGTAACACTCCCCGGAGTCCGGCCATTCAATGTGAAGTTCCTGCCCTGGTTTGACTTCCCAAAATGCAAATGAACTAAACTGCACTCTATTAGCTATTCCTCTATCCAATTGCTCAGCTGACAAATGTTTCAGTGAAAAAAAGTGTGGACATTTACGAATGAACAGAAGACCTGTTTCCCTGAGGTCGTTGTTGCTCAATTATGGAGGGCATTGACAGTGGCGATAAGCAGAGTTTTCGATACCATGGAATGGGGAAACATGTTGGGCAGAGGTGCAATGCTGGCGCTGGAGAGGGTCCAGATAAAGTTTACGAGAATGTTCCTAGGAATGATTGGGTTAACATAAGATGAGCGATTGGCAACACTGGGCTTGTACTCACTGGAGTTTAAAGGATAAGGGTGGACCTCATCGACACTTACCAATTAGTGAAACACCTAGATAGAGTGGACGTGGAGAGGATGTGTTTACTAGCAGGAGAGTCTAGGACCAGAGAACATACTCAGAATAAAAGAAAGCTTTTTTATAGGAAGATGAGGAGGAATTTCTTAGTCAGATGGTGGTGAATCTGTGGAATTCATTGCCACAGAAGGCCGTGGCCAAGTTAATGGATATTTTTAAGGCAGAGATAGATAAATTCTTGATTGGTGCGGGTGTCAGGGGTTATCCAGTCAGCAGAAAGGCAACACAAGATTAAGCTGTACAGATACAAGATAAAAATGAATCACTTTTAATGCAAGATAAAGCCTAGTAAAGTCCAATTATACATAATCCAAGGGTTTCCCATGTGGTAGATGGGAGGTCAGGACGGCTCTCTAGTTGTTGATAAGATGGTTCAGTTGCCTGGTATTACAGCTGGGAAGAAACTCTCCCTGAATCTGGAGGTGTGCGTTTTCAATGTTCAAGGAATTTCATTCTTCCGTTGCTGATACACGTGACAATTAAACTCTTGACCACGGATCTGGAGAGTTGCTCCATATTAAGGCCATTAAGGTCGGTACAATAACAATATTTAAAATACATTTGAACAGGTACATGGATAGGAAAGGTTTAGAGGTATACGAGCCGAACTCAGGCAGATGGGACATCTTGGTCGGCATGGATGAGTTGGGCCGAAGGGCCTGCTGCCGTGCGTATGAGTCAGTGACGAGGCAGCTGGTGTCTTGGATTAAGGGTGAATCATCGCCTTGGAGCTGGACCTGTCTTCCGGACTGAATGACTGCAGTGTCCCACGTGTGAGTGAGACGTTGCTGCTGAAGCTGGCTGAGTAAGATCTGAAATCAATCTTTGCACGTACAGCACTTTTTATTTAGCCCTGACATAAGTGGACAATGAATATCCCACCATGTGCCGGGCAATTGACTTTGGTATCATTTTACATTATATTACACGTCGTTGGTATTTTTACATAGCGAATGACGTATCAGATTATATAGAGTTACAGTGGAATATACAGTGCCCATTGATTCCTGCTCCCCCATTAACCCTTGGATTGCTGTATGTTGTAGACTCCTCGCCAGTGAATCCATCTACACCACGCCGTCTCAGAAAAGCAGACAATATAATCAAAGATTGTGCTGAAGGGTCTGGATCCAAAATTGTTCTCCAGCGACGCTGCCCGACCTGCTGAGTTACTCCAGCACTTTGTGTTTTTATGTGTAAGCCAACATTTGCTGTTCCATAATCAAAGACTTCCCACCCTGGTCATTCCTTCCTCTCCCCGTCTACATCAGGCAGAAGGTAGAGAAGCTTGTGAGTGCACACCACCAGGCTTAGAGCCATAGTCACACAGCGTGGAAATAGGCCCTTTAGCCCAACTTGGCCACGCTGACCAACATGCCAAATCTACACTAGACAAACCTACACTAGACCCATCTACCTGCGTTTGGCCCATATCCCTAAACCTATCCAATCCATAAACCTGTCCAAATGTATTTGAAACATCTTCCTTTCTGTAATCAGGCTTCTGAATGGTCCTTCCATATGTGTGCTACAATGCTGAGAACTATGTTCTGTACTCTGTATCTTCCCCTTTGCTCTACCTATTGTACTTCATAATCACAATAATACTTTATGACCCCAGTATGTTTTGCAACATACGAGGAATTTCATTTGCCAAGTCAGTCATACAAATAAAAAGCAACAGAACACACAAAATACATTTAAACATAAACATCCACCACAGTGACTCCTCCACATTCCCCACTGTGATGGAAGGCGAAAAGAAAGTTCAAATCTCTTCCCTTCTTTCCTCTCCTGCCTTTGGGGGCCTCAAGCCCGTTGACGGGACGATCTTGACTCCCGTAGCCGGCGGGGTTTTGGCCCCCAAAGTTTGGCAAGTTGTCAGCTCCCCTGCGCCTGGTGATCGAACCCCGCGACGGGGCTGGAGGAGCCTCTGCGTCGTTGGAACTTCCGACTAGACTCTCCTGAGACTGTAAAGTCCGCAGGCCACGGTTGGAGCGATCCCAGGCAAGGGATCGACTCCAATGTAAAGTCCACGCTCCGGGGTGGGGCTCAAAGTCAGTCCGAGGAGGCCTCCAGCTCCATCGATGGTAGGCCGCAGAGCGACCGGAGATGCGACCCGGAAAACACTTGCACCTCCGGCAAGAAAATGAAAAAATGTATCCCCCAACCCCCTCCCCCCACATAAAACAAACAGGAGAACATTTACAGACTATTAAACGAACTAAAAATAATTAAAAAAATTATGAAAAACAGACTGTTGGCAGGGTTGCCAATTTATTTATTGTATTTATGTATAGCATTATCTGCTGTTTAGATAGAATGCAAAACAAAGCTTTACACTGTACCCCACACACGTGACAATATTCCAACACGTGTTATGTAACCCCTCTCTCAGCTCCTCCCCTTGTCATGCGCGGTGAAAGCGCCCCCTGCTGCACCATAGTTGTCACTGCTTCGAGAGAATGGTGCTGTGGCGCCACCTCCTGGTGATGGGAACAGCGGCCTGAACGGAGCAAGTTTTAACTACACAATACACCTCGGAGTGGAATTTCACTCAGTCTGAGTTTATTGTCATATACATTAGGGTGCAATGAAATTCCTTGATCACACGAAGCTCACAGAGTATTCACGGAAATGATAGGCATCGCAAGAAACAGCAGGAAGTTGTGGATGTAGCTCAGTCCATTATACAAACCAGACTCCA
Organism: Leucoraja erinaceus; assembly: GCF_028641065.1. NCBI lineage: Eukaryota > Metazoa > Chordata > Chondrichthyes > Rajiformes > Rajidae > Leucoraja > Leucoraja erinaceus. The sequence goes on along the minus strand of NC_073393.1, from coordinate 21,313,674 downwards.
CAACTCCATCTACACTTCACGCTGCCTTGGGAAAGCAGCCAACATAATCAAAGATCACTCACACCCCAGTCAATCCATCTTCTCCCCTCTCCCATCGGGCAGCAGGTACAGAAGCTTGAAAGCACGCACCACTAACCTCAGGAACAGCTACTTTCAGCTGTTATCAAGGTACTGAACGGTCCTCCCATAAGCTAGGGTGTAGTCCCAATCTTCCAACCTACCAAATTGTGGTCTTTGCACTTTTTTCAATCTGCACTTTCTCTGTAACTGTAATGCTATATTGTGGTAGTCACAGTGCCACAGACCCACATTTGATCCTGACCTCTGGTGCTGCCTGTGTGGAGTTTGCACATTCTCTGTGACCTCTTGGGTTTCCTCCGGGTGCTGCGGATTCTTCCCACATCTCAAAAATCTACAGGTTTGTAGATTAATTGGCCGTCTGTAAATTGCCCCGAGTGTGTAGGGTGTGAGTGAGAAAGTGGCATAACGTAGAACTATTATGAGATTAGTATACAAACTTAAAGAGATTAGTATACAAACTTAAAGCACACGGAATTGGGGGTTCAGTATTGATGTGGATAGAGAATTGGCTGGCAGACAGGAAGCAAAGAGTAGGAGTAAACGGGTCCTTTTCACAATGGCAGGCAGTGACTAGTGGGGTACCGCAAGGCTCAGTGCTGGGACCCCAGCTATTTACGATATATATTAATGATTTGGACGAGGGAATTGAATGCAACATCTCCAAGTTTGCGGATGACACAAAGCTGGGGGGCAGTGTTAGCTGTGAGGAGGATGCTCGGAGGCTGCAAGGTGGCTTGGATAGGCTGGGTGAGTGGGCAAATACATGATAGATGCAGTATAATGTGGATAAATGTGAGGTTATCCACTTTGGTGGCAAAAACAGGAAAGTAGACTATTATCTGAATGGTGGCCGATTAGGAAAAGGGGAGATGCAACGAGACCTGGGTGTTATGGTACACCAGTCATTAAAAGTAGGTATGCAGGTGCAGCAGGCAGTGAAGAAGGCGAATGGTATGTTAGCATTCATAGCAAAAGGATTTGAGTATAGGAGCAGGGAGGTTCTAAAACAGTTGTACAGGGTCTTGGTGAGACCATACCTGGAGTATTGCGTACAGTTTTGGTCTCCTAATCTGAGGAAAGACATTCTTGCCATAGAGGGAGTACAGAGAAGGTTCACCAGACTGATTCCTGGGATGTCAGGACTTTCATATGAAGAAAGACTGGATAGACTCGGTTTGTACTCGCTAGAATTTAGAAGATTGAGAAACGTACACAATTCTTAAGGGGTTGGACAGGCTAGATGCAGGAAGATTGTTCCCGATGTTGGGGAAGTCCAGAACAAGGGGTCACAGTTTAAGGATAAGGGGGAAATCTTTTAGGACCGAGATGAGGAAAACATTTTTCACAGAGTGGTGAATCTCTGGAATTCTCTGCCACAGAAGGTAGTTGAGGCCAGTTCATTGGCTATGTTTAAGAGGGAGTTAGATGTGGCCCTTGTGGCTAAAGGGATCAGGGGGTAGGGAGAGAAAGCAGGTACAGGATACTGAGTTGGATGATCAGCCATGATCATATTGAATGGTGGTGCAGGCCGAATGGCCTACTCCTGCACCTATTTTTCTATGTAATCTATGTAAACTAATGTGAACAGGGGATCAATGTTGAGAGTTGACTCGGTGGGCCAAAGGGCCTGTTTCCATGCTGTGTCTCCAAACTATATTCTGTATTCCCATATTTTTCTCTTTGTACTACCCGTTGTACTTATGTGTTTGGCTTGATTGCACTCTCTATGGTATGATGGTAGGTTTTCATGTATCTCGGTTGATGTGACAATAATAAACCAATAATAAAGACAATAAAATGACACAAAGTGCTAGAGTAACTCAGCAGGTCAGGTAGCATCTCTGGAGAACATGGATGGGTGATGTTTTGGGTCAGGACCCTACTTCATAAGTCCAAAGAAATGTCTCTTCCCAAAACATCACCATTAATGTTCTCCAGAGGTGCTACCTGACCAGCTGAATTACTCCAGCACTGTATGTCCTTTTGTGTATTAACCAGCATCTGCAGTTTCTTATTTCTATAATAAATACAACCATTAGGCAAAACAGTGGAATGGTGCAAAGATTTTAGTGCAAACTGCAGTAGTGTAAAACATAATGTAGAGTAAAGAGTAAAGTGTCAGCCTCTGGGGAGGGGGGAGTGAAAGAGGTAATCGGTTTGGGAGTCTGACAGCAGCGGATAAGAAGCTGTTCTTCAGTCTGGATCTCTGGACGTTTAGGCTCCTGTATCTTCTCCCAGAAGGAAGAAGAGGGAAAAGGGACAGACAGTTCCCGGGATGCAGCATGGAGCCGGAATTCACCCAGGAGACCTGGTTGCCGGATGACTGAGCTCCAGTACACTGAGTGCGTGAACCGGACTTTGGAATGTTTAAAAATGGCACCAAAATATGGCAACTCGTGCATGTGCGATCTATGCAAAAATAATTTCACTGTGCAGAGAACACGTGACTATAAAGCACCATTGATTGAATGGAATGGCCAGGGTGGCAGGCATCCTTGATGATACTCCCGCCTTCTAACGCATGGGTGCAGTCCCAACTATGGGTACAATGGTGGCTAGAACAAGAAGGCAGATTATTATCTGAATGGTGTCCGATTAGGAAAAGGGGAGGTGCAACCAGACCTGGGTGTCCTAGTACATCAGTCACTGAAATTAAGCATGCAGGTGCAGCAGGCAGTGAAGAAAACTAATGGCATGTTGACCTTCATAGCGAGAGGGTTTGAGTAATAGAGCAAGGAGGTCCTACTGCAGTTGTACAGGGCCCTGGTGAGAACGCACCTGGGGTATTGTGTGCAGTTTTGGTCTCCTAATTTGAGGAAGTATATTCTTGCTATTGAGAGAGTGCAGCATCGGTTCACCAGGTTAATTACCGGGATGGCGGGACTGACATATGATGAAAGAATGGATCGACTGGTCTTATATTCACTGGAATTTAGGAGCGGGGATTTTATAGAAACTAATAAAATTCTTAAGGGTTTGGACAAGCTAGATGCAGGAAAAATGTTCCCCGTGTTGAAGGGGGCCAGAACAATAACAATAAGGGGTTGATCATTTGGGACTGAGATTAGGAAAAACTTTTTCACCCAGAGTTGTGAATATGTGGAATTCTCTGCCAATTTACAGGATGTTTTCGAGAGAGTTAGATTTAGCTCTTAGGGCTAAAGGAATCAAGGGATATGGGGCAATAGCAGGAACGGGGTACAGATTATGGATGATCAGCCGTGATCATATTGAATGGCGGTGCTGGCTCGAAGGGCCGAATGGCCTACGCGTGCACCTATTTTCTAGCTTTCTATGTAATGGGTCTCAGTGACGGGTGAGGTGGGTGAGGTGGGTGTAGTACCCAGCACCCATGGGTGCAGCCCCGCCCTGAGGGTGCTCTCCCCCTCCCCCACCCATGGGTGCAGCCCCGCCCTGAGGGTGCTCTCTCCCCGTGCCCCCCGCCATGGGTGCTCCCCCCACCCCGGCCCTGAGGGTGCTCTCCCCCTCCCCCACCCATGGGTGCCGCCCCGCCCCGCCCTGAGGGTGCTCTCCCCCTCCCCCCCCCCCGCCCCGCCCTGGGTGCTCTCTCCCCTCCCCACCCATGGGTGCCGCCCCGCCCTGAGGGCGCTCTCCCCCTCCCCCACCCGCGGGTGCTGCCTGAGGGCGCTCTCCCCCTCCCCCACCCGCGGGTGCTGCCGGCCCCTGACTGTATTGACCCCGGCCGTGACCCGGAAGCGGCGGCGCGGAGCAATGGCGGCGGGGCCGCAGCTGGAGAACGCGAACCCGCTGATCTTCGGCCGCAGCTGCGAGCGGACACTCACCGCCCGCGACCTGGACGAGCGGGAGCCCGACGCCATCGACGGCCGGGAGATCTTTGATATCCGGCGGCTGGCACCGGGCGCGAGGGAGGGAGGAAGGGAGGAAGGGCCGAGCTGGCCGGCGGCGTCCATGAGCCTGGCGAAGGCGGTCCGGGTGGAAGTGGCATGGGATCCCGGACATAGGTCCCCCCAGTAACAGGGGTCTCGGAGAAAGGTTCCCCCTAGGGGGCAGATGAGAGGGAGGGGGAGGGGGCGTTCTATATTGGATTAAGATCGTTCCCCTCCGTGTCCGGTGGAAGGTTCCCACCCAGGGACAATGGGTCACGGACTGAGGTTTCTCACCCACCCCAAGGACAAGGGGAGACATTGCAGGCAGGTGGGGCTAGTGTCGATGGGGCATCTTGGTTGGCATGGGCAGGTTGGTCTGAATGGCCTTTTTTTGTGCTGCATGACTGTGACTCGAGGCAGTGGTCGAGCCCCAAGCGGTTAATCAAACTTTCCTTAACACCTACATCTGATCAGATCAATTAACGACCCTGAACACCCGCTGAGCCTGGAGGAGCTAAATGTCGTGGAACAACTTCGTGTGAATGTAAGTGTGTTTTAACAGCAGGAGTTTCATTAGGTGGTCCTGACCTCCCATCTACCTCATTAGAGATCCTGGGACTGTTTTTAATCGTACCTTACTGGGCTTTATCTTGCACTAAACATCATTTATTTTATTCTGGATTTATTTTGGGTTCCCAGCATCCACAGTATTTAACTTTGGCACCAACCCACACCTCCAGATTCATGGACAGTTTCTTCCCAGTTATCAGGCAACTGAACTATCCTATCATCAAATAGAGAGCGGTCCTGACCTTCCAATCTACCTCATTGGAGACCCTGGACTATCTTTAATCAGACTTTATTGGGTTTTATCTTGCACTAAATGTTCTTCTCTTTATCCTGTATCTGCACACTGGACGGCTTGATTGTAATCATTTATAGTCTTTCCACTGACTGGATAGCACGTAACAAAAACGTTTTTCACTGTCCCTCGGTACAAGTGACAATAAACTAAACAAGGCTAACTAAACTTAACATAATATTAAAAATAATTTGCGACGTTCACAGTATGGGAATAGGCTCTTCGGCCCAGCTTGTCCATGCAAGCACTTACCTGCTCCGTCTAACATGGTGGGCCATTCACACGCTTCAGAGGCAGAGGATTTTTGGGCTCAAACCCCACTCCGGAGAGTTCATCACAAAGGTTCAAGCTGACACTTCATGCATCTCTTCCCCTTGAAGGACCTCTTTATTAATCCTGATTGTAATTGTAATTGATTTTATCAGCCAAGTAGGAAAACAAAACAAATAGGTAAATCATACGAGGAATTTGATTTGCTATACAGTCATAACAAAAAAGTAACAAAACACGCAACCACATAAAAATTAAACATAAACATCCATCACAGCGGCTCCTCCACATTCCTCACTGTGATGGCAGGCAATAAAGTCTTATCTTCTTTCCTCCTTTTTTCCCTGCGGTCGGGGGAGTCGAACCATCCACAGTCGGGGCGATTGAAGCTCCCGCAGCCAGTGATAGAAGCTCCCGTGATCGGGGCGGTCGATACTCCTGCGGCTAGGAGCTCCCTAGAAGTCCGCAGGCTACCGCGGTTGGAGCTTCCGAGGCCGATCCCCGGCAGGAGGCCGCCATCTCCACGATGTTAAGCCGCAGTGCAGGCGGAGATACGATAAGGAAAAATTTGCATCTCAGCCGAGGAGAGAGATGAGAAAATTTCCCCCCGCACCCTCTCCCCTCCACCCCCATATAATACAAAATTAAAGAGACACTAAAACAACATTTAACTACAGACTAAAAATCAACAAAGAGAGAATGGGCCGAGACAGACTGTTGGCGAGGCAGCCATTGTACGGCGGCCACCCGATAACCCACCTTGTCCGTGTGGACTTTGCACGTTCTCCCAATGACCGCGTGGGTTTCCTCCCATGTCCCAAAGTCATGGGTTAGTAGGTTGATTGATAGTCGTGCGTTGCTGTAAATGATCTCCCAACTTATCACATTGTACACACAAAAAGCTGGAGTAACCCAGCGGGTCAGGCAGCATCTTTGAAGTCTGAAGAAGAGTCCCAACCTGAAACATCACCGATCCATTTTCTCCTGAGATGCTGCCTGAGCCGCTGAGTTACTCCAGGTCTTTCTGTCTACCTTTAGTATAAACCAGCATCTGCAGTTCCTCTTTATTACTACCTCATTGTGGACCTTGCACCTTTTCTCTGTGACGCTGTAACACTATATTCTGTACTCTGGTATTTTTCTCTTTGCACTACCTGTTGTATGGCTTGACTGAACTCGTGTGTGATATTATTTAACTGGATGGCATGTATCTCTGTACAGGTGACAACGAAAAAAACAATACCAATGTGTAGGCGAGTGGTAAAGCTTGGGGAGGAGGGGCTGGTGGGAATGTGGAGAGAATAAACATGCGACTGATGTAGGATTAGTGTTCCTGAGGTGTCTTACAACAGTGAAGCCTGTCACCTGATTGCTAACACGTCACTCTCAGCGAGGCATTACACAATCTCTGCTGACTCCCACATCACAGCAATGATAACACTTTGAAAACACTTTTGACTAGAAAAAACTTCTCGGGAATATTCAGACACAGGTGCCAGAATCGCAAAACACAAAGTGCTGGAGGATAGACACAAAATACTGGAGTAATTCAGCAGGACAGGCAGCATCGCTGGAGAGAAGGAATGGGTGATGTTTTGGGTCGAGACCCTTCTTCAGACTGAGAGTCTTCAGACGGAGAGAGAGGGAAAATAGAGATAAGGAAGGATACAAGGAGTATGTAAGATGTGAAATGGACAGATCAAAGGAAACGATGTTCAAGGAAATGTACAATGGTTCATTGTCGGCTGGGGGGAAGGTGACAACGATGCTGCAAACGAGTGCTGGAGGAGTTGTGATCTGCGAAGGGAGATGGACAGGCGACGTTTCAGGACTTCTTCAGATTGATGGAGTCGATGGGGGGGGGGGGGGGAGTAAACTCTCCTTGTTATCTTTGGAGTGTAGGAGGCTGAGGGGTTACCTTACTGAGGTGTACAAGATCATGAGGATTAAGTGAAGTGAAGTGTGCGTGGTTAAAATGAACGCTCACAAGGTCTTTTTCCCAAGGTAGAGGATTCTGCAGCTAGCGGATTCTTGCTTAAGGTGAGAGGGGAGAGATTTAAGAGGGACATCAAGGGCAACTTTTTCATTCAGAGGGTTGTATGTATCTGGAATGAGCTGCCAGAGGAAGCTACAGAAGTGGATACAATTTGGACAGATCTATTGATGGGAAGGGTTTAAAGGGTCAAATGCAGGCAAATCATTTGCCCTGTATACCAACTTAGTTGAACTGGGCAAGGTGGGGCGAAAAGCCTGTTTTTGTTTATTTTATTATTGTCACATGCACCAAGATACAGTGAAAGTTTTTTTGCATGCCATCCAGTCAGCAGAAAGATTCTCTGACCCAAAACATCACCTGCCCCTTCTCTCCAGAGATACTGTTTGACCTGTTGAGTTACAGCAGCATTTTGTGTCTACAGCAGGAAGACGATCCATGATTACAATCGAGCCGTCCATGTATACTAATGCTGTAGAGTTTATGAATGCACAAACATCAGCAGGCAGTCAGTGCTTGCCCTCTCCTGGGTTTAGTTGCTGCAGCTGTGGCAGTTGCGTCCTCTGCTGCTCTGGCCCTGGGTTCTCACCATGTCAGCCTCTCTCTCTCCTCCACCCTCGAGCGGGCTGTGGTTCTGGGGGCAGGGTCACCGCTGAGTTGCTGTGGGCTGTGCTGACCTTGTCTCTGCGTTCTCTGTCCAGGTGGCCGACGAGGAGAACAGCGTGTCTGTGGCATTCACCCCCACCATCCCTCACTGCAGCATGGCCACACTCATCGGCTTATCCATCAAAGTCAAGTTGCTGCGATCCCTGCCTGCACGCTTCAAGGTGAGAGGCAGCACCTGGTACCGTGTGTGTCTGGCAACGTGTGTGTGTACCAGGTACTGTGTGTCTGGTGAAGTGTGTGCGTGTGTCTGGTCATATGTGTATCTGTGTGTACATCAGGTACCGTGCTGGAAGGAGCTGTGTGTGTTTGGTCATATGTGTGTGTATATATACGTCAGGAAGTGTGTGTGTGTCTGAAGATAGACACAAAAAGCTGGAGTAACTCAGCGGGACAGAAGCATCTCTCTCTCTCTAGTGCAAAAAAGTAATGATGATAAAGGAAACGGGCCATTGTGAGGTGTTTGTAGGGTGAAAATGAGAAGCTAGTGCAACTTGGATGGGGGGAGGGATAGAGACGGAATGCCGGGGCTACCAGAAATGAGAGAAATAAAGTTCATAACACTGGGCTGTAAGCTGCCCAAACGAAATATGAGATGCTGTTCCTCCAATTTGCATTTAGCCTCACTGACAATAGAGGAGACCTAAACCTGTGTTGTGTCTGGTCATATACAGTATATGTGTGTGCACATCAGGCACATGCTTCAGTTACCTGGCACCTTGGGTACATGCACACATGACTGTTGATGTCTGTGTGAGAGTGTTTGTGTGTGTGTGCACTAGAGGCCCAGGTTTGATCCTGACCACGAGTTCTGTCTGTCTGGAGTTTGCACGTTCTTCCTGTGACCACATGGGTTTCTTCCGAGTGCTCCGGTTTCCTCCCACTTCCCAGAGTCTTGCAGGATTGTAGGTTAATTGGCCCTCTGTAAATTGTCCCTTGTGTGCAGGGAATGGATGAGAAAGTGGGATAACGTAGAACTAGTGTGAAAGGGTGATCGATGATCGGCATGGACTCGGTGGGGCAAAGAGCCTATTTTCACGCTCTATCTCTAAACTAAACTAGGTAATGTTGAGTTTAGTTTATTGTCACGTGTAGCGAGGTACGGTGAAAAGCTAATGTGAACGGGCACCGCATTCATGCCTGCCTGTCCCAGCTGTTATGATGGGTGAGTTCTGATGGGGTTTGTTCTTCCTGCAGGTGGACGTTCACATAACTCCAGGCACACATGCCTCGGAACAGGCAGGTGAGCAGAGTAACTTGCAGCTGGCTGCACTGGGGAGGGAGGGAGGGAGGGCACTGCTGGGCTGGATTTCTTTGTTGTTATTAACACAGGCATTTGAAGATTGAGTGGTGTGGGGTGAGGTGGCCTAGACACTGCTTAGCTCCCGGATCTGTGGGTTTTTAGCCCGACAGAATGATCTACAATGTGATGATAAACAATTGCCTCAGCTGTGAATGTCATCCAAAATATCAGGGTGAGACACCAGCGTGAGATACAGGTGTATGAAATCATGAGGGGAATCGGAACACACAGTCTTTAACCCAGTGTAGGTGAATGTGGCATCAAAGGTAGTCAAGGTGCTGAAGAAGGCTTGTGGCACACTGGCCTTCATCGGTCAGGGCAATGACTATAGAAGTTGGAACATTGATGAGGCAACCCTTGGTGTATTAGGTGGTATCATAGGCAGTGAAGGTAGTTATCAAGAACGACAGCAGGATCATGGGCCGATGAATTGCAAATGGAGTTTAATGTAGATAAATGCGATGTGTTGAATTTTGGAAAGTCAAACAGAGCAGGATCTTCACAATGAATGGTAGAGCCCTGGGGAAAGTTGAAGAGAAGAGGGATCTCAGAGTGCAGGTACACAGTTTCATGAACGTGGCATCAGAAGGTGGACAGAGAGGTGAAGGTTTTTGGTACGCTGGTCTTCAGCAGTCAATGAATTGAATATAAAGTTGGGATGTTATGTCTCTGTTGTACATGACATTGGTAAGGACACACTTGAAGTTCCATTTGATCACCCTGCTATAGGAAAGATGCCATTAAGCTGTAAAGAGTGCGCAGAGGATTTGCCAGGACTCGAGGGCTTGAGCTGCAGGGAGAGATTTGGCAGACTATAGGACTTCATTCCTTGAAGTGCGGGAGGCTGAGGGGTGATCTTATAGAGGTGTATACAATCATGAGAGAATCTGAATGCGATCTTTTACCCTGGGTAGGTGAATCAAGAACCCAAGGACATAGATTTAAGGTGAGAGGGGAAAGATTGAATAGAAACGTGAGGGGCAACTTTTTCACTCAAAGGGTGGTGGGTATATGGAACAAGCTGTCAGAGGAGGTAGTTGAGGCAGGTACTGTAATAATATTTAAAATATTTTCCATTTAAAAGGTACTTGGAAAGGTATAAGGAGAGAAAAGATTTGGAGGGTTATAGGGCAAATAGGAAAAAAAAAGACATTAAGTGCTGGAGTAACTCAGCGGGTCAGGCAGTATCCCTGGAGAACATGGATAGGTGACATTACACGCAAATGACATTTGTTTAGGTGCGACATCTTGGTCGGCATGGACGAGTTGGGCCGAAGGGCCTATTTCCATGTTGATTGACGATGCTGGGTGTTTTTATTGGAACTGAAGGTCGGTTTCCATCCCTAGCCCTCTAACCACCCCTAGCCCTCTAACCTCCCCTAGCCCTCTCCCCACCCCTCGCCCTCTCCCCACCCCTCGCCCTAGTCCTCTCCCCGCCCCTCGCCCTCTCCCCGCCCCTAACCCCTCTCCCCCGCCCCTCGCCCTAGTCCTCTCCCCGCCCCTCCCCCTCTCCCCGCCCTCGCCCTCTCCTCCCCACATCTAGCCCTCTCCCCGCCCCTAGTCTCTCCCGCCCGCCCCCAGCCCCCAGCCCCCTACCCCCTGCCCCAGTCCTCTCCCCGCCCCTAATTCTCTCCTCTAGCCTCTCTCCCCGCCCCAGCCCCTCCCGCCCCAGTCCTCTCCCCTAATTCCCCTCGCCCTCGCCACAGCCCTTTCCTCGGCCCTACCCCTCTCCCCACCCCTCGCCGTCTCCCCGCCCTCACCCTCTCCCCACCCCTAGCCCTCTCCCCTAGTACCTTCACTTCCCAGTTCTGCCCCCTCCGTCTCTTGCCGTCCTGTACCATGCTTTTCTCCCCGTCCTCTCCCATCGCACTCTCCCCTGTCTCTCTTCATGCTGAACATGTGCTGTTCTCTCCCCCTCCAGTGAACAAGCAGCTGGCAGACAAGGAACGAGTGGCAGCGGCGTTGGAGAACGGCCACCTGCTGGAGGTGGTCAACCAGTGCCTGTCGGCGCGGCTCTGAACCCCATGCACGGCAATCAGGACAGGGGCGTGTGGGTGGGTCAGGGTGGGTGTGTGCATGTGGAGCAAGTGTGTATGTGAGTGTGTCCGTCGGGTGTGAGTGTGTGGAGCAAGTGTTCTTGTGTGGAGAGAGTGAGTGTGTGAATATGTGTGAGTGTGTGGGAGAGTGTGTGTGTAAGGAGTGTGTAGAGTAAGGGTGCATGTCAGATGCAGCTCAGTTTATTATAATCAGCAGGGGGGGGGACAATGCAATTCCTTGATCACGTGAAGCTCAGAGTGAAGAGTGTACATGGGAGTGATTGACACACCCATAAATGCAACGAGCAGTGCAAGGCAGCAGGGTGGTGCAAAGACTGCCTAGGGTGTGTGTGTGTGTAAGTGTGCACATGTTGAGCGTGTATGTGAGTGTGCATGTGTGTAGAGTGAGTGGGTATGGAGTGTGTGTGCATGCTTGTGTGTATATGCATCTGCTTGTCTGTCTAGAGGTCCCTAAGCTGAAAGAAGGTCCCACGGTTGTACATGATACTGGTCTCTGCTGGTCTGTTATGGTTTTTGCTGCTCTGCTGGTCTGAGCTGGTTTTTGGTGTCTGATGGAGTGTGCTGGTGTCTGCTGGTCGGTGCTGCTGTCTGCTGGTCTGTGCTGGTTTTTACTGCTCTGCTGGTCTATGCCGGTGGGACGTGAAAGGTTTCTGCAAGCCTCTGGCTAGGAAGAGGGAGATTGGTAAAAGTCCCTCCACTGCAACAACATGCGGTCCCCAGCTGAAACTGCCCATCATCAGTATTACAAATGTCTGATGTAAGACTGTGACCTCAGCCTTGCTCAAGGATGAGTGAACCAAACTGAATAAAAGCTTCAATGTGTTGGCTAATGCTACCGTATTTGCCATGGTTGAGTTGCGTTTTCCATCCAAGTCTGTACAGCTGTCACTTGTTCATTGTTTTATTCATTCAAGGGATGTGGGCGTCACAGGCTCAGCCAGCAATTAATTACCCACAAAGGACACAAAGTGTTGTAGTAACTCAGCGGGTCAGGCAGCATCTCCAGAGAACATGGATTGGTGATGTATTGGGTCGGGGAGCTTCTTATGGTGATGCAGCACAGTGACACAGCAGTAGAGTTGATGCCTTACAGCGCCAGAGACCCGCGTTCAATCCTGACTACGGGTATTGTCTACGGAGTTTGTGTTCTCCCCGTGACCCTGGGTGCTCCGGTTTCCCCCCACACTCTAAAGACGTGTAGATTTGTAGGTTAATTGGGCTCTGAAAATTGTCCTTAGTTTATAAGGAGCGGATGAGAAAGTGGGATAACATAGAACCAGTGTGAACAGTGGTTAATGATAAATTGACCCTATGTGTAGGATTGTGTTAGTGTACAGGGTGATTACTGGTGGGCATAAGGATACCTGTTGTATCACTAAAGTCTATAAGTACTGTGAGCAAATTTGGGCCCCATATCTGTGGAAGGATATGCTGACTGGAGAAGGTCCAGAGGAAGTTTACAAAAATGATTCCAGGAATTAGTGGGTTAGCACAGGATTAGCGTTTGACAGCACTGGGCCTCCACTCACTGGAGTTTAGAAAGTTGAGGGGGAACCTCATTGGAACTATTGAACCTCATTGAAAGAATAATGAAATGCATAGATAGAATGGATGTGTAAAGGATGTTTCCACTGGTGGAGGCTGAGGATGCTAAGTCAACGGATGTCAAGGGTTATTATTAATGTTTTTGTGTCATTCCTAACTGTCACTGTATGTCATGTTGTCACTTGTGGGCGGAGCACCAAGGCAAATTCTTCGTATGTGAATACTTGGCCAATAGACTTACTCAATGTTCAATGTTATGGGGAGAAGGCAAAAATGGGATTAGGAGGCAGAGATCAGCCCTGATTGACTGGCAGGATGGACTCGATGGGCTGAACAGCCTAATTCTACTCCTATAACTTGTGAATTCTAAAGTATGAAGAGCATTTGCCGGCTCTGGGCCTGTACTCGCTGAAGTTTGGAAGAATGAGGGGGATCTCATTGAAACAACGAATAATGAAAGGCCTGGATAGAATGGATGTGGAGAGGATGTTTCCACTCGGAAAGTCCAGGACTAGAGGGCACAGAAGAATAAAAGGCAGGAAAATGGGGTTGAGTAGGAAATCCATAATCTATTGGCGGAGCAGATTAATGGGCTGAATGGTCTAATTCTGCTCAAATGACATGAACCAGACGATCCCGATTGAGGTGGAGGAAAGCTGCCTTTTTGGTCCCCTGCAGACCCTGAGGCGTCGGTACACCCACAGCGCTGTCGGGGAGAGAGTTCCAGGATTGTTACCCAGGAATGAGTAGGTTAACCTATGATGAGCGTTTATCGACACTGGGCCTGTACTCGCCGGAGTTTAGAAGAATGAGGGGGGACCTCATTGAAACATGCAGAATAGCTTGGATACAGTGGATGTGGAGAGGATGTTTCCACTAGTGGGAGAGTCTAGGGATAGAGGTCATAGCCTCAGAATTAAAGGACGTTCCTTTAGGAAGGAGATGCGAAATTCCTTTCATCAGAGGCTGGTAAATTAGTGGAATTTGCCACAGAAGGCTGTTGAGGCCAAGTCAGTGGATATTTTTAAGGCAAATATAGATTGATTCTTGATTAGTACAGGTGTCAGATTATGGGGAGAAGGCAGGAGAATGAGGGAGAGATAGATCAACCATGATTGAATGGCGGAGTAGACTTAATGGTCCGAATGGCCCAATTCTACTCCTATTCCTTAGGACGGGGAAGGAACTTGTATTGTATTCAAATTTATTGTCATTGTCTCAATTTGAGACAACGAAATGAATTTCCCTTACAGGCAGTATCGTTAAAAACAAATCACAAGAAAAATAATAAAAATAAATGATAAATAAATAATAAAACATATTAAAAATAAAATTGAAATTGAATTAAAAATTTAAAAAAAAAGCACAAACACATAAAGTCCACAACATAACATAAATGGCACCCAGGTGAGGAAGGCACCATAGTCCAGCCAGCCTCCCCTCCGTGTTCATCCGTGGTCGGGGCCTTCCGAGCACCCGCAGTCGCCGCCCCGGGTGGCCCGATGTTCAGGCCCTCACGCCGGGCCGGTGGAACGCCGACGCCGAACCCCGACGGTGAGCAGCCTCCTCCTCAGCGGCCCGGACCTCCTGATCAGCCGCCTCCCGCTGCCGGAGTCTGCAGCTCCTGAGTCCGCTGGCCGAGCTGGGCAGAGTCGCAGGACCCCGCGTTGTAGTCAGCGCCGCCCGCGTTGGGAGCTCTGCAAACCGCAGCTCCATGATGTCGGTGCAGCAGGTCCAGCACTCCGGGCTCCAGACGGCGACCCCCGGTAAGGCATCGCCAGCCCCGCGATGTTTCAGCGCTGTCCCGCCGCTGCTGGAGCTCCGGTCGATCCCGGCAGGAAAGGCCGCGCCAATCCAGGCAGGTAGGCCGCTGTGGGGGGAGGGGCGAGGACGCGACTCGAATAATAGTCGCGTCCTCACCAGGAAGCGGCTGAAGTACGGTATCCCCCGCACCGTGCCCTCTTCCCCCACATAAAAACACCAAAAAACACAAAAAAAACACACTTTAACATAACTAAATAAACAAAAAAACAAAAAGATACCGGGCTGTAGGTGGAGGCTGCTGGCACCAGCGCCACTGGAAGTACAATACGGAAGAACGGTGATATATCTCTCGGTCAGGACGGCAACCTCGGGTAGTGGTTCCTTCCAGTTGGTGGAAGGGGTGGCTTTGGAGGTCCTGTCTCGGGAGTCTTGCTTAGTTGTTGAAGTGTATCCTCTAGATATACCAACTGCTGCTACCGTGCGTGGGTGGTGGAGGGAGTGAATGGGGTGCCTACCATGCAAAACCTAACGGTGACCCATCTTATGCAGTCAAAGCCCCTTTCCAAGGGTTCACCACTGACCAACAAATGAGCAGCTTCCAACAATGAACCTTATTTCCTTTGGCACAATGTACTGTAGATACAAAGAACTGCAGATGCTGATTTACAAAAAAAATACACATAGTGCTGGAGTAACACAGTGGGTCAGGCAGCGTCTCTTTAGAACATGGATAGATGTTGGGACCCTTCTTCAGACTCTTTAGTTCTTCAATCAGTACAATGGCACAAGGTTGATAATCTGACGGAATGGTGCCAGAATAACAATCTTACTCCCAATGTCAGCAAGACCAAGGAGTTGATTATGACTTCAGGAATCCAAGAACCTGTCTTCAACAACAGATGGCGGTGGAGAGAGTCAGCAGCTTCAGATTCCTGCGTGTGCCCATCTCTGAAGATCTGTCCTGGACCCAGAATATTGATGCAATCACAAAGAAAACTCATCAATGCCCACTTTCTCAGAAGATTGAGGGGATTCGGCATGACGATGAATATTCTATTGATCTTCTACAGGTGTACGGGAGAGAGGACGCTGTCTGGTTGCATCATAATCCCTCCATTCCCAGCCTATCCGTGTGCCCATCCAAATGTTCCCAAAGTGCCACTATTGTATCTGCCTCCACCACCAGTCCTGGCATCATGTTCCCAGCACTCGCCACCCTCCATATAAAGAAAACTTGCCCTGCAAATATCCAATGTCTTGCCTTATACTTTTGCAGTTTAAAAATTATTTTTAATGTCCTGCAGAATTGCATGTGTAATATGGTTTTTGTGTGTTTGGCCGAGTCTGAGTTTCAGAGTGTAATACTGAGGCTCTGTTAGGCGCTGGTCAGGCCGCATTTGGAGTACTGTGAGCACATTTGGGCCCCATATCTGAGGAAGGATGTGCTGACTGGAGAGGGTCCGGAGAAGGTTTACAAGAATGATTCGAGGAATGAGTGGGTTAGCATATGATGAGTGTTTGGCAGCACTGCGCCTCTTCTCGCTGTTGTTTAGAAGGTTGAGGGAGGACTTCGTCGAAACTTACAGAATAATGAAAGGCATAGATAGAGTGGATGTGGAAAGGATGTTTCCACCGGTGGGAGAGTCTAGGTCCAGAGCTCATGGCCTCAGTATTAAAGGATGTTCTTTTAGAAAGGAAGTGAGGAGGAACAGCTTTATTCAGAGGATATTTCATCTGTGGAACTCATTGCCACAGAAGGTTGTGGGGGCCAAGTCAATTAATATTTTTAAGGCAGAGATAGATAAATTCTTGATTAGAACGGGCGTCAAGGATTGTGGGGAGAAGGCAGGAAAAATGATTAGGAGGCAGAGGTCAGCCATGATTGAATGGCGAAGTAGACTTGATGGGCCGAATGGCCGAATGGCCTAATTCTACCTCTATAAATTGTGAGTCTATGCCTGTGATTCTGCTGCAAGATTTTCACTGTGCCTGTACCTCACTGTATGTGCCTCTAGCAATAACCTTGATGAGTTGATTAACTTCATTTCCCTGCATTAAATGTTAGGTAGTGGCTGCTTGAAGGGCAGGTTACATTTGCCCAGAGATAGCCCTCCACCTCAGTTCCAGAACACTATGTACTTTGCACCAAGGCTGCACCATGCACTTTAGCCTGCCTTATCAAGCTCTGCTTTACTAGAATACTGATAGCTTGTTGAATATTACAATGTTGTATTTTATCCAATGTGTCTGTAAAAACTTCAACTGCAGAGCAATTTCTTCAGCCAGAGGGTGGTGAATCTGTAGAATTCATTGTCATAGACAACTGTGGAGGCTAAGACATTGGGTATTTTTAAAGCGGATGTTGATTAAGGTTGTTGATTAGGAAGGGCGACAAAGGTTACGGGAGAATGGGGTTGAGAGGGAAAAGTAGACCAGCTGGTGGAGGAGACTTGATGGACTGAATGGCCTAATCCTGCTCCTATCTCTTATGGTAAGAGTCATGTGCTGAATTGTCATAAGTACTGGCAACAGAAAAATGAAAATCTCACTACAGCTTCACAGGTCTATTAATGAGGTAACACATATAAATATGCAATAAACAATAAATTAATAATCAGTAATACTAGTTAACCAGATCATAATATTGCAAAACTAAAGATCGTGGTGCAACCAAAACAAGTCCATAGAAGATCGCAGTTGCTGAGGTCAGTGTTGTGTGGCGTTCAAGAGCCTGGCGGTTGGGAAGAAGCTGTTTTTGAACCTAGAGGTCACTGTTTTCAGGCTCCTGTGCTTTCTTCCTGATGATAGCAGTGAGAAGAGAGCGTGGCCAGGGTTGTGTGGGCCGGATCATATTCATTGCCTTTTTGAGTCAGCGTCTCGTGTAGATTTCTTTGATGGTGGGGTGGTCAGTGCCTGTGATGAATCGGGTAGTGTCCACCACTCTCTGTAATCTCCTTCGTTTCTGGGCGTTTGAGTTACCGATGCAGGCCATGATGCATCCAGTCAATATGCTCTCCAACCCACTCCTGTAGAAGTTGGAAGAATATCGATATGTAACCTTGGTTTATGCCTTAAGGCATACCTGAAGGTGAGAGGAGCAAAATCTAAAGGAGATGTACGGGTAATAGTTTTTTTTACACACAGAGAGTGTTGAATGCCTAGAACGTGCTGCCAGGGTTGTGGTGGAGGCAGAGTCGATGGTGGTGTATAAAATACATTAGGATGGGCACATGGATGTACAGAGAATGGAATGATATCGTTTATGTGCTGGTTATGTGCAAGCATGTGCTGGTTCTGGTAACATGTTCGGCACAGACATTGCGGGCCGCAGAGGCCTGTTCTTATGCTGAACTGTTCTATGTACCTCGCTATCACCAATTTTCCCTGTAATTTGGGAATTTCCTGATTTTCCCCGTGGATGAGCTGGAAGAACGGAACACCGTAGATCTTTGCCAACACAAACAAACTTTACCCCCTTGCATTTCCGCATGCATGAAGCAACCTGTGGACAGAAAATGGTGTGTCTACTCTTACACAACCGGCTGGTTGGAAAACAAACGTTGGCAAACACACAGATCAAGGACCTGTGTCACTCTGGCCACTCTATCTTCTCCCCCCTCCCATCAGGCACCTCGGCACACCTGACAATAATAACAAATTAAAACCAAATCCAAAGGGACAGCCCGGAAACGATGGGCCAAATAGCCTTCAGCGCTGCAACTTTATTGCAGGTTTAATACTTTGTTGAAAGAACGACACGTTTAGCTTCATCTCGTGTATTCTCTCCTAAGATAGACACAAAATGCTGGAATAACTCAGCGGGTCAGGCTGCATCTCTGGATAGAAGGAATGGGTGATGTTCCAGGTCCCTTCTTCAGACATTGATCCGAAACTACTAACCAAGAACCTATCTTAACATGAGATAGGGTGTAGAAACAAAGAACTGTAGATGCCGGTTTATACGACAGAGAGACACAACGTGTTGGAGTAACTCATCGGGTTAGGCAGAAAAAGGGCGGGTGATGTTTCACATTGGGAATGACCCAACCTGAAACGTCATCCATTTGACCCTCTAAACCCTTCCTATCCATAGATCTTGTCCAAATTGTATCGGCTTCTATTGCTTCGTCTGGCAGTTCACCTCAGATACAGACTGCCCTCTGAATGAAAAAGAATGAGGTTCCACTTAAACCTCTCCCCTCTCACCTTAAGCCTGTGTCCACTAGTTGTAGACTCCTCCGCCATGGGGGAAAAATATGTGAGCGTTCACTTTATGCTCATGATCTTGTACACCTTGGTAAGGTCACCCCTCAGCCTCCTACAAGAAAAAAAGGACAGTGTTCTCCCCTAGACTCCATCAATCTGAAGAAGGGTCCTGGCCCGATTGGAAGTCTCCTGTCCAATCCCCTTCACAGATGCTGCCTGGCCCGCTGAGTTCCTCCAGCACTCGTTTGTAGCCTCGTTGTCATCTTCACCTCAGCCGACAATGAACCATTGTACATTTCCTTGAACATCGTCTCCTTTGATTTGTCCTTTTCACATCTTACATGCTCTTTGTACCCTTCCTTATCTCTAGTTTCCCTATCTTCTGACTCTCAGTCTGAAGAAGGGTTTCGACCCAAAATGTCACCCATTGCTTCTCACCAGAGATGCTGCCTGATCCCGCTGAGTTACTCCAGCACTTTTGTGTTTATTTTTGGTATAACACAAGGCATCTGCAGTTCTTTGTTTTTACATTAAGGGTGGGTGGGATATGGGCCAAATGCAGGCCAATGGGACTAGCCCAGAATGCCAACTTGGTTGACATGACTGGTGGCACAGTGGCGCAGCGGTAGAGTCGCTGCCTTACAGCCGCAAAGACTCAGGTTCAATCCTGATAACGGGTGCTGACTGTACTGAGTTTGTATGTTCTCCCTGTGACCGCGTGGGCTTTCTCCGGGTGCTCCGGTTTCCTCTCACACGTGCAGGTTTGTAGCTTAATTGGCTTCGGCAAAATTGTAAGTTGTCCCTAGTGCTCGTGTACGGGGTGATCGCTGAACGGCACGGACTCGGTGGGCCGAAGGGCCTGTTTCAACGCTGTATCTCCAAAGTCAAAGACTAGAAGGGCCGAAGGGCCTCTTTTCGCGCTGTACAACTCTCGAGTCTCTGCATGCAGCGACTGCATAGTCACCAAACGACGGGGCAATAATGGAGACTTCACAATTAGCTTCAAACTTTAATTCTCATTTTCCAATCACCAGTCGATGACGGTGCCGATCAAAGATCATGCTGACCGCGGCTCCGGCCAGGGGGTGGGGAGGTGAATGGGGTTAGGGCCGGCTGCGGGGCGGCTCTAGATGGGACAATGCAGGCTCGGTCCGCCCCCGCCGCCGCAAATAAAGCCGTTGCCCGGGGCCATCCCGCCGCATTCACTCGGGAGCTGGGTTGTCCGGGCTGAGCTGAGCAAACATGGGTTGGGGGCTCGCAGCCACCGCTCTACTCGCCGCCCTGGCGCTGGCGACAGCCGCAGGTCAGGAGTGCGGGATAAGGGGGAGGGGGGAGAAAGAGTGGGGTGGAAGAGAGAGAGTGGGAGGGAGAGAGAGTTGAGGGAGAGGGGTGGAGGGAGAGGGGTGGAGGGAGAGAGTGGAGTGAGAGTGGAGTGAGAGTGGAGGGAGAGAGTGGGAGAGGAGAGAGGGAGAGAGGGGAGAGAGAGAGGAGAGAGAGAGAGAGTGGAGTGAGAGAGAGTGGAGTGAGAGAGAGTGGAGTGGAGGAGGGGTGGAGAGAGTTGGGGGGGGTGGAGGCAGAGAGAGGGGGGGAGAGAGTGTGTGGGGGGGAGAGAGTGGGGGGGGGGGAGAGTGGGGGGGGGAGAGAGAGAGTGGGGGGAGAGAGAGTGTGGGGGAGGGGGAGAGGGAGGGAGGTGGGGAACAGAGCGGGAATGGGATGGGAGGTGTTTAGATGTGGGAAGGAGAAGAGCCAGAAGCCGGTGCAGATCGATCACCGGGCAAGGTGCAGGGAGGTCGGGAATGTGTTGGACGGGGCCGAGTCCACCTGTGTGTGTGTCGCGGGGTGAAGTCCACTCCTGGGCTGGGAATAGCTTCCCCGCTCCACTCCCTCCCGCGGAGATGACAGAAACTTGCCCTCTGACACCACTCTGCACCACATGTTACTTCCAACAAAAGCCTTCTTTCACAGTACAGAACAATGGCACTTCGTATTCTGTTTGTGCAGCTCACAATCCAACGGTGCAAACATTTAATTCTCCAATTTCAAGGAACACCCTCATTGCCCTGCTCATCGCCCAACCCAGGCACACACACCTCTCCCACTATCCCACTCACCTTGCTTCCTTTTCCCCTTCCATACGCTCGTCTCCCATCCCCGAGTCCCAATTTCCCTTTTAACTCAGTCTCATTCACCTCCTCCCACGTTCCCTTCATCCCATTTCCGTCCCTCCAGCTTTGCATTTCACTCCTCTTCCGCGTGGAAACAGGCCCTTGTTCGGCCCACCGAGTGCACGCCGACCATCGATCACCCATTCACACTAGTTGAGAATCAGAATCACACTTTATTCACCAAGTATGTTTTGCAACATACTGTCGCGTTATGCTTGTAATAAGGCTCGTACCACGACGTAAACAGAGTATACCTTTAATCTGTACAATAACAGCAGCACTTGCAACAGCCTCGTGTAAGCCCAGGCCTCTCTCTTCCCTTGCCGACACCCTGCTTTTCCAGACACAACCGGTTACTGGAGCCTGGCTTCTGGCAGGGTCCTAGTGCCCCTCTGCTCAGCCTTACACTATTAAAGCATAATACCACATCTCCCTTTCTTTGAGAACAAAGGGTGGACTACCTTTGTCTCTGCAGGTCTTAAGGGGTTTATTCTGCCCTTTTGCTGGAAGACCTGTCCCTGATCTAAGCATGCAAAATAGAAATAAAATAACTTACACGTTACCATACTGTGAACTATTCTTTCAGGTTTCAGGTAAATGTAACAGGTTTACAGAACATTTTCACATCACATTCCACTCTCTCTTTTTCTTTATTGTAGAAAACAGATCAATAAATCACAAATCAAGTCTCTTCGGCTTTCTAACCTCTCGCCCACACCTAGTCCGCACAGTCTCTGTGGTGGGGCCCTCTCCGCTGGGTGATGCTGTCACTGGTGGAGCTGGGTCTGGTGGAGCTGGCTCTGGTGGAGCTGGCTCTTCTCCCACCGGTGGCTCATCCGCGTCGACTACCTCACTGTTGGTCTGCAGCGGCACCAAGTGCTGCCGGTTCCTCCTCAGTGTGCCCTGAGGCACCTGGACGATATAAGAGCGAGGTGCATTGTGTGTAGATAGCACTTTGCCCTGGACTCGTGCATCGGTGATCCACACATCCTCCCCAGGTATTAGTGGCTCCAGATTTCTCGCTCCGTGCCTCTTGTCAAAGGATCTTGCGTCGTTCCACCTCTCTCTCCCTTTCTTTGGCCCCCAGCGCGTTGTAGTCAGGCAAAACTGGATTCAGCAGGGTTGGAAGGGCAGGAACTGTAGTGCGTAGGCGGCGCCCCATCAACAGCTCGGCCGGGCTATAGCCGTTCTGTAGAGGGGTTGCTCTGTAGGCCAGCAATGCAAGATATGGGTCTGACGCCTTTGTTAGCAAGTTTTTCACGGTTTGTACAGCGCGTTCCGCCTCCCCATTGCTCTGAGGAAACCTGGGGCTGCTCGTGATGTGCATAAAGCCATACTCTGCTGCAAAGGATTTAAAGTGGCTACCTGAGAATTGGGGCCCATTGTCACTTTTAAGAAATTCACAAATTCCATGACGAGCAAATATGGATTTCAGGTGCACCACCACATCTGTGGACCTTGTGGGTGATAGCAGCGCAACTTCCACATATCTTGAGAAATAATCTACGACTAATAGATAAGTCTTGTTTTTCAGCGTGAATAGGTCAGCTCCCAAGGTTTGCCAAGGCCCGTCTGGCATCTCCGTTGGCATCAGCGGCTCTTTGACGTTCCTTCGCTCTTGGATGCAGGTTCTACATTTCAGCACCATGTCATTCAGCTGGCTGCTGAGTCCTGGCCACCATACCGTCTGTTTGGCCCGGCCCCTGCACTGTGTCACCCCCAGGTGTCCTTCGTGTAGTCTCTGCAGCACATCACCTTGTAAGGCTGATGGGATGACGAGCCTCGTGCCCCGCAGCAGCAGCCCATCGTGCACAGTCAGCACTGCTCTATCAGCCCAGTAATGTCTCAGCACTCCCTGCAGTTGGCTTTTGTCGGGCCAGCCGTCTGTGCAGTACTCCATCAGTGCAGAGCATGTGCTGTCTGCCTGTAGGTGCTCCCGTAGGCTGCTCAGATAATCTCCACTGACAGGAATGTTGCTGATGACAGAGTCTACATAGATGTTGGTGTCCTCTGATCCCAAGGTGATGCCGTCAACCCTGCACACAAGCTGAAGCCTTTCTATGGCAGGTCTTCCCAACAGTGCAGTGTGGAGGTCTTTGACTACATAAATGTCCTCTATGGCTGTTTTATTGCCTCTGCGCAGTGTTTCTCTGGCTACGCCCAGGACAGAGAGTGCATTGCCCCCTGGCCCAAACAATGGGCGTGTCGACACTGCCAGGCGCTTCACATCATGCCCCCCTGTAATGTCATGGTACACCTCTGCTGGCATGGCGGTCACATCAGCACCAGTATCTATTTTAAAGCACACTTTTTGTTGTCTCACTTGTAGCTGCACCGTCCATGGGTCTTTTCCAGCATCCACGGATCCCAGGAAAAAGCTCTCTTCTTCCTCTGTAGTGACAGCATTGAGAGATTTTGCACTGTTTCTGCACACTTTGCCATAATGTCCCTTTTTGCCACAGTTGTGACACGCAGCATCTTTAGCAGGGCATTCCAATTTTCCATGCGAGGGCATTTTTCCACATCTATAGCAGGCCTTTGAACCTGGCTGTGGCTGTGTATTAAATTTATTTTTGCCTGGTGTTTGTGCTTGTGGCTGAGGCTTTGAGGGAAATTTGGGTTTTCTGTAGCTTTTAGCATGCACAGCATCAACATTTGAGCACTTGCTAGCACCGCTATTTTCTCCTCTTAAGTCAGACCGCTGTCGTCTAACTTCTTCAGACTGCCTTGTCTTTGTTATAGCAGTTTCAAGGGTTAGGTCTCTGTCTAGCTGTAGCTTTTCGGACAATGAGACGTTTCTCAGCCCAACCACTAACCTGTCGCGGATCAGCTCGTTCTGTAACTGTCCATAGTTGCAGTGTTCGGCTAATCCGTATAGAGCAGTGATGAAGGAATCCACCGTTTCTCCTGGCAGTTGCACACGCTGATTGAACTTGGCTCTTTCATAGATAACATTCTTTTTAGGCACAAAAAATGCATCAAAGCCTGCCTTGACATCCGTGTACACCCTCCTCTCATCTGCAGTTAGCGTTAGCCCCTTTAGCACATCTTCTGCTTCATCGCCCATGCAATACACTAGCGTGTTCACCTGGTTTTCTGCCGACGTCGCGTTTAAATTGCTTGCAAGCCTGAAGCGGTCGAATCTCCTGATCCAACGCTCCCATTCTTGAGGCTTGGTAAAATCGAATGGCTCTGGAGGTTGTATTGTGAACGTAGCAGTTGGTGTAGGTTGCTCCATATCTGCCAGCTCGTCTCCTATTTCCCGCCAAAACGATACACCTTCCTCTTCTTCTTTAATTATTTTCTTGCTTACAAGTCTCCCAGTTCTGGCACCATGTCGAGTTATGCTTGTAATAAGGCTCGTACCACGACGTAAACAGAGTATACCTTTAATCTGTACAATAACAGCAGCACTTGCAACAGCCTCGTGTAAGCCCAGGCCTCTCTCTTCCCTTGCCGACACCCTGCTTTTCCAGACACAACCGGTTACTGGAGCCTGGCTTCTGGCAGGGTCCTAGTGCCCCTCTGCTCAGCCTTACACTATTAAAGCATAATACCACACATACGAGAAATTTCATTGGCCAGGTCAGTCATACCATTAAAAGCAACAGATCACTCAAAAACACAATTTAACATGAACATCCAGCACAGTGACTCCCGACACATTCCTCACTATGATGGAAGGCGAAAAAACGTTCATGCCCTTCCTTTTGTTCCTCCGTTGACGGGACGATCTTGACTCCCATAGCCGGCGGCGTTCGGGCCCTCCGCGTCGAGGCGATCAGCTCTTGCATCGGGGGGGGGAATGTCAGCTCCTCCGCGCCGGGCGATCGAACCTCGCGTCTAGCCTGGTCGAGCCTTCCGCGGCGTTTGAGCTCCCGACTAGCCTCTCCCGAGACTGCGAGCCCTTGATGGTAACACGGTGGTCGCGGTGGGAACGATCCCAGGCAAGGGATCCGCTCCGATGTTAAGTCCACGCCCCACGGTGGGGCTCACCACAGTCCGAGAAGGCCTCCAGCATAAGTGATGGTAGGCTGCAGAGCACGGAGAATGTGATCCGAAAATTGATCACATCTCCGGGAAGGTAAGATCCTGAAAACAAGTTTCCCCCGATCCCCTCCCCCCTCCCCCCACATAAAACACACTGAAGAACATTAAACAAAATTTGAAAGCACTAAAAAATAACAAAAAGGAAGAAAGAACGAACAGCCTGCCGGCAGGGCTGCCATCTCCCCGGCGCCCCTTGTTCCATGTTATCCCACTTTCACATCCACACCCTACACACTCGGGGAATCTTAAATAGGCCAATTCATCTACAAACCCGTACATCTTTGGAATGTGGGAAGAAACGAGAGCGTCCGGAGAAAACCCACGCGGTCACAGGGAGAACGTGCAAACTCCTCACGGACAGCACCAGTAGTCAGGACTGAACCCAGGTCTCTGGCGCCATGAGGCAGCAACTCTACCCGCTGCCATTGTGCCGCCCGCCTTCTGAAGTCATTCACTGACAGAACAACATGTCTTCGCGGGACTGGTTTTGTGTGTATGGAGGGCGCAGCTGTGGGTTGTTATTGACCCATTATTGTCACGTGTACCACGCACAGTGTAAACCTTTCTATGCTATCCAGTCAAATCACATGAGTACAATCTAGCCATATACAAGTACAATAGGCAGTGAAAGAGAAAAAATCCAGATTGCAGAATATAATACTTGGTACCAGAGGGCTAGTATGGACATTGTGGGCCGAATGGAATGTTGGGCTGGCAGCTCAGTCACTGAGGCCTGGCAGCTCAGTAACTCAGGCCTGGCGGACTGGCAGCTCAGTAACTCAGGCCTGGCGGGCTGGCAGCTCAGTAACTCAGGCCTGGCGGGCTGGCAGCTCAGTAACTCAGGCCTGGCGGGCTGGCAGCTCAGTAACTAAGGCCTGGCGTGCTGGCAGCTCAGTAACTCAGGCCTGGCGGGCTGGCAGCTCAGAAACTGCCTGAAATTCTTTCCCGAAAACAGGTGAGAGACTGTGAGAGAGAAGGGGAGAGGGTGGACCATCTCATCTGGACATTTTCATCTTTTTTTAGATCACAGCAATGAAGGAGGAAAGTCTATCCTTGCGTGAATCTCTGGACCGATAGTATGGGTGTTGTGGGCTGAAGGGACTGGTTTCCAGAGGGCTAGCATGGACATTGTGGACTGAATGGATTCTTGGACTTACAGTTCAGTGAGCCATGGCTGGTGGGCTGGCAGTTCAGTCACTTACAGCTGGTGGGCTGGCAGTTCACTTACTCATCGCTGGAGGGGTGACAGTCCAGTCACTCATGGCTGGTGTGGTGGCAGTTCACTCAGTCACTCCTCCTCCCTCACCCCCCCCCCCCCCCCCCCCCCCCCCCCCGCAGTCCCACCCTTGCCATTCCCCTCCCCCTCCCCCCACGCATTCAGTCCATCTCCCCTCAACCTCTCCCCATCCACTCCTAGTGGCTCTCCGATAACGTAGCCATTCCTGCCTATTAGGTACCCATTGTGATGAAGAACACGCAGGTATGGCAAGTGTAAAAAGGATTTATTAAAGTTTAAAATGTGAATGACTTAAAATATCATTCTTAAAATGTGAATGACTATAAAATTTTAAATGTTAAAGATGATTTACTAAGTTCAGTTCTTTCTTGTTTTGTCTCTTGTTGTGTTCTGCTGCTCACTGCCTTTTGATGTCTCTTTGCTGTTCATAAAAATAGAGGCAATTTTAATACAGAGATTGAGCGCTCAAATTTTAACAAAGAAAATCTGAGAATTTACCTCAAAAGTCATCATTCAGTGCAGGCAGCAATGTCACAGCACTTCAAGCAGAGTGCAGGCAGCAAATCCAATGTCACAGCACTTCAAGCAGAGTACAGGCAGCAATTCCAATGTCATGGCAACTTCAAGCAGAGTGCTGGCAGCAAATCCAATGTCACAGCACTTCAAGCAATGTGCATGCAGCAAATCCAATGTCACAGCACTTCAAGCAGAGTGCATGCAGCAAATCCAATCTCACAGCACTTCAAGGGGGTGGAAGTTGCAACATTCACGTGGACCGCCCTGTTTCGACGAATGCAATCAACCTGGCATGCACAATCAAGTAGAATTAAATAGAAGAAGTTGTTCTACAACTTTAGGTTGTGCACACCATACGCAAGAAGAAGAAGCACTTCAAGCAGAGTGCAGGCAACAAATCCAATCTCACAGCACTTCAAGCAGAGCAGCAAATCCAATCTCACAGCACTTCTAGCAGAGTGCAGGTAGCAAATCCGATCTCACAGCACTTCAAGCAGAGTACAAGCAGCAAATCCAATCTCACAGCACTTCAAGCAGAGAGCAGGCAGCAAATCCAATCTCACAGCACTTCAAGCAGAGTGCAAGCAGCAAATCTAATCTCACCGCACATCCAGCTGAGTTCAGGCAGCAAACCCAATCTCACAGCACTGCTAGCGGAGTGCAGGCCAGCAAATCCAATTTCCCAGCATTTCAAGCAGAGTGCAGGCCACACACACACACACACACACACACATTCACACACACACACCCTCCACCTCACGCACACTTGCACACACACACACACACACACACGTACATTCACACACAAACACTAACACACACACACACACACACAACACACACACACACACACACACACACACATTCGCACACATATCCACACACACATTCACACACACACACATTCACTCACGCATACACTCACGCATACACTCACGCATACACTCACACACATGAGTACACTCACACACACCCACACTTACACTCACACACACATCTGCTCACACACACACACACACACACTCACATATACACACACACACACACATATATACACACGCACATTCACGCACACACACTCACATATACACACACACTCACACAAACATACACTCAGATACACACACACTCACTCACACACATACACACTCACAAAAAGCGGTAGTGGGGTCATGGGTAATCTTCAGCACCATTTCTGTAACCGGCTTCCGTCTCTGCTTTAGTATCTTTGCTTTGGTCATGGTTTCTTCATGCACAAATCATTTTTTTCTCAGCAGCAGGTGATCATTTTGATATTCTTGCCTAGTCCTCCTTTTTAACTTTGAACCTACAAAATATTGTCATTTGGAAGCTCAAACCATCCTCCATCTTTGCAGACTCACAGTTCAGTTGATTCCCAGCTCAGAATGAGAGTCATGGCCTCTCCCTCGCCATCTTGCAGAGAGACTGAGTCACGTCCAGGCATCCGGGGTTTTATAGTCCTTGCTTGTCAATCACCGCGATGAATGTAACGCCATTTCCCCACCCCTCCCGGAAGGGGCGTTACTTTCATCGCGGTGATTGACAGGCAAGAGGATTTCAAGGTTTTTTTTAAACACTCATAACTTTTATTTTTCATCTATGGGAAAAATCCTCGGGGCCTGATCAGCGGAGGAGGACTGTGAGTAAGATCGCCAAAAATCATAGCAATATATGGTAGCGTCTTTTCTAAAATCAATATAGAGCGCAGACAGGAAGTGGTCACGATGAGACTTTTAAGTATATAGATGATTGGCTGCTTCTTTGCTGATAACTGCTGGGAGTATTTGAGCTCCTGACTGCCCCCTAGTGGAGAGGGGATGCAGGGACACCTGCAACTCATCCTGCCAACAGTGGCGGAAAGAAGTGTATCTGGAGGACATTCCATTCCTTTGCAAGAAGAAATCTGATAGCACAGTTTTTAAATATGGAAGCTCACGTTTCTTTTTTAAATAGTAAATTGAGAAAAAGATTTCCACACGTTAATGAATGAGTAATTAGAGAACATGGGTTTAAAGTTAACATCAAAGGAGCGTGCATAGGGAGTGTTAGTTGACCGTCTTTGTACAGTATTATTTTCAAGGTCACGTTAGCCCCAGGAGAGTTGCTGCTCTCAGTGCCACTGGAATGTTGGGGAGGGAATGGGAGGGGATCTCGGCTGTGGAGCAGAGCCCCCCCCCACCCCCCCTCCCACCCTGGAGTGCGGAGTGCATTTGACATTTGCATGTGGACATGCGCTTCAGAGGGAGCGCTGGGGAGTGGAGAGGGACATACAATAGGAACATCCGAGAATGAATTGGACAGATATTTTAAGGAAGTTTTGCAACGGTGAGAGAAGGAGCTGGAGTATTTGTGGGATTGAATTGCAACACAATCAGATAGGGTGGTGAATAATGCACTTGGCGTACTTGAGTGCAAGGATTGGGTGCATGGAACGAGCTGCCGGAGGAGGTAATTGAGGCAGGGGCCATTGCAACGTTTGAGAAGCGTTTAGACAGGGTTCTTGGATAGGATAGGTTTAGAGGGACATGGGCCAAATGCATGCAGGTGGGACTATTGTAGATGGGGCATGTTGGTTGGTGTGGGCTAATTTCCGCACTGTAAGACTATAATGTTACAGAAATTGACATTTTGCGAACTTCCTGTAAGAGAGATGAGGACAGACTATTTCTACACATCACATTCCCCCATCCACACTGGAGAGTTACAACATGACTTACTGCAATACTTCTGTACGTACTGAGCCAGCAGGAAGCATTCCTCATCATTGGAGCACAGTGTGCTGCAGCGTTCTAAACCACATAAGAGATTAATATACAAACTTAAAGCACACGGCATTGGGGGTTCAGTAATGATGTGGATAGAGAACTGGCTGGCAAACAGGAAGCAAAGAGTGGGAGTAAACGGGTCCTTTTCACAATGGCGGGCAGTGACTAGTGGGGTACCGCAAGGCTCAGTGCTGGGACCCCAGCTATTTACAATATATATTAATGATCTGGATGAGGGAATTTAAGGCAATATCTCCTAGTTTGCGGATGACACTAAGCTGGGGGGGAAGTGTTAGCTGTGAGGAGGATGCTAGGAGACTGCAAGGTGACTTGGATAGGCTGGGTGAGTGGGAAAATGTTTGGCAGATGCAGTATAATGTGGATAAATGTGAGGTTATCCATTTTGGTGGCAAAAACAGGAAAGCAGACTGTTATCTAAATTGTGGCCGATTAGGAAAAGGGGAGATGCAGCGAGACCTGGGTGTCATGGTACACCAGTCATTGAAAGTAGGCATGCAGGTGCAGCAGGCAGTGAAGAAAGCGAATGGTATGTTAGCTTTCATAGCAAAAGGATTTGAGTATAGAAGAAGGGAGGTTCTACTGCAGTTTGTACAGGGTCTTGCTGAGACCACACCTGTAGTATTTCGTACAGTTTTGGTCTCCAAATCTGAGGAAGGACATTATTGCCATAGAGGCAGTGCAGAGAAGGTTCACCAGACTGATTTCTGTGATGTCAGGACTGTCTTATGAAGAAAGACTGGATAGACTTGGTTTATACTCTAGCATTTAGGAGATTGAGATGGGATCTTATAGAAACTTACAAAATTCTTAAGGGGTTGGACAGGCTAGATGCAGGAAGATTGTTCCCGATGTTGGGGAAGTCCAGAACAAGGGGTCACAGCTTAAGGATAAGGGGGAAATGCTTTAAAACCGAGATGAGAAAAACTTTTTTCACACAGAGAGTGGTGAATCTCTGGAACTCTCTGCCACGGAGGGTAGTTGAGGCCAGTTCATTGGCTATATTTAAGAGGGAGTTAGATGTGGCCCTTGTGGCTAGGGGGACCAGAGTGTATGGAAAGAAGGCAGGTACGGGATACTGAGTTGGATGATCAACCATGATCATATTGAATGGCGGTGCAGGTTCGAAGGGCTGAATGGCCTACTCCTGCACCTAATTTCTATGTTTCTATATTTCTAGAAGGTTTTGCAATAGTTACACAAGAAGCAGAAGCTCGGTTTTAGTTACAGAGAGCACACTGACTGGTGGCATCACAGCCTGGTTCAGCAACTGAAACGGCCTGGAATGAAGATCAGAGAGTGGTAGACGCTGCCTGGTCCATCACGGGGATCTACAGGAGGCGCTGGCTCAAAGGGCAGCCAGCATCAACAGAGACCCACGGCACTCTCGCCACATTTTACAGCTACTATCGGGAAGAAGGTATCTGAGCCTAAGAACCTCCAGGTTCAGGAACAGCTTCATCCCAGCAATCCTCAGGTTCTTGAACCTGATGTTTGCTGATCTACACAACACTAATGGACTTTGGTTTTTGCACCGTCATAGTTTGGTTTAAATAGATTAGCTTATTATTTAAATTTAGGCTGTGCTGTCTGGTCCTAGATTCTCCCACTACTGGAAACATCCTGTCCATGACTACTCTATCTAAGCTGGATATTGCCCCCTCATCCTTCTAAACTCTATCTACAAACTTACTAACCAGATTCAGAGATAGTTTCTTCCCATTCTTATCTGACAAGTGAACCATTCTATCAACAACTAGAGAGCTGTCCTAAACTACCGTCTGCCACATTGGACAGCCTTGGATTATCTTTAATCAGACTTTATCTAGCAGTAAATGTTATTCCATTTATCCTGTATCTGTACACTGTGGACGGCTTGAGTGTAATCATGTATAGTCTTTCCACTGACTGGATAGCACACTACAATAAAGCTTTTCACTTTACCTCGGTACAGGTGGCAATAATAAACGAACCACCTCGTCTACATTTACGTCCAAGACATGTATATATAGATAAGTAACCATCTGAAACCTTGCAGCTGCAGGTGGTGGCCGTCCGATTGTGGTCACCAGCTACGGGCCACTGGAGGGGAAGCGTGTGTCGGTGAGAGGGACGGACACGCCTGTCTACAGCTACCTGGGGATCCCTTTCGCCAAGCCCCCCGTCGGCCCCCTGCGGTTCTCGAGGCCGGAGCTGCCCGAGGGGTGGACCGGGACCAGGAAAGCCACGGCCTTGGCCCCAGGGTGAGTGCCGCACCTTTACCCCGCTCTCGCCTGGCGCCGAGTGGCCACCCGATCACCGACCGCTGGTAACTGCTCCTCCCCCTGGTCACCGGCTCTCTCACGGGGATGAGGGTTCTCCAGGCGACTGGCAGGGTGGATGTAGGAATTAAATGTACACAGAACAGCACAGCAACAGGCCCTTCGGCCCACAATGTCCGTGCTGAATACGACACCAAATTGCACCAACCTCCTCTGTCTGCACGTGATCTACATCCCTCCATTCCCTGCACATCCATGTGCCTGTCTAAAGGCTGGTCTGTAGAGGGTCCAATCTGAAGAAGGACTGCATTAGTAAAGCAGCCAACATAATCGAGCACCACACACACACCCCAGTCACTCCCTCTTCTCCCCTCTCCCATCGAGCAGAAGGTACAGAAGCTTGAAAGCACACATCATCAGATTCAGTCACAGTCTGTTCCCTGCTGTTATCAGGCTACTGAATACTCCTCCCATAAGCTAGCATGTAGCCGTGAATTTCCAACCGATCTCATTGTGAACTTTAAACAAAAATGTAATCTGCACTTTCTCTGTAACTGTTATGCTATAAAACCTCAACACTGTATAGGGAGGTTTCACGGCTGTCGGGTCACGACCCATGACCCGTACTGTTGCTACGTTACTCCAAATGGATTACACGCGATGAACTGCAGGTAGGCACTTACCATTGCTTCCAGCGTAGCGGGCCCGTTAAAACCCGCTGAAATTCTGCGATGTAAATAATTATGGAAATTCAGAATTCCAAAAGTGAGGAGAAATTACGGCAGATAGAAGCGAGAGCTGAAGGGACAACAACAGACAGAGTGCTTAGCGAACATTGGCCGTTTGCTCACTGCATTTCATCAACTAAGGTGTTTTTTCGTGATTCCTTTGGCATCTAAAAAGTTTCAGAAATTATAAATCTGGCTGTAATTTTTTTAAATCGCCCATGGTTCCCGTGGGTTTTTACATACAAAATGAAAATGCATCTGAAGAAAAATTTACAGCCAGATTTATCACCTGAGAATTTTTAGATACCAAAGGAATCAAGAAAATACACAAATAATGCCTTTAACTGTTGATGAAATGCAGTGAGCAAACGCGATAATTCCCAATATTTTCAATTCCGATATCTGCATGGCCAATGTTCGCCAAGCACTTTAGCTGCTGTAGTCCCTTCAGTTCTCGCTTCTCTATACCTTCATTTCGCTTCACTTTTGGAATTCTAAAGTTGGGTACGTGTCTCTCACACTTACCCCGCCTCCCACAATTTTTTTCAGCTCAAAAATTCAACATTTTGGCGGTTTTTAACAGGTAGGAAAGTACGCGTTTCTTGTATTAATAACATATACCAGAAGTGACGGATGTCTTCCAGATGGATTGAGCGGCTCCGTGCGTCAAGCCCTATGACCCAGTGACCTTACGTGCAACCTCCCTATATCCCAGTACATGTGCCAATAATTATTTGATACCGAGTTGCAGGCTGGTTAACTCCTGTCTGCCACACCGCAGGTGCCCACAGTACTCCGCATTGGAGGACATGATGCTGGAGGGACTGAAGGTCACGTTGGCCCCGCGGGCGTACAGTGAGGACTGCCTGTACCTGAATGTACACACTCCCGTCAGCCCCACCGACACCCAGACCAAGCTGCCCGTGAGTAGCCTAGAAGCCTAGGCCCGTCAGAGGGTGCATCACACTGAGCAGCGCACACGCATGCAAACACATCTTTATATATATATATATATACACTTCACCTGCCTCAGGAAAGCAGCTGACATAATAAGCACCATTCACACCCTGGTCACTCCCTCCTCTCCCCTCTCCCCTCTCCCATCAGGCAGAAGATACAGAAGCTTGAAAGTGCACACCAGCAGATTCAGAAAAAACTTCATCCTTGCATATTCATTTATAGACAATAGGTGCAGGAGTAGAGGCCATTCGGCCCTTCGAGCCAGCACCGCCATTCAATATGATCATGGCTGATCATCCCCAATCAGTACCCCGTTCCTGCCTTCTCCCCATATCCCCTGACTCCGCTATTTTTAAGAGCCCTATTTAGCTCTCTCTTGAAAGCATCCAGAGAACCTGCCTCCACCGCCCTCTTCCACAGACTCACCACTCTTTGTGAGAAAAAGTGTTTCCTCGTCTCTGGTCTAAGTGGCCTACTCCTTATTCTTAAAGTGTGGCCCCTGGTTCTGGACTCCCCCAACATCGGGAACATGTTTCCTGCCTCTAGTGTGTCCAAGCCCTTAACATTTTCACACAGAGAGTGGTGAATCCCTGGAACTCTCTGCCACAGAGGGTAGTTGAGGCCAGTTCGTTGGCTATATTTAAGAGGGAGTTAGATGTGGCCCTTGTGGCTAAAGGAATCAGGGGATATGGAGAGAAGGCAGGTACGGGATACTGAGTTGGATGATCAGCCATGATCATATTGAATGGCGGTGCAGGCTCGAAGGGCCGAATGGCCTATTCCTGCACCTAATTTCTATGTTTCTATGTTTCTATGTTTCTAATCTTATATGTTTCAATGAGATACCCTCTCATCCTTCTAAACTCCAGAGTGTACAAGCCCAGCTGCTCCATTCCCTCAGCATATGATCGTTCCACCATCCCGGGAATTAACCTTGTAATTTATGTATATATGTATGTATGTGTGTGTATATCTATATATGTGTATGTATATACAGTATGTACGTGCACACACACACACATATAGCACCCAGATACACGCAGTACACAGAGACTGGCACCCACATGAATACTCACCGTTTATAGAGACTGCTGCCGAGTACATAGAGACACACACACATGCAAACACAGTGTGTAGAGAGGGAGGGACACAGTGTGATGTACAGAGAGAGAGAGAGAGAGTAACATGCACACATGCATAAAAACACACGGTTCATCGGGAGATTCCTACGTCTTTCTGTGAATGTCCTCTACACGTTGTGGGGGTTTGGTGCAGTTTGGGGCTTTGTGTGGAGGGGGTTTGGTTTGGGGGGGGGGTTTGATGTGGGGGGAGTGTTTGATGCGGTGGGGGGTTTTGGTGCGTCTGTGCGGGTCGCTCCACTCCTGGTGATGGAGTAGGTTGGGGGTTTGGTGCCTGGGGCAGGGGGGGTCAGTGTTATGAGGGTGGGGGTCTTTACAGAGAGGTGGGGTGTGTGGATGTGGGTCTGTGCTGACCTGTTGCACTGCCCCAGGTGATGGTGTGGATCCACGGCGGTGGTTTTGTCTTCGGCAGCGCCACGTACTACGACGCCTCGCCGATGGCAGCGTACGAAGGGGTGGTGATAGTGGTGATCCAGTACCGGCTGGGGATGCTCGGCTTCTTAAGGTAAGCGGCCTCCTCCATCTGTCCCCTCTTCTCCCCCACTCTCCCCCTCCTCCTCTCTAACCACCCCCCCCCCTCCTCACCCCCCCTCTCCATCCCCCCCCCCCCTCCCCCCTCTCTCCCCCCCCCCCTCTCTCCATCCACCCCCCCCCCCCCCCCCCCCCCCCCCCCTCTCCTGCTCACTTTGCAGGGTCACAGCGCTGCTTTTCTCCCCTCAGCACGGGTGATGCTGCAATGCCGGCAAACCTGGGCATGTTGGATCAGGTTGCAGCCCTGCAGTGGTTCCAAGCAAACGTCGCCAGTTTCGGGGGCGACCCCCGCTCCGTCACCATCTTCGGCGAGTCGGCCGGGGGTATGAGTGTCTCGCTGCTGGTAAGCTCTTTGGCCTTCCTTTGTTCTGCGCTGCTCTCAGTCCCACCCCCCCCCCCCCCCCCCCCCCCCCCACACACACACACCGACTGCACTCCCCGAGACCACACATTGCATTCCTCCTCTCTCTCCTTCTGCCCTCCCTTTCAACTTTTTTTGTCTCTCCACCCATCTGTCAATCAAACCCTCCCTCTTACCTGTATCCACCTATCACTCAGAGTGCTGGAGTAACTCAGGGGTCAGGCAGCAACTGGTGACTTACAGCGTGGAAACAGGCCCCTTGATCCAATTCGCCCACGCCGACCTCTCTGAACCATCTGCACTAGTCTGTGTTTGCCCCATATCCCTCTAAACCTATCCTATCCATGTACCTGTTCAAATGTCTC
This sequence comes from Leucoraja erinaceus, assembly GCF_028641065.1. Lineage (NCBI taxonomy): Eukaryota > Metazoa > Chordata > Chondrichthyes > Rajiformes > Rajidae > Leucoraja > Leucoraja erinaceus. The sequence continues at coordinate 21,277,965 of NC_073393.1, read as the reverse complement.
TTCAATGTTATAATAGTACCTGCTGCAACTACCTTCTCTGGCAGCTCATCCATACACCTACCACCCTTTTCCATTTCATTTTTGCACCGCTCACCTTAAATCTATGTCCTCGATTCCCCATCTCTGGCAAAAGACTGTGCATTCACCTTATCGATTCCCCTCATGATTTTATTCCTTGGAGTGCAGAAGGGGGAATGAGGGGTGACCTTATGGAGGTGTATGAAATCCTCGCCTGCGCAACCTCTCCCTATAGCTCAGTCCCTAGAGAACTGGCAACATCCTCGTAAATCTTCTCCGCACACTTTCCAGCTTGACAACAACTTTCCTATAAGATGGTGTCCAAAGCTGAACACAATAATCTAAATGCAGCCTTACCAAAATGTTGTATAACTGCAACATGACCTCGCCAAACTCTCTATACTCAGCACTGATGAAGGTCAATGTGCCCAAAACCTTTTTGACCACCCTATCTACTTGCGCCGCCATTTTCCATCTAAAACCCATAGCCTCAGAGCCGCTGTAACCACCACCCCCTGCACCTCCCCAGACTAGGGCACGGGTCTGCCGGTGAGTCCCAGCTGATGCCCCCTGTTCTTTCTGCAGCTCGTTTCTCCACTGGCCTCTGGCTTGTTTCACAGGGCGATCTCGGAAAGTGGCACCGCGTTACTACAGGGCCTTATCACCAGAGATCCAATGTCATCAGCTCAGGTGAGTTGACCTCTTACTAAAGTCAGCAATCTAGAGCTTTCCGGTGTGAAAACTTCACATCAAACCAGGTCATAGAAAGAGTTTCATTGTTCCGTCTCAGGACGGTTGACAATCAAACACTCTTGACACAGAGTCACAGAGCTGTGCAGCACAGAAACTGGCCCTTTGGCCCACTTGTCCATGCCAACAAAGATGGCACTCTGGGCTAGTGCCCCTTTGACCAGTAGCCATATATCTGTCCACATGTCTATTAAAGGTTGTAGGTATAAAGAGGGAGGGCTTGAAAACCAATATGACTAAAACATTGAAGTTAGACATGAAGTGCTGGAGTAACTTGGCGGGTCAGGCAGCATCTCTGGAGTAAAGGAATAGGTGACATTGAGTAACTCTAGCATTTTGTGATTAAGGGTCTTGACCCGAAATGCCACCTACTACTTTTCTCCAGATATGCTGCCTGACCCACTAAGTTACTCCAGCATTTTGTGTCTATCTTTAGTATAAACCAGTATCTACAGTTCCTTACTACACGTTTAGAATAAAACATTCCCCTGCCATTGTTGTTCTATACAATTCCATCAAACCAATCCTGTTCCCAATCACTCCAGTTCCACTGCACTCCAATGGAGCAGCACCATTCCCAATCCGTGCATCCCAGTGATCATACTTCCTCCCCACTGTATAGTCTCACTAGACATCCCCTCACCTCCCTTCCCAATCTTGTAGAAGCCAATTTTGTCCAAACCTATTCCACTTCATGGATGAGATGTGGTGGTGCAGCTAGTAGAGCTGCTACCTCATGGAGCCAGAGATCCAGGTTCTCAGGATTGGTGAAGGCCTGACCCAGCGCGATGCCTTCAGCTCCATCCAGTTTAGTTTATTGTGGTGTAGAAATGAACTGCTGATGCTGGTTTCTACTGAGGAGACTCAAAATGCTGGTGTAACTTAGCGGGTCAGGCAGCATCTGGAGATGGAGGATGGATGATGTTTCAGGTTTGGACCCTTCTTCAGATTGGTTAATATTATAATATGTTTATTATTGTCATGTGCACCGAATTACAGTGGAACATCTTTTTGTTGGATGTTATCCAGTCAGCGGAAAGACCATACATAATTACAATCAATCTTCAGACACGAAACGCCAACTATTCTTCTTCTCCAGAGATGCTGCCTGACCCACTGAGTTACTGCAATGCTTGGTATCAACCTTCTGTGTAAACCAGACTCCGCAGTTCCTTCCAACACATGATTGCAATCAAACCATCCTCAGTGTAAAGATACAGGATAACGTGAATAACGTTGAGTAAGTCTGATTAAAGATAGTCCGAGGATCTCCAATGAGGTAGATAGTAATTCCTACCCATTTTCTCCAGACATGCTCCCTGACCCACTGAGTTCCTCCAGCACTTTGTGATCTGCAAGCTCTCGTCATTGTCCTTTAGAGGGTCTAGTGATGGTCACTGGGCAGTGGGCTGAGAAGTGGCAGATGGAATAAAGTTTGGCTAAGTGTGGAATCATGCAGGTTGGCAGTAGGAGTAAAGGCATAGACCTGTTTTCTAAATGTGTGAGAAAATTCTGAAATCATTTTGTTGCTTTTTAATGATATGATTGTATGGCAAATCAAATTCCTCCTATGTTGCAAAACATACTTGGCTAATAAAGTATTATTATGATTCTAACTTTTAAACTGTCAATTCTGTTGCAGCTGGTGGCCAACAAGACGGGCTGTGGCATGGACACTTCACAGGAACTGGTTAACTGCCTGAGGAGCAGGTCAGAAGAAGAGCTGGTGAACATCACCAAAGAAATTGTAGGTGAAACCCACTGCGTTAAGTCCTCGCACTGTGAGTGTGTCTGTTGCATTGTCTCGGCTAACACTGCTGGCCACAATGGTCTTGGGATCAATGGTTCTTGATTGTCACAGATTGTAGAGAGAAATTCTTTCATTGCCTAGTTCAGTAAATTCAAAGTACACGCACGTGCACACGCAGATGCAAACACTCACTCTCTCTCACACTCACTCTCACACTCACACTCACACACACACCCACTCTCACACTCACACACACACACACTCACTCTCACACTCACACTCGCATACACACACTGCAGGGGTGGTGGTGGAGACAGGTACAAGTTTAAGAGGATTTGGGATAGGCACATAGATATGCAGGGAATAGAGGCGTATGGATCACATTCAGGCAGAAGTGATTAATTAAAACTGACATCATGCTCAACACACACATGCTGGACCAAAGGCCCTGTTTCTGCTCTCTGTTCTTTAGTTTAGTTTATTGATGGTCACGCGCACTGAGGTACAGTTTTGGTGTTTGCTAACCAGTCAGCAGAAAGACTGTACATGATTATCATTGAGCTGTCCACAGTGTACAGATACAGGATAAAGGGAATAACGTTTAGTGCAAGATAAAGTCTGATTAAACTCAGTCCGAGAGTCTTCAATGTAAATCTGGATGTGTTCAAATGTTTCCTCCCTACCATGGGAATGATACTTCAAAATAATCCATTGGTTTCCGAAAGTTTTTGGATGTTGTGTGATCTTCCTCTCTGACCGAGTGTCTTGCTAACAGAGCTCCTGGAAGGACAGGCCCACAGGTAACTGATCTCCTGGCTCTGGAACCGTTTGTGCATCCACCACATATCTGAACTCTTTCACAACTGTGTTCCTCACACTATTCTGCACTGACCTTTACTTTACTTTAGCGACACAGCTTGGAAAAAAAAGTCAGATTACAGCCCAGCAGAATTACTATTGATTCCTCTAACTTCAAGTAACCCTTGCATCCCCCCCCTCTCACACCTGGTCATCGTGCTAGTTTCACTGCCGTCCTGTTGAGTTTTGCTGGCTGTATAACTCGTCATCACCTACCCCACAGCCAACAATGGACCATTGTGGGCTCCACCTTTCCTTGATCATTGCTCTTTTAGCATATCTTTCATTCATTTGTTCTATATCTATATATCTCACCATCTATATCTCGACCCGAAACGTCACCCTTTCCTTTTCTCCAGAGATGCTGCCTGATCTGCTGAGTTAAGTTGTGTCTATTAGCTAGTCTACCGCAAGGCTCAGTACTGGGTCCCCAGCTATTTACAATATATATTAATGATCTGGATGAGGGAATTGAAGGCAATATCTCCAAGTTTGCGGATGACACTAAGCTGGGGGGCAGTGTTAGGTGTGAGGAGGATGCTAGGAGACTGCAAGGTGACTTGGATAGGCTGGGTGAGTGGCCAAATGTTTGGCAGATGCAGTATAATGTGGATAAATGTGAGGTTATCCATTTTAGTGGCAAAAACGGGAAAGCAGACTATTATCTAAATGGTGGCCGATTGGGAAAGGGGGAGATGCAGCGAGATCTGGGTGTCATGGTACACCAGTCATTGAAGGTAGGCATGCAGGTGCAGCAGGCAGTAAAGAAAGCGAATGGTATGTTGGCTTTCATAGCAAGAGGATTTGAGTATAGGAGCAGGGAGGTTCTACTGCAGTTGTACAGGGTCTTGGTGAGCCCACACCTGGAGTATTGTGTGCAGTTTTGGTCTCCAAATCTGAGGAAGGACATTATTGCCATAGAGGGAGTGCAGAGAAGGTTCACCAGACTGATTCCTGGGATGTCAGGACTGTCTTATGAAAAAAGACTGGATAGACTTGGTTTGTACTCGCTAGAATTTAGAAGATTGAGAGGGGAATCTTATAGAAACTTACAAAATTCTTAAGGGGTTGGACAGGCTAGATGCAGGAAGATTGTTCCCGATGTTGGGGAAGTCCAGGACAAGAGGTCACAGCTTAAGGATAAGGGGGAAATCCTTTAAAACCGAGATGAGGAGAACCTTTTTTCACACAGAGAGTGGTGAATCTCTGGAACTCTCTGCCACAGAGGGTAGTTGAGGCCAGTTCATTGGCTATATTTAAGAGGGAGTTAGATGTGGCCCTTGTGGCTAAAGGGGATCAGAGGGCATGGAGAGAAGGCAGGTACAGGATACTGAGTTGGATGATCAGCCATGATCATATTGAATGGCGGTGCAGGCTCGAAGGGCCGAATGGCCTACTCCTGCACCTTATTTCTATGTTTCTATGTTTCTATGTTTTTCAACCAACATCTGCAGTTCCTTCCAACACATGAAAATAAGGGTGTACACTACATCACGCTACACACTGGAGACAATTTACAATTTGCAGAAACCAATTAACCTACAAACGTGTATGTCTTTGTGGTGTGGGAAGAAACCAGAGCACTTGGAGAAAACTCACACAGTCACAGGAAGAATGTACAAACTCTGTATAGACAGCACCCATAGTCGGGATCAAACCCAGGTCTCTGGCGCTGTGAAGCAGTAACTCTACCACTGTGCCATTGTTTTAAGCCTTTTTCTCTTTCTGTTTCCCACAAGCGGATCGTACCTATAGTGGTGGATGGAGTGTTCCTGACCAAAGAAGTTGATCAACTCCTTGAGGCCAAGCAGTTCCTCATGGTCCCGTATCTGTTGGGAGTCAATAATCATGAATTTGGCTGGCTCTTGGCTCAGGTGAGATCAAGTTAACCTCAATGAAGGAAATCGCTCGGAAACGTTGACCCTCCCTCTGTCTCCACAGATGCTGCCCAACCCGCTGAGCTCCTCCAGAAGTCTAACAACAGGTCTTTGTGACTCCAGATCTTTCTTAGCCTGATGGTTTGGGTTTGGTGGGCCGGATCGGAAATGCCAGCTGTGGTTCTAGAGAGAGCGTGCTGGAGATGGGCAAGGTTGGGCCGGTTGGCACAGTGCAAGCCAGCTGTGCTGGTGGCCATATCTAACGTTTTGCGCAGAAGTAACATGGGAGATGTGAGGGGAATCCTTCCCTTCCAGTGATGTGTGGCTCTGGCTGGGAACTCTCCACCAGGAGGCATGGGGAATGGATTCAGTCGGGGCTTTTTAATGGTACTGAGTAGGCAGCTGAGGGAGGGGCTGGGAGGAATGGGTTGTATCTGCTATACCTGACACCAGCATAATTGGCTAAATGTCGTGTACAATACCCGTCTGATGATGAGCACGAGGGGTATACGGTTATGATGGTCTCCTGCATTCCATCCGCGGGCTTAGACATCCTAGTGTCACAAACAGCTGCAGACGAAATACTACAATCGCTGACCACTGTCATCCGCCGTGGCTGGCCAGACAAACAGCACCACCTGCCACACGCTGTCCAACCATTTTTCGCAGTCCGTGACCAACTGGTCATTCAGGACGGCGTGATAATGAAAGGACACAAGGCGGAAATCCCTGAAATCTCTTCACAGCAAGTACTTCGACATTGTCCATGGGGGCCATCCCGCTGCAGAAATAACCCTTCGACATGCGAAAGGAATGCTGTTCTGGCCAGAAATGGCTAACTACGTTCTCGAGCAGGTTGCTGCCTGCCCGATCTGTAATAGCTTGACCATGCAACAACAGAAACAACCACTCCTCCCATACCCCAGGCTGGACCTTGGTCCACAGTAGCAGCCGACATCTTCAGGTGGCACGGCCAACAATACCTGGTTTTAGTTGATTCCTACTCAGGATGGTTTGAAGTAGACCTGCTCAGTAGCCCAACCTCAACCATGGTCATTCAGAAACAAACTCATCACTTCTCTGTCCACGGAGCCCCCCTAAACTGCTCTCGGACAATGGGCCTCAGTTCTCCAGTCATCTCTTCAGGAATTTCGCAAAAAACTGGGACTTTCACCACACCACCAGCAGCCCCGAGTACCCGCAGTCCACCGGCCTGGCTGAGCGAGCGGTAAAAAGTGCAAAGGAACTAATGGAAAGCTCACACAGGGCCGGCTCTGATGTTTATCTCGACTTACACGACCCACGGAACGTCGTCCGCAACCCTCTCCTGGGATCTGCAGCTCATGTCACAGCGAACCCGCTCCACTCTGCCTATGGCCAAGCAACTACTAGAACCACAGGTTTGTATGCCGTCAGTTATCCAATCCCAGCTCCAACGCCATCGCAACATTACAAAGAAAATGCTACGATAAAACCATCTCCTCTTCAACCGCTTAACAAGGGACAGGTTGTCCGCTTGCGGTCACTCCGAGGTTACGACCACCTTGGAGTCATTCTAGGGTCCACTGCGGAACCACGCTCGTACTTGATCAGTATTGACAACGGCATTTATCGGCAAACCTGCCAACATCTCCTTCCGGTTAATGAACCATCACTTCCATGTCCCTACCCAGACCAGCCCGCCGGTCTTCCCTCACGCTCTGCGAATGCTGCTCCAGCGATTCCTCTGCTGGTGCCAGCACCACCCCTGCCTTCCCCGGTGCCCCAATCTCCACCAGTGTCTTGTCCTCTGCGTTCACCCGATAAGGAACTTGCTTCCCCAGCGAAGGGTGAGGTTATTATCGTACACGTGCAGGTCGTGTCTGCAAGCCAAACCCGCTAATTGGAAAATTTACTGGCTATACCTGAACTGTTTAGTTTAATGTGCTTTCATATGGTTTTAAATGCCACACATACTGGTGTTTCATATTTACTCCACTAACCACTATATATGCTTTACTTCTTTAAGAGGAAGGATGTAGATTAACCTTTATTAATTCATGCCATTTATAACTTTCATCGCACAAATATGTACGCCACCCTTTGCATGGTATTACGGTACTACACGAAGACTCACTTTCTCTCTCTCTCGAGCACTAGTTAGAAAGCCAGGCACAAGCAGCTGGCTGTTGAAATGCTCTAGTGTATTTGATGAAATGAAGTTGGACTTCATCATGAATGTGTTTTTATTGCTGGGGCGCCAATAAACATCGATCTGAAACAACATCAGTCCATTCCCTCCACAGATGCTGCTTCATCTGCTGAGTTCCTCCTGCACTTTGTGTTTTACTCAAGATTCCAGCATCTGTTGTTGCTTCTGTCTTCAATCCTCTCTCTTTAGACTTTAGCGATACAGCGCAGAAACAGGTCCTTCGACCCACCGAGTCCGCGCCGACTAGCTATCACTATCCTACAACACTAGGGACAATTTACAATTTATTTGACCAAAGTGAATTAACCTACAAACCTGTACATCGTGGGAGGAAACAGGAGCACCCGGAGAAAACGCAGGCGGTCACGGGGAGAATGTACAAACTCCATGCAGACGGCACCCGAGGTCAGGATCGAACCTGTGTCTTTAGTGCTGAAACGCAGTAGGTCTACCACGGCACCACCGTGCCTCCATGAATAGGACCAGTTCCTTGACCCCACTTATAGTGAGGTTGATGGGATCCATGCTCACTGGGTCTCTCCCTGTCAGTGTGGATGGGCAGCTGATTGCATGGATCTATAAATTATGGATGTAGGCACAAGCATTCTCACTGCTGTATTTTCTCAACAGTTCGTGAATCAGCCTGGCTGGCAGGAAGGAATGGACAGAGAGATGGTTGAGAAGGTCATCAGATCCGCAAAGCTGGTGAGTTTCTCTCAACCCCCACTCTCCTATTGGGATGAATTCCTGCAAATGTCTTCAGTCTGTTAAACTTGGGGCAGACGTTGACCATGTTGGAAGGTAGACACTAAGTGCTTGAGTAACTCAGTGGGTCAGGCAGCATCTCTGGAGAAAAGGACCAGGTGACGTTTCGGGTCGAGACCCTTCCTCAGACTCCCCGGGATTACTGACGCTTCCACCACCGCCAACCTTCGCCGTCTCCCCTGAAAAATAACAGTCTGAAGAAGGGTTTCTCTTCCTTGTCTCCAGAGATGCTTCCTGACCCGCTAAGTTACGCCAGCATTTTGTGTCTATCTTCAGTGTAAACCAGCGTCTGCAGTTCCTTCCTACACAATTTGACCGGGTCAGCACCTCTCCCACCATTGACATGGGAGGGTTGTGGCTGCACAGAGTGATGATGGAGTGTATGGTCACCGTTTCAACAAGTCAGAACGAGCTGCCAGAGGAGGTATTCAGAGTCATGGTGTCATACAGCATGGAAACAGGCCCTTTGGCCCGACTGGGCCATGCTGACCAAGATGTGGAAGGGCCTGTTTCCATGTGGTATCACTCTGTGACTGGAGGGGTTTCCTGTTTCCACTAGTGGGAGATCCTTAAACAAGGGGAATGGTTACAAGATGTAAGGTGAGAGGGGAAAGATTTAGGAAGCTGAGGGTGACACATAGGGTGCCGGGTATATGGAATGAGCTGACAAAGGAGGTAGTTGAGGCAGTTACAATTTAAAAGATATTTGGACATGAACGTGCATAGGAAAGGTTTAGAAGGATATGGGCCAAATGTGGGCAGGTGGGACTGGAGTAGATGGGGCATCTGGGTTAGCATGGGCAAGTTGGGCTGAAGAGCTTGTGTCCACGCTGTATGTTTTTTGTCAGGCTGTGTAAGATGATTCCCGTCCATTCGGGAAGCCATGTGAAGGATTGCTTCACCTGCAGGGAGTGGAGGCAGGAGCATTGGAAGCTCAATTTTTAAAAGGCATTTGGAAAGGTGTATGGATAGGACGTGTTCAGACAGGCAAATGGGACTAGCCCAGGATACCAAGTTGGTTTGCATGGACATCTTGTGAACTCTTAGAGTCGTAGAGCACGGAAACAGGCCCTTCAGCCCAACCCCCTCATGCTGACCAAGATGCATTATCAAAGCTCATCTCATCTGCCAACGTTTGGCCCATATCCCCCTAAACCTTTCCTATCCATGTACCTGTCAAAATGTCTTTAAAATGTTATTACAGTACGTGCCACTATTATATCCTCAAGCAGCTCATTTCATACACCCACCAAAATCTTAAATCTTGCCCTCTCACCTTAAACCCATGTTCTCTGATTCTCGATTCCCCTTCCCATTTACCCGATCTGTTCCCCTCATGATCTTATACACCTCAATAAGATCACCCCTTGGCCTCCTGCACTCCATTGGAATAAATTCCTAGCCTGCCCAACCTCTCCCTCTAGCTCAGGCCCTTGAGCCCTGGCAACATCCTCGTGAATGTTCTCTGCATGCTTTCCAGCTGAATGACATCTTTCCTTTAGCATGGTGCTCAAAACTAAACCAGTGCGGGCTCACCTATGTCGTGTACAACTGTAGCATAATTCCCCAACTTGAGGTCCAGTCCTTGGAGACGCGAGGAACTGCAGATGCTGGTTCAGAAATAAGGAAGCTGCGTGTTGGAGTAAGTCAGTGGGTTGGGCAGCATCTGTGGAGATCATGGGTGGGTGACAACAGACACTGAAGACGGGTCCTGACTTGAAACGTCACTGTCCATGTTTCCCAGGGGATGCTGTTTGACCTGTTGAGTTACTCCAGCACTTTGTGTTTATTTTTTACCCCAACATTTCAATACCCTGACTGGTGATGGCCAGCGTATAAGCGCTTGCAGGTCTGACTGTCTCTGTGTTGCTTCCATTCTCTGAGGATAGCTGCCGCTGGAGGATGTGGAGCAAGTCCTGGATGAATACTTGGGAGACACGCAGGACAGGACTCAGATCCGGGACCTACACCTTGAGCTGCTGGGAGACTTGTTCATGGTGTTGCCAACTATCCGCACTGCAAGGTTATGCCGAGGTATCAGATCCAAGCAAATAACCCCAAAAACCCGTGCAATACAGCTCTCGGGGGCAACATCTTCCACTCACAGGTGGTCCATACCTGGGAAGAGCGAGCCATGGTGCAATTTTAAAGGGGTTATTAATTTATCGCAATAATTCTTTATGTGTATTGTATCTATGTGGATTGTGTTACAGGCCTGTTAAGGGCCCTTTGGCCCACCGAGCGTACTGACCTTATCTTGCACACTAGGGACAATTTTACAACTTACAAAAACCAATTACCCGACAAGCCTGTACGTCTTGGGTGAGTGCCTGGAACATGCTGCTGGAGTGGTGGTGAAGACAGATGCATTGTAGAGACTTGTAGAGAGGCACATGCATATGGAGGGATCTGGGTTGTGTACGGGCAGAGGAGATTAGTTTAACTTGGCATCATTTTGGCATGGACATTATGGGCCGAAGGGCCTGTTCCTGTACTGTACAGTATACAGGACATAGAACAGTACAATACAGGAACAGGATCTAGGGTCCACAATGTCCATGCCGAACATGATGCTGTTAAACTAATTTCCTCCGCCTGCAGGTGATCCGTACCCCTCCATTCCCAGTGCATCCTCAGCCCCCACCGCCCGCTGTGTAAAACACACCCGGATATGCCTTATTTCACCCATGTGACTCCCTGACCAGATTAACCCCACTCCCCGGGTCTCAGCTTCTGGGTTAGGGATCTCTCTGCCACCTACCCCCACCCTTTGTGCCAGAGAGTTCCAGACCCCCTTGAGTACTATGGCAGAGCAGTTGAGTTGCTGCCTTACGGCGCCAGACACCCGGGTTCGATCCTGATCTCGGGTGCTGTCTATACGGAGTTTGCACGTTATCCCTGTGAGCGTATGGGTTTCCTCCGAGTGCTCCGCTTCCTCCCAATTCCCAAAGACGTTCAGGTTTGTAGGTTAATTGGTTTCTGTAAATTGACCCTGGTGTGTGAGATAGAACTAATGTGATCAGGTGATTGCTGATTCGGTGCGGGCTCCACGCCTGTGTCTGCGCTGTATCTCTAAACTAAAATCCTTTTTTCTACTTTACATTGATGGATTTTGCTCCTTGACTCTCAGCACTGATTCCTCTTCCGCGGTACAGAGGACCTGCCTCAGACTGCCCACACCCCCTGCCGTTCCAGGCACTAATCCATCTTGCTGCCCTTCCACAGATGCGGGCGGCCCGGTGTTTCTGTATGAGTTCCAGCACAGCACCAGCATCGTCCGCCTCGGCCGGCCCGACTTTGTGAAGGCTGACCACGGAGAAGAGATCGGCTACGTCTTTGGTGCTCCCTTCTGGGACGGAGACGTGGTTTTATCAGGTGAGCCCAGTGCTAGTAGATGGGACTTCCTCTCTCAGTCGCCGCTCCACTTTCCTCCCCAGCAAAGCACAATGTGTCGGAAGTAAACTCAGCGGGAAGTGTTGGTCAGCATGGATGGGATGGGCTGAAGGGTCTGTTTCTCTGCTGTCTGCCTCTGTGAGTGTTCCAGCACACTCCTGATTCTGCCTGTCCCGTTTACTTTCCCCCGAACTCACCTTTCTTTCACCTTGAACAATACCCCACCTCACCTTCTCTCCCTTCCCCTGATCACAGGCCCTTCTCTCCTCCTGTGACACACTCGTACTCAACGTCAACAAGACCAAGCAACGTTAGGTTTAGATTAGATTTAGTTTTTAGATTTAGGTTGGATTGAGTTTGGTCTGATTGATTGAGATTATAATTGTTACATTTACCGAGGTTCAGTGAAAGGTTTTTGTTTGCGTGTTGACCAGACGACAATTATGTCCACAGCGTATAGATACATGATGAAGGGAATAACGGTAAAGTCTAGTAAAGTTCGATTACAGGTAGTCCGAGGGTCTCCAATGAGATAGATGGTAGTTCAGGACCGCTATCTAGTGGTGATAGGACGGTTTAGTTGCCTTATAGCAACTGGGAAGAAACTGTCCCTGAATAGGAACTGATTGTTGACTTCAGAAAGGGGAAGTTGGGAGACCAGGCACCAGTGTTTATTGGTGAGTTGGTGGTGCAGAGAGTTAGCAGCTTCAAATTCCTGGGTGTTAACATCTAGGATGGACTGTCCTGGGCCCAGCACATGAATGCAACCATGAAGAAGGGTTTCTGCTGAATCTACTTTCTAAGATTCCCCTACCCTGGGAATTAATATGTCTCCAAAAACTTACATACTTTGACAAACCTGGTGCAGAAAGTATCCTGACTGGTTGCATCATGGCTTGTGTAAAAGGACTTACTGCACACACACAAGTCTTTTACTATAACTATTTATTAGGTAACTGTTAATCACTATGCTGTAGCTGTCCGTGGTCATCACTGGAGCTAGAGAGCGAGCTAGAGGTGGGGACACTACAATTATACTGGAGACAATGGGGAGTGGTTAGTAATACGGGAGGTCACTATGGTTAAAGGAACATGCACTGATCTACATCCTTCCTCTGGGAAACAAAAGCATGGCAGGTACTATACAGAGTGACCACGGCTCATACGCTACGAACACCAACCGCACCGGCAACAGTACAACACTATGCGAATTCCCCGTAGCGGACAGGCGGCCTGACCAGCCGGCCAGAGCGGGTGCGTAAACCGCCCTCCTCCTCATCGTCGGGAACAGAAGGGACGGCAGCCGGGGGATGGGCAGGAGAGGCGGGCGGAGGAGAATGCGGGGCTGCGGGTGGAGAAACAGGTTTGGCAGGGGAGGGAGGTTTTGCGGGCGATGCTGGCTTGACAGGCGAGGCAGGGGAACGGGCGGACAGTTGTGAGGGGAGGGTGCGTGGCATGCGAGGCGTAGACGGGGCCTGAGGGGCCACGGGAGGTCTGGAAGAGATGGGGGGGTGAGAAGGATCCGCGGGAGGCGGAGCGGGCTCATTCACAAGGAGTAAGTGCTGGCGGGAGCGACGGTAGATAGCCCCCTCGTAGTCGACGAAATAGGAGCGCGGAGAACCGGCGTCTCCGACTACGACTGCCAGGCGGTAGTGGCCAGTGGGGGATTGCATCCGGACAACCTGCCCCGGGAGCAGACGTGGAAGTAGGCGGGCAGATTTGTCAAAAGAGCGCTTCTGGGTGTCCTGTTTTTTGGCAATGCGCTCAGTGACAGTGGCAGGATTTTGTACAGAGGGCTTGAGGGACTGCTGGGAGACCGGCAGGGGAGGTCTGGTGGTGCGAGACATGAGGCGTTGGGCAGGGGAACCGAGCGCAGGGTCGCGGGAAATGTTGCGGAGGTTAAGCAGGGCAAGGTGGAAATCGGCACGGAACAGGCGGCAGTGTTCCAGCAGCTCCTTGGCACTACGAACGGCCCGCTCAGCAAGTCCGTTGCTCTGAGGAAACTCGGGATGTGGTGTGAAGTTCCAACGGGCAGCAAAGGTCTTGAACTCGTCGCTGGAGAACTGGCTGCCGTTGTCGGACTGGAGGGTCACCGGGGAGCCGAAGGTGGAAAAGTGACGGCGAAGTTTCCCGATGACGGCGGCAGAGGTGATGGAGGTCAGCTGGTCGACCTCGAACCAGCTGGAATACGAGTCCACCAGGACCAGGAAGTGCTTTCCGCGCCACTCAAAGAGGTCGGTGGCAACGGCCATCCATGGGAGCTCTGGAGCCGGCGGCTGCAGGAGAGGCTGGCGCTGCTGATGAGGGGTGCAGGGTGTTGCAGGCAGCGCAGGCGGAGACCCTGTCACGGATGTCCTGAGCCATGCCAGGCCAGTAGAATTGGCTTTGGGCATGGGAGAGGGTAGCTTCCACCCCAGGGTGGCCGCTGTGAGCAGTCTGGAAATAGTGATCCCGGAGTGCGGCAGGCACCACGACTTTGTGACCCTTTACCACCACGCCGGCGTGAAGCACCAGTTCGTCGCGAACGAGGAAATATGGTGCCGCGCCAGCAGGCAGTTCGGAGCGACGGTCAGGCCAACCACGGCGGATAACGTCCGCAAGTTGTTGCAGGGCAGGATCATCAGCAGTATGTTGGACCAGGGACTGCATTTGCTGTGAAGGAACAATGTTGACGTTTAGTACCAGAAGGTCGGAGGATTCGTACGGGTGACGGACAACGGAAGGCAGCGGAGCACGAGAAAGAGTGTCAGCTACAAACATGTCTTTGCCCTTACGGTAGACGATCTGGAACGTGAAACGCTGGAGCTGCAGCATCATGCGCTGCAACCGGGAAGAAGCAACATGGATAGGTTTATTAAGGATTGTCACCAACGGCTGGTGGTCAGTCTCGATGGTGAAAGAGTTGCCGAGGATGTAGTCTTTAAACTTGGAGCAAGCGAAGACCACGGCAAGCAGCTCTTTTTCAATCTGGGCATATCGCTGCTCGGCAGGGGTCATGGTGCGTGAAGCGTAGGAGACGGGCAGCTGAAGGTTGTCATAAAGCTGCAGGCAAGCGGCACCGAGACCAAACTTCGAGGCATCGCAAGTGAGGATAATGGGTCGGTGCAGGTCGAAAAATTTAAAAGTCGGGGTAGCGGCAAGCTTTAGCTTCAGAGTCACGAAAGCTGACTGGTGGTGCGGGAGCCAGACCCACGCGGAGTCCTTTTTGATTAGTTCCCGAAGGGGGGCACTCAGTTCACTGAGGTCGGGTATGAATTTACCCAGGTAGTTGACCATGCCCAGGAAACGCTGCAGGCCAGGGACGTCGGTAGGAGCGGGCATGTCAGTGACTGCTGACGTTTTCTGGGGGTCGGGTTTGAGACCCCCAGCCGTGAAGACATGGCCAACGTAAGTGACTTCTGGAACCCGGAATCGGCATTTCTTCGGGTTCAGCTTGAGGTTTATCACCCGCGCCCTGTCCAGGACTTTGCGGAGGTTCAGGTCGTGCTCAGCAACGTCCCTCCCGTACACCAGAATGTCATCCACGATGATGGCGCACGGTAAGCCGGCAAACAGTTGCTCCATGGTGCGCTGGAAAACCTCGCTGGCAGAGTTGATTCCAAACGGCATGCGGAGGAAACGGAACCGGCCGAAGGGAGTGCTGAAAGTGGTGAGGAATGAGGAGCGTTCGTCCAGAGGGATCTGCCAGAAGGAGCTCTTGGCGTCTAGGACTGAAAAGACAGTAGCAGGGCCGACCTGTGCAGCAACGTCCTCTACCGTCCGCATGGGGTAGTGGGGGCGCTTGATGGCAAGGTTGAGGTCCTTGGGGTTAATGCAGATCTGGATCTCGCTTTTGTCCTTTTTGGCTGCGACGACCATGGTGGAGACCCACCTGGTAGGAGCGCTCACCTCCTTGAGGATGCCCATGGTCACCATATCGCGCAGAGTAGACTCCACGCGGCCCTTCATGGCAAAGGAGACGCGGTGTGCTGGTCGAATCACCGGGTCGACGCTCGGGTCGACAACAATCTTGTAGTCGCAGGGCAGCTTGCCCAGAACATCATCAAAACGGTCGGGGTATTCAATAAGTGGGTCCATGGGAGCCTGCACCAGGTGAATGCTGTGGTGGAATGAGACTAGCCCCAAGTCCTGACACGCACGGGCGCCCAGCAGGGTGACGTTGTCAGAGTCCAGCAGGTGGAAAGTGAGGGGCCGAGAGGTCTCTAGAACTGTGCAGATAAGAGTTGCCTTACCCACGGGAACCAGGACGCCCCCCCCCGTAGGCATGGAGGCAGGTGTCGCCAGGGAGTACTTTCTCACCAGATCTGATCTGCTTGAAAAGGCTTATTGACATAACATTGGCGAAAGCGCCAGTATCGACCTTGGCTGAAAAGGAATGGCCGTTCACAGTAACATGCACAGAGGGATCCGTAATCAGAGCAGGTGTACCCAAAAGTGAAAAAATAGTTGGATCTTCACGAGAGGGGAGTGCATCAGAGTCTTGGAGCTCCTCCAGCTCGTACTGAGGAAGCAGAGCGCTATCAGGGAGTGCAATGTTGTTTAGTTCGGCAAGGTTGTTTAGACTCCTTCTTGGAGCAGGGACTGGCTTCCCACGGGAACGGCAGGCGGCAGAAAAGTGGCCGAGTTTGCCACAGGAAAGACAGGTCTTGCCCTGTGCGGGGCAAATGTTTGAGGGATGAGCCGTAAAAAAACAGTTAGGGCAGCGTCGCGGGACAGTGGAGGTGGCGACTTTCATGGGGAGAGCCGCGGGGTTGCGTCGCGTAGTCAGGCGACCGGCTTGACCGGTGAAGTTAATGTCCTGGGGAGCCTGTCTGGACACGGAACCAACGGCTTCAGACATGCGTGCAGAATACATAGCATCCCGCAGTGTCAGATCGGGTTTAACTAAGAGTTGCTCACGCAGTCTATCGTTGCGGAGACCATTGACCAGGACGTCCCTAATTAATTCGTCAGGGGTGATTGTGTCAAGGCGGCAGCGCTGAGCCAGGTGATGCAAGGCGGCAATGTAAGTGCCGACAGGCTCGCCTGGCAGCTGCTGCCTCTGGAAGAATTTGAAGCGTTCGATGATGTTGTTGGTAGGAATATCACAGAGGGCAGCGAACTTATTAAGGAGACATACCGGGTCGTTGCGGTCCTCTCCGGCGGCGAAATGGAACGATGCATACTGATCCATAGCTGCAGGTCCCGCGAGGTTAAGCAATAGGTGAGCCTGTACAGCAGGAGTGGCATCAGGATGGGCGATAGCAATGTAATGCTCGTAATCGCGCTGGAACACGGTCCAGCGATGGACAATGTCCGTGTCGAACACCAACTGGTCTGGTCGACGACAGTGGTGGGACATGATAAAAGAAAGGAGGGAAGGACTGGGAGAAAGAAATGATAAAACAAAAACCGATGAACAGGAGACGCAAGTCTACCGCTATGACACCATGTAAAAGGACTTACTGCACACACACAAGTCTTTTACTATAACTATTTATTAGGTAACTGTTAATCACTATGCTGTAGCTGTCCGTGGTCATCACTGGAGCTAGAGAGCGAGCTAGAGGTGGGGACACTACAATTATACTGGAGACAATGGGGAGTGGTTAGTAATACGGGAGGTCACTATGGTTAAAGGAACATGCACTGATCTACAGCTTGGTTTGGCAATTCCAACAGGAGCACAAGAGTCTACAGTGAGTGGTGGACTCAGCCCAGTCCATCACGGGCATCGCCCTTCCCATCATCTTAAACATGGACACCAGGCGCAAGAAGGCGTCATCTATGATCACGGATCCCCA
Organism: Leucoraja erinaceus; assembly: GCF_028641065.1. Taxonomy (NCBI): domain Eukaryota; kingdom Metazoa; phylum Chordata; class Chondrichthyes; order Rajiformes; family Rajidae; genus Leucoraja; species Leucoraja erinaceus. The sequence goes on along the minus strand of NC_073393.1, from coordinate 21,260,580 downwards.
CCTTCTGGGCCGTGCCCTCTTCTCACTGCTACCGTGTGGCAGGGGGTACAAAAGCCTGAAGTCCCACACTGAAGATAGACAAAGTGCTGGAGTAACTCAGCAGGTCAGGCAGCATCTCTAGAGAAAATAAATAGGTGATGTTTTGAGTTGGAACCCTTCTTCAACAGTTAGGTTCCAACCCAAAATGTCATTTATTCCTTTTCTCCAGAGACGCCGCCCAACCCGCATAGTTACTCTAGCATTTTGCATCTACCTTCGGTATAAACCAGCATCTGCAGTTCCTTCCTGAGCCTGAAGTCCCACACCACCAGGTTCAGGAACAGCTACTTTCCTGCAACCTTCAGGTTCCTGGACCGACCCGCACAACCCTAATCCCACCTCCGCAACAGAACACTACTCTTGTAAGGTTACACAAAAAAGCTGGAGAAACTCAGCGGGTGCAGCAGCATCTATGGAGCGAAGGAAATAGGCAACGTTTCGGGCCGAGACCCTTCTTCAGACTGATCGGGGGGCGGGGGTGGGTGGGGACAAGAAAGGGAAAAGGAGGAGTAGCCAGAAGGCTGGGGGATGGGAGGAGACAGCAGGGGGGCTGAGGAAGGGGAGGAGACAGCAAGGACTAACAAAATTGGGAGAATTCGATGTTCATGCCCCCGGGGTGCAGACTCCCCAAACGGAATATGAGGTGCTGTTCCTCCAATTTCCAGTGCTGCTCGCTGTGGCCATGGAGGAGACCCAGGACAGAGAGGTCGGAGGCGGAGTGGGAGGGGGAGTTGAAGTGCTGAGCCACCGGGAGGTCAGCTTGGTTATTGCGGACCGAGCGGAGGTGTTCGGCGAAACGATCGCCCAACCTCCGCTTGGTCTCACCGATATAGATCTGCTGACATCTAGAGCAGCGGACGCAATAGATGAGGTTGGAAGAGATGCAGGTAAACCTCTGTCGCACCTGGAACGATTGCTTGGGTCCTTGAACGGAGTCGAGGGGGGAGGTAAAGGGACAAGTGTTGCATCTCTTGCGGGTTGCAAGGGAAAGTGCCCGGGGAGGGGGTGGACCGAGAGGGAAGGGAAGAATTGACAAGGGAGTTATGGAGGGAGCGGAGCTCTTGTAAGGACTTGCTAAATATGTTTTTGAACCAATGTCTTGTTTTTCTTCATAATGTCTTCCTTCTTTTGGAACTGTTATGTGTAATGTATTAATAGTTTATGTTCTTGTGTGTTGTCTGAGTCTTTGTGCCTGTGATGTTTTGGCAAGCAGCATTTTCACTGTACTTGTGCAGGTAACAATAACCTTGAACGTGACTCTTGCAGAGAACGTCACGGCAGAAGAGATGGCTTTAAGCAGAACTGTGATGAGTTACTGGGCCAACTTTGCCAAGAACGGGTAAGAGACACCACGAAGGGTCAGACAACCGTTGGCTCGACTCGTCTGTGCCAACCTCGATGCCCCGTCCAAGCCAGACCCGTTTGATGGGGTAAAGTAGCAATCATTGATCTGCTTCGATCCAGCTCCCTGCCCGGGCACCTACACACAGATACGCTTTCCCTCTCCACCCTACCACTGCCTCTCAGTATCTCAACTCCCATGAACTCTCTGAACCCCAAGGTTTTACAGAAGCCATTTTTTTATCCCGCAAACCTGCGTGCCTTTGGAATGTGTGAGGAAACCGGAGCAGCCGTGAAAACCCCACAGAGTGAATGCGCAAATTCTGCACAGTCAGCACCCATAGTCAGGATCAAACCCGAGTCTGTCGCGCTGTGAGGCAGCAACGCCACTGCTGCACCTCTGTGACACACACTGTTCTGTGGGGACGGGTGTCGGGGTTGGGAGTTGCTGTGGTTTCCCCTGGGTGGACTTTGTCACCCGTACCCTCGCAGAGTGAGCTGGGAGAGGTGGTGGTGGAGGGTGGGGGTGGGAGATGGTGGTGTGTGGGGGAGCGGGAGGGGGTGTGTGAGGTGGGATGAGGGGGAGTGGTGGGGTAGGAGGGAAAGTGGTGGAGGGGATGGAGTGGGGGGGAGAGAGAGTAAAGGGGGGTGGGGCTGCCGGTTTAGTGGGCTGTGGTCTCGGTGGAATGAACGCTCACTAACGTTGGGGTTATTGGTGGCAGGGACCCGAATGGTGAGGGGCTGGAGTTGTGGCCGGTCTACGGCAGGAACGAGAGCTACCTGCAGCTGGACGTGAGCCAGAGTGCCGGGACCCAGCTGAAGGAGCAGCGGATGAGGTTCTTCATCGAGACCCTGGGCTATGGCGTGGGGTCGGAGAGGGAACAGCCCCAGACAGGTGACACAGAGCACCGGCAGGAACTGTAGCCTCCAGTAACCACCTCTGCTCAAATCAACTAACCCTCTCTGGGCCTGACTACAATTGGGATCTCGGTGTAGCACGGACAACGCAGCCATCTTGTCAGGCAAAATAAGGAACCGTGGGAAACGAGGGAAGGGAGAAGCCACTCCGAACCATTTAGACCAACACACAAACACACGGTGGTGCAGCCGGTGGAGCTGCAGCCTCTCAGTGCCAGAGACCTGGTTTCGACCCTGACAACGGGCGCTGTCTGTACGGAGTTTGCACATTCTCCCTGTGACCACGTGGGTTTCCTCCTGGTGTGTGTTTGTAGGTTCATTGCCCCTCTGTAAATTGCCCTTGGGAGTAGGGAGTAGATGAGATAGTGGGATTACATAGAACTAGTGTAAACAGGTAATCGACGGTCAGCATGGACTCGATGGTCCGAACAGCCTGTTATCATGCTGTATCCTTCAATCAATCAGTACTTCCATAGCTCAGGCCCTCAAGTCCTGGCGACATCCTCGTAAATCTTCTTTGCACCCTTTCCAGCTTAACGACATCCTTCCTGTTGCAGGGTGACCAACTCTGAATAGCATACTCGAAGTGTGGCCTCACCACTGTCTTGTGTCACTGTAATTTTCACAGCTAAGCAAATAACATGCCTTAATTTCCATTCACTATAAGTTAGTGATGATTGATTTTTGTGGACGACTTAATCAAAAATGGCCGTGGAAGACCATTAAATATCTTCACCTTTCCAAATAATATAATCAGCCAGGCAGATTGGGTGGGAGAGGCTTTATAGACCTATCCTACTCTCCCTTATCAATCCTGAGCAGAAAACCTTTAACTGTACTTTGGTACAGTAACAATAATAAAATTAATTAAATTGATCAGCTGAAAATCATCAAGGTGATGGAGCATTCTACCTGTAATCGGAGAATAAGTTGGTGCTTTATTTGCGACTGAATGAAGCATTAACACCTCCAAAGAGTTTAAAACTAGATTATTGAATTTTTTAACGTAAAAAGATCTGTATGGTTTCAAATAATAAAAGTAGGCGGTCAGGCCCTTAAATAGCTGATAGTGGATGGGTGACATTTGGGAATCTCACCAACCCATGTTCTGCAGAGATACTGCCTGACCCGCTGAGTTACTCCAGCACTTTGTGTCTATCTTTGTTATAAACCAACATCTGCAGTTCATTGTTATTACAAGCAGCTTATTGTCGGGCGATCTACCTGGAGACATGGAGGACCGTTACCGTACTGGCATCTCTTTGTCCACGGAGACAGAACTGGACAAATGTATTCCCTGGTGAAGGATGCTGAGCTAATCAGTCTGTTCTCTCATATACTTCTTTTAAACAGGGACGTGACGCGCAATTTTCCAGTTAGATGGAGCAGCTTTGGACAGAGCGCTTTGGATGGTTGTGCACAGGGCCTCTGCAGTCTTGTCGTCGTGTTGGAACGCCTGGACGTGTAGCCTTGCCACTCACTGCAGCTGCTCGTTCTTTCATTGCCGTTATTTTGAATTTAATTCTGGTGATTCGCTGTCTCCAATCCCAACAGGAAATGCCTCTTGGGGAAATAATGCATTGCCAGCCTCTGCAATAAAAGGACAAAACGTAAACAGCCAACTGGCCTGCGTTGCCTTTGTTACATTACATTTCTAAGGAGACTCAGGGGTCCCCTGGCCATCTGAGTGCTTCTAACATTGGTTGGTGTGGGTTTCCAAGTTGATAAACAAGGCCTTTCAAGCCTGCTCTATTTGTGACATGGGCCTCGGTGTCTTTTCCTGCACCCACCCCCCAGGTACTAACCCTGAATTCCTAACTGAAGGAAAAAAATGTAATGTGTGCAGAATTTGGCCATTCGACCCATCAATTCTACTCCGACATTCAATCATGTCAGATTTCAATCATGAAGATTTTCGCTGTATCACAGCATAGTGGGGCATCTGATAGAGCCACTCCGTCACAGCGCCAAAGACGCAGGTTCAATCCTTTGCTCGGGTGTTGTCTGCATGGAGTTTGCACGTTCTCCCTACAACCATGTTGGTTTCATCCGTATGTTCAGGTTTCCTCCCACATTCCGAAGATGTGTGGCATTGTAGGTTAATTGGCATTCTGTAAAGTGCACACCCGTGTGTAGAGAGTGGATGGGACAGTGGGATACCCTAGAACTGGTGTGAATGGGTGATCGTTGGTTGGCACAGACGCAATGGGCCAAAGGGCCTGTTTCTGTGATGTAGCTCTAAACGAAACAAAACTAAACATGAGAATAATAACTGAATACCGATAACAATTTAAATAAAATTCAATTCACCTCCGTGTTGTGCAATATTTTATTTTTCGCAGTGTGTGGTCATTACTGGCAGAGGTGATATCTGGTCCAGAGGCGCAGAACTCATCCCAACCCGTAAAACCACAGTTACAAACTTTGCATCTAATTCCTAAATCTTTAGCAGCTCGTCCAATTCTAACCTGCGTTTGGCATCATCTTCCTAATTCTACATTCTCTCGTCATTTCCACCAAAATGAATGAGTCAATGAGTGTGAGTGAAATGTTGAATTTAAACCTTCTGGATCAGGATTCTAGCATCTGCAGTCTCTGTGTATCCAGGATATGAGGGGACATGAAGAGAGACACAAAGTGCTGGAGTAACATAGCGTCTTTGTGTATATCTTCGGTGTAGTTCCTTCACACACATAAGAGGGGACATGAATGAGTTGTACAAAATTATGTGGTGTATAGATAGTGGTAACTGCAGGAAACCTATTTCCATACGAACAAAACTGGCAGATGGAGAGTTAAGAGCCTGTACCACTTTGGCGATTTTTTCAGCGACTGCCGGTGTCATTGACTGACGAATCAGGGTAGCCGAAAGATTTTGAACATTTCAAAATCTAGCGGCGACAAAAACAATGTTGTGACACTCGAGGAAACGCCGCGCGTCAATATGTTGTCACGCCACGACTTTTTCGGTGGCCTGACACATCAGTCAATGATGCCGGCAGTCGCTGAAAAAAATCGCCAAGTGGGACAGGCCCTTTAGGGTGAAGATGTTTCGATGGGTTTGAGGAAGATGTTTTTCATCCAGTATGACAATTAAATACTAAATAAACACAAAGTGATGGAGTAACTCAGCAGGTCAGGCAGCATCTCTGCAGAAAATGGATAGATAACTTTTCTGGGCAAAGCCCTTCTTCAAATAATGAAACACTGTTGATTCTCCTGACTCTTGGCTTCCATTCAACAAGCTTTTTAGATTCAGTTTAGATTTAGATTCAATTTATTGTCATTGCACTTTTCAGTGCAACGAAATGGTTTAGCCTGCATTCATAACATAGAATAAATAACATTAATAAGCTAATATTTTTTTCTAAACCAAACACAGAATTGAATTGGAGCGCACTTGTAATTATATTAATATTTTTGCAATTCTCTTTGCTGGTTTGTTGGACCAGAATCGGAGTTTGTCGGTCTTTAGTCCGCACCCCTGCTGCAGGGTCAGGTTGAGTTGCATAAACTCTTCGTGGTCACCGTACAATGGCCAGACAGGGAGTTGACTCATGTTGGGATCCCTGCAAGAGAAGGATTGCAACAGGTTATATTAGAAGCACAACTGATGAAAGAAGCCAGGTGAAGAAGCCACTCTCTTTCTACCCTGCTAAAGGAAGGATGTCATGAACCTGGAAATGCAGGAAAAATGTTCCCGATGTTCGGGGAGTCCAGAACCAGGGGTCAGTTTAAGAATATGGGGTAAGCCATTTAGAACTAAGACGTGGAAAACATTTTCAGCCAAAGGGTAGCGAATCTGTGATTATCTGCCAAAGATGGAGGCCAATTCACTGGATGTATTCAAGAGAGAGTTAGATATAGCTTAGGATAAAGATTAGGACTAACGCTATCAAGAAATAGGGAGAAATCAGGAACAGGGTACTGATTCTGGATGATCAACCATGATCATGTTGAATGATGGTGCTGGCTCGAAGGGCCGAATGACCTACTCCTGCACCTATTTTCTATGTTTCTATGAAAGGGTGCAGATAATATTTACCAGAACGTTGCCAGCACTCAAGAGCCTGAGCTATAGGGAGAGGTTGGGCAGGCTAGGACTCTAATCCTTGGAGTTGCGGAGCTGAGGGGTGATATTATAGAGGTGTACAATCATGAGAGGAACACACAGGGTGAGTGCATTGAGTCTTTTACTCAGGGTATGACAATTATGAACCAGACAACATAAGTTTAAGGTGGGAGGAGAATGTTTTAATAAGAATCCGAATGGCAAATTATTCACACATAGTGGTGGGTATATGGAGCAAGCTGCCAGAGGAGGTAGTTGAATAAGGTACTATTTTAAAGACACAACATTCAAAAGACACTTGGCCATGTACATGGGTAGGAAATGTTTAGGGGGATATGGGCCAAACATAGGCAGATGGGAATAGGGTAGATGGGGCACCTTGGTCGGCATGGGTTGGTTGGGTCAAATGGCCTGTTTCCATGCTGTACAGCTCTATGACTCTACGCCTCTCTCATTAACCACAGCAGTCTGACTGAATCTTACCCAGTCCAGGCGAATGTTGCCCAGTACATCATCAGCTTCTTGCTGAGCTCCTTTTCCTCCTCGGTTGTGGTGCCTGTGGAGTAGAGTGATCGGTCACACCTCTGGTGGCTAGGTCACTCGGTGAGTTTGAGACCACCCTTTGACCTGAGAGACCGCCCCACCATTGAAGAGAGATGGCACTGCCCAGGAGGCACTGCCACCTCGGAACCAGCAACCTGCTCGGAAAGGGAAGCCTCCGAGCCCAGCCCTTACTCTCCCCGTGGACCAGAGAGGAGGGAGTTGGAACAGAGGGCCGGTAAGCAGACCAGCTGCAGGAGGAGTGGGCTGCTGGATGCCCAGCAACAGCCTGGGGCTCAGCTCGGCTCCAAAACGGGGAGCGCATGGTCCGGATGTTGCCTACAGCTGCACGGAGCAGTGGAACACTCAATATCAACTGGAGCTTGAAAATGGTGCTCAATCTGGAGACACTGTATACACTGCCAGTGTACTACTGCTATACACTTGTACTGTATCTGGGATGCTTATCTAAGTTGTATCTAAGTATTTATGTGTAGTGATACCTGTACTGAACTTTATACAACAATGTATTTCATTGTACCTTGGTACATGTGACAATAAAGTACCATTGAACCACTGAACCATTGAACTATTGGGTACCTGTATCATCAAGGATCAAGCTGTCATGTGTACCGAATGTGGTCTAATGCAGATAAATGGGACTAGTGTGGACAGGCATCGGGGCCAGCATGAAGGAGATGAGCTGAAGGGCCTGTTTCTGTGCTGTACAACTCTGCGATTCCAATGTTCCAACCTCCAAACTGTTTGTCCATCACCAGAGCCACCCCAGGGAAGATAACCACAAGGGCGGCAACTAGTAGTGCCACTGTCGCACAGTGCTGGAGACCGATGCAGTCTGTGTGTAGAGTTTGCACATTCTCCCTGTAACCGCATAGGTTTCCTTCGGGTGCTCCGGTTTCCTCCCACATCCATCCCAAAGATGTGCAGGTTTATAGGTTAATTCACCCTCTGTAAATTGCCCATGATATGTATGAAGTGGATGTGAAAGTGGAATAACATTGAACTAGTGTGAATGGGTGATGGATGGTCAGCATGGACTGGGCAGGCTGAAGGGCCTGTTTCCCTGCTGTATCTTTCAGTCTATCAATCAACTGCTGACAGACCCCGTGCCTTACCCAGCAGCGCATCAAAGTCACGGATGAAGGGTCCCCCAAAGACGAAGGCAAGCTCTGCCCCGTGTGGGGCCCTGGTGAACTGCGGTGTCCTCCTCTTGTGGAAGCTGGCCTGATGCTGGAACTCGTACAGAAACACAGGGTTTCCCGCATCTGCAAAGCAACACTGCCAGTTACCATGGCAACAGCAAAGAAAATCCCATCGCAATCACAACCCCGCAATCCCACAGACCAAATTCTTCCCATTCCCTGTCATAATTCCCAAAGGACCAAACCCCTCCCATTCCCTGTCAATATTCCCAAGGGACCAAACCCTTCCCATTTCCTGTCAATATTCCCAATGAACTAAACCCTTCCCATAGTCAATATTCCCAATCGATTCATTCCTTCCCATTCTGTAAATATTCCCAATGGACTAAACCCTTCTCATTCACTGTCAATATTGCCAATGGATCTTTCTTTCCCATTCCCTGTTAATATTCCCAATGAATCACCCCTTCCTATTCTCTGTCAATTTTCCCAATGGACTAAACCCATCCCATTCCCTGCCAGTATTTCCAATGGGCCAAATCCTTACCACTCCCTGCCAATATTCCCTATGGCCACACCCTTCCTATTTACTGTCAATATTCACAAGAGACCAAACTTTTCTATTTTACTGTCAATGTCCAGATTCCCAATAGATAAAAAGATTACCATTCTCTCCAATATAAGGCCTGCCAATTGATCAAAATCCACCTATTCTCTCATATGTACGGATTCTCAATGGATCAACTCTATCCCCTTTCTCTCCCATGTCCAGAAAAACATGCAGTCCTGGAGGAACTCAACGGGTCAGACAACATCTGTGGAGGGAATGGACAGGCAACGTTTCAGGCCGGGACCTTTCTTCTGTCTCAGATCTCGACCCAAAATGGCGTCTGTTCATTCCTTCCACACCTGACCCACCAACAAGTTCCTCCAGCACTTTGTGTTTTGCTCAAGATTCCAGTGTCTGCAGTGTCTAGTGTCTCTGCTGTGTTTAGATTTCCAATGAAAAAACATATTCCTGTTCTCTCCCATGTGAAATCCCTATGGATGGAACCCATTCCTATTCATTGCGCATGTAAGGATTTCCAATGGATCTAATCACTTCTCCCTTCGCAGTGGGTCAGAGCTTTGCCATTGAATTCCCACTGAGCGTTAAACTTGAACCTTCTAAACCTGAGCAAGAGGGAGGGCTACTGAGAACAGTGTGCTGTTTAATGATGTGACTCTGCGCCACTACCTGGCTCGGTCCTATGCTCACCTCGGTAGTACTGCGCCACTCTCAGAGTTGGAATGGAGATGAACACATCACCAAACAAGTCAAGGTAGCGCTCCTTCAGAAGCTCAGGGTTGTGCACATCCTTGAAGTATTCGTCAAAAATCGACTCTCCATTCTCCGCACCAAACTAGATAAAGAATGGTGATAATCCATGTCACACTGGGCAAAATAATACATCACAGAGAACATAGACCAAAGATCATTGACACGAGACCATAGACCATAGAACCTGGAACCTAGAACTCGGAACTCGGAACTCGGAACATGGAACATGGAACATGGAACTTGGAACATGGAACATGGAACATGGAACTTGGAACATGGAACAGTGAGAGTGCCTTACCAGTGGGTTCAGATACACCTTTATCTTCTCCCGAATTTCTTCCGTGCTAATCCCCGCCTCCCAGTCAGGCTTAATGATGATCTGTACAAAAACAGAATTGTGGCTTTAACGATGCAGGGAGTAAGGGGGACGGACAGGACCCAAGGGATGAGCGTAACGAGGCTGCCTCCCGTTGTGGGGGAAACTGCGAACTAGGGGGTCAATGTTTAAAAAAAGGATTCTCTACCCTGGGCAAGCGACAAAGGGCAGGGACAAAGAAGATGGAGGCACAAGAGGCTGCGAGCGCTGTAATCTTGGGGGTGTTGGAGCGGGTCAGGCAGCATCTGTGGAAGGAATGGACAGGCGACGTTTGAGGTCAGGATGCTTTATGATCACTCCGAAGCGTCTTTAGACTTAGACTTAAGAAATACAGCGTGGAAACAGGCCCTTCAATCCAATGAGTGTGTGTCGACCAGAAAGCCCCGTACACTAGCAATACCCGACATAGTTTACAATTTTACAGCAGTCAATTAACCTACAAACTGGTATGTCTTTGATATGTGGGAGGAAACTGGAGTACCCGGAGTAAACCCACATGGTCACAGGGAGAATGTACAAACTCCGTCCAGACAGCACCCATAGTCAGTATCGAACCCAGGCCTCTGGCGCTGTTAGGTAACAACTCTACCACTGTGCCACTGTATCATTGCATATCGATGTTCTCAAGATTTGCTGCCTGACCCGCTCAGTGGCTCCAGCACTTTGTGAACCAGCGTCTGCAATTCCTCAGTAAAAAGGGGTGACTATTAAAAGACCTTTGGACATTTACTGGGATAGGAAGGGACATGGGCCAAATAGGACACAAAGTGCTGGAGGAACTCTGCGGGTCAGGCAGTATGTGTAGAGGAATGGACCAACGAGGTTTCAGGCCAGAACCCTCCAGGAGCCGGGATTAATCAGGGAATGGACAGGGAGGTGGGAGCGGATGGAAGGGATGACCCGGCCAAAAACATTACCTATCTATGTTCTGCAGAGAGGCTGCCTGACCCGCTGAGTTACTCCAGCACTTTGAGTCTAACAGCATCTGCAGTTACTTTCGACTCATCTTGTCAGGCCACTGTTACCTCTGAGTGCACGAGACTGTTCACACCCTCCTCGGTCGTCACCCCAAGCAGATATGGAATTCTCCGGAACATCCCGTCCTGGAACATTTTCTGAGGATCATCGGGAAGGAAGTTGCCGTCCACCACGAAGGGAATTAGCTGGTACATGTTGTTCTGAGAGAGCCAGCAGAGAGGAGGGAGAGGTTAACAAAGGCAAGTAGTTAGGAGCTGGGGGAGGCCACTCGGCCCCTACAGTCTATCCCACCATCCAATGTAATCACGGATTCACTGGTGTCATGGCGCCATGGGTAAATAAGGTGGTCAAAAAGGCTTTTGGCACACTGGCCTTCATCAGTCAGAGTATTGAGTATAGAAGTTGGTAGGTCATGTCTGAAGTTATATAAAACGTTGGTGAGGCCACATTTAGAAGATTATGTTCAGTTTTCGTCGCCATGTTATAGGAAAGTTGTTGTCAAACTGGAAAGGGTGCGGAGAAAATTTACCAAGATGTTGCTAGGACTTGAGGGCCTGAGCTATAAGGAGCGGTTGAGCAGGCTAGGACTTTATTCCTTGGAGCACAGGAGGATTAGGGGTGATCTTATGTCAAGAGTCTCTTGCCAAGAGTAGGGCAATCGAGACCCAGAGAACATAGGTTTAAGGTAAGGGGTGGTGGGGGGGGGGGGGGTGGGATTTGGGGGAAGATTTAATAGGAACCTAAGGGGTAACATTTTTACACCAAGGGTGGTGGGTGTATGGAACGAGCTGCCAGAGGAGGAAGTTTCTCTCAGGGACTAACACAATGTTTATGAAGCATTTAGACAGGTACATGGATAGGACAGGTTTAAAAGGAGGCAGGTTGGACTAGTGAAGATGGGGCATGTTTGTCAGCCTGGGCAAATTGTGCCAAAGGGCCTGTTTCCACGTTGTTCAACTCTATGACTTTCTATTGCTCATCTTCCACAGACCCCCATCTCCTCCTCTGTGCCTGTTCTCCATTGCCCTCAACCCCCCCCCACTGATCTAACCTCCTTAACCCCCTGGGGGGTGAGATTCTCACCACTCTCTGACCGATTAAATCCCTCCACATCTCAGTTGCAGATTGCCACCCCTCTAATAGTCAGAGTCATAGTTGTGCAACACGGAAACAGGCCAACAAAAATGCACCATCCCATTTGCCCGCACTTGGTCCATATCCCATTAAACCTTTCCTATCCATGTACCTGTCCAAATGTCCTTTGAATGTTGTTGATATATTACCTGCCTCAACTACCTCCTCCGGCAACTTGTTCCATACAGCCACCACTCTCTGTATAGAAAGGTTACCCCTCAATTTCCTAATGAATCTTTCCCCTCTCACCGTGTAACTATACCCTTTGTTTACGATCACTCCGAAGTGGAGCCAAGGAACTGCTAGAGTTAGCTTAATCGGCACGGGTGAGTTGGGCCGAAGGGCCTGTTTCCGTGCATGTGTGACGGTAGGACTCCAAACTTGTGCTGAGGCAGGGTTGTGGGAAAAGGGCAGGTCCCACTTTGGCAACGTTTTAGGAGTGCCGGAGACTCTGCGCTCGCCACATGTTCGCTGGTGGTCTCAGGTGGTCGCGAGGAGTTCCCGCATTCTGGGAACTAGTCGTGGCATCAGTATGGGCGCCACAAATTTTTCAACATGTTGAAAAATGTTCTGCGACCAAAAATTGGTCGCCATGGAGAAAATCGATACTTTTGTACTCGTAGGTGCAGTTGTAGTGTGGTTGCCATGTAGTTACAGGTAATCGAGCTACGTAGGTAGTTTTAGTTAATCGCCTTTGCTGACCGGGCATTTTCATTGGTTCATTGTGGGAAAAAAACGTAAGCACGAGTTTTCAAAACCAAGCAGAAACGACTGGTAATGTTAAATACCCGCCAAACTTCACAGCGGTGTATCTCTGGCTTAACAAAAGTTGTCTGGTTTCTTAACAGTGTCTCCACTCCTTTTCCCCCCTTCTACCCTTAAGACTCCCCCTGACTTGAAGGTTGAACAGCCCTGGGGGACAAGGGAAGAAGTTGGAGACTTGGAGCTTGATAGGGGGGGGGGGGGGGTGGGGGGGAATTGGGGGTGATGGGGAAGTTGGGGGATGATGATGGTGGTTGGGAGAACATTGGGGGTGTTGGGGGCATTAGGGGAGTGTTGGTGTTGGGGAGGTTTGGGGACAATTAAAATTAGAATTAGAATTAGATCCTTTATTTGTCATTCAGACCTTACGGTCTGAACAAAATGTCATTACCTGCAGCCATACATACAATAATAAACAACAGAACAGACAGTAAACACAAATTAACATCCACCACAGTGAGCCCACCAAGCACCTCCTCACTGTGATGGAGGCAAAAATCTTAGGACTGCAGTCTCTTCCTTCCTCTTCTCCCTCTGCGCTGAGGCGATACCCCACCGGGCGATGGTAAGTCAGTCCCGCGACAACAGGAGAAAACGGAGGTTATGGGGCAAAGGGGGACTTTGGGGGCGATTGGTGAAGTTGGTGAAGGTGGGAGATGATGGGGGTGATGGATGAAGTTGGGGGATAATTAGGGAAGACGGGTTTGTTGGGAGAGATGTGGCCTTTGGGGCTGATAGGGGAATGTTGGGGACCATTGAGGTGTGTTGGGGGGATGTTGCTTTGTCATTGCTTTTATTGGCAGCTGCTCACCACACTGTTGACAATCTGTGCCATCTCCTCCTCGCTCTTACTCCTGAGGCAGTTCAGCAGCTGCTGAGTCCGAGGGTCACAGCAGCCCCCGGCCGCTGCCGCCTCCTGTGGACAACACACAACACGGGCATCAGTCATCTTCTCCCCAGCACCCTCTCTCCCTCCGCACCAGGCCCAACCTCCTTAACCCATAGCTGTCTTGCAAGAGGCTTCTGAGGTGAATGCTCCTCGTACTGTGACCTATGAAACCATTAGACCACAAGACATGTGGTATTATGCAATAATAGTGTAAGGCTGAGCAGAGGGGCACTAGGACCCTGTGTGCCAGAAGCCAGGCTCCAGTAACCGGATGTGACTGGAACCCAGGGTGTGGGCAGTTAGAGAGTTGCCTGGGCTTACACAGGAGGCTGTTGTGGCTGCTGTTATTATACAGATTAAAGGTATACTCTGTTTACGTCGTCGTACGAGCCTTATTACAAGCATAACCCGACATGGTGTCAGATCTGGGAGACTTGTAAGCAAGAAAATAAATAAAGAAGAAGAGGACGGTGTATCGTTTTGGCGGGAAATAGGAGACGAGCTGGCAGATATGGAGCAACCTACACCAACTGCTACGTTCACAATACAACCTCCAGAGCCATTCGATTTCACCAAGCCTCAAGAATGGGAGAGTTGGATCAGGAGATTCGACCGCTTTCGGCTTGCAAGCAATTTAAACGCGACGTCGGCAGAAAACCAGGTGAACACGTTAGTGTATTGCATGGGCGATGAAGCAGATGATGTGCTAAAGGGGCTAACGCTAACTGCAGATGAGAGGAGGGTGTACACGGATGTCAAGGCAGGCTTTGATGCATTTTTTGTACCTAAAAAGAATGTAATCTACGAAAGAGCCAAGTTCAATCAGCGTGTGCAACTGCCAGGAGAAACGGTGGATTCCTTCATCACTGCTCTATACGGATTAGCTGAACACTGCAACTATGGACAGTTACAGAACGAGCTGATCCGCGACAGGTTAGTGGTGGGGCTGAGAAACGTCTCATTGTCAGAACAGCTACAGCTAGACAGAGACCTAACCCTTGAAACTGCTATAACAAAGACAAGGCAGTCTGAAGAAGTTAGACGACAGCAGTCTGACTTAAGAGGAGAGAATAGCGGTGCTAGCAAGTGCTCAAATGTTGATGCTGTGCATGCTAAAAGCTACAGAAAACCCAAATTTCCCTCAAAGCCTCAGCCACAAGCACAAACACCAGGCAAAAATAAATTTAATACACAGCCACAGCCAGGTTCAAAGGCCTGCTATAGATGTGGAAAAATGCCCTTGCATGGAAAATTGGAATGCCCTGCTAAAGATGCTGTGTGTCACAACTGTGGCAAAAAGGGACATTATGGCAAAGTGTGCAGAAACAGTGCAAAATCTCTCAATGCTGTCACTACAGAGGAAGAAGAGAGCTTTTTCCTGGGATCCGTGGATGCTGGAAAAGACCCGTGGACGGTGCAGCTACAAGTGAGACAAAAAAAAGTGTGCTTTAAAATAGACACTGGTGCTGATGTGACCGTTATGCCAGCGGAGGTGTACCATGACATTACAGGGGGGCATGATGTGAAGTGCCTGGCAGTGTCGACACGCCCATTGTTTGGGCCAGGGGGCAATGCACTCTCTGTCCTGGGCATAGCCAGAGAAACACTGCGCAGAGGCAACAAGACAGCCATAGAGGACATTTATGTAGTAAAAGACCTCCACACTGCACTGTTGAGAAGACCTGCCATAGAAAGGCTTCAGCTTGTGTGCAGGGTTGACGGCATCACCTTGGAATCTGTGAGACAACAATATCCGAAGCTGTGTAGCGGCTTGGGTCTTGTTCGGAGGCCATACTCAATTAAATTGAAGCCAGAGGCTGTGCCCTTCTCTCTCCACACGCCACGCAGAGTCCCTCTGCCGCTTATGGGAAAAGTGAAGGAGGAGATAGACCGTATGGAGAAGATGGGCGTAATCACCAAGATTGAGGAGCCGACTGATTGGTGTGCCGGGATGGTGGTGGTGCCGAAAAAAACAGGTGATGTTCGCATTTGTGTGGACTTCACAATGATGAATGGATCAGTATGCAGAGAAAAGTTTATCTTACCTTCTGTAGAGCACACTCTGGGCATGCTAGCTGGGGCAACAGTATTCAGCAAATTAGATGCCAACATGGGCTTTTGGCAAGTACCATTGACAAAAGAGTCTGCCAAATACACCACCTTCATCACGCCTTTTGGGCGCTACTATTTTAACCGTCTACCCTTTGGCATAGCATCAGCCCCCGAGCACTTTCAAAGGATGATGATGACAGAAGTGACCGGTGGCCTGGAGGGGGTACTGTGTCACATGGATGACATCCTGGTCTGGGGACAGACGCAGGAGGAGCATGATGTGCGGCTACATGCGGTGCTAGAGAAGGCACAAAAGGCCGGCATTACGCTCAACATGGACAAATGTGAGCTCACACGCCACACAGTCAGATTCCTGGGTCATGTAATTTCAGCAGATGGAGTGAAGCCAGATCCAGAGAAAACGAGAGCAGTACAAGAGTTGGATGCACCCAAAAATGTCAGCAAACTCAGGAGTTTTCTGGGCATGGTCAATCAGCTGGGCCGCTTCTTGCCTAACCTGGCTGAAAAAGACAAAGTGCTACGAGACCTGCTGTCCAAGAAGAACCACTGGTACTGGGGGACAGAGCAGCAGGCCGCCTTTGATCAGTTAAAAACAGAGCTGTCATCCACGCCAGTGCTCACATTATATAACCCAAACAGTGCTCTAAAGATCTCTGCTGATGCCTCTTCCTTTGGCCTGGGGGCAGTCCTGCTGCAGAAGAGCGATGCCATGTGGTCACCTGTGGCATATGCGTCCAGGGCAATGACACCAACAGAGCAGCGCTATGCTCAAGTAGAAAAGGAGGCATTGGCTGCGACGTGGGCATGTGAAAGGTTCAGCTGTTTCATCCTGGGAAGACCATTCGGGCTGGAAACTGACCACAAGCCGTTGGTGAGTCTGCTGGGAGGGAAAGCTTTGGATGACCTCCCACCAAGAATCCAAAGATTTAGGATGAGACTCATGAGCTACACCTATACAGTCGATCATGTCCCTGGCAAAAGCCTGTGGACAGCCGACACCTTATCTCGTGCTCCTCTGAGAGCCGCAAGAACACACACAGACACAAGCCTACTAGAGGACACCAACATCTATGTAGACTCTGTCATCAGCAACATTCCTGTCAGTGGAGATTATCTGAGCAGCCTACGTGAGCACCTGCAGGCAGACAGCACATGCTCTGCACTGATGGAGTACTGCACAGACGGCTGGCCCGACAAAAGCCAACTGCAGGGAGTGCTGAGACATTACTGGGCTGATAGAGCAGTGCTGACTGTGCACGATGGGCTGCTGCTGCGGGGCACGAGGCTCGTCATCCCATCAGCCTTACAAGGTGATGTGCTGCAGAGACTACACGAAGGACACCTGGGGGTGACAAAGTGCAGGGGCCGGGCCAAACAGACGGTATGGTGGCCAGGACTCAGCAGCCAGCTGAATGACATGGTGCTGAAATGTAGAACCTGCATCCAAGAGCGAAGGAACGTCAAAGAGCCGCTGGTATGGTAACGTGTAAGTTATTTTATTTCTATTTTGCATGCTTAGATCAGGGACAGGTCTTCCAGCAAAAGGGCAGAATAAACCCCTTAAGACCTGCAGAGACAAAGGTAGTCCACCCTTTGTTCTCAAAGAAAGGGAGATGTGGTATTATGCAATAATAGTGTAAGGCTGAGCAGAGGGGCACTAGGACCCTGTGTGCCAGAAGCCAGGCTCCAGTAACCGGATGTGACTGGAACCCAGGGTGTGGGCAGTTAGAGAGTTGCCTGGGCTTACACAGGAGGCTGTTGTGGCTGCTGTTATTGTACAGATTAAAGGTATACTCGGTTTACGTCGTCGTACGAGCCTTATTACAAGCATAACCCGACAGACACAGGAGAAGAATCAGGCCCTTCGGCCTATAGAGACTACTCTGCCATTCAATCACGGCTGATCAATCTTTCCCTCTCAACCCCATTATCCTGCCTTCTGTAACCATTGACACCCTTACTAATCAAGAATCTATCAAACTCCGCTTTAAAAATACTCAATGACGGACTCCACAGCCGTTTGCGGCAATGAATTCCACAGATTCACCACCCTCTGACAGAATTAATTCCTCCTCGTCTCCTTTCTAAAGGTACGTCCTTTTATTCTGAGGCCATGCCCTCTGGTCCTAGACTCTCCCATTAGTGGAGACATCATCTCACGTCCACTCTATCCAGGCCTCTCCACCCATCCCTTCAGCGGGGAGCTCTCACCTCGGCCAGCTGGGTGGGTCGTGGGGACAGGGCGCCGGGCAACAGGGCGCTCCCGCTCTGCACGATGGCTCTGTGGAACAGGCCGGTGGAGAGAGGAGACAGCGTCTGGCGAGAGAGGAGAGACACAGTGATTCACTCGATTAAGCAGGTGGGGGTGGAGAGGGAGGGGGGGGGGAGAGTGAGGGGTCGACGAGGGCAGGGGTGGTGGGAAGGGGTGGGGAGGGAGGGGATGGGGACGAGGGAGGGGGAGGAGTGGTGGGTGGGGATGGTGGGGAGGGGACGTTGGGAGGGGGTGGGGAGGAGAATGGGAGAGGGTGGGGAGGAAGATTGAGTTGCCTGCTCTCCGTACGTGCAGGGTGACGCTGAGACCCCCGACTGACTCCCCGAACAGCGTGACGCTCCCTGGATCTCCCCCGAACTGGGCGGCATTCCTCTGCACCCACTGCAGCGCTGCCAGCTGGTCCAGGAAGCCGGCGTTGCCCCTCGCCCCCTCGTCACCCGTACTGTGGTAACAAGAAGGAGAGAGGGTCAGTGGGAGCTGCAGCTGGGGACGGGGGGGGGGGGCTCGGGACCTGGAGGGGGAGGGGTTGGCCTTGCTAGGTTGAAGGGCAGGGCTCACGACGGGGGCTACGGCTAGGGAAGGGGGACTCGGGAGCGAGGGCGTAGGAGGGGGTGGGGGCTGGGGATAGGGGGGATTCAGGAGGGATGGGCTTGCTGGAGTGGGGGATGGGGGCCCACAGCAAGAGAAAATAATAACATTGAGACGTCTGATTAGGTCCTCTACCTAAACATTTAGAAACAAATGTCCTCTACCTAAACATTTAGAAACTTGCATTGTAGGAAGGAACTGCAGATGCTGGTTTAAACTGAAGATAAGCACAAAAAGATGGAGTAACTCTTCTCTGGAGTGTCTGAAGAAGGGTCTCGACCCGCAATGTCACCCATTCTTTTCCCCCAGAGATGCTGCCTGACCCGTTGAGTTACTCCAGCATTTGTGGCTACATACACTGTGATCAGCTTAGGTTCATTTCCCAGTTAAAATACAGACTTAATACACAGCAGAAAACTGACACTGGACATTAGATTTATTACTAGTCTAATCACGGCTTTCTGCTCCAGCTATCAGGGAGCATCTTCAACACAATATTAGCACCATGTAGAGTGAGGTACTGGCATCGATCACCCATCGACCATCCACCCATTGATCATCCATTCACTAGTTCCATGTTATCCCACTTTCACACAGATCACATGCTTAATGGTTACCCTGGCAGCATCTTCACAGCATCTTCAAGATCAGTACAGCCTGGGGTGGAGACTGGCAGCTCGAGTGAGGCACCTACAGCGGGCACCTCACCCACGGGACAGAGAGACGTCCCCTGTCCCTGGCCCATGACCCATATTTACTTTAGTTTAGTTCAGTTTAGTTTATTGTCACACGAGGGACAGTGAAATGTTTACGAAAGAAATGTTAAAGAGCTTTTTTGTTGTGCGCTATCCAGTCAGTGGAAAGACTAGATATAATTACAATCGAGCCGTCCACAGTGTACAGATACAGGATAAAGTGAATAATGTTCAGTGCCACACAGTCCCGTGAAATCAGATCAAAGATAGTCCGAATGTCTCCAATGAAGTAGATGGCAGGTCAGGACTGCTCTCTAGATGGTGAGAGGATGGTTCAGTTGCCTGATTACAGCTGGGAAGAAACTGTCCCTCCATGTCCCTGACCCAGGTCCCATGTACTCTTAACAGAGTCACATCATATAACACGGAAACAGGCCCTTCAGCCCACATTGTTCATGCTGACCAAGTTAGCTTACTGAGCTACTCTAATTTGCCTGCATGTGGCCCATATTCCCCTAAACCCTTCCTATCCATATATCTGTCCAAATACCATTTAATTTGGTTAAAGATACAACATGGAAACAGGCCCTTCATCCCACCGAGTCCATGCTGACCATCATTCACCCGTTCACACTGATTCTATGTTATTCCACTTTCTCATCCACTCCCTACACACTAGGGGTAATTTACAGAGGACAAATAACCTACAAACCCGCACGTCTTTGGGATGTGGGTGGAAACTGGAGCACCCAGAGGAAGCCCACGCGGTCACAGGAAAAACGTGCAAACTCCGCAGGACTCCCGAACGTGTTACCTGAGGAAACAACTGGCCAATGACTGGGCTCACTCACATTACCTGAGGAAGCCGGCCACGCTGAGCCGGTACTGGATGACCACAACCACCACGTTGCCAAAGCCAGCCAGTGCTGAGCCGTAGAATACGGAGCCTTTCCCCAGGATGAAGGCCCCTCCGTGGATCCAGACCATCACCTGCAGGGAGGGGAGCGCAGAGACTCAGACGTGAGCATCCTAACAGGCCCTTCGGCCCCCGACCTCCATGTTGACCATCAGGTCCTTCACCAATAATTTACAGAAGCCAATTAACCTACAAACCCGCACGTCTTTGGAGTGTGGGAGGAAACCAGAGCACCCGGAGAAAGCCCACGCGGTCATGGGCTTGCAAACTCCGGACAGACAGCATCCGTAGTCAGGATTGAACCCGGATCACTGGTGCCCAATGTCCACTCAACCCACCCCCACTAACGTTTTGCATTTCTGAAGGGCTTTTGGTGTTTCCAGTTCTTTCCACCCCCTCCCCCCACCCCCACCCCATCCTTCCCCAGGGGTGGGGATTGCAATGTCCCCCCAACAGCTACAAGGTGGGGTGGGGACGTCCGTTACGTACCGGTATGGGGGTGGTGTAGCCAGAGGGCCAGCCAGGGGCGTAGACACTGAGGTAGAGACAGTCCTCACTGGCAGGTACGGCAAATGGAGGGAACGCTCTCCGCACCTTCTGAAGGCACCTGGTGCAGAGGGAGGGGGGAGGGAGCAGGAAAGGGGATGGGGGGGGAAGAGAAACAGGATGGGAGAAGGGGAGCAAGTTAGAGGGAGAACGGGAGGGGGGGGGGGGGTGAGAGTGGGAGGGAACAGGAGAGGGGAGTGGGAGCAGGGTGCAAAGGGAAGCAGAAGGAAGAGGGAGAGGGAGAGAAAGGGAGCGGGAGCAGGGAGAAGAGAGGTGGGAGAGGTGGAGAGAGGGAGTGAGAAGTGGAGGGCAGAGGGGGAGATGATAATGAGGGATAGGGAATGGGTGAGGGGGAGAGAGAGGAAGAGGGAGCATGGGCAGAGTGGGCGTGAGTAGGAATAGGGGAGGTAGGAGAGGGGGAAGCGAGGGGGAGAGCGAGAGGGGAAGTGAGGGAGAAGGAGTGAAGGGAGAGGGGTTGAGAGGGAAGGGAGCGAGGGAGATGTGGAGGAAGGGAGGATTGTGTTATGGAGAGGGCAGAGTGGGACCAGGGGGGGGGGGGGGGGGGGGGGGAGTCAGAAGGGGAGGAGGAGGACGTGGGGTGGGGGATGGAGTGAGGGAGGGAGAGGCAGAGAGAGCATGGTGGGAGGGGATAGAGGCAGCAGGGGGTGGGGGGGGGGGGGGGGGTGGAGAGAAAGAGAGATTAGGCATTGAGCATTACCCTCTCTCCCTGCACTAGGCACTCCCTCCGTGTACATACTCTCCTTACTTCCTTCATCTAACACCTCCTGTTGCCGTGGTACCCAGAAACAGACCCTTCAGCCCATCAGTGCTGACATTTATGCCCCAGACTAGCCCCTCATTGCCTCATTCCCACCATCCCTTCTCCTTCTCCTCATCTATTTCTGTTTTTTCTGTTCAATGGGCAGACACTCAGCATTGAAAAAAAATCAGTAAAGGACGAACATGACTCACCATCCTGGCCACGCTCTCATTTCTCTAATTTCGCTCCTCCCATCGGGGGGGGGGGGGGGGGGGGGGGGGGGGGTAAGTACAGGGGCCTGAGAACCATGACCTCCAGGTTCAGGAACAGCTACTCCCTAGCAACCATCTGGCTCTTGAACACTGCACAACACTGACCTCAGCCCTACCCCAGCACGGAACTACCATGGACCTTCTATAAGTGTTGCCCCAGGGACTTTGCTTTTTACTATTATGGTGTAGTTCCCCAGTGCAACTGGCTCCCAACCTGAAACGTCATCTGTCCATTCCCTCCGCAGATGCTGCCTGACCTGCTGAGTTCCTCCAGCACTTCATGTTTTGCACAAGTTTCCAGCAGCTGCAGTTCCTTACAATCCGCTACTACCATCGGGATTAAGGTGCAGGAGCCTGAGAACCACGATCTCCATGCTCAAGAACCTTCTTCACTGCAATTGATTGTATTGTTGAGTACTATATATGTATCAGTTGTGTAGTTGTGTTAAGGTGCCTGTAAAGCTACACCAAGTAAGAATCTCATTATTGCGTTCGGGGTACATATGACATTTAAACACTCTTGACTATAGAGGGTGATCATCTGTGGTCTCGGTGAATGGTGGGGCCGGCTTGATGGGCCAAATGGCCTCCTACTGCTTCTATTTCTCACAGAGACTGGAGTAGCTCCTTAGAGCAGAGACGTTTCACTCACTTGTTTAAAACAAAAAGGAAATTTGCAGCTATCATTCATAGGAAGAGTTTTGTGAACAGTACAATAAAATTCATACCTTTACAGTCTTAACAGCACATTAACACACAAACATAAAATAATCAGTAATAGTGTTAATTATTGATTACACTAGGCCACCAGATCAATTAGTCTGAAGAAGGTTTCCGACCTAAAACGTCACCTATCTATGCTCTCCAGAGGTTTAAGTTCAAGTGAGTTTATTGTCATGTGTCCCTGTATAGGACAATGAAATTCTTGCTTTGCTTAAGCACACAGAAAATAGTAGGCATTTACTACAAAACAGATAAATGTGGCCATATACCCTGATCTAAATATATACACACATGAATAAATAACTGGTAAAGTGCAAATAACAGAAAGTGGTTGTTAATAATCATAGTTTTGGCCGAGCCAGGTTTAATAGCCTGATGGCTGAGGGGAAGTAGCTATTCCTGAACCTGGTTGTTGCAGTCTTCAGGCTCCTGTACGTTCTACCTGAAGGTAGCAGGGAGATGAGTGTGTGGCCAGGATGGTGTGGGTCTTTGATGATACTGCCAGCCTTTTTGAGGCAGCAACTGCGATAAATCCCCTTGATGGAAGGAAGGTCAGAGCCAATGATGGACTGGGCAGTGTTTACTACTTTTTGTAGTCTTTTCCTCTCCAGGGCGCTCAAATTGCCGAACCAAGCCACGATGCAACCGGTCAGCATGCTCTCTACTGTGCACCTGTAGAAGTTAGAGAGAGTCTTCCTTGACAATCCGACTCTCCGTAATCTTCTCAGGAAGTAGAGGCGCTGATGTGCTTTTCTGATAATTGAGTTAGTGTTCTCAGACCAGGAGAGATCTTCAGAGGTGTGCACGCCCAGGAATTTGAAGTTCTTGACCCTTTCAACCATGATATAAATGGGGCTGTGGGTCCCCCTCCTACTCCTTCCAAAGTTCACAATCAGTTCCTTGGTTTTGCTGGTGTTGAGGGCCAGGTTATTGCGCTGGCACCATATGGACAGTAGCTCGATCTCCCTTCTGTACTCTGACTCATCCCCATCAGTGATACGCCCCACAATAGTGGTGTCGTCAGCGAACTTGATGATGGAGTTCGCACTGTGGTTCGCTACGCAGTCATGGGTATAAAGAGTGTACAGCAGGGGGCTGAGCACGCAGCCTTGAGGTGCTCCCATGCTGATTGTTATCGAGGCTGACACATTTCCACCAATACGAACAGACTGTGGTCTGTGGACGAGGAAGTCGAGGATCCAGTTGCAGAGGGATGCACAGAGACCCAGTTCTGCGAGTTTGATAGACCTAAGTTACTCCAGCATTTTGTGTCTTCTTTGGTAATCCAGCATCTGCAGTTCCTTGTGTCCATATAACGGAGGGATATGCATTATGTGCAGGCAGATATGAGTTGGTCTTGACATCTTGTTGGGCATAGACATTGTGGGCTGAAGGGCCTGTTTCTGTGCTGTACTGTTCTAAATTCTATAATACTGCAAACCATAGTACGTAATGCAACCTAAACACGATCATAATAGTTAACAAAGATGAACTGGTTTATACCAAAGATAGATGCAGAATGCTGGAGTAATTGAGTGGGTCAGGCAGCATCTCTGGAGAGCATGAATAGGTGACATTTTGGGTCTGGCCACTTCTTCAGACATTAGGTTATCTGGTCCCAACACAAAACATCACTGAAGGTAGACAACAATGCTGGAGAAACTCAGCGGGTGCGGCAGCATCTTTCAAACTCACCATTTGAGTTTTTCCAGCATTTTTATCTACCTTTGATTTTTTCAGCATCTGCAGTTCTTTCTTAAACAAAACATCACCTATGTATTTTCCCCAAAGCCTGTAGTAGTTTGTTGCTGAGGTTCTCTCTCCATCTCCCTTGAAAGAGCAAAACAATGACTGCCCCTCCCCGACAGATTCTCCACACAAAGTACCAACTGTTTGTGGAACTCGCTGGTGGAATAGAGAAATGAAACAGTTTACAATGGAGTTTGGGTAGGAAAGATCCCTACATGGGAGGATGGCTGGTGGCGTTCCGGATTCCAGACCAGGACTGGGCTCTCTGGGGCGGAGCAAACCTCAGTGAATCCACGGGAGGAGCGGCAAAGGGGATCCCCAAGTATCCAAACACAGGCCTGGGACTTCCTTCCACCTCCATCAGCGTTCCCCGAATCAGTCCTCCCTCCGTCCACACAATGGGGCCCCACCGGTCAGCTCCTGCAGCAAGGGAACAGCGGGCAGAGGTGGTCAGACATTAATCCTTCGTTGCCCATCCCTCCCTCCTCACCCAACCCTTCCTCCCCTTCCCTGCCACCTCTCCCTGCAACCCCCCATGTAACCCCCCTCCCCAACCTCCTCCCTCACCTCCATCCAGACACCGCAGCAGCCCTTCCAGGTGTGACACAGGTTCCTGTAACCTCCTCCTCCAGAGGTTTCCACTAGTGGGAGAATCTAGGACCAGAGGGCACAGCCTCAGAATAAAATGACGTACCTTTAGAATGGCGATGAGGAGGAATTTCTTCAGCCAGAGGGTGATGAATTTGTGTAATTCATTGCCACAGACAGCGGTGGAGGCCAAGATATTGGGTATTTTTTAAAACAGTGGTGGAGGCCGAGACATTGGGTATTTTTAGCCCCTTCCCAGCCCCTGGAAAGAGCTGGGGACCAATGTCTCTGATCCATCTTCGACAGGTTGCGACACTCCTTCCAGGGGTGGCCCAGTGGTGCAGCAGTAGAGTTGCTGCCTTACAGCGCCCAAGACCCAGGTTCGATCCTGACTACGGTGCTGCCTGTACCGAGATTGTGTGTTCTCCCTGTGACCACATGGGTTTTCTCCGTTTGCTCCGGTTTCATCCCACACTCCAAAGTTGTCAATTTGTAGGTTAATTGACCAGTAAAATTGTAAATTATCGCTGAATGCACGTGTGATCAGCGGGGTAATGTCAGCGCAGACTCGGTGGGCCAAAGGGCCTGTTTCCGTGCTGTATCTCTGAAGTCTAAAGGTGTACGGTGGTGAGCACTGACTGGTTCGGCAACTGGAATGCCCAGGAACAAAGGAGATTACAAAGGAGTGCTGGACCCTGCCTGGCCAATCACGGATATGTGGGAAAGGGTGTCAAAGGTTACCAAGAAAAGGCAGAACGAGGAGAAAATGTTTTTCCTCATCTCAGTCCCAATTGGTCTATCCCTTATTCTTAAACTGTGACCCCTGGTTCTGGACTCCCCCAACATCGGGAACATTTTTCCTGCATCTAGCCTGTCCAATCCTTTAAGAATTTTAAATATTTCTATAAGATATCCTCTCATCCTTCTAAATTCCAGTGAATACAAGCCCAGTCGACCCATTCTTTCATCATATGTCAGTCCCGCCATCCCGGGAATTAACCTGGTGAACCTACGCTGCACTCCCTCAATAGCAATAATGTCCTTCCTCAATTTAGACCAAAATTGCACACAATACTCCAGGTGCGGTCTCACCAGGGCCCAGTACAACTGCAGTAGGACCTCCTTACTCCTAAACTCAAATCGTCTTGCAATGAAGGCCAACATGCCATTAGCTTTCTTCACTGTCTGCTGTACCTGCTTGCTTACTTTCAGTAACTGATGTACAAGCACTGCCAGGTTTCTTTGCACCTCCCATCCTCCAAATCTGACATTATTCAGATAATAATCTGCCTTCTAGTTCTTGCCACCAAAGTGGATAACCTCACATTTATCCACATTATACTGCATCTGCCCACTTACCCAACCTATCCAAGTTACCCTGCAGCCTCATAGCATCCATTGTGGCCAAGGGGATCAGAGGGTATGGAGAGAAGGCGGGTACGGGATACTGAGGTACAGTGAAAAGCTTTTTCTGTTTAGTGCTATCCAGTCAGTGGAAAGACAATACATTATTACAATGTACAATGTACATGTCCACAGTGTACAGATTCAGGATAAATGGAATAATGTTTATGTTTCTAAGATAAATTCCAATTAAAGATAGTCTAAGGGCTTCCAATGAGGAAGATAGTAGCTCAGGACCGTTCTCTAGTTGGTGATAGGATGGTTCAGTTGACTCGGAAGAAACTGTCCCTGAATTTTGGAAGCAGGGACAAACTTTGACAACTGTCCTGTACCCACTCACCCTCTATCACCCACTTACACGTTGAATTTTCCAATTTCAGATACCCTGGAGCACCTTCCCCCTCTACACACACATTTTCCCACCATCTCCCACCCCACACTTTCCCCTCCTCTATGCGCTCATCTCCCATCCCCAAGTCGCCCATCTCCTCTTTATCCCACATCTTTCCCCTTCTCCCAGTCTTTTTCCACCTATATCCCTCTGGATTTAAATTTCTCTCCTCTCTGAATCTGACACCCTTTTGTCTCCTTTTTGCCTCTGGCGTTACTCATCCCATCTGCCAATCACCCCCCTCGCCTGTATCCACCTATCACTTGCCAAACTTTGTCCCACCGCCCACGTCCCTTTTCACCCTCTACTCGACCTGACCTTAAACGTTGTCTGCCCATTCCCTTCACAGATGCTGCCTGACTCGCTGAGTTCCTCATGCACTTTGTCTTTTGTTCTAGATTCCAGCACCTGCAGTTCCTTGTGTCTTGGCTGTCCCCCTTTTGACCATCTCAACACATTGTTGTCCTCGTGCAGTTAACCAGAAGCTACTGGCCTGTTCTCTGCAGTGTTTCAGGTATTAGAGTCATACAACTCCAGGGCAAAAATCAAAAAAGGCCAATTCACGTCTCATACCCTCAAAGTTACCTTTCTTTAAGTTCAGGACCCTTGTTTCTGAATTAACAATGTCACTCTCCATCCTAATGAAGAAATCAACCATATTATGGTCGCTCTTGCCCAAGGGGCCTCGCACAACAAGACTGCTAACTAACCCTTCCTCATTACTCAATACCCAGTCTAGAATAGCCTGCTCTCTCGTTGGTTCCTCTACATGTTGGTTTAGAAAACTATCCCGCATACATTCCAAGAAATCCTCTTCCTCAGCACCCCTGCCAATTTGATTCACCCAATCTATATGTAGATTGAAGTCACCCATTATAACTGTTTTACCTTTGTTGCACGCATTTCTAATTTCCTGTTTGATGCCATCCCCAACTCCACTACTACTTTTAGGTGGCCTGTATACAACTCCCACTAGCGTTTTCTGCCCCTTAGTGTTTCGCAGCTCTACCCATATTGATTCCACATCCTCAAAGCTAATGTCCTTCCTTTCTATTGCGTTAATCTGCTCTCTAACCAGCAACGCTACCCCACCTCCTTTCCCTTTCTGTCTATCCCTCCTGAATATTGAATATCCCTGGATGTTCAACTCCCAGCCTTGGTCACCCTGGAGCCATGTCTCCGTGATCCCAACTATATCATAGTCATTAATAGCTATCTGCACATTAAACTCATCCACCTTATTACGAATGCTCCTTGCATTGAGACACAAAGCCTTCAGGCTTGTTTTTACAACACACTTACCCCTTATACTATTATGCTGAAAAGTGGCCTTTTTTGATTTTTGCCCTGGATTTGCCAGCCTGCCACTTTTACTTTTTCACTTTGCTACCTATTGCTTCTACCCTCATTTCACACCCCTCTGTCTCTACGCTCACACATTTAAGAAACCCTTTCCCTTTAACTCCATCCTCCACTATCCCATTCGACACCCCACCCCCCTTATTCAGTTTAAAGCCACCCGTGTAGCAGTGGCAAACCTGCCTGCCAGAATGCTGGTCCCACACCTGTTAAGATGCAATCCGTCCCTTTTGTACAGTTCCCCCTTACCCCAAAACAGATCCCAGTGATCTAAGAATCTAAATCCCTGCCCCGTGCACCAGTTCCTCAGCCACACGTTCAGGTCCCGTATCTCCCTGTTCCTGCTCTCGCCAGCACGAGGAACTGGAAGCAAACCGGAGATAACAACCCTGGAGGTCCTGCTTTTCAGCATTTTTCCGAGCTCTCTAAAGTCACACTGCAGAATATTCATCCCCTTCTTTCCGACATCGTTTGTGCCGACATGCACTACCACTTCCGACTGTTCACCTTCACCCTTGAGGATTTTCTGCACTCTGTCCGTGACATCCTGGATCCTGGCACCAGGAAGGCAGCACACCATCCTCGAATCCCATCTGTTCCTGCCGAAACCCCTGTCCGTACCTCTCACAATGGAGTCTCCCACTACAATGGCGTTGCCTGTCTTAAGCCTTTTTGGTTTTGGCTCAACAGCCCTATTCGCATCGTAAGCCAGTCCGCCGCTCAGTCTAAACACGTCTTCTGTCCCGACAGCTTCTAAGTGGGTGAACCTGTTCACAAGTTTACATACTAAGGGACTGTGGTACACTGTGAAATCGACAGAAGGATGGAGGGTTGGGTGTTTATGCGTGCTATTTTCATAATATTTATTTTAGTTGTTAATCTTTTAATATTTTATCTTGTATGTATCGTTAGCTTTCAGAAATGTTTGAATGGTGCACTGACTGGCTGACATTTTTTAATTTTGTTGTACATGGTTCATGTTACAATAATAAAGAAACTATTCTATTCTGTTCACAAGCGGTACAACACCCGAGGACGTTGGCATTCCATGCTTCCCTCCCTTTCTCACTGTCTCCCACCTTCTCTGTTCCAGTACCTTACGTGTAACAATCTTACTGTAGGACTTGTCGAGGAACGACTCTGTTTCTTGGATGAACCGGAGGTCATCCACTCGCTTCTCCAGTTCCCCAACACGGTCCTTCAGGAGCTCTACCTGGATGCACTTCTCACATTTGTAGCAGCCAGAGGCACCAGCGGTGTCCTTGACCTCCCACATGCTGCAAGCATCGCACTGAATCAGCTTGCCTGACATCTCCTGATGCAGCCTGACCTGCTGAGTTGCTCCAGCATTCTGTGTCTTTTAAAAGCCCTTTCTACCTGTTGCTTTCTTTCTTCCTTTCATCCATGTCGATTCCATCCTCCCTCTCCCCTCCACCCCTCCCTCCACTTACCGGCTGAGGGAACCCTCCACCACCCAGCAGTGCAGATGCCGAGCACAATCAGGGAGCAGCAACGGTCCATCGGACGGGAGAGGACACCTAGCCGTGGGAGGCGCCGCCACTCGCTGGAGCCACCAAGTGCGGTGGGGATGTGTGTGTATGGCGCGTCCGTGCCAATCGTCAGGTTCACTCCGGCCTCGGGCTGCCGACTACTCTGCTCTGAATCAGCCGCTTTGCCAACTGTTCTGGCCAATCTCTGCCTGACACGCTGCATCTATTGTTCCACACAAACATTACTCCAAGTCAGCTGGCCATTTAACCCATCGAGTTACAGTCGCTATAGAAGCAATACAAATATGACTTTTGGACAGATATAATGGTAGGAAGGGTCTGGAGGGATAGGGGCCAAACACACACACATGGGACTAGCCCGGTATGCCAACTTGGTCAGCAAGGACAAGATGGGCCAAAGGGCCTGTTTCCAATCAGACAACTCTCTGATTCAAAGAACATTTCACTAATAGCCAACTCTCACAGTCTTAGGGCCTGTCCCACTTAGGCAATTTTTTAGGCAACAAGGCTGTGGCCACATGGTTGCCGGGGTGTTGCCTTTATGGTCGTGAGTAGTCTCCTCAGTCGCCCAAAGAGTCATAGTGTTTTTCTGGTCGATGCTGGATTTTCAATGTTGAACATTTTTCAGGGACAGTTGGCAACAGTGGGTTTGACGCCAAAGAGCGTAGCTTGACTTCTCCTGACGTAGGTGCTGTCACCAGGCTAAGACAGGTTGTTGCCAGGTTAACGTGGTAGCCCTTTGCCCAACTTGCCCGACCAACATGTGGTACTCCCGCGTCGTTTTTAAACCTATGCGATTCGTACCTCTTTAAATGTTTCTTAAATGTTGTTGCTCAACTACCTCCTTTAAAGTAGGGGTCGGCAACCTAGTGATAACGGCCCCCCCATTGTGTGTCCCCACCTCTATAATCGAATACAGCATAGTGCCAACTAGTTACTTTAATAAACAGTTACAGTAAAAGCTTGTGTGTGCCGTAAGTCACGCTGGTGTCACAGCGGTAGACCTGCGTCTCCGTTCGGTTTTTATTTTTTATTATTTTCTCTAGTATTCATCCGTTCGCATGTCCCACCGAGTCGTCGACCGACACTTTGGTGTTCGACACGGACATTGTCCATCGCTGGACCGTGTTCCAGCGCGATTTCGAACTACATTGCGATTGCCCATCCCCGCGCTCTAGCTGTACAGGCTCACCTATTGCTCAACCTCGTACAGCCATGGATCAGTATGCATCGTTCCATTTCGCCAAGCCGGCGCAACACCCGGTATGTCTCCTCGCTAAGTTCGCTGCCCTCTGTCTGTCAAATTCTTTAAGAGGCAAAGCGAACTGCAGATGTTGGAATTAAATCGACATCCTGGTTAATGGTCCGCAACACGAAAATGCGTGAGCAGAGTGAAACCCGATCAGCACTGCGGGATGGTGAGCACATGTCCAAGGATTGCATGTGGCTGCCTCACCCGACATTAACTGAGCCGGTTTACGCGACGAAACCCCGCGCATTTTTCGCCACCTCGACTGCCCCGCGACGCTGCCCTAACTGTTATTTTGCACATCCCTACGTTTGCCCCGCGTCTTTTGAACTCGGCCACTTTTCTGCCGCCTGCCATCCTGTGGGAAGCCCGGGCGGGAGTCTACACGTGATAGATGTGGCCCGCCATCTGCTCACAGACATGCGCGCTCGCTTCCTCCCCTATGCTGATGCAACAAGATTGCCGATTTTTTCACTCTTGGGTGCACCCTCTGTTAATGATTCTGCATTTCAAATTCCTTTTAGGTCGAATGGCGGGTCCATGTTTCGCCAGTTTTTCGGCGACACCTGCCTCCATGCCTACAACGTCCTGGTTCGCCTTAAAAATGGAGACCTCTCGGAAGTGGGACAGGCCGTCACCCTGCCCAGCGCCTTATGTTTCGCCCCCAAATCCCCTGCCGGTCTCCCAGCAGACAGCCTTCAGTCAAATGGCCACTGTCATACAGTCAGGGAAAAACGGCCTCCTTCCACGTCTGTTCCCGGGGCATTTGCCGAATGGCTCCCCTCTGGACACTACCCGCCTGGCCGTCAGTCGGCGACGCCGGTTCTCCGCGCATCCTTTCGTCGACTACGAGGGGGTCCGTTCCCGCCAGCCCTCATGAGCCCGCTTCCTTTCAAATATCTCGACCTCCCGTTGCCCCTCACGCCCCCAAATGACAGCACCCTCATACAGCTGTCAAGCCAGCATCGCCCGCAAAAACAAGCCTCTTTCTGGCCCCCCTCCTCCGCCCCCCTCTCCTGCCCACTGTCCCTCTGTTCCCCGATAGGGCGGTTTGCACCAACATGTGCCATCTACATAGTGTAGTCCCGGTGCGGGTGGTGTTCGTAGCGTTAAGCCGTGGTCACTCTGTATAGTATGCCATGCCTGTAAAAAGGATGTAGATCAGTGCATGCGATTCCCGTAACCACTCCCCATTGTCTATAAAATGCTTCTCTAGCTAAATGACCACGGACAGTTGCATGCACCAATAGTACTTTAATAAACAGTTACAGTAAAAGACTTGTGTGTGCAGTAAGTCATTTTACACTCCTCCCACACTCTTTGTGTAAAAAAGTTACCCTCGTGTTCCTATTAAAACTTGCCCTCTCACCTTAAACCCATGTTCCCTGGTTCTTGATTCCCCTATGCTGGGTAAAAAACTTACAGGATCGTGTACACTTCTATAAGATCGCCCCACATCCTCCTGCGCTCCAAGGAATAAAATCATAGCCTGCTCAACCTCTCCCTATAGCTCAGCCTCACGAGCCCAGGCAAATGTCTTTTAAATGTTATGTTGCTACAGTGTTTGTCTTCTCCTCTTTGAAACACATGGCGCTGTTCTGCATTAAACTTTATCTGCCATTTCTTGGCCCATCCACCAGTCTGATCATATCTCTCCTGAAGTCTATCAACATCCTCCTCACAGTTCATCAAGTTTCCACTAATTTTTGTCTGGAAACCGTGCCATATACAATATTATATAATTAATATATATTACAAAGCCAAGTGGGCCTAGGTAACATTGAGGCACAGTAGCGCAGAGGTAGAGTTGCTGTCTTACAGCGCCAAAGACCCCAGTTTGATCTTGACCACCACTGATGCTGTCTGTAAGGAGTTTGTACGTTCGCCCTGTGACCACGTGGGTTTTCTCCAGGTGCTCTGGCTCCCTTCCACATTCTAAGGACGTACAGGTTTGTAGATGAATTGGCTTTGGTAAAAATGATACATTGTCCCTGGTGTGTAGGATAGTGCTAATGTACGGAGTGATCGCTGGTCAGCACGGAATCTGTGGGCAAAAGGGCCCGTTTCCATGCAGTATCTATAAACTAAACACAGCCTCAGAATAAAAGGACACACCTTTAGAAAGGAGACAAGGAGGAACTTCTTTAGCCAGAGGGTGGTGAATCTGTGGAATTCATTGCCACAGACGGCTGTGGAGGCCAAGTCATTGGGCATTTTTAAGGTGGAGATTGACAAGTTCTTGGTTAGTAAGGGGGTCAAAGGTTACAGGGAGAAAGGCAGGAGAATGGGGTTGAGAGGAGAAGACATGATTGAACGTCGGAGTAGAATTGATCAGTCGAATGGCCAAATTCAGCTCCTATGACTTTTTTTCCCTTCAGACAGAAATTCAGGATTAGTGCCTGGGGGGTGGGGGGTGCAGGAAAAGACACCGAGGCCCATGTCACAAATAGGATAGGCTTGAAAGGCCCTGTTTATCAACTTGAAAACCCACACCAACCAAAGTTAGAAGCACTCAGATAGACAGGGGACCCATGGGTCTCCTTAGAAATGGAGTGTAACAAAAGCAACGCACGCCAGTTGGCTGTTTACACTGTGTCCTTTTATTGCAGAGGCTGACAATGCATTATTTCCCCAAGAGGCATTTCATGTTGGAATTGGAGACAGCGAATCACCAGAATTAAATTAAAAATAACAGCAACGAAAGAACGAGCAGCCGCAGTGAGTGGCAAGGCTACACGTCCAGGCGTTCCAACACGACGACAAGACTGCAGAGGCCCCGTGCACAACCATCTAAAGTTCGCTCTGTCCAAAGCTGCTCCATCTAACTGGAAAATTGCGCGTCACACCACTGTTTAAGAGAAGTGCATGAGAGAGCAGACTGATTAGCTCAGCATCCTTTACCATAGAATACATTTGTCCAGTTCTGTCTCCGCGGACAAAGAGATGCCGGTACGGTAACGGTCCTCCATGTCTCCAGGTAGATCGCCCGACAATAAGCTGCTTGTAATAACAGTGAACTGCAGATGGTGGTTTATACCAAAGATAGACACAAAGTGCTGGAGTAACTCAGCGAGTCAGGCAGTATCTCTGCTGAACATGGGTTGGTGAGATTCCGAAATGTCACCCATCCACTATCAGCTATTTAAGGGCCCGACCGCCTAATTAATAACTTTTATTATTTGAAACCATACAGATCATTTTACGTTAAGAAATTCAATAATCTAGTTTTAAACTCTTTGGAGGTGTTAAT
Source organism: Leucoraja erinaceus (assembly GCF_028641065.1). Taxonomy (NCBI): domain Eukaryota; kingdom Metazoa; phylum Chordata; class Chondrichthyes; order Rajiformes; family Rajidae; genus Leucoraja; species Leucoraja erinaceus. Next base: position 21,226,701 of record NC_073393.1, on the reverse strand, counting down.
GCTTTATTCAGTCGCAAATAAAGCACCGACTTAGTCTCCGATTACAGGTAGAATGCTCCATCACCTTGATGATTTTCAGCTGATCAATTTAATCAATTTTATTATTGTTACTGTACCGAAGTACAGTTAAATGTTTTCTGCTCGGGATTGATAAGGGAGAGTAGGATAGGTCTATAAAGCCTCTCCCATCCAATCTGCCTGGCTGATTATATTATTTGGAAAAGAGAAGATATTTAATGGACTTCCACGGCCATTTGATTAAGTCGTCCACAAAAATCAATCATCACTAACTTATAGTGAATGGAAATCAAGGCACATTATTTGCTTAGCTGTGAAAATTACAGTGACACAAGACATTGGTGAGGCCACACTTCGAGTATGCTATTCAGTGTTGGTCACCCTGTTACAGGAAGGATGTCGTTAAGCTGGAAAGGGTGCAGTGAAGATTTACGAGGATGTCGCCAGGACTTGAGGGCCTGAGCTATGGAAGTACTGATTGATTGAAGGATACAGCATGGTAACAGGCTGTTCTCGGCCCATCGAGCCAACGCTGACCGTCGATTACCCGTTTACACTAGCTCTATGTAATCCCACTTTCTCATCTACTCCCTATGCCTAAGGGCAATTTACAGAGGGACAGTGAACCTACAAACACACACCAGGAGGAAACCCACGTGGTCACAGGGAGAATATGCAAACTCCGTTGTCAGGGTCGAAACCAGGTCTCTGGCACCGAGAGGCTGCAGCTCCACCGGCTAGTGTAGTGTAGGGAGCAGACGGCTCCACACAGTGGTGGCATCTGAGCCTCCCTTCAACACTTGTTTCACACAAAGAGTGATGGGTGTATGGAACAAGCTGCCAGAGGAGGTTTGTTGAGGGAGGGACAATTGTAACATTTAAGGAATATTAGACAGGTACATGGATAGGACAGGTTTCGAGGGATATGTGCCAAATGCAGAGAAGTGGAGATAGGGCATGTTGGGTCAAAGGGCCTGTTTTCACGCTGAATCAGCAATCAACTCTGAAACAGGTGATGACACACTGCTAAAATTGCAGAAAGATGGAATCTGAAACCAAAACAGAAACGGGTGGAAGAACTCAGCTAGTCAGGCAGCATCTTTGGGAAAGGAACCCAGTTAATGTAGACACAAGGAACTGCAGATGCTGGAATCGTCAGAATAACACAAAGTGTTGGAGAAACAGCAGGTCGGGCAGCATCTGTAGAGGGAATGGACCGACAACGTTTCACGTTGGGCCTTTCTTCACCATTTGTCCATTCCCTCCGCAGATGCTGCATGAGCTGCTGAGTTTCTCCGGCTCTTTGTGTGTTGGTCTAAACGGTTCGGAGTGGCTTCTCCCTTCCCTCGTTTCCCACAGTTCCTTATTTTGCCCGACAAGATGGCTGCGTTGTCCGTGCGACACCGAGATCCCAATTGTAGTCAGGCCCAGAGAGGGTTAGTTGATTTGAGCAGAGGTGGTTACTGGAGGCTACAGTTCCTGCCGGTGCTCTGTGTCACCTGTCTGGGGCTGTTCCCTCTCCGACCCCACGCCGTAGCCCAGGGTCTCGATGAAGAACCTCATCCGCTGCTCCTTCAGCTGGGTCCCGGTACTCTGGCTCACGTCCAGCTGCAGGTAGCTCTCGTTCCTGCCGTAGACCGGCCACAACTCCAGCCCCTCACCATTCGGGTCCCTGCCACCAATAACACAAACGTTAGTGAGCGTTCATTCCACCGAGATCACAGCCCACTAAACCGGCAGCCCCACCCCCTTTACTCTCTCTCCTCCCCACTCCATCCCCTCCACCACTTTCCCTCCTACCCCACCACTCCCCCTCTCCCACCTCACACACCCCCTCCCGCGCCCCCCCCACACACCACCATCTCCCACCCCCACCCTCCACCCCACCACCTTTCCCAGCTCACTCTGCGAGGGTACGGGTGACAAAGTCCACCCAGGGGAAACCACATCAACTCCCAAACCGACACCCGTCCCCACAGAACAGTGTGTGTCACAGAGGTGCAGCAGTGGCGTTGCTGCCTCACAGCGCGACAGACTCGGGTTTGATCCTGACTATGGGTGCTGACTGTGCAGAATTTACGCATTCACTCTGTGGGGTTTTCACGGCTGCTCCGGTTTCCTCCCACATTCCAAAGACACGCAGGTTTGCGGGATAAAAAAATGGCTTCTGTAAAACCTTGGGGTTCAGAGAGTTCATGGGAGTTGAGATACTGAGGGGCAGTGGTAGGGTGGAGAGGGAAAGCGTATCTGTGTGTAGGTGCCCGGGCAGGGAGCTGGATCGAAGCAGTTCAATGATTGCTACTTTACCCCATCAAACGGGTCTGGCTTAGACGGGGCATCGAGGTTGGCACAGACGAATCGAGCCAACGGTTGTCTGACCCTTCGTGGTGTCTCTTACCCGTTCTTGGCAAAGTTGGCCCAGTAACTCATCACAGTTCTGCTTAAAGCCATCTCTTCTGCCGTGACGTTCTCTGCAAGAGTCACGTTCAAGGTTATTGTCATCTGCACAAGTACAGTGGAAATGCTGCTTGCCAAAACATCACAGGCACAAAGACTCAGACAACACACAAGAACATAAACTATTAATACATTACACATAAAAGTTCCAAAAGAAGGAAGACATTATGAAGAAAAACAAGACATTGGTTCAAAAACATATTTAGCAAGTCCTTACAAGAGTAGTGTTCTGTTGCGGAGGTGGGATTAGGGGTGTGCGGGTCGGTCCAGGAACCTGATGGTTGCAGGAAAGTAGCTGTTCCTGAACCTGGCGGTGTGGGACTTCAGGCTCAGGAAGAAACTGCAGATGCTGGTTTATACCGAAGGTAGATGCAAAATGCTAGAGCAACTCTGCGGGTTGGGCGGCGTCTCTGGAGAAAAGGAATAAATGATATTTTGGGTCGGAACCTAACTGTTGAAGAAGGGTTCCAACTCAAAACATCACCTATTTATTTTCTCTAGAGATGCTGCCTGACCTGCTGAGTTACTCCAGCACTTTGTCTATCTTCACTGTGGGACTTCAGGATTTTGTACCCCCTGCCAGACGGTAGCAATGAGAAGAGGGCACGGCCTGGAAGGTGGGGATCCGTGATGATAGATGACGTCTTCTTGATGCAGCGCCTGGTGTCCATGTTTTTGATGGAGGGGAGGGCTGTGCCCATGATGGACTGGGCTGAGTCCACCACTCACTGCAGACTCTTGTGGTCCTGTTGGAATTGCCAAACCAGGCCATGATGCAACCAGTCAGGATACTTTCTGCAATATGTTTGTCAAATGTTGTAAGAGTTTTTGGAGACATTAATTCCCAGGGTAGGGGAATCTTTGAAAGGGGGGGGGGGATTAAAATGCAGATTTGCATTGATTATCGGAGAGGGATATCCTCTCGGGCTGCTAGCTGATGAAGAAAAATCATTCAGGCTTCCGTTCGTAGGTTTTATTTTTTAATATAAAAAAATTGCTGGACGATTTCATCGCAGAATTTAAATTTAAACCCGACTAAAAACGACTTCAATTTCTTCAACAACACGGATCACAATATCAGGACAAAACAAAAGGTATGTCATTTATTTAACATATTATTCTGCTTTTTCGTTTGGTTTCATTTTAATCTTATGATACGAAAATGTTATTTAGGCCCACATCTTTGCCGTGCCATGTCTTGCCTGCCGATATGGGCTTACATTTATGGCACCGGCAACATTCCAATCGATTACATTCCAGAAACATCCACTCTCAAGATAATTCATTTTTTGGTTTTGTTTGCACAATCATGTCATAACATCTAAATCATCTATATTTTGTGTTATTGTCTATCCATGATCAATATTTTCATACTAAATATCCAGATGTATTGTCAAAAATAGTCACAAGTAATTGTGCAAAAAATAATGATTTTGATTATCTTGAGAGTGGATGTTTCTGGATTAATTTATGGGAATTAAACAATAAATTCCTTCCATTTGGCATAAATTCATGACAAAGTGAGATTTAAAAATCATGTTATATTGTGAATTCTTGTGTGAATGGGGTCAGTTTGTTATTTATTATTTGGATACTTTGGCTATTTAAAAAGTTAGCCTTTTCTTAAGAAATAGATAGATGTTTAGATTCATGAAAATATGAATTTTTTGTTGGGTATTTACTATTTGTTTTAGTGTTTATCTTAACTTTATCATTTTTTTTCCTAAAACTGCAAATAATAACTTGTTTCTGTTAATTCGGTTCAGTGTTTTTTTTTCCTTTACATTTTAAACAGATGTCTCCGAAGAAGAAATGCAAAATTGTCAATCCAAATGCCCAGCAAAAGAGACTCATTTAGATTATTCAAATTTGGACCACTACAAATGTGATGATCTACAGGACATTCTTAATGGGAAAGTAGTGGGCAGAAAGGCATGTCATGCGTGGTTAGAAGACTAAAAACTATAATGCCAAAATTGAAAAGTTGAGGAAAAACAAGGTGTACAGAGTTGCTTATTAGTTACAATCTGAGGAGTATGATGATGCTACTGATTATGATATACCAATGTACCAGTTAGCAACTGATCTTCTCCATAAAGACTTGGTCTTTTGCTAGAAATTGTAATTTCTTTACCTATCTGTTATGGACTTACATCATATAATACAATAAAATTAATGTTCTGATCGTGAGAACATCACATTTTTGAATTATCAAGGCAGTCTGTGTGTTTATTACTATTTCCGTCACAACGGTCAATTTTGTAATTAGCTACAATTAGGTAACTAGTAATTATATGCTTTAACTTCAGGTCATCCAAGTAAAACGTTTCATATTTGTTTCAGAATGCTTCAATCTATAATAACTGAAAATCTCATTGTTCTCTTAATTTTTAAGAAAGTTATGGGCTTTTGACTGTCCTTGATCACCGCTTTTGTGTTAAGTCAATGGAAAAGCAATAGGGAACAAGATGCTAATTTCCGAGTATGAAAATGACCATAACTTTTAAAATACTGAAGATATGAAAGTGAATTAGGCATCAAATTAAAGTTACTTTAATGCTTTATCTGATGGGATAAATTACAGGCTTGACTTTTAAAATCTCAACATTTTGTAACATTCCTACTTCATGGTTGCGTTCATGTGCTGGGCCCAGGACAGTCCATCCTAGATGTTAACACCCAGGAATTTGAAGCTGCTAACGAAAGATCTTAGAGCATAAGATCTTTGCTGCTAACTCTCTGCACCACCAACTCACCAATAAAAACTGGTACCTGGTCTCCCAACTTCCCCTTTCTGAAGTCAACAATCAGTTCCTATTCAGGGACAGTCAAAGATCTTATAGCTGTCTTTGGGGACAGTTACTTCCCAGTTGCTATAAGGCAACTAAACCGTCCTATCACCACTAGATAGCGGTCCTGAACTACCATCTATCTCATTGGAGACCCTCGGACTACCTGTAATCGAACTTTACTGGACTTTACCGTTATTCCCTTCATCATGTATCTATACGCTGTGGACATAATTGTCGTCTGGCCAACACGCAAACAAAAACCTTTCACTGAACCTCGGTAAATGTAACAATTATAATCTCAATCAATCAGACCAAACTCAATCCAACCTAAATCTAAACAAAACTAAATCTAATCTAAACCTAACGTTGCTTGGTCTTGTTGACGTTGAGTACGAGTGTGTCACAGGAGGAGAGAAGGGCCTGTGATCAGGGGAAGGGAGGGAAGGTGGTGGGGTAATGTTCAAGGTGAAAGAAAGGTGAGTTCGGGGGAAAGTAAACGGGACAGGCAGAATCAGGAGTGTGCTGGAACACTCACAGAGGCAGACAGCAGAGAAACAGACCCTTCGGCCCATCCCATCCATGCTGACCAACACTTCCCGCTGAGTTTACCTCCGACACATTGTGCTTTGCTGGGGAGGAAAGTGGAGCGTGCGACTGAGAGAGGAAGTCCCATCTACTAGCACTGGGCTCACCTGATAAAACCACGTCTCCGTCCCAGAAGGGAGCACCAAAGACGTAGCCGATCTCTTCTCCGTGGTCAGCCTTCACAAAGTCGGGCCGGCCGAGGCGGACGATGCTGGTGCTGTGCTGGAACTCATACAGAAACACCGGGCCGCCCGCATCTGTGGAAGGGCAGCAAGATGGATTAGTGCCTGGAACGGCAGGGGGTGTGGGCAGTCTGAGGCAGGTCCTCTGTACCGCGGAAGAGGAATCAGTGCTGAGAGTCAAGGAGCAAAATCCATCAATGCAAAGTAGAAAAAAGGATTTTAGTTTAGAGATACAGCGCAGACACAGGCGTGGAGCCCGCACCGAATCAGCAATCACCTGATCACATTAGTTCTATCTCACACACCAGGGTCAATTTACAGAAACCAATTAACCTACAAACCTGAACGTCTTTGGGAATTGGGAGGAAGCGGAGAACTCGCAGGAAACCCATACGCTCACAGGGATAACGTGCAAACTCCGTATAGACAGCACCCGAGATCAGGATCGAACCCGGGTGTCTGGCGCCGTAAGGCAGCAACTCAACTGCTCTGCCATAGTACTCAAGGGGGTCTGGAACTCTCTGGCACAAAGGGTGGGGGTAGGTGGCAGAGAGATCCCTAACCCAGAAGCTGAGACCCGGGGAGTGGGGTTAATCTGGTCAGGGAGTCACATGGGTGAAATAAGGCATATCCGGGTGTGTTTTACACAGCGGGCGGTGGGGGCTGAGGATGCACTGGGAATGGAGGGGTACGGATCACCTGCAGGCAGAGGAAATTAGTTTAACAGCATCATGTTCGGCATGGACATTGTGGACCCTAGATCCTGTTCCTGTATTGTACTGTTCTATGTCCTGTATACAGTACAGTACAGGAACAGGCCCTTCGGCCCATAATGTCCATGCCAAAATGATGCCAAGTTAAACTAATCTCCTCTGCCCATACACAACCCAGATCCCTCCATATGCATGTGCCTCTCTACAAGTCTCTACAATACATCTGTCTTCACCACCACTCCAGCAGCATGTTCCAGGCACTCACCCAAGACGTACAGGCTTGTCGGTTAATTGGTTTTTGTAAGTTGTAAAATTGTCCCTAGTGTGCAAGATAAGGTCAGTACGGACTCGGTGGGCCAAAGGGCCCTTAACAGGCCTGTAACACAATCCACATAGATATAATACACATTTAATAAAGAATTATTGGGATAAATTTATAACCCCTTTAAAATTGCACCATGGCTCGCTCTTCCCAGGTATGGACCACCTGTGAGTGGAAGATGTTGCCCCCGAGAGCTGTATTGCACGGGTTTTTGGGGTTATTTGCTTGGATCTGATACCTCGGCATAACCTTGCAGTGCGGATAGTTGGCAACACCATGAACAAGTCTCCCAGCAGCTCAAGGTGTAGGTCCCGGATCTGAGTCCTGTCCTGCGTGTCTCCCAAGTATTCATCCAGGACTTGTTCCACATCCTCCAGCGGCAGCTATCCTCAGAGAATGGAAGTAACACAGAGACAGTCAGACCCGCAAGCGCTTATACACTGGCCATCACCAGTCAGGGTATTGAAATGTTGGGGTAAAAAATAAACACAAAGTGCAGGAGTAACTCAACAGGTCAAACAGCATCCCCTGGGAAACATGGACAGTGATGTTTCAAGTCAGGACCCGTCTTCAGTGTCTGTTGTCACCCACCCATGATCTCCACAGATGCTGCCCAACCCACTGACTTACTCCAACACGCAGCTTCCTTATTTCTGAACCAGCATCTGCTTTGGTAATGCATCTAAACCTTTCCTATGCAGGTTCATGTCCAAATATATTTTCAATTGTATCTGCCTCATCTACCTCCTTTGGCAGCTCATTCCATATACCCAGCACCCTGTGTGTCACCCTCAGGTTCCTAAATCTTTCCCCTCTCACCTTACATCCCCTTGTAACTATACCCCTTGTTTAAGGATCTCCCACTAGTGGAAACAAGAAACTCCTCCAGTCATAGAGCAATACAACATGGAAACATGCCCTTCCACATCTTGGTCAGCATGGCCCAGTCGGGCCAAAGGGCCTGTTTCCATGCTGTATGACACCATGACTCTGAATACCTCCTCTGGCAGCTCGTTCTGACTTGTTGAAACGGTGACCATACACTCCATCATCACTCTGTGCAGCCACAACCCTCCCATGTCAATGGTGGGAGAGGTGGTGACCCGGTCAAATTGTGTAGGAAGGAACTGCAGACGCTGGTTTACACTGAAGATAGACACAAAATGCTGGCGTAACTTAGCGGGTCAGGAAGCATCTCTGGAGACAAGGAAGAGAAACCCTTCTTCAGACTGTTATTTTTCAGGGGAGACGGCGAAGGTTGGCGGTGGTGGAAGCGTTGGTAATCCCGGGGAGTCTGAGGAAGGGTCTCGACCCGAAATGTCACCTGGTCCTTTTCTCCAGAGATGCTGCCTGACCCACTGAGTTACTCCAGCACTTAGTGTCTACCTTCCAACATGGTCAACGTCTGCCCCAAGTTTAACAGACTGAAGACATTTGCAGGAATTCATCCCAATAGGTGAGTGGGGGTTGAGAGAAACTCACCAGCTTTGCGGATCTGATGACCTTCTCAACCATCTCTCTGTCCATTCCTTCCTGCCAGCCAGGCGGATTCACGAACTGTTGAGAAAATACAGCAGTGAGAATGCTTGTGCCTACATCCATAATTTATAGATCCATGCACTCAGCTGCCCATCCACACTGACAGGGAGAGATCCAGTGAGCATGGATCCCATCAACCTCACTATAAGTGGGGTCAAGGAACTGGTCCTATTCATGGAGGCACGGTGGCGCCGTGGTAGACCTACTGCCTTTCAGCACTAAAGACACAGGTTCGATCCTGACCTCGGGTGCCGTCTGTATGGAGTTTGTACATTCTCCCCGTGACCGCCTGCGTTTTCTCCGGGTGCTCCTGTTTCCTCCCACATTCCAATGATGTAGGTTGTAGGTTGTGCGTACAGGTTGATCGCTGGTCGGCGCGGATTCGATGGGCCGAAGGAGGGGACAGGGACACACACACACACGACATTTAGCCAATTATGCTGGTGTCAGGTATAGCAGATACAACCCATTCCTCCCAGCCCCTCCCTCAGCTGCCTACTCAGTACCATTAAAAAGCCCCGACTGAATCCATTCCCCATGCCTCCTGGTGGAGAGTTCCCAGCCAGAGCCACATATCACTGGAAGGGAAGGATTCCCCTCACATCTCCCATGTTACTTCTGCGCAAAATGTTAGATATGGCCACCAGCACAGCTGGCTTGCACTGTGCCAACCGGCCCAACTTTGCCCATCTCCAGCACGCTCTCTCTAGAACCACAGCTGGCATTTCCGATCCGGCCCACCAAACCCAAACCATCAGGCTAAGAAAGATCTGGAGTCACAAAGACCTGTTGTTAGACTTCTGGAGGAGCTCAGCGGGTTGGGCAGCATCTGTGGAGACAGAGGGAGGGTCAACGTTTCCGAGCGATTTCCTTCATTGAGGTTAACTTGATCTCACCTGAGCCAAGAGCCAGCCACCTTCATGATTATTGACTCCCAACAGATACGGGACCATGTGGAACTGCTTTGCCTCAAGGAGTTGATCAACTTCTTTGGTCAAGAACACTCCATCCACCACTATAGGTACGATCAGCTTGTGGGAAACAGAAAGAGAAAAAGGCTTAAAACAATGGCACAGTGGTAGAGTTACTGCTTCACAGCGCCAGAGACCTGGGTTTGATCCCGACTATGGGTGCTGTCTATACAGAGTTTGTACATTCTTCCTGTGACTGTGTGAGTTTTCTCCAAGTGCTCTGGTTTCTTCCCACACCACAAAGACGTACACGTTTGTAGGTTAATTGGTTTCTGCAAATTGTAAATTGTCTCCAGTGTGTAGCGTGATGTAGTGTACACCCTTATTTTCATGTGTTGGAAGGAACTGCAGTTGTTGGTTGAAAAAGATAATAGACATAACTTAACTCAGCAGATCAGGCAGCATCTCTGGAGAAAAGGAAAGGGTGACGTTTCAGGTCGAGATATAGATGGTGAGATATATAGATATAGAACAAATGAATGAAAGATATACAGCGATGATGGAGCCCACAATGGTCCATTGTTGGCTGTGGGGTAGGTGATGACGAGTTATACTGACAGCAAAACCCAACCGGACGGCAGTGAAACTAGCACGATGACCAGGTGTGAGAGGGGGGGATGCAAGGGTTACTTGAAGTTAGAGGAATCAATAGTAATTCTGCTGGGCTGTAATCTGACTTTTTTTTCCAAGCTGTGTCGCTAAAGTAAAGTAAAGGTCAGTGCAGAATAGTGTGAGGAACACAGTTGTGAAAGAGTTCAGATATGTGGTGGATGCACACACGGTTCCAGAGCCAGGAGATCAGTTACCTGTGGGCCTGTCCTTCCAGGAGCTCTGTTAGCAAGACAGTCGGTCAGAGAGAAAGATCACACAACATCCAAAAACTCTCGGAAACCAATGGATTATTTTGAAGTATCATTCTCATGGTAGGGAGGAAACATTTGGACACATCCAGATTTACATTGAAGACTCTCGGACTGAGTTTAATCAGACTTTATATTACACTAAACGTTATTCCCTTTATCCTGTATCTGTACACTGTGGACAGCTCAATGATAATCATGTACAGTCTTTCTGCTGACTGGTTAGCAAACACCAAAACTGTACGTCAGGGCGCGTGACCATCAATAAACTAAACTAAAGAACAGAGAGCAGAAACAGGGCCTTTGGTCCACCATGTGTGTGTTGAGCATGATGTCAGTTTTAATTAATCCCTTCTGCCTGAATGTGATCCATACGCCTCTATTCCCTGCATATCTATGTGCCTATCCCGAATCCTCTTAAGCTTGTACCTGTCTCCACCACCACCCCTGCAGTGTGTGTATGCATGCGAGTGTGAGTGTGAGAGTGAGTGTGAGAGTTTGCATCTGCACGTGCATGTACTTTGAATTTACTGAACTATGCAATGAAAGAATTTCTCTCTACCTTGGTGCATGTGACAATCAAGAACCATTGATCCCAAGACCATTGTGGCCAGCAGCGTTACCTAAGACAATGCAACAGACACACTCACAGTGTGAGAACCTAACGCAGTTGGTTTCACCTACATTGCTTTTGGTGAGGTTCACAAACTCTTCTTCCGACCTGCTCCTCAGGCAGTTAACCAGTTCCTGTGAAGTGTCCATGCCACAGCCCGTCTTGTTGGCCACCAGCTGCACCAGAATTAACAGTTTAAAAGTTATAATCATAATAATCATAATAATACTTTATTAGCCCAGTATGTTTTGCAACATAGGAGGAATTTGATTTGCCATACAATCATACCGTTAAAAAGCAACAAAACACACAAAATACATTTTAACATAAACATCCACCACAGTGACTCCTCAACATTCATCACTGTGATGGAAAGCGAAAAAAAAGTTCAATCTCTTCCCTTCTATTTCTCCCGCAGTCGGGGGCTTCGAGCCTTCCGTTGACGGGACAATCTTGGCTCTCGTAACTGGTGGCGGGCCCTCAGCGTCGGGGCGATCAAGCTCCTGCATCGATGGGAATCTCAGCTCCCCCGTGCCGGGCGATCTACCCCGGGTTTGGGCTAGTCGAAACCTTCTGCGACTGGAGCATCCCGCCATCATTCTCTACCCGAGACGGCGAGCTCCGCGATGTTGAAATCCGCAGGCCATGGTTGGAGCGTCGATCCCAGGCAAGGGGCTCAAAGTCAGTCCAGAGCAAGGCCTGCAGTTCCATGATGTTAGGCCGCAGAGCGACCAGAGGTACCATCCGGAAAACAATCACATCTCCGGCAAGGTAAGAGATTGAAAAAAATTTCCCTCGACCCCGCCCCCCACATAAAACAAACCAGGGAACATTAACACAAACTTTTAAAACACACTAAAATAACAACAACAAAAACGAAAAGGCAGACAGACTGTTGGCGAGCCTGCCATCGTGCTGCACCCCCCCCAGGAGCAGAATTAGACCATTCGGCCCATCAAGTGTACTCTACCATTCAATCATTCCAGGGATCATTCTCATAAACCTCCTCTGGACCTTCTCTAGCTCCAACACATCCTTCCTCAGATATGGGACCCAAAACTGCTGACAATAGTTTGGCGGTCTGACCAGTGCCTTATAAAGCCTCATCATTAAATCCTTTTTTTTTATTTTCTATTCCTCTGGAAATAAATGCTAATGTTGCATTTGCCTTCCTTACTACCGATTTGACTTGCAAATTAAGTTTTTGCAAATTCTGTACCAGCACTCCCAAGTCCATTTGCATCTGTGGTTTCCGAATTTTCTCACCATTTAGAAAATAGGGGCTATTTTTCACTCGTGGACATTTTTTATCAGGCTGGAAAAAAGTCCCGACTTACCTGATGCCCCGAGTACCTACGGCTGGCATAACGAGCGGCTATGATATATCTACGGACTCCTACGGACTCGTTACGAACATTCTGCGAGTTTGAATCAAGGGGAAAACTCGGGAGAATTTGTGAATATCTCGGGAAAGTGGGACAGGCCCTCTAGTGGGTCAGGCAGCATATCTGGAGAAAAGGAATGGGTGGTGTTTCGGGTCGAGACCCTTAATCACAAAATGCTAGAGTAACTCAATGTCACCTATTCGTTTACTCCAGAGATACTGCCTGACCCGCCAAGTTACTCCAGCGCTTCATGTCTAACTTCAATGTTTTAGTCATGTTGGTTTTCAAGCCCTGCCTCTTTATACCTACAACCTTTAATAGACATTTAGACTGATATATGGATTGAAAGATTGTAGAGGCTATTGGTCAAAGGGGCACTAGCCCAGAGTGCCATCGTGGTTGGCATGGACAATTGGGCCAAAGGGTCAGTTTCTGTGCTACACAGCTCTGTGACTCTGTGCCAAGAGTGTTTGATTGTCAAAAGTCCTGAAACAGAACAATGAAACTCTTTCTATGACCTGGTTCTTTAAAGGTGTTTGAACTCGATGTGAAGTTTTCACACCGGAAAGCTGTAGATTGACGACTTTAGAAAGAAGTCAACTCACCTGAGCTGATGACATTGGATCTCTGCTAATAAGGCCCTGCAGTAATGCGGTGCCACTTTCCGAGATCGCCCTGTGAAACAGGCCAGAGGCCAGCGGAGAAACGAGCTGCAGAAAGAACAGGGGGCATCAGCTGGGACTCACCGGCAGACCCCTGCCCTAGTCTGGGGAGGTGCAGGGGGTGGTGGTTACAGCGGCTCTGAGGCTACTGGTTTCAGATGGAAAACGGCGGCGCAAGTAGATATGGTGATCAAAAAGGTTCTTGGCACATTGGCCTTCATCAGTGCTGAGTATAGAGAATTTGGAAAGGGTGCGGAGAAGATTTACGAGGATGTTGCCAGGACTCTAGGGACCAAGCTATAGGGAGAGGTTGAGCAGACAGTATACACCTCTATAAGATCACCCCTCATCCTTCTGCGCTCCAAGAAATAAAATCACGAGGAGAATAGATCAGGTGAATGCACAGTCTTTTGCCAGAGTAGGGGAATCGAGAACCAGAGGACATAGATTTAAGGTGAGCAGTGAAAGATTTAATGGAAACTTTTTTTTACACCAAGGGTGGTGGGTGTATGGAATGAGCAGCCAGAGAAGGTAGTTGCAGCAGGTACTATTACAACATTTAAGAGACATTTGGACAGGTACATGGATAAGATAGGTTTAGAAGGATCTGGGCCAAACACAGACTAGTGCAGAAGGGTCAGCGTGGGCAAGTTAGATCAAGGGGCCTGTTTCCACGCTGTAAAACTATATGGAGAACAGAAGACTTCTCATGGGTGTGGGGGGAGATGGGTGGACATCGCCCCAGTCTCCAGGTGGAAACATGCAAGTGAACAGAGAATCACTAACCACCGGTGAAACAGAGACATAAAGTACCACAGATGTCAAAATCTTGAGCAAAGCACTAATTACTTGGGGAACTCAATGGTTCAGGCAGCATCTGTGGAGGGAATGGACAGACGATGTGTGAGGCCAGGACCCTTCTTCCGACTGATGGAGTAGGTGGTGAGAAACCTTGAAAAGAGGTGGAGCAGGACAAAGCCTGGCGAGTGATAGAAACAAAGAAATGCCGATGCTCGTTTATACTGAAATTAGACATAAAGTGCTGGAGCAACTCAGCGGGTCAGGCAGCAACTCTGGAGAAAAAGGATGGGTGACGTTTCGGGTAGGGACCCTTCTTCACTTAGACTTAGGAGAAGGGTCCCAAACCGAAACCACTTATTCTTTTTCTCCAGAGATAATGCCTGAGCCTCTCAGTTACTCCAGCACTCTGAGTGATAGGTGGATACAGGTAAGAGGGAGGGTTTGATTGGCAGATGGGTGGAGTGAGACAAAAGTTGAAAGGGAGAGCAGATGAGGATAGGAAGGAGAGGAATGCAATGTGCGGTCTCGGGGAGTGCAGTCGGTGTGGGCAGAACAAAGGAGGGCCAAAGAGCTTACCAGCAGCGAGACACTTATCCCCCCGGCCGACTCCCCGAAGATGGTGACGGAGCGGGGATCGCCCCCGAAACTGGCGACGTTTGCTTGGACCCACTGCAGGGCTGCAACCTGATCCAACATGCCCAGGTTTGCCGGCATTGCAGCATCACCCGTGCTGAGGGGAGAAAGGCAGCGCTGTGACCCTGCAAAGTGAGCAGCACCGCGGGACAGGGGGGGGTGAGGGGAAAGAGGGGACGGGAGGAGGAGGCCGTTTACCTGAAGAAGCCGAGCATCCCCAGCCGGTACTGGATCACCACTATCACCACCCCTTCGTACGATGCCATCGGCGAGGCGTCGTAGTACCCGCCGCTGCCCATCGCAAAACCACCGCCGTGGATCCACACCATCACCTGGGACAGGGCAGCAGGTCAGCACATACCCACATCCACACACCCCACCTCTCGGTACAGACCCCCACCCTCATAACACTGACACCACCCCCCGCACCAGGCACCAAACCCTCAACCCACTCCATCACCAGGGGTGGAGCAGACCCGACTGACGCACCACATACCCCACCGCAACAAACACCCCCCCCCCTCCCCCCACCGCCCCCAAACACCCCCCGCATCAACTCCCACAACGTGCAGAAGACATTCACAGAAAGACAGGAATCTCTCGATCAACCGTGTGTTTGTGTGCATGTCACTCTCTCTCTCTGTACATCACACTGTGTCCTTCCCTCTCTACGCGCGGTGTTTGTGTGTGTGTGGCTCTATGTACTCGGCAGGAGTCTCTATGAACGGTGTGTTTTCATGTGGGTGCCAGTCTCTGTCCACTGAGTGTATCTAGAAACATAGAAAATAGGTGCAGGGTTAGGTCATTCGGCCCTTCGAGCCCGCACCGCCATTCAATATGATCATGGCTGATCATCCAACTCAGTATCCTGTTCCTGCCTTCTCGCCATACCCCCTGATCCCTTTAGCCACAAGGGCCACATCTAACTCCCTCTTAAATATAGCCAATGCACTGGCCTCAACTACCTTCTGCGGCAGAGAATTCCAGAGATTCACCACTCTCTGTGTGAAAAAAGTTTTCCTCATCTCGGTCCTAAATGATTTCCCCCTTATCCTTAAACTGTGACCCCTTGTTCTGGACTTCCCCAACATTGGGAACAATCTTCCTGCATCTAGCCTGTCCAACCCCCTAGGTACTGTATGTGTGTGTGTGCGCGCACATACATATACACAGATATACACACACACATACATACATACATGGAATATACAAAGATGAAGTTATTTCTGAATCTGCTGGTGTGCGCTTTCAAACTCTGTATCTTCTGCTGATGGGAGAGGGGAGAGTGACCAGGGTGTGAGTGGTGCTTATTGTGAGTTGTGCTTATTATGAGTGGTGCTTATTATCTTTCCAGAGGCAGCGTGAAGTATATATATCTATATTACTAAAAGTCTCATCTTGACCACTTCTTGTTGCACTGCATATTGATTTTAGAAAAAACACTGCCACTTACGGCTTTATTTTTGGCCAACTTGCTCAGAGTCCCCCTCCGCTGGTCAGGACAAGAGGATTTTTTCCCATCGATTAAAAATAAAGGACTTATTAATGTTTAAAAAAATGTTGAGATTCTCTTTCCTGAAGGCCACGCCCCTTCCGGAGGGTCTATAAAACCCGGAAGTGTGGAGGTGCCTCAGTTCTCTGCAAGATGGGGGAATGAGAGGTCGCAATTCTCAGTCAGATCTGTGAATCACACTGAACACATGTCTACTAAACTGTGAGTGGTTTTACTGACCTGTCAGTGCCCTTAATGTGGTTTGAAAATGTAGTTTGAAAATGAAAAAGTGTTTTTTGATTTGAAAATGCAAAAAGTGTGTTTTGGTTTGAGAATGCTAAAGTTGCCTTGCCGTCTATATAATTAAAAGTCTAATCTTGACCACTTCCTGTTTGCTCTGTATATTGATTTTAGAAAAAACGCTGCCACTCGTGATTTGAAAACGTGGTGATTTTTGGCCATATTACTCAGAGTCCCGCCCCGCACATCAGGTGCCGAGCATTTTTCCCATTGATGGAAAATAAGAGTTATTGGTGTTTAAAAAATGTTGAGATTCTCTCTCCTGTCAATTATTCCATGATGGCCACGCTCCTTCTGGTGGGAGGGACTATTAAACCTGGAAGTTGCTCAGTCCCTGGAAGGTCACGACTCTGTCTTTAGTGGGCTTGCTTGAAATTGTATGAAACGGCATTTGAATTTGGTGGCCTTGCACCCTGCTTGAAATGATACGAGACTGCACTTGAATTTGGTGGCCTTGCACCCTGCTTGAAGTGGGATGAAACATAAAGATGTGTGCACTTGCATGTGCGCTGCTCAGTGTGATGCACTCTCTGACGGGCCCCCGATTTCCAGGCTACTCACGGGCAGCTTGGTCTGGGTGTTGGTGGGGCTGACGGGAGTGTGTACATTCAGGTACAGGCAGTCCTCACTGTACGTCCGCGGAGCCAACGTGATCTTCATCGTCTCCAGCAGCATGTCCTCCATGGTGGAGTCCTGTGGGCACCTGCGGTGTGGCAGACAGGAGTTAACCAGCCTGCAGCTTGGCATCAGCTCATTATTGGCGCATATACTGGGATATAGTGAAAACTTTATCTGCATGCTATCCAGTCAAATCATACTGTACACGAGTACAATGAAGATACACATGTACAACAGATAGTGTAAAGAGAAAAATACCAGGGTGCTGAATACAATGTTGAAGCTTTATAGCATTACAGTTACAGAGAAAGTGCAGATTACATTGTTGTTTAAAGTTCACAATGAGATCGGTTGGAAATTCACGGCTACATGCTAGCTTATGGGAGGAGTGTTCAGTAGCCTGATAACAGCAGGGAACAGACTGTGACTGAATCTGATGATGTGTGCTTTCAAGCTTCTGTACCTTCTGCTCGATGGGAGAGGGGAGAAGAGGGAGTGACTGGGGCGTGTGTGGTGCTCGATTATGTTGGTTGCTTTCCTAATGCAGCCCTTCTTCAGATTGGACCCTCTACAGACCAGCCTTTAGACAGGCACATGGATGTGCATGGAATGGAGGGATGTAGATCACGTGCAGGCAGAGGAGGTTGGTGCAATTTGGTGTCGTATTCAGCACGGACATTGTGGGCCGAAGGGCCTATTGCTGTGCTGATCTGTGTACATTTAATTCCTACATCCACCCTGCCAGTCGCCTGGAGAATCTCCATCCCCGTGAGAGAGCCGGTGACCGGGGAAGGAGCAGTTACCAGCGGTCGGTGATCGGGTGGCCACTCGGCGCCAGGCGAGAGCGGGGTAAAGGTGCGGCACTCACCCTGGGGCCAAGGCCATGGCTTTCCTGGTCCCGGTCCACCCCTCGGGCAGCTCCGGCCTCGAGAACCGCAGGGGGCCGACGGGGGGCTTGGCGAAAGGGATCCCCAGGTAGCTGTAGACAGGCGTGTCCGTCCCTCTCACCGACACACGCATCCCCTCCAGTGGCCCGTAGCTGGTGACCACAATCGGACGGCCACCACCTGCAGCTGCAAGGTTTCAGATGGTTACTTATCTATATATACATGTCTTGGACGTAAATGTAGACGAGGTGGTTTGTTTATTATTGCCACCTGTACCGAGGTAAAGTGAAAAGCTTTATTGTAGTGTGCTATCCAGTCAGTGGAAAGACTATACATGATTACACTCAAGCCGTCCACAGTGTACAGATACAGGATAAATGGAATAACATTTACTGCTAGATAAAGTCTGATTAAAGATAATCCAAGGCTGTCCAATGTGGCAGACGGTAGTTTAGGACAGCTCTCTAGTTGTTGATAGAATGGTTCACTTGCCACATACGAATGGGGAAAAAAAATCTCTGAATCTGGTTAGTAAGTTTGTAGATAGAGTTTAGAAGGATGAGTGGGCAATATCCAGCTTAGATAGAGTAGTCATGGACAGGATGTTTCCAGTAGTGGGAGAATCTAGGACCAGACAGCACAGCCTAAATTTAAATAATCAGCTAATCTATTTAAACCAAACTATGACGGTGCAAAAACCAAAGTCCATTAGTGTTGTGTAGATCAGCAATCATCAGGTTCAAGAACCTGAGGATTGCTGGGATGAAGCTGTTCCTGAACCTGGAGGTTCTTAGGCTCAGATACCTTCTTCTGGATAGTAGCTGTAAAATGTGGCGAGAGTGCCGTGGGTCTCTGTTGATGCTGGCTGCCTTTGAGCCAGCGCCTCCTGTAGATCCCCGTGATGGACCAGGCAGCGTTTACCACTCTCTGATCTTCATTCCAGGCCGTTTCAGTTGCTGAACCAGGCTGTGATGCCACCAGCCAGTGTGCTCTCTGTAGCTAAAAACAATCTTCTGCTTCTTGTGTAACTATTGCATAACCTTCTAGGTTTAGAACACTCCAGCACACTGTGCTCTGATGATGAGGAATTCTTCCTGCTGGCTCAGAACGTACAGATGTATTGCAGTAAGTCATGTTGTAACCCTCCAGTGTGGATGGGGAAATGGGATGTGTAGAAATCGTGTTTCCTCATCCCTCTTACAGGAAGTTCTCAAAATGTCAAGTTAAGTAATATTATAGTCTTACAGTGTGGAAACAAACCCTTCGGCCCAACTTGCCCACACCAACCAACATGTCCCATCTACACTAGTCCCACCTGCCTGCATTTGGCCCATATCCCTTTAAACCTATCCTAACCAAGTACCCTGTCAAAAATGCTTCTCAAAAACGGTTGCAATGGTCCCTGCCTCAATTACCTCCTCCGGCAGCTCGTTCCATGCACCCAATCCTTGTTCTCATTATTCACCACCCTATCCGACTGCGTTGCCATTTAATCCCACAAATACTCCAGCTCCTTCGCTCAATTCTGTCCAATTCAGTCTCGGGTGTTCCTATTGTATGTCCCTCTCCAGCGCATGTCCACGTGAAGCTGGTGTGGGTGGCACAACAAATGCACTCTTCGCACTTCAGGGCGGGAGAGAGGGGGGCTCTGCTCCACAGCTGAGATTCTTCCCCCCCCCCCCCCCCACCCTTCCTTCCTTATTTTTAAACAGAGCTATCGTATGAAGAAATACGATAGCTCTGTTTAAAAATAAGGAAGCTCACTTTTTTTTTTAATATAAATGATAAATTGAGAAAAAGATTTCCACACGTTAATGAATGAGCCCATTAGAGAACATGGGTTTGGACTTAACATCAAAGGTAGGGAGTGTTAGTTGACCATCATTGTTCAGTATTATTGTTCGGGTCACTTTAGCCCCAGGAGAGTTGCTGCTGCAAAGGAATGTCCTCCAGGTAACTGTGGGCAGGGTGAGCTGCAGGTGTCCCTGCATCCCCTCCCCAATAGGGGGCAGTCAGGAGCTCAAATACTCCCAGCAGTTATCAGATAGAACCAGCCTATCACCAGCTAGAGCAGTCCTCACCTCCCATCTATCTCATTGGAGACCCTTGGAATGTCTTTAACAATACTTTACTGGATTTTATCTTGCACTAAACGTTATTCCCTTTATCCTGTATCAGTAGACTGCAGTCAGCTCGAGTGTATTCACATATAGTCTTTCTGCTGACTCAGTAGCATGCGACAAAAAAGCTTTTCACTGTTACTCAGTACATGTGACAATAAACAAAACTAAAAAAGTGTTGGAGTAACTCAGCGGGTCAGGCAGCATCTCTGGAGAAAAAGAATAGGTGAGGTTTTTCTCCAGAGATGTTGCTTGACCTGCTGAGTACCTCTGGCACTTTGCCTCTATCTTTGGTATAAATCAGCATCTACAGTTCCTTGTTTCAACGGTTAGGAGCTCAAACACCTGGGTCAGGGAGTCATGCATTCTGATATGTTGTCTGTCCCTTCCCTCAGGCCCACTGGGTTCCTGCAGCACTTTGTAATAGAAACATAGAAAATAGGTGCAGGTGTAGGCCATTCAGCCCTTCAAGCTTGCATGATCATGGCTGATCATCCAACTCAGTATCCTGTACCTGCCTTCTCTCCATACCCCCTGATCCCTTTAACCACAAGGGCCACATCTAACTCCCTCTTAAATATAGCCAATGAACTGGCCTCAACTACCTTCTGTGGCAGAGAATTCCACAGATTCACCACTCTCTGTGTGAAAAATTTTTTCCTCATCACAGTCCCAAAAGATTTCCCCCTGATCCTTAAACTGTGACCCCTTGTTCTGGACTTCCCCAATATCGGGAACAATCTTCCTGCATCTAGCCTGTCCAACCCCTTAATAAAAAGGAACTGCCAATGCTGGTTTATACCAAAGGTAATAATATGTTGGAGTAACTCAGCATGCAGCAAAGTGTTCCGACCCGAGATATCACCCATCAATGTCTCCAGAGATGCTGCCTGACCTGCTGAGTTCCTCCAGCACTATGTGTTTTGATCAATATTCCAGCATCTTTAGTTCTCCACCCTGCGCCTCTGGAAGTTCGTCCCATTGTCAATGAATCCCCCCCCAGGTTCTGTAGACGCACCTTAGGAAGCATCCCTTCAAGATGCACCACAGCTGGTTTGGGAACAGCTCTGCCCAAGACCACAACAAATGGCAGAGTTGTGGATGTAGCCCAGTCCATCACACAGCCCAGACTCTCCACCACCATTGACTCCATCTACACCTCACTCTCCCTCGGGAAATCAGGCAACATAATCAAGGACCACTCACACCCCGTTCTCCCTCTTTTCCCCTCCCCCGTCAGGCGGAAGATTCAAAAGCTCCACCACCTCATTCAGGACCGCTACTTCCCTGCTGCTATCAGATGACTGATTGGTCCTCCCATAAGCTAGGGTGTGGTTCCAATCTACCTTATTGTGGATCTTGCACTTTTTATTTCGCTGCACTTTCTTCACAACTATAATGCTAAACTCTGCAGCATTATATTCCGCAATCTGGAATTTTTCTCTGTGCACTGCCTATTGTACTAGGATATGGCTTGATTGTACTCATGTGATTTGACTGGATAGCATAGAAAGATTTTCACTGTACGTTGTACACGTGACAATAATGGGTCACTAACAACCCACAGCTGCACCCTCCATACACACAAAACCAGTCGCGTTAGGAAATGTTGTTCTGTCAGTGAATGACTTTAGAAGGCGGGCGGCACAATGGCAGCGGGTAGATTTGCTGCCTCACGGCGCCAGAGACCTGGGGTCAGACACGACTACTGGTGCTGTCCGTGTGGAGTTTGCACGTTCTCCCTGTGACCGCGTGGGTTTTCTCCGGGCGCACTGGTTTCTTCCCATATTCCAAAGATGTGCGGGTTTGTAGATGAAATGGCCTATTTAAGGTTCCCCGAGTGTGTAGGGTGTGGATGTGAAAATCGGATAGCATGGAACTAGTGTGAACGGGTGATTGATGGGCGGCGTCGACTCAGTGGGCCGATCAAGGGCCTGTTTATACGCGGAAGAAGTGAAATGCAAAGCTGGAGGGACGGATATGGGATGAAGGGGACGTGGGAGGAGGTGACGGAGACACGGAGTTAAAAGGGAAATTGGGACTCGGGGATGGGAGACGAGCGTATGGAAGGGGAATAGGAAGCAAGGTGAGTGGGATAGTGGTAGAGGTGTGTGTGCCTGGGTTGGGCGATGAGCAGGGGAATGAGGGTGTTCCTTGAAATTGGAGCATTCAATGTTTGCACCGTTGGATTGTGAGCTGCACAAACAGAATACGAAGTGCCATTGTTATGTATTGTGAAAGAAGGCTTTTGTTGAAGTAACAACGAGGGGAGGTGGTGCAGAGTGGAGTCCGAGGGCAAGTTTCTGTCATCTCCGCCGCGGGGAATCTATTCCCAGCCCAGGAGTGGACTTCACCCCGCCACACACACACACAGGTGGACTCGGCCCCGTCCAACACACACTCCCGACCTCCCTGCACCTTGCCCGGTGATCGATCTGCACCGGCTTCTGCCTCTGCTCCTTCCCACATCTAAACACCTACCCTACCACCATTCAAATTCAAAATTCAAATTCAATTTTAATTGTCATTGTCAGTGTACAGTACCGAGACAACGAAATGCATTTTTCCATTCCCGCTCTGTTCCCCACCTCCCACTCCCACCCCACCCTCTCTCCTCCCTCCCCTCCCCCACCTCAACTCTTCCTCCCCCCAACTCTCCTCCCCCCCCCTCCCCCTCCTCTCCCCCCCCCCAACTCTCACCCCCCCCCCCCCCCACAACTCTCTCCCCCCCCTCTCTCCCCCACCACTCTTTCTGTGTCTCTCCCCCCACCCATCCCCTATCCCCCACTCCTGACCTGCGGCTGTCGCCAGCGCCAGGACGGCGAGTAGAGCGGTGGCTGCGAGCCGCGAACCCATGTTTGCTCAGCTCAGCCCGGACAACCCGCCTCCCGAGTGAATGAGGCGGGGCGGCCCCGGGCCACAGCTTTATGAGCGGCGGGGGCGGACCGGGAACTGCGCTGTCCCGCCCACCCAGAGCCGGCCCCAACCCCATTCACCTCCCCACCCCCTGGGCGGAGCCGCGGTCGGCATGATCTTTGATCGGCACCGTCATCAACCGATGATTGGGAAATGAGAATTAAAGTTCGTGAAGACAACTGCTCCCCAGACAAACCCCGTACAAAAAGTCGTTATACACCCCCTTCCGCGGGGCTGGGCGGCACCCTGGGACTTGCTCTCTGTTATTCCCTCGTTATTTGGTGACCATGCTGTCAATGCATGTTGAGACTTGAGAGTTGTACAGCGTGAAAAGGGGCCCTTCGGTCAGTCGAATTTAATCGTCACATGCACCAACGAAGATGCAGTGAAACTAATTTGCCAGCATCGATACACTTAAAAAAAGAACACACAATACACAATAGAATTTAACACAAACATCCACCACAACACTCTTCACTGCGGTGAAAGGCAACAAAGTTCAGTCAGTCCTCCTCCTGTGTTCCTCCGTGGTCGGGGCCATGAACCCTCCGTAGTCGCCGCTACGGACGACCAGATTGCCAGGCCCTCGCATCGAGAGGATCTAAACTCCGACGTCAGGACGGTCGAACACACTCCACGGCTTGGAGCGCGCGAATCTACCGGAAGTTCTAGCCGTGGGTGTGGCATGGACTTACCGTCCGGAGTCTGGGATCCCTTGCCGGGGATCTACCGGAGACCGTGGCTCAGGATGTTATAGGACGTAGGCCGGCGGTCAGAGCACTTTTCCAGCGATCCCCAGCAAGGGATCCCAGACTCCGGATGGTAATTCCACACCACACCCGCGGCTAGAACTTCGGCGGACCATGATGCCAAAGTCACTAGGCCAGCATTCGGAGCACTCCTGCAAGGGTTTGCCCGCTCCGCAATGGCCCATCGTCTTTGACTTTGGAGATACAGCATGGAAACAGGCCCTTCAGCCCACCGAGTCCGTGCCGTCCAGCGATCAACCCATACACTAGCACTAGGGACAACTTACAAATTTACCAAAGCCAATTAACCTATAAACCTGCACGTCTTTGGCATGTGGGAGGAAACGGAGCACCTGGAGAAAGCCCACGCGGTCACAGGGAGAACATACAAACTCAGTACAGTCAGCACCGCTATCAGGATTGAACCTGAACCGTTGGAGCTGTAAGGCAGCGACTCTACCGCTGCGCCACTGTGCCACCAGTCCACGTCAACCAAGTTGGCATTCTGGGCTAGTCCTATTTGCCTGCATTTGGCCCATATCCCACCCACCCTTAATGTAAAAACAAAGAACTGCAGATGTCTTACGTTATACCACAAATAAACACAAAAGTGCTGGAGTAACTCAGCAGGTCAGGCAGCATCTCTGGAGAGAAGGAATGGGTGATGTTTTGGGTCGAAACCCTTCTTCAGACTGAGAGTCAGGAGGGAGGGAAACTAGAGATAAGGAAGGGTACAAAGAGCATGTAAGGTGAAAAGGACAGATCAAAGGAGACGATGTTCAAGGATATGTACAATAGTTCTTAAGAGGGAACTGCAGATGCTGGAGAATCGAAGGTTACACAAAAAAGCTGGAGAAACTCAGCGGGTGCAGCAGCATCTATGGAGCGAAGGAAATAGGCAACGTTTCGGGCCGAAACCCTTCTTCAGACTGATCGGGGGCGGGGGTGGGTGGGGACAAGAAAGGGAAAAGGAGTAGCAGTAGCCCGAAGGCTGGGGGATGGGAGGAGACAGCAGGGGGGCTGAGGGAGGGTAGGAGACAGCAAGGACTAACAAAATTGGGAGAATTCGATGTTCATGCCCCCGGGGTGCAGACTCCCCAAACGGAATATGAGGTGCTGTTCCTCCAATTTCCGGTGCTGCTCGCTGTGGCCATGGAGGAGACCCAGGACAGAGAGGTCGGAGACGTTTCATTGTCGGTTGAGGGGAAGGTGACAACGAGGCTACAAACGAGTGCTGGAGGAACTCAGCGGGCCAGGCAGCATCTGTGAAGGGAGTTGGACAGGAGACATTTCGGGCCAGGACCCTTCTTCAGATTGATGGAGTCTAGAGGAGAAAACTGTCCTATTTTCTTGTAGGAGGCTGAGGGGTGACCTTACCAAGGTGTACAAGATCATGAGCATAAAGTGAACGCTCACATCTTTTTTCCCCATGGTGGAGGAGTAGCAGCAGTTTGTATATCTAGAGGATGCACTGCAACAACTCAGCAAGACTCCCGAAACAGGACCTCCAAAGCCACCCCTTCCACCAACAGGAAGGAAAAGGGCAACAGAAGCATGGGGAACACCACTGCCTGAGGTTGCCGTCCTGACCTGGAGATATATGTGTTGAGAGAGAGTTTCGCGTTTCCTTTATTGTCATTCAAACTTAGTTTGAACGTAATTGCGTACCTTGCAGTCATGACAGAAAATAAAGTAACAGAACACACACTGAACACAGTTTAACATCCATCACAGTGAATCTCCAGGCACCTCCTCACTGTGATGGAAGGCAAAAAGTCTTAGTCTTATCTCTTCCTTGCTTGTTCTCCCTCTGCGTTGAGGCGATCCAGGCTTTCGATGGTGCCCCCACCGGGTGATGGTAAGTCCCGCAGCCGAATCCAAGCTCCGTGAACTGGCCGATTCAAACTACGTGGCCCGGGGCGGACGAAGCTGCCACCCTCCAGTCCAGCGGACTAAACTTTTGTTGCGGGAGAATCGGTCACCAACCTGAGACCTGCGAGCTCCCGATGTTTTTGTCCACTGAGCCCGTGGTCGAAGCCTCCAAGGCTCCGAAGTCGGTCCGCAGCTGCAACCGCGTACCTTCCCCATCATAAGGAATAGGGGTAGAATTAGGCCATTCCGCCCATTAACTCTACTCCGCCATTCAATCATGGCTGATCTATCTCTCCCTCATTCTCCTGCCTTCTCCCCATAATCTGACACCTGTACTAATCAAGAATCTATCTATATAAAAATATCCACTGACTCGGCTTCAACAGCCTTCTCACAGCGCCAGAGACCCAGGTTCAATCCTAACTTCGGGTGCCATCTGTGTAGAGTTTTCCCATTCTCCCTCTTACGGTGTAGGTTTCCTCCTGTTCGAACAAGGGTCCCGACCCCAAAAGTCACCCATCCTTTAACTCCAGAGATGCTGCCTGCCCCTCTGAGTTACTGCAACACTTTGTGTCTATCTTTGGTATATACCAGCATTTGCAGTTCCTTTTTGCACACTCGTAGAATCATATAATGGTTGTAACATTGAATGAGGCCATTCAACAAGTGGAGCCTACAACGATTGTAAGGAAGGCAAATGTAAGTGGGCATCATAGTGGTCTAATTCTTTTCAGAGTCTGAGCTAGTTGTGGCCGCTACTCCGCAGCATGCTGTCGGATGGAAACTGACTGACATGTTTCACAAAACATGGGGGGGGGGGGGGGGGGGGGGGGATCGCCCCCCCACCTCTAAAAACATGCAAGGGACCCAGTCCTCCTCCCCCCCCCCCCCCCCCCCCCCCCCCCCCCCCCCCCCCCCCCCCCCCCCCCCCCCCCCCCCCCCCCCCCCCCCCACGGGATTTCCGCCCCTGCCCCTGATCCTGATGCAGGCCCTGACCCTGATGCCTGCACTAGTCAAGAATCTATCTTTGCCATAATAATATCCATTGACGGTCTCCGCAACCATCTGTGGCAATGAATTCCACAGATTCACCACCCTCTGACTATAGAAATATTTCCTCATCTCCTTCCTGAAGGGATGTCTTTTAATTCTGAGGCTATAACCTCTGGTCATAAATTCTCCCGCTCGTGGAAACATCCTCTCCACCTCCACTCTATCCAGGCCTTTCACTATTCGGTAAATTTCAATGAGGTGTCCCCTCATTCTTCTAAATTCCAACGAGTACAGACCGTCAAATGCTCATCATATGCAGGGCCGGATTTACGTATAAGATGGACAAGCTTCACCTTCACGCTCCTCATCCGCCGGCACGGCAGGCCGCCTTGCACATGCGCATTGCTGCGGCATGCACGTCCTCCCCCTGCACATGCGCACAACCACGGCCCGCACATCAGCGACCGCTCTGCGCATGCGCACTGTCACGACAACTGGTCGGCGCTGGGCATTTTCTCCCTCGCTTTGCATTGTGGGAGATTTAGCCGCCATTGCTGTCCGGTCGCTGCCTCGCCGCCAGCGCTGAAAACCAACGTAGAATCACTCCCTGACCCTGGATCAGGAGTAACTCCCTGTAGTAACTCTTCCTTCTGGTTTCCTGGTCCTCCATAAATATTCTAACTGGAATTTAAACTGGAGGTGGTAGAGAACTGAACAATAACAGCCTATTGCATTTTATCTGTTTATTTATTGTGTATATACATGGTCTATGGTATATAAACACACTGAACTTTTATCTCTTCTGTATTATGTTCACATATTATGTTATGCTGCAGCAAGCAAGAATTTCATTGTCCTTTCTGGGACACATGACAATAAAACTCTCTTGACTCTTGACTTGGACTTAAGCAAAAAGGGGTTCTTGGGGGGAAAAAAGAGGTACCTTAAATTTAGTTGCGTTTGGTTGGGTAACTATGGTAGGGTGAAGACTATTCCATGCTTTAATTGTGCGGGGGAACTCCATGGAGCAGCCAGCAACTCAGGATAGAAGAAATTGGGTGACGTTTCGGGTAGAGACCCTTCTTTAGACTTCCTCTGGTTTTAGTGTCTTTAGTTTAATTTAACGATACAACGTGGAAACAGGCCCTTCAGCCCACCGAGTCCACGCCGACCACTGATCACCCGTACACTAGTTCTTTCCCACACATTAGCGGAGTAAGTCAAGAGTCAAGAGTGTTTTATTCTCTAACGTCCCAGTTAGAACAATGAAATCCTTACTTGCAGCAGCACAACATAATATGAAAACATAGTACTCTGTAAACAACGTTATAAACAAGAAAACAAAACGGTGTATATTTATATATGAATATATAACTATATAAATATATATATGTGTGTGTGTGTGTGTGTGTGTGTGTGTGTGTGTGTGTGTGTGTGTGTGTGTGTGTGTGTGTGTGTGTGTGTGTGTGTGTGTGTGTGTATAATATATATACCCACACACACACACAATTTCCATCTTGGGATTAATAAAGTTCTATCGTTTCGTATCGTGTGTGTAGGAAGGAAATGCAGGTGCTGGTTTAAACTGAAGATAGACACAAAAAGCTGGAGTAACACACCAGTCAGACAGAATCTCTGGACAAAAGGAAAATATTACGTTTTGGGTTGTGTCTGAAATAGGTTCCTGCACACCTTTGGAATGTGGAAGGAAACAAGCACACACGGAGAAAACTCATGTGATCAAAGGGAAAAGGGAAAAGGAGCAAACTCCATACAGACAGCACCCATATTCAGGATCAATTCCTGGTCTCTGGCACTTTTAGCCAGCAACTTTATGGCCAATATACAGCCTCATAGTCTTGAACTTAATTAAAACGACAAGTGTGGCAAGGGGGGGTGACATGAAATAGAAAGGAAGAGACGGAGACAGTAGGCTGTGGGAGAGCTGGGAATGGGAGGGGAAGGAGGGAGAAAGCAAGGGCTACCTGAAATTAGAGAAGCCAATGTGCATACCGCTGGGGTGTAAACTACCCAAGCAAATATGAGGTGCTCACAAGTGGAACAGTTTAGGGCCTCTCTTCATCTAAATCCGGCCCTGATCATATGGTAACCGCCACATTCATGGGATTATAATCTGCAATATATATATAATCTGTAATTTACTTTATATATTGCATATCCCTAAGGGGAGCAACATACGGAGATGGCCTTGAATGCAAGCAGCGACGAGAGGGGCTGAGTGGTCCCTTGACCAAACCCCCCCCCCCCCCCCCCCTCCTCCGCGACCGGGTGAGAATGGGGCTAGTCTGGCTGGGTGGAAGAAAATGTCAAACTATTCGATCAACAAGTGCGTTGTGCAAGTGACAGCAACGACTCGGGGTGAAATAACGTTAATCCAAGTCAACGATATATGCTAATTTTGTATTAAATATAAAACTGCAAATACAAAGATTCTAAGGGAGCAGGGAGCGAGCGGGGCGATGCAAGGAGGAAGCGGAGGAGGCGGGATTCGAACCCGCGCCGCCCCCTCTGTCGCTGCCACCACCGGCATGAATGCGGCGCGCAGCCCGGGACCGTGGCCCGTCCTGCTGGGCGTCCGAGACGCGGCGGTGAAGGAGGGGAGCCGCTGTTCCTGGGACACCAGCAAAGTCGGAGGGACAGCGGTGAGAGGCGGCGGTGGCGGCCCGGGACGGGGGGAGGGGGAGGGGGAGAGATAGAGGGAGGTAGTGGCAGCGGCACCACGCCGCCTGCGAACATCCAATTCGCAGCATAGACGTCATGACGCAGACTTTTAAGTGTCGCTCGAAGCGAACTCTTCGCAGTTGGGCCAGTGGCGCAATGGATAACGCGTCTGACTACGGATCAGAAGATTCCAGGTTCGACTCCTGGCTGGCTCGAATTTTTTTTTACCTCCCTTAACATTTAATCAATTATTTCAACGTAGAAAGATCATTCGTTAAAAAAAATTACTTTTGTGCAAAACGTAGAATACTGGAATGGAGCAAAAGTGCTAAAAGTCGGTAATAAAAACGAACTGCAAATGCTAGTTTATACTAAAATTCAGTAATGTTTTTTAAAATAGTGAAAAGTACTAAAATCTGACAATACTTTTTAAAATAGTGCAAAGTATTAAAAGCTGGTAATACTTTGTAAAATAGTGCAATATTAAATTTAGTGCATAATGAGATTTTATGGACCAAGCATCAGCTGTGGTGCTTAAAGAGTGGCAGTGAGTGAATCGAAGAATTGCATCAGTTGATATATTGCCCTTCATTGCAAGGGGGTTAAAGCATAGGGTCAATACACAAAAGGTTTAGGGGGAATATGTAGGAAGTAACTGCAGATGCTTGTTTAAACCGTAGATAGACACAAAATGCTGAAGTTTCGGGTCGAGAAACGTCACCCATTCCTTCATCCAGAGATGCTGCCCGTCCCGCTGAGTTACTCCAGCATTTTGTGTCTATTAAAGGTTTATGGGGATGTGGGCCAAATGCATGCAGGTGGGACTAGTGTAGATGGGGCATCTTGGTTGGCATAGGCAAGTTGGGCCGAAGGGCCTGTTTCTGTGCTGTCACTGTGGTTGAACCACGCTCTCTAGGAGGGGATAGATAGGCTGAATGGCCCACCCTGGTTGCTCTGGTCAGGTGTAACGGGGAGGTGTTGTGTTGTTCCCTCTGCAGGACCCTGTCCCTGGCGTTACCCTGGAGCGCCCCAACTGCAGTCTGTGCTGTGCCCCGCTGGCTCACCTGGTGCAGGTGTACTGCCCCTTGGAGGGGTCACTCTACCACCGGACGGTCAACGTGTGGGCCTGTGTGCGGCCGGAGTGCTGGGGACGGAGTGGGGGGTAAGTTGCTGTCACACCTCCAGTTTATTAGTGTCACGTGTACCAAGCTACAGTGAAAATCTTTTATTTGCGAGCAGACGAAATGGGTAGGAAGGAACTGCAGTTGCTGGTTTAAACCGAAGGCAGACACAAAATAGCTGGAGCCTTTTCTCCAGAGATGCTGTGTGACCCACTGAATTACTCCAGCTTTTTGTGTCTATCTCCTTTTATTTGCACGCTGTCCAATCAGAGGAAAGACTATACGTGATTACAATCAAGCCATCCAAAAATACAGGATAAAGGGAATAACGTTTAATCCTAGTTAATCTCTAGTCCTATTAGCAACAAGAGAACAGTCCTGAACTACCATCTACCTCACTGGAGACTCGGACTATCTTTAATTGGACTTTACTGGGCTTTACCTTGCACTAAACCCTTTATTAGATAAAGGAAAAATGTCCCCGATGATAGATGCAGGAAAAATGTTCCTGATGTTAGGGGAGTCGAGAACCAGCGAACATTAATAATAAGGGGTACGCCATTTAGGACTGAGATGAGGTAAAACTTTTTTTACCCACAGAGATAGTGGAGGCCAATTCACTGGATGTATGCAAGAGAGGGTTAGATATAACTCTTAGGGCTAATGGAATCAAGGGATTTGGGGGGAAAGCAGGAACTGATGATCAGCTACCATGATCATATTGAATGGCGGTGCTGGTTCAAAGCACCGAATGGCCTAGTCCTGCACCTCTGTTTATGTTTCTACGTTATCCCCTTTATCATGTACACTGTGGATTACTCGATTGTAATCATGTATAATCTTTCCACTTACTAGACAACACGCAACAAAAAACACGTTACCTGCGGTACATGTGACAATAAATTAAATTGCACTAACTAGAGCAATATAACACATTGAAGTCGGATTAAAGAAATACCCTCCCTGAGAGATCTGTGTAGGAAAGAAGTACAGATATTGATTTAAGTCTGCAGTCCAGTCTGAAGAAGGATTCCGACCCAAAAGGTCACCTATCCATATTCTCTCGATTTGCTGCCTGACCTGCTGAGTTACTCCAGCACTTTGTATCCATAAGGGGTCTCCCAGTTTAGTAATGGCACTGGCAGTCCCGCCTTTACAATCGAGGAGTCAGTTCCACCTACCCGCTCCCCTCTAGTCCCTCCCTAGTACCTTCAACGTCCCCATCCCGCTCCCACCCTGCCGTCCCCTACCGTAGATTTCCTGTCCGCCCCCCCACCCCCCCAGCCCAGCTTAATCGAGACAGTTCCCATCACCCCACAAGTGGAAATGTCTCTCTATATCTGCCCCCCCCCCCCCCATTCGCCCCACTCCCCCGTCCCCACCCCCGCCCACACACCACCTCTCCCGGACCCCAGCTCCCCTAGCCAACCCCGACCTCTCACCCCTACCCCTCACCTTGCGCTCTCCCATCACTCCACCCCTGTTCCCCCAACCCTCCCCCCCCCTCCCACCTCCCACCCCCCTTGCGCTCTCCACCCAACCACATCCGAGCCCACCATGATGTCAAGATCGCCTCCATGTGTGGACCTGTTTAGAGTCAGAGCCACACAGCACAGAAGCAGTCTCTTCGGCCCACCCTGTCCATGCCGACCAAGATGCCCTGTCTACACTGTCCCACCTTCCTGCGTTTGGTCCATACCCCACCGGACCGTCCCTCATTGTGCTAGTGGTGGGCAGTGCTGACCCTCTCTGTGTCCCACAGCTGGAAAGTTCTGCGTTCTCAGTGCGGAGAGACTCCGGGCGGATCAAAGCCAGAGAAGGTGAGAGCTTCGCACATACACCACCCACCCCCATCCCCATCCCCCTCCCTATCCCTCGCTCCCTTCCTATCTCTATCCCCTCCCTTCCCCTTCTCTCCCATTTCCCAAACTCCCTCTCTCCCTTAATAGTCACAAAATGCCGGAGAAACTCAGCAGGACAGGCAGCATCTCTAGAGAGAAGGAATCGGTGACGTTTTGGGTTGAGAGCCTTCTTCAGACCGTCTCGACCTGAAACATCACCCGTGCCTATTCTCCAGAGATGCTGCCTGTCCTGCTGAATTACTCCAGCATTTTAGAAACATAGAAACATAGAAAATAGGTGCTGGAGTAGACCATTTGAGCCAGCACCGCCATTCAATATGATCATGGCTGATCACCCAAAATCAGTACCCCCGTTCCTGCTTTTTCCCCATATCAGTTTGATTACCTTGGCCCGAAGAGCTAAATCTAACTCTCTCTTGAAAACATCCAATGAATTGGCCTCCACTGCCATATGTGGCAAAGAATACCACAGATTCACAACTCTCTGGGTGAAAAAGTTTTTCCTCAGCTCAGTCCTAAAAGGCCCTCATTCTTAAACTGTGACCCCTGGTTCTGGACTCCCCCAACATTGGGAATATTTTTCCTGCATCTACCCTGTCCAATCCTCTAAGAATTTTATATGTTTCTATAAGATCTCCTCTCATCCTTCCAAATTCCAACAAATACAAGCCCAGTCGACCCATTCTTTCGTCAGTCCCACCATCCTGGGAATTAATTAACCTGGTGAACCTACGGTGCACTCCCTCAATAGCAATAATGGCCTTCCTCAAATTAGGAGACCAAAATTGCACACAATATTCCAGGTGCGGCCTCACGAGGGCCCTGCGGTAGGATCTTGGTCCTAAACTCAAATCCTCTCGCAAGGAAGGCAAACTTGCAATTAGCTTTCTTCACTGCCTGCTGTACCTGCATGCTTACTTTCATTGACTGATGTACAAACACAGTCACTCAGGTCTCGTTGTACCCTCCATTCTCCTAATCTGACACCATTCAGATAATAATCTGCCTTCCTGTTCTTGCCATCAAAGTAGATAACCTCTCATTTATCCACATTATACTGCATCTACCATGCATCTGCTCACTCACCCAGCCTATCTAAGTCACCCTGCAGCCTCATAGCATCCTCCTCGCATCTCTTGTGTCATCCGCAAATTTAGAGATGTTACATTTAATTCCCTCGTCTATATCACTAATATATATTGTAAACAACTGGGGTCCCAGCACTGAGCCTTGCGGAATCCCATTAGTCACTGTCTGCCTGCCATTCTGAAAATGACCCGTTAATTCCTACTCTTTGCTTCCCGTCTGCCAACCAGTTCTCTATCCATGTCAATACCCTACCCTCAATACCATGTGCTCTAATTTTGCACACTAATCTCTTGTGTGGGACCTTGTCAAAGGCTTTTTGAAAGTCCAGATACACCACATCCACTACTTCTCCCTTATCCATTCTTATTGTTACATCCTCAAAATATTCCAGAAGATTAGTTAAGTATGATTTCCCCTTCATAAATCCATGCTGGCTTTGACCGATCCCTTCACTGTCTTTCCAAATGCGCTGCTATAACATCTTTAACAATCGACTCCAGCATCTTCCCCACTACCGATGTAAGGCTAACTGGTCTATAATTCCCCGTTTTCTCTCTACCTCCTTTCCTTAAAAAATGTAGTTACATTGGCTCCCCTCCAGTCCACAGGAACTGATCCAGTCGAGAGAACATTGGAAAATGATCACCAATGCATGCACGATTTCTGGGCCACCTCCTTGAGTACTCTGGGATGCAAACTATTTGTGTCTAACTCCAGTTTAAACCAACATCTGCAGTTCATTCCAACATATTCCCCCTCCCCAATTCCCCCCCTCCCCCCCCCCCCCCCCCTCTCTTTCACTTCACACGTCCATCCCACCAACCTAAAACGATGTTGCGATGCGCCCGGTGTTCCAGCCGATGAGGATCCATTGGGCATCTCCTCTCCACCCATCCACCCCTCCCACTCCCTCTCCGCTTGTTTACACCCTCTCCTCCACCCCCCCCCCCCCCCCCCCCCCATCGAGCCCCTGTCCCCCCGGGTGTGGGGTTGTGTACAGAGGGAGTGCCCGCTGTCTGTGTGCAGGAAGGGGACCCGGCGCTCACCCCGACGGACTGGTGCGAGGAGGCGGACGACTGGAGTGAGGAGGGATCTCCCGGCGCGGAGGACCAGGGAGCGCCGGGAGCCGTGACGTCCGGGCTCCTGGCCACCAGGCCAGACGCAGACATGAGCGAC
Source organism: Leucoraja erinaceus (assembly GCF_028641065.1). Lineage (NCBI taxonomy): Eukaryota > Metazoa > Chordata > Chondrichthyes > Rajiformes > Rajidae > Leucoraja > Leucoraja erinaceus. The sequence goes on along the minus strand of NC_073393.1, from coordinate 21,192,291 downwards.
CAGACGGCCAGACTGCAGGCACTAAGTCTGGGGGACGGGTGGTTCCCGCTGCCCCGCTCCCCCGGGCCCGGCTTCATGCCCTTCTACATGTCAGTGCTGGAAGAGGGGCAACTGGGAGGGAGCGCCCCCCTCGCCCACGAACAGAGGCTGCTGCACGAATACGAGCGGAGAGAGGGGGTCGCCGTCGAGCAACCCCTACCCTGGTGAGTGGCATTGAGGGAGCGCCGCGCTGTAGGAGGAGCGGGTAGGGAGCGCCGCGCTGGGAGCAAGAGTGACAATAGACAATAGGAGCAGGAGTTGGCCATTCAGCCCTTTGAGCCAGCACCGCCATTCAATGTGATCATGGCTGATCATCCCCAATCAGAAAAAGTGTTTCCTCGTCTCCCGCTTACCCCGTTCCTGCCTTCTCCCCATATCCCCCGAATCCACTATCTTTTAGAGCACTATCTTTAAGAGCCCTATCTAGCTCTCTCTCCTCAAATTAGGGAACGAAAGCATCCAGAGAAACCGACCTCCACCTGAGGCAGAAAGAAAGTTCCACAGACTATAAACACCACTCTCTGTGAGAAAAAGTGTAGAGTTCCTCGTACAGACCGAATGGCCCGTTCTCAAATGACTTACCATAGCCCTGGAACATTCTTGCAAACTGTGGCCCCTGGTTCTGGACTCCCCCAACATCCGGGAACATGTTTTCCCCGCCTCTAGCGTGTCCCAGACACCCTTGAATAAACCTTATATGTGCTTTCAATATCCTCGGAGATGTGGCCAGATATTTAAAACTCACCCTATCATCCTCCTAAACGTCCATGATCTAAGCTCCTTCGTTTTTTTGATGTTCAAGAGGAGGCTGTTATCCTGGCACCAGCCTATACTCAATTCCTCTTGTTTTAAAGGCTAACATGCCAGTCGCTTTCTTCACTGCCTGCAGTACCTGCATGCTTACTTTCATTGACTGATGAACAAGGACCCCCCCCCCCCCCCCCCCAGATCCCGTTGTACTTCCCCTTTTCCCAACTTGACACCATTTAGATAGTAATCTGCCTTCCTGTTTTTGCTACCAAAGTGGATAACCTCATATTTATCCACATTAAACTGCATCTGCCATGCATCTGCCCACTCACCCAACCTGTCCAAGTCGCCCTGCATTCTCATAGCATCCTCCTCACAGCTCACACTGTTACCCAGCTTTGTGTAATCTGCAAATGTGCTAATGTTACTTTGTGGTGTTAATGTACATAGACACAAAATGCTGGAGTAACTCAGCGGATCGGGCAGCGTCTCTGCAGAAAAAGGATGGGTGACGTTTCAGGTCGGGGCCTTCTTCAGTCCGAAAGTAGAGTGTAGGGTGGGAGGGGCGGTACTGAGGGAGCGCCGCGTTACGGGAGGGGCGGCACTGAGGGAGCGTCGCGCTGAGAGAGGGGCGCTGGGGGTGGGTGACGTTACCGGCTCAGGGATTAAATCAATATGGATGATTGGTCTCGGCCAGTGTTGGAGCCGGTGGGGCCGCGGAGAGGTACGAGAGGACCGAGGTGAGACACGGCGACGCTGCCTTCGCCAAGTTCTTGAAGCGAATCTCCAGCTGCCCGGAGCAGGTGCTGCGGTAAGATGCCCATCCATCCCCGGGAACCCTTCCCCTACCGCACGGGGCATTTTTACCGGCATGTTACCTGCGCTTGAGTTATAGGAAGGGGTTGGACAGGCTGGGACCTTCGTAGGAGGCTGAGGATTGACATTATCGAGGTGTACAAGATCACGAGCAGCTTCTCTGCTTTGGTGATGCAAAGGGCACGGAACAGGCCCTTCGGTCCATTCTGTCCATTCCGACCATTATGGCATACTGAGCTGCATTTACCCCATTATCCCTCTAAACCCTTCCTGTCCATATTTCATTTTTCCGTTTTGGTACATAATATGGCAACTAAAAATTCGTGACTCTTGAAAAAGCTTTTAATCATCGTGATTGTATCCGCTTGTATCGCGTCTGCCTCCCGCGTACCTCGGGCGGTGTGTCCCACATGCCAGCCCTTCTCTGGTGGAAAACACACTTGGTCAGATCTCCACTACAGCTCTCGCCTCTCACCCCACATCCTCTGGTACACGGGTGGGAAAGGTTTAGAAGGAGCTGGGACAAACGCGGCCATGTGGGACAAGTGTAGATGGGGCATGTTGGGCGGGGTCAGCAAGTTGTGCCTGTTTCCGTGCAGTATGACGCTGACGGGGGGGGGGGGGGGGGGGGGGGGGGTAAGGTCTCTGCTGCTCATCTCTACCTGGCCCCTTCTCGGCAGCTCCCTCTTCCACCGCCGCGTCTCAGGGGAGGTGTGGGGGGTGATGTTGGGGAGGGAGGGCTTGGGGGAGGCTGGGATGGGGTGAGGGAGGGGTGGGGGACAGAGAGAGTGGGGGCTGTGGGGCGGGAGAGTATGTTCGGGAGGGGAGTATGTGGGGTTGTACTGTTTGACCCCTTCCCTTCAGGTACAGCTGGAGTGGCCGACCGTTGCTGCTCTCCCCTCTGCCGGCCTGTGCAGGCGCCGCCGCTCCTGTATGCGAGATTTGTGGCGCTCCCAGGGTCTTCGAGTTCCAGCTAATGCCGGCCTTGGTCAGTCTGCTGCAGAGTGTGGACGCCACGGGTATGTACCGCTCCTCCCCACCCTCTACTGGTCACAGCCTGCGGTATTTAACCGGAATGTGGGCAAGAGCGGTCCTCATGTACGTGAATGTTGGAGTAACTCAGCGGATCAGGCAGCATCTCTGGAGAAAAAGGATGGGTGACGTTTCAGGTCGGGCCCTTCTTCAGCCTGAAAGTAAGAGGCGGTGTGGAATAAACCCTGCTCTCAATCAGAAGAGGGTCCCGACCCGAAACATCGCCTAGTCATTTCATTCATAGACGCTGCCGGGCCCGCTGAGTTTTTCAGCATTTTGTCTCTACCTTCGGTATAAACCAGCATCTGCAGTTGTTTCCTGTACAGTGACGCTGTACACGGCCCTATGTGGAAGGATGGTTTGAACTGTCGGGGAACACATATGTTGTAAACACCTGGACGTTCGGGGATCATAGTTGTGGTGATGTTTTTACCCTGTGGGAACATGTCTATCCTGAATTGTGAAACCCCACCTAAACTGCCCGTGAACCCCGTCCAACACTCTAACTATTTCATGAACCAGTAAAATATTACTTCACATCTGCCCTGTTCCTTGACTGCACAAAATCGAGCTCTGAGCAGTATTACTTAAAAACTCCCCCCTCCTGCCTCTCCCATTGCTCAGCTTAATTCCCTGAGACAGGACGGTCATACAAGCTGGGAAACAGGCCCTTCAGCCCAACCAAGATGCCCCATCTAAGCTAGTCCCATTACCTCTAGTCTAAACCTTTCCTATCCATGTACCTGTCCAAGTATTTTACATGTTGTTATAATACCCGCCTCAACCACCTCGTTCCATTCACCCACCACCCTCTGAGGCACTCAGGCTCCCATTAAATCTTTCCCCTCTCACCCTAAACCTATGACCTCTGGCTCTTGATTCCCCTACTCTTGGTAAAAGACTGTGCTATTACCCTATCTATTCCTCTCATGATCTTATACACCTCTCTATAGATTCACCCCTCATCCTCCTGCACTCCAAGGAATAAAGTCCTCGCCTGCCCACCCAGAGACCAGGGTCAATCGTGAAATTGGGGGTGCGTGGTGGTGGGTTGTGGGCGTGTGTGGGTTGTGTGTGTGGGTGCGTGGGGAGGGTTGTGTGTGTCTGTGTGGGGGTGACTTGTGTGTGTGTGTGTGTGTGTGGGGGGGTGTGTGGGGTGTGTGGGTGTGTGTGTGGGGGTGGGGTGTGTGTGTGTCTGTGTGTGCGTGTGAGTGTGTGTGTGTGTGTGTGTGTGTGTGTGTGGGTGTGTGTGTGTGTGTGTGTGTGTGTGTGTGTGTGTGTGTGTGTGTGTGTGTGTGTGTGTGTGTGTGTGTGTGTGTGTGTGTGTGTGTGTGTGTGTGTGTGTGTGTGTGTGTGTGTGTGTGTGGGTGGGTGTGTGTGTGTGTGTGTGTGTGTGTGTGTGGGGGGGGGGGTTGTGTGTGTGTGTGTGTGTGTGTGTGTGTGTGTGGGGTTGTGTGTGTGTGTGTGTGTGTGTGTGTGCGCGACCATGCGGATTTCCTCCGGGTGCTGTGCTTTTTTCCCACATCCCAAAGACAGAGAAATAGGTACAGGAGTAGGCCATTCAGTCCATCGAGCCAGCACCGCCATTCAATATGACCATCGTTGATCATCTAAAATCAGTACCCCATTCCTGTCTTTCCCCCATCCCTCGGAGCTAAATCCCTCGGAGCCCTAGGAGCTAAGTCTAACTCCCTCTTGAAGTCGTGTGGGTTTGCAGGTTAATTGGCTTCTATAATTTGTCCCTCGTGTGTAGGTAGTGAATAAGAAAGTGGGATAAGCTAGAACTAGTGTGAGTGGCTGGGTGGTGGAGGGTCCGCGCGGACCTGCTGGGCCAGAGTGTTTCCATGCGGTATCTTTAAACTGAACACAGACACGGTCTGCCTGTCTGAGACTAACAGCGTGGCACGGTTGTGTTGCAGAGGCGAGTGTGGAGTTCGGCACGGTGCTGGTATTCACGTGTGAGGAGAGTTGCTGGGCCCCCGGTACAGGGCGACCCCGGGAGGAATGTGCGGTGGTGCAAGCAGATCCCGACGCTGCCGCCTTCACTCGACTGCTCGCAGCCTGCGCTCAATAAAGAATGAAGTCATGTTGGAAATCCAGCCTCGTCTTTGGCGTAGAGCTCTGCGCCGGTCCTGACTGCCGGTGATTTCTCCCGTAGTTACACAGCAAGGAAACAGACCCTTCGGCCCAACTCGTCCGTGCCGACCATCTAAGCTAAAACGCACGTCGTGCAAACGGACACGGAAATACCTCAGACACTCGTCTCCCCCAACGCAGCCTCAAATGCAGTGTTCAACAACCTGGTAGCCCGCAATGTAAACCTGCATCTTTACCCTGCACAAATAAACCCTGCACACTCTCCTTACCCGAACCCCAGAGCAACAAGGGTGGGGGTGGAGGGGGTGGCTCATTGAAACTTACCAAATAGTGAAAGACCAGGATAGTGAACTAGTTTCCACTAGTGGGAAAGCCAAGGACCAGAGGCCATAGCCACAAAATAATAGGACATACCTTTAGAAAGGAGATAAGAAGGAATATCATTCGTCAGAGGGTGGTGAATCTTTGGAATTCATCGCTATAGATGGCTGTGGAGGCCAATGGGTGTTTTTTAAGGCGCAGGCTGACAGCTTCTTCATTAGCACGGATGTCAGTGGTTATGGGGAGAAGGCAGAATGGGATTGAGAGAGAACGATAGAGTAAAATTTGATGGGCCAAATGGCCTAATTCTGCTCCTTCAACTTATGAACAGCTCACCAATTGTAGTCAAAAGCACTTTTAAAACCCATCTTTACTTAAATGTTTTAAAATATACAGTGATGGTATGTTTTAGAAAATACAAAAATAAGATTAATACTGTTGATGCATTTATACAAATATTAAGGTTTTTTTAATGACGGCAGATCTGTTAATCTTTCAATTGGAGGAATCAAATCAATTATCACAATGCACGCCAAAAAGAAATGACATTTTAAATCGTATAATTACAAAAAAAAAACCAAGCTGGCCAGGGCCCTGGGGCTGGTCGCGGTTCCCCAAACATCTCCCACTTGAACCCCTCTCTGGCAAAACTCAAAGTGCTGGAGGAACTCAGCGGCTCAGGCAGCATCTGTGGCGGAAACGGACAGGCGACGTTTCGGGACTGGACCCTTCTCAGGTCCAGTTTCCTCCACAGATGCTGCCTGACCCGCTGGGTTCCTCCAGTACTTGATGTTTTGCTCCAGATTCCAGCATCTGCAGATCCTTGTGTCTCCATTCAACCACTCTCTCCTCCCCCCTGCAGTCCCACCCGTGGCCACCGTGTGGCAGAAGATGCAACGTGCCTCAGCTTCTTTCAGCCACCGCACTAGCAAGCTCTTCAAGATTGCCCTGGGAATTAAGGGTTAATTATCTGGGACATTGTTATGATCAGAATCCCAGATGGGAAAGAGAACTTTGAAAGAGACGGGTGTCCTTTTATGGACCTGATTTTGAGATGCTGGTGATGTGGGAATGGTGGCTGGGCATCAAATCACCTCAGAGATGTCAGTGCCAGACATGCTTCCCCACAGCCACGGGTTGACGGAGAAGGAAGGGTCTGCAACTTGCCCAACCCAGGCTGGGACTTAACTCCTTGGAGTGCAGGAGGCTCAGGGGTGATCTTACAGAAGTGTATAAAAATAATGAGGGGATTAGAAAGGGTGAATAGTATTTTACCCAGAGTAGGAGAATCAAGAACCAGAGGAGATAGGTTTAAAGTGAGGGCTAAATGATTTAATAAGAACCTGAGGGGCAGCTATTTCCACACAGAGGGTGGTGGGTATATGGAACAAGCTGCCAGAGTGAGTAGTTGAGACGGGTACAAGATTAACATTTAAAAGGTATTTGGATAGGTACACAGATAGGGAAGATTTAGGGGTATTTGGGTCAAACGCAGGCAAATGGGATTAGTTTTGATGGGACATTTGGTTGTCGTGGATGTTGGGCTGAAGGGCCTGATTCTGTGCGGTATGGTTCTATGAGAGGGAGCAAGAGAGAGAGAGAGAGAGAGAGAGATACTGAGAGAGGGAGAAATATACTGTGAGAGAGAGAGTTGGTGATAGAGAGGTAGAAAGGTGGTGAGAGAGGGGTGGTAAGAGAGAGGCTGCGAGGAAAGAAAGGCTTTGAGGGAGAGAGGAGAGAGTGAAAGAATGGACGCAGTGAGAAAGAGATGGAGAGAGAGAGACAGGGTGGTGAGAAAAGAGAGAGGGGGGGGCGGTGAGAGAGAGGGGGGGCGGTGAGAGAGAGGGGGGCGGTGAGAGAGAGGGGGGGGAGAGAGGGGGGCGGTGAGAGAGAGGGGGGGGGGGAGGGGGGCGGTGAGAGGGGGGGGCGGTGAGAGAGGGGGCGGTGGGCGATGAGAGAGGGGGGGGCGGGGGGTGAGAGATGAGGGGGGGGGGATGAGAGGGGGGGGCGATGGAGGGGGGGGGGCGATGAGATGAGAGAGGGGGGGGGGATGGGAGAGGGGGCGGGAGATGAGAGAGGGGGGGGTGTGAGGGAGATGATGAGAGGGGGGGGCGATGAGAGAGGGGGGGCGATGATGGGGGGGGGCGATGAGAGGGCGGGGGGGCGATGAGGGGGGGGGGGGGGGGGGGGGAGAGAGATGAGAGGGGGGGGCGATGAGAGGGGGGGGGGGCGATGAGAGAGAGGGGGGGGCATGAGAGATGGGAGGGTGAGAGTGTGAAAGTGAAAGTGAAAGAGCAGTGATAGACAGAGATGGTGAAAGAGAAGGGGCGGAGACCGACACAGAGACAGAGGGAGAGGCAGGGACCCCAACAGATGGAGGGTAGGGTAATGAAACCACTGCCATCGAGTGAGAGAGGCACACTCTGTAAATGCACCGAGAGAGGGGGGGGTTCACACTCCAACCCCTCCCAGTCCCGTCCCACCCCACCGGCACTAAAACACACAGTATGTGGCAGACACAAGCTTTATATAAAAACAGAAAATATCTTGAAGTTCTAAATATGAAGTGCAGTGGCGGCTGCTGGATGAGAGGTGTATCGGGACTGGCGACAGTATAATCCTTCATGTCGAAAGGGTTTGGGAGATGGGGTTTACTGATCTGACAGCCGAGCCCCGTTTCACAGTCATTGTCCTTGATTTTATACGCTTCCATTATAAATTCACAGCAACCTTTCCAATTAAAACATTTGACTGAAGATAGATACAAAACGCTGGAGTAACTCCACCGGTCAAGCAGCGTCTCTGGAGAAGAGGAATGAAGAAGTTGTCTTGACCTGAAAGGTCACCTATTCCTTTTGTCCAGGGAAGCTGTCTGACCCGCTGAGTTACTCCAGCATTTTATGTCTATCTTCGGTGTAAACCAGAATCTGCAGTTCCTTCCTCCACAAAGCGTTTGACTGCGCGGCATTAGTCAGTCTGTTGGCAGTGTGCTTGCACACAGATTGACGGTCACTATGGTCGCTCCCATTATAAATGTTGGCGTACAAACTTATAATGGAGACAGGTTTGCAGAAAGTGCATGTAGGGTTTTTAAAACATATTATAAAAGTCTGCACCAATTCTCACTTCCACGTTCTCTTTAGCTTCAATATACAAGGCTTAAGCAGCTTCTAATTTCACTTCAGATCCTCCGAGTCTGAACCCAGACAATTAATCACCTCCTGGCGGGACCATACAAGCGCTTCAGATGTCTCCCTATTTGTCAATTTGAGCTTCAGGAGGTGACGGGGCCCGAACCTCACACCACAAGCGCTCCGGACAGACCCACAGGCCGATGGCAGGGAGGGGTCGTGCCGGGGGAATGGGTGGGTTCTGTAGACGGAGCGCACAGTGTGGTCAGGACAGGCGTGAGGAGGGAAAGATGGGGACAGGCGGGGGAGGAGGAGTGGGGTATCAGGGAGGAGGCTGAGGGTGAGACAAAGGGGGATGAGAACTCCCGGCACTGTTTATGAAACAAGGTAGCGGACAATTCGGGCGTGTTGCTGCCTCTCAGCGCGGAGACTCCAAACTCCACGCAAGGCACCAGGCCCGTTGCTGCAGCGGGCAACGCGGGGAGCTCCGCGCTGGCGACTACTCGCTCCCACTGCCTCGTTCTACCACCCGCCCTCCGGCAGCGGGGAGCTGGGGAAAGAGCAGGTTCAATACCCACCACCCCTTCCCCACAACCACCGGCAAGTTTATAAAAAAGTATTACAAAATTTACACCGGTGACGAGTTGTCTTGCCCGTTTCTCCTTGATTCTCGCTATAAAAGTTTGAGCAACGCGCGTTTTAACATATACGCGTTTTAACAATGGTTTTTAGTTTAAGTTTTGTTTTTGCTACCAAATGCGGCTTGCGGTTCTGTGGGAGTGGACACGGGGGTGGGGACACGGCGAGTGGGCATCAGGCGAGTGGACACGGAGAGTGGGCAGCAGGCGGAGCTGGGTGGGGACACGGAGAGTGGGCACCAGGCGGAGCTGGGCGGGGACACGGAGAGTGGGCACCAGGCGGAGCTGGGCGGGGACACGGAGAGTGGGCACCAGGCGGAGCTGGGCGGGGACACGGAGAGTGGGCACCAGGCGGAGCTGGGCGGGGACACGGAGAGTGGGCACCAGGCGGAGCTGGGCGGGGACAGGCGGAGAGTGGGCACCAGGCGGAGCTGGGCGGGGACGCGGAGAGTGGGCACCAGGCGGAGCTGGGCGGGGACACGGAGAGTGGGCACCAGGCGGAGCTGGGCGGGGACACGGAGAGTGGGCACCAGGCGGAGCTGGGCGGGGACACGGAGAGTGGGCACCAGGCGGAGCTGGGCTTAGTGAGGTTCCCTCGCACCCAGCCGGAGTCGAGGTGAGAGGGGCGGGTCAGAATCAAGAATGTGGATAAAACTCAGAACATTACACCAGTACCGACAACAGATCACACACATCGACCCTCCCACGGCAACGTGCCCTGACCCACAACCCAAACTCTGCAGGGAGGGGTCGCAGCCCCGCCCCGAGTGCCCCCACTCCGAGGTCACCCCAGCTTATGGAGGGGAGGGTGAGAGAATCATTTTGCTTTCCGATCCCCCACCCAACTCAGCGATGCTGCCTGACCTGCTGGGTTACTCTAGCACTTTGTGTCTATCTCCAGTCCCAGCGTGGGGCCAATTTGGTGTCTAGGTGCTACAGCGGGGACAACACAAGACCTGGGGTCTTTAGGGCAAAGCCAATTAGAGGTGCTACATTTTAATTTAACGGTCAACCAATTATGCAAAGTTTTTAAAAAGAAACTACTGCAGCTGCTTGAAATGGTTGAAGTGTCTCCCCCTCCACCCCCCGGGGTTTGTAGTGATCAGTGTCTGATGGTCATGTACAATGCGCTCCGCTCCCTCGCCACCAGGGGGTGTGACTCCGTACTGAGGGCCCAGCCACACAAGAGCGCCGTTTCTGACGGTGGTCAGGATAGGGAGCAGAGCAGGGAGTGGGGGAAAGGGCAGCTTCCTGAACCTCCCCCTGACGGCCCGATAGCCAGAGTCCCTCGCTGCCCCAACGCAGCACAACTACCAGCCACCGCCGCCACCCACCTGCGCTCGCAGAGCAGAGAGATAGACACAGTGCTGGAGTAACTCAGTGGGTCAGGCAGCGTTCCTGGAGAACGTAGATAGGTAACGTTTCAGGTCGAGAACAAATCTGAGCCGGTAACAATGACCCAGGAAAGGTGGAGCCCACAACGGTCCATTGTTGGCTGAAGAGGTAATAATGAAGGGATACAAACAACAGTCTTCCACATCCAACAATGGACCGTTGTGGGCTCCACCTTTTCTTGGTCATCCGTACCAGCTCTGATCTGTTCTGTACCTTTCCATACCTCGTTTCCCTCTCCCCTGACTCTCAGTCTGAAGAGGTGTTTCGACTCGAAACGTCACCTGTTCTTTTTCTCCAGAGATGCTGCTGGACCCGCTGAGTTACTCCAGTACTTTGTGTCTATCTTCGGTGTAAAACAGCATCTGCAGTTCCTTCCTACACCGAGAAGACAAAACCACCGGCGGCTGAACGAGGCGCTGGGACAGAGAGACACCTGCTGACGGTATCCCGAGCGGTACAGCTCGCAGTCGTTGGGGGGGGGCCACCCTGGCTCCAGCCAGTCGTGGGGGTCTGGGTTTAAAGTCACTTCTGGGAAGCTAGTACTGGTGGAGATAGGAGGGTCTTCTCTCCTGCTTCAGGGGGTAGGATTTGAAGCCCTTGCTCACGGGTTTGTGCTGGGACACTGGCGGCTGGCACTGTGGCGGCTGTTGGCCGTAGGAGAAGTTGGAGGAGATGCCGGAGGAAGAGGAGCCGTCAGCCACGGTAGACCACACCGTGGACGGCAGCATCTGCACCGAGTCGTTCCACTGGCCCGGGGGGCTGGTCATCTGGTACAGCGAGGTGCCCGGGTTGGGCATGGTGTTGCTGTGAGACGCCAAGTGTTGCCACGGGGCCTTTGGAGGCCACGTCTTGGTCTTGTTGTCCTGAAGGAGGAACCATTGTATGTTAGTTGCCGACCAAAATCAAACGCAGAACCGAAACGTCACCTATCCTTGTTCGCCAGGGATGCTGCCTGCCCCACTGAGTTACTCCAGCATTTTGTGTCTATCTTTGGTATAAACCAGCGTCTGCAGTTCCTTCCTACACTTTTTGGCAAGATATTAGGCGATATGGTAGACAGTGAATATTGGATCCAAGACTCACACTGGGGAACTTAATCAGCTGGGCAAGTGAGCCGAGGAATGGCAAATGGGGTTTAATTCAGACATGCAAATTTAGGGTGGCACAGTGACAGCTACAGAGACCCTGACTACAGGTGCTGTCTGTACCGAGTTTGTACCGTCTCCCTGTGACCATGTGGATTTTCTCCGGGTGTTCTGGTTTCCTCCTACACTCAAAAAAAAAAAAAAATTGTCCCTACTGTCGGATAATGTCGTGTACGGGATGATCGCTGGTCAGCGCGGACTCAGTGAGCCAGAGGCCTGTTTCCCCGCTGTATCTCTAAAGTCTGAAGATATCGTATTTGGGAAAGTCAAACTAGGCCAGTATATTTCCACTGCTGGGAGAGTTTAGGACCAGAGAGCAGTGGTGGGTGTATTGGACGAGCTGCCAGAAGAAGTAGTTGAGGCAGGTTTAAGAACGCAACGTTTAAGGAACATTTAGACAGGTACATGGATAGGATAAATTTAGGAAATGGGCCAAAAGCAGGCAGGTGGGACGTGCAAATGGGACATGTTGGTCGGTGTGGGCAAGTTGGGCCGAAGCACAGATCCTAAATGGGGGTTGTTAGATTCCAGAGGGCACTTTAACACAGACTTGCCTCCTGCCCGCGTCCAGATTATGTACGCAGGGAATGTGAGTGGATGCATGGAACACAAGCCCAGTGCACAGCAACAGCCCAGGGGCCGAGCGAACCACAGCCACACCGGCACTCAGTGGCTGCCGACCAGCAGCCTTGGCACTGCCAGGAGTGCCCAGGAAAATGGCATGTGGAGCAGCTGTTGCAGCCACTGCCTCACAGTGCCAGAGACCCGGGGTCACTCCTTAGTACAGGTGCTGGCGGTGTGGAGTATGTCCATTCTCCCTTTGACCGCGTGGGTTTTCTCTGGGTGCTCCAGTTTCCTCCCACATCCCAAAGATGTGTGGGTTTGTAGGTGTATTGTCCCTAGTGTGTAGGACAGTGCTAGTGTACAGGTGATCGTTGATTGGTACGGACTTGGTGGGCCGAAGGGCCTGTTTTCACGCTGTCTCTCTAAAATAAGGAAAAGCAGTCATACAGCTTGGAAACAGGCCCTTCGGCCCCACCTGGCCATGCTGACCACGATACCCCATTCACGTCAGTCCCATTTGCCCGCAGACACAGTTTAACAGTTTTGTACAATTTGTACCTCGTTGGATTTGTTCACAGGAAAATAAGCTCAAATTGTATCAAGCAAGATCTTCACAACACAACAGGGGGATGGGGCTTGAGTGCTTACCTGGCTAAGATCATCTAGTGTGGATAAGACGGGAGGAGAAGGGAGGGTGGAAGTTTCCCGATCACCACTGCTGTGTTTTCTGTGAAGAGTAGAAGAGTAGAGGTGACTTGTACCTGAACACAATGGCCCCCTTTTGGCAACTATTGTCACATGTGCAAAACAGCGATATTATTTTTCAAGTTGCCACATTTGGCACCATTTCCAAAGTCCGGACTGCGTACTCAGTCTCCTGGAGTGGCGCCCAATCAAGGTGCAGCAGGGTCTCCAGCCATCGCCTTCATCTGGATCGATGTTCCTCTCCTCGCCCAGCCCAGCCCAGTCTATACCTTCATTGTTCTGGTGTGGATACATATGATACTTTGCACTACTATTGTCTATTTACTTATTTGTTGTTTATTATGGGTTTTAAACAGAGTACTAGGTTTACATAACTGTAGTGCTACTGCAAGTAAAAATTTGATTGTTCCGTTATGGGACACATGACAATAAAACACTGACTCTTGATAATATTCATCACCCCGTCACTCACCACCCCCAAATCACCTTGTTTTGGAAAGGAGTCACCGTTCCTTCACTGGGCTTTGGGAGAACAATCACAGTCTCCTTTCCCCACCAGCTGTGGCTGATCCCTCACCACATGGGTCAGGAGGCAAGTCATCACCAGCTTCTGGGGGAAGGAGGGCCGAGGGTTCTGCGCACTCTGTGGGTGAACAGCGAGGTACATGGGCTGTGAAACTTGCTTACCTTCTCTGTTTGACAGCAGCAACAAGGTCAGGCCCTGAGAACATGGAGAATAAACTGTCGCCATTAGCAGAAGAAGCCTCGTCGCTGGAGCTGGCAGAGTCTCCCTGCGTCCCTGACCAGCTCATGACGTCCCTGGTAGACAGAGGAGAGGCGGTCAAACACTACGCGCACACACACATGCACGCATACACCACACACGTCTCAGCAACTCTCGCCCACAGCAATGCCGCGGGTATAGACGCTGCCTCACAGCGGCAGATTGCTCCTCTGGGAGCTAGCATGGATCTGATGGGATGAAAGATCTACTCCAGAAGGAATGGGACCCTGCATCTCTGGTCCACTCCAAATAGAGCTGTAGACTAAAACCCCTCCATGCCCACTAACCTAGTTTCATCACAACTCGTCCTATATCCATCCAAAGTTAAACATCGTGGGCGACACAGTGGCGCAGCAGGTTGAGCCGCTGCCTCACAGCGCCGGGTTCGATCCTGACCTTGGATACTATCTGTGTGGAGTTTGCATGTTCTCCCACATGGGTTTCCTCCGGGTGCTCTAGTTTCACCCCACATCCCAAAGACGTGCGGATTTATGGGTTAATTGGCCCCCTGTAAATTGCCCCTAGAGTATAGGGGACGGATGTGAAAGTGGGATAACATAGAACTACTGTGAATGGGTGATTGATGGTCGGCATGGACTCAGTGGTCTGTTTCCATGCTGTATCTCTGAACTGAAACGAAAAGCACTGCCTGGGAGAAACTATTTAAAAGGACATTTACTATCTATTTTGTAGTCGGCAGGGCAGTACTCTGCATATCGCCAACTTGGACAATTTTACATTTTTATCAAGCCAATTAACCTACAAACTTGTACGTCTTTGGAGTGTGGGAGGAAACCGAAGATCTCGGCGAAACCCCACGCAGATCACGGGGAGAACGTACAGACTCCATACAGACAGCACCTGTAGTCAGGATCGAACCCGGGTCTCTGGCGCTGCATTTTGCTGTAAGGCAGCAACTCTACCGCTGTGCCACTGTGACTGTTTACCTAGCGTTACTGATTATTAATTTATTGTATTACTGATTATTATATATTTATTTGAGTGTGATTACGTTGATGGGCCTGCACAGCCGCTGTAAATGGTTAGCAATGCATATGGATTACTCAGCAGGTCAGGTAGCATCTATGGAGAGGGAAACCGTGCTGATGCTTCAGGCCAGGGACTCCTTCCCTGCTTTAGGCCAGGGAAGGAGCGAAAACAAGTTGCAGAGAAGGGGGTGGGCGATGGGTGGGACAAAGGGAAAAAGTCTCTTGGAGAATAAATTACCTACAGATGCTGGTTTACCAAGAAATACAGAGTGCTGGAGGAACCCAGAGGTTCAGGCAACATCTGTGGGAAGGATAGACAGATGACATTTCTAATTGGCCTGACCTAAAGTAACTTGTGTCCATTCCCTCCACGGATACTGCCTGACCCGCGGAGCTCCTCCACTGGATCTGGAACAGGCGCTCGGCCTGCTGGGAGGAGCGAGCTGGGTTGGTCACCAGTCTTAGTCAGCGTGTGGCTGTGATGCCCCCTGCCCCTCCACCCCCCAATCCCCCCCATCCCCCCAGCCCCCCCCCCCATCACAGCCCCCACCGCCCCCCCATGGTCCCGGGCTGGACACAACCGATCCTCTTACCCCCCCCTTCCCCCCTCGCACACCTACCCCTCGGTGAAGTACTCTGGGGGGTGCCACGTCCTGTGTGCCTCGTCGCTGACGGGCCAGTTGGTCCTGGCAGTGCTGTGCCGTCGCATTTGCTGTGCCTGCCGCTTCTGCTGCATGGCCTGACTCACGCCAGCCACATACCGGGCGAACTCCGGGTCCGAGCCCACTGGTGGGGACAAACGACATGGGACAGTGAATGAAGGGGCAGCACCTCGGGAAACCCCCCCACACCCCCCACGTGTCCGGTGTCACAGAAACACGCCCCCCCCCCCCCCCCCCCCTCACATGCGCCCAGCGTCACGGGAACCCCCCCCCCCACACGCGCCCAGTGTCCCCCTCAAACATGTCCCCTGCATTCTCACTGAACTGGAAATGCATTCCTTGGTCTTGCCAGCCAATAACTCTGCTCCCAGCCAACATTCAAACAAAACCTTCGCCCCAGGAGCTAGAAGGTGGAGGGTTCGAATCCCGGACCAGACACTGGATCAGTTGACAATGGTACGACATAGTATTGCACATCAATAAAACACTGACCCCCCATATGAGCAAACCACAAAATGCTGGAGGAATTCAGCAGGTCAGGCAGCATCCAGACAGAGACTGGACGGGTGACGTTTTAAGCCGGGATCCAAATGTACTGGTTTACCAAGTGTTTGTAATCCTTTGTATAACGTCCGGCCCCAATACCTAGCCCAGAGCAGCGGGGGTAAATCACCCGATAGTTGTAGTCACGTTACACTCCTGTCTACTCGATGCTCCCCTGCCTTATCCCTCCTGTGGGGATCTCTAATGCAAGCCAACACACTTCACACCCAACAATAAAGGGACAGACAAGGCCTGAGGCCAAGTTCTCCTGTCGCTGATGTCTTTCTGAGACCGAGCAGAGAGGGTGGGGACTGACTTACCGGCGGGATCGAAGGGTAGGACGTCGGCCAGCATGCCGAAGACACCATCGCTCTGCATGCGGTTGGGCCATGTGTTGTTCCTGGTGTTGGGTGCCTTGGGGGCCAGCATGTCGGACATCACGTTGTCTATGATGCTGTCCATGTAGTTGCCCACCAGACCCAGGCTGTACAAGTCCGAGCCCAGGTCCGAGGGGGGCCCGGGGCTGTTCCACTGGCTCAGGGGCCCGATGGGAGAGAGGCCGGGCCCCGGGCTCTGTGCCCGCTGCTGGGGCGAGCTGTTAGGCCACTTGCCGGGGGCTCGGGAGGCGTGAGGGAGGGAGGGGGTGGGGGCCGGCTGCCCAATGGGTTGCAGGAGGTGCTGGTAGTAGGGCGGAGGTTTCTGGGGGTGTTGTCGGACGGGCTGGGAGGGGGGCATCGGGCCGTGGGGTGCAGGTGGCCCCTGCTGCAAGACCCCCCCTTTCTGGTCGAGGACCCCGGCGGGGCTCTTGCGGCTGACCTGCGGACTCGCCTGCTGGGACTTGCCCATGGTGAAGCCGGAGAGGAAGTCGATGACGTCCTGCATCTCCTGGTCGCTCGGCAGCTTGATACCCTCCTCGCCTTTGAGCAGCGCCTCCCTCTGGTCGAGGGAGAAGCCGTTGACCAGGGGGTTTCCGTGGCCACGGCTGGGATCCTGGCCGTCGGCAGCCTTGGGGAAGTGCCCGACGTTGAGGATGCTCTGGAGCCGCTGGTCGGCGTGAGGCGGCTTTGCCCGCCGCTCCTCCTCGGTGCCCATCAGGGAGAAGCCGCTCTTGGAGGGATTGCTGGGGATGGAGAAAGATCCGGCACCGTTGCCGCCGCCGCTGCAGGAGCCCCTCTTGGTGAAGCGCGACGTCAGCTTGGCAAAGGTCCTCTGCAGGCCCGCTGAGGGCTTGGCCATCGACCCGTTCCCCACCGGCAGCTCCACCGGGCTGCCAAACTCGGCACACTCCCGCCGCAACTGGATCTGGATGCTCGGCAGAACCTGCTCCCTGCCCCGGCAAATGAGAAGTGAAAATTACTACCCACAAGTTCAACAACAGCTTCTTCCAAGCAACCAACAGGGGCAATGGTTAAAGGAGATGTGTGGGCAAGGGTTTTATTTACACAGAGGGTGGTGGGGGCCTGGAATGCCCTGTCTGGGTGGTGGAGGACCATCCTACCAGCAACTAGAGAGAAGTCCTGAGATACTATCTACCTCTTCCTAGACCCTCAGACTATATTTGTTTGGACTTTATCTTGCACTAAACGTTATCTATCTTTTCCTCCTAAAGCCATTCTCCTGCCTTCTCCTCATAACCTTTGATATCTTTATTAATTAAGAACCTGTCAATCTTCACTTTAAAAATACCCAATGACTTGGCCTCCACAGCCTTCTGTGACAATGAATTCCAGAGTCTCCACCCATTGGCTCTTCCTCACCTTCACTCTCAAGGTTCGTCCTTTCATACTGAGGCTATGGCCTCTGGTCCTAGACATGTTCCACTCGTGGAAACATCCTCTCCACATCCACTGTGGTCTTTCGTTATGCGGTATCTCTCATTCCCCTCATCCTTCTAAGCTCCAGCAAGTACTGGCCTAGGGCCATCAAACATTCCTCATACATTAACCCACTCATCCCAAGGATCATTCTCGTAAACGTCCTCTGGATCCCCTCCAACGCTAAAACATTCTCCCTCAGATATGGGACCCAAAACTGCTCACAATATTCAGAATGCGGTCAGACCAGTGCCTTATAAAGACTCAGTACACCCTTGATTTATATATCTGAAAGCATCAGATATTTAGATAATGTAGAGATATACATTGCGAAAACAGGCCCTTCAACCCACCGGGTCCGTGCCAACCAGCGACCCAGGTAGCACTATGCGACACACACTAGTGATAATTTAGAATTTTTTACTAAACCCAATTGACCAACTAACTGGTACATGTTCAGAGTGTGGGAGAGAACTGGAGCACCCGGTGAAATCCCACGCGGCCACAGGGGGAAACATACAAACAGTCAGGATAAACTTTGGGACTCTGGCGCTGAGCTAATGGTATTGTACCTGGGTGCACATGACAGTAGTAAACCTGACCCTGAACCAGTGTGGGGTATATGGCAGGCACTAACAGGGCCATGGTGTGTGTGTGTGTGTGTGTGTGTGTGTGTGTGTGTGAGGTTAGGTAGAGGATGTCTGTGCTGGCATTGACTCTTTACCTTCGCTCTTTCCACTTGGACAGGTCGAAGACGGCGGTATACAGCACGTCGATCAGCCCCAGGGTCTTCTCCGGGTCGAGGCAACGCTGCAGCAAGGACATGGTGGCGGGATCCTCCTTCACACACCTGGCACCGTAAACAAAGCAGTACGGTAAGGAGAGGAAAACCACCGCCTCGCATGTCCACGTCCACTCCTAATAACCACACTTCCTTAGGATGTAGGCGGAGGCCAATCGGCTCATCCAGCCTATGCCGGCTCACTCGGGGAATGGCATTTGTCTGGGACACAATTATGCACTCAGTTCCCCAATAACAACCTCCCCCCACCCCGGACTGCTCCCCTTCCCTACCGTCCACCCTCCAGGCCGGATCAGCCCCTCCCTGCCATGTCCACAACCCCTTCCCCATCCCCCATCCCTCCGTCCGCCCCCCTCCTGATTACTCCGTCCATCCCCCCCCCATCCCACCCCCGCCTCTCCCCCTACTCAACCCCCGCTGTCTCCCTCCCCTCCCTCTGACCCCCCTTCCCCCCATCCACCCCCCTCCGTTATATACCTCTATAAGATCATCCCTCATCCAAGGGAGAAAGCCCCAGCCTGCCCAACCTCTCCGTGCATCTCAGGCCTCGGCCTGTCTCCCACAAGGCTACTGACCCTGTGAGCGGAGAGGTGGCAGTGAGTCACAGGATGTTGCTACTCACCAGGTGGAGGGGACCTGGACCACCACACGGGTGCCCTCTAGGCTGATCTGTGGCGCGTAGGCCTCCTTGTTCTCGATCTGTGCTGTGTCCACCACCACCTGAGGGAGGGAAAAGACAACGGCTGCTCAGTCCAGCCTCACTTCACAGACCAGAAAATGAACGTTCTTCTCCTCACAGAAGCTGCTTAACCGGCTGAGTTTACTTTACATTAGACTTTAGAGATACAGCGTGGAAACAGGCCTTTCAGTTCGTGCCGACCAGCTGGTCAGGATCAAACCCGGGCCCGTGCGCAGTGAGGCAGCAACTCTGCCCGCTGTGGATCACGCGGTGTCACGTTCGGCACGGACATTGACAGTTGAAGCTCGCACACACAGACGGCCGGCGAGGGTTCTTGAAGCTTCCCCCCCCCCGTACTGACCACAGCCCCGGTCACTCACCAGGCCGGCCTGCCCAAACAGCAGCTGCACGGCGGTCTTGCAGGCACCGCGCCAAGTGGACGGGCACACCTGGTTGAGGATCTCCGTCGGCGGCTCGTCACGAGGCGACACATCGCTCTGTCCCGATGCCTCCTTGATCAGCTGTACCATCGCCTGCTGCGAGACGGGGCAAAGTACTGGTCAAATTCAACACTCCCTGCACCCGCACAGATCCCAGCAACACAGTCAACTGCGATTAGTGCACCACGATTCACCAAAATAATTGGAGTAATATCTAATGAGGGATAACATTTGTACACATGGTCGGATGGATATGTGTATGGAACGAGGTGCCGGTGGAGGCAGGTACTATCGTAATGTTTAAGAAACATTTAGACAGGCACATGGATAGGATGTTCGGAGGGATATGGGGCCAGGTGGGACTAGTGTAAATGGGACCAGGACATGATGGTCAGTGTGGGCAAGTTGGGCCGAGGGGCCTGGTTCCACGATGTATGACTCTATTACTATGAGATGAAGGAGTCCCTAGTGAGACCACACGCTGAGTATTGTGTGCAGTTTTGGTCTCCAAATTTAAAGACATTCTTGCTATTGAGGGAGTGCAGCGTAGGTTCACAAAGTTAATTCCCGGGATGGCGGGACTGTCATATGTTGATAGAATGGAGCGGCTGTGCTTGTATACTCTGGAATTTAGGATGAGAGGGGATCTTATTGAAACATATAAGATTATTAAGGGTTTGGACAAGCTAGAGGCAGGAAACATGTTCCCGATGTTGGGGGAGTCCAGAACCAGAGGCCACAGTTTAAGAATAAGGGGTAAGTCATTTAGAAAGGAGATGAGGAAAAACGTTTTCACACAGAGGGTTGTGAATCTGTGGAATTCTCTGCCTCAGAAGGCAGTGGAAGCCAATTCTCTGGATGCTTTCAAGAGAGAGTTAGATAGAGCTCTTAAAGATAGCAGAGTCAGGGTATATGGGGAGAAGGCAGGAACGAGGCACTGATTGTGGATGAGCAGCCATGATCACCCCAATGGCGGTGCTGGCTCAGAGGGCCAAATGGCCTAGTCCTGCACCGATTCTCTATTGAGAACATAGGGAACTGTAGAACACAATGTGCTTGAGTACCTCAGTCCATCAGCCAACATCTGTTAATACATACCTAGCAATGAGTTGCAGCCTTTTCCTGGTGGGTTAGACTGCCTACCCTACAGTTCCCTGTAGAAACACACAACTGCAGATGTTGGCTAATGCACAAAGGGACACAGAGTGCTGGAGTAGCTCAGCCGGTCAATCAGCAACTCTGGAGAACATGTATAGGTGACGTTTTAGTTCAGGTCCCTACAATCAGTCTGAAGAGTCTCAAGCCAAAACATCACCTATCGATGTTCTCCAGAGATGCTGCTTGACCTGCTGAGTTACTCCAACATTTTGTGTCCTTCTGTGCATTAACCAGCATCTGCAGTTCTGTGTTTCTACAGGGAACTGTGGGACAGGTAGTCTAACTAGGACCAGGAAAAGGCTGAAAACCATTGCTAAGGATGTATTAACAGATACATCGGCAAAAGCAATGCTGTTTTATTAAAGGAAATAGTTTGCAAACTATAGTTCTTTAAACATGTTAAGTATCACAGGGTTGATTAGGAGAACCAGTAGATGTTGTCTATTTGGATTTCCAAATGCCAATCGATTAAGGACCCGGTAAAAGAAAGTTGCATGAAAACCTTGAGTGATGTTTTGTGATGTGGGATGCTGCAGACCAGGTCAGCTTTCATAGAGTGTTACAGTGTGGAAACAGGCCCTTTGGCCCAGCTTGCCCATGCCAACCAGGATGCCCCATCTACATTAGTGCTACCTGCCCGTGTTGGCCCCTATCCTTCTAAGCCTTTCCTTTCTATATATATATATGTCCAAATGTTTTGCCCATTCCTCATTGCCTTTGAACAGGTTGGGAGCATCCCCACTGGCGAAGGTACTTCCTCCAGCGAGCTCCTGAGCCAATCATCTATTCTCACCTTGGACTTAAAAACACTTTTTCCCTTCAGTGCACAGCTTATATAATGCATCAGACGTCTGTGCCTCTGAAGTTGTGTAAAACCACAAACACAGGTCCCTCACGAGCACACTCAGAAGCTTGTTTTTAAATGGTGATGTTGACAGCCATGCTGGAAACAGATGGAGCACAAGGAATTACAGTGCATCAACCGGTAACGCACCCCGTCCACTCGAGCGGCCACAAGCATCCCGGGCATGCTTTGATCACAGGAGCTGCCAGGCATGGACAATGATTCACCCTTGTTCCACAGCCGCTCACCACAACTTTCCTTCACATGCTCTCTCACAGGGGCACCGCTCTATTTTAAGCTTTTATTTTCCTTCTTAATCCCTCTGTGGCATAATTATTTGCAGCTGGGCCAGATCCGCTCCTTGAAAGCCCTTTGTTCAAACCAGGTTCAGGCTGGCCATTCGGCCCGCACTCCTTGTGCTGGCTTCAGGAAGGGGCCATCCAGACCGTGGCCCTGCAGATTTTATCACCAGCTAGTTATCCAACTCCCAGTTGAAAGTTGGCATTGAATCTGCTCTCTGGCAGTGGATTCCAGAGCACAGAAACCCACTGAGACTAAAAAATGAAATACTTTTGGTTGAAGATAGATACAAAATGGTGGAGTAACTCAGCGGGTCAGGCAGCATCACTGGAGAAAAAGAGTTGGTGATGTTTCGGGTCGCAACCCTTCCTCAGACACCAACCCAAAATGTCACCCATCCTTTTCTCCAGAATCTGGAGAAAGAAAAGGGTTGAGAGGGAAAGATTAATCAGCCATGATTGAATGGCGGAGTCGACTCATGGCCAAATGAGCGGATTCCTATGCCTTATGAACGACAGGACAAAGACTACTGTCGACAGAATGTGTTGTTAAGGAGTTAGCTACCATCTTCAGCTTCAGGTTCTCCGCTCCAGACTCGCTGAAGGAGACGCCCTTGAGGAAGTGGGGTCCGATCTGTACAGGCACGGTGGGCAGCTCGCACTGCAGGGGCTGCGCAGGGTACTGCCGTCTCCCTGCCTGCTTCACCTCCGCCTCACTGCAGCAGCCCTGGAAAGACAGCAGATACAGGGTGAGTGAAGCTCCATGCTGTTCACCCAGCACCAGATAGAGCCAGATACACGTACATGCCAACCAAGATGCCCCATCTGAGCAAGACACATTTTCCCCATGTCCCTCTACACGTTTCCTGTCCATGTACCTGTCCAAATATCTGGTGATTCCTGCTCATCTCCCATCCACCGTTTCATTTTATCCCTCTTTCTCCTCTCCCCTGTCCCCTTTCATCTATATGCCTCCCTCTAGCTTTACATTTCACTCCTCTTTTCTTACAACACCCTTTTGTTTCCTTTGGTCACCATTTTGTGTCCTTTTCAGCTCAGCTAATATACCCCCCCCCCCCCCCTCCATACCTGCCCCCACCTTTCATTGCCAGGCTTTGTCCTGCCCCCACTGCTCTTTTCCAGCTTTCTCCACACCCACTCCAATCAGTCTGAAGAAGTGTCCCGACCTGAAATGTCACCTATCCATGTTCTCTAGAAATGCTGCCTGACCGCTGACTTTGTGTTTTACTCTCTATTAAAACATTGCTGCTATAGTATCTGTCTCAACTACTTCCTTTGGCTGCTCGTTACATATACCCACCACCCACTGTGTGGAAAAAGTTACCCCTCAGGTTCCTAGTAAATCGAACCAGGACACGCAGGCCAACCTGAGGAGTACCTTCAGCAACAGATTGGTTCCACCAACATGTAGTACAGAACGCCTTTTCTCTGTGGCTATCAAACTGTACAACTCCTCTGCCTTTGGCCGTGAAGTTTATTGATTCGACAATTAATTTCCCTCCTGGGATAAATAAAGTTCTATCGTATCGTATGGTATCAACCTGAGTAGCTCAGCTGCAGTGAACAATCCATCAAACGGTTGAGAGTCCCTGCACTCCCTCCGCTCACCACTAGAGGTCTGACTGGATCACCGAGTCTATGTTCCCCACCAGTGACCAGCCTCACACCAAGCCAACAATTTCGTTTTCTTAATCTTTAGAGATACAGCGCAGAAACAGGCCCATCGGCCCACTGAGTCCGTACCGAACAAATATCACTATCACTATACTAGCGCCATCGCACACACCAGGGACAATTTACAATCTTTACCAAAGCCAATTAACTTTACAATTCTGTACCGACAGCACCTGCTCAGGATCGAACCCTGGTCTCTGGTGCTGTGAGGCAGCAACTTTAGTTTTAGTTTGGTTTAGAGGTACAGCACGGAAACAGACCCTTCGACCCACCAAGTCCGCACCCACCAGCGATCCCCGCACAGTAACACTTTCCTACACACACTAGGGACAATTTACAATCTTTACCGAAACCAATTAACCTATAAATCCGCACGTCTTTGGAGTGTGGGAGGAAACCGGAGCACCCAGAGAAAACCCACGTGGGTCACGGGGAGAACGTACAAACTGCACACAGGCAGCACCTGTGGTCAGGATCGAACCCGGGTCTCTGACGCAGTGAGGCAGCAACTCTACCGCTGCACCACTGTGCAGCCACATTAAGAAAGTTACAGGACTCCCGTCTCCCCGACTTGAATTAAACCCCGTGTTTCTTCCCCTCGTCAGGATTTATTCTGCCACAGCACGCCCAACCTTGCAGTGAGCTCCCCGTCAGCCTGTGGCACCTGCCCGCAGCAGCTAGAGTGAGCAACACCTGGCAGGTGATCAGAAGCTCTATTTACCTGTAAAGAGGCCTCAATGGCTTTCGGATTCAGGTGGAACCCAGCCTTCATGGCGTATTCACAGTGACCCAAACTTTCCAAAGCCACTTTGTAAGCCTGAAACACAACAATTAATCAGGTGAGGCAAATGTTTAAACATGACAACCAAACAAAAACCTTTAAAGTGTCATTCACGCATATATTGAATATATAATATTTTGAGGAAACAGACATAAAAATAATACAAAGTAGCTGGGTGAATTGGTTGGTGCTGTGTTCACTTCCCACTCGAGCTCATCTCTCCTGCCACTGCGTCTCGCTCCTCTCTCGTACATGTTGTTTCCTCTGGGAACCTCCCAAGCTCTTTGCCTCAACCACTTCCTGTGGCTGCAAGTTGCACATTCTACTCATTCTTTGCGAGCAGTGTTGCCAATTTCCCTGTTGCACTGATGGCCCCAAGTTTTGCATTCTCCTAACTGCAAGTGGAGAAATCCTCTGCGTATTAACTCGGCCCAAGCCTCCACAAACATCATCAGCCTTCCTCCCCGTCTCTTTGCGAAAGAAGAAAATCAAAATCAACCTCTCCTAAAATCGGAATTTTTCAATTCTTGTGGTGTGCTTTAAATATTTTTAGCACATTTTGCAGTGTTTCCGAACCCTTTACTGGAAACCCAGTGCATGCACAATGTTGGGACACAACACAAAGCGTTATCAGTTCATTTGTCCTGGCAATTGTACAAAAGGACCATGCGAATACACACAACTGTCAGAGCAGGTCAGAGGCTGGCTAGTCAGTGGCAAGTGATTCACCCCCTGACACCCGGGAGCCTTCGTACAGTCTGCAGGGCACAAGTTACTGCTGCAATAGGACACTCTCCATGAGAAGCTGGAGTTCCATACATGTTGTCATCTCACTGTTTAAATAATACTCTAAATAATATTTTAAATAATACTCTGCCTTCTATTCCTTTCAAAGTGGATAACCTCACATTATATAGAAATAAGGAACTGCAGTTGGTGATTTATACCAAAGATAAATACAAAGTGCTGGAGTAACCCAATAGGTCGGGCAGCAGCACTGGAGAAAAAGGATGGGCGACATTTCGGATCGGGACTCTTCTTCAGACTCATGGGTGGGGCCGGGACAAAGCCTGGCGAGTGATGGGTGGATATAGGCAAAGAGGGTGATTGACGCATGGGAGGTGGAGGCAAAAAGGCTGGAGGTGAAAAGGAGACAAAAGTGTCACTGTCCACCCCTGTTATGTTGGTACTGAGAGAAGTTCAAGATGTTCGATTATGGATGTTGGGAAAGAACGATGGCGAACGCAAGGGGAAGCAGGGAAACGGCACACCAAACTACTGCCACACTTCAGCGAGGTTGATAAGACACAAAATACTGGAGTTACTCAGCGGGACAGGCAGTATCTCTGGAGAGAAGGAATGGGTGACTTTTTGGGTCGGGACCCTCCTTGGGTCTGAAGGAGGGTCTTGACCCGAAACGTCACCCTTTCCTATTCTCCAGAGATACTGCCTGTCCCGCTGAGTTACTCCAGCATTTTGTGTCCATCCGGTGTAAACCAGCATCCGCAGTTCCTCGCTACACATTCGGTGAGATGTTGACCGTGTGCGCCCCATCAACGCAGCCGCTTGGTGGCCTGTGCTGGTGGGCAGAGTCACTCACCTGCAGAGCACTGTCGATCTTCATGTTCAGGTCCTTCAGCTGATGCTCGGGAATTGCGGTGGTCTGTGTGCAGATCAACCGCTGGACCTCGATACCAGCCAGGCACCCATCGCTCCCCCTCTCACGCAGACGAGAGGTGGCCTGTAAAAGTGAACACAACGCCGTCAGTACAACTGGCCCACATTTTCCTTTAGTTTAGAGATACAGCACGGAAACAGCCCACTCGTCCCACCGAGTCTACGCAGGCCAGTGAATATTTCTACGTTATCCCACTTTTCGCATCCGCTCCATCACACTAGTGGCAAATTACAGAGGGCCGATTAATCTACAGACCTGCACATCTTTGAGATGTGGGAGGAAACCAGAGCAACCGGAGGAAACCCACTCTGTCAAGGAGAACAGGCAAACACCACGCGGACAGCACCCGAGGAAAGGATTGAACCTGTGTCTCCAGCACTGTGAGCAGTGGCTCTACCGGCTGTGCCACACCTTGCAACACGGGAACAGGAAGAAGCCCTTCAGCTCCTCAGCCCATTCCATGATCAAAGAATGATTTCAATCTCAGCCCCATTTACCCCTGTTGGCCCCTGAACTTTGATCAAGCAAAACTTGCCTTGTGTTCAGACTTCCAATTGATTCTCGGTCTTCATAATTTTCCGGGGAACACAGACTTGCATGTCTTTGGGATGCGGGATGAAAACCACCCTATCATAGGCAAGGAACGGAAGAGTACAGCACAGGAACAGGCCCTTCGGCCTATGTCTGTGCCGAACATATTACCACGATAAACTAATCTCTGCCTGCACGTGATCCATAGCCCTCAATTCCATGCAGATCTCAGATCTGTGCCTCTCTAAAAGCCTCTTAATTGCCTCTATTGTATCTGCTTCCCCCTCCAGGCATACACTATTCTGTGTAAAAATAAATTGCCCCACACACCTTTAAATTGTACCCATCTTACTTTAAAGCTATATCTTCTAATCCTTAACGTTTCCACCCTGGGGAAAAAGGGTCTGAATGTCTATCCTATCTATGGTGCTCATAATTTTGCATGTTTCTATCAAATCTCACCTCAGTTTATTTTACGTTATTCTTTAAAAAATGTCTTCCTTCCAAGGCAATGTTACAGATCAGGCAAAAAAGAGCGATGCAAAACACACCCAACCATTGTCCTGCATACACTCAACGTTTCACGAGGGGAAGGAATGATGTGAGATTAGCAGACTTTATGTAGAACTACTTCATAACAGGTATGGGGAAAATAAAGATTGATGCAAGACTAACAAACAGTTGAGAGCCTTGCTCAGCAGGATATCCACAGAGGAAGTTTGCATTTACTGATCAGCCTCTCCCATAGAGAAGGTCAGCAGAAGAAAAATAAACCACTCCTCAATTTAGAACGGAAAGTATTCCCCGGAATTGCAGCTGCAGCATTTAAAGTACAGATAAACCATGGCGTTGAAGCAATCTAAGCCTTCTCAGTTAAAACAAAAAGATTGCAAACTTCTCACAGACAAACAAATCTCCGTTAGCAATTATGAACAGGAAGAGTTAGGCAAGGAAAACCCAAGAGCTTGTTTAACAGAGATAAGCAAATAAATTCTGGTATCAGGCAACTCCAATAGCCTACAAGGACAGCTTGCACACAGTCTCGCAACTAGACTAAACTGTAGGATTAGACTATGGTAGAAACTAGGAACTGTAGATACTGGTTTACCATCAAGGCAAGGAGTTCTGGAGAAACTCAGCGGGTTAGACTGCATCTCTCCAGAACATGGAGAGGTGACGTTTCAGATTGGGACCTTTCATCAGGATTGGAATACTGCATGATGTCATGGTGTGTATCAGAGACACAACTGCTAGGAGAGAGAGGACAATGAGGGTTCTCTCACAGGCAGTCTCTCGGACCGATGATGGTATTAGAATTGGTTTGTTATTGTCACATGTACCAAGATTCCCTGAAAAACCTTGTTTGCATGCTATCCAATCACATAATACAAAGCACAAGCAAACAAAGCCACACCCAAGTACAACAGGTAGTGCAAAGAGAAATCTACCAGTGCAGAAGAAGCTCTTCCGAATATGTGGCAGGTGTTTTAAAGTGTTTGTATCGTCCGCCAGATGGGAGAAGCGAGAAGAAGGAATGACTGGTGTGTGAGTGGTCTTTGATTATGTTGGATGATTTCCAAGGCAGCGTGAAGTGTAGATGAAGTCAATGGCGGGAAGTACGGTCTGTGTGATGGACTGACTGAGTTACATCCACAACTCTCTGCAATTTCCAGTGGTGTTGGGCATAGCTGTTCGCAAACTAAGCTGTGATGCACCTCGATGGGATGCTTTCTACGATGCGTCTGTAGAAATTTGTAAGGGACGTGGCAGACATGCCAAACCTCCTTATTTCGTGCCAATGGTGCCTCTCCAGGGGCTCAGTGCTGGAGATTGTTATCTCACAGAATATAGAGGTACAGCATGGAAACAGGCCCTTTGGCCCACCGACTCCACATCGACCAACGATCACCCATATACTTGTTTTATCCAGCACACTAGGGAGAATTTACAGAAGCTAATTAACCTACAAATCTGCACGTCTTTGGCATGTGAGAGGAAACCAGAGCACCAAGAGAGAGAAAACCCACGCAGTTACAGGGAGAACGTGTAATCTCCATAGAGACAGCAACCAAGGCCAGTATCGAACCTGGGTCTCTGGCACTGAGGCAGCAGCTTTACCCGCTACCATGCCCCCACCCCCCCTTCAGGATGATTTAGGGATGTCATTAAAATGGAATGGGTGCAGAAGAGATTTACCAGGATTTTATCTAGATTTGGGATTATAGGAAAGGTTGAATAGGCTGGGATTTATTTACTTGGAGCATAGGAAGCCGAGGAGGGTGACCTTATTGAGATGTACAAGATCATGAGGGGCATGGATAAAGTGAACCTTCAGCCTTTTACCCTGAGGAGAGAATTCTTAAAACTAGAGGGCACAGACTTATGGTGAGAGGGGAGTGATTTAAGAGAGACCTCATGGGCAACCTTTTCACTCAGAGGGTAAACTGTATCTGGAATGAACTGACAGAGGAAACAATAGAAGTGGATACATTTACAATATTTAAAAGACATTAGGACAGAGATATGGATAGGAATAGTTTAGAGGGAAATGGTTCAAATGGGACGAGCTCCCTATGCCAATTTAGTCATCAGGGACACGGTGGGTCGAAAGGCCTGTTTCCATGCTGTACAGCTCCATGATTCTGTCTCAGAAGTGTACAGGAAGGCAGAGATGCATTTGCTAATGAGAAACAGGTAAAGGAAGCATTCAATGGAGCAATTATGAGACAAGTAGAGGGAGTGAGAGAGATAGGTATCTGACAGTGGATTTGGTTTATTACTGTGACATGTACTAGGGTACAGTGAAAAGCTTTGTTCATCATGCAGATAATATTACGCATAGCTACAAACAGTTCAAACTCAAGTACAATTGGTAAAGGGGCGGATACAGAGTGGAGAATATAGTTCCCAGCATTATAGTGCATGTCCTCAATGGGGTAGAGAAGGGAAGCTAGAGGCAAGGCAGGAGATTGGACATGTGGCACTTGTCTCAGACCCCTAAGGCGCTAGGGTATATGCGATGGCCACGTTGCAGGAAGGATGTGATGACAGCGGAGAGGGGGCCGAGGGAATTATCAGGATGTTGCCGGCTGAAGAGGTATAGCTGGAAACTGGCCTGGATGCTTTTCCTGGGGGACAGGGGACTGAATGACTATAAAATAAGTTCATGTTATAGCAGCAGAATTAAGCTGTTAGGCACATCGAGTCCACACCGCCAGTCAATCATGGCTGATCTATCTTTCCCTCTCAACCCAATTTTCCTGGCTTCTCCCATAACCCCTGACATCCTTGTGAGATCTGTCAATCTCTGCCTTAAAAATATCCATTGATGGCCTCCACAGTTGTCTGTGGCAATAAATGTCATGGATTCACCACCCCCAGCTAAAGAGATTCCTCTTCGTCCTTCTAAAGGTACGTCCTTTTATTCTGAGGCTGTGCCATCTGTCCTCGTCTCTCACTAGTGTAAACAAGATGAGGATTAGATCGGGTGAATTGTAGTGATAGCGAAGTACAACAGAGAAACAGGCCCCTTGGCCCACCAAAGTCCGTGACAACCATCGATCATCCATTCACTCCAGTTTTATATTATCTCACTTTCTCATCCACTCCCTACATAATAGGGGCAATTTACAGAGGGCCAATTAACCTACAAACCCACACAGCTTTGGGATAACTCATTACAAGATGTGGGGAAAAGGGGTGGAGGCACTGGAGGGGCATCATGGGACCACCAATGGTTACAGAGGGGTGGAGAAGGGAAGAACATGGGGAACAGAGGGGGTTTCAATGGTGATCATGGAGATGTCAACCTTCTTGGTGCATACAAAGTGTGACCAAGTAACCAAAAATAGTCATAGGGCACAGAAACAAGCCACTCAGCCTAACTCATCCATGCCGACCAAGATGCCCCATCTGTGCTCTTCCAATATGCCTGCATTTGGCCCATATCCCTCTAAATCTTCCCTATCCATGTACCTGTCCAAATGTAATTTAAATCTTGTTATAGTACCAGCTCAACTACTTCCTCTGGCAGCTCGTTCAATATACCCAACACCCTCAGTTGCTCCTCATGTTCCTATCTTTGCCCTCTCACCTTAAACAAGTGCCCTCAAGTTCTTGATTCCCAACCCTGGAAAAAAGACTGCATTCACCTAGATTTTATATACATCTATAAGATCAACACATAGCAACTGCGCTCTAAGGAATAAAGTCCTACTCAGCCCAACCTCTCCCTATAGTACAGGCCTTTGAGTCCTGGCAGTATACACGAAAATCTTCTCTGCACTCTTTCCAGTTTAATGAGATCCTTCCTATAGCAGGGTAACCAAAACTGAACACAACCTCCAAGTGAGGCCTCACGAAAGTCTTGAGACCAGATATCTGTTACTGCTGCTTCTCTGCGGCATGGATTAAAATAAACAATCCCTTCAGGAGGAAGGTCTGATGCTGGTGAAAGAATTACCACAAGTACAGCTGAGACCAGTCCGTAATGCTGCAGATTAATTGGTTACATGAATTCCCAAAGCTCCACAATAACAAAACCCTGCAACACAAGGATTACCTGTGGCTTGTGAACCATCCCCCAGCAATACTAGTGCAGCTGGTAGAGCCGCCAGCTCACAGTGCCAGAGACCCTGGGTGCATGTGTGCGGAGTTTGCACGTTCTCCCTGTAACCACGTGGGTTTTCTCCGGGTGCTCCGGTTTCCTCCCACATTCCAAAGTCATGGTTAATTTCGGGGAAAATTGGAAATTGGCCCAAGTGCGTAGGATAGTGCTAATGTACGGGGTGATTGCTGGTCGGTGCGGACTTGGTGGGCCAAAGGGCCTGTTTCCACACTGTATCTCTAAAGTCAGCACCAGAGTTGAACCGGGCTCTCCGGCGCTGCAGGGCAGCGGCTCTATCTCTTGCATCTCCCTGCCTGCATGCACGCTCTCCCAAACACTAATCACCTCCTCGTTCTCCCCACACAACTGGAGACCAAGCCTGCACCCTATGACAGTGCCAAGGGAGAGGCACCTTCCTGAAGAAACACAACGGCACCCGATACCCTCTCAGGAAGTCATCTGTTTTCACCACAAAAATGTAAACGTATTGGAAGGAAAATGTGTTCTTCCGACAAGGAGAAGTTCTGATTTTTCCCAGATGGGAAACACAGCTGATCAGCTTGGTGTAGAGAGAGGTGTGTAATTGAGCGTGCTGGTGATGTTGATGCCACGTTCTTCAGGGACGGTGCATGGAAGGCACGGGCAGCGTTGGTGCATGGGTTAACGGGTCAACGTGATGGAGGACATCGTCTGCTGGCCTAGTTACAATCAGCTGCTTTTCTACTTTCAAAAATAATACAAAGAAACAGTGGTCCAAGATTCCATACATATCTTACATTCCCTGCGGCAGAGAGTTATGGAAGCATTTTCCAGATGCTCCACGCCGGACATGTAAAGCTACAGAAATAAAACCCAACAGGTGATGGTGTGTGACCGACGCTCTGAAGGTAATGCATCCAATACTGACAAGACATATACTGCAGACAGCAGGAACCCAAGAAGCATTGATGTACACAGAGACCTTGGGGCGAGTGTTCATAGCTCCCTGAAAATGGCATCACAGGTGGAAAGCGTGAAGAAGTTGTTTAATTTTCTTGCCTAAAGGCACACACCACCAGACTGAGGATCAGCTTCTTCCCCTCTATTATCAGGCTTCTGAACAGTCCTTCCGTAAGCTAGGCCGGGTATTGTCGATTCACCTCTACCCCATTGCAGACATTGGACTCTATCTATGGAACTGATGTGCTACAATGCTGAGTACTGTATTCTACACTCTGTATCTCCCCCCTTTGCTCTACCTATTGTTTGTTTCTACTTATTAATATGTCCAGGAGATAGGTTGACCTTTGCTGCTTTTTTGTTTCCGCTTCTCAACTTCCAAATTGTTTAAGTGGTTCGTCCAGTTACCAATCGAAAATGCATTGTAACCAATTTAGCCCCTTAATACAAATAGTACTCTTTAATTCATCAATCCAGTTTTATCCAATTTGAGAACTGGCAGTAGATGTGTTACAGCAGAACTATCTGTATTAATAATAGTCACATCCAACAGTTGGTAAATCTGCTTGCCCAGTGCCACAGGGGTGTGAGTGGTGGGTTATTGGGGCTTTACTGAACCAGCGGGTTGAGAGCCAGAATGTACACTCATTTAATGGCATAAAGTGCTGGAGAAACTCGGGGGGAGGGGTCAGGCAACATCAATGGACAACATCGACAGGTGACGTTTCACGTCGGGACCCTTCGTCCGACAAAATCTTCAGAATATGTTCCATGAGGGCTGATTCGTGTTCCAGAGATGCTACCTGACCCGCTGGGTTACTCCAGCACTTTGTGTCCATTTGAGTATTAAGCAGCATCTGCAGTTCCTTGTTTCTACACCTACACCCACTGCTTTGGTGAACATCACAGCTACTAACGTTTCATCACCTAAACAGTTGCTACGTGGACTAACAAAGCCACAGGTCATTGAAACAGGGAAATATAAATTGCCCATGTCACTACCCACAGTATAACCCCAGGCCTTTAAACTCCAATGTAACAATGAACTTGTGGCAAGCCAGTGGTTTCATTATGTAGAAACAAGGAACTGCAGATGCTGGTTTGTACCAAAGATAGACACAAAGTGCTGGAGTAACTCAGCAGGTCAGGCAGCAACTCTGGAGAGAAAGAATGGGTGATGATTCAGGTCAGGACCCTTCTTCAGGCGAAAGTAGGGGGTGGGGGAGAGAAAGTGTTCCATTAGTTTAGACTTCACACTTCCATGGTCATTTCAGTGCAAGTCTAGACCGGGCTGTGGGAGTGGCAGACCCCATCATTAACAGCCTTGCAGACTCAACACAGAGGGGAACAATCTCAGATCAAAGTGTCTGCTCCTAATTCCGCAGACACCAGCTGCTGGCTCTGGTTCTGACGCGATATTTCTAAATCAATGTATACACAGTATAGGTGGACAATTGGCTCTTGATTTTCACCAGTCAATCAGCAGATCTCATTTAAAAAAAATTAATCAAGGAGAACACAAATAAAAATATAAGAATGGAATGAGGTAGAAGAGCAGAGCAAGCTGAAGGCCCAATGAGTCTGTGCCGACTAGCGATCACCCTGTACACCAGCACTATCCTACACACTGGGGACAATTTACAATTTTTACCTAAGACAATTACCCTACAAACCTGTGTCTTTGGAGTGTGGGAGGAAACCGGAGCACCCAGAGAAAACCTACACGGTCACAGGAAGAATGTACAAACTACATACAGACAGCACCCGTACTCAAGATCGAACCTGGATCGCTTTACATTCTGTATTTCTCAAGTTGAAACAATGCTAGGGAACAAGAATTATATCGATAGATTTACAGTGGCAGAGTACACAGCTGGTAGTGCCGCTGCCTCAGTGCCAGTAACCCATGTCCCATACTGACCTCTGGTACGGTGTTCTGTGAGGATTTCCTCCGGGTGCTCCGGTTTCCTCCTACATTCCAAAGATGTGCGGGTTTGAAGTCAACTTTTGGGCTTGCGCATGGGCAAGGTGATCGCAAATTGCAACATTACCCCACGGAGGGGAGGATAACAGAAGAGGGGTCCAGTACAGTCGATCTCCTTATCACACACCCTCCCCGTCTCGTAATTCATTTCACTTCCGATTATTCCCAACTCACTATCATTTGTTTGCCAGACCTTACCATCAAGATGGTGACCACCAAGTGGAGGTGAGAGGGGAAATTTTGTGAATGAACGGAAAACTCCAGATGCTGAAATCTTGAGCAAAAAAAACTAAATTTGCCAGGCTTTGTCCCACCCCCAACTCTGTTCTAAATTTCTTACCCCCTTACTTCACTACAATCAGTCTGAAGAAGAGATCCGACCCAAAATGTTGCTTGTCCATTTCCGCCACAGATGCTGCCTGGCCCTTGTGTAGTTGAGGCAGGTACTATCATAACGTTTAAGAAACATTTAGACAGGTACATGGATAGGACAGGTTTACACGGATATGGGCCAAGCACGTGGGACTAGTGTAGATGGGACCTGTTGGACGGTGTGGGCAAGTTGGACCAAAGGCCCTGTTTCCGTGCAGTGTGACTGTACGACTCTGTGTGCACAAACAGTTACCTCAGAGGCCCCTGCCCAGGATCGTACAGCCTCCTCCAGCTCTGTCACACGGCTGCCCTTCGCCGGCTCTGTGCCCATGGCGTTCTTCCTCTCCTGGGCTTGGGCCTCCGCCAGGCAGGAGTGTGCGAGAGGCTGGACTCGATGCAGCGCCTGCGATAGGAACTGGAAGTGGACCTGCAGCACGGTGAGGAAGCATCGGCCCAGCACCTGAGGAAGAGGAGACAGCACAGTTACTGCAGGCCCGGCACACCACACGACACAGCACAGCTGCAAGCTACATAGCCGCAAACCTACCAACACGCTCGACAAACCCGCCTCGAGAAAGCAGCCAGTGGAATCAAAAACCTTTTTATTTTGGCAAAGAGATACAGTGTGGAAACAGACCCTTCGGCCCAGCAAGTCCGCTGCAACCAAAATCCGTACAGATAGCACCCGTAGTCAGCATAGAACCTAGGTCTCTGTTGTTGTGAGGCAGCAACTCTATCGCTGCGCCAACCCACTCCAGCCATTCCTTCTTCTCTATACGACATAGAAGCAGAATTAGGCGATTCAGCCCATCCAGTCTCCCTGCTCTTGTCCAGCAGAAGGTACGGAAGCTTGAAAGTGCGCATCACCAGACTCAGGAACAACCTCTTCCCCTCTATTACCAAGTTTCTGAATGATCCTTCCATAAGCTAGGGTACTGCCCGGTTGACCTCTACCCGGGTGGGAGATTGCAACCTTCACACGGCCCACCGTTTCGACGAATGCAATCAACCTGTCGTGCACAAATAGAAGATCAAACAGAACAACTTTTACAACTTTAGGCTGTGCACGCCATATGCAAGAAGAAGACCTCTACCCCATTGCTGTTATTGGGCTTTGTCTCTGGAACTGATGCACTACTTTGAACTATATTCTACATTCTCCTTTGCTCTACCTATTGTACTGGAGTTTGATTTGATGGTATTTTATGTATAGTATTATCGGATCTGATTGGATATCATGCAAAACAAAGCATTTCACTATAACTTGGTGTACATGACAATTATAAACTTCAACCTATCCCGAAGGGACCCGACCCGAAACATCATCCATTCTTCTTCTCCAGAGATGCTGCCTGACCCACTGATTTACTCCAGAACTTTGTGTCGATCTTTATACCATTATCTGCCATTCCTTTCTACACAGAATCGTCAAGCAATCATGCCCATCACCATGACTGTCAGTTTAAATTACATAGAGCAGGCCCTTCAGCCCAACTCGTGCATGCCGACCAAGATGCCCCATCTAAACTATTCCCATTTGCCCCCATTTGGCTCATGTCCCTCTAAACCTTTCCTACCCTTTCCTATTTTGCCCTTTCTTTTCCTCTGGAAGCTCATTCCATATATGGATGACCTTTAGAGGTCGCTGTTAAATCTCTCCCCTCACCCCATTTTAAGCCTGAGCACTCTAGTTTTAGAATCCTGGGGATACACGAGCATTCACTTTATCCATACCCCAAACGCAACACTGGGTGCCCCGAGGGGAATGTGAACATGTAATATCAGTGCAAGGGCTTTTTTCAAGGTCCCAATACTACTTCTGTCCATTCCCTCCACAGGTGCTGCCCGACCCGCTTAGTTCCTCCAGCACTTGGTGTTTTGCTCAAGATTCCAGCGTCTGCAGGTCCTCGTGCCTCCTCTTTGTTTTACACATCCGGCCTAGTAGAAGGCCAATAGGTAAGGACTCTGATACAGAAGCAGAAAATGCTGGATACACTCAGCAGGTCAGGCAGGATACATGGAAAGAGAAGGAGAATTCAGGTTGAAGGTTTCAATCTGCTGTGCTTTTGATCTTCAGCGGAGAACTGCACATTCCCCCCACATCCATCACACGTTAATTGCCTCCAGAAGTTTCTATTTTTTGTACTCTGGAGTTACAAGAACATTGCATACTTGTTAACAATGGCACAGTTAATGTGAATCACCTGGCGGCTAAGACGGCAATACCTTGTAGCCCTGTGAAATGCCTTCTAATCTAAATGAAGGGACTCTTGTAAGCCTGTTGACAATCAGATCTCAAGGTGCAGCCTCTCCCTCTTTTGTTTACTTTGCTCCCCCCTCCTCCTATACACAGACCCTTCAATCATCGTACTCAAAGACGTCGTTCCTGTTTTATTTTGAGGGGGATATGGAATTATTCAGCTTCACAAAGTCACGTCATTGATTAAAAAATGCCTTGAGAAAGTAGAACACTTTCACAATTGTATCGAGGCCGTGCATTCACTCACCAAGGTGACCTTGACCGTCTGGGTGAAAGACAAGGTGTTGTCACCAGCTGCCAGCAGAGGCACTTGTGGCTTTCCCGACAGTGGGAATGGGGTATGATGGGCAAGGAGAGGTGGCAGAGTGGGAGAACAGAAAGTGAGCATTCTGAGTGGTTTCATCGCGGCCTGGTTCATCAACAAACGCCCAGGAACAAAGGAGATTACAGAGAGTGCTCGGTCCATCTAGGGGAATAACCTCTCCGCCATCAAAACAATCTACAGAAGGCACAGCCTCAAGAAGGCATCTAATATCATCAGAGACCCACACCTCAAGAGAGTCAAGAGTCAATTTAATTGTCATTTGGACCCCTGGAGGTCCAAACGAAATGCCGTTTCTGCAGCCATACATTACACACAAATAGACCCCAGACACAACATAATTACATTTAACATAAACATCCATCACATAGCTGTGATGGAAGGCCAAATAAACTTATCTCTCCACTGCACTCTTCCCCCCCCGATGTCAGAGTCAAAGTCAAAGCCCCCGGCTGGCGATGGCGATTGTCCCGCGGCCATTGAAGCCACGCCGGGTGGTGCGAGGTCGCACACCGGGTCTTGGTGTTGGAGCCCCCGGTGTGCGCTCGCAGAGTCCGCGGCCATTCCAAGCCGCGCGGGGCGGTGATGTCAGGCCCCGCTCCAGGAGCTCTTCGACCCCGCAACTCGGGCGGGAGAAGTCGCCGTTGCGAGAGCCCTGAAAAGCGGTCTCCCTCCAGGGATCCGTGGGCTCCCGGTGCCGTCGTCCGCAGACCCGCAGCAGCAGCCTCCGACTCTCCGGTAGCAGCAGCAGCAGCGCTCCTCCACCGCTCCACCCGCTCCGGACTCGGCCAGCTCCGCGACGGCAACGGTGAGTCGACACCTGAGTCCCCGGCTTCTTCCTGGCCATGCTCTCATCTCTCTGCTATCAACGGGAAGGTGGTACAGGAGCCTGAAAACTGTGAACTCCAGGCTTCTTTCCAACACCATCATGCTCTTGAACACTGCACCACACTAACCTCAACAACTATCATCTGCGATGGACTTTTTTTAGTTGCAGCTCGACTTCTGTTTTGCACTATTATAGTTACCTAATCGTACTGATTGTTCATTTACTGTATTGGTGGTTATGGTACATTTTTCTGTGCGTTATTGCATGAATAGGCCTAGCAAAGTTGCAGCAAGTAAGAATTTCATTGTTCCATTGCCAGTACGTGTGACAATTAAACACTCTTGATTCGTGACAATAAGTGGATGCAGGCAAGAGAGAACGAGGAACTGCAGATGCTGGTTTACAAACAAAGACGCAAAATGCTGGAGTAATCAAGTATAGTCTTTCCACTGACTGGCTTGCACACAAAAGCTTTTTACTGTACCTTGGTACACGTGACAATAAACTAATCTAAACTAACTCAGCAGGTCAGGCAGTCTGAAGTTCATGTCCACCATGTTCTCCAGAGATGCTGCCTGACCTGCTGAGTTATACCGGCACTATCTTTTTCAGGCAAGGGAGGACACGCATCAGCTCCCACAGCAAAGTGAAACAAGATCAGGAGCAAAGATCCTGGAGCTCCGCTATAGGATCTTTGATCAGGAGGTAGGCGTTATTAAGCCCGCTGCGCCTGCCCAGTGCCTCCTGCTCCAGTCTGATGCTAACCATACCTGCAAGCACACAAACTCCTTCCAAACGTCATGGTGGCGCAGCAGTAGAACTGTGCCTGAGATCCGGGTTCATTCTAGTCTACGGGTGCTGTCTGCATGGAGTTTGCAGGTTCTCCCTTTAACCGCATGGGGTTTCTCCGGGTGCTCCAGTTTCCTTCCACACTCCAAAGATGTACAGGTTTGTAAGTTAATTGGCTTCAGTAAAATTGTAAATTGTCCCTACTGTGTAGGATAATGGTAGTGTACAGGGTGATTGCTTATTGGTGGGAACTCAGTGGGCTGAAGGCTTGTTTCCGCGCTGTATCTCCAAAGTGTAAAGTGAAATGGAGAGCTGGCGTTGGGGCAAAGTACGCGGGGCACCATGGAACAACGTGAGGGCGATCAGCATGGACTGACACCCGCTGGCCCACCACCCAGGGGCTCCTTGACAGATGGATCCAGTTTGTTGCCCCTGCAAATATTCTCCCTGCACGGATTTCCACGGGTCCCGTTCAATTCACTTCTACAACTTGGGCCCCTTCCCATTGGCATGCACCCAGTCACAGCAAATCCCCAATAACCCAACATGCTCCCCATTTTCACAGCAGCAGACTGTTAAAGATATTACTCCCAACACGCTTATTTTTAATTTTCATGTTGCACAACAACAATGATTTTCTCAGTGTCACCCGTGTCCTTCGATGGAGCGTGGGAACAGATCCCAGCACACAAACTCTCAGGAACTGCAGAAAATCCTGCTAGTGGATCATCAGTTTTACTGTTGAATCCCTCTGGGTCTTCTGCACGTTGCCATATATCTGTGCCCTCGGGTTCACACCTTTCCTCTAACAGGGAATCTTTCTCCTTATTTGCCAAGAAACCCTCACTGATTGTGACCCTTATTTATACTTTCCCTGTTGCAAGTCGTGGAACTGCTCCAACCCTGTGAATAACTCAAGCCCCTCAACCAGTAAACCAGTTCTGCATTCTCTCTAAAGCTTTGACATCCTTCCTAGAATGTAGAGAGAGTTGGCAGGTTCCCAACCGGTAATTCATGAAAGTTTGTCATAACATCACTGCTTCTACTGCTGTAACCCCACCATGCCTTTCCTATCCCTTTCAGAAACTTCCACATTGATTTACAATCATGAAGTACAAACAACGTACATGAAGTAAACGTACAGGAGTGACAGACGTACAGGTATGAGGAGGGATGACATTAACAGTACTCAGAGAGGATATTGCAGAAAACAAGGAACTGCAGATGCTGGTTGACCAAGGAAGAATCCTCAGAGGGGGCAATCTTTATAGAGGCTAAATGGGTAGAACTTAGAAGCAAGATGGGAGTGATCAAGTTGCCACGACAAGGCTACCAGCATAATCAAGTACGTCTCACCCCAGTCACTCTCCCAATCCTCCATTTAAGAAGTGTGAAAACCCATAGCACCAGATTCATGGCAGTTTCTTCCCAGCTGTTATCAAGCAACTGAACCATTCTAGCAACTAGAGATCAGTCTTGACCCACCGTCCATCTCATTGGAGACCCTTGGACTTTATTTAAATGGACATTATCTTTCAATAAACATTACTCCCTTTTTCCTCCATCAATACACTGTGGATGGCTCGATTATATTCATGTGTTGTCTTTCCACTGACTGGAAAGCATGCAACAAAAGCTTTTCAAGCTATCTCGGTACACGTAACAATAAACTAAGCTTTGATGGACTGCATTATTGGGAATTAGAGAAGCAGGTGAGATGTTCAGGTAGATTGCAGAGAGCTGTAACAGGAGAGCATTCATGGGAGATTTGAACTTCCCTAATATTTACTGGGTCTCCCATGGCGCAAAGAGCTTAGATGTTACGTACTTGGTTAAACGCATCCGAGAAAGCTTCCTTCATCAATTTACATTAGAGGGGGTAACATGGACCCCTCCGAGCTAGGGTAAACGATCGCAGTACCACTGAGCACTTTTGGACGATAATTCTGTGACCGCAATATATATATATAATTTAGATCAGACTATAAATATAATTCAATGACCATAATTCCATCAATTTGTAAAGCATTATGGAGGCAGGGACTGGTCTACAAGGATAAAGATGTCCTGTTGGGTAAATCTGGAACATCAATCTTCCTTGCCCTTGAATCGCAATGGATGAAGTTCTTGATTTGTCCACCTAGTCACCAGGTTTTAAAGTCTCAGCCAAAGTATGTCTAGAGACAAGAGTCGACTGTGACCAGTGTTTCAGCGCTGTAGTAACCCAGACAGAACACAGGAGTTGCAAACCAGACGGTAAGCAACTTGATTTTGCTTTTAGAATATCCGGTCAATAAATCAGACCAGCAATTCTCCGGCGCCGGCTTCTCTGCAGCTGGCTTAACGCAGATCGACTCGATTTAGAAGCACAGCCCTGGTGATAACAGGAGCTAGGGTTTCAGGACATACATGCAGCAGTCCGATGCACAATACTCAGGCTGGGAAGCAATTTGCTCAGAAGCTTTCCTCTTCAACACATATAATCGCCTACTTGAAACAAATAAAAAGGATTGCAGGGCAGCACAGTGGAGCGGCGGTAGAGTTACTGGCTTACAGCACCAGCAACCCGGGCTTTATCCTGACTAAGGGATACTGAGTTGGATGATCAGCCATGATCATATTGAATGGTGGTGCAGGCTCGAAGGGCCGAATGGCCTACTCCTGCACCTATTTTCTATGTTTCTATGACTATGGATGCTGTCTGTACGGACTTTGTACGTTCTCCCTGTGACTACCTGGGTGTTCTCAGGATGCTCCATTGTCTCCCACACTCCAAAGACGTACAGGTTTGTAGGTTAATTGGCTCTGGCAAAGATTTAAATAGTTCCTAGTGTGTAGCATAGTACTGGATGATCGCTGGTCGGCACGGACTAGGTGGGCCGAAAGGACTGTTTCCACGCTGTATCTCTCAACTAAACTAAAAATGGTGCTTAAGGTCAGGTCAGACAGCATTTGTAGAGGGAAATTGAAGGTTGTGTTTCCGGGTTGAAACCTTGCACCTGGGCCCTTCATCAGTCTGGATGAAGCGTCCCAATCCAATATCAAATGTTCTCCAGAGATGCTGCCTGATCTGCTGAGTTCTTCCAGCAGTTTAAAAAAAAAATAGAAACTAGGAACTGCAAATGCCCGAATCTTGAGCAAAAACAGTGCTGGGGGAACTCAGACGGATAGGCAGCACCTGAA
Organism: Leucoraja erinaceus; assembly: GCF_028641065.1. Lineage (NCBI taxonomy): Eukaryota > Metazoa > Chordata > Chondrichthyes > Rajiformes > Rajidae > Leucoraja > Leucoraja erinaceus. The sequence continues at coordinate 21,150,675 of NC_073393.1, read as the reverse complement.
GAGGAAATGGACAGATGATGTTTCGGTACGAGACCCTTCTTCAGTCTCACTGTAACAGGTGGGGAGGAAGGTGGAAAAAAGAGGTGGGGCAGGGCAAAGCTTGGATAGTGATCGGTCGACACAGCTGAGATGGGTGAGCGGCAGATGGGTGGAGTGACAAAGGCTACAGGCGAAAAGGAGACAAAAGGATGTCAAATAAGGAGAGAGGGGGTGAATTATAGCACCAGAGGGATGTAAATTGATAGAGGGGGATAGACCGGACTTAGCGTTCATTTACCAAGGTCAAACTCTTGTCTCCCATCCCCGAGTTCTTCGATTCCGTTATTCTCTTCCCCCCCCACCCCCACCCCTTGCGTTAACACCTTGAAATGCACAGCATCAACGTCATGCAGCAACACCCTGTGTGTACATCACGGCTGCCACACACACTCCACCAGGCAACACCACCTCTCCTTGCATTCTGCACCAGTGCAACTCCACAACTTACTAGCTGGGAGATGGTGTTGAGGAAACACCATCAACCACTTAGCGGTGACACTGTGGTGCAATGATAGAGTTGCTGCCTTGCAGTGCCAGAGATCCGGGTTCGATTCTGACTGCAGGTGTTGTCTGTATGGAGTTTGCACGTGCTCCCTATGATCGCGTGCGTTTTCTTTGGGTGTTCCAGTTTCCTCCCACTTTTCCAAAGACGTGCAGGTTTGTAGGTTAATTGGCTTGTGTAAATTGTCCCTAATATGTACGATAGAACTAATATATGGGTGATCACTGGCCAGCGTAGACTCAGTAAATTAAACTAAAGACTAACAACATAACACTAACAGCCTACAGCCCATTCCCAGGACACACCGCTCTGGCAAAGAGCAAGATAATCTCTGCAAACGGAATGCAAGAGCCACAGCAGCGTAGCACTTATCCTGGAGTGACACAGCTGCAGACTATGAAGCACAAAGTGACTCAGTGTGAGGGCCAACTTAACACCAACACTGAGGCGATTGTCGACGGGGGCAGGCAACCAAAGACCGACCAGGGATGGAAAGCATGCAGTGTTCAATTGTCCCCACACACAAGCAAGGTCTTGTTCCAGCAACTCAGCCTCGCCACTTAGATCATCAACTGACTTCAACCCCAAATACAGGTCACCCATCTTCTCACGATGAGGATTTAACAAGATGAGCTCTGAACTGACGATCGTATTTAACCTCTAATCCCAACTATATTTTTGCATTTCTATTTTTGTGCCTTGTTTTTTTTTTTTAAAAGAGACATGATCTTTTTCCCAGGAATTTTCTCTGGCATTCCAACATCTGAGCACATGACAAACACAATTGGCTTTAATTTTGTTCTGCAGTTCAAATGACAAGGTCTTATTTATTTATTGATCTTTAGAACACAAATTGGATAGGGAAGGTTTAGCGGGATATGGGTCCAACACAGGCAAATGTGACCAGCTTTGATGGGGTTGGCATAAATGAGTTGGGCCGAAGGGCTTGTTTCTGTGTTGTATGAATCTATGACTATGACAAAACAAAGATCAGTACAGATAGGAGCAGACCCTTTGGTCCACAATGTTTGTGCCAACAATGATTAGCCCCGGAACGTGGAGGTTTTTTTGCATGGCGGTCCCAGAATAGGATCACCTATCATCCATTACAATTGTTCTACTCTATTAAAATCTTTATTTCACAAAATGTTGAACCCCTTATCTTTGCACCATGGACACCTGCCCAATCATTCACTACACAGGTACGATTGCAAGTGCGAGGAGAAAAATAGCAGAATGAAGCACACTCCAGGCACCAGGTCAATTGAGCATTTTGAAAATGCAGAGGGATCTTCGTCGTCTTGCAGGGCCTTGAGTTTGCATCTAGCCCAGAAGATCCAGTGAACACTCTCTCAGTCGTGCCCTAGAGTACCAGCCCACTGAACTGCAGTCAGCTCCAGGATAGCTGTGGGTTCAGTTCTGGTCACCGTGTTATAGGGAAGATGTTGTCCGGCTGGAAAAGGGGCAGAGAAGATTTACGAGGATGTTGCCAGGATTTGACGGCCTGAGCTATGGGGAGAGGTGAAGCAGGCTACGACTATTCCTTGGAGTGCAGTAGGATGAGGGGTGATCTCATGGAGGTATCATGAAAGGAATAGATCGGGTGAATGTACAGAGTCTCTAGAGAGGAATCGAGAACCAGAGGACATAGGTTTAAGGTGAGGGGGAAAGATTTAATAGGAACCTGAGGGGTAACTTTTTTTTATACTAAGGGTTGTGGGTGTATGGAATGAGCTGCCGATGAAGGTAGTCGAGGCAGGTGCTACCGCAACATTCAAAAAACGTTTAGACAGGTACGTGAATAGGATGTGTTTAGAAGGATACGGGCCAAACTCAGGAATAATAATAATAATAATACATTTTATTTGTATAGCGCTTTTCAAGGACTCAAAGTCGCTTTACATGGTGAGTCAAGAACAAAACAAAATAGAGCAGTAAGACAGAGATGCAAAGGGGAGGGGGACATGGGACTAAGGGTATGCAGAGGTGAAGAGATGGGTCTTGAGGCGGGACCAGGAATGGTGGGACATGTTGTTGTGGGCCGATTGGACCAAAGGGCTGGTTTCCACACTATGACTATGAGAATGGGGTTAACATTTTTGCAACCCATCGCTTATTTTTCTTTGTGGAAAAGCTAGGGCGAGGACAGGAAGACATCTGAGAGAAACAATTGCTGGAAGCTGGCTTTATCAAACCTCAAGCACACTTCCGTGGCTGACCCCTACCCATTGTGTGTAGAAGGAAACACGGGACCTCAGGCCACAGCACATTCTGCAGGCAATGTTGTCATCCAGCATTCAATGTGCATCAGCCATGATAAAGCACAATGGAGATTGCAGGTGGCAAAATGCACTTAAAACCCCAAGTTGCTTACTGATTTCCAGAAAGCTTGGTGCTTCAGTGCTTAAGATAAAAATAAATCCTTCCGCACATTTCCTTTAAACTTTGCTCCTCTCACCTTGGAGCTATGCCCTCGATTATTTGACATGTCCACACTGGGGAAAGGATTCTGACGACCCTACCCAAGCCTCTCATAATGTTGAGCTTGGTTCTTTGGCTGACTGGAGCTTTTGCCAGTTTGTGCACCTGGGACTGTTTGCTGTGCTAACAGCAGTAAAAGTAGAAGGCAAATTTAGCAGCAAGCAACATCAGCCAGTAGGAAGCACCTGGGTGGCTGATGAATGCCTCAGGCATTTATATAGTCTTGTGTAAAATGTTCTCTCATTATTTACGGTGAGGTGCACAGGCCAGAATCAGAGTAATCAGTGCAATCCTAGAGCTGATCCACAATGCACAGGCAACTCTTCAATGGAGAACCAGTTTCTCTCTGCATCCAAGTTCACATAGTTCTATCAATAATTTCACTTTGCAGAGGTGACAATGAAAGCATCATTGAAACGTTTCTCATCCATGTACTTGTTCAATGTAGCTTTCTTTGCGACTGTATCAATGTGCTGGGCTCAGGACAGATCTTCAGAGATGTGTACACCCAGGACAAGAACAGCTTCTTTCCAGAAACATAATGCTCTTGAACCACAGTGCACAACCTTAGCAAAAGCCCAACCTCAACTCAAGCGAACCACGACAGACTTGGTACTAAACATAGACATGAAATGCTGGTGTAACTTAGCAGTTTAGGCAGCATCTCTGGAGAAAAAATATTTTGGCCACAGTTCTGCTGAGTTACACTGGCATTTTGTGTCTATCTTCGGAATACACCAGCATCTGCAGTTCCCTACTACACATACAGACTTTTTACTATCATGGTAGCTCTATGCACTCTGGTTTTTGCATTATGGTCTGCTGTACTTTGATTAACTGATAATTTATTGTACATATATAGTTAATGCTCTGCCTCTTTAAGACGACAGAAGTTAAACTACTGCTAATCAAAGTTATAATATAACCATATAACCATATAACAATTGCAGCCATCTCGGCCCTACATCTCCACTTCTTCCACTGCAGTCTTTTATTTCAGTTTTCCCTCTGTTCCATAGGTTCCAGCACCTTGCCTAGTCCTGTGATAGAATGTCCTCCGTCTGCAAGTCTCACTTTCACATTATGTGGCTGAAAAGTTTTGGTGAGTATGTTTGACAAGCAGAGAACATCGAGGATCAAGTGGGCCGCTCTGCAAAAAGGTCACATTAGCAATTCATGAGCTGAGCAGGCACTTTAACAATTGATGAGCACGATCAGAGGGTGAAAGAGAAGATTGTACCGCCCATTGGAAGTTGTTGGGGTATTTTGTTCATCAAAGAGTTTCTGAAGCATGCAATTAAACACCCTGCCAATGCAGTACTAATACAGCAGGCCCATTCCTCCACAAAGGATGCTACACTGTGATACTGCAGTACCTGCAGCTTGCACACCCAAGGGTATAAAGGCTACAGTACTGCTCAACAACCTGGGGACCACCAGGTTCAACAGCTTCTTCCCAACTACCAACAGGCTCTTGAACACTGTACAACACTAACCTCTGCAATTATGATCTTTCATGTACTGTGCCTTTGGTGCCCTGCACACCACCAGGTTCAGGAAATGCTTCTTCCCCCACGTTTTAGACTTCTGAACAGTCCTTCCATAAGCTAGGGTACTGCCCGATTCACGTATCAAGTATCTTTTATTGTCATTCAGACTTTTCAGTCTGAACGAAATTTCTTGCCTTGCAGTCATAACATAGAATAAAATAACAAAACACACAATAAACACAGATTTAACATCCACCACAGTGAGTCTACCAGGCCCTCCTCACTGTGATTGAAGGCAAAAGTCTTAAGTCCTTGTCTCTTCCCTCCTTGTTCTCCCTCTGCGTTGAGGCGATCCAGGCTTCCGATGTTGTGACCCCGCTGGGTGATGATAAGTAAATCCCGCGGCTGAATCCGAGCTCTGCGAACGGGCCGGTTCAAACTCCGCGGCCCGGGGTGGTCGAAGCTGCCGCCCTCCAGTCCAGCGGACGAAGCTGTTGTTGCGGGAGCTCCAGAAAAACAGGTCACCAACCTGGAACGTGCGAGCTCCCGACGTTGTCGTCCACTGGGCCCGCGGCCGAGTCTCCGAAGACGGGTCGCCGCCGCAACGCCACCACAGCCCCGAAGTCGGCCAGCCTCGCGTGGTAAGTCCTGGCTGGCTCTGCCTCCGGAGCCTTGAGGTCGGTCCCAGTTGGAGGCTGCCAGCTCCGCCATTAGGCCTTAGCGCAGATGGGAGACGGGGGATACGACAAGAAAAGGTCGCATCCCCCCCCCGAAGGAAGAGACTAAAACAAGTTTCCTCCCCCCCCCCCCCCCCCCCACATACACAACAAAAATAAACTGAAATAAACTGTAACAACGGGATAAAAGAAAAGAAAAAAAAAGACAAACGGACTGCAGGCGAGCCGCAGCTGCTAGGACAGCACCGCCACCTCTACCTCATTGGAGACATTTGACTTTGTCTGTGGAACTGATGTGCCACAATGCTGAAAACCTGCATATCCCGCACTCTATATCTTCCCCTTTGCTCTACCTATTGTACTTGAGTTTGACGATGGTACTTGTGTGGTGTTATCTGATACGATTGGATGGCATGCAAAATAAAGCTTTTCACTGTACCTTTGTACACTTGACAATAATACCTAAAACTCAAATCTACAAACCTCAGTTTGATTTTTGTGCTATCATGGTTACCTCTCATTGCAGTTATTAATTGATAGTATTATTGACTATATATTATCCATGTTATTGCTTTAATGGGTGTGTTAAGCAGCAGCAAGTAAGAATTTCACTGTTCTGATGTCTATACATATAATTAAACACACTTGACAGTGGCAACTGTGAAAATACTTTAATGATTGTATAACTGTCTACATCTCTTTCCAATTCTGATATAATTTATCATACCCATAACTGTACAATTATCTCTAAAATTAAAAGTAACAATTCCAGCTTGACAAGCTTTCCTATAACATGGTGACTAATATTGAACACAATGATCTAAATGTGGCCTCACAAATGTTTTATACTGAAACATAACTTCCCAACTTCTATACTCACTACCCTGACTGAAGAAGGCCAACTTTTAGAATGAAAACATTAGCTGTTTTATTGATCTGCTCCAATGAAACCCAATTATAAAAACCTCTCCCAGTTCCCTTACCTCAATATCTTGAAGACTGAAGTCATTCTGGTCTTTGAAGTTTGCGGTGCCTGCACTCAGCTCCATCAGCATTTTTGCAATCTCCGGCTTTATTGCGGCCGTCAGCCTGCTTGCCGCCTCCATGACATGTACCTGCACGTCTTTCAGTTGCATAGCTGCTTTGGAATAATGCGAATTTCGGAAAACGCTGCTGAAGAGGTCTGTGAGGAGTGTGCTGGCTCGGCAGAAGACGTTGAGGGCATCCAGGTATTTGGAGATGCCCTGCTGGATGTCGGCTATCTGGGTGGTGGGGGACGTAGGGCTGGGGCAGCTGCTGGGGGCGGTGGGTGGCAGCGAGGACGTGGCTGCAGGGGACGTCAGGGGTGCACTCATGGTCCTGCCTAGCTCGGGCATCGGGTACTGGTGTTGCTGCACTTTCTGCTTGGACCCGCCAAGCAGAAACCGCCGCTTGTAGTCCATCTTATTTTCCTGGGCACTGCAACAATACATAAATGACAGTGAAGCCTCTGTCACCTCGTCCTTCGTCAAGTAGAAGTCTGATCGCAGAAACTCCGTTCTCCCGGTCACAATTCCCAAACAAGTTTAAGCACGGAAAGTCCTGCCAAAAGGTAGAGACTCACGTGCATGACTTTATCTCCAGAGTGCAAGCATGCGTGCACAAAATCACCACAGGTCAGCACAGGAGACCTATGGATCAGGTCAATTGCAATTATGTAGTATGTTGGGCGCAGCCCCGCTGCAGCCTGTCGAGTGAGGAGAGATAAATGCAGCCGTTCCCAAGCTGCACAGATGTTCCGTGCTGGACCTGTATAGTCATCAGCTGCTGCTCCTAATCACAGCGATTCCCAGCAACGTATGAAAAGAAAGAGTCTAACACTTCACGTCGTCCCAACGAATACGATAAAAACAGCTGGAGCAAACAATTGGTAGAGTGGGTGCCATTTCACAGTGGGAAATAAGCTAGCAGAGAGGAGAGGGACGAATGGGCTTCAGCTAACCAGCAGGATCAGCTGCTGGATTGCCCGCCTGCCTTGAATGGAGTGGTATGATGTTGGTGAATGTTCTTGCTTGCTCCGACACACAGTACTGGCTCCACAAAGCAAACACTAAAAAAATCCAACTACAAAATGGACTAAGACACTGATCAACAGCGAAAGTTAAATGTAAAATAATAGCTATTCAGTGCTTGGACAAATCGCTCAAAGCCGCCCACGTCACTTGTGCCCCGGGTACGGTTCAAGCTCTTCAGAGGGTTCAGTCAGTCAAGTGTATTTCACTGGGATGGAGACTGTCGGCCTTAACGCTAAAGCTAATCACAGAGGGCCCTGTCCGCAGCTTGTGCACGTTCCACACGCCACCGCCTCCTCCTCTGCTGCAGGCTGCGAGCTTTTTATTCTTGCTGAGGTAGTTTGAGCTCAGCAGCGGAAACAAGTGGTGTGTCCAGATTAATCATGTACTGGGCGGCTGGCTGAAGCAGGGAAGCACTAACGTATTGCTGCTGCTTCTAGGTCATTTCCTGAAATAAAGAAAGAGAAATCAATCCAAACTGTATACGTGCCGAGATAATTCAACTCCAGCCCCTGAGCATTCCTTCAGATTAGAACTTGGCACTTCTTGGGGACAGGCAGGGGGGGGTGCTTTAAAAAAAAAAAATTATGCCCGGTCCATTGGAGAGGCAGGGGGAGAAAGAACAGACATGCCCCGAGGTGAATGGGAGAAAGCTCAGACACCATACGGTGCACAAACCGGTTGACACAAATACTCAATTTTTTATCAGTGGCGCAGTTAGTAGAGCCACTACTTCATGGCACCAGAGATCCAGGTTCGATTCTGACCTCAGGTACCGTAGGTGTAGTTTGCACGCTCTCCCTGTTTGTTTCCTACCGGTGCTCCAATGTACAGATATCATTTAATGGTTCCTCAGCCTATAGGTAGCTCTGCACAAGCCATGGATTCCAGGCTCTTCAGAGTACCAACTACATATTAAACAACTTCAAAAGGATTTCACTTCCAATCTCTCCCTCCACCAACACCAACACCATCCAAGACCCAGGCCTTCCAGCCTTAGCACTGGGGCAGGGCACTGGATAGGTGTTGTTTTTCAGAGGACCACCAGTCAATGAAAGGTAGGTACAGCCACTAATTCACAAGGCAAAGAGTATATTGGTCTTCAATGCAAGAAGATTTGAATGCTATCAATAGATTTGAATGCTAATCAAAGATAGGGATAGTATATGGATATTATCAATCGATTTGAATACTAATCAAAGATAGGAGTACCATCAATAGATTTGAATACTGTCAAGGGCCCCTAGCATCCAGGCTACGCCCTCTTCTCACTGCTGCCATTGTCAAAGAGAATGTCCTCACCAAAGGACTTTAAGAACCAGATGGGATGGATTTATAACAATCAGTTTTGAGATAGTGAAAGGCCAGGATACAGAGGATGTTTCCACTAGTGGGAGAGTCTAAAACCAGAGGCCATAGCCTCAGAATAAAAGGAAGTACCTTTAGAAAGGAGATAAGGAGGCATTTCTTTTGTTGGAGGGTGGTGAATGTGGAACTCATTGCCACAGACAGCTGTGGAGGCCAAGTCAATGGGTATTTTTAAGGCAGAGATTGACAGATTCTTGATTACTACGGGTGTCAAGGATTATGGCGAGAAGGCAGGAAAATTGAATTGAGAAAGATGATCAGCCATGATTGTATGGCAAAGTAGAGTGGATTTGCCGAACGGCCAAATTCTGCTCCGATGACTTATGACTCCGAAAGTAAGCTTTTGAAAAATACTGATTCATCGTTACTTGGATTTAAATGAGACTGGTTGAGTTTTCAACCACATCACTAACCTACCCACCAAAGGCTGGTGAGCTTGGTGCAGCAGCCGCTAGCCAGAGGGAGCACCAAGTTGGGCCACATTTGTTTCAGGGAGCAGAACCAGCACTGGCTCCAGACAAATAAATGTGCTCCCTGTGAACAAACTAACCTCTTAAACCTTCCAGAGAACCCCTTCCCGGCCAAAAAAAAAAATCCTGGCATAGATCTATTTATATAAAAATCCTGGGTTGTGGTTTAGGTTTCTTATCACATGCACTGAGGTACAGGGAAAAGCTTTGTTTTACATACTATACAAACAGATCAGATATAATATACTACATCAATACAATCAACTCAAACTCAAGTACAATTGGTAGAGCAAAGGGGAAAATACAGAATGCAGAATATAGTTCTCAGCATTGCCGCGCATCTGTCCCATAGACAAAGTCCAATTTCCTCAATGGGATTGAGGTGAATTGGACAGTGCCCTAGCTTATGGAAGGATTATTCAGAAACCTGATAACAGAGGGGAAGCAGCTGTTCCTAAGTCTAGTTGTGCGTTTGTTCAAACGTCTGCATCTTCTGCCCATCAAGAGCAGGGAGGAGGAGGAATGACCGGGGTACAACAGGTCTTTAATTATGTTGACCGCTTTTCCGAGACAGCCCAAAACAATGTATTTTGGAAGAGGTCCATTGCCATCAGAAAGACACTGTACCATCGCCCACTGCCCTGTGTCACTGTTTAATTAAAAGAAAAATGTCAGCTCCGGAAATTTGCAGACAGCCGGGCATTCCAAATGTTTCTGCATTTAAACTTGGGGCCAGATATAATCAGCATATATTTTCAAGTGACTTGCAACCATCACATGCTTGCCTCCAGACCAAAGCAATGTCTCAATTTTAACATTCTTTTTCTTGGTTTCCAACCCCTCCATGGCCTTCCCCCTCCCCTTCCTGTCACCTGCTCCAGGCATATAACTGTCCATATCCAAAATATTCACATTCATCCAATTCTGGCCTCTTCCTCATCCCAGATTTCCAATGCTCCACCACTTTCTGCCACGCCATCAGCCAACTGGGATCTCCCAAGACAGACACAAAATGCTGGAGGAACTCAGCGGGCAGGCAGCATCCCTGGAGAATGTGGATTGGTGATGTATCAGGGCGAAACCCTTCTATCGACCCGAAACATCATCTATTCCTTTTCTCCAGAAATGCTGACCGACCTGCTGAGTCCTCCAGCATTTTGTGTTCATCTTCGGTGTAAACCAGCATCTGCAGTTCCTTCCTACACATGGTATCTCCCAAACTCTCCACACCCTTATCCTCCTCAAAGCTTGCTTTTGACCAAACCTCATGTTCCTAGTATCAACAGTCAGGAGTGTTCGTTGACAACAATGGAACATTGTTGCATGGAATGCAACAATACATTTCTTAGTTACTGCAGGCTCATTAAAGCAATAACACAAAGGTAAATACACAATAATTATTAACACAATAAATTAATAATAATACAATAGTGCAAATCTGAAGTCAGACCTGTAACCTAAGACAGTCCATAGTAGATCATTGTTGCTGAGGCTAGTGCTTTGCAGCTTCTTTACACCAACCATGTGTGTGTGAGATACAAAACAGCAAATAAGATCTAGCACCCTCGTTGTATCTTGAGTGTTAAATGGAGACAATGCTTTGAGTTGACAGTAAAGTGCTTTGGAATATCCTGAGTTTGTGAAAAGACCTGGGCAGTACAAGTCTAGTCACTGTTGTATTAGTGGGAGTGTAGAGGCTGATTTACACAGTGCCAACCTCTAAATAGTAACATGATCATAAAATACAGCTGCGTTATTTCAGGTCTGTGCATTCATTTCCAGAATATAACACATATTGTAGAAAGTTCCACAAAATCCTTTACTGCGAGGTTGATGGAAGCCTTGAGGGCTTGGAGTTGTGCTGCGTTGTGAAATGTCTGATTCTGTTTGGGGGGGGGGGCATACTGCATAGTACCTCAAACCTCATTGTGAACCACAGCAATCCAGGAGCTTCAACAACAACGGTATTCTCTCCTGAAACACTCTGGAGCAGAGTGTAGATCAAGCCCAGCAGACTTCCACATCAGCCAACTCGTGTTCATCAGTTCTAGGAGCAGTATTAGGCCACTTGGTCCATCAAGTCTACTCTGCCATTCAATCATGGCTGGTCTATCTTTCCCACTCAACACTAATCTCCTGCCTTTTTCCCATAACCCCTGACACTCATACTAATCAAGAATCTCTCAATCGCCACCTTATAAATATCCATTGACTTGGTTTCTATCTGTGGCAATGAATTCCACAAATGAACTCGTTAATCCAAGAATTGCCTCAGTCTGAAGAAGGGTCTCGAGCTGAAACTCCACCTATTCCTTTTCTCCAAAGATGCTGCCTGACCCGCTGTTACTCCAGCATTTTGTGTCTATCTTCAGTGATCTTAGCTTTCATTTAGAATGACAGGTTGTATTTGGAATGCGGTAATGGCCCAAGATGCTTCACAGGAGTGTTGCCAAGCACTGAACACAACCACAACGTCTCTGCTTCTCAGAAGGTTGAGAAGATTCTATATGTTGTCGAATATCGGACTTCTACAGGTAGAGAGAACATACTGGTTGCATCGCAGCCTGGTTCAGCAACTCGAACGGTCAGGACCAAAGGAGATGACAGAGACTGATAGACATTATCCTGACCATCACTGGTACCGACTACCCCATCATCAATGGGATCTACAGGATGCAGTTAAAATGCTCTAAAACCCACACCATCCTGGCCACACACTCTTCTCACCACTTTGCTGTACCACTCAATGGTCATGCCCCATCGTCTGCCTCAGTGCAACCTTTCTGCATTCGAAGGGTGGTGGGTGTATGGAACAAACTACGAGGAGGCAGTTGAGGCAAATACTATACCAGCATTAAAAAGACACAGACAGGTACATGGATAGGAAAGGTTTAGAGGTCTATGGGCCAATCGTGGGCAGGGAGGAGGGGGGGGGGGGTCTAGTGTAACTTGGTCAGCATGAAAGAGTTGGGCAGAAGGGTCTGAGTTTGCGCTGCTTGACTCTGTGGCTATGACTCTCCCCACATGCCTCAGCTCCCTTCACCTGCAGCAATGGGTTGACCTCTGGTTTGAGGAAGAACTTTGAAGCAGCCTCATTGTAAAAGCAGAGACTAGTAACACAGAGATAGCTTGTACACTTGTGACTTGTAGCTGGCTGTAAACCCCTGCTGGAGGGTCAAACACTCTCCACTCACAATTTTCAAAGGTCATTGGCTCATAAATAAAGTTTGAAAAGAATTCCAGTGAGTCATTCTCTCAGTTTTCCTTTAAACATCAAAACAGTTCAATTCCAAACATATAAAATCAGCTGGTAGACGCAAAATGCTGTATCTCAGCGGAACAGGCAGCATCTTTGGAGAGAAGGAATGGGTGATGTTTCGGGTCGAGACCCTTCTTCAGACTGATGTCAGGGGAGTGGGCGGGACAAAGATAGAATGTAGTCGGAGACAGTAAGACTGGCAAGGGTTATTTGAAGCTAATGTTCATAACGCTGGCGTGTAAACTACCCAAGCAAAATATGAGGTGCTGTTCCTCCAATTTGCATTGGGCCTCACTCTGACAATGGAGGAGGCCCAGGACAGAAAGGTCAGATTGGGAATAGAAGGGGGAAGTTGAAGTGCTGAGCAACCAGGAGATCAAGTAAGTTAAGACGGACTGAGCAGAGGTGTTCAGCGAAACGATCACCGAGCCTGCGCTTGGTCTCACCGATGTCAAGAAATTGACACCTGGAACAGTAGATGAGGTTGGAGGAGGTGCATGACTCACCTGGAAAGACTGTTTGGGTCCTTGGATGGAGTCGAGGGGGGAGGTCAAGGGACAAGTGTCGCATCTCCTGCGGTTGCAGGGAAAAGTACCTGGGGAGGAGGTGGTTTGGGCAGGAAGTGACGAGTTGACCAGGGATTTTCGGAGGGAACGGTCTCTGCGGAAAGCAGAAAGGGGTGGAGAAGGGAAGATGTGGCCAGTAGTGGGATCACATTGGAGGTGGCGAAAATGTTGGAGGATTATATGCGATGGCAGATGGGGTGTAAGGGGAGGGCAAAGGGGACTTTGTCTGTGTTACGAATGGGGGGGGGGGGGGGGGGGGGGGGGGGAAAAGGGGGAAGCAAGAGCGTAGCTGCGGGATATCGAGGAGTCCCTAGTGAGAGCCTCATCTATAATGGAAGAGGGAAACCCCAGTTTCCTAAAGAATGAGGACATGTCCGATGCCCTGGTATGGAAAACCTCATCCTGGGCACAGATGGCGGCATAGACGGATGAATTGGGAGTAGGGAATAGAGTCTTTACAGGAAACAGGGTGGGAAGAAGTGGTCTAGATAGCTATGGGAGTCAGTAGGTTTGTAGTAGATGTCGGTCAATAGTCCAGCATCTGCGGATTCTTTTATGACATCAAACATGCTTAATGCACTGTTTCATCAATGCACTAAAACCCCTGACATACAAACAGGGACATGCAGGAAAACTCAAGCAAGGCAGCATCTGTGGAATGGGAAAGAGGCAATGTTTCCAGTTGACAACATTTCATTAGTAGTATATTAATTAGTAGTATATTAAATGTTAATGTGAGAAAACTGTTTTTCCTCTCTCCAGGGTCACTGCTCGACCTGCTGGCAATTTCAAACGTTCTTTGATTTCAGAATTCCAGTAGTCACAGTGTCTTCCGATTTAATTTCAGCACTGTCTTTTTCCTCTCTCTCCTGTTTTCAGAGAACGTGGAAATGTACAGCACAAGGACAGCCCAGAATTTCTGTGTTCAGCATGATGCCATTAAACTAATCTCCTCTGCCGACACATGGTCCATATCCCTCCGTTTCCTACATATCCATCTATCTAAAAGCCTCAAGTGCCATCATCGTATCTGCCTCCACCACCACCAATTCATTTATCTCATTATGTTTGACCCTCGTTCACAGAGATCAGCTGCGATCAACAAGCTTTCACCGCCCTCTCACCACCACTTCCATTTGCACCATTCCATCTCTCCAGGCCTCAATCCCATCAGACATTCCCTGTGCCCCTCTCTGCAACTTCAAACATCTTTGCTAACTTGCCCTGTTGAAAGTTCAGGAACACCAACTCACTGGTCACTGACTATCATTCAGGGAGACTTCTCTACCACAACCCCCTGCCGTCTTTCACCAAGCCAATGTGGGATGCCATTATCCAACTCGCCTTGGACCCCATGTGCTTACCCTGCGGGGCATGGTCAAATGCCTTACTAAAGTCTACCCTGCCTTCAACAATCCTCCCAGTAACCACATCGTATGTGAGAACTGCAAGAGGCACCGATATGTAGAAACAAGGAACTGCAGATGCTGGTTTACTAAGGACACAAAATACTGGAGTAACTCAGCAGGTCAGGGAGTATATCTGGAGTGAATTGCTCGTGATGTTTCGGGTCGAGACCCTTCTCCAGATTGAAACCCCAACATTTTGAGTTTTTCCTCAGAAGCATCACCAAACCTCCCATCTCCAGCACTCCCAATGCAAGAGGTTTAGCTACAAGTACAGGTTTGAAGTTTCCTAGGTTTCCATCGGAGTCCGTCTCTCACTGACTGGTTAATCACACGGTGCTATTAACTATCACAATCTATTTAAATCTGCCATTGAGGCTACCGTGTTAGAGTTCCTACAGGAAAACATACCAAATTGAACAATTTACAGCTTAAATGCACTCCACTTACAAGTTATTTTTCGGAATGAAGGCAGCAGGGTTTCTCGTTCCTTTCCCAAGGATTCCAAGTGGGTTCAAACAGAATAGTGGATGCCTCTGTCAGTACACCAGCAGCACCATTAATAGCTTATGCTGCTCACTGCGACCATTTTGCAGTGAAGTTAGTTTCTCCTATAAATACACCGATGGAAGGCATGCCAATGAGTCATCTGGAACCTTGTCTACTGAACTTCAAACAACAACTTTTATCAAACATACACCATGTTCCTGCTAGTTAGCCCAGCGCGTATCCACAGCAGAGCCCAACACTGCATGATGTGACCACACCAATCCTGCAGCCTGGAGCTGTCACATGAAAGACACCATCTCAGACAGCCTATCAACATAAGAGCTTGCATTTATATTGCTCATTTATCACATGCCTCAACCATTGCCCAGTACTCTGCATACAATGAGTCACTTGAACACTGTTTAGATATGTCACTGGGCTATCGTGGACACAGCCAGGGATGCATACAGTAGCCCGCTCTTGGCTGCAGTGAGGGGTAGGAAACCACTCGAGGAATCCTTGCAGCAACACTTCACAAAGATTGTAGACACAAGGAGCTGCAGATGCCGGTTTATTAAATAAAATACAAAGTGCAGGAGTAACACAGCGAGTGGGGCAGCATCTCTGGAGTACACGGATTGGTGACATTTCAGGATGGGACCCTTTGTCAGTCTTGAGAAGGGTCCCGAGCCAAAACGTTGCCTATCCATGTTCTCCACAGATTGGAGCCAAGACCCACCAAGTTACTCCAGCACTTTGTGCCTTTTTCTGCTGTAACATTGGCTGGTTATGATTTGTCAACAAAGATTGCTGATGACAGACTTGGTTCCTGAATATCAGGAAGATAGGGGCAGCACAGTAGCGTTGCGGTATAGTTGCTGCCTCACAGCGCCAGTGACCTGGCTTCGATCCTGGCTACGGAAGCGTCTGTGTGGTCTGCATGTTCTCTCCGTAACCATGTGGGTTTCCTCCGGGTGCTCTGGTTTCCTCCCACATCGCAAGGACCTACCCCAGTATGTAGAGTGTGGATGAGAAAGTGGGATAACATAGAACGAGTGTGAACGGGTGATCATGGTTGGCGTGGCCTGAGGACCCGTTTCTATGCTTTATCTTTCAACCAATCCCTTCTACCAATTACTTCATGTCCTAGTATTTACCCTGACATGGGAAACAGGTCTTTCCTGTTGAACCTATGCAAAACTCCCAATTTGCAAGTAAATGTCGCTCAACACAGTGAAACAGCAGTCTGCACTAGAGGGCATACCTTCACACTAAAAACAGGGAAAACGCCCTTCACTATAATTCACACTATTTTAAGGGATTTTAAGTGGAAAAAAAGAGTCCAATTAAAAAAGTACACCTGTATTCTAATCTCTCAGAACACACTGTCAAAAAGGAAAAAAATGTCAAGGGGGTGGGGTGGGAGGAAGAAAACACTTCATACTTACAAGTGCCATTGAGGATCACTTTGTACAACATAAACCAAACCAATGTTTTGATGCTGCTTGGAATCATTAAATGAAGGAACTCCGTCTGACATAACACCCCCTCCTTGATGACACACAAACACTTTAGGTATCTGCTTCACAGAAAAACAACATGTAGAAATGAGTAAAGGTTGGGAGAACCATCAAAACCAACATGAAGAACCAGCTTAGACCATTTTATTTGCATTATGTTATACAAAATAAACACATCTCAGAAAGACATGAGTCCGGTATGAATGAGTCATTGAGAGAACTTAGAGAGCTTGGTTCACCACAAAGAAGCCCTTTCACTCGCTCAGAGCCAGGCAGGCCATCTGTACCAAAACATGCAGGGTGTAGCTGCCTGCTTCCCCACCATTGTGTTCCCAGCAGCAGCTCCACAAACAAGCCAGCCCTGCTCCTCTTGACGGCACCAACTCCACACTACAACCTCATGCCCATCAGTACTTGCCCATTTACTTTTCCCAGGTAATATCGGTCTTTGTAAACCGGCATCTGCAGTCAAGATCAGGAGTGCTTTATTGTCATATGTCCCAAACAGAATAATGAAATTCTTACTTGCAGCATGTAAACATAATACTCTGTAAACAATACAACAAAAATTAGTTTAATATATACACTCACACACACACATATATATATATACATACACATACACACACACACACACACACACACACACACACACACACACACACACACACACACACAGTGCCCTCCATAATGTTTGGGATAAAGATCCATCATTTATTTATTTGCCTCTGTACTCCACAATTTGAGATTTGTAATAGAAAAATAATCACATGCGGTTAAAGCGCACATTGTCAGATATTTAATAAAGGATATTTTTATATATTTTGGTTTCACCTTGTAGAAATTACAGCAGTGTTTATACATAGTCCCCCCCCCCCCCAATTTCAGGGCACTAATGTTTGGGGCACAGCAATGTCATGTAAATGAAAGTAGTCATGTTTAGTATTTTGTTGCATATCCTTTGCATGCAATGACTGCTTGAAGCCTACAATTCATAGACATCACCAGTTGCTTGGTGTCTTCTCTGGCGATGCTCTGCCAGGCCTGTATTGCAACCACCTTTAGCTTATGCTTGTTTTTTGGGGGCTCGTCCCCTTCAGTTTTCTCTTCAACCTATGCTAAATTGGGTTCAGATCGGATGATTGACTTGGCCATGCAAGGATTGATCATTTTATAGATTTGAAAAACTCCTTTGTTGCTTTAACAGTATGTTTGGGATCATTGTCTTGCTGTAGAATGAACCGCCGGCCAATGAGTTTTGAGGCATGTATCTATGCACTTCAGAATTGATTATACTACTACCATCAGCAGGTTATCATCAATGAAGATAAGTGAGCCAGTACCTTCAGCAGCCAGGGGAACTGCCCATACCATAACACCCCCACCACCATGTTTCACAGATGAGGTGGTATGCTTTAGGTCTTGGGCAGTTCCTTCTCTCCTCCGTACTTTACTCTTGCCATCACTCTGATACAATTTAATCTTCGTCTCATCTGTCCACAAGACCTTTTTCCGGAACTGTGGATGCTCTTTTAAGTACTTTTTGGCAAACTGTAACTTGGCCATCCTATTTTTGCAGCTAACCAGTGGTTTGCTTCTAGCAGTGTAGCCTCTATATTTCTGTTCATGAAGTCTTCGGTGGACAGTGATCATTGACAAATCCACACCCGACTCCTGAAGAATGTTCCTGATCCATCGGACAGGCGTTTGGGGATTTTTCTTTATTATAGAGAGAATTCTTCTGTCATCAGCTGTGGAGGTCTTCCTTGGCCTGCCAGTCCCTTTGCGATTAGTAAGCTCACTTTCTTCTTAATGATGTTCCAAACAGTTGATGTTGGTAAGCCTAAGGTTTGGCTCGTGTCTCTAACAGTTTTATTCGTGTTTCTCAGTCTCATAATGGCTTCTTTGACTTTCATCGGCGCAACTTTGGTCCTCATGTTGATAAACAGCAATATAAGTTTCCAAAGGTGATGGAAAGACTGGAAGATTAGGTGCTTGGAACTCTCTTATACCTGCATTAAGGAGGCATTTAAACACCCCTTAAATTACAAACACCTGTGAAGCCATATCTCCCAAACATTATGGTGCCCTGAAATGGAGGGCATTTAATGAACTTCTCTAGGTCTACGGTAAAGAGCATCCCGACTGCTGAAATGGAGGGGACCATGTATAAACACAGCTGTCATTTCCACATGGTGAAACCAAAATGTATAAATATGTCTTTAATAAAATCTGACAATGTGTACTTTAACCACATGTGATTTTTTTTCTATTACAAATCTCAAATTGTACAGTACAGAGGCAAATATATATATGATGGGTCTGTCACAAACATTATGGAGGGCACTGTATATACACACGCACACACACACAATTAAATATACATACACATACAACAAACAAATAATAGTGCAAAAAGACAAAAGCGATGCCAAGTCTTTCTTTTCCTCTCTAATATTGGTCTTGTTTAGTTACATGAGTGAGTGGGGAATAAGTACAGGATCCAACGAATTCCAAAGTAAACTAGAGATGAAGCAGATGGGTCATAACTGCACAAATTGATTTCAAATCACAAATGCATCCAGAACTTTAATACACTCAGAGGTAAATCAAAGCAAGTCATCCTATCTCCCAGTTCTTCTGTCTCTGTGCATCAATCCCTCCATTCCACGATATCTGAATAGTCCTTTCTCACGTGGCTTCCCGTCTGCTGTGGTTGACGGAGCCCTCTCTCGCATCTCCTCCATTACTTGCACTGCTTTCACCTCATCTCTCTCCAAACAGCAGAATGATAGCTCCCTCATTCCTCACCTTCCACTCAATTAGCCTCCACCTCCAGCGTACCGTCATTTCTCTATTGAACTTCTCTAGGTCTACGGTAAAGAGCATCTCGACTGGTTGCATCATGGCCTGGCTCGTCAAATCAAACACGTAGGAATGAAGGGGATTACAGAGAGTGGTGGACACTGCCTGGTCCATCATGGGTACTGACATCCCCACCATCGACAGGATCTACAAGAAATACTGCCACAAAAAGGCCATCAATATTGTAGCCTCACAACGCTCTGGTCACACTCTCACCTTGTTGTTACCATTGGGGAGAAGGTACAGGAGCCTGAACACCCTGACCTCCAGGTTCAAGAACAGCTGCCCAGCAACCATCAGGCCCTTGACACTACATAACATTAATCTCAGCAAAGGTACACAAAAAAGCTGGAGAAACACAGCGGGTGCAGCAGCATCTATGGAGCGAAGGAAATAGGCAACGTTTCGGGCTGAAACCCTTCTTCAGACTCAGCATATGGACCATATCATTGGTTTTGAACTTTTATGGTTTCCTGGCATTAATTATTCATTTATTCATTTGTTGTATTATAGATTATTATGTTTATTTCTACATTACCATAGTGATGAGCATGTTATGCTGCTGCAAGTAAGAATTTCATTGTTCCGTTGCCGGTAAGCATGACAATTAAACACTCTTGACCGGCTCTTAGCCTGTACTCGCTGTTTAGAAGGATGAGGGGCTATCTCATAGAAACCTACCAAAGAATGAAAGGCCACGAGAGAGTGAATGCAGAGAGGATGTTTCCAGTAGTGGGAGAGTCTAGGACCAGAGGACACAGCCTCGGAATAAAAGGACATGCCTTTAGAATGGAGATGAGGAGAACATTCTTTAGCCAGAGGCTGGTGAATCCGTGGAATTAATTGCCACAGGCAACTGTGGAGGCCAAGTCATTGGGTATTTTTAAAGTGGGGATTGATAGGTTCTTGATTAGTAATGGTGTCAAAGGTTACAGGGAGAAGGCAGGATAATGTGGTTGAGGGGGAAAAAGAGATCCACCATGATCGAATGGTGGAACAGACTCAACGGGCCGAATGGCTTAATTCTGCTCCAATGTCTTACGGTCTGAGAGGGGTCTGGTTCATTGCCATATTGCAGGTTGTGGGAGCTTGTGTTCAAAATGATGGCTGTGCCTTTCGCAGAGATCATCTCAAAAGTACATCATTACCCAAATGCCTGAAAGGATCTGCCTTCATGCAGGTTTTTCCTTCAAACCAAAAATACATTCCCTCCAAAAATCCCAGGCAGCAGAGCCGTTTTTAAACATCCTGGAGATTGTTATGAATCCCTTCAAGAGTTTGCTATCCTAAGCAAAGCTTCAATGTAGCGTGTCAGTTTGAAAAAGAAATAATAAACGATCAAGGGTTGGTTTCCTGTGGGCATCTAATGAAGCTACATTGAAATCTTGCCATCATATATTTTACTTTAGTTTCCACTTGAATGTAAATGTATTCTCAAACTCTCACAATAGACAGAGTTACAAAGCCAGCGGACATCAACAGACCCGTCAACAGACCAGACCTTCCTGGTACTGCAAGGCAACCCGCCGACACGCGGAAATCCATGTCTCTATTTGCTGGAGATACAAGGAACTTCAGATGCTGGGATCGTGAACAAAAGACAAAATGCTGCAGGAACCAGCGGGTTGGGAACGAAACACCGTCTGTCCAATCCCTCCACAGATTCTGCCTGACTATATGTCTAGTAGCATATCGACCCTCACTAGCAACGCTTCCTCAGCACGAATGGACACTTTGGAAGCATCACGGTGTCACCATACAGTAGGGATTGCAAAAAGTTTGGGGAGACAATGGTGTCTGGGGAACGGCACAGGATACTTCAGTCTGAGAACCAAACAGTGTCTCACAGCAAAAGGAACCTGAAAAGGCAAAACATTAATTTCCACAAGTATAACGCTGGTCAAATATGGTCAATGCTACTTGAAATATCCAGACAGTCTAAGAAGATAATGCTGCCCGCAGTCTAATGAAACATTTTTGCACCCACACTAATAAAGCGTTCATACACAAGTGTTTACAAATTGTCATGACGTGTTTGCAACCCGAATGCTAACAGATCTGCTCGTTTACTCTAACACTCACCCAATCCAGCAGTCACAACAGATCTGACCATTAAATCCCCAATGTGATTATCCACTAAAACCATTAGATCCTCTTCAAAGGCATTCTGGTGTTGTCATGAGGATGAAAATAGAAAACTAAGTCACAGCCGAACAAGACAGTGAAATAACTCCCCTTTGGATTAACAAGCCATTTAAAACAATAAAAGAAACAGAACACTGTAAAGTGATTTAAAACATCCCAGTTTGCACACATGAAGAATGTGCAGAACAAAGCATTTCACAGATGCACCAAGACAATCAAACTGTTGTGTGCTAGTTGGCAAGTGTACAATCACCGATTCAATTGAGAGGGTGTGGGCTGACGTAGTCCCAACAGGACAGTTGCTGCCCCAGTAATTCCTGTGCTCTCGTGTGCTGGTTCTGTAACCTCGTCTTCTGGTTCTGTGAATCTGTCCAGGTGACATCCTGCACCAAGACCTCAAATGGTTCTCGCAATGTTTGAATGATGTTTTATGGCCAAGTGTCCTGCGGGATTGGCTTGGGGTTCTCTCTTTCTGCCCTTCTTTTATCAGGATGCATCACAGGATGGTTTGGAAACAGATCCATACAAGACCACAAGAAATTGCAGAATTGTGGAAGCAGCCTAGACCATCACACAAACCATCCTCCCTTCTATTGACTCCATCTACTCTTTACGCTGCCTCGGGAAGGCCACCGGCAGAATCAAAGACAAGTCTCACCCCCGCTTCGACCCCCCATTCGGGCAAAAGATTCTTCACATCTGTCATCAGGCAACTGAACCATCCTATTACCTAGAGAACAGTCCTGGCCTCACATCTACCACATTGGAGACTCTCGGAACTCTTTAATCATACTTTTCTTGTACTGAACCTTATTTCCATTATCCTGTATCTGAAGGTACACAACAATGCTGGAGAAACTCAGCGGGTGCAGCAGCATCTATGGAGTGACGGAGATAGGCAACGTTTCGGCCCAAAACGTTGCCTATCTCCTTTGCTCCATAGATGCTGCTGCACCCGCTGAGTTTCTCCAGCATTGTTGTGTACCTTCGATTTTCCAGCATCTGCAGTTCCTTCTTAAACATCCCGTATCTGAACACTGGTTTGATTGTAATCTTGTACTGTCTTTCTGCTGGTTGGATAGCACGCAACAAAAAAGCTCTTCACTGCACCTCGGTGTGTGTGACAATAAACTAAACTAACTCTGGTTGTGGAAATCGTACCCAGATCGACTTGCCGGCCATGTCCTATGGATCATATCTGTCCATTATGCAGCTCCTACATTCTTGTGTTCAGGAGGCATGGGGAACTGCAGATGCTGGAATCTTGAGCAAGATACAAAGTGCTAGAGGAACTTAGGGGGATGTTACCTGACCCACTGAGTTAGTCAGGTGTGTTGTTTCTTGTGTCGAGATTTGTTCGTCTATGTTCTCACTCTCTAACTGCTCCCATTCACTCACTGATCACTAACAATGTTTAGTTACAATTACGCAGATTTTATTATTCAGCAAAGGACCTTCTAGAAATTGATGAAGAGATGGAAGGTGGAATGCAAGAGGACTAGAGAAAAACACAACTCGACTGAAACCGCTTCTCGGTAAGTGAAAAGTAAAAGAACAGCAAGGCAAACGTGACCCCATTATAGACAGGGCAGGAGAGTTTATAGTTGCTCATAAGGAAATGGCAGATGAATTGAAATATTTTCCATTAGCTCGCATGGAAGAGAAAACCTGTCAGATATATTAGAGCAAACACAGGGCTGGAGGAACTCAGTGGGTCAGGCAGCATCTGTGGAGAGAAATGGACAGGTGACATTTTAGTTCTGGACCCTCCTGCAGACTGATCACTCGCACAGACAGTTGGTTATCAGGGTTTGTACAAGAAAGAACTGCAGGTGCTGGTTTAAATTGAAGGTAGACAAAAAATGCTGGAGTAACTCAGCAGCATCTCTGGAGAGAAGGAACGGGAGACTGAAGAAGGGTCTCGACTCGAAACGTCACCCATTCCTTCTCTCCAGAAATGCTGCCTATAAACCTGGTTATCAGGGTTAGCGCCTATGGAATTGGAGACAAGTCAAGTTATGCCACTGTTTAAAAATGGAGGGGGAGGGAAAACACAGGAATCCGAAGACCGTTCCATCAATAGTGGAAAATGCTAGGAACTACTATAAAGCACAAGCTAACAGGATGCTCAAAATGTCAACGGGGTTCGACACAATCAATATAGATTTCTGAAAGGGAATCTGTTTTTGGCCAACATACCAGTGATTATTTGCTAAGCATTTAATAGAGAAAATAAAAGGGAGCCATTAGCTGGTGTGATCTTGGATTTTCACAATGCCGTTGATAAAGTCAGACACATAATGTCACTGCTCAAAACTACTGCTACTGGGGGTCATATATTGGCATGGATTGAGAGTTGGTTGACAAACAGGAAGCAGCAGGAATGAATGGGCCCATTACAGGGTGGCAGAACGGGTGGGAAACTGCAGGGGTCCGAGCCTGGGCCTCGGCTGCTCGGATGAGGAAACCAGATGTCATAATTGAAGTTTGTAACAACACTAAACTGGGTGGGATTGTGAGCTGAGAAGATGCAGAGACTTCAAAATAACTTTGACTGATTGAAGGAGTGCTCAGAAACTCGACAGATGCAGGGAAACACAGATAAATGTGCAGTTAGCCATTTCTTCAATGCCATTAGCATGGGAAATGTTGCTGGACAGAGACTTGGGTGTCCTTGTTCACCAGTCAACCGTGCATGTGTAGCAAGCAGTTGAACTGACCAACGGTGTAGAAAAGAAATACAGATGCTGGTTTATACCGACATACGCACAGTGCGGGACCAACTCAGCGGCTCAGGCAGCATCTCTGGAGAAAAAGGACATTTCATAAGACAATAAGTGATAGGAGTAAAATTAGGCCATTCGGCCCATCAAGTCTACTCCGCCATTCAATTATGGCTGATATATCTCTCCCTCCCATTCTCCTGCCTTCTCCCCATAACGTCTGACACCCGTACTAATCAGTACATTTCAGGTTGGGAGTCTTTTTCACATTGAAAGTAGAGGGTACTGGAGGTATGAAACGGTCAGAACAAAGCAGGGCTGGCAACAGATGACCAAGGAATGGCCCATAACAGCCCATCACAAGGGCATTAGATAAGGGAAATCTATACAGATGGCAATCCTGAACTTTTTGAAAGCGTTTGATAAAGTTCCTCATGAAAGGCTCAGAGGAAAACTGGATTATTATGGCATCAGAAATAGTCTACATAACTGGATTAGGGACTTTCTCACAAAACCGGACACAGAGGGTGACCTGTGAAGGAAACATTTCTTTAGAAGAACAAGTACTGTCCTGTCAGGAGTACCGCAAGGCACGGTCCTCGGACCACTGTCGTCCCTGATGTACATTAATGATCTACCTGAACACATAAATTGTAAAACAAGACTCTTTGCAGATGATTGTCTTGTATATACACCTGTTACTGATGTAGAGGATATGAACTCCTAACAAGAAGACCTTAAGTCCTTGGAATTATGGCAAAACACATGGAAGATGAGCTTCAACCCAACCAAATGCTCAATTATGGTCATTTCAAACAAGAAGAAACCACCTACTCGAGACTACGTCTTTTGTGGACAAATACTTCATCGTACAAGTTCACAACCATACCTTGGAGTTCATCTTGATAACAAGCTTTCGTGGGGGAACACGTGGACAACACGGTCACTAAAGCCAACTGGACACTAGGATTCCTTAAATGAAACCTCTGGTTCTGCCCAAAAGAAGTGAAAACCACAGCATATACAACATTGGTTAGACTCTTACTGGAATACGCTTCATGCGCCTGGGACCCGAACAAAACTGGTCATATCGACAAACTAGAATG
This sequence comes from Leucoraja erinaceus, assembly GCF_028641065.1. Taxonomy (NCBI): domain Eukaryota; kingdom Metazoa; phylum Chordata; class Chondrichthyes; order Rajiformes; family Rajidae; genus Leucoraja; species Leucoraja erinaceus. Next base: position 21,125,518 of record NC_073393.1, on the reverse strand, counting down.
GGTACAGAGGAAAGCAGCATGCTTTTACATCGGGAACTACAATAGAGGTAGCAGTGTCACCCAGATGCTGTCTGATCTGGAGTGGGAAATGCTGGAAACAAGAAGGGCAAGGAACAGACTAGCCATGTGGTACAAGATTCAAAAGGGGATCGTGGGCATTACTGCAGATGGATACATAACATACTCAACAGAAAGGAGAACAAGAAAGAGAAATGATATGCAAATAGAAACCCCATTCGCCAGGACAGATATTTATAAGAACTAATTCTTTGTAAGAACCTTAAGGGAATGGAATAAACTAGACAACAATATAGTCAAATCACCTTCACTAGACAGTTTTAAGGGGGCACTGACAGCACGTTAGTATGCACAACACATCCAAGTTGGCGATATGCAGAGTACTGCCCTGCCGACTACAAATTCAGAGAGTTCATTGTTAGTTGGGGAAGAGGTGGTAATGAAGGGATACAAAGATGTGAACAGTGGAACCGGTAGGACAACTAGGCTGAGAGAGAGGGAGAGAGAGAGGAAGAGAGGGGGAAATGCAGGGGTTACTTGACATTAGAGAAATCACGTTCATACCTTTCATGGTGTGAGGATTTGAGCATGGGTGCTCCTTCCCCTTTATTATCAGGTTTCCGAACAGTTCCTTCATAAACCAGGACACTGTCCGATTCACCTCTACTCCTTTGCAGACAATGGACTTTGTCTCTGGGACATGCTCCACAATGCTGAAAACTATACTCTGCCCTCAGTATCTTGTACTTTGCCCACCAACTGCACTCGAGTTTAATTTGACTGTATTTATGCAAGGCATTGTTTGGTCTGATTGGTTAGCATGCAAGACAAAGCTTTTCACTGTTCCTCAGTACACACGACAATAAAAAACCTAAGCCTAAAGATGCGTTGTTACAATTATGGAGCACCTAGAAGAGTTTGGAGAGAACACAGCTGGAATATTGAGTGCAGGCACATTACACACGAGAGGATATCTTTCCACTTGACTAGCCTTGCGTTCATTAGAGATTTAAAGAATAAAATGGACCCAATGACAAAGTGTCAACTTGGCGAGACTTAGGAAACAGAGAGCATGTTCCCCTGGCTGAAGTGTCTAGAACAAGAAGTTACACTTCCAGGTATGGGAAGTGTAATTTAGGATTGAGATAAAATATTTTTTTTCACCAAGATGATTGACTCGCTCTCATGGAGGGTTGCAGAGGTCAAGTAGCTGAATATATATTTAAAGGGTTAGGTACATTTCAAGATGCTACAAGACACAGTGGTTCGGTGGTTCTTGATTGTCACATATGCACAGCATAGTGACATTCTTTTGCACAACCACAAATGCTGTCACCATATTTTGGCACCGTTTAGGGGGGAAAAAAAGTCCAAAGTCCAGGGGTCCTTAGAGTAAGCCCAGGCAAGACCCAGGCTGCTGCAGGCCCACAACTCGACCTCCCTCGCCACTGCGGACCCCCATCAATCAATCTGCTTTGCCATTAGAATTCCCATACTGTTGCCCTATTCTAATCGCATCATCTTCACCCTTCCTTTCCTCATTCCTGGTAATTCCTGGCAACAAGTGATGAGCAGAATTCACAGCGTAGAAACAGACCATTCAGCCCCGCAGGTGAACACCAAAGTTTGTACTTCACACAAACTTCCTTCAAAAATGCCCTCTGTTCCTTGCAATATTTAACCAGTTTTCCCTCAAGTGTGTCTGCACCAGTTACCTCATCCTCATCTCTTCAAATCAAAGACTACTCCTCAAATTGTAAATGGATTTGTACTACCTTAATGTGAAGTCAATAGAAATAAAATCTTGAAACAAGGAACTGCAGATGCTGGTTTACAACAAAAAAAAAAACAAAGTGCTGGAATAACTCAGTGAGTCAGGCAGCCAGCATCTCTGGAGAACATGGATAGCTGATGTTTTGGGTCAAATCCTTCCCAGGTAAATAGGACTAGCTTAGATTAGTTTTCTGCCCCTGCTACAATCAGTCTGCAGAAAGGTCTCGACCCAAAACATCACCTATCCATGTTCTCCAAAGATGCTGCCTGACCTGCTGAGTTACTCCAGCACTTTGTCTTTTTTAGAAATAAAACCTAGCGATCTATGGCAAGAGATGAACTCAAATTGCTGTGATTAGTGCAGTGAGTGAATATGCCGTCAGAAATCTGCATCTTCCTAAAACAGAGAGCGTTCTCATTCTTGTTATAATTCTGGCATCAAACACCAGCTCATGAACAAACTGCACATTCTAGACATACCGAGGGACTGTGAACCCTGACTGCAGAATTCCGAGAGATAAACAAAGAGGTTTTGATTCTTCCTTGTTTGACTTGTTTATTGTCCGCCAGTGAGCAGATTTAATTCTGAACATTTTATCTCAAACCTCCCATGAATTAATCAGCAGACCTGACAGAAAATGCAAACAGGCGACTCCGGGGGAAAGAAATCTGCACATGTAGCACACAGCCAAATGCTGCCCACTGCATCAGAATGTGATCAGGGGAACAAGTTAACATGCTGAACAGTTCCGCAGTGGTGGCAGTAAAAAAAAAGTTGGTCGGCAAAGTGCGCAACGGTAGAACAGCTATCTCAAAGCCCAAGACCTGGGTTCAATTCTGACTACAGGTGCTGTCTATGCAGAGTTTGCACACTCATCCTGTGACCGTGTGGGTTTTCGCCGGGTGCTTTGGTTTCCTCCCACATCCCAAAGGTGTGCAGGTTTGCAGTTTAATTGGCCTCTGTAAATTGCCCCTAGTATGGCAGTCACAAAAGTGGGATAACATAAAATTAGTGTACAGGTGATCAGTAGCCAGCATGGACTTGATGGGCTGTAGGGCCAGTTTCCACACAGTATCTCTAAACTAAACAGTTCACATTCTTTTCCACAACTAAATCATTTCAAAAACCCTTTAACACTTCCCCTACCGCACAGGAGCCATGCAGCCCATTGTGTCTATGCCTACTCCCAGAGAAATACCATTGCCCTAAGTTTGTTATCCATTCTCCCCAAGAGAAATTGAGTATACAAATTGGAATGCGGAAAAAGACGTTGGTGAGGCCACACTTGTAGTATTGTGCTTAGTTTTGGTCACATTGCTACAGAAAATATGCCATTTAGCTGGAATGAATGCAGAGAACATTTATGAGGATGCTGACAGGACACATGAGCAGAGCTATAAAGGAGAGGTTGTGCAGGCTGGGACTTTATTCCTTGGACTGCAGGAGGCTGAGGGGCGGTCTTATAGTCGGTAAAATCACGAGAAAAATAAATAGGGTGAATGTACAGATTATTTTACGCAGGTAGGAGAACTAGATGGCATAGGTTTGAGGTGAGGGGGAAAAAATGTAATCAGAATCTGAGTGGCAACTTTTTCCCCACAGATGATGGTGGGTACATGGAACAAGTTGCCAGAGGAGATTGAAGCAGGTGGAAGAACAACATTTGGAAGACATTCGCACAGGTACTAAGGTTTAGAGCGATATGGGCCAAATGCCACTAGCTTAGATGGGCATCTTGTTCAGCATTGGCAGGTTGGGTAGAAAGGCTTGTTTCTGTGCTGTACGACTATAACGCATCAACTCTTAATGTCCGGGATAGGGCAACACCTGGTAAAACTAATTTCCTTTCCATCTTTCAACATTTTTCTTAGTAATATGGAAACAACTTAGTTATAAGATTTTGACATTTTTTTTGTTTGTCAGCCAAAAGCAACAAGTCAATGCCACTTACAACAACGACATTTCCAGCACTGTTCCGTGCAAAATATTTTAAATTTACGCTCCACACCCCCCACCCCACAAGTTTAACCAGTGGGAGGAGAATTAGTTTGCCAACAACAAGTTATCTTGTGTTAGCCACGTAACTTAAACTGCATTCCCAAACCATGTATAACAGTTTGTGCATTCAGACTGATTTGCAGATTAGACACTTGTCTCCCACTACACAATTTAAACATTGCAGAGAACATTTAAATCTGCACCTGACCCAGAGGAGCATTCAACATATTCCAGCTGTTTAATTCTAAATTTGGGCTTTCTGAATAGCAATCCTTTATGGAATTGTCCGCGCTCTTTGCCCATTGCAAGAGTAACTTCCTGAAGGAGATGAGCCACGTGTTCCGAACCACTTCATGGACAGTTTGATGAATCCAGGTACCTTGCCGGCTGACCTCAGGGGGGAGCAGAGACAAGCACACTGGTCTGGCTGGAGTCGTGCTCAAGCCCAGGTCACTCAGGACTGCAGATTTATAACTTCATAAAAGCAGAATTAGGCCATTCAGCCCATCTAGTCTACTCTGCTCATTCAATCATGGCTGATATTTTTTTTCTCTCAACCCCATTCTCCGACCTGCTCCCCGTAATCTTTGATACCCTTATTAATCAAGAATCACTCAATCTCCGCTTCAAAAATACCAAAGACTTGGCCTCCACAGTTGTCCGTGGCAATGGGTTTCGCAGATTCCCCATCGTCTGACGAAATAAATTCCTCCTCATCTCCTTTCCAAAGGTACGCCTTTTTATTCTGAGGTTGTGTTTCCTGGTCGTGGGACTCTCCCGCGATTGGAAACATCCTCTTCACTTCATTCGTTGGCTCTTTACTATCCAGCAGCTTCATCATCACAGTATTGGTTTATTATTAGTATATAGAACAGCACAAAAACAGGCCCTTCAGCCCACAATGTCCATGTAAAACATGCCATTAATCTCTATTTGCACGTGGGTAATATCCACCCTCCCCCACTGCATATCCATGTACCTACTTAAAAGTCTCTAAAACACCACTCTAACATTTGCCTCCACCACCACCCCAGCAGCACATTCCAGGCATCGCCACCCTCTGTGTAAAAACCTGCCCCCACACATCTCCTTTAAACTTTGCCACTCTCACCTCAAAGCTATGCTCTCTAGTATTTGATATTTCCATCTTGCTAATGCATAGAGAAAAATAACAGAAAGCAGAATATAGTGTTACAGCTATCAAGAAAGTGCAGATAAATAAGTGCAAAGGCCACAACGAAGTAGGTTGGAGGATTGGGGCTACACCCTAGCTAATGGGAGGTCAGTTCAGTAGGCTGAACAGGGAGGAAGCAGCTCCCACATTACATAAAGAGACTACCCTTTGAAAGTGCTCCAAGGTCAGGGAGATATTGAAACACAAACAGCACAGTGGCTCAGCGGTAGAGCTGCTGCCTGACAGTGCCAGAGACCGGGTTTGACCCTGATGCCATCCGTATGCAGTTTGTCCGTTCCCCCCATAACCTGTGTGGGTTTTCTCCAGGTGCTCCAGTTCCCTCCCACACTGGTCGGCGCAGACTCGGTGGGCCAAAGAGCCTGTTTCCATGCTGTATCTCTAAAACTAAAACAGGTCAGTCTTTCATTTATGACAAAGTTGCGAAATAGATTTCAGTAAACCTGGTTCTGCCCGAGCTGATAACGAGCATGAAAAGAGAGACCATCGATGAGAGATATGCACTGTGGCAGTGAAGAGAACCTAGCACTTCGGGCCACTACCAAGCAGGTCCAACCCAACAGGCAGAGCAATTATTCATTGTAAACCACCAAGGAAACCAGGTCTGGCACCGTCGGGCCTGGTGATGTTGCTTATGCAATAGCGGCCAGGTTAAGTGATGGGGGGCACAGTGAGGAGGGGAGAGGAGGTCCCACAGCAGTTCACTGCACAGTGCCCATGCTATGGGCGAACATATGCTGGAAAGATTCAAGCCGATCTAAGTGACTGATCACATTTGCCCGTAGAGCAAAACCCCAGCAAGCAACCTTCTTCAGCAATGAGGCGAAGGCAGCAGGCAAAACACTGTGGAAAGATTAAAGTCTCAGCAAAAATCACCCTATGGTTCATAAGCTGCCTAGCGTAACATTTTGGCTAGGTATTAAGTGCAAGTCTAAGTAAGCCATCTGTTTCTTGGTAATTACAGGATTAGTGTTCACTTATACAATCATATTCAATTTTCTTTTTAAAACAAAATCAGTACGAAGAGGGCCTAAAACAGACTATGCTTGTAAATAATCAACGTGACACGCTAAGAAACCGGAACCCACAGGATGTTCACATGTAGAGCATTGAGGCAGGAGTTGCTATACAAATGCATTATCCGCTGCTTCCCAGCCCATGCCCCAGGCCATGCGCTCACAGTACTTTGCATCGCGTTTTTATGCAGCATCTTTGATGCACAAGAGCAGTTCTGAAATCTGACAGCAAGTTACTTCAAGGACTTGTCCAAAAAGACAGAAACAGAGGAAGACGTCAGAAGAGATCAGAGAAAGGAAAAGGCAAACCGCCGAGAGTCAAGAGAAAGGAATTTTAAAAAGTTTAACGGAAATCTAAATTGGGTCAGCACACAGTGGGCGATGGGTGGACGGGACTTGGTGCGAGTTAGGAGACACAGAGCCAAGATTTGAAGGGTTAGTTGGCAGAGGGTAGACAAAGGAGGCCATAGCTCAGTCAGCAACTTGACACCCGAGAGCCACGTTAATCTATTATAATATAAATCTCTGATCTTGGATGTTTACTTGTGGGAATGTTTGCTTGTTTGAACTTTTTCTTTGATTCAGATGTTTTCTCGAAAACCCGACGCGGTAACGGTGAAATATTTACCTATTCCAGTAGAGATTTATCTCATGATCTCAATAATCCCCTCATCTGAAAATTGGATTAATTATTTCTAGAGTTTTTTTACTGAAATTGTTCACCATTCTGACATTTTTGAAATCTAACGTGCTGAGGCGAGCTGGATGACGTCACAATGCCTTTGCTCCTCACAGCAAGTTGCGCAGAATTTTCAACGCGCAGGGGCACTGTGTTCCACGAGGTCCAGTTACGTGTTCAGGCTGCACTCCACCCCCCAGGGCTCTGGATTGAAGCCATTGAACACGTGATCAAGTCGTGCTGCGCACTCCGCTGGGCTCCTTCAAGTTCTACAACATGGCGGCGGCGGTCTTTATCGCAGCACGGGCGCGGACAAGCGCACTTGAAAAGTGGTCGTGGCAGCCGTCACAGGGGACTATGAGGCTATGAGCAAGATATAAATTAAAAAACTATAGTGCATGTACTTTTCTGTACGAACTTCAGAGTTTACCGCAGAGTAGAGTTTACTACACTTTAGGGATTTCAGATGGTCACAGTGACTACTGACTTTTGAATGAACCATTCAATAAAAATTATTTCCCCTCCCTAAGCGGACGGAAGCTCTTGCTTGTGAAAAGAGCACGGGGAAGATTGTAAAGTAAACTTCTGTAAACTCTAGAAAAGTGAAATAAAACAGAAGACAGCAGAGCTGTTCAGCCAGTCACTGGCTGGGTGGGAAGGGGGTGATGAGCAAGAGCGATGGGGAGAGGAAAGATACAGCAGTAGAGATCTGAGCTAAACCTAAAAACATTTGCCCATGGTTCGTCACTTAGAATTATGAACAGTAGAATATTAGATTTTAAGATGCATGTCAAATCAACAAGACAAACTATAATCTAGTCGTGAGATAAGCCATAAGAATCAAAACCAAGCTGTTGGCAACCTTACATGGTGCTCCCTCATTATTAAATGGAATAACTAAATTAATGCATTGAAAGCCATAACTCTTGCAGTTGCAATTTGGTTTACCTCTGGACTGAGGGAAACTAAATGATAAAATAACTGGAAACACAATAAACTGCAGAAGCTGGAATTTTGAGCAAAACACAAAGTGTTGAAGGAATTCAGTGGGTCAGGCAGCTTCTATAGAGGGAATGGACAAACGGTGTTTAGGATCAGGAACCTTCAGACAGGATTCACTCTGGAACAGGAACAGAGATTATAAACCTTGCTTCAGGCCTCTTCGCTTAAGGATACAGCATGGAAACAGGCCCTTCGGCCCACTGAGTTCATGTCGACCATCAATCATCCAGCTCACACTATGTTATCCCACTTGCTCATCCACACCCTACTAACTTGGGACAATTTGCATTTTTATTACCAAATCCAACTCGAGAACTTCCAAATAGTGCTAGATGTTGCGAGGACTTGAGGGCTTGAGCTTGAGGGAGAGGTTGGACAGGCTCGGACTTTATTCCTCGGAGCACAGGAGGCTGCGAAGTGATAAAGATGAGTGGAATAGATAAGATAGATGCACAGAGTCTTTTACCCAGAGCAGGGGAATCAAGAAACAGAGGCCAAAGGTAAGGTGAGAGTGGAATGATTTAATAGGAATCAGACGGGAAACGTTTGTTGCCAGGATTTGAGGGAAGCTCTGTCCTTCAAATCCTGGCAACATCCTCAGTCAGTCAGTTTATGATCAGTCTTTGATCAGAGTATAATCAACCAATTTAAAAACCCAATTCCCTGAAAATTAATTAAAAAGCCACAAATAGAGACCAGGGGTTTGGATTTACCAGATGATGAATGTAGGAAACATTGGCAGGGTAAGATTCAAGTAGCCCATTATAGAAGGCACTAAAACAACACAGTACTCTGAAGAGCATCAGGGGACTATTACAAGCAGATTACCTGGTCAATCATCCCTGTCAGTTCTGGAAGGGTTCTGGGCATCAATTCTGCCTGTTCACCCTTCTACAACAGTGACAGCATTTCAAAAACAGGGTCCCCGGCGCAAATTACTGACCCATCCTCAGAAAACCGTTCTTCCAAACCTTTTTTGATTTATGAGTCTTCAATGAAAACAGTTTCAATTAGGATTGGAATCAATATTGGGCTTGTTTCCAAGCAAGAAGATTTTTTTTTTTTTAATATAAAGAGGGAAGACACAGTGTTGGAGTAACTCAGCAGGCCAGATCCTGCAGGCCTCGGCAGACTGAGTGCAAGTGTTCAGCGAAACAGCCGCTGAGTCTATGCCTAGTCTCGCCAATGTAAAGGATGCAGACAGGTATGAACCTATCAACCTGCACGAATGAGGAATAGAAGAGTGGGAACAACAGCCAAAATCTACTGCCCCCAACACAGCCAGCATGAGCTGCTCCAGTGGAAAAGAGCGGCTCAGTCCTCTGAAACCTACATCACCGATTCACCAGGATTATTGAGGGTGGGGAACTGTGACCAAAAGCAACAGCAACCTCGCTATTTCCTTTTGTTTTAGAAGCCTACCTCATGCCAAATTTCTTGCTTTCTTTTATAACTGCACCAATTCCTTAAATGAGAATTAGATCCACCCTCCCCATAGACCCTCTGGCTTTTCACTGATGCAACACGCTGAACATCAATCTCTGCTGCTTCCGATACCCAGTCAATCACAGCCGTCCCCGATAGTTAACGTCACCGTCTGCAGACACGTGGATTCCATAATGGCCGGAGAAAGTAAGGGAGGAGTACTGAACAGCGATTGGGCATAGGACCCCGCTACACTCCCTGCAAGGCAAGTCTATAATTTCTTGTGTAAGAAGACCTAGAACTGTGTCGTACTCTCAGTGGGGCTTGATATCATCGCTCTTTACTTAAAACCCTTAATAAACAACAATGTATCAAATCTGCCCATCAAATTATACCCTCGACCATGTTCATCTGTTACCGCCCATGCTCTGCCCTACCCTTCTTTTCCAGCTTTCTTTCCTGCCCCCCTACAATCAGTCTTAAGAGGATTTCCGACTCAAAACATCGCCTATCCATGCTCTCTGGGGATGCTGCCTGACCCACTAAGTTACTCCACCATATGTGTCTGCCAAAAATGTACCCTTTGTCTGCACTGTGATGATAGGACTCAAGATTTTAGGATGATGTAGTGGTGCAGCTAATAGACCTCTTCCCTCACAGCCCCAGACGCATGTTTGACCCGTTTAGAGTACTGCAAGTAGCTCTGCCTGCCTTATTTACTCATCCTCAGGAAGGATGTAGAGCCTTTGGATAGGGTGCAAAAAGAGGTTTACCAAATCTGTTCCTGGATTGGAGGGTACTAACTAGAGGGAGAGGCAGGACAAACGTAGATTGTTTACTGCAGATTGTCGGAGGTTGACGGGAGACGTGATAGAAGTATCTAAAATTATGAGAGGCACAGAGTCTTTTAATCAATTGGGAAAAGGGCAAAGATTAAAGGACTGAAGGTTTGACTGATTGAAAGATACACCATGAACAGGCCCTCCAGCCCATCAAGGCCATGCCGACCATTGATCACCCAGCACGGAGGAAGTGAAAGATGGAATATGTGGACTAAGAGCCAGTGTCGATGGGTGGTGACATGAGGAGTTGGGATGAAGAGTTGGGACACACCACCAGGGCTTCAGATAAAGTCAAGGTGAGGGTGCTTTACGTTAAAGTAGGATTCAATTATTCATTGAATAAAAGTCATACAACTTCCCCTTGCTGACCAAGATGCTGAATGTACACCAGCTCCACCTACCCACATTTGGCCCAGATGCTGAGTTACTCCAACACTGTGTGCCTTCCCTCTTGAAACCTTTCTCTATCAGGTACCTGCCCACATGCCATTCAAATGTATTTCTGCTGACCGGATAGCTCCCAAGGGTTTTTCACTGTACCGTGGTGACACTAAACCAGTGACAATAAGCTAAACATTCACTGTGAAGGTCCTGTCCTGGTTTGACTTCCCAAAGTGCAACACTTCACATTTATTCATGTAACTCCATTAACCACTCCTCAGCCCACTTGCTCATCTGATCAAGATCCTGCAGTGATTTTTGATGATCATCTTCACTATCTATGATAGCATCCGGCAATTGGTTCAATGGTGCTTTTATTGTCACTTGTGCGAAGAGCTAACACAGTTAAATTATTTTTCCAGTCCAGCAGAGTATCGCCATACCCCTGATCTCCCATTAGCAAGTGTACAGAGGTAGTCTACTGTGCCCGCATGCAAGAGGCACCATATTTAGGCGCCATTTTCAAAGTCCACGCTCCAGTTCTTATGAGCGGTGCCAGTTCTAGGCAAGTCCCAGACTGTTGTGGGTCTCCATCTCCTCTCCCGTCCACATTTGTTCCCTGGGGGGGGGTGCCTCCCGCAGCCGACCACGAGGGTGCAATGGGCCAGACACGGGCGGGTTGATTAATCGGTGTATGTGAAAAATTCCCTCTGATTTTCAATTTTAACTCGAAACCAAACTGGGATCCAGAGGCAGCCCAGACCACACCTTCCACTGCAGGCTTGTGCTAAGATCAGAGCTTCTGTAAAGCGAAGCTCCGTGGTTTATTTTTAGAACAAGACACACACTAGGAATGCGAATGTTGTAGGACTACTATCAGCAGTTGTCATGACAGCAGGTGAACAATGCTCCTACAGATGCAGCAGTAGAGATTGTTTGAGGCAAAGCTGAAAGCATCCTCCTGCCCGTGACTGCCCCAACTCATCTCTGTTCTCAAACCATTAGCAACCATCAAAAATCACTGATTAATATACAGTGCCCTCCATCATGTTTGGGACAAAGACCGTCATTTATTTAATTGCCTCTGTACTCCACAATTTGAGATTTGTAATAGAAAAAAATAAAAATGTTTAAAAAATCACATGTGGTTAAAGTGCACATTGTCAGATTTTAATAAAAGCCATGTTTAAACATTGGTGGTTTCACCATAGAAATTACAGCAGTGTTTATACATAGTCCCCCCACTTCAGGGCACCATAATGTTTGGGACACAGCAATGTCATGTAAATGAAAGTAGTCATGTTAAGTATTTTGTTGCATATCCTTTGCATACAATGACTGCTTGAAGTCTGTGATTCATGGACATCACCAGTTGCTGGGTGTCTTCTCTGGTGATGCTCTGCCAGTCCTGTATTGAAGCCATCTTTAGCTTATGCTTGTTTTGAGGGCAGTCCCCTTCAGTTTTCTCTTCAGCCTGTAAAAGGCATGCTCAATTGGGTTCAGATTGGGTGATTGACTTGGCCACTCATGAATTGACCATTTCTTAGCTTTGAAAAACTCTTTTGATGCTTTAGCAATATGTTTGGGATCATTGTCTTGCTGTAGAATGAACGGCCGGCCAATGAGTTTTGAGGCATTTGTTTGAACTTGAGCAGACTATGCACTTCGGAATTCATTTTGCTACTACCATCAACAGTTGTATCATCAATGAAGATAATTGAGCCAGTACCTTCAGCAGCCATACATGCATAGGTCACAACATCTCCACCACCGTGTTTCACAGATGAGGTGGTATGTTTTGGATCTTGGGCAGTTTGTTCTTTCCTCCATATCTTGTTATCAATCTGATATAAGTTAATCTTCGTCTCATCTGCCCACAAGACCTTTTTCCAGAACCGTGGTTGCTTCTTGGCAAACTGTAACCTGGCCATCCTATTTTTGCAGCTAACCAGTAGTTTGCATCTTGCAGTGTAGCCTCTGTATTTCTGTTCATGAAGTCTTCTGCAGACAGTGGTCATTGACAAATCAACACCCGACTCCTGAAGAATGCTTCTGATCTGTCAGACAGGTGTTTGGGGATTTTTCTTTATTATAGAGAGAATTCTTCCGTCATCAGCTGTGGAGATCTTCCTTGGCCTGCCAGTCCCTTTGCCATTAGTAAGTTCACCAGTGCTTTCTTTCTTCTTAATGATGTTCCAAACATTTGATTTTGGTAAGCCTAAGGTTTAACTGATGTCTCTAACAGTTCTTGTTTCTCAGTCTCATAACAGCATCTTTGACTTCCATTGGCACAACTTTGGTCCTCATGTTGATAAACAGCTATAAAAGTTTCCAAAGGTGATAGAAAGACTGGAGGAAAGACGAGGTGCTGAGACCTCTCTTATACCTGCATCAAGGAGGTAATTAACACACCTGAGCAATTATAAACACCTGTAAAACCATTTGTCCCAAAGATTATCGTGCCCTGAAATGGGGGGGACTTTGTATAAACACAGCTGTAATTTCTACATGGTGAAACCAAAATGTATAAAAATAGCCTTCAATAAAATCTGACACTGAGCACTTTAACCACGTGATTTTTTTTTCTATTACAAATCTCAAATTGTGGAGTACAGAGGCAAATAAATAAATGATGGGTCTTTGGCCCAAATATTATGGGATATGGCACTGTGGTTTAGATATACAGCTTGGAAACAGGCCTTTCAGCCCACTGAGTCCACGCGACCGGCAATCACCCGTTCACTAGTTCTATCCTACACACACACTAGACAACCAGAGCACCCAGTGAAAACCCACGCAGTCACAGGGAGAACTCCACACAGACAGTCCTTGCAGTTAGGATCGAACCAGAGTCTCTGGTGCTGAGGCAGCAACACTCCCGCTGCGCCACTGTGCCGCCCACAGTAAATTATTTTCTCTGCCACGGAAGGTCAGGACCCTTCCTCATTGGTTGATCAGGTGTTGGCCGAGGTCTCTTGGCTTGCGTGCATAAAAGCCTGTAGGAAGCAATATCAGATTTGAAATAGCTCTTCATTTCGTTCTGTCTGAATCAGCACTGGCTATTTTTGTCTGCCATCAATTTTTCCCCTTTTCTTCTTTCATTTGACCAGCCATGGGCAGCACAGTGGGGCAGCAGGTAGAGTAGGTTCGATCCTGACATCGGGTGCTGTCTGTGTAGAGTTTGCATGTTCTCCCCTAGACCGCCTGGGTTTCCACCAAGTGCTCTGGATTCCTCCACATCCCAGGGATGCCAAGGGTGCTTTATTGTCATGTGTGCAAATGCACAGTGAAATTATTTTATTGCATACAGTTCTGCAAAGTATTGCCATACACAGCACAATCCCCCTCAACAAAGTGTGCAGAAATAGTCCATTGAGACTGCATGACACCAAGTTTTGGAGCAATCTTCAAAGTCCAGTACGCGCTCTAAGTCTTAAGAGCGGTGCCCAATCCTGGCAAGCCCCATGCTGCTGCAGGACCTCCATCCATCGCCTTCCTTGGATCGTCCAGCAAACGGACGTCCCTCTCCTTGTTGGTCAACCTTTGTTCCCCTGGGCACCTCCGAAGCTGACCTCGAGTGTATGGAAGGGCAGACCCCAGTTCACTCTCCGACCCAGCCTTGCTCTGGACCGGCAGGGTTTGTGGGTTCATTGATCCTCTGTACAAATGCACTTGGTGTGTAGGGAGTGCCTGGTGGGATGGGATGACATTGGGCTGGTGTAAACAGGAGGCCGGTGGTCTGCATGGATTCAATGGGCTGAAAGGCCTGTTCCCGTGCTGTATCTATCAACCAAAACCTTCATGACTTATGAGGCAAGCATGAAGCTGGAGGCATCATCTGTCATCTCAATCGTGCCCAGCACTGCTAGTTTAATCTTGCTTTTCTTGCTAGTTTCACTATTTGTATCTCTTCATTATCACCTCTTCCACAGCCAACAATGGACTATTTATGGGTTCTGTCTTTCTTGAGTCATTGGTGCTGGCTCCAATTTGTTCTGCCTTTTCATACCTCTATTTTCCCTCTCCACTCTCAGTCTGAAGAAGGATCCCGAGGCAAAACATCACATATTCCTTTTCTCCAGAGATGCTACGTGGCCCGCTGAGTCACTCCAGCAATGTGTGTTTATCTCCAGCACTGCCTAGGAGCCCCAGGTAATCTGTTCCACAGATGACAGCCCAGGGCAGGGTTCCTGGACCAGCACCCAGTGCGCGACCCTAAATATCAACTCAGTTATCGAGGAAAATGCACTGTAATAGCTCAGTGCTGCTCTCACAATGCCAGGCAAACCCACCATCGCTACTTGCCAAAAGATGGCGAGAACTCCTCCACACCCCCACAGCACGTACCATCCTTACTTGAGAATATAATATAAATCGATAGTGCAACTGCAAAAAATATTAACATCCCATCCAGATCACAAGCTGTGCTCAGCTAACCCATGTGCTTGATCAATGAGTGGACGGCAGAGCACAATGCCCACACAGCCAGCAGCTCAGACAGCATAGCAGAGAAACACACATCACTACGCTGACAGCAGAGAAAGTCAATGATCGTACGAGTGGAAAGAGAAAACCTCAATTGATCCCTTTCCCTTGAAAGCCAACTTGAGACAGACACATCCAACTCGTCCATGTCAACCAAGATGCACTAACTAAGCCAGTCTCATTTGCCTGCATTTACCCATATCCTTTAGACTTTAGGGATACAGCACAAAACAGGCCATTCAGCCCACTAAGTCCACACCGCCCTAAAGATCAGGAGAAACATTTAGTATACACGTACCTGTCCCGAGTATCCAATGAGAGTGGTGTGGGCTGTTTCTACGTAGTATAAACGTTGATATAATTTGGCAGCCTGCAGTCCGCATGCCATCAATTTTTCTCCTCTTACCTGAAAATCCCACTAAAATTAGTTCGCAAATATTTGCCCTGCCAAAAAGCTCCACAGGAAACGCAATCACAAGCAGGAAAAACAAACACAAGCAGGCAGCAGAGGCCTTGACTTGCCGTGTAGCGGGCTTGGAGACAGAGGTGCTTTAACTCGGAGTCAAAGCCAAGAGGAGGATGCTGCGACACAGGAGCTCTGTAAAAATACTCGAGTACTTCACTCTCTCATGCCACAGGCAGGAGGAGAACCACCCACATCAACAGTTATTCGTAGCTGTGACAATCCAAGAGGTTCCCTTATGGGTGGTCACGGGTCAGTGTTAAAATAAGCAGAGGGCTGGGAAGGAAAGAGCTGCAGCCAAGCTATACTTTGCTTTGTTAATATCTGGCACCACAAAATTCAATGCTCATCATTTATCATTCGAAGGCGACTAAAGTGGATCGGCATGTGTGCTACTCAGCAATGTGGAAATCCACTCCACAAAGCAGCTTTTCACATCTTTGTCCACGGCTCAATCGGTGTTAAAGCCAACAACCAGATGCCCACAATGCTAGAGGGCAGACTCGACAACCAGGGAGCTGGAGGGTGGGGGGGGGTAAAGCAGGTTTTGTGCACAACTGGACTGTTGCGAGTTCTCCTGTATTGATGCGACACTGTTAAAACATAGAAGACTACAACACAGGAGCATGCCTTTCTGCCCACACAACCTGCGCTCAAAAGTAACAGGCACAGAATTAGGCCACTCAGCCCATCAAAGCTACTCCGACCCATAACCTTTGACACCCTTACCAATGAAGAATCTGTCAATCTCTCCCTTAAAAATACCCAATGACGTGGCTTCCACAACCGTCTGTGGCAATGAATTCACCACCCTAAAAAAAAATTCTCATCTTCTGAACTGAATCATGCTATCACCAGCTAGAGAATGGTCCTGCGCTACCTCATTTGAAACTCAGACTACCTTTAATCAGAGTTTACCTTGCTTGCACTAAACGTCATTCCTTTTATCTTGTACAACAATACTGCCACAGCTCGATTGTAATCATGTATAGTCTTTCTGCTGACTCTTTAAGACTTAGCCCACAACAAAAAAGATTTTCACTGTACCTCGGTGCACATGGCAATAAACTAAACTAAAATGCTGCCCAAACTGCAGAGTTTGTTTCCCCCAAACCTGCAAATGCAGCAAATATGATTGTCCTTATACGAGGGAGGACGGAACTGGAAGAAAGTAGAAAAGTCAACAGGTAATTAGTCTGGGGGACATCAGAAGCACAAACAGAAGGCAGAGGAAGTTGAAAACAAACATCCGCATTTTGAAATCTAGGCCTTGGGTTTTAAACTCCAGCAGTGAATAGGGTCACCAGGATCAGGTGAGCTCCAGTACATCCAGTATGTGCACCAGACTTGAGTTTTTCTTTTCCTTTTGAAAACAGCACCAAAATATAGCGATGGGTGCAAGAATTTCACTGTGCAGTGAGTATGTGACAATATGTAACCAATGAATCATCCAGACAAGAGAGACAAGAGATAGATGCTGGAATCTTGAGCAAAACAAGGTGCTGGAGGAACTCAGCACGTCAGACACCATCTGTGGTGGGAAATGGATAGTCAGCGTTTCAGGTCAGGGCCCTTCTACCTTCACAGGGCATGAAACACCGATGTCTATTCCCACCATAGATGCTTACTGACCCGCCGTTTCTCCAGCATTGTGTTTTTTGCTCAAGTATCAAAATCCCCTTGACTGCAGGTATATTCACTGACTGTGCACTGCATATTCTGCACAGAAATCCCACATTGTGTCTGTTGACGGAATGTGTCCTGGAGCCTGAGAACAAAAACCAACGTGAGTCAGAGATGCGAGACTTAAACTGTAACAGGAACAGTCTGGAGCCCAGACATCACACGGTGCCAGCAGTCGAGATATATACCACATGGACAATGTGAATGCAGAATCCAAATTTAAAAAGTCTATTGTGATTGTTTGTATTAAGTTTGTGAAAAATGATTACAACGACTGCAGACCCAATCTCCAATGAACTGGGAGCCCGCAACATTGTGGAGATATTTGGGAAACTTTAGCAAAAGTGTAAACTGATGTTTAAGAGTTTTCTAGAATAAAGTGATGAGTGGAGATATTCTTTAATGGACAGGAGAGAAAGGATTGGATCTTTTCAACCGTTGGGGGGAAAAAAAATCAGAGAGCCCGAACATGATAGAACTCAGCATAGGCTTCACATCAAAGTCTACAGATGCAACTTCCTAAACCCAAGGCAAGAACAAGGCAAGCTTACTGACAAGATCTTAGAAACAATACCAGTAAATTCAAATTAAAAACAAAACCTCGAAGAGCTGGAGGAACTCAGGTCAGGCTGCATCTGTGGAGGGAATGGACAGGTGACCCTTCCTAAAATAGCAGACATCAATCAAAAAAAGACACAAAGTGCTGGAGTAACTTAGGTGATCAGGCAGCATCTCAGGAGAACATGGACCGGTGACGTTTCAGGTCGTAAACCAGGATCTGTAGTTTCTTGTTTCTTGCAGACATCAGTCATGGGACATTAGTCTGAATGGTCCCAGCCTGAAACATCTGTACATTTCAACAATTCAATGGTGCGTTATTGTCACATGTGCAAAGTACAAACACAGTGAAATTCTTTTCTCACAAAAAGTCTAGTAGAGCATACCATCCCTGGTTAGCAATTGTACAAAAATAGTCCACTGAGCCCACATGCATGAGGCATCATGTTTTACTGCCATTTTCCATCCACAGATGCTGCTTGACCCGTTGAATTCCTCCAGCATTTTGTTTTTTGTTCAGGATTCCAGTATGTGCAGCCTCTTGTGTCTCCAGTGGAAATTAAAAGATTAGTGAACCACCACAGCACACTGAAGCATACAGAGAGTGGTGATTTGGAATAACGCTCTATAGCAAAAGGCTATAGAACGAGGTAGAGCATAGGGGGTGTAAACAGAAGATGCTGACCATTCAAACAGCCCTCCCCCCAGATCAGTCCCGCACAATCTGCAGACTATCACACGAGTTCTCAGAAACGAATGTGTCACAGGGAGATTCAACGGCAGATTTTGTTGCAGGTTCAAACATCAGGAGATGACGTGCAAGTCATAGTGCTAGGGGTGAGAGGAAATACAGAAGGCAAAGTATGCTCTGGTCGATGATTCTCTGAGGGGAAACACACGTCTGTACTTTGGTGAACAAAAAACTTGGATAAATGCAATATATGAAGGCAAGCATATCATATTTCCCCTTTACCACTGTCAGGGAGTTATGGCCTTGGACCATACTCTCAATTGTCCCGTCGAATTTTGATAAAAGCTTTCTCTCCTCTCAAAATGACTGCTCAGCCACTCTCTCCTCCACTTGTGAAGATTAAAAAGCAATCTCCTCATGACAATACAGCACGGTTGTCCATGCTGCACACGCGACAGCCGAGTTACATAGTCAAGTTGTGTAGGAAAAAACTGCAAATGCTGGTTTACACCAAAGATAAACACAAGAAGCTGGAGCAACTCAGCGGGTTAGGCAGCATCTCTGGAGAAAAGTGTAAGTGATGTTTTAGATCGGAACCCTTCTTTCGGGTCGAGTTACTCCAGCACAGTGTGTCTACATAGTCAAGTTGTCGTAGTGCTGCTTCAACCCACAAACACTAATAAGGCTTTGATTCAAAGAGCCTCAACCGACCAACTGTTCCGCAGAATGACACCAAAAGGAAAGGAAGATTAACTGGGGCTTCCACCACCACACATGGCTTGTGGTGAGAGCAACTTGCTTGAGGAACAGGTGGCTTCAAATCTCTGGTTTGCAAAACTCGTCATTACTGGGGGTTTTGCACTTCACCAATAGAGACAATGGCTTTGATTGGCTGTGGGATCTTAGAATTACCGTAAATACAGGTGGTCAACAAAGCCACCCATTACATTTCAACACGGCCCATGTTCTTCATAAAATCACTTCTGTTAGTGAGTGGTAGGGGCAGGCAAAGACAATTAGACCACCGTAGAAGGCTCCAGGTGTTGACTACATCTGTAATTCATAACTTTAAGAGAGAGACACGCACACAGGAAATGGAAGATGCTGGAATCTTGAGCAAAAGTATTGGAGGAACTCAGCAGATGAGTCAGATGGACAGACATTGTTTTGTGTCAGGAACCGTCTGCTAGCTGAGCCCTGATGTGAAATTACAGTCAAACTCTCCAATCCTTGGTATCAGTAATTCTGTACAATGGCACAGCTGTGAACTAAATGTGGAATCTAGGGACCTGCAGTAATTAAAAAACACCTGAATCTCAGAAGGTTTAAAAAAAATCTTAAAATCATTGTGATTAGATGTAATTCTACGAGTATATTCAGTCATTGGGGCTAGTCATATTGTCTGTTCTAGATCAAAGGGAAAGTCAACTCCTACACTATTTGTGTAAGAAGGAACTGCAGATGCTGGTTTAAACCAAAGATGGACACAAAAAGTTGGTCAACTCAGCAGGACAGGCAACATCTCTGGACAGGAATGGGTGACGTTTCGGGTTGAGACCATTCTTCACCCGAAAAAAAACCTTGTCCCGAAACGTCACCCTTTCCTTCTCTCCAGAGATGCTGCCTGTTCCGCTGAGTTATTCCAGCTTTTTGTTTCTATCCTACACTATTTAAACAGCAAACTACCCAGGCAGCCAAGTGTCAAGGGAGTGTTGCATTAATACAGGTGCTGCTATAGCTACAGAGATGCATCTTAATGTTTAAATATAGATGCTAGATTTTAGCCGACAAAACAAGTTGACTAAAAGTACCTGACAAGGCAGGCAGTTAATCTCCCTCGGAGGGAAGGGCCGATATATTTGCCCACGGATCAGTCAACATACTCCAAAAATACATTTGAATGAAGCTATGAGATGTTTCAAGTACATTGTACAGTGTTGCTGAATATCGACTGTGTTTCTGCTTAATATTCAACAGACTGTCTGTATTCACTGCATCATCCACCCTAGGGCAGAAGCTCACAGCAGCAATTTACCGCAGGGTTAATCTGCCATGCTGGATAAACCATGCAATGTTAGGTCAAGTACAAGGCAACAATGAGCTCACAGAATGTTAATCCAATGACATTTTCTCCAGCTCCCTACCTTCTCTCTGTATCCAAGTTCTACCAAACTGCCCACCAGTATCCCACATAAAGCAGTCACATTCCAGCTTGATTACATGAGGAACAATCCTTTACGTTGCCTGAAGAACCCCAAGCTCAGAACAAAGATCAATGACGAAAGACGTTGAAGCAACCCCAGGCAAAACTCAAAATAGCATGTGGTTAGGATCTGGAATTCCCAGTAGTTGCCATGAGGTGTTGTCGTGGAGACAGAAATATTCATTGAACATAGTTCAGTGCAGCATAGAAACAGGTCCTTCAGCCCACTATGTCTATGCTAACCATGATGCCATTCTAAACTCATCACATCTGCCTGCACATGATCCATATGATACTCCAGACAATAGACTCAAACATGGTTCTTTGAACAGGATTGTTAATAATTACTACTTATCTGTGAAATATTAAAAAACTGCAGCAGTTAAAGATACAGGCATCAAATCTATGTATTCCGAGCACTAACAACCATTCTGGAAGAGTAAGTACAATCACAGTTTCCATTCTATACACGGGGCTGAGAGGGACGGTGGGGCTGGAAATGGAGAAAAGGCAGAGAAGAAACTCAGTAAAACTAAGCGGCAACACTACATTTTGCAACTTATTTAGCTCCTTTTCACCAGTGAAATAAATTCCACACATTTCTTTAAAATGATGGTCATCTAATCACAGGTTTCATTCAACCAACTACACAAACCCTTACTAAGGAAGTTCAGCATGCGTCAGACAACCCCTACAACTTCTACACATACTGTACAACAGAAAGCATCCTATCGGGATGTAACACATTTGTTTGCAAACAGCTCTGCCCAAGACCAGAAATTGCAGAGAGTTGCGTTGAAGCCCTGTCTATTGCACAGACCAGATCCCCCATCATCGAGTCCATCTACACAACGCTGCCTCAGGAAAGCATAATCAAGGACTTGTTCCAACCCAGTCATTCCCTCATCTCCCCACTCCCGTCAGACAGAAAATATAAAAGCTTAAAATTCAGGATCAGCTTCTTCCCCACTTATCAGACTACCGAACGGTCCTCTCATGAGCTAGGGTGCAGTCCTGATCTTCTAACTACCTTCATTACAGACTCTGGACTTTCTCTAACTGTAACACTATAGTAACATTATATTCTACACTCTGCTATACCTGTTGTACTTGTGTATAGCTTGATTGCACTCATGTATTGTATAATATGATTATCTCTCCCATCAGGCAAAAGGTAAAGGAAGTATGAAAATGCATACCTCCAGATTCAGGGACAGTTTCTTCCCAGCTGTTATCACCCAATTGATTCATCCTATCACCAACGAGGGTGCAGTCCTGCCCTACCATCTACCTCATTGGAGACCCTCAGATTATCCTTAATCGGACATTACTGGAATTTACTTTGCACTAAATGTTAATCTCGTTATCCTGTATCTGTACATTGTGGGCGACTTGATTGCAATCATCTACAATCTTTCGGCTGAATGGATAGCATGCAGTACCAAAGCTCAATGTATAGTCAAGAGCTACAGACACCTTAAGCTTTCAAATTTAAACTCACCGGATAGGAATTTTAAAAATCGACACCTTGCCAGTGTTTACGTAGCATAAATCAGGAGTATTTGCTCGACGGCTGTGACAATCTAACCACTTCACAATACTTTTTCCCAGTAGGCTAAGGTGCAGGATCAAGTGTTGGCTTCTACAAGCAGGAGCACTAACAGAGAGCGGGTTGACAGACTGTAGACCAGCCATCGGCTCACCTCAAGCCAGGCACTAGTTTCACTTGCCACAGGAGCCTCCTTGACAACAGATCATTATTTAAACACATCCCTAACACAACAACCAACATGGAGAATACAAGCTCAAAGATCGAAGAGCCAGTATAACCCGGAAGGGACTCAACCTAGACAAGTTACAACGGGCATTTTTTATTTACATCAAGGGATCGTCACCCAATTATCCTTTTGTTTGTTGTTTACATATCTGGTTTCCTTCAAAATCATAGATTTTCAGTCTCATAACACCACCTCCAGAGAGAGTTCTTTCAGTAATTCAGCAAGATTAACCAGCTAGACTTTTGGAGCAGATCCCATCTCCCAACCTCCGATGAATTCATTGACCTCAGCTGTTAGGAATGCTGCGACAAGACTCTTCAATCAGGACGTGGTTTTTTTAAATCCCAAGCTGCTCCTGCTGTTCACGAACCACTGGATGCATACAGTAATGGTCAATGTCACTAAATCACCCACTTGGCCACGATAAAGAAGGACATAGGAACTGACACAGCATTGCAGACCATTCAGTCAAACCCAGCCGTGTATTGTCATCTGCACAAGTGCATGGTAGCGGTACAATAAAAACCTTGCACGCAGCACCATCACAGGCACACACCCAGACAAGCACACAAATATAAATCACACATATATTTTTCATAAACTACAAATTCTGCAAGACAGTACAAAAAGCATACAAAACATTAGTGCAAAATGCAAATGGGGAAAAAATATTTTCTTGCTGCTATCGTCGGGCAGGAGGTACAGGAGCCTGAAGTCCCACACCATCAGGTTCAGGAACAGCTTCTTTTCTGCAACCATCAGGTTCCTGAACCGACCCGCACAACCCTAATCCCACCTCAGCAACGGAACATTACGGACCACCTCTTGCTCCACCATAGACATGTTTTCTAATTATGTATATTTGCACTCATTTCTAATTTTCCTTACACTGCTTTGCACCCGATTTACGTCTTTGTGCGTGTCTGTCTCTGTGCCCGCAATGATGCAAGAAAGATTTTCACTGTACTTGAACATAGGACAATAATCATGACCCGACTGAAACATAGAAACATAGAAATTAGGTGCAGGAGTAGGCCATTCGGCCCTTCGAGCCTGCACCGCCATTCAATATGATCGTGGCTGATCATCCAACTCAGTATCCCGTAGCCTTTCTCCAAACCCTCTGATCCCCTTGGAGGGCCACATCTAACTCCCTCTTAAATTAGCCAATGAACTGGCCTCAACTACCCTCTGTGGCAGAGAGTTCCAGAGATTCACCACTCTCTGTGTGAAAAAAAAAGTTCTCCTCATCTCGGTTTTAAAGGATTTCCCCCTTATCCTTAAGCTGTGACCCCTTGTCCTGGACTTCCCCAACATCGGGAACAATCTTCCTGCATCTAGCCTGTCCAACCCCTTAAGAATTTTGTAAGTTTCTATAAGATCCCCTCTCAATCTCCTAAATTCTAGAGAGTATAAAGATATCCAGTCTTTCCATAAGACAGTCCTGACATCCCAGGAATCAGTCTGGTGAACCTTCTCTGCACTCCCTCTATGGCAATAATGTCCTTCCTCAGATTTGGAGACCAAAACTGCACGCAATACTCCAGGTGTGGTCTCACCAAGACCCTGTACAATGCAGTAGAACCTCCCTGCTCCTATACTCAAATCCTCTTGCTATGAAAGCCAACATACCATTCGCTGACTGTTGTGCCACTGTACCACCACCGTTGCACTGGGAATCTAAAAAGGACACCAAGTGCTGGAGTAATTCTGCGAGTCAAGCAGCATCTCTGGAGAACACGGATAGGTGACGTTTTGGGTCAGGACCCTTCTTCAGACTTAGGTGAAGTTTCATGTCAGGGGTCCACTCACTCAGTTACAACACCCCTCTCAACACACAGCCCTCTGATCACTCAGTTAAAAGCTCCCAGCACTGGGAGTGTAACAGTAAAGGTATCGAGGAAACAGACACATAACTCAATCAAAGAAACAGCTCTAGTCTCAGGAGCATGAAATTCCAATGTTATCACCACCATTCAATTCCTTAATCTTGATTAAAGGCCACAGATCTGTGATGTTAACACTATCAGAGGGTATCTCATCAAATGTTTATTATATATATAACCAGCACTGCAAAGGTCAAACAATCTAGATAAACCTATGCCTTGCCTGTCAATCAGTGAGTGCTGTTATTCAACTAAATTACTGATACATTGGGCAGGATCAAGGCAATAGATCCTTCCTTCAAAGGATATTCCTATTGACCACTGGTAACAGAGAGGGAGAGGGCTTAAAGTTTTATATAGTGTGCCTTGGCTACAAAGTGACCCAAAAAAATATTTGTAGAATATTTGTAGCTGGGACAGTGGAGCAATGGGATCCATTTTACAATGCCCCACACAGTCCAATCAGACCAGACCAGTCCTGTCTGTATATAGTTTGCTCGTTCTCCCCATGACCTGTGTGGGTTTTCACCAGTTTCCTCCCACACTCCAAAGACGTGCAGGTTTGTAGATTAATTGGCTTCTGTATACTGGTCTAGTGTGTAGGATAGAACTAGTGTATGGGCGGTCTTTGGGTCGATGTGGACTTGGCGGGCCGAAGGGCCTGTTTCCACACTGTATCTTTAAACTAAAGTAAATACCCTCAAAAGATATTTCAAGGCATTTTCTTACCAACCTCAATGTAAGTGGACTTCTAGTGAAAGCAGCTGCTCCAAAGTGCATTTGTGCTGACAGGCGCATGTTCAAATGTTGAAGAATTTCTCAGATGGCTCAAACATCGACCCCCTCTCCCAACCCATGCTTGTGCCACGGCCACAGAGCAAAGGTCAACAGCACAATGACAAGTCATTTCTCCTGAAATAACACTCAAATGTAAGACGATGACCATTCCAAAGCTTTTTTTTTTAAACCAACAGCTTGCTTGCTTCAGCCCCAACCTTCAGACCTTCCTTGATTTTGCATCAAATCATCCCCAAACTCTGTAGTCCCAAACATGGGCAGCTCACTCACTCGTTGCTTCCTCCTGTGACCTAACCCCAAACCTGGAGCCAATGCCCATTATCCTGTCTCGCTCTTTCCTACCCTTTCTTCCCTGCTCTTTCAATAGACAATAGGTGCAGGAGTAAGCCATTCGGACCTTCGAGCCAGCACCGCCATTCAATGTGATCATGGCTGATCATCAACAATCAGTGCCCCGTTCCTGCCTTCTCCCCATATCCCCCAACTCCGCTATCTTTAAGAGCCCTATCTCGCTCTCTCTTGAAAGTATCCAGGGAGCCGGCCTCCACCACCCTCAGAGAATTCCACAGACTCACAACTCTGTGTTTCTGCAGCCCGTCACTTAGAATCATGTTGACACAGGCTCTTCAGCCTTTCAATACCTGTGCTATCTCTTTGGAATGGCCACATGGCAAGCCCACTTACCACATCCTCATCCCCAATGCAATCCCCTCTCTGCTACGATTTATTGCATGAAAATGATGACAAAATGTCCATTAATCTATTTTTCAAGTAGCAAATACCAGATCAAAACATGCCACTTAAAACAACTGATTCTTGTGGCGACACAAAAAACTGCAGATGCTTGAATCCTGAGCCAAAACACAAAGTGCTGGAGGAACTCAGCCAGTCAAGCAGCATATGTGGAGGACCAACAAAGTTTCAGATCGTCTGAAGTTGGGTCCCAACCCAAAATGTCATCTGTCTATTCCCTCCACAGATGCTGACTGAGCCGCTGAGTTCCTCCAGCACGCGGTTCTTTTGACATTTAAACTGTTTCAGTTATCAGCCCTCTCAACGAGAGAAACTATTTATTTTTACCTGATCTATCATAGTTATCGAGCTAAAGAGAATGAGAATAGCCTTTCAGCCCAACTTGTCCACGCCATTCTGGGCTAGTCCTATTTGCTTGCGTTTGACCCAACCTTTTCTATCCATTATCACCCCAAAAGCGTTTTGAATGTCATAATTATATCCGCTTCTATAGCTTTCTTTGGCAACTCATTCCAGATTATGATTACCATCCAAGTGACAATGTTGCCCCTGAGGTCCATCTTAAATCTCTCCCTTCTCACCATAAGCCTGCACTCTCTAGTCTTAGAATCCTTTACTCTAATGTAATATGATCTCACCCTGCCAACAACCTTACTTGGAATTAAGTGCTGGTGTTGTTAAGGATTCCCTGCCCAGCCTTCAGTCACCCTTTTCTCACCATTGACACCGTGATATTTTTCTAACTGAGCATTAGACCTTGCAGCACAGAGCAACAAAGCACTGACCGCTCTGGAGAAATCACAAGCCAAGCAGAGGGGGAATAAAGTAGTTGTCATAAAGTTGTGCAGCACGGGATCAGGCCCTTCCACCCACTTGATGCAGGCCGACCAAGTTGGCATCCTGGGTGAGTTCTATTTGCCTGCATTTCGCCCAGAGCCCTCTCAACCCTTCGGTCCATATATCTGTACATGTAGATTACACAACAGAGCTTGCATTCTCCCAATACCATGAACCAAATGACACTCCCTACATATCCATGCATCTGTCTAAAAGCCTCCTAAATCCCACTGTCGTTTCTGCCTCCACCACCACCCGACATGGCATTTCAGGTACCCACCACCCTTGCACGTCTCCTTGAATCTTTCCCCCTCTCACCTTAAAGCTGTGCACTCTAGTCTTTGACATATCTATCCCTTGAAAAAGACTGCCTGCCCTATCTATACCTCGTAATTTTATGAATAGTAATTCAAAGATCCCCCAGTGATTCCTCCAACCTCTAGGACAAGGGGAGTTTGAAAATCCACAGGACGAAGCAATCAACCGCTCTAATATGGCACATTCCAGGCCCTGGATCATGGCAGCAAGATTAATTATTTTATCAGTAACCGACAGCAGCAAAAGCAGCCCGAGTGTTTCACTGACTGCCCTGCCCAACTCTGACAATCACACACATCTGCACAACACTTGGACACTTCACAAACTCAGCGCGAGAGAATACTGCGCAACAACTTATCTGTGACACAACTGCTGGAGCAACTTGGCAGGTCAGGCAACATCTCAGACCGAGGGATCCCAACCCAAAACATCACCCATCCATGTTCTTCAGAGATGCTGCCTGAACCACTGAGTTAGTCCAGCACTGTGTCTTTTTATGTAAACCAGCTTCTGCAGTTCCTTGTTTCTAACTTTTCTGTGACTTTGTCTTGCTTTAAAACCCCGTGAGAAAACAATCCAACCACAAAACCATCTGTGACAGGGCTTTGAGAAATGCACAGTGCGATGCCAGGCTGTGCAACTTGTTGCTGTCTGCAGACCAAGCATACAACTGTTCAAAGACACCCTCCTTCAGTTACACACACTCTCCCTCAACCATCGCAGTAACACTATGGAACAAGATGAAACCGGCTGATATACTTGCACATCGCAATGTTCTCAAGCCACAGAAGTTAATTATTGCACAAACCAAAATAAAAGTAGGTATCAACTTGTAAAAACAACACAAAGGGAGGATTTTGGAACCTGATCTTTTGTTCCAACTTACAACAATCCTCTGTAAATCCCTCCGATAGATACTGAAATCAAACGGTCCCATCATTTACTGAACTAGGGACACGAGGGACAGCAGGCGCTGAAACCCGAGCCAAACACAAAGTGCTGGACGAACTCAATGGGCCAGGCTGCATCGGTGGAGGGAATGGACAGGTGACAGTTCGGGTCAGGAGCATTCTTAAGGGAATGAATTGGCGATGTTTTTGGTGGGACTCATGCAATGCGGAAACAGACCCTTCAAATTACAATTTTACCGAAGCAAATTAACCTAAAATCCTGTAGGTCTTTGGAGTGTGGGAGGAGACCAGAGAAAACCGATGAGATCACAGGGAGAACGTACAAACTCCATTCAGTCAGGATCGAACCTGGGTCTCCGGCGCTGTAAGGCAGCAACTCTACCGCTGAGCCACTGTGCCGCATTTCTTTTTTTTTTAAACTGCGAAACAATAGGTGCAGTTCAATTAACTTCCTTTCATAGAATAATTAAGGAATGTTACACTGCCAGAGGTGCTGGGTTTCCGAGTAGACACCACAAGGAAAAGGTTGTGACTGGGTATGAGGTTAATAGCTGCTGGCCTTTCCACTGATGTCCACGTCCCTTCCATCAATAACGGCAAGGGCTAGGATCAGGTAAAGAAGTAAAAACGAAGAGCTGGAAGATTTCTAATGCGTTTATCCCCCAACCATCACTAAAACAAATGGATAAGGCAAAATCCCCCCAGAGAATGTGGTAACAATGTAGGTCAAATGTCTCAGGAAAGGTTATCTGTTCAAAATGTAGCTTAATGGTTATCAGTACAAATTGGAGGTTATCTAGCTGAAATGTTAACTGTTTCTCTCTCCACACAAACTGCCTGACCTGACAACTGCCTGACCCAGCATGTTCCATGATACAGCGTGGAAACGGGCCCACCAAGTCCACGCCGAACAACTAGCCCATATACAATAAAATTAATCAAGATACTTCACAGAGTCAGCATAAACAGCGGCAAGCAACAGCTGTTACCCCACTGTGCCAGAAACCCAGGTTTGATCCTGACCCCTGTCGTCTGTGTGGAGTTTGCATGTTCTCTCTGTGAATGCGTGGGTTTCCTCTGGGTGGTCTAGTTTCTTCCCACATCCCAAAGATGTGCGGGTTTGTGGGTTATTTGGCCCTCTATAAATTGCCCCTAGTGTGTAGGAAGTGGATGAAAAAGTGGGATAACATGGAACCATAGATCGATGGTCGGCATGGACTCGGTGGGTCGAAGGGCTTCTTTCAAATGCTGTATCTGTAAACTAAACTATAAAGGAAAAGAATTGGAGGAATGCAGTGGAGGAGGATTTCAAAGACCGAAACTCTGTAAAGTAGGAACTCGTGGTGGTTACTGAGCAACCAAATCAAATAGAACTTGCCCGTGATTAAAGAAACAAACACAATGGTTTTGATGAGACTCAGATTACAACAGAATGTGAGGCTCCAAAGCGCCAGAAACCTTTTATCTGAATAAAGCTTATCCATGCTGTTTTCTATGGAGAACAGATGTTGAAAGCAGTATTCCCTCAGACTGCGGAAATGCAACGCCAGTCAATCGTCAAATTTTACTGTAACTTCGCTCGTTCCCCATGCAGGCCTTTGACGAACTGTCAAACATCCCTCTGCCTCCACAGATGCTGCCTGACCCGTCGAGTTCCTCCAGCAGTTTAGAGACACAAGGAACTGCAAATGCTGTAATTGTGAGCAAAACACAAAGTGCTGGAGGAACTTAGTGCATCAGACAGCATCTGTGGAGGGAATAGACAGACGACCTTTCCGGTTGGGACCCTTCTTCACCTGAAACATCGTCTGTCCATTCCCTGCTGCTGCCTGGCCAGCTGAGTTCTTCCAACACTGTTTTCCTCCAGCAGCTATTTTGCTGGAGAGTGCAGCATCTGTGGTCTCTTTTGTCTCTTATTTTAGAAAGTCCACGTCGCCCCTCAGCATTGTTCCACCATCTGCAGGCTGTGATCTTCAACATCACACTAGGCCAGGCTGACACCACATCATCTACCAAGTGCCGCCGGATGCCACGTTGGCCAATCGATTTCTGACAGCCATGAACATTTGCCCCATGCCACCCGAGACTGAGACGGTACGTACGCCGAGTCTCCCACTGTAGCACGGTGACCACTGCTGCCTTTGATGCGATGGCCATCTCCAGAGAGCAGCAGCTCAACTCTTCACAGAGAGGTCCCAGCCCCAGCTCTACTTACTCTATACTCAGGACTGTGTAGCTGGGCACAGTTCCAACTCCATCTTCAAATTCACCAACAACACCACAGTTTGATGAATTGCGAATGACGACACGTCATAGTATAAGGAGAGAGATCGATCGACTGACCAAATAGTGCCAAAACAAACTTGCTCTCAACGTCAGTAAAACCAAGGAACTGATTGTTGACTTTAGAAGAGGAAAGCAGAGGATCTACAAACTTGTCTTCATCGATAAGATGGTGGTGGAATCAAAAACTTCAAATTCCTGGGCGTGCACACACTGCCGTCTATCACGGGTACTGATCTCCCCTCCATCAAAGGGATCTACACGAGCTGCTGCCTCAACAAGGAAGCCAGCAAAAGAAGCCATTGTTCAGTGTGGAACATATCACAATAAAACACTCTTGCCTCGACTCCCCACTGATCGAGGGTGTGGGAGGACAGTGAGATTGACGATCCAGCTCAGGCAAAGCCAGGCACACAACGGCATAGGCCACTGCTCCCAGCAGAGGCTCATATCCACCCCAATGAGTGGTAAGCACCGAGCAGACGGCACAAATTTTAGATGAGCAATTACACATGGAGCCATTAATGCACTTCAGAGATGGACAAATGACTTCCCAGCAACCGTCCGGCTCTTGAATAATACAAACTAATCTCTGCAACTTGGATGTTCTGTTGGCAGTGCCTTTGGTCGCATTACACATAACCTTCATTATTACGGACCATGGGGGGGGGGTATCTGTTATTGCCGATTATCCGCAATAACCGAATAAGTGATTCACTCCAACCACCTTTCAGTCTTTCGGTGAAACAACAAGTTGCTTTCAAATACAAAGTTCTGTTCAACACGTAAAAATGGAGTTTGGATACTGCAAGCTAAAAATATTAAAGGGTGTTTGTTCCATTGTTTAATAGAGTATCTGCACAAATGTCGACTGAAGCAATATGACCAAAATGTCATCTGTCCATTCCCTCCACAGATGCTGCCTGACCTGTTGAGTTCCTCTAGCACTTTGTTTTGCTCAAGATTCCAGCGTTTGTGGTGTCTTGTCAATTCTTCACACAGAGAGTGGTGAATCTCTGGAACTCTCTGCCACAAAAGGTAGTTGAGGCCAGTTCATTGGCTATATTTAAGAGGGAGTTAGATGTGGCCCTTGTAGCTAAAGGGATCAGGGGGTATGGACAGAAGGCAGGTACAGAATACTGAGGTTGGATGATCAGCCATGATCATATTGAATGGCGGTGCAGGCTCGAAGAGCCGAATGGCCTACTCCTGCACCCATTTTCTATGTTTCTATAATTCTGAACATCAGTTTTAACTACAGCTGCTTCTTGATCTACGATGGGGTTACGTTCCGATAAATCCAACGTAAAAATAAATGATCGCAAGTGGAAAACGCATTGCGATACATTGCGATCACTTGACCGGACGTGGCGTGTGGCTCGCTGCCATTGCCAATCATAAAGTTGAAATATCGCAAGTGAAAGCATCGTAAATCGGGGAGCATCTGTACTCATGTGAGAAATGGTATGGCAGACGGTGCAGCGCTCCCAACCCTGCTGGTCTGGAGTGTCGGCCAACACATTTAGCCTTCGGATTGTGCCGCTGGACATGAAGCAAGCACCTGGAGCAGAGGAATGCCCAGTCACACCAGCTGCTCCTCACTGGCACCCAATCACTGCCCCCGAGGCTGATGCTTGTTGCACCTATCCTCCAGCGATCGGCCCTCAAACTTTAGACGTGCCTGGTAACACTGCCAACCTCGTATATTGAGGAGCAATCCTGGACATTGGTTACACCACACATCCCCTGCAGAGAACCAGGCCAAAGGCACCGTCCTGTTCAACAATATTCTACGGTATTTTTATGAGGTTTGGAATTTATTAGCAAAACTTTCCATTGTGGGAATGGCAAAGGTACTGCTAAATCACTTCTATAAACACAGAAGCTGGCATGTGTCCTGCCCCTGACTTTCCACAGCCAGAGGACAGTACCCACTTAGCTCTGGCTCCCGTCCACAGCAACCTATGACAACCGCGCCTTTAATGTCAAGGGGGTTCCCCGCACAAGGTCAGGGTTCATAGAGCATGGAGAGAGAGTCAAGAGTGTTTAATTGTCATATGTACCGACAACAGAAAAATTAAATTCTCACTTGCTGCAGTTTAACAAGCCCATAAAGACAATAAATTGCAAATATATAACAATCTAACATTCAATTAATGGCTGTAATAGTAAGTGGCAGCACAGTGATGCAGCAGTAGAGTTGCTGCCTTACAGCGCCAGAGACCCGTGTTCAGCCCTAACTATGAGTGCCGTCTGTACGGAGTTTAATCGTTCGCCCCATGACTGCATGGGTTTACTGCGGGTGCTCCAGTTTCCTCCCACACCCCAAACATATACAGGTTTGTAGGTTAATTGGCTTTGGTAAAATTGTACATTTTCCCCCGTGTGTAGGGTGCTAGTATACGTGGATTGCTGATCGGCACGGTGGGCCGAAGGGCCTGTTTCCACGCTACATCACTAAACAAAACTATATAACCATAATAGTGCACAGTCGAGGTCAAAAGAGCAACCAAAGACACAGTCCATTGACATTCACAGTCATTGACGTTAGTGTTTTGCAGTGTTCAAGACCCTGATGGTTACTGGGAAGAAGCTGGTCTTGAACCTGCAGGTCATGGTTTTCAGGTTTAATAGACAATAGGTGCAGGAGTAGGCCATTCACCCATTCGAGCCAGCACCACCATTCACTGTGATCATGGCTGATCATTCACAATCAGTACCCCGTTCCTGCCTTCTCCCCATATCCCTTGACTCCGCTATCTTTAAGAGCTCTATCTAATCCTCTCTTGAAAGCATCCAGAGAATTGGCCTCCACTGCCTTGTGAGGCAGAGAATTGGCCTTCACTGCCTTCTGAGGCTCCTATACCTTCTCCCATTAGTAGCATAGACAGGTTGGTGTGGGTTTCTGACGATACTGGCTGCCTTACTGAGGTTGGGGCACCTGTAGATCCCTTCGATGGTGGGGATGTCAGTACCAGTGAAGGATGGGACAGTGTCCATCACTCACTGCAATCTTCTTTGTTCCTGTGTGTTCGAGTTCACAAACCAGGCCAGTCAGTAAGGTGTGGACGGATATGGGCCCGATGCAGGCAATTGAGACTAGCTTGGTTAAGCAACTTGGTTGGCATGGACAAGTAGGGCTGAAGGGTCTGTTTCTGCCCTCTATACCCAAGAAATACCTCTCTGGGTAAAGACATTTCCATTTCAGTCCTAAATTATAGACCCCTCACTTTGAAACTGTGACGCCCCATTCCACATTCCTTACCCATGTCAATCCTTGTAAGAATCTTGAACGTCAATTCATCGCCTCGCTCTGGGTTATATATCGAAAACTTTACTAGTTCCCATCCCACCAACAGCTAGAGAGCATTCCTGAGCTACAATCCACCTCATTGGAGAACCTCAGACTATATGTGATAATAATTAACGTAATTTATTTTATCATGTACACTGTGGATGCCTCGATTGTACTCGTGTACTGTCTTTCCACTGACTGGTTAGCACGCAACAAAAGCTTTTCACTGTACCTTGGTACACGTGACAATAAATTAAACTCAAACTCGATTTTTTAAGCCAAGGTAATGCAAGTGGAATTTGTAAATCTGCTGGGGGTTGGGGTTAGAGGCAGGAGGTTGTTAATTCATCTCTAAACAAGGACCACTCTCAAAGTATGAAAGTCTACACCTTGTGAGATCACACCGCAAGAATGCTCGCCAGCCACTGCAAACCACAACAGCATTCCACAACATCGAAATCAAATCCTGCCCTCGGGAAGACTCAAAGTTCAGAAACCTTCACGATCAATATTACTCCAATATATTTGTCCCACATTAATACTTAAAAAGCCTGATAGTTCAGAAGATAAAAACCTCAGCAAACAACAATAACAACAACAGATTCCTAACCTCACACAAAGTGCGAAGGGTCTGAGATTTTTGATTTTAAGAATTGTAAAGTAGGTAATTTGAAATCCTAGAATGTAGGAACAAGGAACTGCTGATTTAATTTGAAATCCTATTTTGTTTACAGATCGATAAGCAAAGCTGAGAGATGCAGCACTCCATCATTCAATGTAAACAGTCATTTGATTAATGCCAAAAATAAACTTTAACCACATTTTGTCGTTTTTCCTACCCCAGTAAAAGCAAGAATTATGTGGTTATGGAAAGGCAGAATCTTTTCCTTCTCCGATGCATCAGGAAGCAACAGGCAAGGCCAACGCACACATATATTCATTCAATTACCACCACCCCTCGGGTTCTGGTAATGAATGACGTCTCCTAAACAAACAGCCTTGGCACATCGTTTTATTCTGGGGACTATTGCACGTCAAGACTTGAGCTTTCCCCACACCTGTTGCCACCACACAGGCAGGAACGGCACAAACCAGGGACAGTTGGTGCACTGTGACCAGACATAAGGCAGCCAGGCCTTGGGCAGCCCAGCACTGTGGCCCTGGAGTTACTGCCACTGTCCCAGCCCCACCCCACCCACTGCACCCGAATCAACCCACCCCGGACACCACCACCAGTGAAATGACAGCTCACCTCAAAATCCACCCCCGTCCCATCAATAACATTGCACACTCAGCGCACCCCTCCCTGCATCTGACTCCCCGCTCCCTCAGATCTAGGGTACGCACTCCCTGCTCGCACACAGCCCCTGCCCCAATATTACACACTCCCCATCCCCACAGCCCCTGACCCAGGGTCAAAACTTACCACCGCCTGCTGCGCTGCCGCCCCCCCCCCCCCCCCCCGCCTCAGACCTGGGGTAGAAACACCGTGCCCCCCCCCCCCCCCCACCCCCGGGGTACACACTCCCCTCTCCCCCACAGCCCTTGACCCGAGGTACACGTTCAACTCCTACCCCAAAGCCAGGCAAGCATTCACTCACCCTCTCCCATACTGAACACAAGCACACTCCCATCCCCACTCTCATAGAAAATAGGTGGAGGAGGCCCGGGCACACACATCGCCCTTTCTCACCCAGACCCAAGAACCTGCACCCCCTCCCAGCCGCACGCAACCATCTCTCTCTGGCAATCCGCATCTGTCTTTCCCCCTCCCCCCGATACAATACCAGGCACTCCCTCCATTATCCAGTCTGTGTTACACATGCACACACCCCGGCCCACTCTCAGTGGTCTGTACACCCCCAAACCCAGGTATCCACAAGCACCCACCTATCTCCCCGGTCTAGGGTACTACTGAACCACACACTCCCCAAGCAATCGCAGACATGGCCCCCGTGTTTGATCTGGGATACAGACGTCGCCCACTCTCACAAATCAGCACCCCCTATCACAAGTAACACCCCCCCCCCCCCCCCCCCCTCCTCCCCAGTACTGACCCTCTCTCCTCTACACCCCCCCCCCCCCCCCCCCAATCTACAATCCCAAGCATCGGCCCTCTCCCCAATACATTGACATCATCAGCCTCCTTCTCCTCAATACTCCCCCTACCACACAAAACCCCCCCCCCCCCCCCCTTCTCCCGCTCCGCTCTCAGAAACTCACACTTACTCTCCCCCCTAAACAAAATCTAGGTAGGTGCCCCCTCCCCTCCCCCTCAGACAGACCCGCGGGCTCGGAATACACGCACAACCCCCTCCCCCGTACCCCACCCCAAGAGGCTCGTCCACCCCCTAGACCTGAAATACACGCACCCCCCCCCCCCCCCCAGGAACTCCCCACCCATCCGACCCGGGCGCCGCCATCCCACTCCCCTCCTCAGTCACCCGCGCCCCCCTCCCCCGGGCCAGACAACAGCCGCTCCTCGCCCCTCCGCCCCCCGCCCCGGGCCCCTCACTCACTCCCCCCCCCCTTTCCTCACTACACCCGGCACTGGGCCCAGTCACCAACCCCTCCCCCACCCTCGACCCCCCCGGGCCCCGCACGACCCCCGGCCCTACCTGTGTGCGGTGCGGCGGCGGCGGCGGCGACCCAGGGCCGAGCTCCGCTGCTGACGGATCGAGGCGGCTCCGGGGGGTGAGGGGGGGGGGGGTGTGAAGACGCCGCTCGCTCCCGCTCCGTGTCGCGCGCCTGTCCCCAGTGCGCGTGCCCGCCCGCCACCGCCGGGAGCGCGCCCTCAGCCGGACGCCCCCCCTCCCGACCCCAAACTAGTGATGGGGGGATGTTCAGCCTCACCCAGTGCCAAATAACTGGGTTCTCAGTCAAATACGCCACAGGTTTATAACCACCATTGATTTTTAATATTTGATTATGTTGGTGTGAATGTAGTCGGTTCGCAAAACCGGAATAACGGCCGAACCCAGGGCCCATGAAAGCGGTTGCACCCCTTCAGCAACCCATCCACATGGACTCATCCTAACCGGATGCGACGTATTGTAACGTTGGCCAGTTTTTAAATGAATATGTTTTAAACGAGTAGGTCCTGCTTTTCGATTTTAATTCCTGTTTCCCATCGCTATCAATATAAAGTTTAGAACGTTAATTTGACATCTGA
Source organism: Leucoraja erinaceus (assembly GCF_028641065.1). Taxonomy (NCBI): domain Eukaryota; kingdom Metazoa; phylum Chordata; class Chondrichthyes; order Rajiformes; family Rajidae; genus Leucoraja; species Leucoraja erinaceus. The sequence continues at coordinate 21,089,077 of NC_073393.1, read as the reverse complement.
ATGAGTAGTTTGGTTTCCCGAACCCCTAGTGTGGTGCGGTGCATTATGGGAGTTGTAGTTCTACATTGGGACTGGGACTGGGACAGGAGGTGCTTAAAGAGACAGGGACCACTGCTTAGTCACAGAGTGATACAGTGTGGAAACGGGCCACTCGGCCCAACTTGCACACACCGCCCAACAATGTCCCAACTACACTAGTCCCACCTGCCTGCGCTTGATCCATATCCCTCCATACCTGTCCTATCCATGCACCTGTTTAGTCAAGTCAAGTCAAGTCAAGTTTATTTGTCACATACACATACGAGATGTGCAGTGAAATGAAAGTGGCAATGCTCGTGGAACAACAAAACAACCAAACAAATTATAAACACAATCATAACACACATATTATTTTACATAATAAATAATAGTAGGAAAAACATTCTGTACAGTTAGTCCCTGGTGAGAAAGGCGTTTACAGTCCGAATTGCCTCTGGGAAGAAACTCCTTCTCAACCTCTCCGTTCTCACTGCATGGCAACGGAGGCGTTTGCCTGACCGTAGGGGCTGGAACAGTCCGTTGCAGGGGTGGAAGAGGTCTCTCATGATTTTGTTTGCTCTGGAGTTGCACCTCCTGTTGTATAGTTCCTGCAGGGGGGTGAGTGAAGTTCCCATAGTGCGTTCAGCCGAACGCACTACTCTCTGCAGAGCCTTCTTGTCCTTGGCAGAGCAATTCCCGAACCAGATGGTAATGTTCCCGGACATTAACTGTTTCTTAAACGATGGGATGGATAGTCCCAGCCTCAACTACCTCCTCTGGCAGCTTGTTCCATACACCCACCACCCTTTGTGTGAAAATGTTACCCCTCGGATTCCTACTCAATCTTTTCCCCTTCCCCTTGACCCTGTGTCCTCAGGCTCTCGATTCCCCAACTCTGGGCAAGAGACTCTGTGCATCTACTCCAGGGGTTCATAACTTTTTTCATCACGTTTACCCCTGGTAACTTTAATAGCACATAACAATGTTATTTCACTTATTTATGAACAACTAATAATGAACAGATACTGGTATACCAAAACCAAAGTCAATGAGAAGAAATATGTACAAATCCAGAATCAACAAATTTACCCCCTGGGGGTAAATTTACCCCAGGTTGGGAACCCTTGATCTACCCGGTCTGTTCTTCTCATGATTTTGTACACCCCTCATCCTCCTGCGCTCCAAGGAATATCGACCCAACCTACTCAACCTCTCCCTATAGCTCACACCCTCTAGTCCTAGCAACATCCTCGTAAAAGGGATCCTTCTTAAAGGGAATTGTACTGCAGCTTCTGAAGAAGTCAGGCAGCTGGGGTTCTTCAGGGAATCCTTCAGTCCATTTGTCAGCGGGGAAAAGACATGGCCAGAAAAAGATTGTAACTTGGTTCTTCCTGGGGGTGGTGGTGTAAGCAGATGTGATAGTGATATTTCAGAGACTTTTGGATAAACACATGGATATGCAGAGAATGGGTGTGTATTATGTTGTGTATTAAGTGCAGGCAGATAGGAGCTGGTCTTGGCGTCATGTTCAGCACAGACATTGTGGGCCAAAAGACCTGTCTCTGTGCTGTACTGTTCTATGATCTATGGGCAGGGGAAGATGACTTCCCTCCACGCAGTGCTATTGGTATTGAAGTGGTTGATGAGGTCAATATGAAAACCACAGGAGGTGCCTGAGGTTTAGTTGTTGTCATCTGGACCTGACAAGTGGATTGTACATAATTGAGTCAAAGGCATCTACAAGTCATTCTGCTAGAACATGTTTTACCAGCGTACAAATCAGAAATAACACAAGCAAAGAATTAGGAACTCTATTTGTATAATGCAGGCCAAATTTGTTATAACGCAATTTTGATTTTGATTAGGAACTAGAGAATTAAATAAAAGTTACATTGGAAAGTCACAAGTAGGAAAAAAAGCTGTCTTGTATTTAAACGATATTGGGGAAAAAACAATGCACTAGACACTTATGCCCTTACCTGGCCTATATTCCTAAACATTTCCTTTCCATGTTCCTGTCCAAGGGTCTATTAAATGGTGTTATAGTACCTGCCTGAACAATCCCCTCTGGCAGTTTGTTCCATATACCCACCACTCACTGTGTTAAAAAGTTGCCCCTCAGGTTCTCATTAAACCTTTCCTCACGATAAACCTATGCCCACTAATTCTTGATTCCCCTACCCTGAGAAAAAGACTGTACATTCACCCGATCTATCCCCCTTGTTGTACACCTCAATACGATCACCTCCCAGCATCTTACACTCCAGGCAATAATGTCCTAGCCTGCTCCACCTCTCCCTATAGATCCAGCCCCCGAGTCCTGGCATTCTCGTAAATCTCCTCTGCATCCTTCCCAGCTTAATGGCATCTTTCCATGCAAGGGTGACTAAAACTGAACACAATACTCCAAATGCAGCCTTACCAATATCTTGTACTACTGTAACATAATGCCCCAACTTCTGTATTCAATTAAAAAAGACACAAAGTGCTGGAATAACTCAGCAGGTCAGACAATATCTCTGAAGAACATGGATAGGTGATGTTTCTCCAGAAGGAAGAAGGGTGAAGCCACCTGGTTCACTGATGCCACAGAAGGCTATGAAGGCCAAGTCAATGGATATTGTTAAGGCAGAGATTGGCAGAATCTTGATTAATAAAGGTGTAAGGGGTTATGAGGAGAAGGCAGGAGAATGGGGTTGGGAGAGATCAGCTGTGATTGAACGGCGGAGTACACTTGATGTAGCGTTGTTACAAAACCTACCATCAGCGGTGTTGTAGATCTGCCACTGTCTGTGCGTGCGATTCCGGAGGCTTTGGGGGGGGGGGGGATTAAAATGCAGGTTTGTATTGGTTGTCAGAGAGGGATTTCCTCGGGCTGCTAGCTGATGAAGTAAAATCGTTCAAGTTTCCTTTCCTGGTTTTTTTTTTTTAATTGCTGGACGATTTAATCGCTGCATTGAAGTTAAACGCGACTTCTAATGCCTTCAATATCACGGATTGCAATATCAGGACCAAACAAAAGGTATGTCGTTTATTTAACATATTATCTTGCTTTTTGGTGTGGCTTCATTTTAATCTTATGATGTGAAAAATGTTACTTAGGTCCCCCATACGAATCGGCCATGTCTTGCCTGCCGATAGGGGCTTAAACTTTATGGCAACGGCATGATTCCAATCGATCACATTCCAGAAACATCCACTCCCAAGATATTCAAATTCTTTTTTTTTTAATATCCACAGTACAGTTTTAGTCAGATGTATTGTGTAAAAAATAATGATTTTGATTATCTTGAGAGTAGATGTTTCTGGATTAATTTATGGGAATTAAACATTAAATTCCTTCCATTTGGCATATAAATTCATGACAGTGAGATTTAAAAATCATGTTATATTGTGAATTCTTGTGTGAATGGGTTCAGTTTGTTATTTGTTATTTGGATACTTAAGCTGTCAGTATCTGTATCAGTATATCTTTATTGTCATTTCCTGAGTACTCACATACCCAGAGGAAACAAAAAAACATTGCTCAACCAGTGTCCATTCAGTGTGCAGTACAAATAACAACAAGTAAATAGAAATAAAAATACATATATCATGAACAAATTAAATTAAACACTCTACTCTCTACTAAACATCAACAGGCGTTCCGATCGACAGCTGCTGCAGTGTGTCCAGGTTGATGGTTGGTGCGCGATACTTTGGCAGGGGGCTAAGTCCGTTTATCAGTCTTATAGCCTGCGGGAAGAAGCTGAGGAGCATCCTGCTGGTTTTGCAGCTAATGCTTCTGTACCTCTTCCCAGATGGCAGGATGGAGAATATGTGATGCGATGGGTGGTAGGGGTCTTTGATGATGGAGATGGCTCTGTTGATACATCTCTTCCTGTATATGTCCAGCAAGAAAGGGAGTGGAGCACCAATAATCCTGCTGGCGGTCTTCACAATCCTGTCAAGTTGGTGCCGTTCGTACGCCTTGCAGCTCCCGAACCAGGAAGTGATGCCGTTGGTTAATGTGCTCTCGACTGTCCCCCTATAAAAAGTTCGTAGATGTGTAGTGGGGAGACCTGCTTTACGTAGTCTTCGGAGAGGGTGTAGTCGCTGCAAATTTAAATTTGTTTGCCTTTTCTTAAGAAATGGATAGATGTTTAGATCTAGAAATTGAATTTAGATGAATTTAATTGATTAGATGAATTTAATTGATTTGATGAAACTGATGAATATGAATTTTTTGTTGGGTATTTATTATTTGATTTAGCGTTTAACTTTATAATTTCTACCTGTTTTTCCCCAAAACTGCAACTAATAGCTTGCTTCTGTTAATGCTGTTCAGTGGGTTTTTTTCTTTACATTTTAAATAGATGTCTCCGAAGAAGAAATGCAAAATTGTCAATCCAAATGCCCAGCGAAAGAGACTGATTTAGACAGCATTCGCAGAGATTATCGGAATTTGGACTACTCCAAATGTGATGATCTACAGGACATTCTTAACGGGAAAGTAGTGGGCAGAAAGGCATGTCATGCGTGGTTTGAAAAGCAAAAACTTGTAGTTTACAATGCAAAAATTGAAAAGTTGAGGAAAAACAAGGTGTACAGAGTTGCTTATTGGTTACAATCTGAGGAGTATGATGATGCTACTGATTATGCCAATGTACCAGATAGCAGCTGATCTTCGCCATAAAGACTTGGTCTTTTGCTAGAAATTGCAATTTCTTTACCTGTCCGTTACGGACTTACAGCATATAATATTAAAGTTCTGATCTTGAGAATATCACATTATTGAATTATCAAGGCAGTCTGGGTGTTTATGACTATTTCCGTCACAACGGTCAATTTTGTAATTAGCTACAATTAGGTAACTAACAAATTATATGCTTTAATTTCAGGTCATCCAAGTAAGATGTTTCATATTTGTTTCAGGACGCTTCAATCTACAATAACTGAAAATTTCATTCAGTTCTCTTAATTTTTAAGAAAGTTATGGGCTTTTGGCCGTCCTCGATCACAGCTTTTGTGTTAAGTCAATGGAAAATCAATATGGAACAAGATGCTAATTTCCAAGTATGAATATAACCATAACTTTTTTAATACTGAAGATATGAAAGTGAATTAGGTATCAAATTAAACTTTTTTATGTTGTATCTGATGGGATAAATTACAGGCTTGATTTTTTTTAAATCTCAAAAACTTGTAACATTCCTACTTGATGGGCCGAATGGCCTAATTCTGCTCCTATGTGGACTTAAATGAAGGAGCGGGAAATCGACACAGTCTGCCTTAGCTGTGGATTTGGCCAAATAAAGTTTAAAAACCTTGTGGAGGTGACTCACCGCAGGCAGGGCGATGATCAACTAACTGTGCCCAGGGCCAAGGCTCCCTCTCACTCTCGGCCAACACTGCCATCTGCTGGGGCTGGCTGCCATTACAGGCCAGAGACGCAGAGTCTGAAGAAGGCTCCCATCCCGAAACATCGCCTATCCATGTTCTCCAGGGTAGACAAAAGTGCTGGAGAAACTCAGCGGGTGCAGCAGCATCTATGGAGCGAAGGAAATAGGTAACGTTTCGGGCGGAAACCCTTCTTCACCCACATCAGTCTGAAGAAGAGTTTCAGCCCGAAACGTTGCCTATTTCCTTCGCTCCATGGATGCTGCTGCACCCGCTGAGTTTCTCCAGCACTTTTGTCTACCTTCGATTTTCCAGCAACTGCAGTTCCTTCTTAAACACATGTTCTCCAGGGATGCTGGCAGACCTGCTGAGTCACTCCAGCTTTTTGTGTCTATCTCCAAATCATAGCATAGCCGAGTGCAATCACACCACACACAAGTACAACATGTAGTGCAAAGAGAAACATACAGAGTGCAGAATATAGTGTTACAGCATTATTTATAATGCCACAGGTACAGACTTGGAGGTCATGGTTTTCAGACTCCTGTCAAATCTTCCCGATGTTAGCAGGCCTATAGTACAACATTCATAGATAACATACAATAAACAAAAATAAATTAGTAACTCCAATACTAATGCAAAAAAAGCACAGCAGTCTTTAGTGTAGCCAAGAGAGGCCATAGTTTATAGTTCAATTAGTGTTGTGCAGTGTTCAAGAGCCAGATGGTCTTCGGAGGGAAGCTGTTCCTGAACCTGGAGGTCACGGCTTTCAGGCTCCTGCACCTTCTTCCCGAGCAGAGAGATTGAAATGAGGCCAGGGTGGTGTGGGACAGTGATGATGCTGGCTGCCTTCATGAGGCAGCACCTGCACTGTGGAGAGGTCAGTACCTGTGAAGGCAGGTCCAGGACAACGCAATCCGGGCCCCGTGGCACTGCTCCAACAAAGCGATGTATAGGGAAGGGGGAACAAGCTGGGAATGGGGAATGTGCAGGGAATGGGAATGTGCAGGGAATGAGGGATTGCATACAACAGTGTAGCACAGAGACAGTCCCTTTGGACCACAATGTCTGTGCCGAACATGATGGCAAGACTAACTCATCTACCTGAGCTCACCCTCAACAACTTCTTCTTTGACTCCTTCCATTTCCTCCAAGTCGAAGGCGCAGCCAAGGGCACCAGCATGGGCCCCAGCTTTTGCCTGCCTCTTTGTAGGGTACGTTGAACAATCCCTGTTCCAGGTGTACACTAGCCCTATCCCCCAACTCCATTACATTGATGACTGCATCAGTGCTACCTCTTGCACCCATGCAGAACTCATGGACTTCATCAAATTCATCAGCCGTCGCCTACAACACATAATCCTCCGAAATATCCGCCATCCCCAACGGGATCCCACCACTAACCCCATTTTCTCATCTCAACCCCTTTCTGCCATCCACAGAGACCGTTCCCTCCGCAACTCATGGTTAACTCATCCCTTCCCACCCAAACCACCCCCTCTACAGGTACCTTCCCCTGCAACCACAGAAGATGCAACACTGGTCCCTATACCTCCTCCCTTGACTCTGTCCAGGGACCCTGACAGTCCTTTCAGGTTAGGCGGAGGTTCATTTGCACCTCCACCAGTGTCATCTACTTTATCCATTGTTCAATATGTGGACTCTTATACATTGGCAAGACCAAACACAGACTGGGTAATCGTTTCGCTGAACACCTTCGCTGAGCCTGCATGAACCAACTTGACATCCCAGTTGCTGGACACTTTAATTCTGCTTCCCATTCCCACACGGACTTTTCGGTCCTAGGTCTCCCCCAACTTCAGAGTGAAGCTAAACGCAAATTGGAGGAACAGCATCTCAATCTTCACTTGGGCAGCTTACAGCCCAGTGGTATGAATATTGATTTATTTCACTTCAGGCAATCCCAGAGATAAAGAACAACGAATGAGATATGTGAAAAAGTAACAATCTTGGTGCACAATACGTAACAGCATGCCATAACCTGAGAGACTGTGAATGACCAACATGCACATGTGTACGCACACACTAATTGACATTAACTAACACTAAGAAATTAATATTGAATTGCTAAACTTGCTATTGTGTTGTACTGCTTACAACTGCAAGAACGTGTAGCAATCAATAAAGGGCTATAGGCTTACTGCGATTTTATGTACAGGGACATATCTATCCATGCACTGTATACTTGTATTTATACTTTTGCATTTTAAACATGTATGTCGTGTTTTATACTTTGGCAATATAACAATGTTTTTTTATCATGCCAATGAAGTTTTTAAATTGAAATTGAAATTGAATTGATAAAGGAAACTAGCCATTGTTAGCTGTTTGTAGGATGAACAATGGCCTCTTTCCTTTATCATCACTACTTTTTTGCATATTTTTCATTCATTGTTCTTTATCTCTCCACATCACCATCTACATCAAGTTTCCCTTATCCCTAACCTGTCTGAAGAAGGGTCTCAACCCGAAACGTCACCCATTCCTTCTCACCAGAGATGCTGTCTGTCCCGCTGAGTTACTCCAGCTTTTTGTGTCTATCTTCGGTTTAAACCAGCATCTGCAGTTCCTTCCTACATATATATGTTATATTACATCTACATTATAAGTATATTATCAAAGATATCTAGATGACATATCTAATCTATCAGCCGCCACCACCACCCCTCGGCAGTGTGTTCCAGGCACCGCTCCCTGTCTGAAGAAGGGTTTCAATCCAAAAGGTCACAGATCCATGTTAGGCAGAGATGTTGCCTGCCCCCTGAGTTACCCCATTGTATCTTGTTGTGTATTAACCAGCCTCTGCAGTTCCTTGCAAAAAAATCTGCCCCGCGCATCTGCTTTAAACTTTGCTCATCTCACCGTTAAGCCGTGCCCTCTAGCCGTAGAGTGGGAGTTGATCTCACTGCAGGTTACTAGCCCAGTAAGAAGCCCCAGTTCAGTCGCCAGGCTGCAGTCTCAGTGAGAGCCACTGGCGGGCAGTAACGGAGCTCACAGCCCCGGCGATCCCAACGCGATTCCCATTGGATCGAGGGCACAAGCTATGGGAGAGCTCTGTGCACAGAGAGCTGCATCCTTGAGGAGGTAACGTGAAAAATATACATCTTCTACATGCGCTGGGACGTGATCTGGGGTCACGAGTGTTTCGGGTCTCACAACATCAGACGCCCTCGCCCAGGCGACCCAGCCGGGGTTGATCAGGCCCCGACTTGCATCCCAGCAGCAACCGCCCACGGATCAGCCATCGTAACAGCTACTCTGCAGGGGTTGATAGATTCTAGTGCGTGGAGGGACTGGGCTCTGAGTGGTGAGTCCTAGCCGGGCTCCTCCTGCGTCTCACCAGGTTCAAGGCTTGTGCGCTGCACCTCTTTCTCCTTCTCCGAACATTTCATTCTCGCCTGATGGATTTTTAGGCCATGGTGGTTCATTGGGCCTTTCCGTAGCTTTGTTGGGTGACTTTCTCATGAAAGACACAGACTGGGGTGCTAACCCAGCCTTTCCCAGATGCCGTCTTTCTGTGCCGTCAACTGTCTCTCCAGTAGTCACCAAACTATTCTTGGTGTATACAAGTGTATCGATGAGGGCAGGGTAGTAGATGTGATGTACAGGAACTTTCAATGGTTCATTGATTGGACCTCTCCCCCCCCCCCCCTCCCCAATCTTTGCACATCCCCAATCCTTTCCACTCGTCACTTTAATTTCATGTTTCATGTATCTTGTGTTTTAATGTTTTGTGTTGGCAAATCAATTTCTGCCCTGGGATAGAGTTCTGTTGTATCGTTGAGGGAGGGAGGTGTCTGCACTCTCCAGCCTCACCAACAGAGGGTAGCACCACTTCACAGCCTTGAAACCATCGCCACCCCGCTACCGAGGGGGATTCAGTGCGAGTTAAACAAGTTCGTTGGTGCAGGTGCAGTGGAAACCTCACTTGCAGCAGCATTGCTGGCACAAAGACTCAGATAGCACACACTGCATAACTTATACGTAATTTACCAATAAAATGTCTAAAAGAAGATCGAGACAATATTGCCCGTTTCCATGCACTGTGGATTAACATTTAGTAGAAACAGCAAACTGCAGATTCAAATTTGTTATAAACTACACAAAGTGCTGGAAGTATTCAACGGGTCAGGCAGCATCTCTGGAGAACATGGATGAGCAACATTTCAGACTTAAAGAAGGGTCCCGAGTCAAAGCGACACTTATCTATATCTTCAGAGCTGCAGCCTGATCTGAGTTACTCCAGCACTTTGTATCTTTTTTTTTTAAACAGCATCTGCAGTTCCTTGCTTCTACAAACTGCTTGGGTTACATTCGGGACTTTGAGCTTTGTTTTGTTTTGCATTCGATTGTCTTTTAAAAATAATATTCAACTTTATTTTTCTATGTTTATTTATTATATAATATAATATATTGAGTCCTTTGTCACAAACCTGTTGTGCTGCTTCCAGGAAGAATGTCATTATTCTGTTTCCATAGATATGACAATAAAACTTTCTGGCTTTACAATCTGCAATTCTTCAAACCTGTCTCACATCTTTCTTTCTTATCTCTGGTCTTTGTTTCAATCTGGCTGTCAAAAAAACAACAACGACCTACCTCGCTTTGTCCTGCCTCTCCCCTCTTCCAGCTTTCTACTCTTCCTCCCCCCCCCCCCCTTCCAGCTTTCTACTCTTCTTCCCCCCCCCTTCCAGCTTTCTACTCTCCCCCCCCCCCCCCCCCCCACCCCCCTCACCTCCCTCACCTATCTACAATTAGTCAGAAAAGGGTCTTGACCTAAAACGTCACCTGTCCATTTGTGTCCTTTTGTGTATTAACCAGCATCTGTGGTTCTTTGTTTCTACCCTTGACTCTCCTGGATGCAGCAGAAGTGTGCTGATCCCTGCTGGGGAATGTGGGAGTGGGCCAATGCTCCACATTCCACACCCTCAGCGTGACCAACCCCATTGTTCAATTGACCTGGTGTCAATGCCAAGCTGATAAAGTCCAGACTGGGTAGGAAGGAACTGCAGATGCTGGTTTAAACTGAAGATAGACACATAATGCTGGAGTAATTCAGCGGAGCAGGCAGCATATCTGGAGAGAAGGAATGGGTGACGTTTTGGGTCAAGATTGTGAACACCACCGTTTTGGGTCAAGAGCGTGAACACCACTGCGCTGCTGAAAAAGGTCCAGCAGAGACTGCACTTCCTGAGGGTGCTCAGGAAGAATAACATCACTCAGAGACTACTGCTGTCCTTTTATCGGTGCTCCATTGAGAGCATACTAACATACTGTGTATGCGTGTGGTACACCAGCTGCACAGCGGCTCAGAGGAAAGCGCTCCAGAGGGCCATTGACAATGCCCAGAGGATTGTCGGCTGCTCCTTACCTTTACTTACAGCAGTTCCCGCTGCACCAAAAAAATCCCAGAGTGTCATAAAGGAGGTCCCACCCCGGACACTCCCTGTTTGAACTGTTGCCGTCAGGCAGACGGTACAGATCTACAAGGACAAGGACGAACAGACTAAAAAACAGTTTTTACCCCACTGCTATAAAAGCACTAAATGTAGCTGCCAAGGAACGCAGGGGCGAGACATACTAAGGGACTGTGGTACACTGTGAAATCGATAGAAGGATGGAGGGTTGGGTGTTTATGCGTGATATTTTCGTGATATTTATTTTAGTTGTTTATATTTTACCTTGTATGTATCGTTAGCTTTTAGAAATGTTTGAATGGTGCACTGACTGGCTGACATTTTTAAATTTTGTTGTACATGGTTCATGTTACAATGACAATAAAGAAACGATTCTATTCTAAGATCCTTCTTTAGACTCCAATCTGAAGAAGGGTCTAATCCCGAAATGTCACCCATTCATTCCTGCAGAGAAGCTGCCTGTCCCCGCTCAGTTATTACAGCATTTTGTGTCTAAGGTCCAGACTGGGGATGTGTAGGAGTGTACAGAACATCTCGATCCTGTGTCATGTCACAATGTTTACAGGAGTGGACCAGAGTTCAGTTTAGTATTTTTAAGTTTAGTTTAATTTATTGTCATGTGCACCGATTCATACCATTTCAAGCAGGGTGCAAGGCCACTAAATTCAAATGCAGTTTCATACCACTTCAAGCAGGGTGGCAGGACACCAAATTCATATGCAGTTTCATACCATTTCAAGCAGTGTTCAAGGCCACCAAATTCAAATGCTGTTTCGTACCATTTGAAGCAGGGTAAAACCACCATAAAACCACCATAAAAACCACATAAAACCACACTCACAGTTCAGTAGACATTCAGTGTGTTCAGTTGATTCACAACTGAGACTGAGAGTCATGACTTCTCCCTCCCCCATCTTGCAGAGACTGAGCCATGCCCATACTTCTGGGTTTTATAGTCCCTCCCCTCCCACCGGAAGGGGCAGGGCATTCATGGCGTGATTGACAGGAGAGGGAATCTCAACATTTTTTAAACATTAATAAGTATTTTATTTTTCATCGATGTGAAAAATCCTCCTGCCCTGATGAGCGGAAGGGGACTCTGAGTAAGATGGCCAAAAATCACAGCCGTAAGTGATAGCGTTTTTTCTAAAATCAATATACAGCGAAAACAGGAAGTGATCAAGATTAGACTTTTAATTATATAGATAAAGGGAATGACGTTTAGTGCAAGATAAAGTCCAGTAAAGTCTGATTAAAGATAGTCCAAGGGTCTCCTGTGAGGTAGATGGTAGCTCAGGACCACTATCTAGTTGGTGATAGGATGGTTCAGTTGCCCGATAACAGCTGGGAAGAAACTGTCCCTGAACCTGGAGGTGTACGTTTATTGAGAATGGGCAAAACAGACAGGTTTATATGGACAACAACAGCCTCCCAGTGAGCCCCTCCCATAGTGAATTCCATCCCTTCACCTCCCTGAGGGAGAGGATTAAGGAAAGATGGCATTATGCTGGAAAGAATGGGGAGAAGATTTTTCAGGATGTTCAGGATACAAGAGCCTGCATTTGGCCTCCATTCTTTTAGAGCGAAAGACTTGTCTCCATGCTGCATCGCTAAAGTCTAAAGTGTTTTAAACCAGGATGTAGTGTGTATCAGATCACACGGGGACATGAAGGTGGTAAATAAATGAAGCCCTTTTCCCGGCGGGAGGTGCACCTATTTCAAGGCGAGCTGCTTCTCAGCTGCAGATTGGATTTCACTGCCTGACCTTCAGACATGCGGTGCCCCCGCAAAGGTCAGAGCATTCCGTCTGCGGGGGGAATAGAAAGATAGAAAATAGGTGCAGGAGCACGCTATTCGGCCCTTCGAGCCAGCACCACCATTCAATAGGATCATGGCTGATCATCTAAAATCAGTACCCCGTTCCTGCTTTTTCCCCATATCCCTTGATTCCTTTAGCCCTAATAGTTAAATCTAACTCTCTTGAAAACATCCATTGAATTGGCCTCCACCGCCTTCTGTGGCAGAGAATTCCGCAGATTCACAACTCATCTCAGTCCTAAATGGCCTACCCCTTATTCTTAAACTGACCCCTGGTTCTGGACTCCCCCAACACGGGAACATTTTTCCTGCATCTAGCCTGTCCAATCCTTTAAGAATGTTATATGTTTCTATAAGCATGTCCGCGGCAGAGGGCTGGGTGGGGGGGGGGGGGGGGGGACAGACTTTGGGGGGGGTGTCCCCCGGGATAGTGGGGAGCCCAGACTTTGCCGTGTGAAGGGGTGGGTCTCCCCGGGATAGACCCCTAGGGGAAAGCTCCTGGACAGAAGGGGGGGTGTGGGGATGGTGGATAGGGGATTGGAGAGAAGAGGGGAATTAGGAAGCTGGCGTGATGCCATCCCAGAGATAGGGAGGATGGGTAGGAGCTGCTGGGGGGTGGGGGGGGGGGGGGATGAGTAGGGGGTGGGGGCGAGTTCTCTGTCCCGGGGGGGGGGGTGAGGGGTGGGAAGGGGGTGGGGTGGGGGGTTGAGGGGGGTGGGGGTGAGGGTGTCCTCTGTCCCGGGGAGCAGACACTCCCCCGCCCCTCCCCCCACAGCAGCCGAACCTGACTCGCTACATCTGCGGGGCATTGTGACGTCTAGCCGCGTCGGGCCGCCATTGGCTGGAAGCGCGGACAGGCCGGGCTCGGGCATCGCTGATTGGCTGGCGGGCCACGGCAGCGCCGACAGTATCCGCGGCGCAAGGAGTCCGCGCGGTCCTCACGCCCGGCACCTCGTCCACGACAGCTCCAGCCGCCCGTCAGCTCCAGCTCCAGCTCCTCACACCCGCTGCCTCATCCAACTCCAACTCCAGCTCCTCACACCCGGCAACTCGCTGCGGTCCGACTCCTGTCGCCCGCAAGCCCGCTTCTCACGTCGCTCCAGCTCCAGGTCCTGCCGCCCGCCCGCCCACTCCAGTCCCACACCTAGAACAGCTCCTCCGGTTCCAGCCCCGGCAGCAGCCAGTCCTCCTTTCACCCGCCCAGCACCAGCCCCGAGTCCGGCCCCGGCCCCCCCGCGCCATGGCCCCACCGCTGACCGCCGACCCCTGCTACAAAGCTCTGGCCCATTGGCACAAACAACACGGCGCCTGCATCAATCTGCGGAAGCTGTTCGAAGCTGATCCCGAACGCTTCAGCCAGTTCAGGTGAGCGCGGCTCCAGGGCGGGGAAGGGAGGAGAGAAGGGCTCCCCGGCTCCCCGGGGAGGGTCCGAAGCTCCCAGCAGCGTGGCCTCCATCAGGCCGGGCAGGGGGCTACATGTGTTGTCCTGCACCCTCTGCCCTCCCTCAAGGTCAACGTTACAGTCCCGGGGGTTGGTGAGACCGGGGGATCGGCCGTGTGCTGCGGCCTGTGCAGCCGGGGTGGGAGGGGAGGGAGCCCGGCCACGGGGGAAGCTAACCCCCCCCCCCCCCCCCCCCCCCCATTGCCCGGGCCCGCCGTGTGTACGTGCTGCCCAGCACGGCACAGTGCGGGTCGGCGATGGCTTTCTGCCTTGTCACTGGCGCTATGTCCCGGCCTTCACTGGCGGGCAGACCAGCGGGAGAGTCCACGCTGGGCTTCGAGCCTGAATCTCTGGACAAAGCTGCGGGTGGCTCCCCTTGCCAAGAGGCAATCGCCTTGTAAAGTTACTCGCAAGCCCTTCCTCTTGGGGTTTGGGAGAATAGAAGGGAAGATAGAGGGTCAAGGACAGCTGGAGAAATGCTTCAAACATCCATCAGGATGGGCAGAACAGCCTAATGTTTTATAGTCAGAACTGTACAGTAGGGAATCAGGCCCTTCGACCCACCTTGTCCATGTTGACCCATTTAGGACACTGGGCGAGCCCAATTTGGCTAAATCCTTCCTATCCATGTATCTGTCCAAATGTCTTTTAAAGGTCGTAATTGTATCCGCTTGTCTAGTATCTGGCAGCTCAATCCAGATACAGACTACCCTCTGTCGAGAAAGTTGCCCCTGAAGTCCCTCAAATCTCTCCTTTCTCACCTTAAGCCTGTTTAGAATGGTGAAGAAAGCACAAAGTGCTGGAGTATCTCAGCAAGTCTGGCAGCATCTCTGGAGAATTGGGCTGTTTCAGGCTGGGACCCTCCTTGGGTTTCACATGCATGTAGATCCTATCCCCACAAATAACTTGCCCACTACTGACGTAAGGCTCAGGAGTCTGGCAGTAATGGGTGGGTCTGACTCGTAAAGCTGTACACCATGACAAGAGGAAATTTTACCCAGTCAATTATAGCCATAGAGCCACAGAGCATGAAAACAATTCCTTCTGCCCAGGTTTGTAGTGATATGGGCCAAACGTGGACAGGTGGGTGTACTGTAGACGGGGCATCTTGGTCAGCGTGGGCGAGTTGGGCCAAAGGGTCTGTTTCTGTGCAGTATGACTTTGACTCTATGAAGCTATCCATGCTGACCAAGTTGGTTTTCCGGGCAAATCCCATCTGCCTGCATTTGGCCTCCATTCCTTTAGACCCTTCCCGTCCACATGTCCTCTGACCTGACTGTGCAGCTGTGACCTGCAGTCACAGAGAGTATGGGAGTCGACCCAGGGTCAAATGCCTTCCCCTCTGCCGCTCAGTCGGTGAGTCTAATTCACGTGGTGTGTATAACACGACAGAGACGGGGCCCGGGGATTTATTTACAGCTTCCACGGATGGCTCTCACCCTGAGCCCAATTTGTGACCTTAACACTGTAATGGAGCAGCAGTGTGGGACTCTGTTGAGGAGACTCCTTTTTGCTTTATTGCAGTGTAAGCACTTGGAGTATTTCGTTTGGTTTTGGTCACCCTGCTACAGGAAAGATGCCAGTGAGCTGAAACAAATGCAGAGAAGTTTCACAAGGATGTTGCCAGGACTCGAGGGCCTGAGCTATAGGGAGAGTTTGAGAAGGCGAGGACTACATTCCTTGGATTCAGGAGGCTGAGGGGGTGACCTAATAGAGATATGTAAAACATGTGGGACCTGGGAATAGACAGGATGAATGCAGAGTCTTTTACCCAGGGTAGGGGAATCGGGAATCAGAAGACATAGATTTAAGGTGAGGGGAAAGACTTAATAGGAACCTTTTTCAAGCAGAAGATGGTGAATGTTTGGAACGAGCTGTCAGAGGAGGTAGTTGAGGCAGGTACGGCAGGTACAATAACAACATTTAATAGACAAATGGCCAGGTACATGGATAGGAAAGGTTTAATGGAATGTGGACCAAGCACGGGCAGGTGGTTCTAATGTGATTAGTCTGCTTGGAAAAGCCACTGCCTTACAGCGTAGCGTCCATGTGGAGTTTGCTTGTTCTCCCTGTGACCGTGTGGATTTCCTCCCAGCGCTTTGCTTTTCTCCCACATCCTACAGACCTGCATGCTTGTACTTTAATCCGGCCTCTGTAAATTTCCCCCCGTGTGTGGGTGAGTGGTGTAATGTGGGGGAGTTGATGGGAATGTGGAAAAAAAAATAAAAATGGGATGAAGTCGATTTCTGTCTAAATGGGTGTTTCATGGTCAGTGTTGGTTCAGTGGCCAAAGGGCCTGTTTTCAATGACTCTATGATTATCCCTCAATCCTTGATTCCCACAGTATTTGGATGGAAAAGTTTCAGAGGGATTTCGGCCAAATGTTGCATTTTGGCAAGACAAAACTAGGGCAGGACTTGCATAGTAAGTGGTGGGGCTTGTCTTCATCAGCCAGGGTATCGAGTATAGAGCTAAGATCTTGGGTTACAGCCATGCCAGGTGTCGGTAAGGACACATTTGGAGTACCGTGTACAGTTCTGGTTGCCCTGCTGTAGGTAGGGTGTCATTAGACTGAAAACAAGGGGTCATTGGGAGGGTACGTTTATCTCTGTTTAAGACTGAGGTTGAACCTTAGAGGGATCAGAGGGAAGGGGGGTAATTGGGACAGGCCAGCTGCGGTCTGGAATAGACAGAGCAGGCTCGATGGGCCAAGTGTTTAGCCTAGAGATACAGTGCAGAAACAGGCCCCTCGGCTCACCTAGTCTGCACCGACTAGTGATTACCCCGTACACTAGTTCTATCCTACACACTGGGGATAATTTACAGAGTTTAATTAACCTACAATCTTACATGTCTTTGTGATGTGGGAGGAAACTAGAGCACCCAGAGAAAACCCACACGGTCACAGGGAGAACGTGTGTGTGCGCGTGCAGCCACCAAGAAATTGTATCCCCCCCCCCCCCCCCCCCCCCATGTTTTGATAGTGATTTCCGCCCCTGGTCAGAATGGAACCTGGGTCTCTGGCACTGTGAGGCAGCATCTCTACCACCGCACCACTGCGCCTGCCACTGAATCTCGTCACTCCGCTTTCCCGGCATTGTGAGATCCCGGGATGATGGGGTCGGGGTGGATGGTGCCGAGCTCCTGCGGATTCTCCGGATTCCTCTGTGCTGTGGGAGGGACGTTGCTATCAGATTTCTGTCGGGGGATGGGTGAGCTGGCAGCGTTCCCAGCCCTACCCCAGCTGTGCCGTTGCCAAGGGGAGTGGAGGCTTTGGATACGTGAGCTGGGCTGTGTGTGTGGATCGGGGCTGGAGCTCAGCAGAAACTTCTCCGCACCCCCCTGTTTAATCTGCTGTGTACCCCCAGACACCATCCCCAAGCGGAGAGGGGAAAGGTTCAACAGGAACCTGAGGGGCAATCGTATCACACAAAAGGGTGGTGGGAGCATGAAACAAGCTGCCAGAGGAGGTAGTTAAGGCAGAGGTACTACAACAACATTTATACACTTGGACAAGGACATGGTTTAGAGGGATATGGGCCAAATATGAGAAGGTGGGTCTAATGTAGATGGTGTACAGTAGAAACAAGGAACTGTTGATGCTGGTTGTATAAATGAAGACACAGAATGCTGAATTAACTCAGCAGGTTAGACAGCATCTCTGGAGAACATGGATTGGTGATGTTTCGGGTGGGGGTCCTTCTTTGCACCAGGGTCGTCTATCCATGTTCTCCCGAGAAGCTGCCTGACCCATTGAGCTACTCCAGCATTCTGTGTCTTCCTTAGTTGGGGGTATGTTGGCTGTCGTGGGTGAGTTGGGCCGAAGTCCTGTGTAAATCTGGGCTGTGTGAATCTGTGCCAGAGGCACAAGAAGCTGCAATGTTGAGCAGCAGGAATCTTGCATTACCTGTAGCTCTGTTTCCGCATCACTGAATTATACCGAGTCAGCAGGCTTGACACTGCCTCAGGTTTGCAATGTGATTAAGTTTGTGGAAAGTGCAGAATGGGCCTGTCACAGAGTTAATTTATTGCCCAATGTGCTTCCTGGTAAGGCTGCCACCAGCATCAGCTTCCTTATTTAGACACTTCCTATGTTCAGAGTATGTGTGGTTATCTATTATTCATGTTTGAGATCTCTGTATCGTTCACATCTGTCCTTGCCCTTGTGATTCCGTACAGCACTGAAACAGGCCCTTCGGCCCAACCAGTCCATGCTGACCATGTTGCCTCACTGTGTTGCTCTCACTTGCCCGTGCCTGACCCATGTTCTCCAAACGTTTCCTGTCCCAGTAACTGTTAAACTGTACTTTAAATGTCGTAATTCCACCACTCCCTCTGGCAGCTCATACCGTGTACCCATCACCCTCTGCGTGGAAAAGCTGCCTCTCAGTTCTCTTAAATCTTTTCCCTCTCACCTTAAACCTGTGCCCTCTGCTTCTTGATACCCCTGCCCTAGGGGAATAGACTGGCTATTCGCCTCCTCGATTGCCCTTGTGGTTTTGTACATCGTCACAAGGTCACACTCCGGCATCCTACGCTCCCAAGGACAAATGACCCAGCCCATCCAACCTCTCTCTATAACCCAAGCACTCCCAACCTGGTGACATCCCCGTAAATCTTTTATGCTTGTTTTCAGTTTAATGGCATTCTTCCCCAGAGCAGGGCGGCCAGAACTGTACACAGTACTCCAAATCTGTCCTTACAGACGTCTGATATGGTGGTAACCTGATATCCCAGCTCCTGTAATCAATACCCTGCCTGATGACATCGAGCCCCACCACTTATTGTTCAAGTCATGCCCTAGTTGTGTCTTGCCAAAAATGCAACATTTGGCCCATAAACCTCTAAACCTTTTCTATCCATATATCTGTCCAAATGTCTTTTAAAAGTTGTAATTGTATCTGCTCCTGTGGCTTCCTCTGGTAGCTTGTTCCAGGTACGCACTACCCTCTGAGTGAAAATATTCCCCCTGAGCTCCCTCTTCAATCTCTCCCCTCACAGCTTAAAGGGAAGAGACGGGGCAGCACGGTGACACAGCAGTAGAGTTTGTGCCCCTGTCCCACTTAGGAAACCTGAACGGAAACCTCTGGAGACTTTGTGCCCCATCCAAGGTTTCCGTGCGGTTCCCGGAGGTTTTTGTCCGTCTCCCTACGTGCTTCCACTACCTGCAACCTCCGGGAACCTCACGGAAACCTTGGGTGGAGCGCAGTCTCCAGAGGTTTCCATTCAGGTTTCCTAAGTGGGACAGGGGCATTAGTGCCTCATAGCACCAGGAAACTGGTTTGACCCTGACTACGGGTGCCGTCTGTACGGTTGCTGGGGTAACTGAGTGGATCAGGCAGTATTTCTGGAGAACATGGATAGGTGACATTTCAGGTCGAGACCCATCTTGACCAGTTTGGCCAGGCCAGGTTTGGAGTAGTGCGTGCAGTCCTGGTCATCCCATTCCAGGAAGGGAGTGAAGGCTTTGGAGAGGGTGCAGAGGAAGTTTACCCACTGAGCCACTCTGTTGCCCTGATAGATGAATATATTAGGGTGGTCAGTTGGAGCATATTCTCCCGGGGAGGGGGGGGGGGGGGGGAAATGTAACGGTGAGGGGTTATGAAGTTTGCGCGCGCGCGTGCATGTGTGTGTGTGTGTGTGTGTGTGTGTGAGAGTGTGTGTGCGTGTGGGTGCCGTGCTGTAATGGTGCTGACTTGCCCCCAGTCTGCCGCTGAACACCGACGATGGAGCACTGCTGCTGGATTACTCCAAGAACCTGGTCACTGACGACGTGATGAGGATGCTCATGGACCTGGTGAGTGAGTGGTGGCCCCCCTGCCGGCTGTCCCCCTCCCCCTCCCTCCCGCGGGGAGACACACTCTGCCTGTTGCCTGCGCTGCGTCTGGCCATGTCGGGAGGGGGTTGTTGTTTGGGGGGGGCGGGAGGAGGGGGAGGGGGTGTGTCGAGCCGTACCTGTGTGCCCTCTCTGTGTCGGGGCTGAGGGGCGCGGTTTAATTCTCACCTTCTCCCTCCTTCCCTCTCAGGCCAATTCCAGGGGTGTGGAGAAGGCAAGGCAACGGATGTTTTCCGGGGAGAAGATCAACTTCACCGAGGTGAGGGGTGGGCTGGTCTTGCGGAGAATGTGCACGGTCTGTCTGTCTCTCTCTCTCTAATCTGTTTGTCTCTCGCTCTCATCTGTCTCTCTCTCGTCTGTCTCTCCCTTGTCGTCTGTATCTCTCTCTGTCTCTACCCCCAACCCCCTGTAATGTCTCCCCATCCCCCCAGAACCGTGCGGTGCTGCACATTGCGTTGAGGAACCGTGCGGACGTGCCCATCATGGTGGACGGGAAGGATGTGATGCCCGAGGTCACCGCCGTGCTCAACAAGATGAAGGCCTTCTGCCAGGTAGCGATGGGCAGGGTGGGCAGAGGGGTGGGCAGGGGGGCCTGGCGTAACTACAGACCAGGATCGTGTTCTGTGTGGCTTCAGAGGCTGAGGGGAGATCTGAATTATATGAGGCAGAGACGGCCATAACGCTGACCATCCTACATTTTAGTTTGGTTTAGAGATACAGCGCGGAACGGCAGCAACTCTACTGCTGCACCACCGTGCGCCCCACTTTACACTTCACGCAGTGGGGGGAGGGGGGGGGTCAGTGTGGGTGGCCATGGGGGAGGTCGGTGTAGTGGGGGGGGGGGGGGGTCGGTACTGTGTGCAGTGGTCTGTTCCAGTGGGGGGGTCAGTGGTGGGGGGGGGTCGTAGTGTGGGGGTGGGGGTCAGGTGTACTGTGGTGAACTGCGCAGCACTACTAGGACCAGAGGGGGCCTGATTCTGTTCCAGAGCGTGCGGAGCGGCGAGTGGAAGGGCTTCTCGGGCAAAGCCATCACCGACGTCGTCAACGTGGGCATCGGGGGGTCTGACCTGGTGAGTGCCCCCTCCCCACCTCGTCATCGGGGGTGAGGGAGGGGCAGTGAGGGGCAAGGAGGGAGGACCAGAGGGGGCCAAGGGGTGGACAGGGCAAGAGGCAAGAGGAGTGACGGGAGGGGTTGGGGTGGGTATTCCAACAAATCACTCAGCTGGCAGTCATGATATTGTGTGTAATCTGCTTCGACAAAGTACTGATTTATAGGCACAGTACTGGTACTGGGGACAGGTCTGTCTGTGTCCGGGACCCTCGCCCACCCTCTACTCTCCTCCCCAGGGGCCGCTGATGGTAACGGAGGCCCTGAAGCCCTACGGCAAGAACGGGCCCAAGGTCTGGTTTGTCTCCAACATCGATGGCACCCATATAGCCAAGACCCTGGCTGAGCTCAGCCCGGAGACCACCCTCTTCATCATCGCCTCCAAGGTGAGTTAGTGAGGGTGCGGCCACAAACCTCCCCTCCCCCTCCCTCCCTCCCTGTGGGAGGCTGCGTGTGGAGGGGGGGGGGGGGGGGGGGTGAGAGTGGTTCCAGAGGAAGGTTGGTTTAGGGGGAAGGGGGGGGGGTGGTGGTGGGGGAGGGGTTTGGGGGATTGTGGTGGGGGAGGGGTTTGGGGGGTGGTGAGGAGAGGGGTGGGGGGGGTGGGAGAGGAGAGGGTGGGGGGGTGGGGAGAGGATTGTGGTGAGTGGGTAAGGGGTGGTGGTAGGGGGGTGGGGTGGGTGAGGGGAGTGGTGGGTGTGAGGGGGAGGATTGTTGTGGGGGGGGGTGGGAGGGGAGGGGTGTGTGGGGGGGGGGATTGTTGTGGGGAGGGGGGGTTGGGGGTGAGGGGAGGGTTTGTGGGGGGGGGGGGGGGGGATTACTAGGTGTGTGGGTGACCGTGTGTGGGGGTGTTTCAGACGTTCACCACCCAGGAGACCATCACCAATGCGGAGTCGGCTAAAGAGTGGTTCCTGAAGACGGCCAATGACGTGAGTGATGCCCCAGAGGGGGAAGGGGGGAAGAGACGGGGGGGGGGGGGGGGGGGGGGGGGGGGGGGGGGGGGGGGGGGGGGGGGGGGGGGGGGGGGGGGCATTGGGGGAGTGGTTTGGGTGGAGGGGAGGAGAGTGGCTTGGTGAGAGGTGTATAGAGCTGAAGGTGGGGGTTTAGAGGGGTGGGGAGAGGACGGGTCTTGGGAGGTGCGACGGGGGATAGAGGGGCTGGGGGAGGGGGATGAGGAGTTGGGAGTGGAGGGGGTGGGAGGTTTCACCGCCCCAAGTTCTGCAGTATTTGCCCCCCAGCCACCCCTCTCAATGGGGGGGGTGGGGGGGGGGGGGGGGGGGGGCCAGGGGGGGGGGGGGGGGGGGGTGGGGGTGAGTGTTCTAACCCCCGGGAGGGTGAGGTTTCTCTGGCGGAGCTGTCTCAGGGGAGATGCTGGGGTCCAGGGCAAGGGTGGTGTCCCCTGCGGTCTGTATCCGTACTAACTGTTGTCCAATCTCTCCGCAGCCAGCGGCCGTGGCCAAGCACTTTGTTGCCCTCTCCACTAACGGGGTGAGTGAACTGC
This sequence comes from Leucoraja erinaceus, assembly GCF_028641065.1. Lineage (NCBI taxonomy): Eukaryota > Metazoa > Chordata > Chondrichthyes > Rajiformes > Rajidae > Leucoraja > Leucoraja erinaceus. Next base: position 21,066,541 of record NC_073393.1, on the reverse strand, counting down.
AGATGCCGGTTTATACAGGAGACAGGCACAAAGTGCTGGAGTAACTCAGCAGGACAGGCAACATCTCTGGTGACGTTTTGGGTTCCAACCCGATCTGACGTGCTGCCTGACCCACTGAGCTACTCCAGCACCTTGTGTCCATCTTGAGTGTGGCCAATGTCTATGTCAGTGGCCTGGGGCAGTGAGACGGCTCCGTGCCCTGGGTTTTAGTTTGGTTTAGTTGATACAACCCTCATGATCTTTTACACCTCGATAAGGTCACCCCTCAACCCCCTGCACTGGAAGCAGGCCCTTTGGCCCACCGAATCCACTCCGACCAGTGATCACCCTGTACACTAGTTCTATCCTACACACCAGGGACAGTTTATAGTCTGCAGAAGCCAATTAGCCAACAAACCTGTACGCCTTTGAAGTGTGGGAGTAAACCCACGTGGTCACAGTGAGAACATACTTGCCCCGATGTTCTGCAGAGATGCTGCTTGAGCTGCTGAGTTACTCCAGCACTTGGTTCCCAGAGCTTCTATATAACACTTTACCAAATGCCTTCCGCAGCGTGGTGCTGGTTCTAAATGAGGCCAGCTTGGATGGGCATCTTGGTAGGCATAGACGAGATGGGCCAAAGGGCCTATTCCCGTACTATATGAAAGGCGCAGCAGAGTATGGTGTGGATGGAGTCAGCGGTGAGGAGCTGGGCTGTGCGATGGACACGGAACTGGCCACAACTCTCTGCAGTTTGTTGCGGTCTTGGGCAAAGCCGTTCCAAAACCAAGCTGTGACGCATCCTGATAGGATGCTTCCTGTCGAAGTTGGTGAGAGTCATTGGAGAATCTTCTGAGAAGGATGGCCGGGGTAGCAGGATGGCCAGTCTATCCCAGCCTGGAATTGTACTTATTGTATGACCACTGGCAACAACTGTAGAGGTTGGTGAGTGTCGGTGGAGACTTGACCAGCTTTCACAGTCGCTGTTCCCTCCCCGTCTCTGGGTCTAAATCCCAGGACCCACGGGATGGAGAATGTTCCCGAGTTACCCCCACCCTGACCCGGACATGGGGCAGTGACGGCCCTCTCTGCCCATCTCCCGGTCCGCGAGGGTCCTCGCCGCCCCTCCCTCCCTCCCTCCCTCCCTCCATCTCCCTCCCCCTCCATCCCACCCACCCCCCTCTGTCTGACCCCTCCCTCTGTTCGCTCCACAGGCCAAGGTCAAGGCGTTTGGTATCGACCCCAACAACATGTTTGAGTTCTGGGACGTGAGTGTGTAGGGAGCGGTGGGGGGGTGGTGTGATCACCCGTCTGGGGAGGAGGTGTGGGAAGGATAGCGAGGTGGGGGGCTGGGTGATGGGTGTCTGGGGTGGAAGGGATGTGTTTGGAGAAGGGTGGGGTGTGAGCTTGGTGGTGGGGGGGGGGGGTGAGCTCCGTGGGGGGGGGGGGGGGAGTGTTTGCTGCAGATGGGGGGGGGGGGGAGAGTTTGCTGGGGACGGTGCGGTGAAGTGGGGGGGGGGGGGGGGGATCTGGGAAGGTTCACTGAGGAGGTCGTGGTGAAGTTGCCAGTGAGGGGGAGGGAGTGGGGGCTCGAATCCTTGCTCCCTCTGCAGGATCAGGTTCCCGGGGCCGAGCGCTATTTTGGTCTGTGACCTTTGTGTAAAGTTCAGAGGTGGCTGGTGTTAAACGCGGTTGGCATCTGCAGTGTGCTGATCGTGTTACCCGAGTGACTCGAGCCTCTCTCCTCCCTCCCACCCCTCGGTCATTGGGCATTTTTAAAGCAGAGTTTGACAGGTTCTTGATCAGTACGGGTGTCGGGGGTTACGGGGAGAAGGCAGGAGAATGGGGTTGGGAGGGAGATATATGTCAGCCATGATGGAGTGGGTGGAAGGGTGTGATTCTGCACCCATGCTTCAGGCTGTTCCGACCTCTCACGTGTGTCTCTCTCTCTCTCTTGCAGTGGGTCGGGGGCCGTTACTCGCTCTGGTCGGCCATTGGCCTCTCCATCGCGCTGCACATAGGTAGGCCAGGCACCGCTCCACTTGCCCCAGAGTCACAGGGCCCTACAGCATGAAAACAGGCCCTTCAGCCCACCTTCCCCATGTTGACCACGGCACCATACTGGGCTAGTCCCATAACCCCCTTAACCTTTCCTATCCATAGATCTATCCACATGTTATAATTGCATCCACATCTAGAGCTTCTTGTGGCAGCTCATTCCACATACGGACCACTGTCTGAGTGAAAAGATCCGCTCAGGTCCCTCTTAAATCTCCCTCCTCGCACCTTAACCCTGTGCCCTTCACATTTGGAATCCTCTCCCGTGGAAAAAGACTGAGCGTTCACTTTATCCCCCTCATGGTCTTGGACACCTCATGAGGTCACCCCTCAGCCTCCCACACTGGAAGCAGGCCAGCCAGCCCACTGAGTCTGTGCAGACCAGTGATCACTAACATTATCCAACACACTAGGGACAAATTACAGAAGCCAATTAAACTACTAACCTTTGTGTCTATGTGGGAGGGAACCGGAGCACCCAGAAAAAAACGCACGCAAGTCACGGGCAGAACGTGCAAACTGCACAGACAGCACCTGTAGTCAGGATCGAACCCGGGTCTCTGGCGCTGTAAGACAGCAACTCTACCACTGCGCCACCGTGCTGCCCAAAATTGGATAGATTGCAAGACCATACCCGTTGTAGCATCCCTGCACCCGTGGCAACAGTAAAGCTGAACACCATTGGTACCATCGTGCTGCAGCTGGCTGTGGGTGATCTGTGAATAACCCCCCCCCCCCCCCCCCCCCGCTCTGCCCCTGCCCCAACGCCTCCCCTGCCCCCCGCCCCCGCTCTGTCCCCAGCTCTGCCCGGGTCCCTGCTGCTCCCACACTGACTCTCGCTTCACCCCACAGGGTTCGACAACTACTCCCGGCTGCTGGAAGGAGCCCACTGGATGGTAAATGTTAAGCCGCAGCCCCGCTCTCCCCCGTCTCTCCCCCCATCTCAGGGGCAGTGCGACATTCACCCCCCCCACCATGCGCATCTCAGTCCCCACCACTCTCGGAGGGCTCGCAGGACTGAAGGCTTCTCCAGTCATATGCATGCAGGCCCTTTGGCCCAACACTTCTATGCTGGCCAAGATGCCCCTTCTACACTAGTCCCACCTGCCCGCGTTTGGCCCGTATCCCTCTAAACCTTTCCTATCCGTGTACCTGTCCAAACTTCGTTATAGTACCTGCCTCAACTACCTGCTCTGGCAGCTCGTTCCATACACCCACCACTCTCTGTGGGGAAAGGTTGCCCCTCGGGTTCCTGTTAGATCTTTCCCCTCTCACCTTAAACCTATGTCTGCTGGTTCTTGATTCCCCTTCTCTGGGAAAAGACTCACCCTCATTTCCTTCTGATCTTATCCACCTCTGTAAAATCACCTCTCTGAGGAATAAACTCCTAGCAACCCAGCCTCTGCCATGACTCAAGCCCTTCATCCCAGTAACATCCTTGTCAGTCTCATTGACCATGCCACATTATTGACAGCTTCAGGTCTCCCCTCAACCTGAGACACTCCAGAGAATACAATGCAAGTCTGTCCAACGTCTCCCTTTAACTAACCGTCTAATCCAGGCAGCATTCTGGTAAACCTCCTCTACACCCTCTCCATCCCCTCCATCCTGCATTGTGGTGAGTAGAGCTGCATACAATACAAGTCCACCACTGAAACTCCTTGGTGGAGCTGTAATGTAAATGCAGCTTGAATCAAAGTGCTGTAAAGCTGCATCTTGCCACCTGACCCTTGTACCCAATGCCCCGACCGATGGAGGTGAGTCTACCGCCCGCCCGCCCGCTCCGTCCACGTGATCAGTCAGCCCCTGCAGCACGGATCCCCTGGTGTGTGTGTCCGTGTTACACACCCCGCCACCACTCCCTGCTCACACTCCCTCTCAATCCCAAGGACCAGCACTTCTGCAATGCCTCCCTGGACTGTAACGCCCCCGTGCTGCTGGCCATGCTGGGGATCTGGTACATCAACTTCCACCACACGGAGACCCACGCGTTGCTGCCCTACGATCAGTACATGCATCGCTTCGCTGCGTACTTCCAGCAGGTAGGGACCACATAGCCCAGCACCACTCTGGGGGTAGGGGAAGGGTGTGTGTGGGTCTGTGAGTGTGTGTGTGTGTGGGCCTGTGAGTATGTGTGTGGGTCTGTGAGTATGTGTGTGTGTGCGTCTGTGAGTATGTGTGTGTGTGTGCGTCTGTTATGTGTGTGTGTGTGTGTGGGGGGGGGGATCTGTGAGAGTGTGTTTGTGAGTGAATGTGTGGGTGGGTCTGAGCGTGTCTGGGTGGGTCTGTGAGTGTGTGTGTGTAAGTGATGGTTGCAGGAAAGTAACATCTGAACCTGTGTGTGGGTGGGTGGCTCAGTGTGAGAGTGATGGTTGCAGGAAATTAACTGCTCCTGAACGTGTGGGTGGGTGGGGGTGTATCTGTGTGTGTGGGGTGTGGGGGGGGTGGGGGTGGGTGTTTTAGGGCAGTGGAGTTGTTGGCGGTGGACTGGGGGGGTGGGGGGGGTGGTGGAGGGGTCACCTCACTGTGACCAGCGTGCATGGTAGCTGCCTCGTGCAGCGATGGTCTAATCCCACCTCCTCTGTCTCCAGGGCGACATGGAGTCGAACGGCAAGGCGGTGACCAGATGTGGGACCCGTGTCAACTACAACACTGGGCCCATCGTGTGGGGGGAACCTGGCACCAACGGGCAACATGCCTTCTATCAGCTCATCCACCAGGGTCAGTCTCCCCCCCCCCCCGACCCTACCCACCGCCGGGGGGGCGGGTCTGTCGTTGTGGGGGGGGGCCAGGGAGAGGGGTCCGCAGCGGGGTGTGGGGGGAGGGGGGGGTCAGAGAGAGGGACAAGTGCATCAGGTAATACTACACAAAAATACAATCAAATGAAACTGAAGTACAATAGGTAGAGCAAAGAGGAGGATACAGAGTGCAGGATATAGTTGTCACATGAAGATAGATACAAAGTGCTGGAGTAACTCACGACGCAAACACAGTGCATCAGGCAGCACCTCTGGAGAAAAAGGATGGGTAACGATTTAGGTCGGCACTCTTCTTCACACCTATCCATATTCTCCAGTGATGCTGCCTGATGCACTGATGTGTGTGGACAGCATGCAGCATTTTGTGTCTTTCTTTGGTACATACCAAATCTGCAGTTCTCCGAGTTGATTGTCGTCTGCATGCACGGTGAGGCACAGTACAATGAAAACCTTGCTGACAGCAGCATCTCAGGCACAGACAGACAACACACAACACAGAGATGATGCAGACTTGCACCATTTCTAGACAGTGCAAAAACAACTCAGCTACTGGTGGAAAACACAATCCCTGGTAGAGCACGAGGTGGTCCGTAGTGTTGCGTTGCTGAGGTGGGATTAGGGTTGTGCGGGTCGGTTCAAGAACCTGATGGCTGGAGGGAAGTCGCTGTTCCTGAACCTGGTGGTGTGGGGCTTCAGGCTCCTGTACCTCCTGCCCGACAGTAGCGGTGAGGAGAGGGCACAGCCCGGATGGTGGGGATCCGTGATCATAGATGCCACTGCCTTGACACAGCGCCCGGTGTAGAGGCTTTAGATGGTGGGGAGGACGATGCCCGTGATGGACTGGGCTGAGTCCACCCCTCTCTGCAGACTCTTGCATTCCTGGCCGTTGGAATTGCCAAACCAGGTCATGATGCAATCAGGCAGGATACTTTCTACGGAGCATTGGTGGAAGTTTATTGGAGTATTCGGTCATCTGCTGAATCTCTTTAACTGAAGATAGTCGCAATGCCGGAGTATCTCAGAGGGTCAGGCAACATCTCAGGAGAAAAACGAGGGGTGGTGTTTTGGGTCAGGACCCTTCTTCAGACCAAAAGCAGAGGGGAGGGAAATGGAGGTAGGAAGAGGCCAGAACAAAGCAGGGCCGGCGTTGGATGGTCACGGAATGGTGGTGTCCGTAATGGCCCATGTTTGGCTGGGAACGAGGTGGTAATGATGGGATACAAGGATGTGAAGAGTGGATCTAGTGACTAGGATGGGGAGGGAGAGGGAATGCGGGAGTTACTGCTGGAGCCGCTGTCTTTGTAGGGGGGTCGGTTTGCTTTGGGCCGAGTCCGTGCTCCCTGTTAGTCTCTGATCCCGCCTCCTTCCCACAGGAACACGCGTGATTCCCGCAGACTTCCTCATCCCTGTGCAGAGCCACAACCCCATCCGGGACGGGCTGCACCACAAGGTACGTGTGTGGCGCGCTGCCCACGGGCGCCCTGGGGGATTTCTGGGACCGTTGGGCACAGCGTGGGGCGGAGGTCATCCTCAGGATGGATTGTTATACAGTAGTTCATTTAGGATTTTTGTTGGACTCGTATTATGGTGGTGGGTTTTCGTTTTATGTTTTACTGTAAATATTATTTTTAATAATTGATTAAATTATCTTTGTTTACAAAAAAAAGGTGAGTGTCAGTCAGCGGGTGGTGTGGGTGGGGCTGAGGCTGTGCACCCCCTGTACCTGATCCCTCTCCAGCCCAGCACTCCTCTCTCCATCAGTCCAGCACGCCTGTTGGCACGGACATGCAGGGAGTGGAGGTGACAGTTCACCTGCAGGCAGAGAACATGGGTTTCAATCTGGCACCATGTTCAGCACTCACATTGCGGGCCAAAGGGCCTGCTCCTGTGCTGTACTCGACCTTGCACCAGATCCTGTTATAGACTCATGGTTGGAAATGTTCTTCAGCGCAACTTGCCGACCAACGTGCCCAATCTACACTAGTCCCACCTGCCTGTGTTTGGCTCGTTCCATACAACCCCCCACCCACTGTGTAAAAATAGTGTCCCTTAGCATTCCTATAAATCTTTCCTCCTCTCACCTCAAACCTATGTTCTCTGGTTCTCGATTCCTCTACGCTGGGGAGGACTATGTGCGTCTACCCGATCTATTCCTTGCATGATCTTGTACACCTCTATAAGATCACTCCTCAGCCTCCTGCACTCCTAGGGACAAAGTCCTGGCCTGCTCACCCTCTGCCAACAGCTCTGGCCATCGAATCCTGGCAACATGCTGGTGAATCACTGCACCCTTTGCAGCTTAAGCCTGTTCACTAGATCCAGCAGAGCTGGTCCAAACTGAGCTGTGACGCATCCCAACAGGAGTGCTGGAGTGGGCAATGGGGGCACAGACATGACCCATGGAGATGCCAACCCAGGTACTGTGCCCCCTGTCACCCCCTCGTCTGTGCTCTCCCCCTCCCCTCATAAGCGGTCTGGTGTCTCAGTGGGGGTGGGGAGGAGTCTCCAGTTGGGATCAGGTTGTTTGCCTGTGTGTTGCTGCTGGTATCATGGTGTGGGGGGGGGGGGGTTGAGGGGTTCTCCTGTTGGGGTGGGGGGGAGAGTGCTTCTGTGGGGTCAGCTGTGTGTCTACCCCTGCGTTACTCCCGCAGATCCTGATGGCCAACTTCCTGGCCCAGACGGAGGCGCTAATGAAGGGGAAGACTGAGGAGGAGGCGCGTGCGGAGCTGCAGGCCGCCGGGATGGGTGGGGAGGCTCTGGACAAGCTGGTGCCCCACAAGGTCAGGGGGGTTCACACAGTGGGGGTTGCGGGGGGGGGGGTTTCACACCAACGCACACCAGTCCCTGTCGCTCTCTACTGCGATCATACACGCTCTCCCTCTCTGTTCCACCGCTCTCTGTATCTCTGTACATTGATGACACAGCATGGAAACAGGCCCTTCAGCCCATCGAGTCCGCACAGCCCAGCGATCACCACGTATACTAGCTCTATCCGACACATTGACTAAAATTACAATTTTACTGAAGCCAATTAACCTTCAAACTGTGCGGCTTTGGAGTGTGGGAGGAAACCAGAGCACCCGGAGAAAACCCACGCGGTCACAGGGAGAACATACTAACTCTGCACAGACACCACCTGTGTAGTATGGATCGAACCCGGCCCCCCCCCCCCCCCCCCGTCTCTGCCACACGCCCACTGGTCCACACCACACCCCCACCCCCACTGCACATTAACCCCCCTCTCCTCTCCGCTCCAGGTGTTTGAGGGCAACCGGCCCACCACCTCCATCATCTTTAAGAAGTTGACACCGTTCATGCTGGGAGCCCTGGTTGGTGAGTGGGGGCTGTAGGGGGAGGGGAGGGGGAGGGGGGCTGGGGGGGGGGGGGGGGGGGGGGGAGGAGGAGGGGGGAACGGGGAGGGTTGTGGAGGGGAAGGGTTGGGGGGGGGGGGGGGGGGGGGGGTGGAGGGAGGTGGGTGGGTGGGAGGGGAGGAGGGGGGGGGGGGGGGGGAGGGGGGGGGGGGGGGGGGGGGGAAAGGGGGGGGGGGGGGGAAAGGAGGGGGGGGGGGGGGGGGGAGGGGGGGGGGGGGGGGGGAGGAGTGGAGCCTGGGGGGGGGGGTGGGAGGGAGAGGAGGCTGGGGGGGGGGGGGGGGGGGGGGACGGACAGTTGATCTCTCGACCCCATCATCACTGGGCTGAAACCTGCTAGTCCGTGCCAGCCAACATGCCCCATCGACACTAGTGCTATTGGGGGGGGTGGGGGGGGGGGGGGCAATGGAGGGGGTGTGAGGGAGTGGTTTCCCGCCATGCTGCCTCTGACCACATGTCTTCTCCCTGGCAGCCATGTACGAGCACAAGATCTTTGTGCAGGGGGGTCATCTGGGACGTCAACAGCTACGACCAGTGGGGGTGAGAGCCGGCCATCCGTGCGAGCGACCGCCGCGGGGGAGGGGGGGTTTGGGCGGGAGCAGGGCAGATACTCTGTTAGTCCACTGTCACCTATGGTGTTGCATTGGACAAGCAGCTGGCCACGGGGAGGGGGGGGGGGGGGGGGGGGGGAGCGGAGGGGTGGGAAGGGGGATGGGGGTGGGAGAGGGGGGGGAGAGGGGGAAGCAGTTATGGGATGTGGGGGTGCGGTGGGGTAGGGACTCTCTGTCGGGTAACTAACCCCCCCCCCCCCCCCCCCCCTTGCAGGGTGGAGCTGGGAAAGCAACTGGCCAAGGCCATTGAACCGGAGCTCGCCACCCCCGACCCTGTCACCTCGCATGACTGCTCCACCAACGGCCTCATCAACTTCTTCAAGAAGCACCGCGTCTGAACCCCGGGGACACTCCCCCAACCCATGGGACTGCGCACTGAGCTCTGCCTCGCCCTCGCCTCGCCTCCCCTCCTCAGCGCCTGGGCCTGACCGCAGGGTGATTCCCCAGCCTCTGCGTGTTTGTGTGTCTGCGTGTGTGTTTGTGTGTCTGCGTGTGTGTGTGCCCCCCACACTGCTGTTGCGTTGCCCCCTGCCACATCCCGACCCTGTACATTCACATTATGTGGAAACTGGATCAAGATTTAAAATAAAACTTCACCTCGAGTAGCTGCTCTTGCCTCAAGCGTGTTTCATTGTTGTCTGTACCTGAATGCACAGGGAGAAGAAACAAGGAACTGTGGATATTGGTTAATGCACAAAGTGCTGGAGTAACTCAGTGGGTCAGGCAGTATCTCTGGAGTACATGGATAGGTGACGTTTCAGGCTGGGACCCTTCCTCAGACTGAAAAGTAACTGAAGAGTGTGAAGATGTTTCCCAACCTGAAACGTTGCTGATCCACGTTCTCCAGAGATGCTGCCTGATCCGTCATATCACCAACTAGAGAGCAGTCCTGACCTATCATCTACCTCATTGGAGACCCTCAGACTATCTTTAATCGGACTTTACTGGACTTTATCTTGCACTAAACGTTATTCCCTTCATCATGTATCATGTGCATTGTGAACAGCTCATTGTAATCATGTCAAGTTTTCATTGACAGGATAACATGCAACAAAAGGCTTTTCACTTTACCTTAGTCCGCATAACAATAAACTAAACCTTGTATAGGAAGGAACAGCAGATACTTGTTTACACTGAAGATCGACGCAAGGTGCTGGAGTAACCCAGCGGATCAGGCAGCATCTCTGGAAAAAAAACAGGTGATGATATGGGTTGAGACCCTTCGTTAGACCTGCTGAACCAAACTAAACTAACTGAGTGACTACAGGACTTTGCACAGAATGTCCTTGCTACTGAATGTGATGAGGAATTTCTTTAATCATAGGGTGGTGAATCTGTGGAATTCCTTGCCACTGAAGGCTTTGGAGGCCAAGTCAGTTGATATATTTAAGGTAGAGATAGATGGATTCTTGACAGAGGTTATGGGGAGAATGGGATTAGGAGGGAAAGATAGATCAGCCATGATTGAATGGCAGAATAGACTTGATGGGCCGAATGGTTTAATTTTGCTCCTGTCACTTATGATCTCATCTCCCAATCTCCAGCATGGTTCACTGCTGCCCCCGCCTGGCGAGTCTGCACCATGCAAGGCGAGCACCATCCCCACATCACTCCTGATCTTCTGTTTGTTTTCATTTGCAGGGCCAGGCTATCTATCATTGGGAGAGAGCCCCGATAATGGGGCACTATCACATTGTTAATTTTTTTCTACTTGAAAAGTATAGGATTGGCTCCAAAAATGTGGCGACTCTTGAATGAATGAATGAATGGCACTTTATTTCACAAAGTGAAAAGCTTTGTGTTGCATACGAGCGAGGCAGTCACCACTGTGTTGGCACCAACAAAGGTATAAAAGTAGCGAACACTTCTACCCATCGCCTACCCCACATACCTGCACAAACCCACTGTGGTCCACTGTCTTACACATAACATGCCTCTGCCTAGTGTGGCAGGATTGTCACTGAAATGTAGGCAAAGCAGCTTTCGCTATATTTGGGTACACGTGGCAATAAAGTCAAACCATTGAACATTTATTGGTATTGAATCTTTGCAGTCACTGTGTTGGGAGGGGACGCAGGTCTCCAGTGATGGTGACGATTGTTTTTTTTCTTCTCATTAATTCAATGATACTTTGTCACATGTACCTAGGTACAGTGAGATGCTTTGTTTCACATACAAAGCCATACAACCATACAGCAGACCTCACCCAGGCAGGACACAAGAATCACCGTGTTTCTGGTGCTGACAATGTTAGAAAAGTTGATCAAACAGTTTTATCTTCTGCTCGCAGCAGTGACCAGGCCCCTGCCAGGTGTGCAGGGAAATCTGTGGGCTGTCAATGGCCAGAATAAAAGTTTAATGTATGATCAGCATGAATGGGTGAGTGAAGGCTGGTGTGGACATGATGGGCTGAAGGGCCAGTCTGTGGGTGTGGCTCTGCCCTACCAACTCTCCTGACTGCTGCATCGTGACCTGAGTCATATAGTGTGGAAACAGGCCCAACTTACCCAAATATGTGTCATAGTACTTGCCTCAACTAAATTGGTGACCTGGTACGGCAATTCCAACACGAACGCAAGAGGCTGCAGAGAGCAGTGGACTCAGCCCGGTCCATCATGGACATCGCACTCCCCACCATTGAAAGCATCAACACCAGGCGCTGCCTCAATAAGGCTTCTCCTTCTTGCGAATGAAACATAATCCAAAGGAATAGTTAGATCTCAAGCCGGGTATTGAGCAGCCAGGTTGTTGTCTCTGGGTCAATGTCTGCCAGGCCTTGAGCTCCATTTGGTGGGTGGTAGAGCGGGCACCCAGAGATGACATGGTTGGCTGTCTGTTGTTCTGCTCCGTGTTCACAGGCTGGGCTCTGACGGAATCCCCATCTCCACATGTTGCCGTTGAATCATCCAACTCCAGTACGAAGTCTGTTGAGCTTCACCTATGCTCCTCTGGAGAGGTCAGACCCTGGACAGCTTTATCTGGTGAAGAGATGTAACTGTGTAATGGAGACACGGTTGCCTTCCATTCCTGTGACCACTTGGTGGCTATCCAGTGTGCTTTTGTTCAATAAGGCAGCATCTATCATCACAGATCTCCACCTTCCAGGTCATGCCCTCTTCTCTGGATGCTTTCAAGAGCTAGATAGGGGTCTTAAAAATAGCGGAGTCAGGGGATATGGGGAGAAGGCAGGAACGGGGTGGGGTACTGATTGGGGATGATCAGCCATGAACACGTTGAATGGTGGTGTTGGCTCGAAGGGCCGAATGGCCTACACCTGCACCTATTGTCTATAGCTACCATCAGGCAGGAGGTACAGGAGGAGCCTGAAGCCCCACACTACCAGGTTCAGGAACAGTGACTTTCCTGCAAACATCAGGTTCTTGAACCGACCCACACAACCCTAATCCCACCTCCGCAACAGAACACTACGGACCACCTCGTGCTCTACCATGGACTTGTTTCTTCCAATTGTGCTTTAAACTAATAGCTTTTTTAGCGATCTTGAGTAAAAGTGTGATTTATGTTTGATGTGTTGTCTGAGAGTGTGCGTGTGCGTGTGCGTGTGTGATTCAGCCGTGTGAACATTTTGCATTGAACCTGTACCGCACATACATGTGTATGTGAAACGTCCGTTGGGTCACATTTGGGATATAGTGTGTAGTTCTGGTCACCCCCATTACTGGATGTGGAGGCTTTGGGAAGGGTGTAGATGAGGTTTTCCAGAATGTGGTCCCGTTTAGCCGTAAGGAAAGGTTGGACAGACTGGGATTGTTTGCTCCAGAGAATACTATATGCCTCTTTACCACTCTATTCTTGTTGTGTTACCATTTTCAAGGAGCTGTGGACTTTGGACAAGATCCCTTTGTACATCAATGCCGTTATTCACTGTATAATTTCTCGATACATGACATCCCAAAGTGCACCACCTGACCCTTGCCTCATTTACACCAGGACCTTGCAGGGTGGTGATGAGGCAAGGGTCAGAGAGTCTAAGACCAACGGCCATAGCCTCAGAATAAGTGGACATGCTTTTAGAAAGGGGATAAGGAGGGATTTCTTCAGTCACAGGGTGGTGAATCTTTGGAATTCATTGCCACAGACGGCTGTGGAGGCCAAGTCAATGGATATTTTTAAGGTGGAGATTGACAGATTCTTGATTAGTACGGGTGTCAGGGGTCATGGGGGTAAAGGCAGGAGAAAGGGATCGATAGGAAAAGACAGAGCAGCCATGATTGAATGGTAGAGTAGACTTGATGATTCAAATCGACTATTTCTGCTGCTATGGCATGAACCGTCCAACTCCTGGTTTCAACACAGCAGAGAGGGATTCCATATGAAATCTGCAGTGGCTTAAAGGAACACCTTCCTCCCAGCTGGTATCACTTGTCTGAACACGCCTCACAAAAGCTGGGGTGTAGTCTGATCTTCCAACCTACCTCACCTCTTGGATTTTTTTTCCAAAGTCTGCATTTTCTCCGTGAATACAGTGGTATTTTTATCTTTGCACTTCCCATCGTACTTGTGTTTACCATGTTTGTACTCGCGTGTGGTATGATTTGGTGGGATAGCACCCAAAGTGTTTCACTGTATATCAGTACATGGCGATAATACACCAATTCACAAATCAGTTGTGATCTAACTATGACAAAACAGACTCGAGGGGAAGTGGCTGCCATGCATTCTGCACTTTCATTTCCCTGTCCCTCGGGTCCATGAAGGATCAGAGGGATGGAATATTGGCCAAACATGGGCAAATGGGGGAAAAAACCCAGTCTGAAGGTCCTGACCCAAAACGTCAAATATCCATGGTCGGCATGGACGGGTCGGGCCGAATGGCCTGTTTCACACTATAGACCTCACATGTGCCCAAAGACAGTGAAGAAAAGCAAAGTTAACTTACAAAAAAACTTTTTATTTTGAAAAAAGGCAGATTATATCTAAGGTTAAGTGACCTTTGACATTTACAAGTTTAATAATTTAGGATATTATGTGGCTTTACTTTTTCGATAAATAACTCTACGTCTCCCTCTTTAGTTTCACCGTCAGCACTGCCCCCCAGGACGGGTGAGATCGGGAGCAGGGACCCCCCACCCCCCATGGGGGTTCCTCTCTCACGCACGCCCCCCCCCCCCCCACCCATGGGTGTTGACTCCCACTTGCTCTGCTGTGCACAGGTGGGGTGGATGGGTGTCCAAGGGGCAGTGGTAGAGTGCAACACCCCCCCCCCCATCCCCACGAAGGGGGCACTCTACCGTGGGGAGGGAGGAGCAACAAGGAGAGTGGAAGGACACCACCATCTAGAGCCAGCACAAGGAGCTTGTGTGACCTGGGGAAGGAGAGAAAAGGGGGGGGGGGGGGGGGAGCAGTGGGAAAGGGTCTAGAAAGCTGAAGGAGCAGGTAGGGGGGAGGGGAGTCACTTGGAACATCGCTGGCCAGCTGGGCTGCAGGGGCAGGAGGTGGACTCTCCTCCCAACACAGAAGGTCGTCCAGGACCAGGCTGTTGGGGAAGAGTAGAGGGGGCGGGCGGGCAGTGCAGAGGGGAGACGGTGTGCTGGGGTCAGGGGTCAGTATGCAGGGGGCAAGATGGAGGGAGTCTGTCCAATAACCAGTACAGAAAAACGTACCGAATCATCCAATTAGAAAATAAGACATACATTAAAAAAAACTATTACAAAACATTACAAAGTTGGCCCCACTGCCCGTGAGGGGTGGTGCTAGGCCGCCGCTGATATCTTGCATAGTCTACACGCCTGTGAGTGGTGACGGAGGCAGAGCGAGGGTTAATGGGAAGGCATGTTAATAAGTGCAGAGGTCCCGAGGCTGGAGGTGGTCTCGTGTCCAGAGTGTGTGACGTCACATGATCCAGGGTCTGACAGGGCGGCCTTCCTCTCGACAGGGGGCAGCTTTTGGTTTTGGTCACGCAACTGATGAAGCAGGTCCTTGGTCAGAAAGCGCAGGCTGGCGAGACGGTCAGCGTCGGTCCTTGAACATGTGTGGGCGCCTCACTGGCTGGAGGTCAGACGTTGGCACCTGGTCTCTCGCTGGCTGGTAATGTCCAGGCCCCCCCCCCCCCCCCCCCCCCATTCCCTCCCCCCTGGTGGAAAGGGCAGCAGGTTTGTAGACAGTGGGCGCCACAGCACACAGGGGAGGGGGGGGGGGGGGGGGACTCACTGCAGCCGCCCACAATCCCCCCCCCCCCACCTCGGGGCCGACGCGAGGGTCTCCGGTCACAGCTCGGTGACATGAAGCTGGTAGCCAGGGGGGGGCTGTGGCTGGGTCGGGTGAGGCACGTTGATCCGACGGATGTGGCAACTATGGCACAGCAGATGCCCCTCCAGGGGGTAACAGCGACGGGCCTCTTCATCGTTCAGCTGCAGCCCACAGTCCTGGGCAAACAGAGGGTTATTAATGAGGGGGAGGTAATTAAACTGAACTAAGCTTGGCAGCCCCTCCCCTCGTGACAGGCCAGCCAAGCCCCTCCCCGGGGGCAAATTGGTTACCCCAGCCTCGCCCCACCCCACGAGCCCAGATACCGCTCCCCCACCCCCACATCACCAGCACCCTCCCCCGGGGGGAAGGGAATGTGGACTGACCTCACAGCGGTAACACTCCACATGGTAATCCTTGTCCATCGACACCACCCGGATCGTCTCCTCCGAGCCCTGGAATGGAGACATGAGCGAGGGATGTCACGGTCAGTGCCCCCCCCAACCCTACCCCAAGCCACCCCCCCACCCCCCACCCCCCCCCCCCCCCAACCCTGCTCCACCCCGTCCCCTCCCCCCCCCCCCCAACCCTACCCCAGCCCCCCCCCCCCAACCCCCCCCTCCCCCCCAACTAACCCTACCCCATCCCAGACGTACCTGTGCTGGGAGGATGGGGCGCCCCACACGACGCACACTTTGGGGCAAAGACCCTGAAACAGAGAGACCCGTCCGTCAGACCCAGAACAAGACAGAGACAGAGGCAGCTTCAGTCTGTGTAGGATAGTGTTAGTGTGTGGGGTGATCACTGGTAGATGCAGACTCGGTGGGCTGAAGAGCCTATTTCCACACTGTATCTCTTTTAGTTTAGTGATACAACATGAAAACAGGCCCTCATCCACTCCCTGCACACTAGGGACAATTTACAGAGGGGCAATTAGCCTACACAAGGGAGGTCAAGGTAGGGAGCATTGTGCTGGGGTGGGGAGGGGGCCGGGGGTGGGGAGGGGGCCGGGGGTGGGGATGGGGCGCTGGGGGTGGGGAGGGGGCCGCGGGGATGGGGGAAGGGGGCAGCAGGTTGGGGGGGCCTCACGTGTGGTAATCCTTGACGCAGTAGATGTTGTTCTCCAGGTCGACGGTGAAGGGCACTCCGTCCAGGCACTCGTTACACAGCACACAGCGGAAACAGCCTGGATGGTAGGACTTGCCCAGAGCCTGCAGGATCTGGAGACAGCACAGGGTCAGAGGCACTGCGGGGAGCAGCACACAACTCCCCTCACCCACCATCAGCTCTGCATCCCAACTACCCCCCCCCCCCTCCCCACCCCCCCTCCCATTTCCCAGCCACCGTTTGCCAACTCCCCCTCCCCGCGAGCCATCCATGCTGGGCTCTGGATTCCCGTCGCAAGCAGTTGGCGCCCCAGTTCTTTACCATCTCCATGATTAGGTGTCCACACACAAAGCACTTGTCGGCCGTCTGCTGGAAGCCCGAGTACTGAAAAACAAACGATCCCTCGTTAAAGTAAAATAAACTATGACTCATTCAATCAAACCTCACTCCACCGTCAGCCCCGAGCAGCAGAGTGTGGCAGGTGGAACCGCTACCTCACACTCACAGCGCCAGAGACCCAGGATCGACGCGGACCTCGGGTGCTGTGTGGTGTTGGCATGTTCTCCCCGTGAACCCGTGGGTTTCCTCCAGGAGAGGGGAGCAGGGATGGGGTACTCCCCCATCATCATCACCCCCCTTCCAACATTGTACGACAACGTCACTGACGGCAGCAGTCAGCGTCGCGGTGGCGAGAGAGGGGGAGTGGGATGGGCGGGGGACTCACCAAGAAGTCTTCCTCACAGTACACCTTGCCATTGACGTTGTAGAAAGCCTTGCCCCGCAACCGACGCCCTGCACAGAAACATATGGTTAGAGGCCACACACACACACACTGACACCATCAATGGTGTGACCAGGCCACACACACCGCAGGCACGCAGTCAGAGACAGACACACAGACCATCTACCCCTCACGCAGACCCAGGGGGCTGTGAAGGAGAGGTCACACCACTGACACCAACCAGATACTTGTTTTGGGCACCATGTTATAGAGAAGACATTTTCAAGTGCAGAGACGAGGATGTTGCTAGGACTCAAAGCCTGAGCTGTAGGGAGAGGTTGAGCAGGCTAGGACTTTATTCCTTGGAGCACAGGAGGATGAGATGTGATCTTGCAGAGGAATAAAATGATGAGAGGAATAGATAGGGTAAATGCACAGACTCTTGCCCAGATTAGGGGAATCAAGAAACAGAGGACAAAGGTTTAAGGTGATGGGGGAAGGATTTAATAGAAACCAGAGGAGCAACATTCTAACACAAATGGTGGCAGGTGTATGGAATGAGCTGCCGGGTGAGGTAGTTGAGGAAGGTACTGTCACAACATTTAATAAATATTTAGACAGGTACATGGATCGGATAGGTTTAGAGGGGAATGGGTCAAACGGTCAGCATTGTCTAGTTGGGCTGAAGGACCAGTCTGCAAGCTGTATGACTGTATGATTCTAATTAACAAACCACACGGATGCTAAATTATATTATGTGCATTAAATTATCGGTCCTGATTCTGGATCATGTGCAAGCTGAATAGATTAGTACAAGTTGTCATCATGCGTGGACACTGTGGGTCGAAGGGACTGTTCCTGTGCTGTTCTATGTTCTATGGAGAATTAATGAATTATCCGTTTCACCCGGGAAGGGGAAGAGAAGGGCTTTTGGTTGGAGTTGTTGGTTGGCCTCTAACAGGCTGTGCTCAGAACCTGGGCGGCTGGTGATGCCAGACGTGGTGAGCTGGTTTCATAGAGCAGGGTTCACAGACGGGAGGGGTGGAGACACAGAAACTGTTCACCCTGACCCCAGGGATGTTTGGAATTCTCCGCGGCAGGGTGATGAAGTGTTTGCGAGGCTGGCAGAGACAGGCCAAAGGCTGGGAGTCGGATGGTGGGGTCGAGGGTCAGGGGATCAGATAAGGTGGAGACCAGGTGGAGATTACAGGGTGCGTGATCCCACAGCCCGGCAGTGTACGTGCTCGATGGGCAGACTGCTGGTCTACTCCTGAACACACTAACACAACGATCCTCTCACAAGCCCAACAGAGAGCGGTGGGAACACAGTGGGTCGGGCAGCACCCATGGAGGGAATGGACACACGTTGTTTTGGGTCGGGACCATTCTTTAAATCGTAGAGGTACAATGCGTGAAACAGGCCCTTCTGCCCACCATATCCATGCTATCCCCCACACACAGAACAATTTACGATTTTTATTACAGAAGCCAATCAACTTAAAAACCTGTCCATAATTGTAGTGTGGGAGGGAACTCACGCAATCATAGGGAGAACGTTCAAACTCCGTACAGACAGTATCCGTAGTCAGGATTGAACCCGGGTTTCTGGTGTTGTGAGGCAGCAACTCTACCGCTGCGCAAATGTTCACCAGACTGAATGCCCAGGCAACCCAAAACATTGTTTGTCCATTCACCTCCACAGATGCTGCCTGACCCACTGTGTTACTCCAGAGCTTTGTATTATGCTCACGATTTTATCATCTGCTGGTTGTTGGAGATCTCACGCTAGGGTGTGGTACCGATCTTCCAATCTACCAGACATTTAGTGTTTAGACGAGTTAGAAACATAGAAAATAGGTGCAGGAGTAGGCCATTTGGCCCTTCGAGCCTGCACCGCCATTCAATATGATCATGGCTGATCATCCAACTCAGTATCCTGTACCTGCCTTCTCTCCATACCCCCTGATCACTTTAGCCACAAGGGCCACATCCAACTCCCTCTTAAATATAGCCAAGGAACTGGCCTCAACTACCTTCTGTGGCCGAGAATTCCAGAGATTCACCACTCTGTGTGTGAAAAATGTTTTCCTCTTCTCGGTCCTAAAAGATTTCCCCCTTATCCTTAAACTGTGACCCCTTGTTCTGGACTTCCCCAACATCGGCAACAATTTTCCTGCATCTAGCCTGTCCAACCCCTTAAGAATTTTGTACGTTTCTATAAGATCCCCCTCAATCTTCTAAATTCTAGCGAGTACAAGCTGAGTCTATCCAGTCTTTCTTCATATGAAAGTCCTGACATCCCAGGAATCAGTCTGGTGAACCTCCTCTGTACTCTCTCTATGGCAAGAATGTCCTTCCTCAGATTAGGAGACCAAAACTGTATGCAATACTCCAGGTGTGGTCGCACCAAGACCCTGTGCAACTGCAGTAGAACCTCCCTGCTCCTATACTCAACTGCTTTTGCTATGAAAAAGTTGAGACCTAACTGAAACTTATAGAATAGTGAAAGGCCTGGATATAGTGAATGTGGGGAGGATGATTCCACTAGTGGGAGAGTCTAAGACCAGAGGTCATAGCCCAAGTCCATACCTTTAGAAAGGAGATTAGGAAGAATTTATTTAGCTAGAGGATGTCAAATCTGTGGAATTCATTGCCACAGATGGCTGTGGAGTCCAGATCAATAGATATTTTTAAAGCAGAGATTGACAAGTTCTTGATTAGGAAGGGTGTCGAGGGTTATGGGGCAAAGGCAGGAAAATGGAGTTGAGAGGGAAAGATAGATCAGCCATGATTGAATGTCAGTGTAGACTTGATGGGGCAAACGGCCTGTTTCAGCTCCTTTGACTTACGAAGTCATGACTCACCACAGGAGCAACAGATGAAGCAGTTGGTGTGGTAGAGATTGCCCATGGCCTGGCATGCCTGACTGGCACCGTACACCCCCTTCCGGCACTTCACACAGATACCTGCGGACCAGAGAACAGACAGCACTAACGGCTTAGTTTAGTTCATAGATACAGCATAGAAACATTCCCTGCGGCTCACTGAGTCCGTGCTGACTATCAATCACCCGTTCACACCAGTTCTATATATCCTGCTCTCTCATCCATCCACGTGCATCATTACTATAAACCAGGATTTTACTGGATTGTATGCAAAACTAAAATTGTCACTGTCCCATGGCACATAGCACGTGTGACTGTAGAGTCTCATCACTTGTTTTTTAAAAACATCCAGAGGGTGTTGGGTGCCTGGAATATGCTGCTGGTGGAGGCAGATATGATGGTGGCATTTAAGGGCTTTTTAGATAAGTACAGGGATACGTATGAAATGCCCACTATACCATCGGTTTCAGTGTCTCCGGCAAATGTACAAATCAGGCCATTAACTTCCAAATCAATATCTCATGGATGTGAAAGGTCACGGGAAGAAGGCAGGAGAATGGCATTGAGAGGGAAAGATAGATCTGCCATGGTCAAGAGTATTTGTCATATGCCCCGAAACAGAACAGTTAAATTCCGTGGCGCAGTGATCAAGTTACTGCTGTAAGACACCAGAGACCCGGCTTTGATCCTGACCATGGGTGATGTCTGTACAAAAGGTGCACATCCTCGCTATGATCATGTGGGTTTTCAATACTCCAGGTGCTTCAGTTTCCTCCCCTACTCCAAAGACGTACAGGTTTGTAGGTTAATTGGCTTCTATAAAATTGTAAATTGTCCCTAGTGTGTGGAATAGTGTTAGTGCGATCACTGGTCACCACAGACTTTGGTGGGCCAAAGAGCCTGTTTCCGAGCTGTATCTCTAGGGACTAAAAACTCCAGCAAGCAGCTCCCACTTGCACCCAAGTTTGCTGATTCAATCCGTTCTCAAACATCACTGCTCACTGTCCAGGAGACGCTGTGGCCAAAGCCAGCCCACTTCTCAGGGTGGGGTGATGGGTGGTGGGGAGATCTCCCTCTTCCCCCCCCCCCCCCCCAGCCCCCCATGTGACACCACCAGGATGGTGTTGAGTTCAGTTTATTGTCACATGCGCTAAGGTACAGTGGAAAACTTTTGTTGCGTGCTAACCAGTTAGTGGAAAGAGACTATACTTGATTACAATCGAGACGGGTGGAATAGCCCAATCTGCCCATTCCCCAAGGCTCCAACACAGGGCCAACTCCTCCACGCTGACCAACATGCCTGCCTGTCTTTGGCCCGTATCCCTCTAAACATTTCCTGTCCAAATGGCTTTTTAAATGTTGTTATAGTAACTGCCTCAATTACCTCCTCTGGCAGCTCATTCCGTACACCCACCATTCCTGTGTGAAAATGTTACCGCTCGGGTTCATATTAAATCTTTCCCCTCTCACATTACACCCATATCCTCTAGTTCTTGATTCCACTACCAAGGGGAAAAGACACTGCATTCACCCTACCTATTCCCCTCATGATCTCATATACTTCTATAAGATCACCCCTCAGCCTCCTGCGCTCCAAGGAATAGAGTCCCAGCCTGCCCAACCTCACCCGGCAGGTCAGGCCCTCCTGGCAACATCCCTGCACCTCTTCCAGCTTAATGGCTTCCTTCTATAGGAGGGCGCGCAAAGCTGAACACGATACTCTAAAAAACATGTCTCACAATACGTCTGATGAAATGCCCTAAACCGAAATGTCATCCATCCTTTTTATCTAGAGATATTGCCTGACCTGCTGAGTTACTCCAGCATTTTGTCTTATCTTCTACAATACCTTAAACATGGCCTCACCTACATCTTGTACATCTACAACATAACATCACAACTTCAATACTCAATTCCCTGACGGATGAAAGACTTTGTGCCAAATGCTCTTTTCATTCCTCCGTCTGTTGCGACACCACTTTCAGGTAATGATGTCCCTGCATCCCCCTGCCACCAAGAGAGAGGGTGTTGTCTGGAAATATCACAACCTGAAGCCTGGGACTGAGGTGCTGTGAAAATAAATCCTGACTCAGGGCTGTGGGAATCCAAAAGAGACTGAAATTTTGCTTTCACATCGAGGGCTTGTGTGGGATTTCCCACGGACAGCAACACTCTCCAGGGAGTGGGCTGGGAGAGCTTGCAGACTGCACATGCATTCCTTCCCACAGAGCACTTTGTTTACAAAACTCTCTCTCTCTCTCTCTCTGAGCTTCATACAAACTGTCGGCCCCACACCACCGCACGGCACAGACTCTCAACAACCCGGCAACCAATACAACCCAGAGACCCCGCTCCCACCCATCCTCCGGAAAGCAGCCAACAGAATGAAGGACCACTCACACCCTGTGTCTGATGAAGGGTCATCACCTATCCATGTTCTCCAGAGATGCTGCCTGAACCACCGAGTTACTCCAACACTATGTGTCCTCTTGCGTATTATCCAGCATCTGCAGTTTTTCATTTCTACCATTTATACCCTGGTCATTCCTTCTTCCTCCCACTCCCGTCGGGCAAAGACATAAGAGCATGAAAGTGCACACCACCAGATTCAGGAACAGCTTCTTCCTCTCTGTTATTGGTCCTCTGAATGGTCCTCTCATAAGCTACGTAATTCCGATCTTCCAGCCTACCTCACTGCAGTCCTCGCACTCTCTATTCGTACTTTCTCTGTAACAGTAAGGCTACAATGCTGTAACACTGTATCTTTCTCCACTCTGGTATTTTCCTCTTTGCACTACCTGTTGTACTTGTGTTTGGTTTGATTGCACTCGTGTACAGTATGATTTGATTGCAATAGCACATCAAGTTTTTCCACTGTATCGCCGTGCATGTAACAATAATAAATCTGTACCAAATCTCCACACAGCACCCCTCGTCACTGCTGCTCTCCAATAATCTCCCCAACCCCACAATGGGAAGAGAGAGTGGAGTTAGCTGGGTCCTTCACGGAGGGTTCTGTATATTTTCTAGCCAGGAGTTAGGCTCCAGAAGACCAGACATTAGGTTTGTGTTTATTATTGTTACATATACATGTACAAGTAAAGTGAAAAGCTTGGTTTTGCATGCTATCCAAAAAAAAATCAGATAATACTGAACATAACTGCAATCACGTCAACTTCAAGTACAACAGGTAGAGCAAAGGGGAAGGTACAGAGTGCAGAATATAGTTCGCGGTATTGTAGTGGATCAGTTCCACAGACAAAGTCAAATGCCCTCAATGGGGTAGAGATGAATCGGAAAGTACCCTAGCTTATGGAAGGAACATTCAGAAGCCTGATTACAGAGGGGAAGAGGCTGTTCCTGTGTCTGGTGGTGTGTACTTTCAAGCATCTGTACCTTGTGCCAGACGGGAGTGGGGAGAAGAAGGAATGACTGAGGTGGGTCAAGTCTTTGATTATGTTGGCTGCTTTCCTGAAACAATGGCGTCGATGGTGGGGAGTCTGGTCTGTATGATGGACTGGGCTACATCTACAACTGTCTGTAACTTCTTGTGGTCGTGGGCAAAGCTGTTCCCAAACCAAGATGTGATGCATCCCGACAGTATGCTTTCTACATTGCATCTGTGGACGATTTTAGAGTCTGCAGATACGTGCGAAACATCCTCAGTGTCCTCGGGTGTGCCATTAGCCAGGTTTAATCTGGACTAGTGCAAGGTGATGCATTTTAAAAGGGACATACCGGAGGAAAGTGGGTGCATTTACATTCCTCCAGTCATCTGCTTCCTCTGAAGAAGAATCCTGACCCAAATTTGAAAACCTCTCTCATGGTCCCAACATCCCCCCCCACGCCCCCGAAGGGGCTTGGATACATCTAGCCTTGGATACATCAAGTCTTAGTGATCTGTACAACTTTACAGCAGCTCTGACATCTGGCACCTCCTCCTCTCCAATGCCCACACGCTGGTGTCCATCTGAAGACTGTGTTTCTCCGGTTGCATTGCAGACTTTTTGGTTTAGCATTATGGGTTATTGATTTACTGTGACTGACTATTATATACATATTTTCCGTTATTGCATTAATAGGCCTCTAAACCTTAGATTTGAGACACAGCACGGAAACAGGCCCTTCGGCCCACCGAGTCCGTGCGGACCTGCAATCACCTTGTACACGAGCACTATCCTGCACACTAGGGACAATTTACACTTCACAGAAGCCAATTAACCTACAAACCCGCACGTCTTTGGAACGTGGGACCCAGATCACGTGTGCCTGTGCCCGGTCCATACCCGATCTGACTACCGGCCGGGCATCACGACAATCATCATGAACACCCCACACACCCCTCCCGCACTGTGCCGCCCAAATCAACCTGCCTGCAATGCTGCTGCCAGCACGATAACTGTACCTCACCGCGTAGATGACAATACACCACCCTGCTGCACTCCCGGGCCAGGCCCGTCCCCACCTGTACTGTACCCCACTGTTACACAGCAACAGACACGTCCCGGGACCGGAGACCGGCACCTTACCGAAGTAATCCTTTTTAACGTGCAGTTCCAGCTCCTTCTCCAGCTCCCGGGTGAGCGCTTCAAGACGCTTCTCGGCCTGGCTCGGCCCGCTGTCCCGGCACGGCGTCACCTGGTAAGGCAGCCTGATCTTGTGCGCTGCGGCCGGACCTTTACCCGGGCTGTAACCGTATGGATGGACGGATGCGGCCTCGGGGAGCGGGCCGGCCGCCTGTCGCTGGTAGCAGCACGTCTCGCCGGCGCAGGGCGGCTGGATGTCGGGGCCGGTGTAGGCCTCCGGGAGGCCGGGCGGCGGCGGCGAGGGCAGCTGCAGGTCGGGGTAAGCGGCGCTGATGGAGCCGCGGGAGCTGTGGCTGGAGATGCTGCTACGGGCACTGGGGCCCGAGCCGTCGGCGTCGGCCTGCGGGAAGCGGCCGTCCGAGTAGCTGGATCGCGGGCTGACATGCCGCTGGTCGTAGCCCATGCTGATGCCACTGGTGCGGTTACTGCTGGGCCGGCTGCTGCCGCTGCCGCCGCCGCCCTCGTTCAGGCTGGCCCGCGGGCTCGAGTGCTTGCTGGTGTCGCTCGCCGTGCTGGCGTAGCTGGAGCGGGAGCTGAGGCCGCCGCCCTCGTAGCCGGCCAGGCTGGTCCGCGGGCTCGGGTACTTGTCGTGGGCCGCCAGCACCAGGCTGGAGCGGGGGCTGGGGTGAAGGCTGGAGCGGGGGCTGGGGTGAAGGCTGGAGCGGGGGCTGGGCTGTTTGCTGCTCTGCTCCTGCGTGGAGTTGGAGGAAGACGAGGAGGCGGAGGCCAGGCTGGAGCGGGGACTGGACACATTGTTACCGCCGCCGCGGCCGCTCGATACGTTGTTGCCGCCTCTGGGAGCCGACACGTTGTTGCTTCTAGGAGCCGACACACTGTTGCCTCTGGCGGCCGCCGCCGCGCTGGCGCCGGGGAAGAGCGTGTAGCCCGCTCCGTGCCGCCCGCAGGCCGGGCCCGCCTCCCAGTACAGCACCCCGCCGCTAAAGCGCCGGTTCTCCGCGCCGTAAGCCGTCCCCGGGCCCTTCAGGTAGCAGCCTGGTGGCTCGGGCTCGCCGCCCAGCTCCCCCCGATGCGCCGCCGCCTCCGTCCCGCCGCGGTTCCCGTTGCCAGCCCGGGGCGCTGCTGAGAGTTTGCAGTAAGTTCCCAGGCCGCGGTCGTGGGGCTCTCCGCAGGCCCCGGTGCCGTTCATCCTGCCCGCCGCCGCCTCCGGCACTTGCAGCGGCAGGACGTGGTGCGGGGGTCCGGGCATCATCTGCAGCAGGAATGTCCGCTTTGTCTCTTCCAGCCCGGGGCCACAGAGCAGTTCCCGCCGCCCGCGGTATGGGCCGTCGCTGGCCGGCTCGTACAGAGACAAGTCCTGCAGGAAGGTCGCCTGCACGGCCAGCTCGTCCTCGTATTTAGACATGGTCCGCAGCCGCCATGGAAGGTATCCGAGCGGAACTCCGTGCGAGCAGCGCTAGCGCGGCATCTTGCAGTCTGTGTCTGCACCGTCCCGTCCCGCAGCGCCTCGCTTTGTTCTGCAGTGTGTTGTCTATTTCATAAACCGTGCAGCGGCCGCCTCTCCCTCACCCGCTCCCACATGCTGCATTTTATTCTTTGCATTTGCAGTGTGTAAGCGGCAACCATTCTCCCCTCTCCCTCTCTCTCTCTCCCCCTCCCCCGGGAAGCCAAGCGAAGCCCCGGCCGTGCGCGCGCCCGGGCCGCAGCACCCCGTGACGTGCACGCGCGGCGGAGGCCCGCTCCCCGTCGCCCGGGCTCGGTCCGCACAGAGAGGCGTCGGCGGCCTGCCCGGGGTCGCTCCCTGCCGCGGCCCGCTCGGGGGCAGGGGAGAGGAGGGTTGGCGGGGCGGGAGGAGGTGCGGTGAACCCGGACTCTACCCCTTCCCCTCCGCTGTGCACTCTTTGACCGGCTGTGGAATGCGCGCAGGGGCACGGCCCTGGGGGGAGCGATGAGGCCGCCAGGAATGTGCTGGTGCCCGCGCCGAACAATGAGGCGCGCCGGGCGGGGGAGAGGGAGATGGTGAAAGAGAGAGGGAGAGGGAAGGGAGGGACGGGGAAAGATAGGGATGGGGAGAAGGGAGGGAATGGGGGAGGGGGAGGTGGGGAAGAAGGGAAAGGTGAAGGGAAAGGTGAAAAGGAGGGATGCAGGGAGAGAGCGAGAAATAGTGTGTTGGAGAGGGGCTGGAGATAACAATGAGGGAGGGGGAGAGGCAAGGCGATGGGTACAAATATGCTGCTTCTGTGTTTGTGGACCCAGGGCGACGGGACAGACGCAGGGGCTTTCAAACACCTCTCATAAAGTACCAGAGAATAACGAGCAAGGATGTTGCCACGACTCGAGAGCATGGACTACAGGAAGAGGTTGGGCAGGCTGAGTTTATTGCTTGGAGCGCTGGAGGATGAGGAGAGATTTTATAGGTAGACAAAAATGCTGGAGAAACTCAGCGGGTGGAGCAGCATCATGGAGCGAAGGGAATAGGCAACGTTTCGGGCCGAAACCGGTCTGAAGAAGGGTTTCGGCCTGAAACGTTGCCTATTTCCTTCGCTCCATAGATGCTGCTGCACCCGCTGAGTTTCTCCAGCATTTATGTCTACCTTCGATTTTCCAGCATCTGCAGTTCATTCTTAAACACATGGGTGATTTTATAGATGTGAATACGATCACGAGGAGAATAGATAGGGTGAATGCATTGAGTCTTCCTTAGAGTTGGGGAATCAAAAATTAGACGACATGGGTTTAAGGTCAGAGAGGAAAAAATGTAATGGGAACCTGAGGGGCAACATTTTTACAGTTAAATGAAATGAGCTGCCTGGAGAAGTAGTTGAGGCAGGTAATGACGCATTTAAAAGATATCTGGTCAGATACATGGATAGGTGAAGGCTTGGAGGGATATGGACCAAACACGGGTGCGGCTGGCTCAAGAGTCAAGAATGTGTTATTATCATATGTCCCAGATAGAACAATTAAATTGTTACTTGGTCAGGCCATATGGTCAACATGGACGAGTTGGGCCGAAGGGCCTGTTTCCGTGCCGATTGACCGGTAGAATCTGAAGGAGGGTCCCAACCTGAAACGTCGCCCCTCCATTCCCTCTACAGATGCTGCCTGGCCCGCTGAGTTCCTCTAGCATTGCGTTTTGCTCTAGATTCCAGCGCATGCAGTCCCTTGTGTCTTTGAGGACGGGGCGTGTCGGTCAGCAGGTGAGCAGCTGGATTGGGGGGGGGGGGGGGGGACGTCGCAAAAGCTGGAGTAACTCAGCGGGACAGGCAGCATCTCTGGAGAAAAGGAATGGGTGACGTTTCTGGTCAAGGCCAGTTTATTGTCACATGTACCAAATAAGGTACAGTCAAATACAGTGAAAAGCCTGGGCAGCTCCCGGGCTCTGGAACTCCCTCCCCCAACTCATCCGCAATTCCGTGCCCCTCACCATCTTCCAGTCCCGCCTCAAGACCCATCTCTTCACCTCTGCCTATCCTTAGCCCCACGTCCCCCGCCCTTTTCATCTGTGCATTAATTGCCTCATATTGTGTTTTGAATTGAATTCTGTCTTTACTTTGTGTACTAGTCATGTCTCTACTATTTATTTCAGTCCCCTTACATGTTTTTCCTCTACCTGCTAATTTTTTGTAAGGTGTCCTTGAGACTCTTGAAAGGCGCCCATAAATAAAATGTATTATTATTATTATTAAATTCACGTTACCATACAAGAGTCAAGAGAGTTTATGGTCGAGACCATTCTTCAGATTGAAACGTCACCTATTCCTTCTCACCAGAGATGCTGCCTGTCCCGCTGTCCCTTCTAACCACAGTATCTAAAGTGTCAGTGACACTAACAGGCGGAGATACAGGCGGGGGTGGTGTGTCTGAGATTCAGGCTGCGAGAATCACAGCGAGACGTTCAGTAACCTGAAGAACGAGAAACAGACTTGATCACAGCCATGGCCAAAGTTCCACACTGTCGGACAAATCATGGACGTTACATATTACTGGAAAATAAAGTCATTGCAGAGATGAGAACAATCCCGGAGAGTGAGGTGATACACTGACAAACCCAACACTGGTGTGTGGAGGGTCCTTGTGTCATAAGTGATAGGAAGAGGAGGCCATTTAGCCCGTCGTTCATCTTCTACATGTCCAATCCCTTCATTCCCACGATTCCTTTAATATCCAGAAGCCTCCCCACTTCGAGTGGATTCAATCCTGAACTTGCACTTGTTGGAGAACCGTGAGGACGTCGCCTCGCCGTATCTTCCAGAGGCTGCCGGACCCGCTGGGTGAAGGGCCCGTTTCCCTCCTGTGTGGCTCTATGACCCGCTGAGTTCGTCCAGCACTTTGTGGTTTACGTAAAATTCCATAATCTACAGTTCCTACATCCCCCTTTCCCAGAGTAAGGAAATCAAGAACCACAGAAAGTAGGTTCATGGTGATCGGCGAAAGATTTACTAGGAACCTGAGGGGCAACTTTTTCACACAGCGTGTGGTGGGTGTATGGAACGAGCTGCATGAGGAGGTAGTTGAAGCAGGTACTATCGTAATATTTAACAAACATTTAGACAGGTACATGGATAGGGGAGGTTTAGAGGGATGTGGGCAAACGCAAGCAGGTACAAAGATAATAATGCTCAATGATCTTTGAGCAGGTGGGACTAGGGTAGATGGGACATTTTGGTCGTAGTAGTCAAGTTGGGCCGAAGGGCCTGTTTCCACGCTGTATGTCTAACTGTCGCTGACTGGCCTGTGTAGCTGAAGCGTTTGCTGATGTATGGTGTCTGTATAACGTACAGGGAGACATGAATCACCCGCTCCAACCTCTGCTGTAACTTGAATAATAAACCCTGTTCACGTGGCTGTTTAGTTTTAGAGATACAGCGCGGAAACAGGCCCTTCGGCCCACAGAGTCCGCACCGACCAACGATCACCCCGTACACTGTCACCATCCTACACACTAGCGACAAATTACAATTTTACCAAAGCCAAACCTGCATGTCTCTACAGTGTGGGAGAAACCCCCCAGGGAGAATTTACAAACTCCGTATATAGACAGCACTCGAGGTCTCTGGCGCTGATGCAGCACATCTACCACTGTGCCGAAATGATATAGCACTTGTTATCCCTTGTATTACCTGCAAAGCCGGTGCCAAATGTAAACGTTGAAAGGAAATACGTCTATACGTTTTACAAAGAAGCATTAATAGATGGCTTCCCCGGAACATTTTCCGAATGGTTTATTTTATTCACGTCCTTTCAATGTATTGGATTACCGAATGCTAATTCACCCTTCCTCATTCTTGCAATCAAAGTTTGAGCTGGACAAAGCCGTGGATTCGCGTCTGCCGCTTCGGGAGAAGGTGTAAATTACGCAGTAAAACGAGCCTGTAGCAGCGTGGTGATCTGGCCTCCCACGGCCGGCGGATACCTGTTCAATCCCGGAAGCTCCCGGTCAATGGTGGGACCGTCACTCAGTCTCCTACTTATCCCAATCACTGGCATAAAACAGGCCTTTCAGCCCAACCCCACTAATGCTGATCAAGTTGCCTATCCAAGCTAAACCATAAAACATGGGAGCAAAATCAGGCCATTCGGCCCATCGAGTCTACTCCGTCATTCAATCATGGCTGATCCGTCTTCCCCCCTCAACCGCATTCTCCCGCCTTCACCACCCTCTGGCTAAAGACATTCCTCCTCATCACTATGCTAAAGATACGTCCTTTTATTCTGGTCTTCTCCTCATCCACTCTATCCAGGCCTTTCACTATTTAGGTTTCAATGAGATCATCCCGGGGATCATTCTTGTAAACCTCCTCTCGACCCTCTTCAATGCCAGCGCATCCTTCCTCAGATATGGGACCCAAAACTGCTCCTACTTATAAGGTCATAAGTGATGAGAGAAGAATTAGGCAATTCAGCCATCACGTCTACTGCACCATTCAATCATGGCAGATCTATCTTTCCCTCCTAATCCCATTCTCCTGCTTCTCCCCATAACCCAACAGCCAGGATTTTGAACTCGCAACAATGAAAGGAACAGAAGTATGTTCCCGATAAGGAATGAGGGATGACAAAGAGCCTCAGTGGGGATTCACCTGTGCCCTCAGCCATCACTTAATGCCACAGGTTTGGGATGAACTGATGTGCAGAGGTAGAGTTACAGCAGGCAAACAGGCCCTTTGACCCACCTTCAACATAGAAAGCATTCTGTCAGTTGACATCACCGCTTGGTTTGGGAACAACTCTGCCCAAGACCGCAACAAATTGCAGAGTGGTGTATAGTTCCTAGTCCATCACATAGACCAGACTCCCCATCATTGACTCCATCTACACTTCATGCTGCCTCAGGAAAGCAGCAAACATAATCAAAGACTTGTTGAATCTCAGTCATTCGTTCTCCCTGGACTCATCCTGAAAAAGGTACAGAAGAAAGTGCGCTTCACCAGACTCAAGAACAGCTTCTTTGCCTCTATTATCAAACTTCTGAACGGTCCCCTCTACCCCATTGGAGACATTGGACTTTGTCTCTGGAACTGATGCGCTACAATGCTGAAAACTATATTCCACACTCTAACTTCTCCTTTGCTCTACCTATCGTACCCGAGTTTGACTTGATTGTATTTATTTATCAGAGCTGACTGGATAGCATGCAAAACATCTTTTCACTACCTCGGTCCACATGACGTTAATAAAGCTGACCATCAACCGTTCATTTACACTAATCTAATCCAACTTTAGTCTCTCTACATTATCAATTCCCCCCAGATTCTACACAACCTACACACTAGGGGCAATTTACAATGCCAATTAATCCACAAATCCTCATGTCTTTGAGGTGTGGGAGGAAGCCTGAGCACCCAGACAAACCCACCTGGTCACAGGGAGAACGTGCAAACGCCACACAGACAGCACCCAAACTCAGGATCGACCCTGGGTGTCTGATTCAGAGACTGTCAGTCCAGTCATTGGAACATCCGTTCCCACCACCAGCGTGTACAAGTACTGCAGCCACTCACCCATCTGCCAACCCAACCTATATCACTTAACTGGCCATTTCCCACCCCACCTCTCATTCTGCTTCCCTTTCCCTCCCCTATATTCTGCACTCTGGTATTTTTCTCTTGGCACTACCTGTCGTACTTGTGTGTGGCTTGACTGTACACATGCATAGTATGATTCGATTTGGAAAGGAAACAAGATTTTCACTGTACCTTGGTACACGTGACAATAAACAAACCAAACCATTAAACCTTTGATTCAGTGAGAAGAGACGGGGACTTTACACAATGAATGTTTTAATCAGGAAAACTGCCATTCATAACAAAGCTTTTCCTTATGTTTATAGTCGATTCGGATACAAAAAAAACTGTAATGAAACAACAATGTCAATTTGCTACAAAAATACTTCCAGCAACACTGCAATGTATCTCTCTAAACATCGAACAGGTTGATCAGATCAGTACTGGATGCACAACAGTGCAGTTGCAAATTCCAATCGGTTTTTCCCCTCCTCTCCCTGTGGAATCTGTCAACTGGTGCCTGAAAATGCCCTGATCCTTTTGCTCCCCAACCACGCCTGGGTACGTATGGCGTGTAGCCCGAGTCACAGCCAGCCAGGGATGTCACAGTCAGACACCTCCAGGTCACTGCACACACACAACCCTGTCGCTCGCCATCCCACTCACAACCCACACACAATTGTCGGGGTTTGCGCAAGTTACGAACAAGATATCTGTGTTATACAAAAGTCACATATAAATAACTACAAACTGTAACAAGACACGAGGAACGGCCCCTGGAACTGATAAAAGAGGCTCCAATGTTCAGGAAGTACAAACAGGGCTGTGGGAGAAATTAAGTGTTTACAGCAATTTACAAAACACATCGCTGTTTGATCTTAAGTTATACAAAGAGGAACGTTTAATACTTTATCAACAGCGAGATTTATAAGTAGATTCAGAGTCGAGATGGGGAGGGGAGGCAGGTTGAGCTGATGCTAGGGAGCAGTTATTGAGGAGCGAACCCAAAGATGTGAGTGCTGAGTTATACCAGTGATGTTATGGGCATGAGTGCCCGGTCCATTGAGTGGGTGCCCCTCTGAGCTGCCCCTGGCCTCTGCCCATCCCCCTCCCCACCCTGCGGCTTTGACCTGATAGTTTAAGGCTGGGACCTGTCACTCAGCTCCCTCTGTCTGAAACATTGCCGTGCCAACCCCCACCTACTCGACTAACCATCCCCACCCCGGGTCTAAGCGTCAGCACCATGTGGCACCAACCGGCCCCTCAGTCCAGAGCGATGACGTCCTCCTCCTCCTCCTCCTGCTCGGTACACCTCCGCTTCACCCCGCCTCCGCCTCCCGCCTCCTCCTCCAACTTCCTCTTCAGGCTGCGGCTCTCGCCATCACCCTCGGCTCCGCTGGATGAGGGCATCTCCTCGTCTGAGTCGACGATCAGCACGTCATCCTGTTCTGCAGCTGGGGAAGGGGGCAGCGTTAGACAGGGAGGGAGAGACAGCAACGTCAGAGTACAACATAGGGAGGGACTGGACCCACCAAGCCACTTGAGGGTGAGGCAATGCCTGGTATCGGCAACACCAGAGACCGACCATAAGGAGGTACCAGGCACCGTGCCTGGTACTGGCAGCACCACCAGGGTACAACAAGGAGAGGACTGGACCCACCCAGGTCCACAACACCCCACTCTCCTGAAATCCGGACCAATTTCTTTCTAAATCTAATATGTGACTAAGATGTGATTAAGAGGTTGTACAGATAAGATTCACAAGGATGTTGTCTGGATTGGAGGGTTTGGGTTACAAGGAGCGACTGATCAGGTTGGGACTGTTTCCCCTGAAGCAAAGAGGTGACATGAAAGATTTATAAAATTATGAGTAGGTTTTCTCACTGTAGGGGAGTCTTTTAAACACTAATTTGGGTTGTTTCCTTCTGTCATGGGGTAGACTGAGACTGACCCCCCACTTCCTCAGTCTTTGCACATCTGCAAAGTCTTACCATTCGTCACTTTACTTTCATGTTTCACGTATTTTGTGCTTTTTTATGACTGTCGGCAAATTAATTTCCCTCCTGGGGTAAATAAAGTTCTATTGTAGCGTACATCTTTGGAATGTGGGAGCACCCAGAGAAAACCCACGCAGTCTCAGGGAGAACAGACAAACTTCGTAGTCAGGATTGAACCTGGGTCTCTGGCGCTGTAAGGTAGCAGCTCTGTCGCTGCGCCACTGTCCGCCCAAATCTGATGACTGATTGATTACACCTTCAGGGAGCTTTGGACTTCAAGGAGTGGGACCTCAAGATTCCTCTGTACATCAACGCTGTTAACTGCATTAATTGGGTAATGTCCCCTTACATTCGACCTCTCGAAGTGCAGAGAAAGCCTTGATGTGACCCTCTAGAACTAGAGCTGCTGCCTCTGTACTGAAGGCCACACTCATGCTGAAGGCGGCGGATGGAATGAGGTGATTGCCCCGTGGGGAGCATGCGAGCATGCAAGTGCACTTGCCCTGGGATCATGAGGGATGAGGAGAGAAGGGTAGTCACTGGGCTGGGAGAGGCTGACAGGGTAAAGGTAAAAGCCTGCTTGCTCCAACGGGAGGGTGACGCGTTACCTCTGGACGTGGATGGCTGGGCTCCATCGTCACTGCCGTTGGTGATGACCTTGCCATCTTCCTCGCTCAGCCGATGAGGTGCCTTGTCTGGGACATCTCCGACCACCTCGAACTCAACGTCCTTCTCCAGATCTTCACTTCAAGCGGCCAAAACAGAAGACAAGGAACAGGTCAGCGGCCCGCGGGGTCCATTATAAACCAGGCATTATCACCAGCCACATGCTTCCTCAACAAACACTTGCTCCATGTCGCATTGAGGAACTTGCTTACGTAAGTCCACGTACAGTTCACCCGTTGGGTTTCCCTCAAAATCTGCTGCTCATCAGAGAGCTGTGGACCTGCTGTCTCAATTGGGACAAATCTGTGTGCGGTCCATGACTCATTGATGTAACAGCCAAGAAGATTACTTCCTGAGAAGACTGAAGAAATTCAGCACCTCTTCAGTGACTACAAACTTATACAGATGCATCGTAAAAAGCATACCGTCAGATTGCATCACTGCTTGCTTTGGGAACAGTTCTGTCCAAGACCCCAAGAAATTCAGAGTTGTGGATGGAGCCTGGTCCATCATCCACCCCAGAATCCACATCATCACCTCCACTTCACTTGTCCCACCCCAGTCATTCCTTCTGCTCCCTGTTCCCATCCTGCAGAAGGTATGGAAGTTCTAATGCGCGCACCACCAGACTCAGGAACAGCTTCTCCCCACCCCCCCCCCCCCCCCCCCCCCCCCCCTCCTCTGTTATCAGGCATCTGAACAGTCCTACCATAAGCTAGGTTACTGTCCAATTCACCTCGACCCCATTGCGGACATTGTCTATGGAACTGATGCGCTACAATGCTGAGAACTATATTCTGCACTCTGTATCTTCCCCTTTGCACTACCTATTTGAGTACCCGAGTTTGATTATATTTATGTGATCTGAAAGGATAGCATGCAAGACAAATCTTTTCACTGTACCTCAGGTAATAATAACAATAATAAACTCATTTTTGCTCTCAGCTCACACCAATGATATACCAGTGGGTGAGCAGACATACCTCGGGGCACAAGGGTAGGGAACGCCGCTGAGATGGGGTGTTTCACGTAAACCGTTTGAGCTTCGTGCCATATGGAGCAGTGAGGGCAGGGATTCTCACCTGTGCAGAAGCGTGACGGTCAGAGTGTAGTCTTGTAGGAAATCGTCAGCCTGTAGACGGCTGCCGTTACGGATACCAAACTCAGCGAGGTTCTTGTTGTTGTTTGCTGCAAAGAATGAATGAATGAATAAGTTTATTGGCCAAGTATTCACATACAAGGAATTTGCCTTGGTGCTCCGCCCACAAGTGACAACGACATACAGTGACAGTTAGGAATGACACATAAAACGTTAAACATTAATAATAAAACATTATTGATTAAACATATGACCACCAGAGATACGTCAGGTACAGCACCCAAAGCCCAGCCTTTGCTCAGCCAACACCTTAATCTCAGCGCTGTGCACAGCTACACGGTCAGTCAGGATTCTTCATCGCTAAACTCTGCAAGCGTCGCACATCGCCACTGTTGCAACAGTGGAACCAGTGATGGATAGCAAACTCCCCAGAGAGCAGCCAAAGAATCCTATTTGGTGATGTCCACGAAGGAATAAGTACTGGTTAAAACTCCCTGTTCTTCAACATATCAACAGCAGGGCGAGATCTTTCACACCCACCCAAGAGAGTGAAAGATAAAGCGCGGAAACAGGTCCTTCCGCCCACCGAGTCCACGGCAACCATCGATCACCCGTTCACACAAGTTCTTTGTTATCCCAATTTCTCATCTCTCCCTGCACACTCGGGGCATTTTACAGTGTGTCAATTAACCTACAGACCCTCCCAGTGGGAGGTAACCGGAGCACCCGGAGGAAACGCACGCGGTCATTGAGCGAATGTGTAAATATCCGCAGACAACATCTGATGTCAGGATTGAACCAGTGTCTCCGGCGCTGCGAGGCATCAGCTGTGTCATTCATCATGTGTTGCGGATCTCAATTGTTTCGTCAAGGCTGGGACAGAACATCAACCCAATCGTAGGTAGACGAAAATGCTAGAGAAACTCAGCGGGTGAGGCAGCATCAATGGAGTGAAGGAATAGGTGACGTTTCGGGTAGAGACGCTTCTTCAGACTATCAACCCAATCGTTGTCCCTGGAGCAGAAACGTGAACCCATGACTGATCCGGTCAGGAGAGACTGGGAACATGTACGTACCTTCAGTTTCTCCCTCCTCTGAGGAGATGAGGATTGTTCCCTTGCCGTCTTCTATCTGAACATCAGGAGCCACCATTCCAAATTTATCCTTCAAGATCTGAGCAAATCCAGAGAAGCAGCCGTTAACACAGGAGAATGTTCTCCGTGGAGCCAGCAGTTTTACACCCCAGACATCCACATGCTGGGAGAATTGAGTCACCACCCAAACTAGAAAGGTCAGAAAGTGAGCACGGCAAATCTAAACCGATGGCACCATTTCTAGGGGACGGTTTATTGGGAGGATGCGATTATGCTGGAAAGGATGCGGAGATTCACCAGGTTCTTGTTTTTCTGGAGGCATTGCAGTTATATGGACAGAAGCGACAGGCTTAGTTTGTCGCCTTTGGTGCAGAGGTGGCTGCCTTGACAGAGATATATAGAATTATGAGGGGCATTTAAGATAGAGTAGGAACCTTATCCCCACAGTGGGGTGTTGGTTTACAATGAGGAGTCAGGGGTTCAGACAAGATCTAAAGGGAAAGAATGGTCCCAACCGAAAATGTTGCCTGTCCATTTTCTCCACAGATGCTGCCTGACCCGTTGTTTCCCCAGCACTGATTATTGCTCAGGATTCCAGCACCTGCAATTCCCTGTGGCTCCATCTCAAGGGAAATGTTTCCCATACTGAGGGTATCTGGATGGGAGCTAAGCGTACAGGAGAGGGGGGGGGGGGGGGGGGGGGGGGGGGTGGAGAGGGGGAAGGTGCAGCGTGACTTGGCTGGTGGAGTATTGGCGAGGGCAACAGAGGGAGCTGTGAGGTGTTAATATAAAACAGTTTGCAGTGGAGGAACAAAATGTAATATCTTCTCTGTGGCGATGGATAATACTGTAAGTGTGTGCAGTTTGGGTAAGCTACAACTTTGTTATCAGAATAAAAAGGGTTTAGAGGGCACCGGCCAAATGCAGATAAGTGAGACCTGCCCAGTATGTTAACAGTCGGCATGGACAAGATGGACCGAAAGTCCTGTGCCTGTGCTGTACATTTTAGAGATTTAGTGATACAAACAGGCCCTTCGGCCCACCTAGTCTGTGCTGACCATCAATCACCCATTCACACACTAGTTCTATATATCCCACTTTCTCATTCACTCCCTACACACTAGGGACAGTGTACAGAGGCCAATTAACCTATCAGTTTACTAAGTGGGAGCCAATAGGTTAGCCAATTAACCTGCACGTCTTTGAGATGTGGGAAGAAACCTGAGGAAACCCATGCGGTCACAGGGAGAACGTGCAAACTCCACACAGACAGCACCAAACGTCAGGATCGAACCTGGGGCTGAGACCCTCTATGACAGCGGGTGGCACAGAGGTTTGTGTGGTGAATAGTGTGTGCACACCCACTCAAGCCTGATGTGTTGTTTAGTGAGATTGTGAGCAACCTGTACATGGGACAGACGGGTAAGGGGGCTGGCAGTGGGGGGGGGGGGGGGGGTGTTAGTGTTGGCCACATTCTCGGGCACCCCCATGTTGTGAGAGAAGTGCAAGAGATTTACCCGGTCCTGCAGCATCTGGACGGAGACGCGGTGGGTGTTGAGCTTGACGGTCACCTCGGGTTTGATGGAGCACACGTAGCAGCTGGCATTCGGCGGGTCCAGGGTGCACGGCACCAGCAACTTCTTCCGCGGATTTGGCTGCTTGTTTAGAAAGATCTGCCAACATCAAAGCCAACGGTTAAAAGTGACAGAGGGAACCAGGGCCTCCATGTACAGCTAAGAAATGATAACGCTCACTCCAGAGAAGCAGAACGGTCCAGAACGTGATGGAGGCAGGATGATTTGGTTGGTCCACAGACTAGCACACAGGTGGTAGAGGGCTATTCAGCCCCTTACATGACCAGCTGTGGCCAAGAGAGCACAGCAACGCCTCGACTTCCTCAATAGTGTAAGGAAGTTAAACGTCTCCAACCTCGACAGATGCAGCGTAGAAAGCATCCCATCGAGATGCACCACTGCTCAATGTGGCAAGACTACAAGAAATTGCAGTGAGTTGTGGATGTAGCCCAGTCCAAACAAACCAGCATCCCTTCATCGACTCCATCTACACTTCACACTGCCTTGGGAAAGCAGTCAACACAAACAAGAACCACTCACACCCCTGTCATTCCCTTCTATCCCCTCTCCCCATTGGGCAGTAGATACAAAATCTTGCAAGCACCCACCACTGGATACAGCAATAGCATCTTCCCATAAGATAGGATATATTCCTGATCACCTCATTGCGGACCTGACACTATTTTTATCTGTACTTTTTATTCTGCACTCTGGTATTTTCTCTTTGCACTCCCTTTGCCCGTACTGCATGGTTCGATTATACTTGTGGAGTATGATTTGAATGGATAGCACACAAAGCAAGTTTTTCACTGTATCGTGGTACAGATGACAATAAAAAACCAATACTGATATCTATCACATTCACGATCTCCCAGCGTCCACATCATTCGCCACACTTGTACCACAATCATTCTGTCCCAGACCCTACTGAAGAAGGAAGCTCCCAGTGGCTGGAGACCCCACTAGAGGGCTCCACACAGTTGACTTGAGCCGCCCAGTGGCTCTTTCTCCATCCTCCCCACTGCGCCACTTCTCCCAAAACTCACTGTCCTGCATTGCTCCATGTTGCCTGAGAGAATCTTCAGTCCTTCCAAAACGATAAGGCCAGCGATGACTGCGTTGGTGGTGGCGATCGCCGGGATGATATTGCCTGCCATGGCTAAGAGCAAGGAGGCAAATTAACAAAGTGGAAATAAGGAATTGCCAATGCTGGTTTATATAAAAGGAAACAAAGTGTTGGAGTAAATTAATGAATTAACAAACCTGCTGATCCAAAACACAGGGTCACAAAGTTTGCTGCAGCTTTTCACCACAACCAACTAGACCTTTGTTAGTTTAATTTAGTTTAGAGATACAGCACGGAAACAGTCCCTTCCACCCACTGAGCCTACGCAGAACAGCAATCCCGTACACTACCCAATACACTAGGGACAATTTACAATTTTTACCAAAGCCGAATTAATCTACAAACCTGTACATCTTTGGAGTGTGGGAGGAAACTGGAGCACCTGAAGAAAACCCTCATGGTCATGGAATGTTTAAACTCCGTACAGACAGCCCACGTATTCCGGATCAAACCCGGGTCTCTGGCGCTGTGAGGCAGCAACTCTACCTCTGCGCCACCGTGCAGCCTGTGTTTGATCATGGGAGTGTCGCTCCCAATTCACTGCCAAAGGAATTGTTGCTGGGGTTCAGTTCCAGGGACAATGAGTGCTTTAAAACTATGACAGAGTCTTCTCTTCACTGCTGCCCTTGGACAATGAGACCAACAGCCTGGCCAACCACAGTACAAATCCCAGCCAAACCAGTCGTCATTTCCCAAAGGGCCATTATAGGAAGACACCTGACTCTGTATTCCCTGCTCCCACCTGGAACACACTGCAAGGAGCTCATGGAGGCAGAGAATCTCACAATGTTTGAGGAATATCTAGACAAGCAGTTAGATCACTAAAACATAGCACGTTCTAGGCCAAGGGCTGGAAAATGGGATTAGCACGATAGGGTCTTGATGGTTAACATGGATGGAGGGGTGAAATATTTCTGTACGACGACCAAGACAAGCGGAATTCACTAATTGCACCTATCTTTGGACTCTTTATCTTGGAGTGCAAGAGGCCGAGCGGTGACCTTATTGGGGTGTACAAGATCACGAGGGGCATGGATAAAGTGAACAGTCTTTTTCCCCAGGGATTCTAAAACTCGAGTGCACATGCTTATGGCGAGGGGAAAGATTTAAGAGGGACCTCAGGAACAACTTTTCCAGTAAGAGGGTAGTCCATATCTGGAATGAGCTGCCAGAGGAAGCTATAGAAGCGGATACAATTATGGTTTTCAAAATATATTTGTATATATGACAGGAAGCATTTAAAGGGATAGGGGCCAAATGCAACAGATGGTGCATCACCTCGTAACATCTCTCGGTTATGATGAATGGTCATTGACCTGAAATGAAAGCAGCCAACAGAATCAAGGCCATACCCAATAAGCCAAATTAGTTGGTATGGACATGGCGGGCTGAAGGGCCTGATCCTGTGCTGTACAGCTGTATGCCTTTACGGCACCAAGGAAACAGTTGTTGTTCTCTCCCTCTCTGACTTCCACTCAATGCTTCCACCAAAGGAACAGTGGAGCTGGCCACCAGCTATGAGAGCTCCCTGCACCAGTACAGAGTCCAGCAGAGGCATTTGTCTATCAGTCTACTGCTGCCATCTGCTGGCACAGCACAGTGTTTACAAGCTCTCGACTTTCTCCCGCGCATTAATTCTTTGCTAGACAACCATTGCTTGATCACCAACTGGTCCAAGTAATCAGGTTGTATACATAAATGCAAGAAAGACATCTTCAACTCTGAGAAAGATCTTTGTTTTTCTCTCTCCACAAACACTGCCTCTTCTACAGAGTATTTATCTTTGCACATATATTCCTTTTATATACATAGCACATTTTCAACAGCAGCATTTCGTACACTAACTATGCTATCTGTACACGGTGGACGGCTTGATTGTAATCATGTATAGTCTTGTCGCTGACTGGAGAGCGTGTAAAAAAAGCTTTTCACTGTACCTCGGTACACGTGACAATAATAAACCCATAAAAGCTAAACTTGTCTGACCAACAGACGTCTTGCAGTTTAGTGCTGGAGTAACTCAGCAGATCAGACAGCATCTCATGAGAAAAAGAATGGGTGACATTTCGAAACATCACCCATCTTTTTTCTCCAGAGAAGCTGCCTGACACACTGAGTTATTCCGGCACTTTGTGTCCATTTTCAGTATAAACCAGCATCTGCAGTTCCTTCCTACACATCTACTTTAGTCATGTCGATTGAGAGAATAATTGTTGACCCAAGACACCGGGAAGAACACATTTCCAAAAGGGTACAGTGGGATCTTGTAGGTGTGTTTCACGAAGAGGATCTGGCAAAGTTTAACATTTCATTTGGAAGGCAGCTTGGTGAACAATGCAGTGTTCAGTTCCTGTTGTGACAATCACCCATTGTGGACGAGGGTGGCTGGCGACTTGATCTCAGAGACAGGGTTGGAGTCGCAGGAGACCGCAGATGCTGGAATCTAGAGCAACAATTAATCTGCTGGAGAAC
Source organism: Leucoraja erinaceus (assembly GCF_028641065.1). Classification (NCBI taxonomy): domain Eukaryota; kingdom Metazoa; phylum Chordata; class Chondrichthyes; order Rajiformes; family Rajidae; genus Leucoraja; species Leucoraja erinaceus. Next base: position 21,025,267 of record NC_073393.1, on the reverse strand, counting down.
TCTGAGGAGAAAGGCAAGGGATGATTGTGTAGAATATCGGGCTCAGTGTAAATCTGCTTCGCATACAGGTTTGATGTATATGTGACTCCAGACCCAATAATGTGGTTGACTCGAACCTGCCTCTGAAGCGCAGTGACAGTTACTGATGGACAATGAATGCCAGTGGTGTCACATCCCAGCGACAAGAAACACCGGCAATCATTTTAAACATGTTTTCGGGAGCAGTGCTGAAACACGAGGGCAGTGGGTGTCTGATCCAATTCCTAAAGTGTTCTTAACCTGCTCCTCACACAGTGTCCCTGGCTATTCTAACAGAGATTGATGACCTTGGCATTCAAGGGCAGAGAGAGGGGCGTCAGGCAGCGTTCCTGCAGTCGTAGCTATTCAACGATCAACATCAAAGGCATAACAGCAAGGTGATTCAAGACAGAGAATACGTTGGCAACTAATCTTTAACGTGCAAACCTTACATTTCACGTCGAACTTGCTCTTCATGTTAATACTGAAGATGTGCATTCGCAGGTTGGCAGCAGCAGTCACAAAGTTCATGGCTGGTGCATCATCCTGGGGACACAACCAAGGCACACAGATTAAAGGGATGGCCATTAGTTCAGGAGCAGGCAAGCCCTGTATACACACAGCCCAGGCACCATCTCCGCACTCCAGCATGTTCCTGTGGCCTCTGTTCCTCCATCGGTCAGGGGTTACCCAAAGCACCCAGATCGTAACCTATCAGATCGCTCCATGCCTACAGACCTACATTAGTCCCTGATTAGCCCCCATATCGCAGAATTCGGAACTGTTACCATATCTCTGAACACCCCACCATCTTCACGGCCTCCTCTGTCCTCACGCTCTATGATATCTCGCCTGGTAGCGCGTGTACCCCTGCAGTTATCACCACCTCATGCCCAGCAGTTGCTGACTGCCTCTCCGTCTGGCAGCAGCAACGGCTGGTGAAAGAGGTTCTGATGCTGCATCCAAACCGCTCGGCTTACTACTCTGGTCCTGTGTTAGGGGTGGACAACTTCCCAACATCAGGTTAGGGGGCATCCATGAACACGGAGATGACGATTGACATTAAAATATACAGTATGGAAACAGGCCCTTCACCCCACACCAACAACCGATCACCCATTTGCGATTGTTTCCTTCTTCTGTGGAAATGTTAATTCGGTCTCCAAGTCAAATAACCTGAACTAATTAATTAAAAGCAATAAACACTGGTTAACGTTTAGAAAACAACCATGACAAGAACTCGTTCTGACCTTGTCCCAGACCAGCTCCCCTCCGTCCCCCTTCTCCGCCAGACGAGCTTTGAGGTGATCCACACTTCGCGCAAACAAGTGTGCGTAGCTCCTCACGTCCAGGACCTGTTGGTCCTTCAGGCCGGTCGGAGAGGCGCTCGGTTGCTGCAGGGACGAGCCCATCTCTAATCGACACAAACAACACCGTTACACAGTGGAGGGAGAGGACCTGTCCACATCCACTCTATCCAGGCCTTTCATTATTCATTAAGTTTCAATCAGATCCCATTCTAAACTCCAGCGAGTACAGGCCCAGAGCCATCACACACTCATCATGTGTACCCAATCATCCCTGGGATCATTCTCCAGTTCTTTATTTTCAAATACTTTGCAAAAACTTCTAAACACCTGTTTTCGCTTCTTCATTCTGGGGTATTGTGTGTAGATTGGATTGATGATAAAAAAATTTTTTTAAATACATTTTAAAATAAGGCTGTGACGTAACAAAATGTGGAAAAAGTGAAGGGGTCTGAATACTTCCTGAATGCATTGTAGAGGGCCCAAAACTGCTCTCAATGTCCAAATGTAGTTTAAGCAGTGTCTTATAAAACCTCAGCATCATAATCGTGCTTTTGGATTTTATGTCATAGAAACATAGAAATTAGGTGCAGGAGTAGGCCATTCGGCCCTTCGAGCCTGCACCGCCATTCAATATGATCATGGCTGATCATCCAACTCAGTATCCCGTACCTGCCTTCTCTCCATACCCCCTGATCCCCTTAGCCACAAGGGCCACATCTAACTCCCTCAGTGTGTCCTTGCAGTGTGTGTTGTTATTTTATATATTCTATGTACATGCATTGTGCGTTATATTTTATTTAATATATGTTATGCCCTTGCATAGGGTGTTATTGCAGTGCTTGTTTGGAAGCGAGGATTCTACAGGTCCTAGGGAGCAGATTGGTGCATCCATAGGTTGATGCGAGAGTTGCTACTTGATTCATCAACCTTTGGGTACACCAATCTTTGAGTAAACTAAGCTAAACGAACACCCACCTGCCCCCTGACTGTTCCCCTACAGAATCCTTGCTGCCTTTCGATAGCTGCAACACGTTGATTGGAGTTAACACATCCCGGCACCAGGAGAAAATATGAAAATATGGTTTTAAAGGGCATTTGGACTGATATGGATAGGAAGGAGTTAAGAGGATATGAGGCTGTTTCTGGAATGTATTGCTTTACGTTAATTAAACCCTGGTATTTTTCTTTTTGCACTACCTGTTATAGTCATGTATGTTATGATTTGACTGGATAGCACCCTGGATCAGACACACCCTGTATCTGCCACAGAGCCAAACTGAAGGGGATTTCTGGGTGATGCTGGCAAGCTTACTGTTTATTTCCTTCTGCAGACTTACCAACTCTCTCTACAGCAGTCCAGTCCAGTGGCACAGGAGCTTTCCTTTTGCGCCACAGCTGGTCCATTGTCAGTAAGTACTTTATATCATCTCTGAAAAGCTGCAAAAGAATTAGTATGTGAAGATTGTTCACTCATCGCCTGAAAAATCTGAAATTTAAATTGAAGTTTAATAACATCTCATTTTTCTGATAACATAATGCTCAAGTGTAGAGAAATGTGGATGTATCCCACTCTATTAAATAAACCAGCCTCCCCACCATTGCCTGCATCTATACTTCACGATGTCTCTGAAAAACAGCCGACATAACGAAGGGGCATTTCTAACCCAGTTACTCCCTCTCCCATTGGGCAATGATACTAAAGCTTGAAAGCACATACCACCAGTTTCAGGAACAGCTTCGTCCCCGCTGTTATCAAACTACTATACAGTCCTTCCATAAATTACGATGTAGTCCCTACCTCATACTAGAATACATTTAAAAAATCTCCATTTTCTCTACAACTGTAACACTATATTCTACACTCTAGTTTATCTATTTATCTTTTTGCACTACCTTACGTACATAGTCATGTACGGTATGATTTGACTGGATAGCACACACACACACAAAGCTTTTCACTGCATTTCAGTACACATGGCAATAATAAACCAATACCAACGTTTTGCGATGGGAAGCCTGTGTTTGCAGTGTACAGTGGTGATGGGAAGCTTGTGTGTACTGTGTATAGTGGCCATGGGAAGCCTGTGTGTGCAGTGCATAGTGGCCATGTATTTACAGTATATAGTGGCCATGGGAATACTGTGTGTGCAGTGTACCGGTGATGGGAAGCCTGTGTGTGCAGTGTATTGTGGTGATGAGAAGCATGTGTGTGCAGTGTATAGTGGCCATGGGAAGCCTGTGTTTACAGTGTATATTGGCCATGGGAAGTCTGTGTTTACAGTATATAGTGGCCATGGGAATCCTGTGTGTGCAGTGTACTGGTGATGGGAAGCCTGTGTGTGCAGTGCATAGTGGCCATGGGAAGCCCGTGTGTGCAGTGTATAGTGGTGGTGGGAAGCCAGATTCCCAACGTGTTTTAATCAGTGAGACCGAGGGTGGATAACAGCGGTTGTGGCCGTCACGCAAGGCAGTGAGAAATCGTGGCTACAATGGACGGATAATCTTTAGTTGAACCTCTGCCACCATTAAACCCTGAATAATTGCACCCCCTGCCTCAGCTCAACATGAAACCGGCGATACACCAAGTTCAAGGAGACCGAGGATTAATACCAACAGTTTCATAGAATGGTTACAGCACAGAAAGAGGACAGTTGTTCTCAACCAGAGCACTGCACGAGTTCCATCCCCTGTCAAGGATGCTCTCTGCCCGTATACGGAAGCAAATCTACTGCCCATCTCCTGCAGCAGATCAGGACATGGAACTTCAGTCCCGTCAAGAGTGACGAACTGGTGGAACGGGGAGATCCCGGCGAATGAATCGCTGGACATTAGGATGGAACGACCCCATATCCACCGGGCCCAACTGGTTCAGGAGCTCAAACCCCGACCATGGAACCAGTTGCCACCTCTACACCTTCTCCTGACGACGGTTCACCGTGTAATGAGGCTGCAAGAATCTCAGTGACGATACCTTGTTGAATATTTTGACAGGATCATACCCCGTGGATCTGGCCCAGTCCTTTGTGGAAACACGTTTGATGCCACCATCCTCATTGGAAGCTCCTGCCCTCGCCACTGCATCTGACAGCTCCCCTGCCAACAAATGCAAAGACATTTAATGCGGCTGAAAGCCCTGGAATCTGCCTCAGGATTTGCAGCTGGCAAGGCTGACGTCTCTCTCTGTAGGTTACTACAGGTGACGTTAAGAGGAAGTATGGCAAGGGCCCCGCGTGTACTTACAGGCAGCCTCTGGGTCAGCCGTGTCGGGCGATACCTCCTGGTCCGCATCTTCCTCTCCAAACAACTGGCTAAGGAAAGAAACAGAAAACATCGACAGGCCCATTTGGAAGATGCACTCCCAATAGTCAAACCCGCTCTGCTCTACAAAACTCCAAATCCTCTCTTCCTTTAACTTTAGTTTAGAGATACAGCGCAGAAACAGGCACTATGGCCCACCGAATCCACGCCGACCAGCAATCACCCCGTACACTAGTTCTATCCCACACATTGGGATAATTTTTACAGAAGCTAATTAACCTACAAACCCACATGTTATTGGAATGTGCGAAGAAACTGGGGCACCCAGAGGAAACCCACAAGGTCACAGGGAAAACATGCAAACTCCGTACAGACAGCACCGGTCGGCAGGATTGAACCCTGATCTCTGGCGCTGTAAGGCAGTAACTCTACTTGCACCACTGCGCCACCCAAACTGATGTGATCAAACCCAGTCTGATAACACAAGGGAAGATGTTCCTGAATCTAGTGGTATGTGATTTCAAGCATTTGTCTCTTGTTCCCGACAGGAGAAGGGAGAAGAGGGAGTGACCGGGGTGCGAGTGATCCTTGATCAGGTTGGCTACTTTCCAAGGCAGCGAAGCACAGATGGAGTTGATGGTGGGGAGTCTAGCCTCTGTGATGGACTGGGCTAAATCTACAACTCTCTGCAATGTGTCTATCATGCACAATTCCTCACAGAAGCAGGAATCCATTGGCTGTATCCATTACACTTTGTTTCAAGCCACATTCATACATACAATGCTTGTCTCTTTTTAAATGTGTTCCAGGGAGTGAGTGAGACAATGCTGCACACCACTGCTGCTTACTTGAACAGGTACTTTGCCCACACGATGCAGTGGATGGGTTCTGAAGGAGTGTTTCGGATTGTGCAGCCTGGGAATGTTTTCTGTGTCGGTTTAGGCTGGCACTCGTAGCATTCCGTTACGCCCTGCGCAAAGACAATTAACAACAACGGTTTAATATCCCCAGTATCAGACCAGATCCCAAACTCTTACTCAACCTGCCTCCACTGTTGTCTGAAAATGAAAACTAATGTAAAACACTGGAGGAAATCAACAACACTGAGAAAGAGATGCAGGCGAGACCCTGACATACAAGGGTATTAACTGTGGGGCCACTCAAGTTACAGCAGTGTTTTTGTTCAATAAAAATGCTGAGATTGCTCATGGTTGAGACCAATTTACATCTTAGCCCAGAGTTAATTAGTTACTTTAGCTTATTGTCACATGTACCAAGGTACAGTGAAAAGCTTTTTGTTGTGTTTATCCAGTCAGCAGAAACACTACATATGATTACAATCGAGCCGTCCACGTTGTGCAGATACAGGATAATGAAAGGACTTAGTCTAAACTCAGCCCACTTAACTGGTAAGGAGGCATTTAATTTAGCTGAATTTAACCCGGATAAAGGAGACACAAGGAACTGCAGATGATAGTTTCATGAGCATTACACCAAGTGTTGGAGGAACTCAGCGGGTCGGGCAACAGCTTTCTACTCCACCTGAAGAAGGGTCCCGACCTGAAACATCACTGGTCCTCCAGAGATGATGTCCTCCAGAGATGTTTCAGGTCGGGACCCTTCTTCAGATGTACTAGAAGGCTGGGGGAGAAAGTTGAAAGAGAGGTGTGGTGGGGCAAAGCCTGGCAAGTGATAGGCGGTTAATGGTGAGGAAAGGATGATTTAGCAGATGAGTCAGATGGGGAAGAAAGGATCCCAATGTAAAACATTGCATGTCCATTCCTTCCACAGATGCTGACTGACCCACTGAGTTCCTGCAGGACTTTGCTTTTTTCCTAATATGAATTGTCGATTAAGTGCTTACTTGCTCATCAGCATCTAACTTAATTCAACCAATGCTCATGCAGGCTACTATTCCTCGTACCGAATAATGAAGGGCTGTCTTTACTCAGAGTCATACAGCACAGAAACATGGCCCTTCAGCCCAACTCATCCATGCTGACCAAGATGCCCATTCCAGGCTAGTTCCCGTACCACGTTTGGCCCATATCCCACTGAACCTTTCCTATCCATGTACCTGCCCAAATGTCTATTAAATGTTGTTATAGTACTTACCCCTACTACCTCCTCTGGCAGCTTGTTCTATATACCCACCACTCTCTTTGTGGAAAAAAGTTGCCCCACAGGTTCCTATTATATCCATCCTCACTCACTATAAACCTATGTCATCTAGTTATTAATTCTCATATCCTGGGTAAATGACTCCATGCTTGCATCCTATCGATTCCCATCATGATCTGAAACACCACTATAAAATTGCTCCTTATCCGTCTGTGCTCCAAGGAATAAAGTCCTAGCCTGCCCAACCACTCCCTGTAGATCAAGCACTCTAGACCTGGCAACATCCTCGTATGCCAATCAGAGGCGACATTTTGTGATGGGTAAACAGAGGAGTTTTTTGACTGATACACCGACTGTTACAAAACACAAGCCAGACGTAGTACCTTTTTGATGACAGTGACTTGGCCAAGGTACCCAGCAGTGCCGCTCTCTATCAGAGGAATGTCAGCAGCCAAACACATTCTATTCACGTGGTTACGGGCAGCTGAAAAATAGATAAAAACAATCTCATCTCATCAGGGATCCGAAAACGCAACCGTGAAGCATCAGCTGCTGTTTCCAGAAACACAAGAGATGGCAGACGCTGGAATCTTGAGCAAACCACATGGTGCTGGAGGAACTTAGCGGGGCAGGCAGCGTCGGTGGAGGGAATGGACAGGTGACACTCCCTCTAGCACCCTTCTTCAGTCTTCTACAAATCTGAGTATGAAGGGTCCCGACCCAAAACATTGTCTGTTCATTCCCTCCACAGGTGCTGCCTTATGATATTTGGCCCATCAAATGCATTCTGTCTCTCAGATCAATCTCATCACCCATACAATAGCCCCTGTGACATAGACTCTTTCTAATCCCATGAGCCCCCCCCAGAATGACATTAGGGGCACACTATAGCGGTCAATTAATCTACCATTGGGATGTGGGTGACAAGGCCTACTTGTTTTCTATTATGTTCTCTCAGCTGGACATATACCTTCCTTGGCAAGTGCAGAGTGGTGCATCTGTGGAATTCTTTGCCACAGGTGGATACCAAGTTATTTGGTATTTTTAAAGCGGAGATTGATAGCTTCTTGGTTAGTAAGGGCGTTGAATGTTAACCAGAGAAGGCAGGAAAATGGGGTTGAGAGGGAAAAATAGATCAGCCATGATTTAATGGCAGAGTAGACTCAATGGCCCAATTCTGCTCCTACGTCTTATGGTGTTCATAGAAATGCAGGAGAATGTTCCCCGGTGTACTGACCAACATTCTCTTAACATCACAAGAACAGATTATTAATAGACCAATTATGATGAATATACTGCTGTTGGCAAGGTAAGCAAATGAAAATGAAGACCAATGGCTGGTGAATGGGATATGGCACAGATCAGTAATGATCTAATTAGCTGGGAAATTCCCTGGGCAGGCTGACAGGCCTCTTCCTGATGCTATGGTGATTGTAATGTACTTAGAATTTCAGCATTTGTGCAGTCAAATTACATTTAACAAAAATAATCCCACACATACCGTCTAAATTAATGACTATGCCTAGCATCCATCACTTTATCATAGAGCTGTGTAGCTCGAAAGCAGGCCCTTCGGCCCACATTGCCCATGCCGACCAAGATGGCATTGGCCCACATCCCTCTAAATATCCAGATATCGGTCAAATTTATTTGTCTTAAAACTAGAAGAGAACAAGGCCCGGGAATCCTTACCTCTGTTATCTAGAGCATTCATCACAAGCGTAAACTGTCTGAAGAATTCCACATTATAATCTGGGCTGCAAAGAAAAACAAATAATTTTTTTAAATCGGTTAGTAGAAATAAAAACAAAATCACACTGTTGAGAGTTTAACGTGAATGTTTTTTTCACATTAAATTCTGTGTGCCTCAATATTCACAAACGTCTGTTTCAGACAAATTGTAATGATTATTATTATTTGATTCAGTGGACGCTGAGTTAATTCTAAGAGAATTTGTTGGTTCAGTTGGAATGCATTTAGATTAGGAAAACACAATCTGTTTTCATATCTCTACACTACCATGGTCATTCATAGTTGAGATGGAAGCAACATGGGAAGAACATTTCAGACGCTGCAAGTCCGAAATGCAAAACAGAACATGCCAGAAATAATAAGCAATGTGTTCATAAGTTCTAGGAGCAGAATTAGGCCATTCAGCCCATCAAGTATACTCTGCCATTCAATCATGGCTGACCTATCTTTCCCTAATAACCCCATTCTCCTGCCTTCTCCCCATAACCCGACACCCTTACTAATCAAGAATCTGTCAATCTCCAACTTAAAAACACCCATGGACGGCCTCCACAGCCGTCTGTTGCAATGAATTCCACAGATTCTGACTGAAGAGGGTAACGTTCACGAGGCTAAAGTTGGAAAATAAATAAAGTTCAAGTTTTAGGTTGATTAGCTTACAGCAGAATTATATTTATTTCTCGTGAAGAAAGCTAATGGCATGTTGGCCATCATAACAAGAGGAGTTGAGTATAGTAGCAAAGAGTTCATTCTGCAGTTGTACAGGGCCCAGGTGAGACCTCACCTGGAGTATTGTGTGCAGTTTTGGTCTCCAAATTTGAGGACATTCTTGCTATTGAGGGAGTGCAGCATAGGTTCACAAGGTTAATTCTCGGGATGGCTGGACTGTCATATGCTGAAAGAATGGAACGACTGGGCTTGTATACACTGGAATTTAGAAGTATGAGAGGGGATCTTATTGAAACATATAAGATTATTATGGGATTGGACACGCTAGAGGCAGAAAACTTGTTCCTGATGTTGGGGGAGTGCAGAACCAGGTGCCACAGTTTAAAAATGAGGGGTAGCCCATTTAGAATGGCGATGAGGAAAAAAATGAGGAGAAAGAGAGTTGTGAATCTGCGGAATTCTCTGTCTGAGAAGGCAGTGGAGGCCGATTCTCTGAATGCTTTCAAGAGAGTTAGACAGAGCTCTTAAAAGATAGTGGAGTCAAGGGATATGGGGAGAAGGCAGGAACGGGGTGGGGTACTGATTGTGGATGATCAGCCATGATCACAGTGAATGGCAGTGCTGGCTCAAAGGGCCAAATGGCCTACTCCTGCACCTATTGTCTATCCATGTACCTGTCTAAGTGTCTGTTAATAGCTCATATTAGGCTGTGCAATGCAACTACTGGGCCAGGGTGTTCCAGAAACCAACTGCATTAATAAAGACACTCTTCTACTTAGTGCCGCTATCATCCATAGAACATATACATCCATACGGTTAATACCCGAACACAAGACCCAGGCCAACAACCTGTGTTGCCCTATAGGAGGGTTTCAGATAAGACGAAGAATTACATAATTCCCACACATGAAATTCTGCGCAGCATCTATTTCCCTTTATATGAATCCTTTGATCAATACTTTTCTTTCTTTTTGCATTACTGCAGTGGGAAGCAGATTAGTACAGCCAAAACTTTCACTGTAAAAATCTTCCTTTGATGCAAAGCGTTGGGGTGTTCTGAAAGTTACATGTGACACCACATACTTCTTTCTCTCGGTGGGAGCCACCCTGATCTGAGAGAGAAGCAGTGAGGTACTGGAACCCAAAGCACAGTCACACCTTTCAGATTGACGAACATTTTTCTCTTTCTCATGTAGCTCAGGAGCCTAATCATCGGTTTAAAATAAATGACTCTAATTAAGAGTCAAAAAGTGCTGGAAACACAACCAGGTCTGGCAACATCTCTGGAAAGAGATAACCTATTTTTCTCTTTTCTCCAGTTCTGATGATGGGTCCTGACCTAAATGTTCCTCTCTTGACTGAACTTGTCTGGCCTAATGTTTTTTTATTTCAGATTTGCAGCATCTGCTGTGTTTGTTGCTTGATTTTCATTCCTTGACTCCAATTGTTGCTTACCCAGAAAAAATGCGACTTACTTCATGATGCTGTCGTGATAAGCAGTAATCTTAGCCTCAGGACAGAACTGTAGGGCACTCTCCTTAGCCACCTGCAAACCAAATAAATACAGGGTCAAAAGCAGCATCCAAACCAATCACAGATGTGCTGCAGGATAGAACAAGCCACCAAGCCCAACTCATCTGCTCATTTTCCAGGGTGAGTATATCTCCCTCACTACTGACCTTTCTGCCAAGTTAAATTGGTTCATCCAGCTAAGAGTCATTTAAAGCGTCTTTAAGAGTCAGAGTAATTCAACGTGGAAACAGACCCCTCAGCCCAATTTGTCCATGCTGAAAAGACTCCCAGCCTATCGCCATAATTCAAGCTCCAGTAACATTCTGGTAAATCTCCTCTGCACCCTTTCCAACAATGACCCCCTTCCAACAGATGGGAGGCCAGAACTATACAGTGCTCAAAATGTGGCCTCGCCTGGGTCTCTTATAATATTAAAGATGATGGCAAATCATACCTGAGCTTTTGACTTTCCAACATGTTTCTTTTGGAAAAGAAACTGCCGGTTGAGGTTGCTGACGTCAATCGTATCCAAATCAACCTAGAGGAATAAAGATGGAGAGAAACAAAGTTTTGTCGGTTCCAAAGATGGTGCAGGAGTTAAATAAATTATTTAATTTAAATGGTTTCTTCATCACAAAATGTACTACATGGAGGCCATTCAGCCTATCCACAAGCGTTAATAGCCACACAGCTTGGAAACACGTATTTGGCCCATCAATGCCATGCCGACCATCACGTACCCATTTACGCTCATCTTGTTTTCCAGTGGCTTTGAGTGCTCAATACCTTCCATCACCCCTCGGGCAGTTGTCCCAGATTCCAAATACCCTCTGGGTGAAAAAACATCTTCCTCACATCTCATCTAAACCACTTACCCCTGAGCCTACACCCATGCCCTCTCACATGTAGAACACGCAACTAGCTACCCTACCTATGCCCATCACAATTGCGCACATCTCAAATCAGTTCCTCTCTCAGCCTCTTCCGCTTCAAGGAAAACAAACACAACCCTCCTCTGAACTGAAACGCTCCATCTCAGGTAATATCCCACTGAATCTCTTCTTCACCCTCTCTAGTGTCTTTTCTATAGCCTGGCTTAACCAACGTTTTATAAAGTCCCTGTTTTAATAATATATAGCCAGGCTAATGAAGTCAATTAAGCATCTTGTCTGAAGAAGGGTCTTGATCCAAAATGTCACCCATCCATGCTCTCCAGAGGTGCTTCTTGACCTACTGAGTTGCTCCAGCACATTTGTATCTTTATGATTTAAGCATCTAATTACACTTAGAAGAAAGGGGAGGCCATTTAAGACTGAGGTGAGAAACAACTTTTTCACCCAGAGAGTTGTGAATTTGCGGAATTCCCTGCCACAGAGGGCAGTGGAGGCAAAATCGCTGGATGGATTTAAGAGAGAGTTAGATAGAGCTCTAGGGGCTAGTGAATCAAAGGATATGGGGAGAATGCAGGCACGGGTTATTGATTGGGGACAATCAGCCATGAACACAATGAATGGCGGTGCTGGCTCAAAGGGCCGAATGGCCTCCTCCTGCATCTATTTTCTATGTCTATGTCTATCTCATTTAATTTTGTAGCCATCTTCCAAAATCTTTCACATATCCCGAGGTCCCACAAAAGATTTTAAAGCTGTCGGAGGCCCAGAAATATCTTGCCCTACCTCTAGAATAGGTTGTAAGATCCTGCGGCTATATCCACCATTATGCCCATCAAGGCATCTAATATATCCTCAATTTTAATAAATACTCGATTAAGCACTTCACTGGCTCCCCTAATCCTCTTATTCCTCTCCAGCCTCCCTGGGCTGATGTCCATCACTTCCCAAACACCCCCCCCCCAGTCTCCCCTTGTGACTTCCTTCTGAAACCCAGTCCTTCCTGATGTTTTCTGATCTCCCCTTTGACGTGAACTGTAGGATTCTCATGGGTACCCTTTGAAGAGGAGGGGAGATCAGCATTCTGCCCAGGAACTGCTTTCACTAAACACATTTAAACACGTAAACCGTGCTCTTCAAGGACTCTTGCAGAGCACTTGTTGATTATTGTTTTCCACGACACAACGGTGGATATGAAAGGTCCAGAGGAAGATGGGCCAAACGGGACTACTTTAGATGCAACATCTTGTCAATATGGACGAGTTCGGCCGAAGGGCTTGCTTCCGTGCTGTACGATTCTATGACTCTAATAGGCACTTCACTGGGACATAAAGAAATAGTCCGGCCTTCAGCTCCTGCATTCAACCCTCAGCTTCGAACCCACTGCTCATCCACCCACCCCAAAACTAACAACCCTCCAGCCTAAAGGATCTTGACCCAAATCGGCGTAAAGATGCATCTTGACCCAGAGTTTCAAACGCGTCACACAGCACAGAATCCAAGTTGCATATGCCGACCAAGATGCCCCATCTACACTACACTACCCACCTGCCCGCATTTGGCCCATATCCCTCTAAACCTCCAATTTCCCAGCAGATCTCTCCATGACCCTTCTACATCAGCCGAGGCGCGGCTCACCCCGCTCCCCTGACAGGGATCCCCATCTGCCCAGCCCATGGTCCCGGATACACACCCCAGACCCAGGGCCCCCACCGCGCTCAGGGCCGGGCAGACCCAGGCCTCCACTCCCCGGGCCGCTCTACTCCTGCTGCCCACGCCCCCAGGCCGAAGGAGAGGCCCGGATCTCGGTGCCCGCCGGCGCCCACGCCGGGCCTGGCCTCCCCGCCCCCGGAGCCGCCCCGTGTCTCCCGCTTACCACCTCGATGTCCCTGAAGCCGGCGAGCACCAGATTTTTGAGGAGCTCGCAGCCGATGCCGCCGGCGCCCACGACCAACAGCCGGCAGCGGGACAACCGCTCGGCCAGAGCGCGGGAGACCGGCCCGACCAGCGCCATCTTCCACAGCCCGAGGCCCAGACACGGGCAGCGCTCGCCGGGGAAAGCCGAGGGTTCCGGCTGCCTCCACGGACATCGCCTCCTGCCGGCAACGGCAGTGAGTCCTCCAGCCACCGCGCCACCGACCGATAGCGGGTCCACCAGCCACCTGTCGGCAACGGCGGCGGGTCCTCCAGCCACCGCGGCACCTACTGGCAAGCGAATTCTCCAGCCACCTGCCGGTATCGGCAATGAGTCCTCCAGCCACCGCGGGCATCGCCTCCTGTCGGCAGTAGTGACGGGTCCTCCAGCCACCGCGCCTCCTGCCGGTGCCGGCAGCGGGTTCACCCAACACCTGCGATACGGGCAATAGGGGGTGTGCGTGTAAGATCACTGGGCCATAGGGCTTGACGTACGGAACCGCTCAATCCATCTGGAGGACATCGCAGCTTCCGGTATATGTTGTTAATACACAATACACGTACTTTCCTACCTGTTAAAAACCGCCAAAATGTTGGATTTTTGCGCTGTAAAAAATTGTGGAAATCGGGGTAAGCGTGAGAGACACGTACCCAAATTCAGAATTCCAAAAGTGAAGCGAAATGAAGGTAAAGAGAAGCGAGAGCTGAAGGGACTACAGCAGCTAAAGTGCTTGGCGAACATTGGCCGTGCAGATAACGAAATTGAAAATATTTGGAATTATCGCGTTTGTTCACTGCATTTAACCAACAGCAAGGCATTATTTGTGTTTTTCTTGATTCCTTTGGTATCTAAAAAGTCTCAGAAGTGATCAATCTGGCTGTAAATTTTGCTTCAAAGGCGGTTTTTTTTGTATGTAAAAACCCACTGGAGAACCATTGTCGATTTTAAAATTTTACAGGCAGATTTATCACTTCTGAAACTTTTTAGATGCAAAAGGAATCAAGAAAAAACACAAATAATGCCTTACTTTTGATGAAATGCAGTGAGCGAACGGCAAATGTTCACCAAGCATTTTGGCTGTTGTTGTCCCTTCAGCTCTCGCTTCTATCTACCATCATATCTCCTCTTTTGGAATTCTGAAGTAGGCTAAATGTCTCTCACGCTTATCCCGATTTCCATAATTATTTACAGCGCAAAAATTGACAATTTCAGCAGGTTTTAAGGGTTCCGCTATGCTGGAAACAATGGTAAATGCTTACATGCAGTTCATCGCGTGTACTCCATTTGGCGTAGCATAGCAACAGTATGGGTCATGGGTCGTGACCCGACTGCCGTGAAACCTGTACGTCTGACATGACTGTTTGTGGAATGTGCTAAGGTGACAAAAAAAACACTATATAATACCATGTAATTCTGCTGTTCGGGGAAGTGAAATGAGGACAATAAAGTGTCTGTCTTGCTCACTTGACTTCACTTCCATCGGCCGATAATAAGTAAAGTTTTGAACAGATCTACCAAACGTTTGTGAGTTGTTTGTTTATTAAGAAGCGAACCTGCTTGATTGTTATAAAAGTAGCTTTTTCGTGGATAGGTGAAGTTTCAAGTTGGAAACCTTCTTCATTTGAAGAACCCGGGCATGTGTTTCTGACTAGCTGCAGTTACAACTTGTGCACAGATCAATGGTAAACATTTTATTAACAACATTTTAATAATCTGCAGCAATTTAACAATTACACTACTCACACAAACAGATTCCCAGATATATCCAACCTGCTCTTTGATCAACTTTCCAACCACTTTAACCTACTCAAATCATGTCACCTTAAAAGCACCAAACACCCAAATTATTTACTTCCCAAGATTAAAACTGCTTCGCACTGTGGCCCAGTGAGGGTGAGCAGAGGCTGGTTTAGATGCGCAGTCGAGGTGACTGGTGTTGTCTTTGACGTCCTCGACGTTGCCTTGTTACCGACGTGCTTGGAGTGTATTTACAGCTGGAAGACTCCCCCCTCACCCTGACCCCGCCAGTTCCCATTGGATGGGCTGTAAGGGCAGGGCGAGGGTAGCATCTTTCACGCCAAGGGCTGGTCCATTTCTGTCCTATGCCCCCATTATTCTCACTGCGGACATTTCTGGAGAACATGGATCCCACCGAATAACGGGGGGGGGGGGGGGGGGGGGGAGAGAGGGGAAGCATCAGGATCAGGACCTGCTGTTAATTCGCACGGCAGCGATCAGAGACCGGAGTGGGCAGTGGGAGCAGATTCAACAACACAGCTTTCAGTTTTCTTTCATGAGAGCCAGCACTGGAATGGCCATTGCTGGTGCTGAACCAAGAGGCAACATCGTGGAAACCTGCGCCGATATAACCATCTGGAGACACATGGCACAGGACCCATGGGATGGGAATGGGGAGTGTCAGAGGTGGCTGAGAGGGTCGGGAGATTGGGGTGGCAGGGGGTGGGGGATGGTAGAGATGGCTAAAGGGGTTGAGGCAGGGTGGGAGGAGTTGGATGGGCCATAGCAGGTGGGGGATGTGATGAGTGGGCCAGGGGGTGGGTAGTGAGGCGGGATGGAGGTGGACCGGTGATGGTGCAGGTGGGCCGGAAAGCGATGGGGTGGGTGGGGTTGGTTGAAGGTGGAAATGGGGCCAGGGATGGGGAGATTGGGTGGGTGTAAACTAGAAGTGGATGCGCTGAGATCCCCTTAGATGTGGCGGCAGGTGAGATGGCCTCCGCTCTCATCAATCTGCCTTCTACAGCGCTGCGTGGCTGAGACCAGACCGGGAGGGGTTGTCACTGCTGCTTAGCTGCAGTGTCGCGGCGGCCCCTCACTGGAAGCCCCCAAACGCAGCTCCCTGCAAGACAAGAGACTCGAGTCACAACGAGCACAACCCAGCTTTCACATCTCCTACTTGCTAACCATTTTAACTCTTATCCCCATTCTTATACTAAATTTTTTGTCCTGGGCCTTCATTGCCAGAATGAGGCCACACGCATATTGGAGGAATAGCACAAGCTTGGGTTGCTTACAAACCCCATGTTATGAACATCGAATTCTCCAATTTTCACTTATTAACCAGCTGGCAAACCTCCCTTTACTACCCCCCCCTTCTGCCTGTGATCCTGGAGGAACTCAGCAGGTCAGGCGGCATCAATGGATGTACTGACCTGTATTCAACCATCACTTGCCAGACTTTGTCCTCCCCCCACTTACACCCAGCGTCCTCTCCCCCCCCCACCCCCCAACATTCCAATTACCGGAGGGTTCCAACCTGACACATGACAATAAAAAACTCTCTTGACTCTTGAAAAGCCATCTGTCCATTCCTTCCTTCAGACAGAAGACTTCCTCCAGCACTTTGTTTTGTGCTGTGGACAGGCTCCAGGAAACATCAGGATGGGTTTGTGGCGAACAGCTGGGAGGTTCAGGAGGGCCTTAACCACAAACGCAGGGTGTTCCTGGTGGGGAATAGACCCCAACGTAAGGGAAAGGACAGGGCTCTACTACTCACGACGGCCCCAGAGAACAGGCGACGAGTGGAGAGGGTGGGGGAGAGCCGGGAGATGACCTACAACTGTCACGTGGGCAGTTTAGTGGTCAGCCCCGATACCCAGCAATCAGCGGTAGTCTCATCAAGGACAGACGGCAGTCAGCGGCTGTTAGAAAAAGTATTGAGGGTCTCCTTGGCCATGCCTCTGCCCTTTCTGTGAGGGGTCACAGGGCTGTGGGAAATCACAGGGGGGGGGGGGGGGGGGGGGGGGGGGGGGGGGGGGGGGAGAAGAGACACAGAAAATGGCTGATGCTGAAATCTTGGAACAAAATCTCCGAACCTTGTTCAGCACAAACATCGTGGATCGAAGGGTCCATTCCTGTGCTGTACTGTTAAAATACATAGTGTCGGAGCAACTCAGAGGGTCAGGCAGCATCGTTGGGGGGTTGGGGAAAGGATAGACGGCATTTGCTGTTCTTCAGATGGTGGTAGAGGATGGTATGGGGTACATGGGGCATTTCAGTGTGACTGGGATGGGAGGGATATGCGACGCTGTGATCATGACTGGAATCTCATTGCGTTCCTGCAACCTGCATATACCTGGCCGTAGGGGAATGCCTGCTGTTGGCCTGGGGTGGGAGCAGGCTGCTGAGTTCTGTACGACACGTACTGTTGCCCTGGATCTTGCTGGAAGCTTCTAAATTGTCCTTGAGAGTTTTGTGCAGAATCTGCAGCAAGCAGAAAATGTAATTAATGCATTGACACGTCAGAGAGCGAGCTATAGAACTGGATACAATTACGATAAATGAATAGAGGTTATCCATCAACCAGAGGGGTTCCAACGTGAAAAGTCATCTGTCCATTCCTTCCTTCAGACAGAAGACTTCCTCCAGCACTTTGTTTTGTGCTGTGGACAGACTCCAAGAAACATCAGGATGGTTTTGTTGAGAACAGCTGGGAGGTTCAGGAGGGCCTTAACCACAAACGCAGGGTGTTCCTGGACGGAAATACACCCCAACGTAAGGTAAAGGACAGGGCTCTACTACTCACGAGGGCCCCAGAGAACAGGCATGACAGGAACATGTGAAATAAAGGTTTAGGGGGATATGGGTCACATACAGGCAAATGGGACCAGTCCAGTTTGACAACTTGGTCAGCATGGATATGGTAGGCCAAAAGGCCTGTTTCCGTTCTGTACGGCTCTATGAATGACTCTGCTGTGGTGACCATGAGATTGGATGAAGCTCTGGCCCTCTGTAGATTCTACCGTCAGTAACAAGCAGTGTCCCTGCACGGGTAGTGCAGCTGTCCTGCCCAGAGTGGTTCCTGCAGTCTGTGCCCCGGGAGGCTGAGAAACTCACTGAATTCCTGAGGTGTGCTGGTCACTGGCTGCTGGGTGATGTACTGCTGGTAGAAGGTCTGCTGGTGGGCACCAGGGTTCTGCTGGAACTGCCCCTGCTGCGGTCCATACCAGCCACTGCCTGCAGCAAGAGAAGGAACATCAGCCACAGGAATGCCTCCACCCATCACACACACGCGAGCATGAACACAGTACAATACAGCATAGGCCCTTCGGTCCACTATGTCTGTGCTGAAAATGATGGCGTTAAACTAATCTCTTCTGCCTGCAGGTGATCCATATCCCGCGATTCCCTGCGTATCAATGTGCCCAAATAAAAGCCTCGAAAACATAATTATCGGACCTGCCTCCTCCACCACCACCTCCAACAGCGGGTTCCAGGCCCACACCACCCTCTGTTAAAAACTTGCCCGGCATATCTCCTTTAAACCTTCTGACCTTAAAACCATGCCCTCTACCATTTTATATCTCAACCCTGGGATCGTGGCAATGCCGCACATAATTTTAGCATCTGCCCCTCGGAATTGTTTTAGTTTATTATGTAATCTATGAGTACTGTGTTTACAGATCTGTTCTGCCGCTGCAAGTAAGAACTTCATTGTCCTGGTTCGGTATACACGACAATTAAACACTCTTGACTCTTTAACTTGTAAATCCAACATACTATGTCTGCAGTTATTCCTTTACCACATTGTCAAATAATTTCCCTTTTACACAACTATGTTGAATCCATGTTTATATCCGTGTGCGGACGTGGCGTCAAAGGACGAGAAGCCGAAGAAAAGTGGAAGGTAAATAACCGAACGGAAACAAAGCCGAAACGCAAACTAACCGAAAGCGTGGGACAATTAAACGCAAACTAACCGAAAGGGCGGGATGCCTAAAAGCCAACTATCTGAAAGGCTGTGTCGCCTACAAGCCAACTAACAAAACGGCCGTTCAACCGAAAAGTCAAATAACGGACATGATGCAGCCTTTCGGTTAATTGCCGTCTCGGCAGAGCGGCCATTGAGTTTACTTTTAGGTGACGTAGCCTTTCAGTTAGTTGGCTTTTAGGCGTCCCGCCATTTCGGTTAGTTTGCGTTTAGGCGTTCCACCTTTTTGGTTAATTGGCGTTTCGGCTTCGTACGCTTTCGGTCATTTGGCGTTTCGGCTTCATTTCCGTTCGGTTATTTGGGTTCCACTTCTTTGCTTCGGCTTCTCGTCCTTTGACACCATGTCCGGGTACCATTTACATAATTTCCTTGCCTAACTGTCCTGCTGCACCTATCATAACACTGGGTTCCAGCATTTGCCAAATGACAAATGTTCATCTAATTGTAGACAAGAGTAGCAGATGCTGGAAGCATAAGCAAAACACAAAATGCTGGAGGAACTCAGTGGGTTAGGCGGCATCTGTGGAGGGAATGACAGACGACGTTTTGGATTGTACAATTGCCAGAGTTTATTTCTGATGCCCACACGCTGAACAAACCTCACACCCAGCATGCTGGCCAGGAGCCTATATCACACAGAACCCCCTCCCTGCTCAAAATGCACCTTTTGAAAACCAAAACTGAACTGCTCTGGCCACTTGGTCAAGGAGAGGACGTCAGCCATGATATTACTAAATGGGAGAGCAGACAAATGTCCTGTTTCTTGTGCCACACCCATGCCACGGTCGCTTGCTTACCTTCTGGATAGAGCTGCATATTCATACCCTCAGTGGGAGGCTGTGCCTGGTTGAACTGCGGGTTGAAGAATTCTCCCTGAGGTGCTGGCTGCTGTGCAGGCGCTGGCAGCAGAGAGAAACAGGGGTAAAGCACTTTCCCTGTGAGCCTCCCCAACGTGTACTGTGAAGCAGCTTCTCCCCCCACACAGAGAAGATGAGGAACTCCAAACTATGCCGACAGAGGCAGCTCCGCTCGGAGATTGCACCTTCATCATCGATTGGAATGGAATACTTTATTGTCTCATGTGACTAGGCAGAGTGAGATTCTTTGCTACATACCCAATGTACACAAATAGCGGCCACCTTCGCCGTTGCTATTGCAACCAGCATAAAAGACCCACACCACCCTGACCAGGCTCTCACCTCACCGCTACCATCGGGAAGATAGTACACGAGCCTGAAAACCGTGACCACCGGGTGCAAGACCAGCTTCTTCCCAACAATCATCAGGCTCTTGAACACTACACAACTCCAAATAAACTATCAACTATGAACTCTTGGTTGCACTCAGGACTTCGGGCCTTTGGCACTAATTTTGGGGTTTTTAATTTATTGAATTGTTGCAATATAATGTTGTCTATGAATACTGTGTTTACAGATCTGTCTGCTGTAAGTAACTATTTCATTGTTCTGTTTTAGGTACATATGACAATTAAACACTTGAGTTTGGTCAACGTGCTGTCACAGAATGCGTTTGGTATCATGTAGCAAGATAGCGTGAAAGCTTGTGTGCACTATCCAGTCAAGTCAAATGATAGCCGGTGATAGAGGTCGGACCTGCCGAGTCTCCAGTTAACAGATGATCCAAGTGATGACCCCCCCCCCCCATCCCCCCAACCTGTACTTCCTACTGCTCTTCAACTATCACTTGCCAGGCTTTTCACCATCCCTGTGCCCCACCCGCCTCACATGTACCCATTTATCATCTCCAGACTTAGCCCCACCCCTTTTTCCAGCTTTCTCCCCCTTACTCCATCAGCCTGACGAATGGACACGACCTGATACATCTCTTGCTCATTCGCTCCACAGATGCTGCCTGACCTGCTGAGCTTCTCCACCAATGTATTTTGCTCAGGATTCCATCATCTGCATTCTCTGGGAATTGTCAGTCAGGAGGCACAAGGAACTGCAGATACTGGAATCTTGAGCAAAACACAAAGTTTTGGGTCGGGACCTTTCTTCTGACTGTTTAGGAGCTGTCCCACTGCGGCGATCTAATTGGCAAGTTTAGAAGATTTTGCCCTCCACTCATACTGAGAGCATGGTCGATACGAGATCCTAGGAGGTCTTTGTAATTCTCCTTCATGCTCGAGAGTAGTCTCCGCGTACTCGAGGCCTCAGCTAGGTCGCAGCGTATTTTTCAACATGCTGAAAAATGCCTGCGAGTAAAAAAAGATCACCATGGGAAAAAAAAAAAAATCGATATTTATTTTACTCGTAGGTTTAGTTGAAGTAGGTCGTAGTAGGTCAGCATGTTATTCGTAGGTAATCGAGGGTAGTCAAAGATAGTCATAGATAGTCTTCAACATAGTCGAAGGGAGGTTGAAGGAAGTCATCTTCACTCTTCACTTTTCGGTGTCCAATTTTCCTGAAGCTAGTTGAAGCTAGTCTTCAACATAGTCGAAGGAGGTCTTCAACATGACACTTTTTGAAACTCTCTTGCCAATTAGGTCGCCACAGTGGGACAGCCCCTGTTCTGGTGAAGCCCTCACACACTATGGCCAATACAATGTTGTGCTGTGGAACTAATTACCCAAAGACTGCGAGCACAAGTTGTACTACAGCTGTACAAGTGTTTAGAGTCAGGTTAGCTTGAAATAATTTGTCGACAAAGTGCACAAGGTGACCGTGGAGCTGTCAGTCTGTCCTGGGAAATGCCTTGGGAAATGTTTTGACTCTGGGCCTTGAGGCAGCAGCTCTACAATTGCAGCACTGTGCTGCGTTTCCATTGTATTCGTGTACAGTATGATTTGACTGGCTAGCATGCAGAGTACTGAACCTCACTGCACGCATAAATAAATAAAGTATACCTAAATAGGCAACATTTTAGGTCGGTTCTCTTCTTCAGACTGAAGAACTCCACGCTCCCATCTTCAAAGGGTGCAGTAGCTTCAAAACATGCACAACCAGGCTCAGGAACAGCTTCTTCCCCACTGTTATCAGGCTTCTCAACGGTCCTTCTATAAGCTACGGTACAGTCTGATTCACTTCTACCCCATTGCGGACATTGGACTTTGTCCGTGGAACTGATGTGCTACAATGCTGAGAACTATATTCTACACTCTGTATCTTCCCCTTTGCTCTACCTATTGTATTTGAATTTGTTTTGATCATATGTATATTATCTGCTCTGATTGGATAGCATGCAATCGGATAACATGTGACAATAATAATAAACCTAAAGGGGTCTAACTCGACACTCTCTCAAAGGCAAGGAGCGGAGATGGGGGGCGGGGGGGGGGAAAGGGGTGGGGGCATAAAGCACATGACCTACCTGGGCCCTGCTGCACACCTGGCTGTAGATGAGTGGCCAGGGTGGAGACCACACTCAAGCCCATCTGCTCTTGGGCAGGCATGCCCTGCGGGGAAGCCACCGGCTGGTTGAAGCTCCCCATGTTGCCTTGGCTACCGGCAGGTAAACCCACGGAAGTGCTTGGATTAACTTGTTGATAGTGAGTCTGCCCATGGGGAAAGGGAGCTCCAGCTGGTGTGCGAGAGAGAGAGAGAGAGAGAGAGAGAGAAGAGAGCGAAAGAGAGAGAGAAAGTGATTAGGACTGAAGCAAGGGTGTTTTGTTTTCCAGCACGCAGCAGCACCATTGCCCAGGGGACAAGAGATCTCACTGCTTCCCTCCCACCACACCAACATCTGCCCCACAAAATGGAAACATCACAGCTGAGCAGGGAATGGTCAGATGCAGTTTCATATTAGGACCATTCCTCAGAAGAATCTAGAATCTTCTAGCAAGATCCAGGACAACAATACGACGAGACGCAAGGATCTGCAGATGATGAAATTTTGGGTAAAATACAAAGTGCTGGAGAAACTCAGTGGGTCAGGCAGCATTTGTGGGGAGAATGGACAGACGACGTTTCAGGTTGGGACCTTTCATGTCCGCTAGAGATGCTGCTTGACCTGATGATTTACTGCAGCCCCTCGTGCATTACTCAACATGACGTGGCATACAGATCCAAACTCCCTGCCCAGCCAAGCAGCAGGCACTCCAGTACTGCCCGGTTCATGGAGGATGTGGGAATCCTGTCACATTCATAGTGAATCTGATTCACGTCCCCCCTGCTGGGGTAAGGAGGGCCGTTCCCTGGAGGGATCAGTGAACCAGATTATCTCATCATTGTCTTGTCGTTCCACAGTTTTCCTGACTGGACCTCTCCATGATCAAACTGGGATTTAAAAGTTCCTGGTGTGTGCCTCACGGTTCTGTTGTAATACCTTGACCTTTGTGATCGTGATTCATGATCCACACAACTTTAGAGAGATACAGCAGGGAAACAGGCCTTCAGCCCGAGACCACGCCATCCAGCAATCACCCTATATACTCGCACTATCCTACACACTAGGGACAATTTCCAATATTACCGAAGCCAATTAACCTACAAACACGCACGTCTTTGGAATGTGGGAAGAAACCAGAGCACACAAAGACAGCCCATGCAGTCACAGGGAGAATGTTCAAACGCTGTAGACAGAACCCTTGGTCAGGATTGAACCCTGGTCTCTGGCTCTGCAAGGCAGCAACTCTACCATTGCGCCAACTCATCTCAGCTCTCCCCGCCCCAGCCCAGAAAAGTTAAGCAGATAAATGTTTAGGGGAGGGGAGATGAGGAAGTAGCCCCGTGTTTGTCATTTTCTGACTCTGCACCCCTCCTCCCCAAGCACCAGGCGCTGTGGGACATGTGGCATGTCCTGCTCCTGCCCTCTCATCCCCAAGCTCCGTCGGAGGTAGTGGTCTGACCTGCCATCTGGTGAGGGTTTCCCGGTCCGGGGGGAGGAGTTCCATTTCCCATGGGGTCGACAGTTCTCGGGACAGGCTCCATCCCCACGGGGCCCATCCCCATTGGCTGGCCGAGCGGCTGGAGGAGAGAAGAGCAAGATGTTGAGGACGCGACCGGTGCTTCCCTGCCGAGATCATTGAGTTTGATTAAGGCAGGGAGTGCGGAGGAAGAGAGGTAGAACATCGAACTGTATAACACAGGAACAGGCCCTTCGGCCCACAATGTCTATGCCAAACATGATGCCAACAAACTAATCTTCTCTGTCTGCATATGACACATATCGCTCCATTCCCTGCACATCCACATGCCTATCCTAAAGCTTCTTAAATGCCCCCGTCATATCTGCCTCCACCACGTTCCAGGCAGCCACCTGTGTAAAAAATCTGGCCCATACATCTCCTTTAAACTTTGTCCCTCTCACTAGGCCGGGGGGGGGGGGGGGGGGGGGGGGACGGGGGACGGACGATTGAGGGATGGACAGGAGGCCAGGGTTTGAGCTGTCTGGCACTTTGATTTCATCTGCCACTCGACAGTTTGCCCACACTTACCGCAGGGTGGGCACTGGCCACATTCTGGCTGGAGTCTGCTATCGTAGCCAGGTAGATGAGGTTTCTGTGCAGGATCTGCTGGTATCTGTGTAACAACAATAAAGGTATCGGATTTTTTCATCCAACTTCTTCTCTTCTTCCTGCTAAACCCCACAAACTAACAAAGATACATGGCACTATAAATGCTGGAACCTTGAGCAAAACACAAAAGTGCTGGAAAGGGGCAAAGGTTAAAGGAGAGATGCAGGGGAAGTTTTTAGATGCATTGAGTGGTGGGTGCCTGGAACCAATTGTCAGTGGTGGTGGTAGGCAGATGTTGGCGTTACTACATCACTGTTCCCTCGTGCTTGTAACGACAGCTGCATTTTAAATGCGCCACTGTGTATGCAGTGCTTTGGGACAGCCAATCGGTGCGAAAGGTGAGATTGCACAACATTAGAAGCCGTGAGCTAGCACGAACGTCGAGGTTTAATTCAGGAACCTGTTGGACAGGTTGAAACTTCCCCATTGCAAACAATGGCTGCAACTGGGGCCGCTGGTGTCCTGTTACAGTCGAGCCCAGACACGTCCACACTCAACAACATTGGCAGCGTGAAGCAGCAGCTGCACTCCAGTCACTGCCACCTGACCCCACCGCAAACCGACACCCATTCTACCCAATATGCCAATTCACCACTTGCTTTATCTTCCCACACCTGTCAGGCACAAGCTACAGATGCTTGAACGTGCACACCACCAGACCCAGGAACAGCTTCTTCCCCTGTTATCAGGTTTCTGAACAGTCCTTCCAGAAGTTAGGGTACTATCATTCACCTCTGCCCCATAGCAGACATTGGACTTTGTCTATGGAACTGCTGCGCTACAATCTGCCAACTATATTCTGCACTCGTATCTTCCCCTTTGCTCTACTTATTGTACTTGAGTTTGACTTGATTATATTGGTATAGCATTATCTGATCTGATTGGATAGCATGCAAAACATTTCACCATATCTTGGTATGTGACAATAATAAACCTGAACTACCTCTAAACCTCTCCCTTGCCTAGTATAGGCTGTACATAGACTGAAGCTCCCGCTGCACTGTCCCATGCAATACTTTCATGCCAAGCACAACATCTTCCCATATCCCCTCCGTCTGCTTTCCGCAAAGACCGCTCCCTCCGTAACTCCCTTGTCAATTTTTCCCTTCCCTCCTGCAACACCCCCTCCCCAGGCACTTTCCCTCGCAACCGCAAGAGATGCCACACTTATCGCTTTACCTCCCCTCTCGACTCCATTCAAGGACCCAAGCAGTCGTTCCAGGTGCGACAGAGGTTCACCTGCATCTCCTCCAACCTCATCTATTGCATCCGCTGCTCTAGAGGTCAGCTGATCTACATCGGTGAGACCAAGTGTAGGCTTGGCGATCGTTTCGCCGAACACCTCAGCTCGGTCCGCATTAACCAACCTGATCTCCTTGTGGCTCAGCACTTCAATCCCCCTCCCATTCCGAATCCGATCTTTCTGTCCTGGACCTCCTCCATGGCCAGATTGAGCACCTCCGGAAATTGGAGGAGCAGCGCCTTGGGCAGTTTGCACCCTAGCGGCATATAACATTGACCTCTCCAATTTCCGGTAGCCCTTGCTGTCTCCTCCCCTTCTCAGCTCTCCCTTAGCCATCAGGCTCCTCCTCTTCCTTTTTCCTTTCTTCTCCCAGCCCCCTCCCCCTCCCCCTGCATCAGTCTGAAGAAGGGTTTCGGCCCGAAACGTTGCCTATTTCTTTCGCTCCATAGATGCTGCTGCACCCGCTGAGTTTCGCCAGCAATTT
Source organism: Leucoraja erinaceus (assembly GCF_028641065.1). Lineage (NCBI taxonomy): Eukaryota > Metazoa > Chordata > Chondrichthyes > Rajiformes > Rajidae > Leucoraja > Leucoraja erinaceus. Next base: position 20,998,891 of record NC_073393.1, on the reverse strand, counting down.
TGTCTACCTTCGATTTTCCAGCATCTGCAGTTCCTTCTTAAACAGGTTAGATATAGACTGAAACTCCCTGTGCACCCGCAGTTTAGGGACTGCAAAGTGGCGCAGCGGTTGAGTTGCTGCCTCTCAACGTCAGAGACCCAGGTTCGATCCTGACTACCGGTGCTGTTTGTACGAGGTTCACACATTTTCCCTCTGACCGCATAGGTCTCTGGTTTCCTCCCACACTCCAAATACATTCAAGTTTGTAGGTTAATTGGCTTCTGTAAATTGTTCCTAGTGTGTCGGATATAACTATTGTATGGGTGTTCGTTGGTCAGCGTGGACTCGGTGGGCTGAAAGGCCCGTTTCCATGCTGTATCTCTAAACTAAACTGCCTGTCACACAATTCACTAGTTTTCGTCAAAAAGTGTCCTAAAGTGTGCGAAGGGAAAGAAGCAGCATGACGGGCCTGGTGTGGGCCAGTTTAAGAAATGCGTGCTGGTGAGACATAGGAAAAATGTAAGTGTTTCACTGTATCTTGGTACACGTGACAATCATAATCTGAACTAAACTAAATCTTGTTGATGTGCCAATCCCCACCTCCCTCTGAGGGAATGAGAAGCTGGTTAACTCACTGGGTGCACTCTGCAGCCTTGCCGAGGTTCTGATACTCCACAATGCACTGAATCAACTGGTTGTTCTCGTCCAGTAACTGAAACCACAAAACATTGTCACTTTCAATAACGTGCGCATATCCATCATATCAAGACAAGGAGCCGAGAAGTGTTTAGACGTGAAGTCAATAGTGCTGGGCAACAAGGACAGAATTTCAGCCACTACATTGGCTGACACAACTGGTGGCAACAACTGCTGTCTCTGTTGGCTGTAATGTTGGAAGGATGAATAACAACATTTGGACAGGTACATGGATGGGACTGGTTAAGAGGGACAGGGGGCAAAAGGGAATAACAGATGGCACAGAAGATAGACACAAAATGCTGGAGTAACTCAGTGGGACAGGCAGCTTCTCTGGAGAGAAAGAATGGGTGATGTTTCCGGTCAAGACCCTTCTTCAGACCTGGTCTGAAGAAAGGTCTTGGCTCGAAAAGTCACCCATTCTTTCTCGCCAGAGAGGCTGCCTGTCCTGCTGAGTTACTCCAGCATTTTGTATCTATCTTGGTGTAAACCAGCATCTGCAGTTCCTTCCTAACACATAAGGCATCTAGGTCGACATGGACATATTGGGCCAAAGTGCCTGTTTCCATGCTGTACGACTCTTGAACTGAACCAGGTGACTGACCACTTCATGTCAGGGCAGTCAGGAATCACGTATTTATGCAAGATCCCAGTTGGGCAGTTTGGTGGAATCCATACATGCATCCTAGTTCCAATGCCTTGAGAACATGTCCACGTATATTGCCCGTGTACCTTCAACAATTATACATCATGAGGCATGACTTTGGTATGCGGTTGTGTTACAGACTGTAGTTAATTAGATTTCATTTTTTTTTTTTTTAAAGTAATGTTAGGTGAGAGGCTATGTCCTCATTACTTTGTAGAGTTATACAGCACAGAAAATGGGGCTTGGACGAAACTCATCCACGCCGACCACAATGCCTACCCATTTGCCTAGAATAGCCCTCTACTCCTTTCCTTATCCAATTACCTGTCTACATGCCTTTCAAACTTTGCCATTGTAATTACCTTACAATATTTCATCTAATCTTTCGAAGAGGATACTGGTTTATGGTGTGGCGTGCATGTTTTAGAGGAGATCGGAGGAAATTATTTTTCACCTAAAGGGTGGTTGCGATCTGGAATCCACTGCCTGAGAAGGTGGATACCTCCAGTCAGTAGTTCATGGCTGAACCACTGAGACACACGTTCACACATTTCAGACAGGCCTTGACAGTAACGAGGAGACCCGACTGATCTTTGTCCCAAATCCCAGCCACGCTAACACGGGTAAAGGCGCGACACCAGACTCCCCCTAAATCACAGCTGGAGCAGACGGACTGAATAAACCTGGTGTTTGACAGCAACAAGAGGGGAGAGACGGTGGTGGGGGTTGAAAGACTCAGTACCTATATTTAACCCCCCAAACCCCAGCTCAATACCTAACCCACTCAACCCAAACAGCCAAGCCAAATACCACCCAACACCCAATCTACAGCCACCTTCAACCCACTGAACTCCAAACTCACCCAAATCCCACGCACCCCCACCATAACCTGGCACCCAGTACCTCCCAACCCTCCCCCAAAGAATACCCACCCCACCTCAACCACCCAATGCTCGGTACCCACACCCACTAAAACCAGACGCCTCCTCCTCCTCACCCCAGGGCCGGTGCCTGCACCCTCAGCCCGACTCCCTGCTCCCAACCTCCCCCTCGGCCGAGACCGCCCCGGGGCTCTACACACGAGGGCGCAGCCGCTCCCGGGGGTCGGTCCACCATGCCGCTACCTCGCGAGGCCCCGGATCTGCTCACCTTCTGGATAGTCGCCTGGTTTATTTCGCATTTGCCCCGCAGCCGCTGGGGCACGAACACCATCGACATGATGGCAGCGGCGGTCCCTCCCCACAAGGCCCGGCTCCCGCTCCGTCACGCCGGCAACCCCGCCCACAGCACGTGACTCGTCGTTGTCACGTGATTGGAGCTCGTCACCAAAGGTATCTTTGCTCGCCACTGTGACAACTCTGCCCTCGACCCCGCCCGACCCAAGCCCACCCCCACCCCGCTGTATTACCCCAATCATCCCCATCTCCCCCCCTTCACTGTGACAACTCTCCCCTCCCGACCCAAGCCCACCCCGCTGCATTACCCCAATCATCCCCATGTGTCCCCCCCCTTCACTGTGACAACTCTCCCCTCGTCCCCAGCCCACCCCGCTGTATTACCCCAATCATCCCCATCTCTCCCCGCCCGACCCAAGCCCACCCCGCTGTATTACCCCAATCATCCCCATCTCTCCCCGCCCGACCCAAGCCCACCCCGCTGTATTACCCCAATCATCCCCATCTCCCCCCCCCTTCACTGTGACAACTCTCCCCTCGACCCCGCCCAACTCTCCCCAAACCCCGCCGTATTAACAACTTCCCAGTCATTTCCCATCTCTCTCTTTCCCCCTTCAGTGCCAACTTTACTCCGTCTTTCACTTTCCCTCCATCCCTCCCCGTAACTCTCCCTTCCCCACTCCCCTATCACTCTCGCATTCTCCCTCCCTGTCGTTCTCACAACCCACCACCTTGAATTCCCCGGTAGACAAAAATCTGGAGAAACTCAGCGGGTGAGGCGGCATCTATGGGCGACGTTTCGGGTCGAGACCCTTCTTCAGTACTACCTTGAATTCCCCCGTCACTGTAACGTCTCCTCCCTTCTTTACCTTCTCGACCTCCTTGTCATTTCTCACGTCCCTTCCTCACTACCCCTCATTATAGCAATGGTACAACATTTTGAGATTTAAAAAATCAAGTCTGCAATTTATCCCATCAGACAAAGCATAATTTTTTTAATTTGACACCTAATTCACTTTCATATCTTCAGAATTTAAAAAGTTATGGCCATTTTCATACTGAAATTAGCATCTTGTTCCCTATAGGGAGGTTGCACGAAATGTCACTGGGTCATAGGGCTCGACGCACCGAGCCGCTAAATCTAACTGGAAGACATCCGTCACTTCCGGTATATGTTATTAATACTAGAAACGCGTACTTTCCTACCTGTTAAAAACCGCCAAAATGTTGAAGTTTTGCGCTGAAAAAAATTGTGGGAGGCGGGGTAAGTGTGAGAGACATGTACCCAACTTTAGAATTCCGAACGTGAAGCGAAATGAAGGTATAGGGAAGCGAGAACTGAAGGGACTACAGCAGCTAAAGTGCTTGGTAAACATTGAAAATATTGGGAATTATCGCATTTGCTCACTGCATTTCATCAAGTAAGGCATTATTTGTGTTTTTTTCTTGATTCCTTTGGTATCTAAAAATTCTCAGAAGTGATAAATCTGGTTGTAAATTTTTCTTCAGATGCGTTTTCATTTTGTATGTAAAAATCCACGAGAACCATGGGCGATTAAAAAAATTACAGCCAGATTTATCACTTCTGAAACTTTTTAGATGCCAAAGGAATCAAGAAAAACACAAATAATGCCTTAGTTGATGAAATGCAGTGAGCAAACGGCCAATGTTCGCTAAGCACTCTGGCTGTTGTTGTCCCTTCAGCTCTCGTTTTTATCTACAGTCATATCTCCTCACTTTTGGAATTCTGAAGTATGCTAAATGTCTCACACGCTTATCCCGATTAACATAATTATTTACAGCGCAAAATTTGACAATTTCAGCGGTTTTTAACAGGCCCGCTACGCTGGAAGCAACGGTAAGTGCCTACCTGCAGTACATCGCGTGTAATCCATTTGGAGTAGCGTAGCAAAAGTACGGGTCATGGGTCGTGACCCGACTGCCGTGAAACCTCCCTATTGCTTTTCCATTGACAACTCAAAAGCTGTGATCGAGGACAGTCAAAAGCCCATAACTTTCTTAAAAATTAAGAGAACTGAAAGAAATTTTCAATTATAGATTGAAGCATTCTGAAACAAATATGGATGACCTGAAATTAAAGCATATAATTAGTTAGTTACCCAATTGTAGCCAATTACAAAATTCAATTACTAGATCTAAACATCTATCCATTTCTTAAGAAAAGGTTAACATTTTTAAATAGCCTAAGTGTCCAAAAAACATTCACACAAGATTTCACAATATTACATGATTTAAAAATCTCATTGTCATGAATTTATAGGCCAAATGGAAGGAATTTAATGTTTAATTCCCGTATATTAATGGCCATTTTAATCATCTTGCGAGTGGGTTTTTGTGAAACACGATCGATTGGAACGTTGCAGTTTGCGGTGAATTTGAACCCCATATCGGCAGGGAAAAACACTGCCGGTTTGTATGTGGCCCAAATCACATTTTCGCAACGTGAAATTTTGATTAAAGGCATCCTAAGAAGCAAGTTTATATGTAAAATAAACGACTTGCCTTGCTTTGTCCCGTACGTGAGATCCGTCCCGTTATCGGCGTTGATGGCGTTAGAAGTCGATTTTTATTTTACTCCAGCGCTGAAATTGTCCCGCAGTTTTTAAAAAAAAATTCTGAGAACGGCAGTTGAACGAATTTTCAGCATTACGTAGAAGCCGGAGAAAAAAATATATCTCGGACAGGCAGGAGAAAACGGCATTTTAATTCCGCCCCCCTCCTCAAAGGCGCCAAAGTCGCGCACAGGCCAGTGACAGAACTGCAGGTAAGGTTTGTAACATACCTACTCATTATCAATGACACATCCATCCTCCACTCTCCTGTCACCCACATCCTATTTCCCTTCACACCCCCTCCAAATCCTCTCACAACCAACCCTCCTGAACCTCCCCCCCCCCCCCCCCCCCGTAAACCTCTTACATCATCCTTTCTCATATTCTTTCCTTCCCTCTCCCCTGTCACTCCATGGCCCTCCCATACACCCCCTCATTACTCATACTCTACCTCCCCCACACACTCAACTCAGCTGCTACGCCAATTTTTTTCCCCCTGCCTTTGCAGCCTGTCCTTGCCTCTCTCCTAGTACCTGCCCAGTACAAAATGGGGGGGGGGGGTTAAGGCGTTGGTCATTAGGTGTGGAGTGAACGGAACGTTGCTGCCCACAACCAAGTGGTGGAACCGATGTCTGCCTTGTTATGAATCTGCACGTCATCTGCTGGATTTACATCTGAAGAAGGGTTTCAGCCCAAAACCTTGTCTGTCCATTCCCTCCACAGATGGCGCCTGACCCACTGAGTTCCTATAACACTTCAAGATTCCAACACCTGCAGCTACTTGTGTCCTATACACTTGAGAAATATCAATACAAATCAATACCCGCATATGGCAGAAATCTGAGATAGTGTGGAAAGGCTGAAAATGCACAATAGGTTAGGCAGCATTTAGGAAGAATTAAAAGTCTGACCAAGGATCTTCAATCTAAAACGTTAACTTTTTCTTTCTACAGATGTTGCTTGGCCTGTTAAATCTTGCCAATTCTTCTCAACATCCTCTCATGTCTTTCCTGATCGTGACTCTCCCTCTGCATGGTCACCTGACATGCACCCTTAAACCTTTCTTCCAATCTTCTCCCCATTTTCATCACAGAGAGAGCGCTGACCCTGACCTTGGAGGGATCGACCTGTTCTGTACCTGAAATATATCCTCCAAGTTTGTTTTTAATATACCAGCACTTAGTTCTACTTTATCCTGGCCTGATCCTTTCTCATCCCAGTTATCAAAGGAACCGATAGAGCTGCTGCCTCACTGCATCAGAGATCAGAGCTCAATCCCGGCCTCAGATGTTGTGTGGAGTTTTGCACGTTCTGCGTGTGACCGCGTGGGTTTCCTTTGGAAGCTCCGGCTTCCTCCTGCATCCCAGACGTGTGGATTTGTTGGTTAATTAGGCTCAAAATTGCTGCTAGTGTGTAGGGAGTGAATGGGAAAGTAGATTACTCCCCCCACCCACCCACACCTCAATCACGGAAGAAAGGTCTCAACCTTAACATCAACCTATCCATGTTCTCCAGGGATACTGCCCAGCCTGCTGAGTTACTCCATCACTTTGTGACCTTTTATGTATTAACCAGCATCTGGGAAAGTAAATGATTTGACCATGATGAGTATTTTTCAACACAAGGTGGGCTGAATCACCTCCAACACCATTCTTTGTTAATATATCCTTTCCTTTGATCAGTACAAATCTGTAATTCTCAAACGTGACTGCTTGAAATGAAAGTTAAGGTAACAGGCAAGAACAAAACAAGGGAGTGATTGTGCTTGACCTATGCAAGACTATGTTTGTCTTATGCAAGGCTGCCCAAAAGCCAATGGAAGTTTTCCAATATCAAGTTCCAAAGGAGAAGTGGATTAAAAATTGTGGGCTAAGATAAACGATGAGGAAAGAGGAACACTGGCAAAACATACCCAACAATCTCCTCAATGGTAGACACAAAATGCTGGAGTAACTCAGCAGACAGGTAGCATCACTGGAGAGACAGAATGGGCGGACATTCCTTGGATGTCACAGCATTTTGTGTCTACCTTCGATTTAAATCAGCATCTGCAATTCTTTCCCACACAATCTCCTCAATGGTGCATGTTTTAACACGAGACATTTACAAATCTTTGAGGCACAATACGTATCTATTTTCCAACACAGCCTTTGGTAATCAATCAATCAAGTATTCGTAAAGAAATTTCACACGTGGAAACTCTTGGTGAATTTAATTTTTTATTATTAAGGAGTTCGAAGTACATACATAGACACAGAGGTACAATTCATCAAGAAAGCTCATTAGGAAATATTATGCTTTCAGGTCAAAGTCAGTCCATTAATGCCCAGTTTTTGTTTAAAAATGTAAAATCCAACTGTCTTGATTTAGTTACGCTGCACCGTGGGGTGGTGGTGGGGGGAGGGCACGTGTGTTGGGGAGAAACGAGGTGCTCATGTTTTAGACTAATTTATAAAAGAGAGCCTGCAAACCAGCCACCAAATCTCAGGAAAGCGACCTCTCTGGCAGAAAAGGACATGAAATATGTTATTGCTACTTGATCATGTTTTTGATTTGAAGGTATACTATTGTTCTGAATGGTTATAGAGACTATCTTTAATTACTGCCCACAATTTTCAAACATCACTATTTATTTTCCTGACTTAAAAAGGATTAATCTCTTGTTCTTTTTTTCTGGAGGCCCTCTTATTCCTAGGTGAATTTACCATACGCAAACCCATTACTGTGGTTTTAGGTTTAAAACCACAGTATTTAGGATTAAAACCCCGTTATCCCAGTACAATTTTTAGTGAAACCAGAAGGCTCATTTGATGGAATTGAAGTTGATTTGGTTAATAGTTAAATCTTTAATTTCAAATACAGTGCCCTCCATATTGTTTGGGACAAAGACAGATCATTTTATTTGCCTCTGTACTCCACAATTTGAGGTTTGTAATATTAAAAAAATCACATGTGGTTAAAGTGCACATTGTTGGATTTTATTAAAGGCCATTTTTATACATTTTGGTTTCACCATGTAGAAATTACAACTGTGTTTATACATAGTCCCCTTATTTCAGCGCACCATGATGTTTGGAACATGGCTTCACAGGTGTTTGTAATTACTCAGGTGTGTTTAATTGCCTCCTTAATGCAGGTATAGGAGAGCTCTCAGCACCTAATCTTTCCTCCAGTCTTTCCATCACCATTGGAAACTTTTATTGCTGCTTATCAACATGAGGACCAAAGTTGTGCCAATGAAAGTCAAATAAGCCATTATGAGACTGAGAAACACAAATAAAACTGTTAGAGACATTAGCCAAACCTTAGGCTTACCAACATCAACTTTGGAACATCATTAAGAAGAAGTGAGCTTACTAATTGCAAAGGGACTGGCAGGCCAAGGAAGACCTCCACAGCTGATGACAGAAAAATTCTCTCTATAATAAAGAAAAATCCCCAAACACCTGTCCGACAGATCAGAAACACTTTTCAGGTGTGGATTTGTCAATGACCACTGTCCAAAGAAGACTTAGAAATACAGAGGCTACACTGCAAGATGCAAACCACTGGTTAGCCGCAAATGTAGGATGGCTGGGTTACGGGTTGCCAAGAAGTACTTAAAAGAGTAACCACAGTTCTGGAAAAAGGTCTTGTGGACAGATGAAATGAAAATTAACTTATCTCAGAGTGATGGAAAGAGCAAAGTATGGAGGAGAGAAAGAACTGCCCAATATCCAAAGCATACCACCCCATCTGTGAAACATGGTGGTGGGGTGTTATGGCCTGGCATGTATGGCTGCTGAAGGTACTGGCTCACGGATCTTCATTGATGAAACAACCGCTGATGGTAATAGCATAATGAATTCTGAACCGTATAGACACATCCTATCAGCTCAAGTTCAAAAAAATGCCTCAAAACTCATTAGCCGGCCGTTCATTCTACAGCAAGACAATGATCCCAAACATACTGCTAAAGAAACAAAGGAGTTTTTTAAAGCTAAAAAATGGTCAATTCTTGAGTGGCCAAGTCAACCACCCGATCTGAAGCCAATTGAGCATGACTTTTATATGCTGAAGAGAAAACTGAAGGGGGCTAGCCCCCAAAACAAGCATAAACTAAAGATGGCTGCAATACAGGCCTGGCAGAGCATCACCAGAGAAGACACCCAGGAACTGGTGATGTCCATAAATTGCAGACTTCAAGCAGTCATTGCATGCAAAGGACATGCAACAAAATACTAAACACGACTACTTTCATTTAAATGACATTGTTGTGCACTGAAATGGGGAAACTATGTATAAACACTGCTGCAATCTCTACATGGTGAAACCAAAATGTATAAAAATGACCTTTATTAAAATATGACAATGTGCACTTTAACCACATGTGATTTTTTTCTATTACAAATCTCAAAATTGTGGCATACAGAGGCAAATAAATAAATGATGGGTCTTTGTCCCAAACATTATGGAGGGCTCCTACGACCCATTACATAACTCAGCAAGAGCACCAACCTGTAAAAGCAACATTGAGGCGTCTTGATGGTTCTTCTTCACACTTCTCCGATTATAGAAGTTGGCAATTAGCAAAATACTCAATGGGAAAGGATAGTAATGGAATATAATCTAGATGATTACCAAGATAGTGAATAGTAATGCAATTTCTTGTCATTCAAAATACCAAGAGCCGATTGAATAGACCCCAACTCAAATAAAAATTATTAGTTTATCAATTTTAACTTGTAGTTTTTAGATCCCTTAACTAAATGTCAAGGATGACAAAACTGCCCAATGTTGACCAATTCCCGCCCACCCATCATAGGAAAGATATGGGTTTTTTTTTTGAAGACCAATGCAACGTATGGGAAAACATGACACAAAACATCATAAACTTTTAAGATTAACAGGTGTATCTACCCTCACATTTTCCATTCACATATTAAATTCTATCCTGTCACTGCTACACTCAGTCACAAAGGACTTATTTCAAAGCACAGAATTTATACACTGATTTGGTGCTCCTCAAAGAAAAAAATTGGAAAGAGGCAATATTTTTTATTCTACACCTGACTATAGGAATTAATGCTTCATCTTAATGTTCATTCTGTATAAAACTTACTTAATGAAGAACTCGATTTTAAGAAAAACATCTATAATAAAAGTAAGACAAGCTCTGGTCTTATCTGAAAATGGACCATTGTTCAATAGTGGCTCTTTCAACACCCCATTCCTGTCAGGCCGTTTTAAGCCAACAGCACCTGAACCATTAACCTCCACAGGACACAAGATTGCCTCACATCATCCCTGCCAAGCAGTCTTTAATCCTGTTTGTGATTTTTTTTTACGTCTCCCTTTTTATGTGAACTGATTTAACATTCACCCACTTTCTCCAGTGGTCCGTTAGTTGTACGTACATTATGTAAAGAGGAGGGGCAGTAATTATTTTTGGCTTGAGCCAACTTATATCCTGTTGGACCTACTGTTCATGACAACAAAATCCAGCACTGAGTAGTAACAAGCACTCAACCTTCATCGACATATTTATATCAAACTAAACAAAACATTAAAATAAATAAATTGATGGTTTTTAGTCCAACATCCAATCCAAACCCCCCCAAAATTGCAATTTTTATCAGACCATGTGCAACATTAGTATCTCTTGCGCTGGCAAAACCTTCAAGGCATCTTTAAATATATGTGGACTCAAATTACCTCAAACTTAATGCATTAAGAAGCAGTTTGTTTCAACTCCAACAAAATCCAAAGAGCATCAGAAAGGTGAAGATCAAATTACTTCTCAGCAGTTCCCACAACCCAGGTCACGTACAAAAAAAAATCACAACTTTCCATCCAAATTCTTATTTCAGATCAATTTCTTAATCTGCAAGTCTGTTACAAAACCCAGCTTTTCTATTTTACAACTGTAAAATTACAAAAAGGAAAAAGCAAAACAAAAGCTAAATCTTGTTCACATCAATGCAGCATCAGAGGATTCAGACCTTCAGGCAAGACAATAGGACCTTGATCTACCATAGCCATTTGGTTTAAAGCTTCCAGATTTGAAATAATCTCTAAAAGAAAAGTTACTTCACATTAGCACCTATATAGACACAATCTAAATGAAGTTGCACCTTGAGACAATATCAAAGATGAGACCTGATTAAATATACTGCAAACCTACTTGTTTATAGTTGAATGAGTGAAGCAATGCAATTGCCCCAGTCCTGGTAAGTAACAAAAAGAGAAACAAAATATCTCTGGTAAAATGTCACTGAACAATGTCTAGTCGACATTGGCTTCTGCTTTGAATGAGGGGGGTGGGGGGAAGCAAACCCATCTCCTCAAACTCCTGTAAAGGATCAAATAACATAATGATGCCACCCCAGAAGGTGATTTGTAGAAGATTGAAACCAAACTTGTGTCACATTTTTTCAAAGTATAGCAAGGTTCAGTACAGAATAAAATATTTCACCTCCCAATCCCGATCCTAACACGAGCTGCCCATTAATCAATGTGCACTTCTTCCAGTTTCACATCAGACATCATACTAAGATCACCATGTTGGTGTCAACAGATGCAGTATGGACACGATGCACAGATGTTGGGTTATTTCATATGGACTCATTTAAATGGATTCCTTCCAGAGAGAAGACAGTGAAACAGTCACCCCAGTGATTGGGAGTGACCCCGAGTGATTCAACCCATCAGGTCCGTAGATCACAGCATTAACAATTGAGGTCTCTATCACTGAAAAAAACCTCCATTCCAGTTCATTGCCTGCAGGTCATTTGGCTTTCCACCCACATGCAACATTCATGAAGTGCCACTAACCTAATCAACAGCTCTCCTGTATCCCACTCAAGTCTAGCTTCATCAGTGTCAATGCGGCAAGGGTCGGAGAAAAAAAATAATCAGATTTTGGAGAGGAGGTTACAGACCTAATACTGTTCTTTTGACCCTATTTGACTTGTCTTGCACATTATCCAACCGGATAGCAAACAGCACTGCAAATTCTTGCTGTTCCCTCTTATTTCCAGGCCATTGAAGGCAAATCGGAAACCCTTGTAGTTGTACCAAAACTATTTGATCTTCAAATATTCCTTACCTGGTTTTCATCAACAAACTGATTGGACCATCATTTTTTCACTAATAAATGCAGACCTACAAACATGTGGCCAAGCAGCAGGTTTATTTATCATCATTGAATAATAACTGCATGTCAAGTCAGTGAGGTATAAGTACACCAGAATATTTTCTGTAAATATCGAGACCACTGACTAGTATTGAGAGCAAAGTGGGGGAGGATGGAAACGTAGGAAAAGTTCTATCTTCACAGAAATCACCCTATTTACAGGCAAATCTCAGGAGGGGGCAGTTCGATTCAAAGCAGCATCAGGGACCATCCTAACGGTGGCATATTATCACCAATCTTTGGTCGGTCTGGATTTTCATCGAATCGTTCAAGAAGTTGTTGTTAGCGCACGTCAGGATTACTCAATCAATTCAACTTTTCAGATATTTGGGATTCATTCTGTAAAAAACACTCATTACAATGCCATGTAGGTGGGTCAAAGTTGGACTTCTTATTGGTGCGAGTCATCCCTGAACTGCAAAGAGTCACTTCCTCACCTTCCCTTAACCACTGTGTTCCCAATCCCTGCCCCCAACCCATTTTATAATACATAAAATTCCCTGGAAATTATAAACTTATTAATGCTTTTCCTAAGCATGATGTTCCTGCTTTATTTTTAAATTGAAGGAAGACTTATGTGGTGCAGCAGGGAGCAAACTCAGGAATGACATCTGCCCCATCGAAGGCCAGAACGATGGCAGCTTCTGCTATGCCTGAAGCTTTTGACCTGGATTCCTTGTTACACCTCACCCCTGATCAAATAGAGCTTTACTTTCCTCCGCCCAGAGTGTATGAAGAATTCAAATAAAACGAAAATCAGATTAGATCTGCCGCAAGTACCACAAATATAATTCAAATCAAGCAGCTTGGATATCATGAAGCACAAGCGCAAAGGCTCAAGTGACTGAACTTACTTCCTCAAACTCACGACTGACATTAGTTAGCCATTCAATTATACTTAGTGTACAGTTACTTTTATTGTTATATGGCAAGCGTAGGAAGGAATAGATGACAGATGAACAACAACAGTAGAGGAATTTCTTCTCTTGTACCTTCAACCTCGATCTGTGGGAATACATTATCAGGGGACTAACCATACACTATATATTACTTGCAACAATGGAGTTCAAAAATTGTTCACATAATATCTACATTATTTCAAAAATTATTCCTCTTTGGATCCCTTTATGCGCCTTAGCTAAATTTACTGAATTAAAAGAAAACTATGAATTTTTAAACTTTTTTCCCTCGTTTTTTTTTCAAAATCAAAAAAATTCTATGGGGAACACCTTCCTAAAGCAGAAATTTGCAACATCCCCTCCCAAGAGGAGGGGAGGGGGTGGTTATGATGAGACATCTCCAGAGGAACATGTCACGACACATGTCTGATCCAATCGTTCCCCTCTTTAAAATAAGCACAGCCGTGTGTTAAGTTTGAGTATTTTTGTCCTACGCACAATAAAGCTGTTTTACTGTTTCACCAAGAAAAATAAATCTTAAAAGCTTTCAATGTAATTTCCTGTGAATCTCAGCGGGTCAGAATGCAATCACAGTAGATGGCCGGCTGCATACAGTATTTCTTGCAACTGACTGCATTTTATCAAACATTTTCAGTAATAAGAAAGCGCTCTCATTATCAATGCAAAAATACTGGAAAGCTCCAACGTACTAGTTGTATTTTTTGTCTCATGTATACATTTACAAATCTTCCTTCTATTTCAAAGACAAATATTTAATGCTCAACATCAGAAAGACGAACCTTCTTCACAACAAGATATTGCGCGTTCCCCCTTTGAAGTCAAGCACGTAAATACCAGTGCTGGTGACAGATGAACAGCAAATTCAATTCTTCATCCTTGCTGTCAAAAATAAGTTTGAAACTAAACAAATTCTCTGGACCGAGTAGATCTTAAGTCCTTCTTTTGTGAACATCATCTTGTATACTATGCAGCGACTTTATTGTCCTTCTGTGGGGAAATAATGGAAGCACATCATTAAATGATTTACACTGGTTAACAGTTTTCCCTATAGACTGGGACTTCCTAAGCACACTGGCTCAACTAATAGAGCTGCTGCCTCACGGCTCCAGTGAGCAGGTTCAATTCTGACCTCTGGCACTGATTGTGTGGAGTTTGTACTTCCTCCCTGTGACTGCATACCCAAAGATATATGGATTGATGTTTAACTGGCCAGGTGAGTGGTAGAATACAGTTTACATCGATACGAGGTTTAGAAGGATATAGGCCAAATGGAAATAGGTTAGATGGGGCATCTTGGTCGACATGGGCAAATTGGGCGAGAGGGCGAGTTTCCTTGCTGTATGACTCCATGACTAATCTGTGTGAGAGTGATAGGAATATTAGAATAGGTGACTGCATAGCATGCAACAAAACATTTTTCACTGTACCTCAGTACATATGACAATAAATTAAACTGGGTGCTTGGGATGGATTTGATGGGATTACGGGCTTTGCTGTATAGCTCTGCAACTACGTAATAGGATATGCCACTAAACGTATTAAATATAGAATGCATGACACAATTCCGAAATAACCATGGAAGTGTTGCAGTCTTGCATTTCATTCTCTGGCAGTTTTATACATGAATACATTTTGGGAAGAGTTACCCTGTATTCGAAATCTGAAAACTCTCTGTCTCCACCGCGTCCGCCTCGAAATCCTCCACGGTAACCTCCACGGGGAGGGCCATAATTGTTCCCTCTGCCCCCGCGGCCTCTCCCACCCCTGTATGCGTAGCCACCGCGGCCTCTGTAACCTCCTCGACCACGCATCGGACGCAGGGGGATTCCAAACGTTTCCGCATTTATCCTCCTCTCCTCGGCCCAAGTGGGTCTCCGGTCCCTGGAAGAAAAGTAACTGCAGGGAGAGTTAAACTGCTTACTCACTGAACACAAAAGTCTTCACTTGTTCCTAATATTATGTACGAGGCGGTACAGATCCTGGATTCTACTGGCCGTCACATGATTCATAGTTGCATCACGGAAAACTTTGGAGAAGTTGTAGAAATAACAAACTGCAGATGCTGGTTTCAACCAAGATAGACACAAAGTGCTGGAGTAACTCAGCGGGTCAGGCAGCATTTCTGGATAAAAAGGATGGGTACCGTTTTGGGTCGCCAAGGGTCGACGTATCTACACATACATAGGTAGCTACGTATGGTTTACCTGATCTGTTTGGATAGGATGCAAAACAAAGCTTTAAACTGTACCTCAGTACACATGAGAATAATAAACCTAAACCTCACTCTGACATTGAAGGAGGCACGGGACAGGAAGGCCCTCCATCACTTTGTATTTTACTCCAAGATTTCACAATCTGCAGTTTCTTACATCTGTAAGGCGTAAATGATTCATGTAAGCCACGAAAGTTTCCAATCCAAGCAGCAGAACTCCACCACTGCCCTAAAATGTGGTTTGAGCTACGACGCCCGATGCTGGTAGATAGGGTCAGCTTGGTTCATGCAATTCAATCTGAGACGATGCAACTGGGCCATCCCATTCATGTCTTTGGAAACAAGGCACCACTCGGATACCAGTGTTGTTGCCACGTTGTAATTCAGCAGAGAACATTTCATTCCCCGTACCCTTCTGCCCAAGTTACCATGCAGTTGTTTCCCGGGTTCAATCCTGACCGTGGGTGCTGTCTTGGTGGAATTTCACGTTCTCCCTGTGACCACATGGGTTTCCTCTTAGTGCTCTGGTTGCCTCCCACATCACAAAAATGTGCAGGTTAGTAGGCGACTTGGCCTCTGCAAATTGCCCCTGGTATGTAGGGAGTGGATGAGAGAGTGGGATAACATAGAACTAGTGTGACCAGGTGATCGATAGTCAGCATGGACTTGGTGTGCCGAAGGGCCCTTTTCCAAGCAGTTTCTTTAAATTCATTTACTCACAACACACACTATGGTTGGAGGAGACAGACAAAAATCCTGTAAAGAATAAATACCTTGCCGCATTATCACAAGAGATGTTGTCAAAAAATGATTTGGTTTTGTCATAATAGCATTTCGATCCCGAAGTGTCTTCTTCATCAGCATTCCCTTCGCTGTTCTGTGTTTCAATCCCTGAGTCTCCTTTATCTTCACCATTTATTGCCTTCTCTGTTTTATCTGGCTGCTTATCATCTGTTGAGAAAAACATGAATGGTAGGACACCAGGGGGAACAGTGGAACAAATGTCAGCAGATGGTCACTCGACCTCAGTTGAATTAAGAGCATGGCAGCTCTTGCCTCTGAGAAAATCAAAGCCAATAAATATAAAAAAGTGAATGTTACCTTTTAATTTCAGTTTATTCTGGAACTCCCTGTCAATATCCTCTTTGTTAAATTGTGCATTTGCGCTCTCAAAGTCGAAGTCTTTCTCGAACTTAACTGGGCCGTCCCGTCTGACAGCGAACCTGCCCCTTCCCCGGCTTCCACCACGGCCTCGCCGGGCATTCTGACCCCCTGGTGCAAACAAAACCAATGTCAGTCCATCAGAGGTCAGCTTTAGATCACCACCCCAATACCGATACAGCATCTAAAGCCAGACCAGAGAGCTAGCTCAGCCAGACCAGGCTTAAATGAACGGCACCCTACAAAACTGACCCTTTTGAACCAGGTCCGGCTGGATGAACCAGGTGGGACTATGTTAGATTGGATAGCTTGGTTGGCATGGACGAGTTGAGCTTGTTTCTGAGCTGTGTGGCTGTGACATTTGCAATGAAGTCTCACAAAAGCACAATTGACATGCTGAGAAGTTGATTTTGTAGATGAGCTGCTTGTCACTGGAGTGAAGCAGCTAACTGAGACTGAAGTAACAATCAAATGATCTGTGACCATGCTGAGCGGAGGTCACTCTGTGACCAGGCAAATCTCAGCAGGGGGTAGAGCTGCAATTACTCTGCTGATGAAACAGCATTAAGAGGTTGATTCCTGAATAACAGATTTCACAGACAAGTGGAGATATTATGTCTGCACCAATATACCAGGCTTCCAACCAAAATGAAGTGAAGCTTGAACCCCTGGGCTACCTAACCATGTCTCTTTCACCTACCCAAAGCTTGTTGGCAAGTCAAACAAATCCTCTTGATATCTCCTTCCTTGGTTAAGTAAATCTTACCACAGCTCATATTTATAATCCTTCATGTTCTTGAAATATTTTAACTGAACAGAAAATTGAACAACATTCAAAATGCAATCTCTTTTTCATTATTAGACAGGCAATACTTTGGTCTGGGTAACACCATAACACCATGTTGGGCACTACAACATATACTGAGAGCACCACAATGCCACAGGATCCATGTAGTTACAGTAGACTTAGAACAGTACAGCGCACAAAGGGCTGGCACAGTGGGGCAGCGGTAGAGTTACTGTCTTACAATGCCAGAGACCCGGGTTTGATCCCGATTACGGGTGCTGTCTGTACGGAGTTTATACGTTCTCCCCATGTCTGCATGGGATTTCCTCTGGTGCTCCGGTTTCCTCTCACACTCCAAAGGTGTACAGGTTTGTAAGGTAATTGGCTCCGGTAAAAAAAAAAATGTGATTGTCCCTGGTGTAGCATGGTGTTAGTGTACAGGTGATCACAGGTCAGTGTGGACAGTGGGCCTGTTTCGTTAAATGCTAAAAGAACATGCCCTTCAGACTACCAAGTGTGTGCTGAACACGATGCCAATCTAAATTAATCCTATCTGCCTGAACGTGGTGTATCCATCTAATCACTGCCTGTTTGTGGTCTATCTAAATCTCTTTTAAATGCTGCTATCGTATCTGCTTCTACCACATCCCTGGCAGTGTATTGCAGGCACCTCTACCACATTCTGTATAAAAGGACACCGTGTCACAAATATCCTTTAAACATTCCCTCTCGCTATAAACCTCCACCCGCTGGTGCTTGATATTTGCAACCTCGGACAAAGTCTCTGACTCGTAGTTGATTACGTGCAAAAGTTCCAAAACAAATAAATCGCAGAAGTCAAGCGTCGGCACCATTTAGAGTCTGCATCATGGGACATATAGGAATCGGCCCTTTGGCCCACAATGTCTGTACCAAAGATATTGCCAAGTTAAACTAATCTCCTCAGCTTGTATGTGATCCATATTCCTCTATTTCACGCATATCTATAAGATTCCCTGTTTCACTGATCTTCAACTGCACCCGTGCATTTGCTGTACAGAACAGAAAACCCGTGATTGTGCATGTGAGGTAAGGTACCTGATGTCCTCCTGTTTGGTTCCCGATTTTCATTCTTAAAGTGATCATTCTCTGGCCGCAGACATTTCTGTGATTCAAAAACTAATTAAAACAAAAATGCAATAAATTATGATGCTTGCCAACGACAACATGACATTTCTAGTCTTGCTTGGCAACAACACTTCAGCTCTTAATGAAGTGTTGTTATCAGAACATTCCACACATGATGGTTAAGGCATTAAAATCAGACCACTGGTTGTGGGGGAGTGGGAAATGAGTGCAGCAAAGAACAACTCTGAATACTGACAGTAAGTAGATATTAGATACGCCTCGGACTATAAAAAATTCAGAGCTACCGATGCCAGAGGGAAATTATTTTGCTTCCAATAAAGAGCCACAAGTCTCTATCCTCAAGAATTGTAGTGAAAAACAATTGCAAGTTTCTTTCCAAAACAATTTGCAACACCAAATAGCAAAGCTATTAAAGGTGCTCGATATTTACACTTCAAAGAACACATGCCAAGCAACAGAACATTGTGCACAATGGCAGTGCTGGAGCGTGGCGGCTATTTGTGCGTCATGCCCAGCAGATCCACTTACATCTATTACAATTGTTCTACTCTTGTAAATCTCAATTCTAAAGCTGTCAGATTATTATTAAATTTCTTTAAAATTTGCTTTCAGGTCTGGTGATCTTCTGTCCACCAGGAAAAGTGACCTCCCCACCCTATCCCAGATGTGATTGGGCCCGACCAGCGATAGCTAGGTCGAGGCCTACTGCAACCAACAAGACCACGATAATGTAGTCATCTCAGCAATATATAAAACTTGCACGAGCAGTCCGGACTGCAGTCTGCGTCAAAACTATTCCTGGCACTAAGGGAGATACATCGAAAGCCAGAAAGAGCAGCTATTTTCAACAAGTGGTGGTGAACAAATCCTCATTGGGGTATTGACAGGTTGCAAATCCTCACCAGCTACACAATAACTAGAGTTGCAATACATAAGTGTGACATCAATACTTTGTATATTCCCCTATAGACAACCGGCAAACACCCAGCATCCGTTTGGTTCAGACTGTAAACATGAATCGTCTCCATTCTTACCTTTCCTTGAATCATGAGTATCCACTGGTTTATGCTGGACTGATGGAAGAGGTCGAGTTAACACAGGGCTCCTCCTACCTACAGGTGCTTGTGAAGTATGCGTCTGCACTGCCTGTTCCATTGTTGGACTTTTCCTTAAGGACTCCAGTTTTGGACTTGATCGCCCTGAAAAATAATCCATAAATGACTCATTTTTAAATAAATTGAGATACAGAGAGGCTGTGCATCTCAATTTAGTGCAAACATTTAAAATGGAAAAGCAGAACAGTTAACTGGAGGATTAGCTTAAAGGTTGCTGAAAGAAAGGTGGTTTACAAAACTATACCAATATTGGTTTTTAGCACGTTCATTGGTTGTCTGCTTGCCCATGAACTGCACGAGCATCTCCAAACTCAACAGAACTTTCTTTAATAACTTCATGGAGATGCATGCATTCATCAGAATGAGTTGTATGTTCCGTCTTGTATCCCCCATCAACTGCTGGTCTGTTGTTTAAAATAAATTCTTGTTTTCAGGTAAGCATCATTAACAGAGGCAATTGGTGAAGCGTGAAGGGTAGCCATTGCAGCGAATTATCTGCCGATAATTGTTAGGAATAGAATTTGGTCGGGGAGTTCTAACCGGCTGAGAAGAGTATCATCGTTAGCTGGTAGCATTGGTATCATCGGTATCACTCATATCCAGGGTCAAGTCCTACAGGGCAAGCAGAAAAATCCAGACAGGGCCATCAATGTAGTACTGAGGAAAGGTTACATCAAAGGTGCACCTTCTGGATAAAGGTGGTATGAAAAGCCCATCTGACAGCATTGATGGCTACACAATATCACCTGTTGCTGCTTCAAAGAGACAATGGGAGTTCTGCAGTGACTTAGTACACACTGCTTTAAGAAACAGCATTAAAATTCACAATATTTTGAATCAACTCTAAATTTTAAACTATGCTTGGGAAAGCATGGACTTGTTTTTTTTTTTTCAACGAAAAACTGAAAATGCAAAAGACTTTACCCTGAAAAGCTAAGTGCAATTTCAGCGAACTTGTGTCGGGTTTGATGGTGGAACCCAGAGAGCTGGTCTGTGTAAGTGACGCAAAGCTGGTTTTGTTGCTGTTGAAAGAAGACGAGGGGCCTCCTGTTTGTTTTTCAGAACAAGGAGAAAAAGGTAAAAAATTTTAAAGATTATGAATACTGCCACGTCTGAGACATCAACAACAATTACAAAACAAAACATAACCCACATGGGACAAGCTATTTAACAAATGTAAAAATATGTACTTTTCCACAGTTATATGTAAACATGTATCCATAATTGTCAGAAATTCAAAAATTTAATGCTCAGTTTTTAATCTATAAACGTTACTACTCCTGCACATTGGGAGGGCGAGATTACCGGTAGCATCACCACCATGTGCTGGTAGATGGACCTGGAGCTTGTTATTATCACAAAACTAACTGCTCCCTGCTCCTGATCCCTGCTCCTGAAACTCATCTGCATTAAAAAGTAGGTGCAATAAGCCTATCGCCTAAAGGGCATTGTTCATCCAGACTGGTATGCAGCATGTGGAGGATAGTTTTATTTTTAGAACTGAGATCCTACAAGGCCTCAATGTTTCTGAGAATAACTCTTCATTCCAGAAAGATACTAAGCAGGAACATGAACATCAGATAGAGACAAACCATAGATTCATGACTGCCTCTGCTTCACATGGAGCAAGGAGAGAGATGAAGAGAGCAATGGCTATTCATTTGGGAGTGCAGGCAGGTGTTTCTATAAATGCAGATGTGATTCTGGTATAGCACACTGCCATCCTAGGGTATTGGTGCAGCTTTATTCAAAGCTACAGCAACAAACTCAGATCATATAATTCAAATATGAGCATCCCTGAATAACGAATCCCGAAGTTTCTCATTGGAAACTATAAAGGTATTAAATATAACAAGGGTCTTCCATGTACATAAAAGGTGTCATGATGTTGTAGGAATACATACTACCCTTGGTGTGCTTTTAATTAGGCAAAAAGCTGGAGGAAGTATTACTTAAATGCTGGAGGAACTCAGCATCTATGGAGGGAAAGGGCAGACAATGTTTCAGGACGGGACCTTTATTCTGACCGATGGGAGTAAAGGAAGCTGGAAAAGTGAGGTGGGCTGGGGCAAAGCTTGACAAGTGATAGGTGGATACAGCTGGAAGACAAAAATGTCAGATAAGGAAAGAGGGGAAAGAATGAAATGTAAAGCTGGAGGGAGGGATATGGGTGAAAGGGGAAAGAGGATAAAAGAAAATATGGGACTCTGGGATGGTAGATGAGCCTATAGACGGATGGGAAGGAGGGAGTAGGGTGATAGAAGTGGTGAGAAATTGTGTTTTTAATTATAAAGAACTAAAAGCTACATTTCCTATTCATCCCAAGACACGCATCAGACATTGTGCTTTCAAGGCAAATAAACAAACTGGCATTCACACTGTCCATTTTATGACAGTAATTATTTTTGAGTATGGTCAAGACTATTTTGTGGATTGGCTTGACATCTAATCTGCACATTATAAATCATTAAAAAACCAATAAAATTCACAATTAGTTAATCTGTTCAGAGTGGCTTTGACCGATAAACAAGTTCACTTGTTCTTCTCACTATGCTGTGGGCTCTCCCGTCTCTCCTGGCATGCATATGGGCCTTTTGTATACCATTTGATCACACACTCAACATCTCAAATGGTGGTGTTGACAATGTTAATATCAGATGAAGGAAGTAGTAACAATCGATCATAACCACCTCTAATTTGGATTAATATTTATTTGAAAACAGAGCAACACTTACCAACACCCACAGCATTGTACTGCTGTGTCACAAGTGGGCTTGGTCCAAACTGGCTGTACGCTGGCATTCTGCTGAATGGTGGATAGGGGCCAACTGACTGAAAAGATGAGTTTGAGGACGACCCAAGTGAAGACTGCATGAACAAAGGAAAATAGGTTCGTGACAGTGTACCCAAAGTATTCTGAGTGGTCATTCTGCACGATGGAAGCTCTCCTCGTCCCAAGTCACCCAATCATTTCACAAGCTGGATACCAGTCCCAGACTGACCCGAAGTCAGTTACTACACACTACACGAGAGTTTAAAAGCAATGCTGCTCAATACTTTTCCAAGTACAAAAAGACAGAGGTAGTGACCTAATAAAGGTCTAAGAACACTGAAGATTTTAACAGGATAGAATCAGATAGCAAAGAAACAAGAAGATAGAAACTCGGAAGAGTAGACCCATGTGGTGTGCAAATCAGTTGAGCTAAAAAGCCCACTTTTGTGAAATATATTGAACAGAAATCGATGGAGGGAAATTTAAAAATAGTCCGATATCTCCCTTACTCTCCAGTTTAGAATAAGCCCAGTGCGCACCAAACTGCTACCCCAGGAATCAATCTGCTGACCCTTTGCATCACTTCCTCCATCTATGATCACCATCAGCTATTGAGAGGTGCCATAATGGTGACCTTGGAAAGCCATTCTTCAAATGCATCTCAGTAACACAAGAGATTGCTGGTCTCAATCTACAATGCATCTGCTGTATTTACCAAAGCATCTAAACGCACCTGAACAATGGCAGGATCCTGTGGTAGAGAGCATTGAGGCTTTGGAGGCTCACAGACAGTGAGGTCTTTGATATCACTCCCCCGAAATATGATGTACTCAAATACTTCATCACGTGGTGGGATTGGTCTGTCCGTAGGCCGATCCTCAGTCCCAAACGAGCGAACTGTTAGACAAAAGCACTGACATTACAGCGCGTCAAGGTGTAGCATTCAAAGCCCAACATTGACATAACATGACATCTGGATAAATTGCGATTTGGATCAATATAACGCATTCCTTAATGGTCCACAGCACAATCTGACATGCTGAAGACTCTGGTTAAACTATGGAGCACAGAAAATCTGGTAGAGATGGGCAGTGGCTACACGTTGCCGATTGTTAGCTTTACTGGAAAGCCACACAGTGACACTTGGAAATGGTTAGCAATACCCCAAACTTAAATATTCTGCCAACAGGTTGCAGCATATCAAGAGAGAAGTGTAGACTCCAGTGCAAGGGGAGGGGGAAAACGAAAATTATGCATGAAAGGATAAAATAATTATGCGATCCGCAACCCTGAACGAATAAAGAACTCATATCTACAGGAACATATCCATGTTCTTTAGGGAAGAAAGACCGACAGTCTTAGACTACAAGTGCGACTCCAACAAATTAGTTTCAGATACTGGCCAAGGATCAAACAAAACATTAATAGATGCACAACTGGTAGAGATGATAGAAAACTTGGAGGCATGAAGACACCAAACTGTGGGGATGTTAATAGATTTAAGTTGGCGTGATATTCAATGGTGAGAACTGTGAAGAATTATGTTTTGGTGGGAAAGATGATGGAAGCAACATACACTAATTTAATGCACTGGGAATTGAATACAAAAGTAGAGCGATTACGGTTCGGTTACATTGAGTACAAGTTGCAACAGTGTTGGACTCTTTACATAAAGATGTTGGGAAACAGCCGGAGAAAACTCACTAGGTTAATACCTGGAATGGGCAGGTTATCTTATGGGGAAAAGTTGAACAGGCCAGGCTAGAGTTTTGGAAAGTGAGTGTTGACATGACTAAAAAGTACAAGAACATGAATGTTGAGTGTGAAGAGAATCACCCAATCAAGAACCAGGACTCAACTATTTAAACAAAAACAATCTGTACATTTAAGACAGGGAACATGGTATTCTCTCAGAGGGTCATTTTGGAATGCCCCAACACAAAAGGGTAGTGGAAGCAGAGTTCAGGAGTATTTTTTAAGGAAAAACAGGAAAAAAATCTTGAAAAGGAAGGGGTGAACAATTGCTGTGGGCAGACCATAATGTGTAGTTGAAGTTATCATTGGATAAATCAGAGATTTTATTCTGCAGCAGACAGGCCACGTATCCATGGCTAACGCTGCTTCTAATCCTGTTTATATGCAACAAAGTTCAAACCATGGAACTGTTGAAGCACAGGCAGCAGGTGGCACTGTTTATGTATTAAATATAGATCCATAGCCATGCACACTGTGAATAATGAAGTACATTGAATAGTGCTGTGATGTCAAAGATGTATCAGAATGGAATTATATGCAATAATAGTAAACTGGTGATAGATTAATGTGATTTATGACAGTTAGAAAAACAAACTTGCATTAATAAAGAGCTTATCAGGATATCAAGTTGTACATAATACACTAACTTAACGAATTGTCTCCTGCACCCGATTTGCACGTAAACTTCCGAACAACAATGAGATTTAAAAAAAAAAAATCAAATTTAAAATTCTGGTTTAGTTTGGATCTGCAACATTAGGATTAATTTACTTTAATCTCTAAAACTAATATCACAAGATAATTGACATCATTTGATACAGTACATGGTTCAGCATTTAATCCAAAAGGCAGCATCTTGATAACGGTATTGGTTCATTATTGTCACATGGATACAGTGAAAGCTTTTGTTTGCGTGCTATGTAGTGAAATCAAATTATACTACGCATGAGTATAATCAAGTCATACACAAGTACAAGAGAAAAATACAAGAGTGCTGAATATAGTGTAACAACATTACAGTGTTACAGTTACAGGGAAAAAGTCCAAGATCGGCAATGAGGTAGGTTGGGAGATTATGGGATGATTGTTCAGTCTGATAACAGAAGGAAAGAAGCTGTTCCTGAACCTGGTGGTACGAGCTTTCAAACTTTTGTATATACGAACATTGTATCTTTTGCATATTTAATGCAATCATTCTCCCTGTTACATACCAACCGCTGATTTAGAAACCTGGAGTGGGAATAAAACACGGCATTCTGGCACAATCTGAAGTGCTACTACTGAACCACCACGGCCACTGGAAAGCGAGCATCCATTATGCAGTTGGAGCTGACTGTTAGTATTTGCTCACATAGAGCTAGGCCCACAACATTGCTGTTGGACCATTGTGACCAACTAGTTTGATCATTACCAAATTAATTTACTCATTTGTCCCACAGCTCACATATTGAGCTTAAATTCCACCTGTTATAGCCCTGCCCACATTAGCAAAATTAAGCTCATATTGCACCCAAAGTGCAGCCGAAGACTACCTTCCTCACTATCAACACCATGAATCTTCATGTCTTTGTGTCATCATTTACCAACCATAACTCCTACATGCACATCCTCCAACCTCATCTATTGCATCCGCTGCTCTAGATGTCAGCTGATCTAGATGTCAGCCAGATACCCAGGTTTGATCCTGTCTACAGGTGCTGTCTGTAAGGAGTTTGTACATTCTGGTGAGTTCTGTTTGTACATTCGTGTGAGACCAAGTGTAGGCCTGGCGATCATTTCGCCGAACACCTCAGCTCGGTCCGCATTATCCAACCTGACCTCCCGGTGGCTCTGCACTTCCCCTCCCATTCCGTATCTGACCTCTCAGTCCTGGGCCTCCTCCACAGCCAGAGTGAGCAACACCAGAAATTGGAGGAACAGCACCTCATTGGGGAGTCTGCATCCTGGTGGCATGAACATTGAATTCTCACAATTCTGTTAGCACTTGCTGTCTCCTCCCCTTCCTACCTCTCCCTCAGCCCTTGGGCTCCTCCTCCTCCTTTTTCCTTTCTTCTCCCCGCCTCCCCCCACCCCCCAATTAGTCTGAAGAAGGGTTTCGACCCGAAACTTTGCCTATTTCCTTCGCACCATAGATGCTGCTGCACCCGCTGAG
This sequence comes from Leucoraja erinaceus, assembly GCF_028641065.1. Taxonomy (NCBI): domain Eukaryota; kingdom Metazoa; phylum Chordata; class Chondrichthyes; order Rajiformes; family Rajidae; genus Leucoraja; species Leucoraja erinaceus. Next base: position 20,972,645 of record NC_073393.1, on the reverse strand, counting down.
TTTCTCCAGCATTTTTGTGTACCTTCGATTTTCCAGCATCTGCAGTTCTTTCTTAAAAAGGTTTAAAGAGGACCTTGGGGGGGGATTTCTTTCTAACCAGTGACTGCAGGAAATCGGGAATATTTTGCCTGATTCAGTAGAGAAGACAAAGAATCTCATTCTGAACAAGCACTTGAAACATCAAGGCTATGGACTAAGTGCCGGCCAATGGGATTAGTGTACATGGGTATTTGTTGCTCACCACAGAACAGATGGGCTGAAAAGACTGCATCATATAACTCTGTGATTAACAGAGAATTGACAATCTTCTTACCATTCTCATCTTCCCTCTTTAAAAATAACAGGCCTTCAAAAAGAACTTCAAATAGGGGTATGCCTGCAAAAAAGTCCTCTTGTCTTTATTTTCACTTAGGAGAAATTTATTTGCAAGCACGCTTACACAATATATTCACAGGCATACAGCAAACTGCAATTCAAGATTTAATTACCTAATTTGTCTCTTGTAACTTTGACTATGAGAGAAACACTGGGCGGGTGTAAATTGGAAATATTAACATAGAATAGAGAACAAACAATGGCACACATATCTTAGCAAACCAATAAAAACTGCCTCCCTTCTGTCAAATGTTGCTCTGTGTTAGAGGTTGAAGCAGCCAGTTCTAAGCAGTGGCAGCTGTAAAAATGTAAAAATGTAAAATGTAAATTATGTTGTGTCTGGGGTCTATTTGTTTGTAATGTATGGCTGCAGAAACGGCATTTCGTTTGGACCTCAAGGGGCCCAAATGACAATTAAATTGACTATTGACTATTGAGCTGCCTTTGATCAATAACTTAGCTAAGGAGAACTCCCTGGGCTACTACCTTGAATGACATTTTACATCTGGCACTTGAGCTACCTAAAAGATTCAAAGCAGATTTAAGCTCAAGCCAACTGAAAGCTATCCCCAGCAACACCACAAACACTGCTCCAAATGACCAAGAAGGGTCTCAACCCGAAACGTCGTCTATTCCTTCGCTCCATAGATGCTGCCTCACCCATTGAGTTTCTCCAGCATTTTTGTCTACCTTCCAAGTGACCAAAGATTATTTTCCTTCCTCAATTGCTCCAACGCAGGAAATAAAGGGACAATTGTTAGTTAAACTGTTCCCAATACCATTTATCAAATATAGCACGTAGGCCATTAACCCCGCGTAGCCTAACCCACCACTCACCAAAATCACGGTTGATTGATCTTTTACATCAATCCAATTTTCCTGCACATTCACATACCTCTTTTACCTCCGAAAATCACTGGTCAACATGTCACTTCCCACCCAAACCACACCCTCACCGGGTACTTTCCCCTGCAACCGCAGGAGATGCAACACCTCTCCCTTTACCTCCCCACTCGACTCCATCCAAGGACCCAAACAGTCTTTCCAGGTGAGGCAGAGGTTCACATGCACTTCCTCCAACCTCATCTACTGTATCCACTGTTCCAGGTGTCAACTTCTGTACATCGGCGAGACCAAGCGCAGGCTCGGCGATCGTTTCACTGAACACCTCCGCTCAATCAGTCTTAACCGATCTGATCTCCCAGTAGCTCAGCACTTCAACTCCCCCTCCCATTCCCAATCTGACCTTTCTGTCCTGGGCCTCCTCCATTAACAGAGTGAGGCCCAGTGCAAATTATAGGAACAGCACCTCATATTTCACTTGGGTAGTTTACTCCCCAGTGGTATGAACATTGACTTCTGTAACTTCAGATAGCCCTTGCTTTCTCTCTCCATCCCCTTCCCCGTTCTCCCACAAGCCTTACTGTCTCAGACTACATCCTGTGAAGGTGTAGGAGATCTACAAGGATAACTTGCCTGGAGATCAAGTTAATTTAAGGTTTTCAGCTCACTGGAAAGATCGGAGGTCTGTGGAGAATTAAGTTAAGGATGGCAGGAGAAGATCAGGGGTGCAGACATGCTGTGATGGGAAGTAGGACAACAACTGTACAGATACGAGTGAGCGAGCTAGCCATACAGGAATTGAAACAGCAGCTTTCAGTATAGTAACATTTCACTAAAAGCAAGATTAATGACTGGGCATTTATTAGGAACTCCCATTTTTGGGAGAAGAACTCCCATTTTTGATGCAGTGGGATTTTTCAAATTCACCTGAATCTTGTGAACTGTTTGAGTGGGTGGGAAGGAGAAAGTGGGGGAAAGACAGTTTGGCACCTTTTCATAATTTTTCCAAGAGTTTTTACAATCAACAATGCCAACCCATATCCTCCACAAGCAAGATTCAATTCCACCCACTCGTTCCAATTCACTCACTCAACCCACAACATAGCATTAATTTGTTTTCACTGTACCCTGTACTACCAGTCAAAACCTCTTACACTCTGCTCTCTCCCTCTCTCTTGCCCACACAAACACACAGTCACCCAACTCACACACATTACATCAATGCCGAGGCATATTTTAAACCCACATCTTCAAACTGAATGAGTGGACTTATAATTGGTAATGGAGCAACTGCTGCAGGTTGTTTGACACAAAACATTCTACACTGCCAGTATTCTTCGTGTGAGATGTGAACATAACTATTCTCATCTTAAACAGAATCAATTCTTAGCTTTTCCTTTCAACCTCCCCGTTTTTGACATCAATCTATAAAAGGTATAGTTAGGGTAAACAGTCAGAGTCTCCTTTCCAAGGAGGAAATGCCAAATAACAAGGTATGGATTTAAGATTGGGGGAGGGGGGGGGGGGAAAGATAGTTGAAAGAGGATCTGCAAAGTTAGGGGGGGGTTTTCAGACAGAGAGTGGTAGGTGCCCAGAATGCAATTCTAGGGAAGGTGGTGGAAGCAGATATAACATTTAAGGGGCATTTAGACAGGCACATGAACAGACAGGGGATAGGGGGATATAGACCATGCCCAGGCAGATGGGATTAGTTTAAATAAGCATCATGGTCAGCACAGACATCGAGGAAGTACAGTTCTATGTATGTATGTTAATCTGCTTAGAAATCAAGTATAGCAGACTGGAATAAACACAGTGTATACTGGAACAACACACAGTGTATAGCAACCTGCAGAGAGCAGGTGTATATGGCATATTTCACTAATCCTGCTTAGAAAATCAGGGAGAGGGGAAACATCCACACAGTTTACAACTCATTATCACAGTGCACCAGCATTGTCAGAACCTTAAAAACACTATTTTATACGACACAGACGGGCAAAATATACACCTAGATTATTCAGTTGGGCTAAATGCAATTTACGTAAATTACTTATCGTTATATTTCTATTTAGATTCTGATCGTCGTTAATAACAAGGAAAATTTATGAACTGTATAAATCAAAATCCATTGAATGCAGCAGGTAAATGTTTTATTTGTTCACTAATCAGGTAAGCAACTGGGTTGATATAAAAAATTCTTCTCACATCTAGACAAGTCTCATCCACATAAAGAAGAATCAATGTATTTTATAATCTGCACCATCATAGGAATAAGATACACCAGGAGAAAAACATGCAACTACTGTTCAGCCTCCTCTGCAGCTGGGACAGAGGCTGTTTAACCTCTCATGTGAGCACTGCACAGAAGACCAAACCCAAACACAGCACTAGAATCATATCCTGTCTTCAAATGTTCAACTTCATGGTCTTAAAAAATAAGTCTTTGGAATAAAATATCTCTGGGTTTATCACCAACCCCAGAAACAGTTTCTTTCCCCTCTGTTATCAAGCTTCTGAACGGTTCTTCCATAATCTAGGGCACTGTCCAATTCACCATTATCCCGTTGTGGACTGTGGAACAGAGATGCTCCATATTCTGCACTCTGTATCCTTCCCTTTACTCTATTTATTGTACTTGAGTTGTATTTATATGTAGTATCTGATCATGGAAAACAAAGCTTTTCACTGTACTTGCTACGTGACAATAATAAACCTAAACCATCATGGCGAGGACAGCAACAAAATAGCTGAGATTACCCTACCATAACAAGCTGTATAATTTAGTTCAACCATAAATATGAGGAAGGAATTACTACATGCTGTAATGTTTATTTATAGAGGCAAATCAGGCCAGGCAAGATAATTAACCCATTTATAGCTCGGCTCAGACTAAACCATTTTGCCAATTGTCAGGCAGTCACAATAATTACCTGTCCCAGTACAGAAAGTGCATGAAAAGACATGCATTTTTCATGATCAAGTGATATTCAAAACTACCTTATAGCCAATCGAATGTTTGAAGTATCATCACTATTGTAAAGTAGGTCACCCAGAAGCCAAATACGAATACAACCATACATGTGATCGTGAACCGATCATCTGATTCAGTTATGTTTATTTACTCAATAGTGCCTTGGGAATTAGTTCACCATCGAAGTGCAGCAGCTTCAGTATAACAAGTCACCGAAACGACAGCATTGCAAACCTCTCAGCACTGCGACAGATCAGCAGATGCACTCTCTTCTGCTCCTCTTGAGTGAACCCAGTAACCTGTGGCAGTGAGACAAGAAAGCTAATCTCTTGAAGCTAATTCACTGTTAGAATAACCAATGCGAGGAAAAACAGAAAAGATTATTATGGTTGGAAAGGTGGTGGCTAATATCATTAAACAAGATGCATCCCAACCCAAAGCATCATCTGTCCATTCCTGCACAGATGCTGCCTGACCCGTCGAGTTTCTCCAGCACTTTATTTTTATTTATTTGAAGATCAATAGAATACGAGATATAAACAACTGCTTCATCTACTTCTTCCTCCGTATGGCGTGCACAGCCTAAAGTTACAACATGTTCTATTTGTTCTTATTTGATTGATATAAACAACTGAATTAAATTGTGACTAGAATAGATTTTCAGAAACATTTTTGGAAGATTAAAATCTTGGAATCATTCAACAAAGAGATGCAGCAACATTGTGGAGGGAAATGATGGGTATGGAGAAAAAATGTGTGTGGAAAAATGAAAACCTGTTTACCTGTCCTCATAGTCTAATAAATTACAAACTCCTGTTAACCATGCACTGAAACAGCCAGAATTCTCTTCATTATACGTTGATGCACCAAGGTTAATTACAATGCAAATGAGAAGATGCGGATTAACACACAGCTGCATAGTCTTCGCACGAGACAATCTTCAAAACTGAACAATTACAGAAAGCCACAGCAATCACCCTGCTGCAGCAGCTGTGCCTCATTTAAGTAATGAAGTGCACAGGACTATCTCCGTTTGGCACATTTTTGAACATCCATTATAAACAAGTTCCTTCTTTATGTCTACAAAGCCCTTAACGGGCTTGTCCCCACCTACATCAAAAGTCCGCTCACCCCCACACCACCTCCAGGTCCCTCAGATCGGCCGACTTGGGGTTACTGAACATCTAGGCATAAGCTCAGGGCGACCGCGTTGCGGTTGCAGCTCCTAGACTGTGGAACAGCATCCCTCTTCCCATCAGAACTGCCACCTCCATCGACTCCTTTAAGTCGAGACTTAAAACTCATCTTTACTCTCAAGCCTTTCTTGACGTCCTCTGAGGGAGGAGTATATGTATGTATGTACTTAATCTACGAACCAATGTTGTATAACGTTAGTCCCTCCATCAAGAGGCAAAGCATACCACCTCATTTGTGAAACACGGTGGTGGGGTGTTATGGCCTGGGCATGTATGGCTGCTGAATTTATATTCATTGATGATACATCTGCTGATGGTAGTAGCACAATGAATTCTGAAGTGCATAGACACATCCTATCTGCAAACAAATGCTTCAAAACTCATTGGCCGGCGGTTCATTCTACAGCAAGACAACAATCCCAAACATACTGCTAAAGCAACAAAGGAGTTTTTTAAAGCTAAAAAACAGTAATTTTTTGAGTGGCCAAGTCAATCACCTGATCAGAACCCAATTGATCATGCCTTTTATATGCTGAACAGAAAACTGAAGGGGACTAGTCCCCAAAACAAGCATAAGCTGAAGGTGTCTGCAATATAGGCCTGGCAGAGCATCACCAGAGAAGACACCCAGCAACTGGTGATGTCAATGAATCGCAGACTTCAAGCAGTCATTGTATGCAAAGGATATGCAACAAAATACTAAACATGACTACTTTCATTTACATGACATTGCTGTGTCCCAAACATTATGATGCCCTTAAATGGGGGAATATGTATAAACACTGCTGTAATTTCTACATGGTGAAACCAAAATGTATAAAAATGGCATTTATTAAAATCTAACAATGTGCACTTTAACCACATGCGATTTTTTTTCTATTCCAAAACTTAAATTGTAGAGTACAGAGGCAAATAAATAAATGACAGGTCTTTGTCCCAAACATTATGGAGGGCACTGTAAGTGCAATATCTTCCAATGACAGGACGCCCATTTCCAATATTACTGAACTGAACACAAGAACACAATGCAAACAAGTCATAACTGGCCATCCAGTTCTTCTCACATACAGTAGCTACATTCAGTACACTCAAGTTCAGTTATTTTCCTGGGCTAAGAGTAAATAAATCAAACACTTAAACTGAGCCTGTACAATTTTTTAAAATAACTGAACTATGTTTTGAAAGAAACGTAAATAGTGAAGTGCAACCTTTCCCCCCCCCCCTATATGTGCAATGAAATTGGGAAGATATTTCAAGTACATCAGATACACAGAGGGTATTGGACAAGCTGCCAGTGTAGGCAAGCACAATTACAATATTTAAAAGACACCTGATCAGAACATTTTAGGAAAAGTTTGGAGGGATGGGGCCAGGTGCAAGTGGGACTAGCTTGGTCAGGCAACTTGGTTGGTATGGATGAGTTTTGACCAAGGAGATACAAGAAATAGGTACAGATCAGACAAACTTAACCCTTAACATTTTCTTGCTATTCAATATATTTATTGCTCTTCTAATTTCACCACATAAGCCTTCATACCAAAATATAAATATTGATCTCTGACTACAATATACAATATTGATCTCTGACTAGATTATGACTAGAATAGAACATGGGTGCTGATTCATAATTCTTAAGACATTTATCACATTTGTCTTGAAGTAACTGTTCCCTTTGACAGTGATCTTGGATTCTAGATTCCACCGCCAGGAGAAATATCATCTACCCTCTGAACATCTGCAACTATTTTATGTGATGAAGTTTCATTCTTATGAATTTTAGATTGGCCCAGGCCATTTAACCCTCCTTCTTTCAGGAAGCTGGTCAAACCTGCATACAATATTTCAGACACAAGGAACTGCAGTTGCTGATTTACAAGAAAAAAACCCACACAAAATGCTAGAGTAACTCAGGTCAGGCAGCATCTTTGGAAAACATGGATGTTTTCTGATCAGGATCTATTTTCAGTCACATTATGAAGAAGAGCCCCTACCAGAAATGTCATTTATTCAAGACTTCCAGAGATTTCCCATCATTTATTAGTTTACTTTACAATATTCCAGAGCTCAGGAGCTCCCTGCTCTTGAACTCAAATTCTCTTGTAACCAAGGCCAATGTCCTGGTCTTGCAACTGTTTGCATGTTAATTTCTAGGAGTAATTGTTCAAGGACACACGGATCTCTCTGAACATCCTTCAAGTCTTCCCATTTGGAAGGCACAGTAGGTCACAGAGTTGCTGAGTCTGCTTTAATATATCCTGCTCGAGTACTTTTATTACCATTTCCCCTTTCCTTGTCAATATGTTGGGCCTGAAGAAGGGTCTCGACTCGAAATTTACCCGCTCCTACTCCCCAGAAATATTGCCTGTCCCAGAGTGACTCCACTTTGGTGTATAACCAGCATCTGCAGTTCCTTCTTACACATTACGTTGGGCCTCATTTACTTATTCTGAAATTTTTCTAATCCCGATGCTCACTGCTCTTCTGGCAACATAAGGCTTTTCCTTTGATCTAACACCATCTTTAAATTCTCGTGACATTACTGTGATTGAAACTGAAGATCAAAACAACACATTTCAAGCTTGTCCACACAATTATATTTTCAAATTTAAAAACATTTAAATCTTCACACAATTTTAAATTTGCCTTTCCTTCAGACTGTCACAATTATGAATTAATTTGCAGAATTAGACTAAAATAGACGCCAACGTTTCTGCTAACTTAAGTGTTATCTTTTATCTTAGCTGACATAGGGCCCCCATAGCAGGCGTTCACGTCGCAGGGCTGAAAACTGGAAGTATCCTGAGCTAATTCTTCTACCACCATCATTTATTGCGACAAGTGATGGCTTCCACTGATTGTCGCCGGAAGCTTGAGTCCTTTTCAGGACGTACGCTGACAGCGAGGTCAACATTTGTAACAAGATGGACACGGAAAGAAGAAGAAGATGATATACAATGCCCTCCATAATGTTTGGGACAAAGACCCATCATTTATTTATTTGCCTCTGTACTCCACAATTTGAGATTTGTAATAGATAAAATCACATGTGGTTAAAGCGCACATTGTCATATTATATTAAAGGCCATTTTTGTACATTTTGATTTCACCATGTAGAAATTACAGCTGTGTTTATACATAGTCCCCCCATTTCAGGGCACCATAATGTTTTGGACACAGCACTGTCATATAAATGAAAGTAGTTATGTTTAGTATTTTGTTACATATCCTTTGCATGCAAAGACTGCTTGAAGTATACAATTCATGGACATCACCAGTTGCTTGATGTCTTCTCTGGTAATGCTCTGCCAGGCCTGTATTGCAACCATCTTTAACTTATGCTGGTTTTGGTGGCTAGTTCCCTTCAGTTTTCTCCTCAGCATATGAAAGGCATGCTCAGTTGGGTTCAGATCGGGTGATTGACTTGGCCACTCAAGGATTAACCATTTTTTAGCTTTGAAAAACTCCTTTGTTGTTTTAGCAGTATGTTTGGGATCGGGGAGACTAAGCGGAAGTTGGGCGATCGTTTCGCCGAACACCTCCGCTCAGTCCGTAATAACCTACCTGAACTCCCGGTGGCTCAGCACTTCAACTCCCCCTCCCATTCCCAATCCGACCTCTCTGTCCTGGGTCTCCTCCATTGCCAGAGTGAGCAACACCGGAAATTGGAGGAACAGCACCTCATATTCTGCCTGGGTTGCTTGCGTCCGGATGGCATGAACGTTGAATTCTCCCAGTTTTGCTAGCCCTTGCTGTCTCCTCCCATCCCCCCGCCCTCGGGCTCCTCCTCCTCCCTTTTTCCTTCCTTCTCCCCCCCACCCCCCATCAGTCTGAAGAATGGTTTTGGCCCGAAACGTCGCCTATTTCCTTCGCTCCATATATGCTGCTGCACCCGCTGAGTTTCTCCAGCATTTTTGCGTACCTTTGTTTGGGATCATTGTTTTGCAGTAGATTGAACCACCAGCCAATGAGTTTTGAGCCATTTATTTGAACTTGAGCAGATAGGATGTGTCTATACACTTCAGAATTCATTATGCTACTACCATCAGCAGTTGTGTCATCAATTAAGATAAGTGAACCAGTACCTTCAGCAGCCATACATGCCCAGGTCATAACACCCTCACCACTGTGTTTCACAGATGAGGTGGTATGCTTTGAATGTTGGGTACAAACGCAATACTCCAGGTGTGGTCTCACCAAGACCTTGTACAACTGCAGTAGAACCTCCCTGCTCCTATACTCAAATCCCTTGATCTAAATCATTGATGGATATTGTAACTAGCTGTGGTCCCAGCACCGAGTCTTGCAGTACCCCAATATTCACTGTCTGCCATTCTGAAAGGGACCCGTTAATCCCTATTCTTTGTTTCCTGTCTGCCAACCAATTTTCTATCCATGTCAGCACTACATCCACTCGCTCTCCCTTGTCAATTTTCCTGTTACATCCTAAAACAATTCCAGTTCATTATCACCATCTGAAGCAATACACCCAAACACAAAATATGTTGAACATGCTCAACATTTTAGTAATATTATTTGTCAGTTAGTAATTGAAGAAAGAAAAATATTTCCATAACTGTTCATCAGAACTGAGTACTTCTAGCACTGTTTTTAGCTTAAATTTCCAATGCCTGCCTAATTTTATTTGGAACTAAATTTTTCTTTATTCATCTTGCTGTGAGCAAACTATCACACGTAATTTGCTGCCTCAGTGCCAGAGACTTGGGTTCGATCCTGACCTCAGGTGCTATCGTAGTGGAGTTTGCATGTTTTCACCGCGATAACATGGGTTTCCACCGGGTGCTCCGCTTTCCTCCTACATCCCAAAGATGTGCGTGCAGACTTGTAGGTTACAAGTCCTTACCCATCAACTCTTATAAAATTATTTTTCCATTAACTTACATCTGCAGTTCATCTGCAGTTGGCAAATGTTCAAGTTGCAGGCAGAAATTGGAGCACCTGGAGGAAACCCTTACAGTCATCAACACAATGTGCAAAGTCTGCATACACAGCACCTGAGGTCAGCATCATATCCAAGTCCCTGGAGCTCAAAGTCAGCAGTATACCCTGTCAAATGTACGTTCACCTCTAATATGTCAGGATGTGAATATATGATGTAACAATTCTTACTGCAATTGCACCGAGCTTGTCGAGATCACACCTGAAGTACTGTGTTGAGTTTTAGTTTCCTTGTCCAAGAATGGATGTGCTTGTCATATAGGAAGGGCAGCGACATTTCACGAGACTGATGGTCACGTGAGCAGAGGATGAATATATTCAACCGAATGCAGGAGGATCTTTCACTTGACTGCGCAAGGGGTCTAGAACTAGAGAGCACAACCTCAGAATAAGAGGGAAGTTCCATGACAGTGATTGAGTTATTTCTACAATCAGACGATGGTGAATCATTGTATTTCAGATAGCTGTGGAGGTTCATGTGTTCATTCAAAAGATTTATTGATGTTAGAGTAATCAAGGCCTGTGAGAAAAGTGCAGGACAATGCGCTCAGGTGGAAGATCAACTATAATCTTGAAGACTGAAGTTTTCTCAAACAGTTGGATGACGGAGTTGTGCATCTTTTTTTTCTTATGTTAAATCATTAAAAACAATGAAGTAAATGAAATCCAATTTGATTATCCATCCTAATACCCAAGTTGATAATTCCCATTGGAAAGTCTCTGATCCAAAGGCAGGTCTCACAAGTGACTACCCCAACATGACAGGTTGCAGTAAGACTGACAGATGGGAGGGAGCAGCTAAATGCCAGTGTTCACTTTGGGACTAGCTGGACAGTCAACACAATGCAACCCAACGTGTCAGTCAATGAATGACCTTTCAGTGGAGTTACTTCTCGGTGAGTGACCGTGAACAGAAACATTCACGCAATCGCTCCATTAATGCAGCCTAACCTACTGAGTTTCTCAAACTTTTTTCTGTTATTACAGATTCCAAATATCTGGAATATTTTACTTTAGCAAACAGTTTTAATATTTATAAAATAGCACATCCACAACAATGCTTTACACAAAAATTCACTTCCCAATGACCAGTTAACTCACTAATCCCCCCTTTACTGGTCATGGTGCAGTTGATTTTCTTTCTTTTTTAAACACAATCGTTCCTAAAAAGATAATCAGAAGACAACATAGACAAAAGCAAAGACAAACACAAAAAAACTGGAGTAATTCAGCAGGTCAGGCAGCATCTCTGGCGAAAAGGAATAGGTGACGTTTTGGGTCGAGACTTTTCTTCAGACTGAGAGCCAGGAGAAAGGGAAACAAGGGATGTAGACGGTACTTAGGACAAATGAATAGAAGATATGCAATGATATGATAATCAAAGCAATGTAGAGCCCACAATAGTTCATTGTTGGCTGTGGGATAGGTGATAACAAACTAAACAGACAGTGGAACTCAACAGGTTGACAGTGAAACTAGTATGTGTACGAAGGAACTGCAGATGCTGGTTTACACTGAAGATAGACACAAAATGCTGGAGTAACTCAGCGGCACAGGCAGCATCTCTGGATGGAAGGAATGGGTGACGTTTCAGGTAGAGACCCTTCTTCAGACTGAGCGTAAGGGGAGAGGGAGCTACAGAGATAAGGAAGTGTAAGAGATCAAAAGAGATGCAGATCAAGGAAAATGTAGAATAGACCATTGTTAGCTAGGAGAAGGTGACAACAAAGCAAACAGAGATAAAATGTAATCAGAGGGATAGTCAATCGGGTCATAGAACTTGGAAGGGGGAAGAATGGAGAGAGAGAGAGAGAGAGAGAGAGAGAGAGAGAGAGAGAGAGAGAGAGGGAAAACAAGGGTTACTTGAAGTTAAGTCAATATTCATACTGCTGGGGTGTAATCTGCCCAAGGAAAATATGAGGTGCTGTTCCTCCAATTTGCCCTGGGCCTACTTTGACAACGGAGGAGACCCAGGACGGAAAGGTCAGTGTGGGAATGGAGGGAGAGATAAAGTGTTTAGCAACCAGACCACCAATTTGTGCTGGGCCTCACACTGACAATGGAGCTTGTATGACAACTAGGATGGGGGTGGTGTGGAGAGAAAGGAGATGCAAAGGTTACTTGGAAGTTAGAGAAATCAACATTCATCCCACTAGGTTGTACGCTGCCCAAGCACAATATACGGTGCTGTTCCTCCAATTTACATTTTGCCTCACTGACAATGGAGGAGGCCCAGGACAGAGAGGTCAGTATGGGAATGGGAGTTAATGTGTTTGGCAACTGGGAGATCACATCGAGATGGACTGAGCGAAGGTGTTCAGCGAAACAATCAGTCTGCGATTGGTTTCACACACACACATACATATATAGATACATACATACATATATAGATACATGCATACATATATATATATATACATATATATACACATATATATATGTGTTTATATATTATACACACACACATACACACATACACACACACACACACATATATATACATATATATATATATATACACACACATATATACACACACACACATACATACAGATATATATATATATATATATATATATATATATATATATATATATATATATATATATATATATAATATAGGAGTGCATACCTGATGAGGTATGGAGGAGGTGCAAGTGAACCTTGTGAACAAGACTCTCGGGGTCCCTGGACAGAGTCGAGCGAGATGGTATCGGGATAGATTTTGCATCTGCTGTGGTTGCAGGGCAAGGCACCTGGGGAGAGGGTGGTTTAGGTGGGAAGGGATGAGTTAACCAGGGAGTTGCGAAGGGAACAGTCTCTGTGGAAAGCAGAAACGTGGGAATGGGAAGAGATGGCTAGTGGGGGCAATCCCCCCCCCCCCCAGGTTTTGTGAAACATGTTGCAGCAAAACCGCCTTAGAATATTACATTTTTACAAAGCTCTCGGGTTTAATGAGTACTGTAGAACGATTGGACTAGTTTATCACTTGATTCCTCTGAGACGAAAATGGTTTTTTAACTGCCACTGTTAGTGCTTGTTAACTGCCAGTGGTTAACATCATATTAACACCGTTATACAATGTGTCACCAATACATCGATATGCATTCCGCAGTAAATATAATTGCGTTTGACTTTCAAGTATTACTGTCGCCGCATTCCTTTGAACGGGAGAATTTCTTAAAACTGTACAATTGCCATTTGAACTTTGGATGTATTGGTAATGGGAAAGATTTAAACGAGTATTGGAGTATTAACGAGTTAAACGAGTATTCATTAAGGTCTCCGGATCGCGTCCATGGGCTTCCTGGCATGCAGGTACAGTCCCTCATTCACCCACGTTATTTAGTAATGTTTACCCATCATTTAGGGTTGCTAGATGAGTTATAAAAAAATAAGTATGTTTATTTTTGTTTATTAAAAGTTTCTTTATGTATGTTTTTGTTTGTTTGTGAAAAGTGTATGTGTTGTTTTCTTTTTTTTCTTCCTCTCTCTCTCTCTCTCTCTCCACCTCCAAGGTTATTTAGTTCTTCTCTTTGCCTTTATTTTGTTCTGTTTTATTTAGTTATTTATCACCTTGTAGCTTTTGAAAGATCTAAACGGGTATCGGACGGTCATTAAGGGCTCCGGAGACTGCGAGCACGGGCTTCCTGGGGTGCAGGTACAGTCCCTCATTCACCCATGTTTTTTATTAATTTTTATCCATGCACACATCATCGGGCCGCCAGGAAATTGTGTGTCCCCCATGTTTCAAAAGTGATTTCCCCCCATGAGCCTGGAGCCATTGTTAGTAACAGAACTCTGCCTGCAAGAAGCATGGGCTCCCATGGTTTTTGGACTGTGAATCAACAGACCACAAATTCATATTCCACAGCAGTCCACAGAACATATTTAGTTTGAAAACAATCTGAGAATAAAATCAGTCTCAGAAAAGATTGCCATGATAAGCCACCAGTTAACTTGTATGATTCAAGGAAGGAGAGCAGTCATTCTATTCCTGTCTAGCCAAACCCTGATTCTTACACCAGACGATAGTAAATTTCCCTGTGTAGAGGCCTACTTGCATTAAACAGTTACGAAGAACATGAAATTGCTAGTCAAAAAAGGTGCCCATATTAAACTTGGACAATAACTGCTAGACTGGGCAGCATGGTGTACATGCTAAGACTAATTGAATAGAAATAAAACAACTGCCTCCAGCAATCACAGCATTGTGTGCATGCAGCAAGGGCAACCTCAAGTGACAATGGGACCCTTCACTCTATTGATGCCCACTCTCTGGCCTTTAAAAAAAAAAGTTCCTTGCCTACATCACTGGTAAGGAAAGGAGACATTTTCTGAACAGGATGTAATCATCCCAAACATGAGGCCAGACACTTTCCAACATACCATCCACACAGCAATAGTAACGTTGGGTGTTAAGTAAGGGCATTTGCACTGAGATTGTAACTTATGTAAAGCAGTGATTCTGAAAAAAGGCAGATTGCAGACTGTGATTAACTCTAAAACTTAATTGAAGTCACAGCTAAGAGCACAAAGACACTGAAGGAACAAGTCAACACAAGGAGGTTTGGTCAGGGGCGCAGGATACGGGAGAATTTAAGGAGACGCATTGGAACACACACCAAATCAGGTTAGGGGTGCCATAAAGTTAGGTGCAGTTCCAATCTACCAAACTACCTCATCATGGACCTTGCAATTTTTCTCTGTAACTGTAATGCTATAAACACTATATTCTGCACTCTGATATTTTTCTCATTGAACTATTATACTTGTGTATGGATTTATTTCACTCAAGTTTAGTATAATTTGACTGAATAGCACATAAACAAAGCTTTCTACTGTATCTTGGTACATGCGACACTAATAATGCAATACCAATACCAGGCTGTGCTGAAGGGGCTGTTCCCATGCTGCATTAACTCTATTTTTAAATAATTGCAGATGGTAGAATAACCACATTCCTACAAATTGGCAAGACAGGTTAGTTAAGGTTTAAGAAAGTTGCTTTGCAACCTTGGACAATACAAACAAACAAACAAACGTGTTCAGCCTCAGCTAGAATGAAGATCTAACGTTAACAAGACCATCAAGACTTTCGGGGGTATACACATGTTCAACATGATGACAGGATAATTGGGAAACAAATTAATATTTTCTTCTTTGAGAAGTGACTAATAGAAGATTTTAAAACAGTCATCAAAATCATGAGATTATGATGGAAGAGCGAGTCGGTAACCAGAAGTCATGCATTGGAAAGTGCTGGAGTAACTCAGTGAGTCGGGAGAACACAGAATCAGTGACCTCCATAATGTTTGGGACAAAGACCCATCATTTATTTAATTGCCTCTGTACTCCACAATTTGAGATTTGTAATAGAAACAAATCACATGTGGTTAAAATGCATATTATCAGATTTTGAATAAAGGCCATTTTTTATACATTTTGGTTTCACCCTGTAGAAATTACAGCAATGCTAATACATAGTCCCCCATTTCAGGGCACCATAATGTTTGGGACACAGCAATGTGACGTAAATGAAAGTGGTCATGTTTCGTGTTTTGTTGCATAGCCTTTACATGCAATGACTGCTTGAAGTCTGCGATTCATGGACATCACCAGTTGCTGGGTGTCCTTCTTTGGTGATGCTCTGCCAGGCCTGTATTGCAGCCATCTTTAGCTTATGTTTGTTTTGGGGGCTAGTCCCCTTCAATTTTCTCGTCAGCAGATAAAAGACATGCTCAATTGGGTTCAGATCGGGTGATTGACTTGGCCACTCAAGAATTGACCATATTTTAGCTTTGAAAAACTTCTTTGTTGCTTTAGCAGTGTAGGGGCCATTCTTGCTTAAGCTAGTTATTGTTAGCATATTTTATTATTTTGTCTAGATATTTCTTGCAGAATTATTTTGTACACTTGGGGATGGGATTTTGATACATAGATGGGCATGGCATACATCGGAGGAGGCTAGCGAAACCACCGGAAGTTTTTAGATCGATTGGAGTGAGCAGGAGAGAAGGAATATACCAGTTCAGATAATAAGAACGGAAAGCTACAATTTGTATAAGAATAAAGAGGATCTGGTATGTTCACTTCTTTGTATTTACAACAACTGCAATTAAATGGAAATAACGACTGGAAGATTTGTTTTTATCATCAATTGGGTAAATTCCTTTCACTCCCCCCTGCCAACGTAACAATGACAATGGAAAGGATTGAAATTACCATCACAGCAGTATATTTGGGATCATTGTCTTGCTGTAGAATGAACCGCCGGCCAATGAGTTTTGAGGCATTTATTTTAACTTGAGCAGATAGGATGTGTCTATATACTTCAGAGTTCACTATGCTACTACCATGAGCAGTTGTATCATCAATGACGATAAGTGAGCCAGTACCTTCAGCAGCCATACATGCCCAGGCCATAACACCCCCACCACCGTGTTTCACAGACGAAGTGGAATACTTTGGATCTTGGGCAGTTCCTTCTCTCCTGCATACTTTGCTCTTGTACATCACTCGGATATAAGTTAATCTTAGTCTCATCTGTTCTCAAGACATTTTTACAGAACTGTGGTTGCCCTTTTAAGTACTTCTTGGCAAACTGTAGCCTGACCATCCTGTTTTTGCAGTTAACCAGTGATTTGCATCTTGCAGTGTAGCCTCCGTATTTCTGTTCATGAAATCTTCTGCCCACAATGGTCATTGACAAATCCACACCTGACTCCTGAAAGTGTTTCTGATCTGTTGAACAGGCGTTTGGGGATTATGCTTTATTATAGAGAGAATTATTCTGTCATCAGCTGTGGAGGTCTTCATTGGCTTGCCAGTCCCTTTGCGATTAGTAAGCTCACCAGTGCTCTCTTTCCTCTTAATGATGTTCCAAACAGTTGATTTTGGTTAGCCTAAGGTTTAGCTGGTGTCTCTAACAGTTGAATTCTTGTTTCTCAGTCTCACAATGGCTTCTTTGACTTTCATTGGCACAACTTTGGTCCTCATGTTGATGAACAGCAATAAAAGTTTCCAAAGGTGATGGAAGGACTGGAGGAAAGACTAGGTGCTGAGAACTCTCCTATACCTGCATTAAGGAGGTATTTAAACACACCTGAGCAATTACACACACTTATTAAGCCATGTGTCCCAAACATTATGCCCTGAAATGGGTGTAAACACTGCTGCAATTTCTACATAGTGAAACCAAAATGTATAAAAATGGCCTTTATTATAATCTGACATTATGCACTTTAACCACATGCGTTTTTTTCTATTACAAATCTCAAATTGTGGAGTACAGAGACAAATAAATAAATGATGGCTGTTTGTCTCAACATTATGGAGGGCACTGTAGAAGACGTTTTGGGTCAGTACCCTTCTTCGGACTCCAGCAAACCAACACCTGTAGTTCCTCATGTTTAGATCATTAAGGAGAGTTGATTAGTGTTGGGAATGTTCATTGGCTGTCACGTATATCTCAAGTGTTAATTCCATTGCATGCTTTAATGACATCCTGAACCCTAATTCAGAATAAAAACTATCAGCCTAGTGTGTAGGGTAATTAGGGAGAGGCAGGATAGACTGGGACTTTATTTTGGAGTGTAGGAGTCTGAAGGTGACCTCATTGAAATATACAAAATCATGAGGAGCATGGATAAAAGTGAAAGCTCACAGGCTTTTTCCAATGATATATGGTTCCAAAACTGGAGGGCATAAGCTAAAGGTGAGAGGAAAATGATTTAGAAGAACCTTAGGGTAACTTTTATCTCAAAGGAAGTTTGTATCTGATATGAGTTGACAGAAGAAGCTATAGAAGCAGATATCATAACAAATTTCAAATTCTCAAATTTCAACTCACATTGCAAGATATATGGATACAAAGGCAAAATGCCAAATGCAGGCAAAATGGGATTAGCCCAGTACGCCAACCATTTCACCATGGACAACTTGGGCTGAAGGAACTGCAGATGCTAGTTTACAAATAAGGGGGGGAAAGTGCTGGAGTAACTCAGCAGTTCAGGCAAATTTGATGCATGGCTAGACTATGCCATGGTCTGGCAACACATAATGCAAAAAAAACAAACAAATTTAAGCAAAGCTTCAGTTTATAACACTTACTTTTTTGGGAAATAGAACACAGTATCAGATGCAAGAACACAATAAATAAAACTTGACCAAGCTGCAAAAAGATCATAGATGACTCACAACCACAATCTTTTTACCGAATCCCACCCCACACCTTAATTCCCTTCATGTCCAAAATCTATTGATCCAAGCCTTGAATATTTTCAAAAGCTGAGCATCCACAGCCCTTGATGCAAACAATTCCAAAGAGCCATATTCATCAAGTTATGAAATCTGTCATGGAGACACAAAATAACTGCAGATGCTGGAATCTTGATCAAAATAAAAGAGGTGCAAGAACTCAGACCGCAACTGGGGAGGGAATGGACAGGCGACATATCGGGTCATGGCCCTTCTTCAGTCATCCGTCGTGTTCAGAATGGAAAAGCTCTTACCCAAGGCTACACTAGTGCTAAAATTGTTCTTATAATCCCCAAAGAAAGGCTCATTCTACTCAATGTTCCATCTTTGGTGCTATCCAAGGGACTTCAGTTCCACCTGTTCCAAGAAAAGTGCACCCTAAACTACAGTGAACACCGGTCTTGGTATTGATTTATTGGTATTAGTTTATTATTGCCAGAGGTACCGAGATAGTGAGAAACTTTGTTTTGCGTGCTATCCAGGCAAATTATACCATGCACAGCAAAAGAGTAAATAAACAAGAGTACAGAATATAGTATTACAGCTATAGAGAAAGTGCTGATAAAGTAGTGCACTGGACCTAACAATGTAGCTTGGAAGATCAGGAATATATCCTCCAAGTGCAATGTCATCAAAGCCATTCATGTCATTCATGAACGCGAGTAGCGGGAACTAGTTTTACTAAAAGTACCAACATAAATAAAATGCTCAAAGTAATGAAAAATAAACTGATTTATATTTCAAGTCTATCATCACTCATTAGATGTTTGTACTGTTTCTTCTCTCCACAGATGCTACTTGACTTGGTGAGTATGTGCAGCATTCTGCTTTTATTTCAGCTTTCCAACATTAAGGTTTTTGCTTTTCATCTGCTGTCGTTAGCAGTGTATTTGTAAAATAAACTTGTATCACTTGCAAATAAACCAGACATGACAGACCTGCATTTAAAATTTCAGCCCACATAACCACTTAGTGCCAACTGCTAGCTTAAGATTCAACTGCAAGAGGCAGACCCTGCTGAGTTCCTCCAGCAGTTTGTTTTGTTTTGCAGCAAACAGGTTGCAAGATTTCAGATCTCAATCATTTTATAGATAGTCAGTTGTTAGAAAGTTTTCATACAACTTCCACACCCTCCATAAAGCAAACACTAAAATTCTCCCTCAAACCAACACTCTTGAACTCCAGCAATGGAGTGACTCTCAAATTACGTACAAAAAAAAATGCTTGGGAAATGGACAAGCTGTTCTTAGGTGCACTGTGCCATATCTACAACATTTCAAAATGGACGGTAGACAAAAAGGTTGGAGAAACTCAGCGGGTGCAGCAGCATCTATGGAGCGAAGGAAATAGGCAACGTTTCGGGATTCGGCCCGAAACGTTGCCTATTTCCTTCACTTCATAGATGCTGCTGCATCCGCTGAGTTTCTCCAGCCTTTTTGTATACCTTTGATTTTCCAACATCTGCAGTTCCTTCTTAAACATTTCAAAGTGGACTGTAGTTTAAGTTCTTTGAGGACAACAGGTTCAGATCGCTCTCACTGTGGCCACCAGTGCAAGAATATAGCATTTGTTGACCGAACATTTTAAGAAATGGTGCCAGTGAGGCTTGATGAGGCAGGTGATGGTTAAACATGCACTCCAAGACTGTTTGACAGAAAAAGATAAGAGCCTCAGGACTTTTCCACCATGAAAGAGTTCAATTACACAGCCATGGGATATATCAGTGAACTTCAAAATCAGGAACAAGACTAAATACAGGTTAGACAAAAATGCTGGAGAAACTCAGCGGGTGAGACAGCATCTCTGAAGAAGAGTCTCGACCAAAACTTTGCCTATTTCCTTCGCTCCATAGATGCTGCCTCACCCGCTGAGTTTCTCCAGCATTTTTGTCTACCTTTGATTTTCCAGCATCTGCAGTTCCTTCTTAAACTAAATACAGGGTATTCAGAAAAAAATATCCAAAGAATTACTTATATGAACTCTATGCCACAGGGAGTACTTGAGGTCTACAGAGCAAAAAATGATAGGGAAAGTATGTGTTGAGAGGGTGTGGGGAGGAGAGGCAATGTGCAAACATAGGTATCAATCATTTGGACTAAATGGTCTGTTTGAGTTCCACTACTCATTTAAAAGTTACATTTAAATTGTATTTGTTTACATATTGAGATATTACAAACAAAATGCCAGGCAAAATATGATGGGATTTACGAACCAAAAGAAAATCAAAAGGGTAGAGTACAAAGGATGCACTAAGCAATCAACCCAAAAGACTTCTCGTTGGACCACTATAAAAATCAACCCCTTCGATGTAAAATCGGACAGGTGTATAAACAAGATAATCAGATAACATACATAATTGCATTGGTCTATTATCTATTGGAATCAAATGACAAACCCTCCCCCTCCAAAACAAAACACTCGCAGACAAAACTGCTTTCAGAAACCAACCAACAATTTATTCGCAGATCACACTGAAGTTCAACTCTTTTTCTGGTACTGCTCTTTTAAGGTAGAAATTAGAAACTAGCTTATTGCCAACAATAGTAAAAAAAAAAAAAACTTGAAACATTTTTGAAAGCTAGTTTACAACTGTAAACAACACCCTATGGTCTTTTCTTACAAAAAATACAAATTAATGGTGCTGCAAAGTCTTGGCTTTTCAGCGGAGTTGTTGTGCACAAATGTCCAAGGAATTCACTTCTCAAGAACAAAATCAAGATAACCCGCGGGTATAATTTAGAATACGAATCGTAGAGGTGCAGTACATTTGATTTAAAAAGTAGTCCGAAAGATTCAGAAGCCACGAAGTAATGAGTTTGACAGGATATAAACAAAAGTAAAGCAAGTTGTTTTGTTCGTGTGGATGGAGATTACGTTTAAACCAACTCACCCAATCCTCAAAACATTCACAACAAATCATACACTTGTAAAACACGTAATCATGCAAACGACAAGAAATCAGAACATAATAAAACTCGCAGCGAGCCAAAATGAAATGCAAGTGAAGGGGACACAGGATCTTGTTGACAAACCCGCCATTTTAAATATTTTTTTTAATTCGCTAAACTCGAGAGTAAAATAAACGATAATCTGCATTTCTTCTGGTCTCTGGAGTAACTGCCTGCAGTGTGAAGGAATTGTAAGGCGGGCTCTGTGAGCTGGGCCTGGTGCAGGCCGTGACTAGGCCCGGGCCTCCCGCTCTGCGCCATTTACCTTTGGCCAAAGCGACGGTGGAGTTCTCGGTGTCGATGGTGTACAGAATCCCTTCATATCGGATCTCCGCCTTGGAGATGAGGCTGATTTTGCTGCCGATGTACGGAGTGCCGCCGCTCATGGTGCTCGCCGTGCGCTGACCGGCCCTCTGCGAGCTGGTGGAACAACAGATGGACGCCGATTATCGGCGTCCCTTCCTCTCACTCTCCCTGCTCTGTGACGTTGCTCAGACAGCGGCCAACATGGCGGCCTTCAAATCCCAGGGAGCAGGCCGGGCCTCCCTCACAGCCAGCCGCCACAACAGCACTGCAACCCTGACAAGCGGCTCTTGGTCTGATCCCAGGTAGTCCAGCTATTCGAAATACAGTCGTGGATTAATAAACATGTCCTTTTACATGTTTAAGTTGGAGGAAAGTCTGGTGAAGCTCAATGCAAAGCAACATTCATTGCTCTTTAATTTTTAAAGGTAGACAACAAATGTTTTAGAAACTCAGCGGGTGAGGCAGCATCTATGGAGAGAAGGAATATGCGACGTTTCGGGTCGAGACCCTTCTTTCGTTAATTGGTGTTTTAACTTATTTTGCGAGAAAAAGACAGTTTAAAAAAAACTTTCCAGGCACAATATTACAAGTTTATGAAGTAAATGAATTTGGGAGGCTATTCAATCCGCCGTGTGCAACTGTCCCATTATCCTATACATTATGGGTTTGTGTTTCTGTTTTTATGCTGGTACATGGACTTTTTAATTATTTTCCTACTTGCCTTAATTCTAGAATAACTTACAGCAGCCAATTCATCCGCAGGTCTTTGGGATCAACTAGCAGAAACACATGGGGAGAACGTGCAATCTCCACAATGACAGTATACAAAGCATGGAAATAACCAGGGTAGATGTCTCGGCAGACAAGATGATGGTTTCCAGCAAAAAGACACAAACTGCTGTAATAACTCAGTGGGTCAGGCAGCATCGCTGGGAATATGGATATGTTTATGTTTCAGATCGCAACCCTTCAGGCTCAACATGGATAGGTGACATTTTGAGTGAGGACCCTCCTTTAGACTTTGACAAGCATGAAGAAGGATCCCATCACAAAAAGCCGTCTATCCATGTTTCACCAGATATGCTACCTGACTCTCTGAGTTACTCCAACACTTTGTGTCTAGGCCCCCAATCTCAATCTTGACCTTCAGAGCTGTCTGTTTGCACATTCTCCCTGTGGCCCATGAGGGTTTCCTCCAGGTGTTTTGGTTCCACTCACTCCCAAAGACATGCTAGTAGGTTAATTGGCTGCTTAAACTATCCCTTAATGGAGGTGGGTGACAGAAGAATCAGAAAGGGAGCTGATGTGTGATGGGTTGCATGAAAATGGGTTGCAGTGGATGTGTATACAGGATTGATGGGACTGCTCTGAGTTAGTATAGACTTGATGGGCCAAAGACATCTGTACTGTGTGAAAATATGAACATTAGAAGTGGAGAAAATGCTATAATACTGATGATTTTTGAGGTTGTAACAGGTCGAATAGATAAGGGAATGCCAGCAGATATGATGTATTTGGATTGTAAGAATGGAATGGAATACTTTATTGTCACATGTGACAAGGCACAGTGACATTTTTTGCTTGCGTACACAAGGTATACAAATAGTGGCCACACACGGCGCTGACAAAGTTACAAAGTACAGCGGCTCCACCTTTGATCTCCCCCCTCAACCCCCTTCCTCCCCCATGGAGAACTGGCAAATTAAAAGTTAGTCATGGTCATATTGAGCGGTGGGGCAGGTTTGAGGTGGCCAATTACTGTTCGTATTTTCTTGTGGTCTTTGATTCCTCTCGGGTTTTAAACCCCTGTACAGGAAGAAACTCAGATGTTGTCTGAGTGAAGTTTGCACAAGCCCTGTGGCCATGTTTGCTTCCTCCAGGTGTTCTGGTTTCCTCCCACATCCCAAAAAAGTCTGGGTTTGTAGGTGAATTGGTCCCTATAAACAAAAAAAGTCCCAAGTGTGTAGGGAGCAGATGAGAAAGTGGGATAACATGGAACTAGTGTGAATGGGTGATCAATGGCATGGACTCAGTGGGCTGAAGGGCCTGTTTCTGGTATCACTAAACTAAACTAAACAAAGAAGGGATATACGATACGATAGAACGATATTCATCCCAGGAGGGAAATTAGTCTGCCAACAGTTGTGTAACCCTGGAGGTATTATTTTTACTTTCTGAGGGTGGATGTGGATTGATGGAAAGTATTTGTACAATTGATATTCATCAGAAAATAGATACACAAAGCTGGAGTAACTCAGCGAGACGGTCAGCATCTATGGAAAGAAGAAGGAATGGGTGACGTTTCTGGTCGAGACCCTTCTTCAGACTGAAAGTTACCTGAAAGGGAAAAGAGAGATATAGACGATGAGACGATGATGTAGAGAGATTATAGAACAATGAATGAAAGATATGCAAAAGAGTAATGATGATAAAGGAAACAGGAATGAGCAATTAGCTCCCTGCATTTTGTTGTTGGCAGCATGGGAAATCCGCGCCTTGTGTGTACATCACTTGAATGCACAAAGCCTTGGCTGTTGTAGTTTGCAGATTAGCTGTTTGTAGGGTGAGAAAGAGAAGCTGGTGCAACTTGGGTGGGGGAGGAATGGAGAGAGAGGGAATGCAGAGGTTACTTGAAGTTAGAGAAATCAATATTCATACCACAGTCTGAAGAAGGGTTTCCACCCGAAACGTTGCCTATTTCCTTCGCTCCTTAGGTGCTGCCTCACCCGCTGAGTTTCTCCAGCATTTTTGTCTACCTTTGATTTTCCAGCATCTGCAGCTACTTCTTAAACATTCATACCACTGGGTTGTATGGCCCAAGCGAAATATGCGATGCGGTTCCTCCAATTTGCGTTTTGCCTCACTCTGTCAAAGGAGGAGGCCCAGGACAGAAAGGTCAGTTTAGGAATGGGAAGGATAATTAAAGAGTTTACCTACTGGGACATTGGGTAGGTCTAGGCGGACTGAGCAAAGGTATTCAGCAAAATGATCGCTCAGCCTACGTTTGGTCTCGCCGATGTATAAGAGTTCATATCTTGAACAACAGATAAAATAGATGAGGTTGGAGGAGGTGCAAGTGAACCTCTGCCTAACCTGAAAGGACTGTCAGGGTCACTGGACAGAGTTGAGGGAGGAGGTATAGGGACAAGTGTTGCATCTCCTGCGGTTACAGGGGAAGGTACCTAGGGCGGTACAGAGTTCAGCAGAGTTGCTGACTCTTCCGAGTTTCCCAGGAATCCCCAGGAATGAGCAATTAGTCCCCTGCATTCTGTTGCTGGCAGCATGGGAAATCCACGCATTGCGTGTACATCACTTACATGCACAATGCCTTGGCTGTTGTAGTTTGTAGGTTGTGTCAACTCCAAGAGAAGTACAGGGAGTAACATCAACCATTGTGCCTGACTTTGTTCAGCCTCACTTTGCTTTCATCACTTTGCTTTCATCTACCATGGAGCATCCTACTCAAATTTTTCTCCAGTTTACGACAGCCTCATAATGCCATGTAAATTGAGCTCTTAGTTAAGGGATTCACGGCAAACCCAATTTCAGTGTAGACTGGTGTCTGCAGAAGAGTTTGTCGTTTCCCCAAGACTTTTCTCAAATATTTGTGAAGGACTTCCGCACCTCAACACGATTATTAAACCCATGTCCCACGGTACGAGTTCATTCCAAGAGTTCTCCCGAGTTTGCCCTGATTCGAACTCGTAGATTTACGGTAATGGCCACTCGTGGTACTCGGGGCTCTCGAGGACATTTTGATCATGTTGAAAAATCTTCACGAGTCATCCCGTGCTTACCTGCCGTTAGCGAGTCTTCTCAAGTACCTGTCGTTAAAGCTAAGAGACGTCCCCGAGCTTTGAAGTTCATTCTCCGTGCTTACCACGAGTTTGATTTTTTTTTTAACTCGGGAGAGCTCTTGAAATGAACTTGCACCATGGGACAGGGCTATTACTGGAATGGATCTAATCTATAGGACTAATAGGATATTGTTCTATCTACTTCACCTCTACTCCAGAACCAAGGTCAAACCTACTTGGTTTACTGAGCTGCAGGATATAGGTGATGCTGGTGTTGAGATTGAGCTCCAAGTCAGCACCTGCTTATTTTGCTATGGGTTTATTATCGTCACATGTACGATATACAGTGATATACAACATAGTTGTATTGCAGGCAAATCATAGCATTACAAAAAAATAACTCAATAACTGAGTGGAGTAACTCAGCAAGTCAGACAGCATCTCTGGAGGACATTGGTAGATGGTGATTTAGGTCAGGACCCTTCTTCAGAATGTAATAGAGGGGAGAAAGTGGACGAGAGGTGTGAGCCGGAAATATCATACCAGGCATTGTTCGAAGGGTTCTGACCTGAAACATCACCTATCCATATTCTCCAGAGATGCTGCCTGACCCATTCAGTTACTCCAGCCATTGGTCCCGATGGTGTCAGCCCTAGGGTACTCAAGGCGTGTGCCAGCCAGTTGTACGGAATACTCCAGCATATCTTGAACTTGAGTCTGAGCCCGGAGAGGGTTCCTGTGATGTTGAAGACATCCTGCCTGGTCTCTGTACCAAAGAGGACATGTCCCAGCTCCTCCAATGACTACAGACCGGTGGCGCTGACTTCACACATCATGAAGTCCCTGGAGAGGCTGGTGCTCACTCATCTGCGACCCCTGGCTAAACCCTACCTGGACCCCCTGCAGTTCCCTTACTAAACAAAGATGGGGGTTGAGAATGCCATCATCCACCAGCTCCATCGTTCCTATGTTCACCTGGATAAACCGGGAAGCAAGTTAGTGGTGGGCTTTAGGAGGAGAGGAACACCCCTGTCCCCTGTCTCCATCAACATAGAAACATAGAAAATAGGTGCAGGAGTAGGCCATTCGGCCCTTCGAGCCTGCTCCGCCATTCAATATGATCATGGCTGATCATCCAACTCAGTATCCTGTTCCTGTCTTCTCTCCATACCCCCTGATCCCTTTAGCCACAAGGGTCACATCTAACTCCCTCTTAAATATAGCCAATGAACTGGCCTCAACTACCTTCTGCGGCAGAGAATTCCAGAGATTCACCACTCTCTGTGTGAAAAAAGTTTTCCTCATCTCGGTCCTAAAAGATTTCCCCCTTATCCTTAAACTATGACCCCGTGTTCTGGACTTCCCCAACATCGGGAACAATCTTCCTGCATCTAGCCTGTCCAACCCCTTAAGAATTTTGTAAGTTTCTATAAGATCCCCCCCTCAATCTTCTAAATTCTAGCGAGTACAAACCGAGTCTATCCAGTCTTTCTTCATATGAAAGTCCTGACGTCCCAGGAATCAGTCTGGTGAACCTTCTCTGTACTCCCTCTATGGCAAGAAATGTCTTTCCTCAGATGAGGAGACCAAAACTGTACGCAATACTCCAGGTGTGGTCTCACCAAGACCCTGTACAATTGCAGTAGAACCTCCCTGCTCCTATACTCAAATCCTTTTGCTATGAATATCAATGGTGTGGATGTGCAGTTTACCAGGGAGTACAAATACCTAGGAGTGTACCTGGACAGTAAGCTGGACTGGTCCAGGAAGGCTGAGGCACATGTCTATTGTACATCATGAGAAACTGTACGTACAACAATGACAGAGCCAGCTGTACTTTTTGAGGAGGCTCTGTGCCTTCAACGTCTGCAGCAAGATGTTGCAGTTGTAGCCAGTGCCATCTTGTTCGCTATTGTGTGCTGGGACAGCACGGCGAAGGCTGCAGACGCCAATAGGATTAACAAACTCATCAAGAAGGCTGGCTCTAAGAGGCTCCTGGGGTTGGAGTTGGATCCATAGGAGGTGGTCTTGGAGGGGAGGATGCTCCTCAAACTGCAGAGCATCTTGGACAATACAGCTCACCCCCTCCATGACACACTGGTCCACCTGAGGAGTACCTTCAGCAACAGACTGGTTAGAATAGAATAGAATATAATGCCTTTTATTGTCATTCAAACAAACAAAAATTTGAACGTTGAAAGTTCCACCAAGATGCAGGACAGAATGCCACAGGAGCTCCTTCTTCCCTGTGAATATCAAACTGTACAACTCCTTCCCCTTCTGCCGTGGGGTTGACTGACCACTACCCACCTCCCAATCTTTGCACATCCCCAATTCTTTCCACTCGTCACTTTAATTTCATGTTTCATGTATTTTGTGTTTTATGACTGTTGACAGATCAATTTCCCTCCTGGGATAAATAAAGTTCTATCATAGAAACATAGAAAATAGGTGCAGGAGTAGGCCATTCGGCCCTTCGAGCCTGCACCGCCATTCAATATGATCATGGTTGATCATCCAACTCAGTATCCTGTACCTGCCTTCTCTCCATACTCCCTGATCCCTTTAGCCACAAGGGCCACATCTAACTCCCTCTTAAATATAGCCAATGAACTGGCCTCAACTACCTTCTGTGGCAGAGAATTCCAGAGATTCACCACTCTCTGTGTGAAAAATGTTTTCCTCATCTCGGTCCTAAAAGATTTCCCCCTTAATCTTAAACTGTGACCCCTTGTTCTGGACTTCCCCAACATCGGGAACAATCTTCCTGCATCTAGCCTGTCCAACCCCTTATGAATTTTGTACGTTTCTATAAGATCCCCCCTCAATCTTCTAAATTCTAGCGAGTACAAACCGAGTCTATCCAGTCTTTCTTCATATGAAAGTCCTGACATCCCAGGAATCAGTCTGGTGAACCTTCTCTGTACTCCCTCTATGGCAAGAATGTCTTTCCTCAGATTAGGAGACCAAAACTGTACGCACGTCGTATATTGTGTATTTCTTTGGTATAATCCAGCATCTGCACTTCCTTGTTATTCCATGCATGAGTACAACAGGTAGAGCAAAAGAGAAAATAATCAGAATGCAGAACATGGTGATCCAGCAACAGAGAAAATGGAGATTAAAGAAAGTGCATGGGACGCAGCGGGACAGATTGGAGAATTGGGACATGATGCTCATTGCTTCCCCCCACGTGCCCGAGATTCCCGGGACGGGACCTCACTTGACCTAGGGGCGAGGCTCCAATCCCGCGACACGTGACAGGGACGACGCTCCAAAACAGCAACACGTGACAGGGGTGGCGATCCAATTCCGCATCAGGTGACAGGGGCGCGCTCAGCCCTGGGGTCACGTGGGCGCCAGTCGCGCCAGGGGGCTGTGGGCGGGGATGAGCATGCGCAGTCGCCAGCAGAGGAAGATGGCGGTTGGTTGGTCGTCAAAGAGTGGACGAGAAGGCGGGCAGTGAGTTGTGGTCATCTCTCGACTAGCAGCTGGCCGGTCGTGGGGACGTGAGGTTGGGGCTGGTAGCGGGTTGGCGCCATCGTCCTCGTCCACTGCTCCTGCCCGGAGCCAAGTCTTTGGTGCAGAGACGCCACCGAGCTCACCCGGCGGCCATGGGCAACCCTTGGGTCTCTGGCCGGAACCGACCCCGACCCCCGGGACACGGCTGCTACCCTCGGCCTGGGGTCAGCCCCCACTCCCCTGCCTCGTACTGTCAACGGGCTGGTAGGAAGCGGCAGCCCCCGCTGCAGCTTGCGGAACCCCCTTGGTATTAGTAAACACCTTCCAACCTAACCCGTTGCGACTCATATTTTTTATTCGACATTTGCTGATGGTATTGAATGAAGCAGCTTGTTATTTTAGATAATTTATTATCTTACTCTGGGACTGCCTTTGCTGCTGTGTCCCCATAACCACTATCCTCATAATCACCAACATCAGTTCCTCTTGCGGCTCTCCTCTACCGACTACCTTATCTCTCAGTAAAACACACGGTGCTGGAGGAACTCAGTGGGCCATGTAGTATATGTGCAGGGAAAGGACAAGTAACTTTTAGGGACGGGATACTTTTTCAGATGGTTCACTTCTGAGTTTGTCCCCTAGTCTCAAACTACTGACGATATCGACACCCCTATTGCGTTACAAAGACCGTCTGCACAAATTAAGTGACAGGAACATTTTCGGCACCGGGCTGTCGCAGAATGGGATAATCCCCGTAACAATGTAATGCATCTGGACTGCTAGATGTTGATCACGAACCACCATCTGTCAAGGTACAGCAGTGACACAATTAGTTAACCACGTCCTGTAACCACCAAGACAGGTTTCACATCGGAGACAGCAAAAAAACACAAAGTGCTGGAATAACTCGGCGTGTCAGACAGCACCTCTGGAGAACATGAATAGGTGATGTTTCTAGTCGGGTCCTTTCATGCTGATTACAGACTTAGTCTGTTCTATACACACAGTCTCAGCGTATTGCCCTGACCCTATTAATCAACACAACGGTTAACTGTCTCCTCCCATCCCCCCGCCCTCGGGCTCCTCCTCCCCTTTTTCATTCCTTCTCCCCCCCCCCCCCCACACCCCCTATCAGTCTGAAGAAGGGTTTCGGCCCGAAACGTCGCCTATTTCCTTCGCTCCATAGATGCTGCTGTACCCGCTGAGTTTTTCCAGCATTTTTGTGTACCAACGGACATTCCTGCGACAAAATTTTCCAATTATCACACAATCTGCAGGTACCCAACAGACTTTAACCTGATCGCACATCGTCACGTTCGAATCACTACAGTTGTCGCGGCTATCCAAAGCGTTAGCCAGTCGGTTGTAGCCTCCGCCCTGTAATGGGTCCAGCTCTGCGTGTTGTTACCCCATAGCTTTTTATCTGCCCGAAAGTACAGCTCGTTTCTGGATTCACCGACCTGTGAGTGCGGTTGAAACCAAGTTTAAGTCCCGACCAGAAACATCACCTATTCATGTTCTCCAGAGATGCTGCCAGACACGCTGAGCTTGAATTGAATTGAATTGAATAACCTTTAATAATCCTTTACAGGAAATTACAGTGCCACAACAGCTTCAAGACAGACATAACACCACACATTTCCTCAGATAGCTTCAATACTTAATAAGTTAAAATACAATGAATGAATACTAAAAAAATCCAAAATTATTTTTGTGCATTATAAAACCTTATAGCAGCTGGTATACAAGACTTCCTATATCTCTCAGTTTTGCACATGTGCAATCAATCTCTGACTGAAGATGCTGCTCTTGATCACCTTCAGGGCGTGGAGTGGATGAGTGGGGTTGGTCATTATTGAACCTAGTTTGTTCAGAGTTCTGGCCTCTGCCACCTGCTGGATCGTTAGTTGCTCAGCCGGCCTTCCTGATCAGCTTGTCCAGTCTGTTTTTGTCCGCTATGCGGGCGCCTTCTCCCCAACAGGCCACAGCAAAAAACAGAGCACTGGCCACCACTGAATGGTAGACACTGCACAGTAGGGGTTGGCAGATGTTGAATGACCTTAGGCTCCTTAAGAAATACAGTCGACTTTGTCCCTTCCTGTACACCGCCTCCATATGACTCTTCCAGTCCAGCTCACTGCACACCAAGGTACTTGTGGTTGGCGACCACCTCCACCTCAGTGCCCCTGATGGTGATTGGTGTTGGTTGAGTCCTCCTCCTCCCCCTCCTGAAATCCACAACTATCTCCTTCGTTTTTGTGGTGTTGAGATGGAGGTTATTGTGTGCACTCCACTCCACAAAGTTGTTAATTGTGTCTCTATACTCCTCCTCATTGCCCCCTTTGATGAGGCCGACAACAGCTCCAGCACTACCTCATTGCGACATTGGAAAATTTCCTCTGGAACTAATGCTGCAATGCTATAACAATATATTTTGCACTCTAGTATTTTTCTCTATGCTCTACCCGTAATACTTGTGTATTGTTGATTGTACAGTATGATTTGACTAGCACACAGAAACAACGCTGTTCACTGAATAACAAAATTATAATAAAAAAGCAATATCAATACAATGGGTTAGATAAATAGAAAAACAGTATATAACAGGTATAGAAAACTAATGACATGAAATGCCTGTAAAGAGTTATAACAAATGTGTAGGGAGGCATTTAAAAAGGAAGTTAGGTCGGCCAGAAAGGGTCATGAAAAAACAATGGAGGTCAGGATTTGGGTAAATCCCAAGTGTGCTCTCGAAGTACATTAAGGGTAAAAGAAGAAACAGAGAA
This sequence comes from Leucoraja erinaceus, assembly GCF_028641065.1. Lineage (NCBI taxonomy): Eukaryota > Metazoa > Chordata > Chondrichthyes > Rajiformes > Rajidae > Leucoraja > Leucoraja erinaceus. The sequence goes on along the minus strand of NC_073393.1, from coordinate 20,940,743 downwards.
AAGGTGGAAACCATTAGGGACAACATGGGCCGTCTGTAAACCAGCATCTGCTGTTCCATGTTTCTAAAGAATTCTCTTATTTAGAATGCTGCCACGTGGTTAATCAATAACAGAGAATGGGTGGTGCTTGAAGATGCAAGATTGTTTTCAAGCCAATTCCTTATTCCTCTGTCCTATCCAGCAGATGTGCTACAGTGGTCAGAACTATATTCTGCACTCTGTATCCTCATCTTTGCTTCACCTATTGTACTTGAATTTGACTTATGTATAGCATTATCTAACCTAATTGGATACCGTGCAAAACAGCCTTTCAATGTGCCTCGGTATACATGACAATAATAATAAACCTGACACCTAAACCATTGTTCTCAAGCAAAGGTGCGTGAGAGACTGCTGTGGTTGGTCAGTTAAAAGTAAAGGAGCTGCTTGATGCAAAACAAGGAAGATGGTTGCAGGGAATTGGAATGCACAGTTGCAGTTCTATTTCACTTGAATGAATTTCTGATCGTGCGTTGCCAGTGTGAAGGGATGCTTGGGCTGGTTCCTAATAAGCGAGTTCGGTATTCCGAAAAATGCAAGGAATCATGGGATTTGTCAATGGTCATTCGTGATAAAGAAAAAGCGAACGAAGCGCTGGCCGAATAAACTGTATAAATTCTAATCTTTATTCATAATTTATGTGTAAAAAAATTATTTAATCTGAGGAATGGGAGTACTGGTGAAAGCCGAGCACCGGTCATCAACTGGGATACACACAAAATGCGGTAGTAACTAAATGCGGTAAGCAGCATCTTTGGAGAATAGGAATAGGTGACGTTTCGGGTCGAGACCCTTCTCCAGAGTTACAGTAGCATTTTGTGTGTATCCCCATTGATGACTGGTGCTCAGCTTTCGCCGGCACTGAGGGGGTTAACCGACAGCCATTGGATATTAGCGCTTCTTCTCCGCGCTGGCTGTAAGCCTGTGGCCGCCACTGCTCCGGGCCAGAGTCCCGTCAGTTCAGGGTCACCCCGGATATCTCCGGCCACCCCGGACAGGGATGGGACACTCAGGAGCGGACGGTCAAGTAGAAATTCAACAGCGCTTGCAGCGCCGGAGACCTGGGTTGGATCCTGACTACGGATGAAACGCAGGTCTATACATGCAGCAGTATTAGCTGCTGAGAATTAGCTGCTGAGAATGTTTATCTCCAGTGACCTATGACCTGGGCATGCACTGTCGGAATACCAAACTCGCTTCTTCTTGTGCTGACTGCTTACTTGCCCCACTGCGCCAAGCTAAAAAGTGAAGTGAGCCATTAGCTGAGGTGATTCGGCTGCAAAATAAAACACCAAAAATAATACAAAAGGTGGAAAGTATTAGCTAAGAAAAAACTGCAGATGCTGGAAAAATCGAAGATAGACAAAAATGCAGGAGAAACTCGGCAGGTGAGGCAGCATCTATGGAGCGAAGGAATATGCGACGTTTCAGGTCGAGACCCATCTTCAGATTGCTGAGGGGGGAGGCGGGAAAAAGGAAGGAAGAGGTGGAGACAGTAAGCTGTGGAAGAGCTGGGACAGGGAGGGGAAGGAGGGAGAAAGCAAGGGCTACCTGAAATTGGCAAAGTCAATGTTCATACTGCTGGGGTGTAAACTACCCAAGCAAAATATGAGGTGCTGCTCCTCCAATTTGCGGTGGGACTCTGACCACGGAGGAGACCCAGGACAGAAATGTCGGATTTGGAATGGGAGGGGGTGCTGAAGTGCTGAGCCACCAGGGAGATCAGGTTGGTTAATGCGAACTGAGCGGAGGTATTGAGTGAAGCAATCGCCAAGCCTCCGCTTGGTCTCACCGATGTAGAGCGGTTGACATCTGGAACAGCAAATGCATTAGATGAGGTTGGCGTAGGTGCAGGCGAACCTCTGCCTCACCTGGAAAGACTACTTGGGTCCTTGGATGGAGTCGAGGGGGGAGGTGAAGTGACAAGTGTAGCATTTATTGCGGTTGCAAGGGAAAGTACCAGGGGAGGGGGCGGTTGGGCCGAATTGACCAGGGTGTTATAGAGGGAGCGGTGTCTGCGGAAAGCCGAAAGGGGAGGAGATGGGAAGATGTGGCCAGTGGTGGGATCCTGTTGGAGGTGGCAAAAATGTCGGAGGATTATCTGTTGTATGTGGTCGGATGGCTGGTAGGGTGGAAGGTGAGGACAAGGGGGACTCTGTCCTTGTTACGAGTAGGGGGATGGGGAGTGAGAGCGGAGCTACAGGATATAGAGGAGACCCTGGTGAGAGCCTCATCTATAGTCGGAGGGGAACCCTTGTTCCCTAAAGAATGAGAACATCTCCGATGCCCTGGTTTGAAATAGCTCATCCTGGGTGCAGATGCGGCGTAAACGGAGGAATTGGGAGTAGGGGATGGAGTCATTACAGGAAGCAGGGTGGGAAGAAGTGTAGTCTAGATAACCATGGGAGTCAGTGGGTTTGTAGTAGAAATATCAGCTGGTTATGCTTGGGCAGTGTTTCATTACATGCACGGTTACCTAGGGTTGATGGAATGGCTCTCTAAATACATTGTGTATAACATAGCTGCCCTAATCGCACAGCAGATTAGTGCACAAATTTAAAAAAAACAGTCTGGCGTCTGGATGTAGGATTAGCTGTGTAAATACCGTGCCAGTACTAGAGAACTGATCGCAATACACATTTCTTGCATACCATTAAAATAGTGCTTCAGTAACAGTGGTTTTAGAAAATCATGAAGTAATTGCAAGGAATGTTAAGTATTGATGTTGTGTGTTTAGCCATTGAGCCTGTTGTCTGATGCATATGAAATTAACTATATCCCGGAGACAAAGAATGCATTCTAATGCTTAAACCAAGGGGACACAAGAAAATGCAGATGCTGGAATCTTGAACCAAACACAGAGTGCTGGAGGAACTCAGTGGCTCAGGCAGCATCACTGGTGGGAATTGACAATGTCGTTTTGGGTTGGGAGTGGGATCGTCAAAAATCGTCATGTTCATATGTGACAAGAATGAAGAAGGATCCCGACCTGAAATGAAACCTATCCATTCCCTCCACAGCTGCCTGACTGCTGAGTTACTCCAGCACTTTCTGTTTTTCTCATGACTTAAATAGCTCTTGGCTGGTTGTAAAGCTGTGTCCACCCCTCTCTGCAGTCTCTTGTATCCCAGTGCATTGGAATGTCCCTACTTGCCCCTGATGGGACCAGTCAGCATACGTTCGATACAGCATTTGTCAACAATTGGTCCAGTATTCGGTGACATGGCGCGGCCAGGCAAAAGACCTGGCGTGCCCTGCAGAGGACCTCGCCATTCTCCTGCGGCTCCACATATAGATCACCACATTGATCCTTAAGGAGCCCTATTCTCTCCTGGTTACTCTTTCGTTGTTAATATGCAAATGTAGTCTCTTCAGAATCTCCTTTACTGTGCCTATCAGGGTTATCTCATCTCCACTTTTGCTCTGTTTAAGAAAGAACTGCAGATGCTGGAAAAATCGAAGGTAGGCAAAAAAGCTGCAGAAACTCAGCAGGTGAGGCAGCATCTATGGAGCGAAGGAATAGGCGACGTTTCGTGTCGAGACCCTTCTTCAGGGCCTTGCCTGGTCTTCGTAGTTTATTCCCCAGCAGTATGAACGTTGACTTAGACAATAGACAATAGGTGCAGGAGTAGGCCATTCGGCCCTTCGAGCCAGCACCGCCATTCAATGTGATTATGGCTGATCATCCCCAATTAGTACCCCATTCCTGCCTTTTCCCCATATCCCCTGACTCTGCTATCTTTAAGAGCCCTATCCAGCTCTCTCTTGAAAGCATCCAGAGAAACTGACTCCACCGCCCTCTGAGGCAGAGAATTTCACACACTCACAATTCTCTGTGAGAAAAAGTGTTTCCTCGTCTCCGTTTTAAATGGCTTACCCCTTATTCTTAAACTGTGGCCCCTGATTCTGGACTCCCCCAACATCGGGAACATGTTTCCTGCCTCCAGCGTGTCCAAACCCTTAATAATCTTGTATTGTATTGTATTGTATTGTATATCTTTATTGTCATTTCCTGAGTATTCACATACCCAGAGGAAACAAAAAAACGTTGCTCAACCAGTGTCCATTCAGTGTGCATTAAAAATAAATAGAAATAAAAATACATATATCATGAACAAATGTAACACTCTACTAAACATTCAACAGGCGTTCCGATCGGCAGCGGCACGACAGTGGCTCTGCTGCAGTGTGTCCTCCAGGTTGGTGCGCGATACTTTGGCAGGGGGCAAGTCCGTTTAGCAGTCTTAGGCCTGTGGGAATAGCTGAGGAGCATCCTGCTGGTTTTGCAGCTAATGCTCCTGTACCTCTTTTTCCAGATGGCAGGATGGAGAATATATGTTTCAATAGGACTTGATCGCAATACACATTTTTGCATACCATTAAAATAGGTGGAGTAGTAACAGTGGTTTTAGAAAATCATGAAGTAATTGCAAGGAATGGTAAAGTATTGATGTTGTGTGTTTACAGCCATTGAGCCTGTTGTCTGATGCATATGAAATTATATCCCGGAGACAAATTCTAATGTTAAACTTAAACAAGTCAATGTTGGTGCAGTTCTGGAGTTCCGTGACAATGTCGTTTTTTGGGTTGGGGCGTCAAAAATGCACAGAATGAAGAAGGATCCCGACCTGAAATGCTATCCATTTCCCCTCCAACTTGGCTTGCCTGAGTTTATGTATTTTCTCATGACTTATTTATTTGCCCCTGCACCCCTCTCAGCAGTCTGCTTGTATCCCAGTGCATTGAATGTGTCCTGTGATGGTCCCAGTTCGATACAGATTTGTCAACAATTGGTCCAGTATTCGGTGACATGGCGCGGGCCAGGCAAAAAGACCTGGCGGGCCCTGCAGAGGACCCTCGCCATTCTCCTGCGGCTCCACACATATAGATCACCACTGAGCCCTATTCTCTCCTGGTTACTCTTTATTTGTTAATATGCAAATGTAGTCTCTTCAGAAATCTCTTTACTGTGCCTATCAGGGTTATCTCATCTCCACTTTTGCTCTGTTTAAGAAAGAACTGCAGATGCTGGAAAAATCGAAAGGTAGGCAAAAAAGCTGCAGAAACTCAGCAGGTGAGGCAGCATCTATGGAGCGAAGGAATAGGCGACGTTTCGTGTCGAGACCCTTCTTCAGGGCCTTGCCTGTGTCTTCGTAGTTTATTCCCCAGCAGTATGAACGTTGACTTAGACAATAGACAATAGGTGCAGGAGTAGGCCATTCGGCCCTTCGAGCCAGCACCGCCATTCAATGTGATCATGGCTGATCATCCCCAATTAGTACCCCATTCCTGCCTTTTCCCCATATCCCCTGACTCTGCTATCTTTAAGAGCCCTATCCAGCTCTCTCTTGAAAGCATCCAGAGAAACTGACTCCACCGCCCTCTGAGGCAGAGAATTTCACACACTCACAATTCTCTGTGAGAAAAAGTGTTTCCTCGTCTCCGTTTTAAATGGCGTACCCCTTATTCTTAAACTGTGGCCCCTGATTCTGGACTCCCCCAACATCAGGAACATGTTTCCTGCCTCCAGCGTGTCCAAACCCTTAATAATCTTGTATTGTATTGTATTGTATTGTATATCTTTATTGTCATTTCCTGAGTATTCACATACCCAGAGGAAACAAAAAAACGTTGCTCAACCAGTGTCCATTCAGTGTGCATTAAAAATAAATAGAAATAAAAATACATATATCATGAACAAATTTAACACTCTACTAAACATTCAACAGGCGTTCCGATCGGCAGCGGCACGACAGTGGCTCTGCTGCAGTGTGTCCAGGTTGGTGGTTGGTGCGCGATACTTTGGCAGGGGGCAAAGTCCGTTTAGCAGTCTTATAGCCTGTGGGAAGAAGCTGAGGAGCATCCTGCTGGTTTTGCAGCTAATGCTCCTGTACCTCTTTCCAGATGGCAGGATGGAGAATATATGTTTCAATAGGATTCCCTCTCATCCTTCTAAACTCCAGTGTACAAGCCCAGCTGCTTCATTCTCTCAGCATATGACAGTCCCGTCATCCCGGGAATTGATCTTGTAAACCTACACTGCATTCCCTCAACAGCAAGAATGTCCTTCCTCAAATTAGGGGACCACAACTGCACACAATACTCAAGGACTTCTCCAATTTCAGGTAGTCCTTGCTTTCTCCTTCCTTCCCCTTCACTTCCCAGCTCTCCCACAGCGTACTGTCTCCGCCTCTTCCTTTCTTTTTCCCACCCCCCCCGACATCAGTCTGAAGAAGGGTCTCGACCCAAAACGTCGCCTATTCCTTCGCTCCATAGATGCTGCCTCACCCGCTTAGTTTCTCCAGCTTTTTTTTTTATCTATCTTCCACTTTTGTTATTTCCCACTTCAGTGTACTCCTCCCTTCAAGGAGTGGATTGATCCAAGCTGCATCCACTTGACATATCCACCTTTCTTTTTTTTTGACTAGAACTTGATATCCCACATCAACTAGGGTTCACTAAACCTGCCAGTTTTGCTCTTCACTCTCAATAGGAACATGTTGGCTTTGAACTCTATCTCACTTTTAAAAGCCTCCCACTTGCCAGACATCTCTTTATCCGCTGACGACCTCTCCCAATCAGCATTTACGTGTTCTTATCTAATGCCAGAGGAATCAGTGAAGGTGATCCAGAGGAGCATACAGTGTGTGGGAAGGTTTACACCAAATGCTGGAGTAACTCAGCGGGGCAGGCAGTATCTCTGGATAGAAGGAATGGGTGACGTTTTGGGTCAAAACCCTTGTTCAGACACATTATATGTCCATCAACAGGAGCAGAATTTCAGGTGCTTGGCTCCACTTTGCCAGTCATTGAAAAGCAGAGCAGTGAGAGGGTGAAATGGGTGGATGCTGTCCTCTGGTGGCGATTGACTTCACTGCTGACTGGGTTGGTCTAATGGTACTTTATTGTCACATGTACCGAATGATGTAGAGTGAAATTATTTTCTGCATTCTCTTCAGTAAAAGTATTACTATACATAAGCTCTTCTTATATTCAATAGGTATGTATGAATAGTACACTGAGACAACATACAAGAGTACCAAGTTTTTGGCACCATTTTCAAGTCGTAAAGCGGAGTTAGAGCAAATTCACTCCTGACCTGCAGTCTGCCATATCTTTAACTCGTAGTCTTCTATTAGCAAGCCAGTTCTGAATCCAAGTCAATATTAAGTCACCATGGATCCCATCATCTTAATATTCTGGATCAGCATACCATAGGGGACATTGTCAGTCCATGTAACCAATATCCACTGCCCTCATCAATTATCTTTGACTCCGCCTCCAAAAACTCAATCAGGTTTGTAAAACATGACCTGCCTTGCACAGAGTTGACTGTCCCTAATTAGCCCATTCTCCTCCAATTGCTATCCAATAGCTTCCCTTCCATTGATGTGTGGCTCCCTGGCCTATAACGCGTGTGATTTGGGTGGCTTGGTGTTTCACTGGTTAGTGCTGCTGCCCTGTAACATCAGGAGCACAGGTTCCATTCTGACCTTGTGTGGTGAAGTTGTGGAGTTTGTTCTCCCCATAATCAGGTGGATTTCTGTTGGATACTCCAGTTTCATCCTGCAGCCCAAAGATGTGTCAGTGGGTTTATTGATTATGGTGAAGGACTCCTTAGTGAAGGCAAGTAACAAAACAACCATAAGACTCATCAATAGGTGAGCTGATTGGCACATGAGAAAATATAATTTGCGGGGCTATGGAGAAATAAGATGGTAGCGTTGGGATTGAGCAATGCCCTGCAAGACAGCATGGACCCAACCAGCCTAATTAATGGTTGCATTAATCAGCCTAATTAATGGTTGCTGCAGGGACCTTCATAGTCTCGGCTTTATTTCCAACACTTGTTTTTCTTCCATTCAGAACAAGGAATCAGAATCCTTGTCCTCACCTTCCACACCATCAGCCTCCACACTCGACATAACATCCTCCGGGATTTCTGTCTGTGGGATTCTACCACCAGACAACATCCCTCCTCTCTGCCTTCATTCTCAAGGAAAAGTTCTCTCCGTGACACTTTTATACCCCATCAGACCTCTTCTGGGGTGGAAGATTGCAACCTTCATGTGGTCCACCTTGTTTCGATTAATGCAATCAACCCGGCGTGCTCAATCAAATAAGATCAAATAGAACAATTTGTCCTACAACTTTAGGCTGCGCACGCCATACGCAAGAAGAAGAAGTCCCCTTCTCACAGCACCACCCCGACAACCACAGCGAGGCAATGCCAGCATTTTATCTCTTTCCTTCCTGTCATCCAGGGAGCAAAACAGTTCTTCCCGCTGAAATAATGATTCATTTTCATGTCATCCCGTTCAATGTGTTCACAATGTGGTTACCTGTACATGGCAGATTGTTTGTTCACCCCATAGGCTGCCCACATTAACTCTGCAAGGCTAAACTTGGCTTAGACAAGACTCTGAACATTAATAGCCCATTATCTGTTATTTGCACTTTATCAGTTTATTTATTCATGTGTGTATTTACGTATATAATGGTATATGGACACACTGATCTGTTTTGTAGTCAATGCCTACTATGTTCTGTTGTGCTGAAGCAAAGCAAGAATTTCATTGTCCTGTCAGGGACACATGACAATAAACTCTCTTGACTTGACCCTGAGCTTGCAGTCTTGGTCCCACGGCCACTCATGTGCCTTGTACATCGTGAGGAACGATGTCTCAACCTTCGGTTGGGGAGTGTTACAGCTGTTGGGACTTGATATGTCAGATGATCCATTTTGTCAACTTTCCTCATCATAAACCTTCCTTTCCGTTAGTGCTTTGTTCCCTTAATGTCTCCAATGGCTGGGTTTGAAACTAAATGTTTCCTTGACAACATTGGTCTGCAGCTGATTACAGGTGCCCTTTGTTCATCCCATTCTCTGTCTGATGTCTAAAACGTGCCTGCGTTCTCACTCCTCTGTACCTCTCTGTCAACTGTCTGCCAAACCCCTCATTTCTCACTCAGTCACCGTGGGGCTTTGTATGGTTTGACGGGTGTTTTTCTGGACGTAGTGGTTAGAGGCGGAATTATTAGATTGATGCAGCATTGCTGAGTTCCTGCAGGTGGCGGTGTGGAGATGTATGTGGCAAGTGTTCCTATAAACACCGAGACACAAGAGACAGCAGATGCTGGAACTTTGAGCAAAACGCAATGTGCTGGTAGAACTCTGCGTCAGGCCCATCTCTGGAGGGAAATGGATTGATGATGTTTTGGGTCGGGTCCCTGTCAGACTGATGGAGTGGAGGGAAAAAAGCTGATTCAAAAGTAAGCAGGAAGAGTTGGCGGGTGACAGGTGGGGAGATAAGAGTGCAGATAGTGTCCAAGATTGGAGGTGAGAAGTGGAGAAGGCAAAAGGGTGCAGGTGGTGGAATCTGATAAGGAATGAAGGTGGGGAGAGATATGTGGAACCAGAGGGTGGGATAGTGGATGAAAGTGAATGGGGAGCTGTGGTTGGGGGTAAAATGGGGGAGCCGAGCAGGGATGGGTTTGAATTGAGCAGGTGGTAGAGGGGAAAGGAACTAGATGGGAGAGGCAGGGAGAGTGGAAAGAAAGGTTTGTCTGTGGAGGGGAAGTTGGGTAGATAAAGGGGGGAATTTACCTGAAATGAGATAATTCAGCGTTCATACCGTTAGGTTGTAAGCTGCCCAAGCGGAATGTGAGCTGCTGTTCCTCCAGCTTGTGTGTGGCCTTACTCTGGCCATGGAGATGGCCCGGGACAGAAAGATTGGTGTTGGAATGGGAACGCGCTGAGCAATCGAGAGATTCAGCAGGCCTTGGAGGAGCGAGCGCACGTTCGCCAGTGATCGCCAGTGCGTGTTGGATGTTGCTGCAGTTAACACTGTCTCTCTCTATCACACCCAGCTCTCTCCCAACTCCTCACCACCACCCCCTCAATCCCCCTCTGCAGCAGGTTTTTGGTAAACCTGCTAGATTTTTTTCCGATTACGCCACTAGTGGAGGCAGACTATTCAATGTATTGTAGGTGGAAGATGGAGGCTTTTAGGGCACGACACAGGAGGGGAGACCAGCATAGATCAGCCATGGTCACATTGACTGGCAGGACAGGCTTGAGGGTCCGAGTGGCCCACTCCTGCTCCTATTTTCTGGTGTTGCTCTAAGGAGATTGTAGCATAATCATCACTCTTAAGGGCAATGCAGGCAGCTGACTCAGCGAATGAACGGTCATTGAGGCTCGCTGCTGCTCTGAAGTGTGTGGTTTATTTAGAGTACTGGAGTTGGGCATGCTATCCATCTTCTAACCTTCCCACCCCCCTCCAACTTCCAAACTGCCTTGCAATTCGAACTAAGCTGACAAAAGGCTTTGATGATGAATTTTGAGAAGGGTTCAGAAGGGTTCAGCTTTGTTTGGTTGTCAGTTGCTGTTACTGCAACTGCTGAAAGCTGACTGACGTCTCTGGGACCTCTCTCTCCTCTTTCTCACTGTCTCTCTCTCTCTTCTCGTCTCTCCTCTCTCTCTCTCTCTCTCCTCTCTCTCTCTCCTCTCCCTCTCTACACTCTCTCTCTCCTCTCTCTCTCCTCTCTCTCTCTCTCTCTCTCTCCTCCCTCTCCCTCTCTCCTCTTCCTCTCTCTCCGCTCTCTCTCTCCTCTCTCTCTCTCTCCTCTCTCTTCCTCTCTCTCCCCTCCTCTCCTCCTCTCCTCTCTCTCTCCTCTCCCTCTCTCTTTCTCTTCTCTCTCTCCTCTCTCCCTCTTCCCTCTCCCTCTCTCTCCTCTCTCTCTCCTCCCTCTCTCCCTCTCTCTCGCCCTCTCTCTCCTCTCTCTCTCCCTCTCTCTCTCCCCTCTTCCTCTCTCTCCCTCTCTCTCTCTCTCTCTCTCCCTCTCTCCCTCCCTCTCTCTCTCCCTCTCTCTCCCTCTCTCTCCCTCTCTCTCTCTCCTCTCTCTCTCTCTCTCTCTCTCTCTCTCTCTCTCTCTCCCCTCTCTCCTCCCTCTCTCTCTCCCCTCTCTCTCCTCCCCCTCTCTCTCTCTCTCTCTCCTCTCCCTCTCTCTCCTCTCCCCTCTCTCTCCCTCTCTCCTCTCTCTCTCTCTCCCTCCTCTCCCTCTCTCTCCCTCTCTCTCTCCTCTCTCTCTCTCTCTCCCTCTCTCTCTCTCCCTCTCTCTCTCTCTCCCTCTCTCCCTCTCCCTCCCTCTCTCTCTCCCTCTCTCTCTCTCTCTCTCCTCTCTCTCTCTCTCTCTCTCTCTCCTCTCTCTCTCTCCTCCTCTCTCTCTCCTCTCCCTCTCTCCTCTCTCCTCTCCCTCCTCTCCCTCTCTCCCTCCCCTCTCCCCCTCTCCCTCTCCCTCTCTCTCTTCCTCCCCCCTCCTCCCTCCTCTCCTCTCTCTCCCCCTCCCCCCCCTCCTCTCCCTCTCTCTCTCTCCCCTCTCCCCCCCCCTCTCTCTCTCTCTCTCTCTCTCTCTCTCTCTCTCCCTCTCTCTCTCTCTCTCTCTCTCTCCTTCTCTCTCTCTCTCTCTCCCTCTCCTCTCTCCCTCTCTCTTTTCTATTTGTAACCAGTGCCTTAGGTGAAAAATCTGCCTCCAGACTGGCGGATTGTTGTGGAAATGGTTACCAGAGCAACCTTCCCCAGACCTGCTTTCTTTGCTTCTGGTGATTGCACAATGTTATTACCCAGTCAGGATCAACCCACTCGCAACCACCATTTCTCTCCCCATGAAAAAGGACAATTAAATTTTGAGGTTGATCTTTGGCAGGGAACAGTAGCATGTCTTCTTGTACATCATATTGTAAGCGACGAGCTGCGTTTGTATAAAGTGCTGGAATAACTCAGCAGGTCATCCCTGAAGAACATGGATAGACCATGTTTTGGGTTGGGACCCTTCTTCAGACTGACTGTAGTAAGGCTGTATTTGTATGTGGCATTTGTGATGTGGCCTTGCCCTGGGAGATTGCAGTTGTTAATCTATGATGGGTGAATACATTCCAAAGCAGGTACGTGCAAATGATGTGTGCATTGTGCTTTAATTTATCATGGTTAACAATATGGGGGGATTAGGGAGAGCTCGGTTGTGTTGGGGGAATGAGTGGCCATTCTATGTGGCATAGGGTTTGACATAGGAACAGGGAAGTGAGGGTTAACTGAGGGAGAAATTTGTATCCCGTGTTGGGGGAGTCAGGAATGTTTAATTGCCATCTGTACCAGCAACGGAACATTGAAATTCTTACCTTCTGCCCCTTTAACAATAACACACAGATAGACGTACAATAACCAACCACACAATAAATTAGCAATGGTAATCAGCAATACATGCCAAGCTTACCAAGTAATGCAAAACTGAGGTATGCAGTGCAACCAAAACCAAGTCCAAGGTAGATAATGGTTGCAAAAGTAGAATTATGGTCATTGGTGTGCAGTGTTCTACAACCTGATTGTTATTGAGAAGAAGCTGTTCTTGAACCTGGAGGTGACCGTCTCCTGGCTCCTGTACCTTCTACCCGATGGTAGCTGTGAGATGAGAGCATAGCCAGGGTGGTGTGGCTCTCTGACGATACTGGCTGCCTTTTTGAAGCAACGCCTCCAGTAGACCCCTTTGATGGTGGGGAGGTCAGTACTTGTAATGGACCAGGCAGTGTTTACCACTTGTAAGGCTGTAGAAGGGTTTTGGCCCGAAACGTTGCCTATTTCCTTCGCTCCATAGATGCTGCTGCACCCGCTGAGTTTCTCCAGCTTTTTTGTGTAACCAGTGTTTACCACTTTCTGCAGTTGGTTTCTGGGCTGCAAGGAATAAAGTCCTAGCCTACCCAACCCCTCCCTACAACTCAGGCCCTCGAGTCCTCGTAAATCGTCTCTGCACTCTTTCCGACTTAATGGCAGCTTTCCTATAGCAGGGGAACCAAAACTGAATGCCTTAGATCAAGTGCAGCATCACTCGTGCCTTGGGGGAAGGGAGTAAGTCATGTAAAGAATAGGAAGAAACTGTGTTTCATTTATGTACAAACTCTGTTTCTTCAATTCCAGGAAATGCAAGAAAGTATGAAGAAGTGCGAGCACTCTCTCGCAACCTTGATTAAACTTCCAACACACGGAGGGACGGAGGGAGGGCGGGCGGGCAGGCAGTCTGCAGGCACCTCTCCGAATGTGAAAAGCCACACGCAGGATTTCTCAGCACGTGACAGATTTCAGCAGTTTTATTTTTGTTCTTTGCTTTGATCAGTCTTTTTTAGCATTGTGAGTGTGAATCGGTTGTGTGTAAATTAGGTTGAGCTGAGAAGAGCAGAGCAGCAGTGGAGAGTGTGGGTGATGTGGAGATGTGGAGATGTGGAGGTGTGTGTGTGTGTGTTGTTGTGAGGGTGACTGCTTACCCAGGGAGACAGAGTGTGCAGTATAATTGTGGAGTGTGGAAACAAGCCCTTTGACCCACTTTGTCCATGCCAACTAAGTCCCATTTGCCTGCATTTCACCCCCATATCCCTGAAAACCATTCTATCCATATATCTGAAGCCTTTTTTCGGCCCGAAACGTTGCCTGCAATGGCGGCATATAAAACATTTTCGCTCCATAGATGCTGCTGCACCCGCTGAGTTTCTCCAGCAAAACCTTTTTGTGTAACTATCCATATTTCTGTCCAATGTCTTTTGAAAGATTTGGCATAATTGTATCTGCTTCTGTGTAGCTTCCAGAGGGTATGTGCTAAAATCTTACAATGCAGGGTTTGACTACTGTTGGCACCATTGATGCAATTATTTAGGCCTGGAATAAACTAACTTGTGCCTTTGAATTATCATGGAATATAATAAATGTAAGAGTACACTTAAGTGGGAAAGCAGGAGGGCAAAAAAGAGACATGAGATAGCTCCGGATGTCGTAACGGTAAATCCTGAAAGACCCTACAGTAGAGGTTACTAACCTTTTTTGTCCCGTTTACCCCAAGCAACTTTAATAGCACATAACAATGTTATTTCACTTATTTATGAACAACTAATGATGAACAGGTACCAGAACCAAACACAGTCAGTCAGCCTCTCACTTGTCATGTTCTTGTGAGTAAATACAGAAGCAAAGGAATTGAGGGAAATGAATTTGAATGTGTTGGACCAAATTACAAAAGAAGAGGTGCTACCACTCTTCAAGAATATTGAAGTGGATAAATCCCCCGGGCCTGACCAAGTTTATCTTTGCACATTGTGGAAAGTGAGGGAAGAAATTGCTGGGGCTCTGGCAGAGATATTTCCATTATTATCTTTAGCCATGAGGGATGAACCAGTAGACAGAAGGGTGGCTAATGTTGTACCCTTATATATAAGAGCAGCAAGGACAAACCAAGGATCTACAGGCCAGCAAGCCTGACATCAGTGGTGGGTACGTTACTGGAGGGGATTCTGAGGGACAGGGTCTACCAGAATTTGGAAAGACGAGGACTGATTTGGGATAGTCAACACAGTTTTGTGTGAAAGATCATATCTCACCAATTTGATAAAGCCTTTTTTGAACAGGTCACTATAAGAAGTATAAGTGAGTGCAATGGCGGCATATAAAACATTTTGATCGACACTTGGATAGAAAAAGGTTTAGAAACATGTGCCAAATGCAAGCAACCTGGCAAGGTTACAAAACCTTGTTGGTGCAGGCATGTTGGGCTGAAAGACCTGTTTCTGCTCTGTATGTTTATATGACTAAGATTTGGCAGAGGACAGGGGATTGAAGAGGTGTGTTGCAACCAGAGGGTTAGTGTTAGGGTGTAGTAATCCATTTGGGAGGGTTGAAGCTGGAAAATGTCAATGTCACCCTGCATAAAGGGCCATTCTGAAGTGCCTGGTATTAAGGTGAGAGTCTCAGAGGCATGTGCAGTTTTTGGCACCTTTTTACAAAAGATCCACACTTATTTGATGCATGAATCCGAGGGAGGACATTGTCATCATGAGAAAGTTAACATCAGCCACAGTGAAAGGTGAGCAGACCTGTAAAATGTTCAAAAGAAATTAAAGTGAGGTTGAAGAACAAAAGATTTCTTCTGCAGGTGGTTCACCTGTAACTCTGTAGAGGAGCCTCTTTCCCTGAAGCTGTTTACTTCAGAGTCACTTTAACTTTTTAGACAGAGACAATGACAATTTTGTTTGTGGATACCAGAGCTTTGCACCCAAGGGAAGGAACGAGGGCTTCTTAGGATTAAAGGGTTGAATCTGGACTTCAAGTGTGGAATTATGAGACCTGAGGCCATATGTTATCAGGAATTTAAAATGACGGCCAACTTGGATGGTCTTTCAAGATTTTAAAGGGAATTGATGGGATACGTGAAGACTATTTCTGGCTTTTCTGAATCATAGAACATGTTTACTCAAGTTTACTGTCACATACAGGTACACACATATGGTGAGCTACAGGTACAATGAAAACATCTTGCGTGTAGCAACATCACAGGCATATAGTTCCCCCATGATCAACTCACCTGTTTCTGACTGCAAGGGACCTACATTTGTTTTAACTATCTCTTTCTTTTCACATATCTATACAGATTTTATGGGGAACAAATTGGTCCGCCATATCCTGGTTCCCCATGATCAACTCACCTGTTTCTGACTTACATTTGTTTTAACTAATCTCTTTCTTTGTTCACAATTTACACACAGTTCTAAAGGAAAGACGGCAAAAAAAAAAGACATTGGTTGTTTGAGCAAAATGGAAAAGCCACATGGAGTTGATGTTCAAAGTAACGGGCAAATTATTTAAACTGGTGCACACCTGGAGACCAGTCGAAGCTGATCTCTCAAGTATGGGTTTGGTACGGTTTTTATATTCTCTGATTAGATTAGATCCTTTATTTGTCATTCAGACCTTTTGGTCTGAACGAAATGTCGTTGCCTGCAGCCATACATATAATAATAAACAACAAAACGACACAATAAACACAAATTAACATCCACCACAGTGAGTTCACCAGGCACACCCTCACAGTGATGGAGGCAAAAGTCTTAAAGTTACTGTCTCTTCCCTCCTCATTCTCCCTCTGCGCTGAGGCGATGACAAGTTGACCCAGAAACATGACAGTAAAATGAGGTCTTCATTACACAAACGTTAAAACAAAACGAGGTCTTGCACAGAATCTTGACTAACAATAAAATGAGGTCTTGCACAAAATCTTGATGAACAATAAAACGAGGTCTTACACAGAAACTTGACAGATAATAAAATTAGGTCTTGCACAGAATGGAACTCAGAAAGACTTAATCAGGTGACAAACAGAAAACGATGATTATGCACAAGTCTAACTTCGTAACAGTAGATCCAAGTTCCTGTTACATTGATGGGTGTACGCTATAACATAATCTATGCAGTTCCTGAAACTTCGGTGTCGTCACTGCTGCATTCCATGTCTCTACTTTTAGGCTTTGTCTGCGATTCCCTGTCACCACATTAGCACAATCCACATCCCTATGTATTAATTATTGGCCCTCACTATTCTCTACCCGACAACATTAGTGCCAAAATAAAATTTGAAAAAAAACAAATCCCCAGTGGTGTAAGGGGTGGCCTGTACTGTTCTGTTGAAATTGCATTAGGTTATGCAGGCAGTTATGAACCTGATGGTTGTACGAAAGTAGCTGTTCCTAAACCCTATGGTGTGGGACTTCAAGTTTGAACCACCAGGGGCACCGTATGATGGCAGCCTCTGCCTACAGCCTGTTTGTTTTTTTGTCTTGTTATTTTTAGTCTGTTTAAAAGTATATTTTTGGAGGATTCTTTATGAGGGGGAGGTGGGAGGGTAAGGGGGAAACTTTCTCAGTCACCGAAGTGTTTCGGCCCGAAATGTCGCCTATTTTCTTCGCTCCATAGTTGCTGCTGCACCCGCTGAGTTTCTCCAGCAATTTTGTATACCTTTCTCAGTCACTTGCTGGTCGAGGATGTGTCTATTCTCCGAGTCGCGTCTTCGCCCTTCCCCCCCCCCTCGCGGTTTACCATCTGGATTGGCGCGGCCTTTCCTGCCGGAGACCGACCAGAGCTTCAGCAGCGGCACAGCACTGATTTACCATCGCGGAGCGGGCGATGCCTTACTGGGGATCGCCATGTTGAAGCTCCAGTGTGTTGGGCTGCTGCTTTATCGTTGTGGAGCTGTGGTTGCGGAGCTTCCAGCCGCGGGCGGCACTGACTTTAACATCGTGGAGTCCTGGGATCCTTCTGCCGAAGGCCGCCAGTGTTGAATCTCCACCCAGCTCGGCCTGTAGACTTTGGGAGCCGTGGTCTCCGGTAAGAAGTGGCCGATTCGGAAACTCCAAGATGCTGAGAATGTTCTTCCGTTCCGACGTCGGAGTTCTGATCATCCCGGCGAGGGCCTGAACATCGGGCCGCCGTAGCGGCGACTGCGGAGGGCTCAAAAGGCCCCGTCCAAGGGTGAACAAAGAGGAAGATGACTGAACTTTATTGCCTTCCCTCACAGTGGGAAACGTTGATTCTGCTGCATGGGCATGTTAATGTTAAATTGTATTGTGTGTTGTGTTCTTTTTATTCGTGTGGCTGTACGGTAACTCAAATCTCACTGTACCAATTGGTGCATGTGACAATAGATGTAACTTGAACTTGAAACTGAATGTAAACTTGTACCTCATACTCGATGGTAGCAGTGTGAAAAGTACAGAACCGGAGAAGGCTATTTGTCCCATTAGAGTGTCGGAGGTTGAGGGGGTGCCCTTAGAGGTGTACAAGATTATGAGGGGCATGGCTCACAGTCTTTCCCAGGGTAGAGGATTTCTAAAACTAGATGGCAGAGACTTAAGATGATAGGGGAGAGATTTCAGAAGGACCTCAGGTGCAACTTTCCTATTCAAAAGATAGTCTGTATCTGGAACGAGCAGCCAGAGAAAGCTAAAGAAGTGGATACAATTATAAAAATTGAAAGACAGATACGTGGATAGGAAGGGTTTAGAGGGCTATGGGCCGAAAGTAGGCAAATGGGACCATGTCAATTTGGTCGGCATGGACAAGGTAGGCCGAAGGGCCTGTTTCTGTGCTGTACAGCTCTATGGCTATGCTGGAAAAGAAACAATTCAACTGCTAAATATTAATAACAGGCACCAGCTCTGAGGTGCCTCCTTTGCCAAGGACATGGATGGAGGAGTTCCCTTTCCAGAGGGGCATAGAATGAAAGATGTCCCTTCCCACAGGGGCAGGGAAGTTTGCACTCCCCCCTTTTTCATTGAGTTTGGTGTTAAATCTGAGAATCAATAATGAACTGCATTGAGAAAAATCTGCTGTTGAATTTTGCTGCTTCACTAAAATGCAAACTCTGCTCTTGGCTGAGATTTACCCTGCAGGCTTCCCAGAAAATTTAATTTGGAGGGGTAGTAGAATCTTGGCTTTGGTGAAAAGCTATGCATTTAAACTGCAGTATCCATGCTGCTTTATATGCTGAAGAAGCTGGCTGTTTATCTGATAGGTGTGCACCATTTTCATAACTGCTGTATTTGATTGATATGAAAGAGAAACATTGGGTCCTGCAGTAAAATGCTCCCTTGTGCCCAATAATCTGTATTCCTTTCAAAGGCCAATGTATGCATGCAAGAAACAGTAAGGTATTCACAGCAGGTTGTGCAAAATACTGTCACAAGCGGACCAGGAAGCCATCAGTCGCTAGAGGTCGAGAGCGTTGCGCACAATTCCGCCCTCTTGCAAAATCTCAATGTACCTGGTCTTTAACAGATCGTCCAGTCTCCAGCACAGACACTGAAGACGCAATTTGTTGGTTTGATAACTCGAGTGGAATTACCAATGGTGATCGCCCCCATCCATCAGACCAGGTATGATCAGCACTAACCTCCTGTCATATCAAACTTTTCTGATCAGTTTCAGCCTTGCTCGGCTACCTAATAAAGCTAACTAAATAAAGGTCGGAACACAACCAACAATTGTTATTTAACCCCTTGAGCTTGTTCCCCACTATTAAGATTGTGGCAGATTTGAGACTTAAATCAAAGTCCTATACTGCCTCATAGTCATGACCTCTTTTTTTCATTCACAAAAATATTAATCGAGGATACTGCCCCCACTTCTCTCCACGTACCCTTTGAATTGATTAATATTTCCAGTTTTCTGTATTTTGTTCTGATTTTTCAACATCACCAGTATCTGGAATGAGCTGTTTAAGAAGGATGCTGGAAATTTGAAGGTACACAAAAATGCTGGAGAAACTCAGCGGGTGCAGCAGCATCTATGGAGCGAAGGAGATAGGCAACTTTTCGGGCCGAAACCCTTGGTTTCGGCCCGAAATGTTGCCTATCTCCTTCGCTCCATAGATGCTGCTTCACCCGCTGAGTTTCTCCAGCATTTTTGTATACCTTCTGGAATGAGCTGCTAGAAGAGGAAACAGAAGCAGGTACAAGTATACCTTTGAAAAGACATTTGGACAGATATGTGATAGGAAGATCTTAGAGGGATGTGGGCGTATGAAGGGAAATGGGAGAAGAGAAGTAATTTGAAGTTTCATTTTTTTTCTCCACACACAATACTTTATTTGCAGAATAGATTGATTTGAACAATAGGATTTGAATGGAGAAGCTGACTTTTACACTGATGAGGAAATAAGCAAAGGGAAGAAATGAGCTTTTGCACACATAGAGAGGCATGATCTAGGCTTTGCTGCCCGTAAGGCTGATAGAAACATAGAAAATAGGTGCAGGTGTAGGCCATTCGGCCCTTCGAGCCTGCACCGTCATTCAATATGATCATGGCTGATCATCCAACTCAGTATCCTGTACCTGCCTTCTCTCCATACCCCCTGATCCCTTTAGCCACAAGGGCCACATCTAACTCCCTCTTAAATATAGCCAATGCACTGGCCTCAACTACCTTCTGTGGCAGAGAATTCCAGAGATTCACCACTCTCTGTGTGAAAAATGTTTTTCTCATCTCGATCCTAAAAGATTTCCCCCTTATCCTTAAACTGTGACCCCTTGTTCTGGACTTTCCCAACATCGGGAACAATCTTCCTGCATCTAGCCTGTCCAACCCCTTAAGAATTTTGTAAGTTTCTATAAGATCCCCCCCTCAATCTTCTAAATTCTAGTGAGTACAAACCGAGTCTATCCAGTCTTTTTTCATATGAAAGTCCTGACATCCCAGGAATCAGTCTGGTGAACCTTCTCTGTACCCCCTCTATGGCACAAATGTCTTTCCTCAGATGAGGAGACCAAAACTGTACGCAATACTCCAGGTGTGGTCTCACCAAGACCCTGTACAACTGCAGTAGAACCTCCCTGCTCCTACACTCAAATCCTTTTGCTATGAATGCTAACACACCATTCGCTTTCTTCACTGCCTGCTGCACCTGCATGCCTACTTTCAATGACTGGCGTACCATGACACCCAGGTGAAGTTGGTCACAACTTCCAAAAGGGAACTAAATGGACACTGCATTGGCGACAAAACAATTTGCAGGAAAAGGCCAGGAGAGCAGGACTGAGTAGATTGTTTTCCCAAGAGCTGACAGAGACCTGATGAGCTTTAATAATATGCTTCTTGATCGTCATGACACCATGGCGACAGTAACTAGGTTTTGTAATTATGCAATGGGTGTGGTTGGTGGAGAACAGAAAGGAAGTTGCTCACATTTCATCTGATCCAGTGATTTTTTTGGTAAGGCAACTGCTGTGCCCAAGACCATAAGAAACTGCAGAGTTGTGAATGCCTCTCCTCCATCAGTTCCATCTATGCCACAATGCTTTTGAAAACAGCCAACATATTGAAGGACCACTCACACCCTGGTCATTCTTTCTTCTCCCCTCTCCTGTTGGGCAGAAGATATAGAGGATTGAAAACACAAATCACCAGATTCAGGAACAATCTCTTCCCTGCTGTTACCAGACTCCCGAACAGACCTCTCGTATACGAAGAATGAACCCCCGATCTCCCAATCTACCTTTTTACAACCCTTGCACAACCCTTTACAGCTGTAAAACTATATTCTGCTCCATTTATTTATTCTTTTGCTACCTGTGGTATGAATTGCCTGATTCGGATGCAAAACAACTATATCTCGGTAGACATGGCAATAATAAACCAATATCGATGCTATCCATTTGATTGTGAAGGGTCTTGACCCATCCATGTTCTCTAGAAATGTTGCCTGTCGTGCTGAGTTACTCCAGCACTTTGTGCCTTTTTTTGTAAACCAGCATCTGCAGTTCCTTATTTCTACCATCCATTTATTTACTTGTATTCTGATTTGTTTTCTCTGTTGAATCCACAGTTTGTGGTAGCACTGGCTTCTCAACTGAGTGCCATTATTGTTTGACTGTGCCTAGTTGAAAGGACATGGTTAACCGTATGGTGGCTCGTGCCTTCACTGAGCTCAAATCATGCATTCACCCCACTGTTACATGAACTTCAACATACCAGCAAATAGTGTCTTGGGAGCATAAAGCATTTTTTATACACCCAAGATGCTATGCACGGCCATAATATCTCATCCCCTCTTGTGCAGGTTGGTTGCTGAACCTGGAAGTGGATTCCATTCATTGCAGGTTGAATGCATGTATAAAGCTTGGGCTAAGTGTAGGACATGTTTCCACATGGAATGATCCTTCGGAATGGTCATCGAAATGGGAGAAACCCATTGAAACTCGAGTAAACCACTATCAAACCACTCTGGATGATGGAAACGCTACCAAGAGCCTTCAATATCAGACTTTTGACTATAGGGCCTGTCTCACGAGCATGCGGAGGTTGAGTGATCCCCATACAGGGCCTGTCCCATGGCGACTGCATGCGGCGAGCGCGACCAAACAGGAAGCGGGGCCGCGCGGAGGTCGAGTGATCCCGTATGAGTTGACGTGAAGTTCGAGCGAAGTCCGCGGGAAGTTCGCGCTAGGCGTACGCCCTCAAGACACTGCGTATGGCGTCAAGACGCTGCGTACGGCGTCGAGATGCTGCGCACGCCCGTCGAGGCGGTGCGTACGACCTGAATGTGGCTGCGGGCCGGCAGGCCGTTTCGCGTGGAATTATTGGACAGCGTCAGTTTTTCGCAGCTCCGTGCGATGTCGGGACCAGCTCCGCACAACTCCATATGGCTCCGGCGATCGAAGTGGGACCGGCCCCGCGAGGCCGTATGGCTCAAACGACCACGTTAGATCGCGCTTGCCACATGGAGTTGCATGCTCGTGGGACAGGCCCTTGTGTTTATGTTCCACGGATGCTGCCTAACTTGATGTTTCTTTCCATTTTTTAGTAATTGCCTCTGAGTTGGCAATGAATAAAATAATGACTAATTTATTGTACCTTCAATGAACAATAATTTATCCTTCTCAGATTTTAACATTACCAAATGATTTGGCATCAGTTGCTGTTTCTGGAAGAACCTGTTCATTTTTAGCAGCATCTATGTTCACCATCCTGAATCTAATTTTTAGACAATGTTTCCCCATTATAGGCTCCCCGGAGCAGAACTATTTCTGGTCTCTTTCCTGCTTTGCCTCCCCTGATCACCAACCACTCTTGCATTTACTTATCCGAAGTAATAATAAAGGTAAATAGCCGAGATGCAGATCAAAGAAAATTCCGTACCCATAAAAAAGAGGAAAGATTAAGGGAAGTAGACTGGTAATCAACTCACATAGTGCATGGGTATCGGCCAGGAGGGCTGAATGGCCTGATTCCCTGCTGGAAATACTTTGTGCCATATCACCACACTTTGGAAAAAAAAGCATTGGCAGATGGTGGGGACTGAACAGAGAGAGCAGTGAAATGGCTTTGGGGCTTGCAATCACTGCACTGGTACACTTGCAGTGGTCTGTTAATACTATGTGTGGAGCCCTTTTATAAGGGACATGGTGAGCACATACGTTGGGGTTTGGCAGGGGTTTCTGGTTGGTGGCCATTGAATCCAGCTGCATGTTCAATTGTGCGGTGAATATCCATTGTTGAAATCAGATGCTGATAGGAATCCAAGTGGTACCAATTAGATGGACTTCACTCAGAATAAAAGTCTGTGGGCTTTTTGTGCTGTGCTTGCAATATATTCACAAACCCACTCAGGAAAAGTCCAGGCAGGCTGTACTCTCTGTAGCAGATTGCCCTTTCCTTCTGGAATCCTTCAGCCCAGTATTGAATTGCCGAGGTAACCTGGGGGCTGAGCCTGGGGGAGAAGGTAATGCTGTCACTTTCAGGAAAATTATTTTAATCCATTTTAAGTCATGTGATGAAACTAGAAATATATTTATCGTCACGTAATCAGTATCACATTAGACCAGAGTGATGGTTCCTGTCTACAGAGCAGTTCCATGTAATTTCTTAACAAGGACGGTCTTTCAACTGGGAATGCAACACACGTGAAGACTGAGACGGAGGGTTTATATCCGTGTGATATAAACTGCGATTCACAGCATCTTGAGTCTTCTGTTTTTGCTGCAGGGAGTAAATGCTAGACAGTGAGAAAGCGATGTTCATGGCCAAGTCTGTAAGCCCAGCATTGCCAAAGACATGCAGGGTGAAATGGGGAGCATGAAGAAAGGAGAATAAACCCTCGATTTACTGAAGAGAACTGTTACTAAGAGAGGCTGTGCAAGTGCAGCTTTGGTGACCATCTTTCCAGGTGTAGGGTTTGGTAATGTTTTTGCCTCTGGATCAAAGGGTCACAGTTTAAAACTCAAACCAGCGGTAATCTTGGTGGATAATCCAGGTGTAAGCACCTTATATGCCGTATTGCCCATATTCTTCTCCCAAATGTTTGGGCTACTCTTTCCGATGAGTTTAGAGGTATCACAGAATAAAGTTGTCTTTTGGCCCAGGTTCCACCTCCCACTGTTCCCTTGTGAGCAACAGCAGAAAACCTGGCTACAAAACACCCGCAGCTATCTTCTTTTTGATGAAATTAGGAACGAGGTTTGAGCTGTGAATAAAATGCATTGACCCTTGCACATAGACCGGGAAAACTTTCAGAATATTACATCGGTCTCAAATAACTTGGAGGCTTGGGATAAGGTGCCATGCCATCTTCTCTCCTCGGTGGCTAAGTTGCAGTTGGTGCCAGGAATCAAAGGATCCCTCCAGATCTCCACCAGTCAGAAAAACAAAAGGACACAAGTTGCTGGAGTAATTCAGCAGGTCAGGCAGCATCTCTGGGAACATGGAGAGGGAGCGTTTCAGTTGGGACCCAAAACATCGCCTATCCATGTTATTCAGAGATACTGCCTGACCAGCTGAGTTACTCCAGCACTTTGTGCCCTTTGGTCTAAAGCAACATCTACAGTTCCTTGTTTCGATAGTCTGAAAAACGAGCTCAACGACTCTGGGAGGGGCTCATTCAGGTGGAGAATCGCCTCTTTACCTTTCATCTTGAAGAGAGCACAGGTCTGAGGCTGTAAAACTGCCAGTTACACACAGGAGGGCAGCATTTGACGAGTTTGGTAAAAGCTGTTTGATCACATCAAGTTCCTGCATGGAATATATTAATTTGAAGAGGCTTACTTGGTATTACAAATGTCCTCGATTGCAGAAAGGCGCTTAAGGCTTTGACTAATAAATCGATAAATCTTTATTAAATTTGTTAATTAATCTGTCACAGACATAGCTTCCTTTAAATGGGACTTTATTTTGTCTTTTGCTGTTTTCAATAGCTCTGCTTAAGTTTTTGCTTTTTTTTCCAAACATTGAGGAGAAATTGTTAGCGTGTATTTTAAAATAATTGAAAACTTGAACCTCGAGACTGGGGCGTCGGGAAACAGAAGCACGTCTGTTGCAAGTGGAATGCTATGACAAAGGAACACAGATTGGACGTCATTTGCATTTGAACCTTTAACCTTTCCTACGGCCAAAGTAGTGTCTGAGAGTTGGGCCTGAAGGCATGCAGCCAGTAACCTCCATTAATCCTGTGAATGTTGACTGGTTCTGGCCATTCACGGCGTGTGTGCAGAATTTGTTAGTCGCTCAAGGCACGAGGGCTGTACAGCAATGACTAAATTCACTAAAAAAAAATCAAAGCCTGCAATGTTTGCGTTATTAAGTTGTCTTTAATGTTATATTGCTATCGATGTGTTGGTAGTTTTGCTTCCTCACCAGGTTTAGTATAGTTTTTATTTAGTTTAGAGATACAGCGCGGAAACAGGCCCTTCTGCCCACCAAGTCCGCAATGACCAGCGATCCCCACACATAAGCACTATCTTACCATCTAGGGACAATTTACTCATACACCAAGCCAATTAACCTACATATCTGTACGTTCTCTGTACCTACATATATCTGTATATATCTCTGGCAATTCATTCCAGATACAGACTAACCTCTGAATGAAAATGTTACCTCTGAGGTCCCCCTTAAATCTCGCCCTCTCACCTTAAGCCTACGCCCTCTAGTTTTAGAATGCTCTACCCTGGGGAAAAAGACAGTGAGCGTTCACTTTTTCCATGCCCATCTGGTCCAAAGAAAAATAGTTCCAACTATCCAACCTCCACTTATAACTTAGGCACCTTTTCTGACCCTTAATGATATCCTCCCTACAGCTGGGCCACCTGAAGTCCACACAGCACTCCGAGTGTAGTCTCCACCTTCCAGCATCTGCTGTCTCTTGACTCTACCATGGTGGGGACTGAAGCCTTGGAAGTCTCCTTCCCCCTTTATCCTTTCATTTCTGTACATCATAGTTTTCATTGTTAACATGTTATTATCAATTTGGAAGTTACATTTGCACCAAGATGCTCTGATATCTTAGTGCAAATCACTGTTAAGATTTTAAGGTGACCTGAACCATTTCTCGGAGTGCAGAAAGTTGGTGTACAATTCACACAAATTAACTTTAAGCTCAGAAAGTTTGTAATTGTGTGCTGGAACTTTGTTTGGCAGTGATACTGAGCTGTGTGAAGAGGGAACAGGTTGGATCACAGAGACACAATCGTCTTGCGAGAAAGGCTTGATTGACAACCCAGAACATTCCAAGGGCCATTAAATTGTCCGAGGGATTGTGGGACATCTTGAAACGTCATTGCTGCCGCTGTGCTGTGGTCTTCTCCTGGAGCCAAGTGGCACAGTGCCAACTTTAGCTGAGTCCCTGCACTTACACTGGGCAGTGTGCCTGCTGAACATGCTCCAGGTTTGACCTGGCTTGCGTTCAGCAGTTTCATACAGCAATTTGAGAGAGGAATAACTTGGAAACGAGAAGTGCATTTCAGCTTGTTTATAGTTTTTAATTAATTGGAATGTGCTTAATTAAGTTGCATATGCTTTGGTTTGTCAGAGTACTTAAAGGGTTTAAATATTTATTTTATTAATCTCACATTTAAAGTCACTCTTAAAACATTTATGAAGTATTTTGGACGAACATTTGAATTGCCAAGCCATTCGAGTCTACGGACCAAATCTTGCTAAATGAGATTGGATGGGTTTTGCCAGCATAGGCATGGTGTGCTGTATGGCTCTGTGCACTGTGTAATCAAGCCAGAACAATGGAGGAAGCTCTTCAGAGGTCAAGCGGCATCCTTTGGGGGAGAGGCAGAATCCATGTTTGAGGTCAAGGACCTTTGATCGGAATTGCAAAAGTCAGAAAAGAATCCCCACTATCTGGGCCTTGCCCCTTTCTCACTGCTCAGGTTGGGCAGAAGGTACAGAAGGCTGAAGTCCCACAGCACCAGGTTCAGGAACAGCGACTTTCCTACAACCGTCATGATCTTGGACCGACCCACACAGCCCTAAACCTCCCTCAAACCTTTAGGTTCAGGAACAACTTCTTCCCAAAAACCATCAGGCTATTGAACACTACAAATACCAACCACATTTTGAACTAAGACCTGGCTCGGTTACACTAGGGACTTTTGCTTTTGAATTGCATTTGTAATAATTGTTTTTATTTATTGAACTTATTTTGGTTTGTTTTATTAGGTTATCTATTGAATACTGTATTTACAGTCCTGTTGTGCTGCTGCAAGAATTTCATTGTACCGTTTCAGTACTTATGACAATTAAACACTCTTGACTCTTAAACACTGCAAGCTAATTCTTGTTTTTTTATCTCATTATGTTTTGGCCCGTTCCCTTGTTTTTTTGCACTGTCTTCTTTCTTTTCACGCTCTTGCAGAATGTGTGCAATTTATGTATAATTGATGTTTTTGTGTATTTGTTAATGTGCCCGTAAAGCTGCTGCAAGCTGGAATCTCATCATACCTGCGCCTCACTGCACTTATACATATGACCATAAACTCGACTTCACTTGATAAGTCCGCTGATTCTTTCATCTATTCGAGTCTCCTTTGCCAATCCCATCCTAAGAAATTGTCTTTATTTAACTTCAGGACACTAGTTTCAGCTCCAGGATTTTCACCCTCAAACTGAATTTGAAATTCTACCACATTATGATCATTCCATCCTGGGGATCCTTTACTATGAGATTATTAATTAATACTGCCTCTTTGTATAATACCAGACCCAAAATAGCCTGCTCCCTGGCTGGTTCATCAATGCATTGCTCTTAAGTCATCATTTGGAGCCCATTCTCAAACACATCCTCAAGGCTCCCCTTGCCAATTTGATTTGTCCAATCTATATGATAATTAAAATTGTCCATGATTAGTGCAGCATCTTTCTCACAAGCACACATTATTTCTTGATTAATACCCTATCCTAGCTGACAGTTGCTGTTATGGGCCTTTATACGACTACCACCAGTAACTTTTCACTATTACTTTTTGTGGAGACCAAGGGGAGACCTTATTGAGGTGTACAGAGAGTGGGTAAGATTTAAGAGGGACTTTCTGGGCCGTCTTCCAGTTCATCTGGGGGTCGAGGATAGACCGGGTGCGACGGGCCACAATGCACAAGTCGGCAGACAAAGGGGGTAAAAGTGTGCCCAACGTCGCCCTCACCCTGATAGCCACCTTTGTGTGTGGCTGCATCAGGCGGAGTGTAGAGCCAAGGCACGTAGGCACCAAGTGTCACTACCTGCTGAGGTTCTATCTGTCTCTGGTGTTGCGAAGGATGGGCCTGGCGCAGATGCCACACAAAGCGCCAGTCAGCTGACATTGGTGCACCATCTGTCGTTTGTGATAAGGTTCATCTGGAGCAACACCTTTGACCACAAGTCCATCAGGCAGTGGTCAGCACGGAACGTCCTGCAGGCACTGCAGGGAAAGGACTCGATGGATCCGGTGGCGTGGTTCCCAGAGCAGACTGCCCAGCTTGTCTGGCAAAATGCCTCATCGCCAGAACTCACCACAAGCATCAAGACCTGGCTTGGCTGGCAGTGAGGGGAGCCCTCCCAGTCAGACCCTTCCTGCACCATCGAAACCTCACTACCATCGCATGCTGCCCTCCGGACAGCTGCTATGGAGGGGAGACGGTTGCCCACCTCTTTGCAGAGCGTGGATTCGCAAAGAAGGTCTGGAGAGGTTTGCAATGGTCCCTGTCACGATTTATTCCAAACGGCTCCGTCACAGAAGACTCTGTGATTTACGACCTGTTCCCAAGGACGCATTCAGAGACGAACATCAAGTGCTGCTGGAAGGTCATCAACTCGGTGAAAGACGCTCTTTGGTCTGACAGAGCTTTGTTGACCTACCAGCGGAGCGGGAATATTGCCAACTGGCCCGCTGCAGATTGCAGGAGTACGTGCTAAGGGACGCACTGAAGCTCGGTGCAGCCAATGCCAAGGCTCCGTGGGGGAGGACCACAGTCTAGGGTCCTTCCGCTGCAGGGCATGGGGGACATGGTGGGGTGGAGAC
Source organism: Leucoraja erinaceus (assembly GCF_028641065.1). NCBI lineage: Eukaryota > Metazoa > Chordata > Chondrichthyes > Rajiformes > Rajidae > Leucoraja > Leucoraja erinaceus. Next base: position 20,912,059 of record NC_073393.1, on the reverse strand, counting down.
GCCCCTCAAAATAAAGGAAGGGATTCCACGCCCGTGGGCCACATGAGTGGCAAGGGTGGGAGATAAATTTGTGAAATTTGAGCAATGTGTCTAAACAATATTGAATGTTTGTATAGCCACCGAAAATGTTGGATGAGTTTTTTGCACGGTTCATGCATTGTATATATTTATTCCTTGAATAAAGTCTATTTTGAAAAATAAAAAAAAGATTTTCACTGTGGAAACTTGTGCAGGTAACCCAGGCTGGATTTTGTAGATATGTGAAGAGGAAAAGATTAGTTAAAACAAATGTAGGTCCCTTGCAGTCAGACTCCTCCAAGGAATACAACCCCAATGTCTCCAGATCACTGAAATGCTCCTCCCTAAACAACATCCTGGTGAATCTCCCCTGCACTCTTTCCAGTGCGATCATAGCCTTCATATAATGTGGAGACCAGAACTGTGCTCTAATTATGTATGTAGATATGTGAAAAGAAAGAGATTAGTTAAAACAAATGTAGGTCCCTTGCAGTCAGAAACAGGTGAGTTGATCATGGAGAACAAGGACATGGCAGACCAATTGAATAACTACTTTGGTTCCGTCTTCACTAAGGAAGACATAAATAATCTGCCGGAAATAGCAAGGGACCAGGGGTTAAATGAGATGGAGGAACTGAGTGAAATCCAGGTTAGCCGGGAAGTGGTGTTAGGTAAATTGAATGGATTAAAGGCCGATAAATCCCCAGGGCCAGATAAGTTGCATCCCAGAGAACTTAAGGAAGTAGTTGCAGAAATAGTGGATGCATTAGTGATAATTTTCAAAAACTCTTTAGATTCTGGAGTAGTTCCTGAGGATTGAAGGGTAGCTAATGTAACCCCACTTTTTAAAAAGGGAGGGAGAGAGAAAACGGGGACAGACCAGTTAGTCTAACATCGGTGGTGGGGAAAATTCTGGAGTCCGTTATTAAAGATGGGATAGCAGTACATTTGGAAAGTGGTGAATTCATTGGACAAACTCAGCATGGATTTATGAAAGGTAAATCATTAGTAGAATGAATAAGGGAGAACCAGTGGATGTGTTATATCTGGACTTTCAGAAGGCTTTCGACAAGGTCCCACTTAAGAGATTAGTATACAAACTTAAAGCACACGGTACTGGGGGTTCAGTATTGATGTGGATAGAAAACTGGCTGGCAGATAGGAAGCAAACTATAGGAGTAAACGGGTCCTTTTCAGAATGGCAGGCAATGACTAGTGGGCTATCGCAAGACTCAGTGCTGGGACCCCAGCTATTTACAATATATATTAATGATCTGGATGAGGGAATTGAATGCAACATCTCCAAGTTTGCGGATGACACGATGCTGGGGGGCAGTGTTAGCTGTGAGGAGGATGCTAGGAGGCTGCAAGGTGACTTGGATAAGTTGGGTGAGTGGGCAAATGCGTTGCAGATGCAGTATAATGTGGATAAATGTGAGGTTATCCACTTTGGTGGCAAAAACAGGAAAGCAGACTATTATCTGAATGGTGGCCTATTAGGAAAAGGGGAGATGCAACGAGACTTGGGTGACATGGTACACCAGTCATTGAAAGTAGGAATGCAGGTGCAGCAGACAGTGAAGAAAGCAAATGGTATGTTAGCATTCATTGCAAAAGGATTTGAGTATAGGAGCAGGGAGGTTCTACTGCAGTTGTACAGGGTCTTGGTGAGACCACACCTGGAGTATTGCGTACAGTTTTGGTCTCCTATTCTGAGGAAAGACATTCTTGCCATAGAGGGAGTACAGAGAAGGTTTACCAGACTGATTCCTGGGATGGCAGGACTTTCACATGAAGAAAGACTGGATAGACTCGGCTTGTACACGCTAGAATTTAGAAGATTGAGGGGGGATCTTATAGAAACTTACAAAATTCTTAAGGGGTTGGACAGGCTAGATGCAGGAAGATTATTCCCGATGTTGGGGAAGTCCAGAACTAGGGGTCACAGTTTAAGAATAAGAGGGAAGTCTTTTAGGACCGAGATGAGAAAATCATTTTTTACACAGAGAGTGGTGAATCTGTGGAATTCTCTGCCACAGAAGGTAGTTGAGGCCAGTTCATTGGCTATATTTAAGAGGGAGTTAGATGTGGCCCTTGTGGCTAAAGGGATCAGGGGGTATGGAGAGAAGGCAGGGATGGGATCCTGAGTTGGATGATCAGCCATGATCATATCGAATGGCGGTGCAGGCTCGAAGGACCGAATGGCCTACTCCTGCACATATTTTCTATGTTTCTATGTTTCCCTAAGTCAGCAGTATTGTCAGCGATGCTATCATTTCTATGAGAGGTTAAACCAAGCGCCGTTTGTTCTATTTGTATAAAATCCCAAGATACTATTTTGAAATAAAGCAATGGAATTTTCCTTCACCTTTTGGACAAGTCTATCAACCATTTGTTCGGTGCAAGCAGAGTGCTGTCTTTCCTTCAACAGTGCCTGCTTTCAAATGTTTTCTAATTAGCTTTCCTTGAAGTGCTATGTAAATACAAGCCTTTCTTTTAATTTGCTTCCTTCTCTGAAGGCATGGAGGTTCAGGTCAGTTTAGTTTAGAGATACAGCACAGAAATAGGCCCTTCGGTCTACTGAGTCCGCACCGACCCATGATCCCAGCACATTAACACTGTTCTACACACACTAGAGCCAATTTACACATATACCAAGCGAATTAACCTACAAACCTGTATGTCCTTGGAGTGTGAGAAGCAAAAACGCATATGGTCATGGGGAGAACGTACAAACTCCTACAGACAGCACCCGTAGTTGGGAACAAACCATGGTGTCTGGCGCTGCAAGCACTGTAAGGCAGCAACTCTACCGCTGCGCCACTTTGCCGCCCTTATCTATAGATAGTACTTTTGTTCTGAGTTTTGTTCCAGGAAATTGGGAGGTGCAAATGGAATGGTGGTGCAGGATTAGTCGCGACAATGTTGCCTCAGGAACTCAATCATCTGATGAGCTTTACCTAACGTCATGCATGTACCTGTTCATGAGCAGCCTGTTGCATGGAACTTCACCCCAGCAGTTGCTGGTGAAGAGGACAAAGAAAGAAAATGGGCCAGCAGTCTCAGATAAATGGCGCAGTTATGTTTGGAGGCCATGGAGATAACTTGTACTCTCATTTTCACAGCAATTTCTTCATATAACTTAGACTCAGTAGCGAGATTAATACACTCCTCCCTGGAAGCATAAAATGAAGGTCAGGATTGATGTGGTCTTGTGTTCTGCGTAGTTACAGCTAGAGTAAACGGAAGCATTTGTATCTGTGTTGCTCACTCTGCAGCTCGCTGATGGTAACAGCAAATAACTTAAAAATACATTTTTTTTGTTCTGTACAGTGACTCACCCAGTGCAATCAAACAGTGTTTGTGTGCCTGCCTTATTCATTACAGCACAAAGATGTTTAACTAATTTAATGGAGGCAGAACTCTTTGTAGTTTGCTTTTACTATAACAGTTATAATAAAGGATTTGTCCTTTTTTTCTCTGCTCCTTTCCAGTTAGTGTTCCATGAGAAGCGATCTTTGCGTATGTGTCCAAAACATGTGCCTCAGATCACTGTTACCTTGCGCGGAGTTGTTGTTCTAGACTTCACGTATGCATTTCTGTGAGAGTAGGAGTTTTACTTATTTACCTTTTCTCTACTCATTTAGGTTGTGGCTGGAGTGCTTCTGATGTCATCTGGCTTCAGAAAGAGGCAGTCAAGAGACCAGGCACCAGTGTTTATTGATGGGTTGGTGGTGGAGAGAGTTAACGCAGCTGCAAATTCCTAGGTGTAGGCATCTCAGATGAACTGTCCTGGGCCCAGCACATGAAGAATGGTTGCCGCTGTCTCTACTTTCTTAGGAGTTTAAAGAGATTCGGTATGTCACCAAAAATTCTACAAAACATTTACAGAAAGTATCCTGACTGGTTGCATCATGGCCTGGTATGGCCATTCCAACAGAGGACCACAAGAGGCTGCAAGAGTGGTGGACCCAGCCTGGTCCATCACAAGCACAACCCTCCCCATCATCAAAAACATCCACATGAAGTGTTGGCTCAAGAAGGCGGCATCTATCATCACGGATCCCCACCATCCAGGCCATGCACTCTCCTCACCGCTACTGTCGGGCAGGAGGTACAGAAGCCTGAAGTCCGACACCACCAGGTTCAGGAACAGCGACTTTCCTACAACCATCAAGTTCTTGAACCGACCCACACACCCCTAATACCACCCCAACAGTTGAACACAATGGACTACCTCTTGCACTACCATGAACTTGCTTTTCTAATTGTGTTTTTTGCATCAATGTTTTGTTTTTTTGCACACTTTCTTTTAGAATGTTACATATAATTTATGTATAATTTGTTTTGTGTCGATGTTTAGTTTAGTTTAGTTTAATTTAGAGATGCAGCACGGAACCAGGCCCTTTGGCCCACCGAGTCCGCACCGACCAGCGATCATCGCACATTAACACTATCCTGCACACACTGAGGACAATTTACACATCCACCGTAGCCTACATACCTGTACGCCTTTAGAGTGTGGGAGACAACCACGCCGGTCACGGGGAGAATGTACAGGCTCCGTACAGACTGCACCTGTAGTTGGGTTCAAACCCGGGTCTCCGGCGCTGCAAGCAACTCTACCGCTGTTCCACCATGGCCAGCACCGTGGCTATGTGTTTGTGATGCTGCTGCAAGCAAGGTTCTTCATTCTATTTATACCTCACCGTACTTGTGCGGTTCACAATAAGCTTAAACTTGATCTGCCCACTTTGGTTTCATGTCCTTCAAACTCTTGACTAAATGTATTCTTTTTAGATTTTCTGAACAACAAAGTTACGTGCCAGAATTGTGTAAAAAAATACATTGTGGGTTTTCAATGTCTAAGTAATCAGGTGACTAGTCATTTGCCCCAGATTGTTTGGCGTGGAGGTCATACTCAATGTGAGCCAAATCTTCATTGCAACCACTGTACTCCTTACTGCAATGGTCAAATCACTTTGCCTTACACAATTTCTTCCAGTTATTGTGTTGATATAGTGTCCCTCAACCAATTTCTCTTTGAATGTTTTGATCAAAATCTTTGTGAACAAGCGTCTTCTTCCTCTAATCTGAGTATTTTACATTTAGTCATTTATCTGTTGTCTGTCATCTTAAATCCCCAGCCATGAGAAACGACCTTCTTGTTTCATACTGTCCTATTCTTTCAGCATTTATTTGGGGCCATTGACTGTATTGACCTTAACAAAAATGTTGAACAGTTTGAATCGTATAGATGAAACCCCTTTGAGTAGCATTCCTCTCCATTCTTCTGATTAGCCATGTTGCAATGGTTTCTACAGTAGCTGTGAGCTTTCCTTTCACCTAAATCCTCAGTTACCCAGCGAGTTGACTTTGTGGATGTGAAACCAGGATGATCGTCATTTGAAGAGTCAGTGTAGACCCAAGGACTGACTTGTGCTAGGAGTGTGTAATGGTTAATGCACTGTGAGTTTCAGGGATGAGTACAAAAGAGAGCTTGTGGAAGAGGAACATATCTCTATATATGATTGCAGTTTATGTTCTTCACCCCCCTTTGTCAACTGAGGTAAAAGGGCTAATAATTTTCTGGAAGGAACAACAAGGGAAACTGTGCATAAGTTTGGACTGATGCCATTTTGCTAGACCTTTGCTTCAGGACAACTTGAGGGAGGTTCTATGACATATTTGGCTTTGACGGTACATTTAATGGGGTGACGTAAATGCTCACCAACTCCAGCAGTTTATTCTACATATCTGCTCTACCACTGTGGGGCCTGGTGCAGATGTGCTGAGAACTGAACCTGGGTAAGAAATGGAATTTAATTCTGACAAGTGTGTGGTGTTGCATTTGTTGTATTGTTCATTGTTCTGCCATTACTGTGTTGCTCAGTCCAGACATGGCTGCTGTGGGAGTAGTGTAAGGCCATACAGAGGAGATGGAGCAGGTCTGTGGAGACAAAGTTTTAACATCAACTGCATACAACCCTCAACCAATTTGAGGTTACGCTTTTGCCATGTGTAAGTCTAAGCCCAGCCAGTCCTGCTTTATTCACCATATGCTTTGACTCTGGGACTTGCTATCTTTACAATCTCTACTCCAATAGTAAATTTGTCCGATTTTCTAACAATATGTGGTACTATTCTCTGAGACGGTAAGAACCTTTTACCCAGGGTGGAAATGTCACAGACTAGAGGGCATAGGTTTAAGGTGAGAGGGGCAAAGTTTAAAGGAAATGTGTGGGAAAATTGTTTTTACACAGAGGATGGTGGGTGCCTGGACCATGCTGCCATGGGTGGTGGTGGTGGTGGAGGCAAAATGCGATAGTGGTGTTTAACAGGCTTTTGGATAGGAACATGGGATGAAGGGATATTGATCATGTGTGGGCAAATGAGATTAGTTTCTGTAAATTGAATTGTGTGTATGTCTTGTAGGAAATTGTTTTTGTTTGTATAGCTGTGGAAACGGGGTTTCGTTTGAGCCTCACTGAGGATCAAATGACATGTAATAAAATCTTGTATATTATATTGTGTTATCTTGGCATCATGTTCAGCATGGACATTGTGGGCTGAAGAGCCTGTTCCTGTGTTGTACTGTTATGTGTTCTTTGTGTACGGCGTGATGGTATGGTCTGATTTTGATTGGATAGCACGTAAACAAAGCTTTGCATTTGTTACAAAACAAAGCACGGGGCAATAATAAACCAAATGAAATAAAACATTTTTTTGCAATGGAATCTGCTCTGATTTAGTATTCAAATTTATTCCATGTTCAATTAACACATACTGTGTTCATTTTCAAACCCCTATTCTTGCTAATTTAAAATTGCACACTGATCGAAATACTTTTCTTTATCATTACTTAATTGGTTTGAAAGCACGGGGATGCTCTCAGGATTTTGTAATCTAGGTTAATCTGGTGTGACCCCGTTAGTAGCTCGTGAAACTATCACTCAACCATTTATTCCAGCACAGGCTTCATTTTGTTATAATGATATGATAGTAGTCCATTCTAACTATTTTTGATTATGTTATTTGGTGCGTTCTTAATGTTAAAGGGACTATGATGATGTATTACCAAACAGTGCAGATGCCAGGGCCTATGATACAATTTCTACAGTGCACTGAGCAACTGACTAAACTGCATTTCCATGGAAAGACATAGGCAACAAGGTATAAGGAGAGGCTGGATAGGCAAGAACTTTTTTTCTTGGAGTGCAGGAGACTGAGGGATGAAATCATGAGGTGCTAGACACAAAAGTAGCAAAAAAGAATTTGATCGTAGTTGGCCAAATATTTCATGGAATTAAAATAAAATGAAGATAAATATCCACAGTCCTTTCCCATGGCAGGGGAGTCTAAAGAGGGCATAGGTTTAAGGTGAGGAAACAATTTAACAGGGACCAAAGGGCAACTTAGTCCATGCAGAGGGTGGTGAGTATATGGAATAAGTTGCCAGATGAAGATGTGGAGGTGGTATATCATCATCATCAGGGTACTCAGCACAGGAGTTGGGACATCATGTTACAGATACACAAAATGTTGGTAAGGCCACAGTTAGAGCACTGTTCATGTTGCACTGCTCTAGGAAGGATGGCATTGCAGACATCTACAGGGGTATTGCCGGGTTCAGAAGCTTATAAGGAGAGATTGGATAGTTTAGTTTAGTTTATACTGTAGATACAGGGTGGAACAGGCCCTTCCGCAACTGAGTCCATGCCGACCATTGTTCTCCTGCAGACTAACCCTACACACTAGGGACAGTTTACAGAAGCCAATTAACCCTACAAAACTGCACGTCTTTAGAATGTGGGAGGAAACATAGAAACATCGAAACATAGAAAATAGGTGCAGGAGGAGGTCACTCGGCCCTTTGAACCAGCACCGCCATTTATTGTGATCATGGCTGATCATCCCCTATCAATAACCCGTGCCTGCCTTCTCCCCATATCCCTTGACTCCACTAGCCCCTAGAGCTCTATCTAACTCTCTCTTAAATCCATCCAGTGACTTGGCCTCCACTGCCCTCTGTGGCAGGGAATTCCATAAATTCACAACTCTCTGGGTGAAAAAGTTTTTTCTCACCTCAGTCTTAAATGACCTCTCCTTTATTCTAAGACTGTGGCACCTGGTTCTGGACTCACCCAACATTGGGAACATTTTTCCTGCATCTAGCTTGTCCAGTCCTTTTATAATTTTATATGGTTCTATAAGATCCTCCCTCATCCTTCTAAACTCCAGTGAAACCAGAGAATTTGGAGAAAACCCGTGCAGTCACAGGGGCAACGTGCAAACTCCGTACAGGCAGCACCCATATCAGAAATTAATCCGGTGTCTGATGCAGTGAGGCAACAACTCTACCATTGCATCACTGCGCCGTGGATAGGCTGTGGCATTTTCCCTTGGAACCTACATTCAAGAGGCATTTGGACAAACACAAGTAGATAAGACATAGAAGCATATAGTCCTAGTGCAGGCAAATAGGGTTAGTGTAGATGGGCCAAACGATTAGAATGGCCAACCTGTACAACCTTGTGCAATCAAGATGTCACCTCAAGGCTAAGGAGTGCAACAATCACGGAACCTCCAGGGGAAGGAGTCAAAGATCACAAAGGGCTCTTTTGCCTATAATTATGAAGAGACTTTTATGTCACCATGCTGGCCTCAGAAGTAACCCAACAGGAACCTGATAGAGGTTGGACAAATATTTGATGGGATTAAAAATAAAATTAGAATATGTGCTGTGAATGTTGATTAGAAGAGAATCAAGCATCTAAGTAACATGTGAAATGGAGTAGTTCCTTATATGGTGAAGTGGAACATTGCCAGCAGAGGTTTGATGCAATCATGATACTAATAAATGGATGTCAAGTGTTGGATTGGTATTTGAGAGGGATATAATTACATTGGCTGAAAAGACTTTTGATTAGAGCTTTGGAAGTTGGGTGCAGCTGGAATAGGGCTTTTCCAAACACATTTAGATAGGTTATGGATAGGAAGGGTTTCGAGGGCTATGGGCCAAATGCAGGCAAATGCGATTGCAGGCAGGGACGGGACAATGGGGCCACGAAAGAGTTGCTGCCTTACAGCACCAAAGACCCGGGTTTGATCCTGACCATGGGTGATGTCTGTACCACATTTGTATGTTCTCCCTGTGACCTCATGGGTTTCCTCCCGGTGCTCTGGTTTCCTCCCAAATCCCAAAGACATGAAGTTTGTAGATTAATTAGCTTTGGTAAAATTGTAAAATTGTCCCCAGTGTGTCGGATGGTGCTAGTGTACAGGATGATCGCTGGCCAGCGCAGGCCGAAGGGCCTGTTTCTGTGCTGTGTCGCTAAACTCTAAGTGGGACCAGCCCTGTATGGTCAGCATATACTTAGTGGGCCGAATGGCTTGCTTCCATGATGTATAGCTCTGTGACTCTGGGTCTGTTCAAGATTGAAGTGAGGGGAAGAAGAATCAGCTGCTACATGTTTTCAAATGTTTGTATCTTTTGCCCAATGGGAGAGGGGAAAAGAGTTACAGTGCAAAAGCTTTCCAGCTGAATCATACTGTACATGAGTACAATCAATCCATACACAAGTACAACAGGTAGTGCAAAGGGAAGAAGTTTGGAGTGCTTCAAGGTCATGCAAGCTGTTATATAATTGCATGGTGTTTTGCATGGCATATTTCTTGCAGTACCTACAATTTTACCTGCATTTTGTTTTAAACAAGAACAACAACGTCTTGCCAACCACTAACCATATCAATTTAACATTAGTTCCTTATCCAATCCCTCCATAGCCCTGCCGCACCTTGAACCTGCTGCCTCCAGGAATGTGTAGGAAGGAACTGCAGATGCTGGTTTAAAACTAAGATAGACACAAAAAGCTGGAGTAACTCAGCGGGCCAGGCAGCACCTCTGGAGAGAAGGAATGGGTGACATTTCGGGTGGGGACCCTTCTTCAGACTGATCAATTTGAAGAATTGTCACCCATTCCTTGTCTCCAGAGATGCTGCCTGCCCCGCTGAGTTACTCAAGCTTTTTGTGCCTGCCTCCAGCAATCCTCAACACTTCCCTCGACTCCAGGGAAGTTCAAGGTTCAAGGTCTTTTATTGTCACGTGTATCAATTAAGGCACAGTGATATTCGATTTACCATACAGCCTTACTAAAAAAAGCAACAAGACACCCAACTCCATAAAAGTTAACATAAACATCCACCACAATGGATTCCCCACATTCCTCACGGTGATGGAAGGCAATAAAACCCTTTGTTATCCTCCTGCGGTTGGGGCAGTCGAAGCCCCCGCAGCCGGCGATCCAAGCTCCCACGTCGGTGTGGTCGAAGCTCCTGCGGCTTGGAGCTCCTGGTCGGTCTCTGACCAGGGATCGCGAGCTCCACGATGTTAAGTCCTGCAGGCTCCTGCTGCTGGAGCTGCCAAAGTCTGTCCCCAGCAGAGGCCTCCAGCTCCTCGATGTTCGGGCGCAGTGCGGACGGAGATACGATACGAAAAAAATTGCATCTCCATCGAGGTAAGCGATTTAAAAATGTTTCTCCACAAAAGCCCACCCCCTGCCCCCACCCCCCACATAAAACAAGCTATAGAACACTAAAACATACATTTAACACATCCTTTGAAACAACAAAGAAGGAATGGACGAGACAGACTGTTGGCGAGGCTGCCATTGCTGGCGTCTGCTGGTGGTTTTTGTGAATCATCCTATCATTTCATCTCGCGTGGTCTCTGCTCTCTGAGATTTGCTTCCCGATCTCCGTCTCATAGAAACATAGAGATTTGCTTCCCGATTCTTTCCGTCTCCCCACTCTTTTCAATAATAAAGTCTTGTCAAAACTAGCCTTTGGGTCAATCCATCAAATTCCTCCCTGTCCATTCTTCCTGGCTAAGCAACCATTTCCCTGAAACCTATCTGTGAAACACCCGAGGACAAGTTTTATGTAAACCTAAACTTTGCTGCTTCCAAATGCTCCCCTGTTTTCAATATCGAATAATGGTCTGTGAAATTTTGCTAGCTCTGTTAAAACATAGAATTATCGCGTTTGCAGACTGATAATTGCTGGTTGTAATCAAGGGAACATTACTCGGGGCTGGTGGGGAGAGGACCTGGGGGATGGGCTGCTGTTGGCAACGCATGAGACATTTTCTGATGTATTTTTCTCCTTTCCAAATGATCCGCAGGACCCTGAACGGTATGAACAAGCAACAGATGTAAGGACACAATTGAAATTCTTGGAACATCTGGAGCAGCTCGAGAAACAAAGGAAGGACAATCAGGAGAGAGAAATTCTATTAAAAGCAGCAAAGGTACAGATGGGCGGCTTGATGTCAGATGGCAGCAGTTTTATAGATGTAATGAAATCGGGTTCCACAAACTTCTATTTTTGGAAGAGAAACGGGGTGTAACTCAATCCCCACACACAAAATGAATTATGTGAATGCTGCAGTAGATGGGTTATCTTTACTATTTGTTTGGAATGTGATGAAGAGATTTGTATGTTCAGTTCATAGAAACACACCGTACAAGACGTTAGTGAAGCCACACTTGGAGTATTAGGTTCAGTGTTGGTCTTCCCGCTATAGGAAAAATGCCATTAAGCTGGAAATTAAGCAAAGATTTACGAGGATGTTGCCAGAACTCTTAGGCTATAAGGAGAGTTTGAGCAGGCCAGGACATTATTCCTTGGAGCACGCACAGGAGCTGAGGAAAATTACTTAGGATGAGGCTAAATCAGTCCACTTGGGTGAGAGGAACAGAAGACTGTGCTGATCGGTTGGGGTGAAGTATAAAGGAGACTTGTGGGCAACAAAGGCCAGCTAGTCCATAGCCTGCTGGAGTTACTGTTCAATAAGTTGAAAGACTGGCTCTTTCAGCTGAAGAATAAACAGATTTAGCAAGAAAAAAAAAAGAAAATGGTGGAATTAATCAGCAGGTCAGGTTGCAACTGTGGCAAGAAACACAGAGTTGATGGTCCAGGGAGGAGACCTTTGTCAGAACAGAAAAGTAGGTAAAAGAAGATAGTAAAGCGGCAGGGAGGTGTCTTTGACAGGGTCAGACCGGCATGTCCAGCAGTGAATAGGAGCAATTTACGAATGAGAACATGGATGGAATAACCTCGACATGAGAAAGTGGGGGTTGTGAAATGCAGAGCCGGTGATATCCTGGGCAGGTCAGGCTGGGCATGGCCTCTACTCCCAGCGAGAGAAAAAGCAAGTTGAGGCAATATAGCAGATGGATGACTGTTAATACTGTGAGACCAGTATTGAACCCTGCAGGTTACAATGAGCCCAGACAGAAGATGAGGTGTTACTTTAATTTACTTTTACTTTAGAGATATAACATGGAAACAGGCCCTTTGGCCCAACCGAGTCTTTGCTGACCAGTGACCACCCTGTAGACTAGCACTATTCTACACATTAGGGACAATTTACAATTTACAGAAGCCAATTAACGTACAAACCTGTGCATCTCTAGAGTGTAGGTGTAAACTAGGGCACCCAGAGAAAACACACGCAGTCACGGAGAGAATGTACAAACTCCGTACAGACAGCACCCGCAATCAGGATCGAACCCGGGTCTCTGGCGCTGTGAGGCAGCAACTCCACCCCTGTACCACTGTGCCGCCCCTCAAGGTGTGTGCTACTGTACCGCCCCCTTCAGGTGTTGTTCCACAAGCTTGCATGGGCCTGACTGTGACAGTGCAGGAGGCCACAGACCACTAGGTCAGAGTGGGGATTGGATGGGGAATTGAGGTGACGGGCAACAGGAATCTCAGGGTCAGCTCCTGTGGGCTGAACACAGGTGCTCCACGAGCGGTCGGTCGTCTGCCTGTGCCCTCCACAGATGCTGCCTGACCCGCTGACTCCCCTCCACCACTTTGTGTTGTGGTTTCTCCGTTCTCTCACTCGCTAACTGCTTCCAGCATCTACTTTTTTTGATTTGCAGAGCTGAAGAGGAGCGAGTTTTCAGATGTAACTCTGATCACGGTGGGAGAACTAATCAAACTGTGTCTCCAGCTACAAAGTGGTTATCTTCCAGTCATGTTCCTTTGGTTCTTTCACCAGCTGAACTTGTACACAGCTGTGAATTACATGAAAAGCAGTGAGTTTGCATGCTGTGGGTTCCCTAAACTTCAGAGAGCCACCAAGGTTGGTTGGATGGGAATACCTGGTGCCATTGAACTGCAGTTTGACAGAGAAAATGACAAAGAAACTCCTCGATGTGTGATACTGGTGTCCTCTGAGCTTGCCCATGAAAAGTACGCTCAGTGTCCCCAAACCGGTGGTAATGTCATATTGAATCAGTGGCTGAAGAGAACAAGGTGGACTATGTGTTTTATACTGATCCATACGAGTGTTCAACATATACACATACCCCTGCCCAGTGTTTGCATGAATCTAGGAGGTAATTTAAGTCATATTAAAATATTTATGTTCCACAAATATATTAAAGTAATAATTACCCGCAGAGCTTAGAACTTTAACTTGTTTATTATGCTGCAGCATGTGTTCCTACATTTTTGTTACTGCCAGTTTAGACAATTGTTTTTAAATCAGCTACTATCCATTTATTTTTGTCTTTCTGTCTGACTCTCTCTATCTCTACCTCTATCTGTTGCAAAAGAGTGAAAGGGTGTCAGATAGTGAAACAAGAGGTGGGGTGAAATGTAAAACTGGAGGGAGGAATATAGGTAGCCGGGGATAAGGGGGAGGGGAGAGGGAAATACGGGAGCCAGGGATGAAAGATGAGTGCATGAAGGAGGGGAAAGGAGCAGGGTGACTTGGATGGTGGGATAAATGTACATGCGTCGGGGTGGGCAGGGAAGGAGGGGGTGGAATACTGGGAGTGTTACTTGAAATTGGAGAGTTCAGTGTTGATATCATTGGGTTGTAGCAGGCTTCTGTCTGTAGGTTGCAGGCTCCATGCTGGAGATGTGTCAGCTCCTATTCTTAACTAATTATCTCTGAAAATCTTTGGACATGGACAAAACGGTTAATTCAGATTCAGCCATCACTTGCGTTAAATGTCTTCCAATTTTTATATACTCTGCCTCAGCTTTTAAAAATGAATTCATCTCAGATGGTTGTGGCTGAAGAGATTTGCGTGCCGCTATTGAAATTGCGAAGGGTTTCAAGTGATTCTCAAGCCTTTCAACAAACTGATGGTAAAGACATTTCAGTGATGAAGGAGTGAACGAGTTGAAGGCAGTGAGATGTGGCAGAGCAGTGTGCCGTGCTGGCAGCGGCCGCTGTGCCAGTGCTGGAGGACGGCCTGGAACCCAGCTTCATACTTGCTCCAGTTGGTCCGAGCAGTGGCGACAGAGGCACTTGGCAGGTTTGCCTTCATTGGGTATAATGTGTATAAGAGTATTGAGTATAAGAGTTGGGGCATCATGATGCAGCTGTAGATGTGACTGGATCACACTTGGAGTACTGTGTGCAGTTCTTTAAGTTCAGGTTTATTATTGTCATGTGCAGCAGAAAGCTTTGTTGGGCATGCTATCCAATCAGATGGTATATATAAATACAATCAAGTCAAACTCAATTAATAGGTAGAGAAAAAGGGGAAATACAGAGTGCAGAATATAGTTCTCAGTATTCTCCCATTCTTTTTTCAAATAACAATGGCACCATTTGTATTTTTGAATGCAGCAAATGTTAATTCCATCTCTGCTTGTTGGAGAGAAGCAGGTGTAAACAGCATCGTCACATTTATACCTTATTGTAGTACTTTAGGCTTTAAGATAATTCACAAATAAACTCCAACAACATGCCAGAGTCAATTTTAATCTCAGAATGAGCGAGCCTTCATCTGGAGTGATCCTGACCTCAGAGCAGAAACAAATTAGACGTTTTTACAAGAGGGGACATCCACCTGTCAAACCCTCAGGATCATTTTGCTTCAATCATGTTCCCTCCCATTTTCCTGATGTCCAGCGACGCAATCCCAGCCTGTCCTTTTCTCCGAAGACAATGTATGCACTAAAAGTATTACTCCAGTTTCTTTGAATTGCTTCCAATACATTTACTTTCTCCCTAAGATAGAAGGATGTGGTCAACATGGGATTAGTGTGAATAGGCAAACAGGTTGGCATGGACGCTTATGGCCAGGATGATTCTTAGTTTGTCATATTTGCTGATCAATGATCTGCTCAGAGCTCAAGGCACTAACAAAGGTAAGCGTGGATTTACAAGGGTTCCCATTCTCGATGGCTGCACACTTGCAGATCTGGCTTGGCATTTCCTAGTTGGATGGTAAAGATTTTAAAAGCTGAACAGACTTTTCCTGGCCTTAGATGCACATGAAGTACTTGCTAATGAACATAGTAGAGGATATTTGAAGAATCAAAATGGGGTTGTATCTGTGGAACTGCAACCAGGACAGAGTCAACTCCACCAGGCAAGGCTTGCTCACTTTGGGTTTTTGAATTCAGCTTTGAATCACAAAACTGTAAAGCATGGACAGGCCATTTGTCCCATCTTGCCCATGCCGGCATGTGGCATATCAGGCTAGTCTCATTTACCTGCATTTGGCTCACATCCCTCTAAACACTTCCTATCCATATATTTGTCCAGATGTCTTTTTAAAGTTGTGATTGTATCCGTTTCTCTCGTTTCCTCTGGCAGCTCACTCCTGATACCGATGACCCCCTGTGGAAAAAGTTGCTTGTGGTATCCTCTCTTAAATCTCTTCCTCCTCACCTTAAGCCTATGCTTTAGAATCTGGGGAAGCTTGGGAAAAAAGAATGTGAGCTTATCCATGCTCCTCCTGATCCTCTGCACCTTAATAGATTCACAACCAGAATTAATAGTGCAATTGGTTTTTTTTCTTGGATTATTTCTTTATTAAAGCATTTATCACTCACCCCCAATTGCCCTTGAGAAAGGGGGTGGTGAGCTTCTGCCTTGAACCACTGCAGTCTTTATTTGAAAGGTGTAGTTGAGGAGGGAGTTCTCGCTTCTGAGCCCAAGTGTGAAAACCGCAACAGAAAAATGGCAAATCTTGAAAATATAAAATAAAAGCAGAAATATTAACTCTTTCTCATTGCATAGGCCTTGCTCAAATTGCAGATTACAATTTAAGAGTAGCAACTGTTGTAATATTAGAAATGCAGCAGCCAGTTTCACAGTTATGAAATATGTATTTTGGTATTCATTGATTTTAAATATTTTGATAGACTCAAAGTGCTGGAGTAACTCAGCGGGTCAGGCAGCATCTCTAGAGAAAAAGGATGGGTGACCTTTTGGGTTGGGACCAGTCTTCAAACTGAAATGGGGGGGGGGGGGGGGGGGGGGGGGGGGGGGGGAACTGGAGGTAAGAAAAGGCCAGAACAAAGCAGGGTAGGTAAAAGACCACCAAGGAAGTGTGGAGCCCACAATGGCCCATTGTCGGCTGGGGAAGAGGTGATAACGAAGGGCTACAAGGATTCATTCTGTGATTGGAATTGACTAAATAAGGGCGCCGACCAAAAACATCACCCATCCTTTTTCTCCAGAGATGTTGCCTGAGTTACTCCAGCACTTTATGTCTATTTTCAAAATAAGAAGGGCGGCACGCTGGCGCAGCGGTAGAGTTGCTGCCTTACAGCGCTTGCAACACAGGAAACCCAGGTTCGATCCCGACCACGGGTGATGTCTGTATGGAGTTTGTACGTTCACCCCGTGACTGCGTGAGCTTTCTCCAAGATCTTCGGTTTCCTCCCACACTCCAAAGGGTTTGGCGGTTAATTCGCTTGTAAAACTTGTCCCTAGTGCGTGTAGAATAGAGTTAATATGTGGGGATCGCTGGTCGGCGCGAACTCGGTGGGCCGAAGGACCTGTTTCCACACTGTATCTCTAAACTAATCTAAAGTAAACTAAACTAAATTAGCTTAGTATGCCAACTTGGTCGGCATGGTCAGGTTGGGCCAAAGGGCCTGCTTGCATCCTGTACAGATCTATGGCTCTATGGAAGCTTGCCATGCCTCTGAGTGGAGTGTGCCTTTTTAAAATATTGGATTTTTTTTTTTAAGGAGTAAGTTCACGTTCATTATCAATCGAGGAGTGGAGAATTGCCAATGGACTCGGATGAAAAATTATTTAATAGAAGTGGCAAAGGATTTGATGTCGTTAGCTGCAGGGTGGGACCTGTGGTCGATCGCAGTGACAGGCCCTTTCTCAAATGACTGGTCGCATTGTGGTGCAGCTTTGCAACATGTTTCCAAGAATCCGATCGTTATCATTGGTCACTTGGCCCCCTCATTCGAAATCCCAGCAGAGCTTTGAACCCCTGTCCTACTGCACCCAGTGATTGTTTGATGAGCTCCAATCATATGTGTGATAGATGGCACTCAGTCCACTCAACAGCCACTGATCCTCATTGGGAAAGACCCAGACAGCGATCATTCACACAGCCTGGCCCATTCCACCTCCGCAGGAAGCATTGTGTTCCTGAGCTGAAATGAAAAGAACTGGGAGTAACTGACTCCCAAAATGAAAATTAAATGCAAGGAAAGCACTTGCCTGTCGACCCCATGTGAACACCATGTGTCAAACTTGGAAATTGGAACGTCATCCTCACCTCTCCTGAAATAAAGGAAGAAAAATTTCCTTTCTTTTTATACTGAAGTGAAGGAACTATTAATGCCCAATGTGACAGAATGATATTGCCTTCAGTGCAATAAGACGTTTTAAAATGTAGTCTATAGATCATAATGGAGAATGTCCTGCTGGAATGAAACCCCCTGTAGTTCAGCCATATTGTGTACATTGATGATTTATTTAAATCATAGTTGATCTGAGCGTCAGCGATTTGTCACATCTTAAAAGAATAATCTCTCTGCAATGGCCCAGCAGCAACTTTAAAAAAACAAACTTATTTCTTCATCTGACTCTTTGGAGAAAGAAGGTTTGCTTCACAAGATTAAATAACATCAGTACTAATTGGAGAATAATATTGTCCAATACATCATGTCACATGCTGAATACAAATGACTCAGTGAAAGTCTGCACATGGCTAGTTGTGTTTCCAATACACCGAAAAATGATCAACATGTGATTTGAGACATTTTTGCACAAGGTGTGCATGTAAACTTTAACCATTCTGCGCATTCCTTCATCAAATGTTAAGGTGTACGTTAATGTTGTTTTCATCGTTACGAGCCATCAGTTTTCTTGTCATAGGTTGTTTGTAAATGTTCTGTAAATCTATGTACTTTAAGAACTTTGAATAATATCATGCATGAGTCACTATGTTCTTGTTAGTATCCGTGCCTAAAACGTGGAATCAAATCCCCCCATCAGAAATGTTAGTGTAATCATTGAACACAGTACTGAGGGCATGCTGCACTGTCAGGGCTGCAGACGTTCTCATGAAAGTGAACCAAGACAGTGTCTGCTCTCCAAGGGATACGCCAGATCTCTTGGCACTGCCCTGAGTATGATCTGGGGGATTTGCCTGCTACCATTGAGCTGTTTCTCAACCGTGTTTTGTACAAGGGAGCATCATAAATCTGCATGGATCTCTTTAACGCATTTGGACAGGTATATGGATAGGAAAGTTTAGAAGGATATGGGTCAAATGTGGGCAAATTGGACTAGCATAACTGGGGCATCTTGGTTGCCACACTTGGGTCAAATTCCGTGCTCTATGAGTCTAATCTCCAGCCATTTTTATTTATCTTGAAACTGCTAGATTGGTGTATGTTCTTGAACCGATATTAAAATGCACACTATGGGGGCATAATAATGTTGAATAATCTGCAACTCGCCCATTTTGATACAGTTAACAATAAAAATTTTGATCAGAGATGGGCATGGCCAGTAC
Source organism: Leucoraja erinaceus (assembly GCF_028641065.1). Classification (NCBI taxonomy): domain Eukaryota; kingdom Metazoa; phylum Chordata; class Chondrichthyes; order Rajiformes; family Rajidae; genus Leucoraja; species Leucoraja erinaceus. The sequence goes on along the minus strand of NC_073393.1, from coordinate 20,893,235 downwards.
CTGTCTGTCTCTCTCTCTCTCTTTCACACTCTCTCTCTCTCTCTCTCTCTCTCTCTCTCTCTCTCTCTCTCTTTCTCTCTCTCTCTCTCTCTCTCTCTCTCTCTCCCTCTCTCTCTCTCTCTCTCTCTCTCTCTCTCTCTCTCTCTCTCTCTCTCTCTCTCTCTCTCTCTCTCTCTCTCTCTCTCTCTCTCTCTCTCTCTCACTCTCTCTCTCTCTCTCACTTTCCCTCTCACACTTTCTCTCAAATAGCCAATAAACTAAACAAAACTATGAGCAGTGTGAGTGGGGACAGGTTGTGCTGAGCTCCTTCCCCTGGGTCACGTGTCAACCCTCTGTGTGCTTGCCAGGGAACTTGCTTCATGGGATGTTCCCTATTTCACTTGCTGGACATTCTGCGGGCACACACCATAATGTTTCCTTTTCTGTTCGTCTCACATTCATGACATGCAGTTTTTCGGGATCAGCATGTGACAGATTTACAGCTGCTTGAAAATCCAACCTAGCCTCTTTCATCCTTGCCACCTGTCTACTCGACAGCCTGCTTTCCAGATCTTCAGCCCAATATAGTCAGTATGACACTAATCTGCAACTCCAGCATTTTCCCCCCTTTTTTTTGCTGATTATAGCATTCGTTTTAGTTTAAGATTACTTTGACTGCAGTTTGCTTTGAGGCCTTCGATTCCCAAAGTTCCTCTCATACAGCACCGAACGAGGCCCTTAGGCCTAACTCGTCCATGCCGACTAAGATGCCCCATCTAAGTTAGTCCTGATGCCAGTGTTGGGCCCACATTCCTCTAAACCATGTACCTGTCCAAATATATTTTAAATGTTGTTATTGTACCTGCCTCAACTAGTTCCTCTAACAGCTTGTTCCATATACCCACTGTTCTGTTTTATGCTATTGCCTTCTGGTCCCATTATTAATATTACTCAGCAGTCCCAATCATTTTCGCCCTCTTTTAAATATTTTTACCTCAAAATACCACCTTTTTCATGACATTCTAATGAGGCATGGGGAGGGACTGGTGTAACTGGTTGAATGCAATTAGTGTTGTGGTCATTGATGCGAGTGTGTGGGATGCTGAGTCCTGAAGGGGAGGAGGCAATGTTGTCTAGCATTGAATGATGCTTCATCTAGGAATGTCAACCCTGCGCGTGTGTAGTAAATTGTCATCAGCATTTTGCATCACCAAAGTGCTGGAGAGACTCAGCGAGTCAGGCAACATCTGCGGGGGAGGGAGCAGTCTGAAGAAGGGTCTTGACTCAAAACGTTGCCTGCCCATTCCCTCCGCAGATGCTGCCTGACCCGCTGAATTCCTCTAGATTTTGCTCAAGATTTCAGCATCTGCAGCTCATTGTGTTAGCATTTTAGACTGAATGGCACATTTCATTAAAAATACCAGCCACTGATTTTGAGAATGTGTTCTGGATTTCAGGATTTCTCTTTGAGCAACTTCCTCTGCTAAAGATGCAGAACTGAGTGAAGTGTAGAAGGATATATTTCTCCCCGTTGATCTTTCACCTTGATACTGAAAACTGTGCCCACTAGTTTCAAGAAAGCGGCTTCCCAGCTACCATCGAGCACTGCGCCATACTAACCTCAGTAACTATGATCTTTGAGAACAATATTTTTGGTTCGGCCTTTGTTTTATTATGGTAACCTAGTATTATAGTCATTAATTTATCGTATAGCAGTCATTATATAATTATTTGTGTGTTATTGCGTTAATAGGCCTGTCCGTTGTATGTACAACTGGCAATTAAACTCTCTTCACTCGTGAACCTTGATTCCTAGTCCCACATCTTCTCATGTTCTTCAGATTAACTTTGTCATGAAACAGGGATGCTGGAAGGAAATTGAACAGCTTTGAGTGGATGGAGAACTCTCCACTATTATAATCAATAAGTGAGGCAGAGAGATGAACCACGACTGCCCGTTCAAAGGCCCAACTGGTCTCAGTTGGTTGGTTGGTCTTCTTTGGTGCTGTCTGCCTGGAACAAATCTGAAATACTTTTAAATAAAAAGTGAGGCATATCTGCATGGAGAGAAGCTGTTAATATTGTGGTTGTTAATCTTTTCATCAGGAAAAAATGCACCTTCACACAATTGTTAGATTTAAATATCAGTGCGACAAAATGATCTTGCAGTAGTGACCTGTTTGGCCTATGATCCGAGCCTTATAAGTTCCCATATTGTTGAGTTTGTAAGAGAAAGGTAACTAGAGGTGTTGGAAATCTCATCTACTTTTGCACTCGGCAAGATTTCTCTCAGTTTAATGGGCAATTAATTTGTTTTCCATTGATGGTGGTTGAGGGGACAACATTGGCATGCTAGAACCCCGCTTTTCAAATGGAGCCATGGGACTCGAAGTTTACTGAATAAATGATCTCCCTGACTTGCCTGAAGAAAGGCACTCAAAGATGCAGCCCAGGAATGGCAAGTTTTGTGCTATTTCCCAAAGTTGAGCTTGAACAGAACGCAATTCAGAAGCCATCAAGTAGGTCAAGCTGCTACAAGATAATTATACTATACAGTAAACTTGCACTTACAGTGCATTCAGAAAGTATTCAGACCCCTTCACTTTTTCCACATTATTTTATGTTACAGCCTTATTCCAAAATGGATTAAACCCATTTTTTAAATCATAAATCTATACACAATACCCCAGAATAAAAAAGCGAAAAAACAGGTGTTTAGAAATTTTTGCAAAGTGATTTAAAAGAAATAACTGAAATATCACATTTACATAAGTATTCAGACCCTTTACTCAGTACTTTGTTGAGGCACCTTTGGCAGCGATTACAGCCTCAAGTCTTTTTGGGTATGACATAACAAGCTTGGCACACCTGTATTTGGGTAATTTCTCCCATTCTTCTCTGCAGATCCTCTCAAGCTCTGTCAGGTTGGATGGGGAGCGTCGATGCACAGCTATTTTCAGGTCCCTCTAGAGATGTTCGATTGGGTTCAAGTCCGGGCTCTGGCTGGGTCACTCAAGGACATTCACAGACTTGTCATAAAGCCACTCCTGCATTGTCTTGGCTGTGTGCTTAGGGTCGTTGTCCTGTTGGAAGGTGAACCTCGTCCCCAATCTGAGGTCCTGGACGCTCTGGAGCTGGTTTTCATCAAGGATCACTCTGTACTTTGCTCCGTTCATCTTTCCCTCGATCCTGATAAGTCTCCCAGTTCCTGCCGCTGAAAAACATCCCCACAGTACGATGCTGCCACCACCATGCTTCACCGTAGGCATGGTATTGGCCAGGTGATGAGCGTTGCTTGGTTTCCTCCAGATGTGACGCTTGGCATTCAGGCCAAAGAGTTGAATCTTGGTTTCATCAGACCAGAGAATCTTGTTTAGATGCCTTTTGGCCAACTCCAAGCAAGCTGTCATGTGCCTTTTACGGAGAAGTGGCTTCCGTCTGGCCACTCTACCATAAAGGCCTGATTGGTGGATTGCTGCAGATATAGTTGTCCTTCTGGAAGTTTCTCCCATCTCCACAGAGGAACTCTGGAGCTCTGTCAGAGTGACCATCAGGTTCTTGGTCACCTCACTGACCAAGGCCCTTGTCCCACGATTGCTCAGTTTGGCCGGGCAGCCAGCTTGATGAAGAGTCCTGGTGGTTTCAAAGTTCTTCCATTTAAGAATGACGGAGGCCACTGTGCTCTTCGGGACCTGCAATGCTGCAGAAATTGTTTATACCCTTCCCCAGATCTGTGTCTCGACACAATCCTGTCTCGGAGGTCTACGGCCAATTCCTTCATCTTCATGGCTTGGTTTTTGCTCTGACATGCACTGTCAACTGCGGGACCTTATATAGACAGGTGTGTGTCTTTCCAAATCATGTCCAATCAATTTAATTTACCACTGGTGGACTCCAATCAAGTTGTAGAAACATCTCAAGGATAATCAATGGAAACAGGATGCAACGAAGCTCAATTTTGAGTGTCATAGCAAAGGGTCTGAATACTTATGTAAATGTGATATTTCAGTTATTTCTTTTTAACTATTTTTAACTATTTCGCAAAAATTTCTAAATACCTATTTTCGCATTTTTTTAATGTATTGTGTGTAGATTGATGATAAAAAAAATAATTTATTTAATTTAATTAGAATAAGGCTGTAATGTAACAAAATATGGAAAAGGTGAAAGGGGTCTGAATACTTACTGAATGCACTGTATAAAGAACTGCATTGAGACATCACTTAAAGAACTTTGTAGCCATTGTTTGATGTGAACGAATCAATCACTGCCTGGTGATGAGGGTGCTGGAGACATTGATGTGGTGAACTTTCACCAATGCACTGAGCGAGAGAATGGCAAGATCCTGAGCTACTGAGATATCACTTCTGTGGCAGACCTCGAGCATGACGATAACCTGCTTCCACTTCAGCTGCGAGTTTCACTGTTTGTATCCCTTCGTCATCACCTCTTCCACAGCCAACAATGGACCATTGTAGGCTCTACCTCTTCGAGGTCATTGGTGCCGGCTCTGATTTGTTCCGTGCCTTTTCATACCTCTAGTTTCCTTAATCTGAAGAAGGGTCTTGACCCAAAACCCTAGTCACCTATTCCTTTCCTCCAGAGATGTTGCCTGACCCGCTGAGTTACTCCAGCATTTTCTATCTATCTTCCACTCCAGTTCTGCGGGTTCAGGTCTCTCAGGCCCAACCACCTTCAACTGCTTCATCTATGATCATGAGGTCAGATATGAATACATTTATTAATTACACAGTTTTTAAGATTCAATAGGTATTGAAGTAGTCTGTGCCGACATGTAACAAGCTATAAACAATATCCAGGTTTTGGCTCATTACTAAAGAGTAAAATTCATGTAATTTGGACGGAGAGCTAGAGGTTCTCTCCCTGTGATATTCATTGGCGTTAACCTCTGCCACTGTTGTTTTTTTTTGACAACCATTGACTAGAAACTTGGCTGCATCAGTCACTGGCATACTGGGGCTGCGAAACAGTTATAAACTGGGTATTCTGTAGCGTTCGACTTGCCTGGAGCCATTCAACCTGCAAGTATGAGTGAAATGGACTATCGGGCTCCTTGCTGGTTGAGGTTCAACCCCAGCCGTGCCAGGACCAGACTTGTTTGACTTATCATCCATCAGCTGTAAGGTTTGAGTGTGCCCGAGTGCATCATTGTGATCTTGAGATGATCTATTCTTAGAGCATTTAGTATTGACTGAACAACATTTAGCTGTTTGATTGCAGATGATTTTAATATCATGTATCGATATCCACCAGAAATGTGGGTGCTTTATTGGGGGAGTGTGATAGGTGGAACTAATCACGTAAAATTGTCCTTTTCCTCTTATTAGGTGTCTGCGGCGAAGCACAGTATGTGGATGTCCCGTCAATCCCACTAAAGTATATTATTGATCAAATGACAATGCAATATTATTAATCTCCTAATGGCACTGTGCAATATTGGCTGTCGTTATTTTGCTGAATGAAAGAGAACAAACTCGAAATAAAGCCTGTGTGAAAAACACTTGGATGGTTCAGTGGTCGCGTTCCAGAGGGATTTAGATTAGTTTGACAATTCTTGTGATTATATGATAACAATATGAAATATTAATGGTTAAAGAGCATAGAATGAAAATTCAAAATCTCTATGACTGGGGCTCAGAAACGTTTGAAAATAACTCCATGGAAGCAGCCTCAGAGTTCACTGTCCTGGGTCAGGAAAACAAATCTAACATGCTGGAACGTAAGAAGTGAAGATGATCATTTTACCTTAAATTTTTTTTTGAAAATTTGAAAATTCTCAGCAGATCAGGCAGCATTGTTGAGAAGTTAATTGTGAAACAATGGATCTGTCTTTGGAGATATGAGTTGAGTCATAATGATTCTCTTGAGTCTTGACTCCATCTGAGTTAATTTGGAAAGCAATTCACACAGAGGGTGATAGACGTTTACCCTGATTCTAAGCTTGTGGAACTGATTTTAAATGTGCGGTAAATTTTAAATCTGTGTGACAGATTGTTGCTGATGAATGTACTGCAGGTACATACAGCATAGAAGGATATGAATTTGGGTCACAGACCCACCATGACCTCATGGGAAAGTAGCAGGCTCGAGGGCTGAACGGTCTCCTGCTTCTGCCAAGGCAACTACTTTAAAGGGAAGCTTTCGAAAAAATCTAATCTAAACCCAGTAGCTCCAGGCAGAGGAATCATTCAGATTGCCTGTGTCCTTTTTAGGTTCCACCTTCTCTCGATTCTGACAATTATTCTAACTCTGCATGATTTTCTAGCTTGTAGCTTACAATGAGGACAATGTTATCCCTTGCCTATTGCCACCTGGTGTGCAGTGTGGTGGTGGAGAGGAAGACAAAAGCATGAAGGTTCATTATGGAGAAGGGACTGGAGATACAAAGTGTGAATCTGTATTGTGATTGCTCAAGAGATTTCTCTGTGAATATATTTGCATGCAACATCACATGTTGACACGTCTAACATGGTAGCAGCTGGGACAGGTGAAGTGAGAGTTGGTGTTTCGCAGCACGGACTTGTCTATTTTTAAGTTAGTTTCCTAAATTTGATTGGCTGGTGATCTCTATTCAATGTTCTTTTTTTGCTGGTTTTGCAATTAAATCGTGACATTCAGTTCTAATGATTTGAGCTGCTGCCGTAATATCTCCCTCCATGTTTAGAGGAACTTAATGCTTTGGGAGAACGAGTATAACAGCAGCCAAAATAAGCCGTGCCTTCTCTAAACTTCAAGATAAAAATCAGTCTGAAGAAAGGTCTCGCCTGTCCTTTCTCTCCACAGATGCTGTCTGACCTGCCGGCTATTGATCAAAATGAGAAACCTGCATTCATGAGATGAATTGCATCTGTTTTCAGGATATCCTAAAGTGGTCCACGGCCAATCAAGTCCTTCAGAGGTGTGATTATTGCTGTCAAATAGAAAAAATACAGCAGCAACTTTTCACAATTCCAGCTGTCTACCAACAAAGCATGAATGTTCAGATCATTGATGGTACTGTAGCTGCATTCTTTTAATTCAATTTCTTATGTGTACCGAGGTACAGTGAAAAGCTTTTAGCATGCTATCCAGTCAAGAAAAAGATTATACATGTGCACAATCAAGCTGTCAGCGCAAAGATAAAGGGTACAACATTTAGTGCAAAGATGTAACACTGAAGTCCGATAAAGTCACAGAGTAAGGAAACAGGCCCTGCAGCCCAGCTTGCCCATGCCGACCAAGGTACCCCATCTACACTAATCCCACCTGCCTGCATTTGGCCCATATCCCTCTGAACGTTTCCGATCCAAGTGATTAAAGAAAGTTCAAAGGTCTCCAACGAGGTAGATGGGAGTTCAGGACCGCACTCTAGCTGATGAGAGGACCATTCAGTCGCATGGTAACAGCTGAGAAGAAATTGTTCCTGCCATTTTGCTCTCTTTATTGGCCACTCAGCTGTATCTGATTTGCAACTTAATTTCGTGAAAAGCTATTCCACTCTCGGGCTTCGCGTGATGAGCAAAAAACAGACCAACACCAAGAGAGTACATTTCTTGGCAGCACCACAAATTGTGTGAATGTGCTTTTTATAGTCCTAGAGGAATTAAAACTGAATAGAAAAGCCCAGGTCTAGATTGTCATGTGGACACGGTTTGGGGGATGGGGGGGGGGGGGGGGGGGGGGGGGGGGGGGGGGGGGGGGGCAGAGAGGGGGGTGGACGCAGTTAATGCTGTAATGGGCCGCTGTGAATGTCACCGTTCATCCAGTGGGGGTGGCACAACCAGCACCCCGAGAATTGTTTTATTATTTAGTGATAACAGATGGAGATCAAATGTTGTCCAGTCAAAGTGTTGGAACTTGCTGCTCTTTGTGGCGGACCTGTATTTTGGAAGCAGGATCAAGTTCTTCAGTTGAATTTCCCAGGACTTAACATCCAAGAACATTGATTTAGTTTAGAGATACAGCATGGAAACTGGCCCTTCGGCCCACCAAGTCTGCACTCATCAGCAATCACCCGTCCACTAGTTCTATCCTACACACGAGGGACAATTTACAGGGGTCAATTAACTTGCCATCCCCGCAAGAGTTTGGAATGTGGGAGGAAACTGGAGCACCCGCAGAAAACCCACACGGCCACAGGGAGAACGAACAAACTCTATACATAAGTCAGCAACTATCGCTGTGCCGCCCAGTTCTGTGGTGTCTACTGATAAACAGTCCCCTGGTTGTATTTCTCAGCTTGGAGAAGTAATTGATAGCCTAGGTGGGAAGGGATCTCCTGGTTTGTAGAATTCCTTGGGATAGACACAAAAAGCTGGAGTAACTCAGCGGGACAGGCGGCATCTCTGGAGAGAAGGAACGGGTGATGTTTCTGGTCGAGACCCTTCTTCAGTGGAATTTATTTCTGTGTGCGACTGATGATGGGGTTCACCCCAGTATCTCCCTGACAAAGTTGCTGCTGTTGCATGGTAAGGGGATTGACATGAACTACCTAGTTTAGTTTATTATTGGCGACACATGGAATGCAGATGTTGGAATATTAAGCAAAGCGCAAAGTGCTGGAGGAACTCAGCGGGTTGGGCAACATCTGTGAAGGGAATGGACACATAATGTTTTGGGTTGGGTCCCTTTTCAGACTGATTCAGACTGATCAATCTGAAGAAGGATCTCGACCCGAAACATCACCCATTCCTTCACTCCAGAGACGCTGCCTGACCCACTGAGTTACTCCAGCATTTTGTGTGAGCCTTCTTGCTGCCTGGATTTGAGGGTATTAGCTATAAGGAGGGGTTGGACAAACTTGGATTGTTTCCTGTGGAATGTTGGTGGCTGTGGGAAGGCCTGATGGATTTATATATCAAATTTTGAGAGGCCTAGATAGAGTAGACAGTCAGAACCTGTACCCAGGGCGACTATATACTCTGGTATTTGAGGGTATCTCATTAAGGTGAGAGGGGCAGGTTTTCTGCACAGAAAGTGATGGGTTTTGGAATGCACTGCCAGGGATGGTGGTGGAGGCAGAGATGATAGTGAAGTTTAAGAGGCTTTTGGATAGGCACATAAATATGCTGGGCACAGAGAGATCTGGATTATGTGCAGGCAGAGGAGATTATTTTAATTTGACATCATGTTCAGCACTAACAATTTGGGCTGAAGGGCCTGTACCTGTGCTGTACCGTTCTAAGTTCTATGATGATGCCCCGCCCCCACCATGGTGCAGTTGGGTAGGGAGATTCAGGATTTAGACCCAGTGACAATGAAGGACTGGTTACACGTTTCCAACTCGATAGTGTGTGAGACGACCTGCAGCGTCTGGAGTTTCCCTGTGTTTCCTGTTCCTGTTGGGAGGGGAGATGTGGATGTATCTAGTTCCCTGTAGTTGGACCTACAGCTCATGATTGCAACCTCCCTTTCGCTGCCCTTAACACCACCCCCCATCTCTCACCCCCTCCTGTCAAATCCTCACACTTCCTGACAGCCCCTACACTCCCAGCCCTCACCCGTGATATTTCTACCACCCTCTGTCCACCGTGCTCTGGGTTAGGCTCTGTGCAAATTGCTCTGTTCCGAAGCAATTGCCCCCCCCCCCCCCATGTCCCCAATGTTTCCTCTTCCCTCATCCCCCATCTCCCCTCTAATCTCCCGTCTCCCCTCTCCTCATCCTGCATGTATTCCCTCCCTTGTTCCGCTTGTTCCCAATGTCTCCCCCTTCCCTCATCCCCCATGTCTCCCCTCCCTTCAGCCCGAATGTATCCCCTCCTCTCCGTCCCCACATCTCCCATTCCCTCTCCTTCCTTCCCAGACCTACCCTTAGCTTCCATGGATGGTGTACTCCCTTGTCCCTTCCCAGCTCATTTCCCCTCACTTCCCAGCTCCAACTCCACATTCCCTCTCTTCCCTTTTCCTATATCACTTTTACCTTTAATTTGTAGTGATCTCTTCCCAATCCCTCTCCCCTATCCCTTTGCCCTGTGCTCCCTATGCTCCACTCATGTTTATCCCAGTCCCTCCTTTATCACCCAAAGCAGAGTTTAGGTTTGTCCCACTTTCTCTCTCTTTCCATTCTTTATCTTTCTTTAATTTTCTCTTTTTCTCTCTTTTCTCCCTCCTTCGCTGTTGGATAGTTGTGCCACGTCTGCCTTCATGTTTCCATTTAGTTGTCATGTTCGCTAATTAGGGATCTGCTGCATGCTTCACCTTGTTAATTAAAAGGACTGGCATACAGTGAGCCTCAGGGCAATGCAAAAATAAGAGCCTTGCGTTAATGCCACAAGAAACGTTCAGCCTGTGAAGTCATTTCTTCTCATCTAACTTACAATTTTTTTTTCCAATTTGAAATGAATAAATCATTGAGATTTTCCTTTTCGAGTGTGAATAATGTAGCTTTGCATCCTGAGATATGTAAATTGTATGCAATCGATTTGAAGGTGAGGTTTACCGTATTTTGTGTAGTCAAAGGGCAGTTGTATGCATTGAGCTTCCAGTCACACTCTCACCCTATACGCCCTCTATCACATGTTGCAGGCATCATACCTGTGGACACAACCTGCTGAATGCTCTTAGAAACAGAAACATAGAAAATAGGTGCAGGAGTAGGCCATTCGGCCCTTCGAGCCTGCACCGCCATTCAATATGATCATGGCTGATCATCTAACTCAGTATCCCGTACCTGCCTTCTCTCCATACTCCCTGATCCCTTTAGCCACAAGGGCCACATCTAACTCCCTCTTAAATATAGCCAATGAACTGGCCTCAACTACCTTCTGTAGCAGAAAGTTCCAGAGATTCACCACTCTCTGTGTGAAAAAAGGTTTTCTCATCTCGGTCCTAAAGGATTTCCCCTTTATCCTTAAACTGTGATCCCTTGTCCTGGACTTCCCCAACATCGGGAACAATCTTCCTGCATCTAGTCTGTCCAACCCCTTAAGAATTTTGTAAGTTTCTATAAGGCCCCCCCTCAATCTCCTAAATTCTAGCGAGCACCCATTGTGTCTTGAGTTATGGACTTTGCTGTCAAGGCACTCATTTGTTGCCCATGTCCGATACCCCTGACAAGTCAAGAGTGTTTAATTGTCATGTGAACCGGGGGTGAACCGATCTTATCTGCTGCAGCCTGACAGGCCTGTAGACGCAATAACACGCAGATAACCAGTGTTACCATAAATTGATAACCGTAATACCAGGTAACCATCTCGTGCAAAACCAAAGACTGTCGTGCACCCAAGGAAACAGTCCGTACATAATCACAGATGGTGTGGTTAGTGTTGTGCAATGTTCAAGAGCAGGATGGGTGCTGGGAAGAAGGTGTTCTGTATCTGGATGTCACGGTTCTCAGGCCCCTGTACCACATCCCCAATGGGAGTAGTGAGATGAGAGTGTGGCTGTGGTTTTGTGGATCTTTGATGATATTGACTGCCCTTCTGAGGCTGTAGATCCCTTTGATGGTGGGGACATCAGTACCTGTGATGGACCGGGCAGTATCTACTACTCTCTTTAATCATCTTTGTTCCTGGGCATTCAAGTTGCCGAATCTGGCCATAATGCAACCAGTCAGTATGATCTCTACTGTACATCTATGTAGGTCCGATAGAGTACTTGTCAAACATAGACACAAAATGCTGAAGAAACTCAGCGGGACAGGCAGCATCTCTGGAGAGAAAGAATGGGTGACGTTTCGGGTTGAGACCCTTCTTCAGACGTTACTCCTGACCCAAAATGTTACCCTTTCCTTCACTCCAGAGATGCTGCCTGTCCCACTGAGTTACGCCAGCATGTTGTGTCTATCTTTGATGTAAACCAGCATCTACAGTTCCTTCCTACACAGAGTGTATTTGTCAACATGGGCAAGTGCATTCTTAAACCTGTGGTGGAATTCCCCACACCCTGTGGGAAATGTAGACCTCTGGGATTTTTTTTAACCATATAACAATTACAGCACGGAAACAGGCCATCTCGGCCCTTCTAGTTCATGCCGAACACGTATTCTCCCCTAGTCCCATATACCTGCACTCAGACCATAACCCTCCATTCCTTTCCCGTCCATATAACTATCCAATTTATTTTTAAATGATAAAATCGAACCTCCCTCCACCACCTTCACTGGAAGCTCATTCCACACAGCTACCACTCCCTGAGTAAAGAAGTTCCCCCTCATGTTACCCCTAAACCTCTGTCCCTTAATTCTCAAGTCATGTCCTCTTGTTTGAATCTTCCCTACTCTCAGTGGGAAAAGCTTATCCACGTCAACTCTGTCTATCCCTCTCATCATTTTAAAGACCTCTATCAAGTCCCCCCTTAACCTTCTGCGCTCCAAAGAATAAAGACCTAACTTGTTCAACCTATCTCTGTAACTTAGTTGCTGAAACCCAGGCAACATTCTAGTAAATCTCTTCTGTACTCTCTCTATTTTGTTGACATCCTTCCTATAATTAGGCGACCAAAATTGTACACCATACTCCAGAATTGGCCTCACCAATGCCTTGTACAGTTTTAACATTACATCCCAACTTCTATACTCAATGCTCTGATTTATAAAGGCCAGCACACCAAAAGCTTTCTTTACCACCCTATCTACATGAGATTCCACCTTCAGGGAACTGTGCACAGTTATTCCTGGATCCCTCTGTTCAACTGCATTCCTCAATTCCCTACCATTTACCATGAACGTCCTATTTTAATTTGTCCTGCCAAGATGTAGCACCTCACACTTATCAGCATTAAACTCCATCTGCCATCTTTCAGCCCACTCTTCCAACTGGCATAAATCTCTCTGTAGACTTTGAAAATCTACTTCATTATCCACAACCCTACCTATCTTAATATCATCTGCATACTTACTAATCCAATTTACCACACCATCATCCAGATCATTGATGTACATGACAAACAACAGTGGACCCAACACAGATCCCTGTGGCACCCCACTAGTCACTGGCCTCCAACCTGACAAACAAACATCCACCATTACTTTCTGGCATCTCCCATTCAGCCACTGTTGAATCCATCTTGCTACTCCACCATTAATACCCAACAATTGAACCTTCTTAACCAACCTTCCATGAGGAACCTTGTCAAAGGCCTTACTGAAGTCCATATATACAACATCCACTTCTTTACCCTCATCAATTTCCCGAGTAACCTCTTCAAAAAATTCAAGAAGATTAGTCAAACATGACCTTCCAGGCACAAATCCATGTTGACTGTTCCTAATCAGACCCTGTTTATCCAGATGCTTATATATATTATCTCTAAATATCCTTTCCATTAATTTGCCCACCACTGACGTCAAACTAACAGGTCTATAATTGCCAGGTTTACTCTTAGACCCCTTTTTAAACAATGGAACAACATGCGCAGTATGCCAATCCTCCGGCACTATTCCCGCTTCTAATGACATTTGAAATATTTCTGTCATAGCCCCTGCTATTTCTACATTAACTTTCCTCAATGTCCTAGGGAATATCCTGTCCGGACCTGGACACTTATCCACTTTTATATTTTTCAAAAGTGTCAGTACTTCCTCTTCTTTGAATCTCATAGTTTCCATAGCTACTCTACTTGTTTCCCTTATCTCACATAATTCAATATCCTTCTCCTTGGTGAATACCGAAGAAAAGAAAATGTTCCATATCTCCCCATCTCTTTTGGCTCTGCAGATAGCTGTGCACTCTGACTCTCTAATGGACCAATTTTATCCCTCGTTATCCTTTTGCTATTAATATAGCTGTAGAAACCCTTTGGATTTACTTTCACCTTACTTGCCAAAGCAACCTCATATCTTCTTTTAGCTTTTCTAATTTCTTTCTTAAGATTCTTTTTACATTCTTTATACTCCTCAAGCATCTCATTTACTCCATGCTGCCTATAATTATTGTAGATCTCTCTCTTTTTCCGAACCAAGTGTCCAATTTCCCTTGAAAACCATGGCTCTTTCCAATTTTTACTATTTCCTTTCAACCGAACAGGGACATAAAGATTCTGTCATCTTAAAATTTCACCTTTAAATGTTCTCCATTTCTCTTCCACATCTTTCCCATAAAACAAAATGTCCCAATTCACTCCTTTTAAATCCTTTCGCATCTCCTCAAAGTTAGCCTTTCTCCAATCAAAAATCTCAACACTAGGTCCAGTTCTGACCCTCTCCATAATTATATTGAAACTAATGGTATTGTGATCACTGGACCCGAACTGTTCCCCAACGCATACCTCTGCCACCTGACCTGTCTCATTTCCTAACAGGAGGTCCAGCACCGCCCCTTCTCTGGTAGGTACCTCTATGTATTGCTGCAAAAAACCATCCTGCACACATTTTACACACTCCAAACCATCCAGCCCATTTACAGAATGTGTTTCCCAGTCTATGTGTGGAAAATTGAAATCTCCCACAATCACTACCTTGTGCTTACTACTAATATCTGCGATCTCCTTACATATTTGCTCTTCCAATTCTTGCTCCCCATAACCTTGCTCCCCATTTAGCGGTCTATAATACACCCCTATAAATGTTGCTACCCCTTTCCCATTTCTCAGTTCCACCCAAACAGCCTCCCTAGACGAGCCCTCTAATCTATCCTGCCAAAGCACTGCTGTAATATCTTCCCTGATAAGCAATGCAACACCTCCACCTGTTGCCCTTCCAATTCTATCACACCTGAAGCAACGAAATCCTGGAATATTTAATTTCCAATCACAGCCTTCCTGCAACCATGTTTCACTGATCACCACAACATCATACTTCCAGGTGTCAATCCAGGCTCTAAGTTCATCCACCTTTCTTACAATGCTCCTAGCATTAAAATATACACATTTAAGAAACCCACCCCCTCTTATTCTCTGTTTATTGTCTTTTTCTTCTTTCTCCCCTACATTTTGGGTCAGAGTGCTACCATTCTCTGCCTCCTGCCTCACACACTGACTGCTAGCTTTCCCTATTTGAGTCCCTCCCCCCAACCGTTCTAGTTTAAAGTCTCCCCAGTAGCCTTTGCAAATCTCCCCGCCAGGATATTGGTCCCCCTCGAGTTCAAGTGCAACCCGTCCTTTCTGTACAGGTCGCACCTTCCCCAAAAGAGGTCCCAATGATCCAGAAACTTGAATCCATACCCACTGCACCAGTCCCTCAGCCACGCATTTATCCTCCACCTCGCTCCATTCCTACTCTCACTGTCGCGTGGCACAGGCAGTAATCCTGAGATTGTTACCTTTGCAGTCCTTCTCCTTAACTCTCTTCCTAACTCCCTAAATTCTCCTTTCAGGAACTCTTCTCTTTTTCTACCTATGTCGTTGGTATCTACATGTACCACGACCTCAGGCTCCTCTCCCTCCCATTTCAGGATATCTTGGACTGGTTGTATTTTGGGTTGGTTGTAAATATGCTTACATTATTCAGCTATTCAGTCTATAAGGATGTTCCTATACTGTGATGTTGTCGAGTCCAGAAGATAAAATAATAGTCTGGATTGGTCACCTTGCTTTGTTCACTGCACGATTCTAATATCAGCCTAACATGGTGCTCCATAAGGATATGTTCTCAGCCCCTCACTATACTCCCTGTGCACCCATCACTGTCCAGCAAAGTCTGCATTAATTCCAGGTGAAGATCTGGGAGACTGGAGGGTTGCTAATGTTGAACTGTTATTTAAGATGGGGAGCAGTGAGAAATTAGGGAACTACAGGCTGGTGACATTGTCGACAGTGGTGAGTAAGTTGTTGGTCCGTTCTGGTTGCCCAGCTACAGGAAGAAGTCATTCAGTTGGAAAGGGCGCAGAAGAGATTCTCCAGATTGCCCAGAAGAAAGATCTCGATCCGAAACGTCACCCATTCATTTTCTCCAGAGATGCTGCCTGGCCCGCTGAGTTACTCCAACATTTTGTGTCTACCTCCAGATTGTTACCTGGTCTTGTAGGCTTGAGTAATAGTGGGATGGTTGGATATGCTGGGACCCTTTCTCTTTGCGGCATATGTGGCTGATGGGTGACCTTATTGAGGTGTACAACATAGTAAACTCTCACAGTCTTTTTCCCAGGATAGAGGATTCTTAAACTAGAGGGCACAGGCTTAAGGTGGAAGGGGAGAGATTTAAAAGGCATCTCAGGGGCAACTTTTTAACTGAGAGTATCTGGAATGATCTGCCAGAGAATGCTATAAAAGAGGATAAAATTATAAGTTTGAAAAGACTTTTTGACACATAAGAAGGGTTTATAGGGATATGGGCTCAATGCAGGCAAATGGGACTAGCCCAGTATGCTAACTTGGTTGGCATGGACAAGGTGGGTCGAATGGCTCTAATTAAATATCTTAACTTTCATTGAGTTATATTGGTGCTTTCCTAAATAGGTTGCAGAGCCCACAGTGTCAAAGCCCTGTACTATAACTGCGGTCCACTGATTAGTGGAGATCTTGTACTGGGTCTGCAGACTTCCCAAACTATTTTCCAAGTCTGGTCATATGGAATTAAGGAAAGATTCTGTGTTCACATGAAATCTCGGCACATTAATCAAGATGTGGTGCTGCACCTCAGAATGGGTTGTGTATACATGATTGAGAGCAGAGGGTTGTGCTTGCATGCCGTTCCCTGCCAAGATCCTAAACGCTGTAATTGCCTCCCTAAACTTCGTCATCCATCAACACCTCCGTTCCTCCTTGATCTTCTCAAACTAGATATTCAACCAAGCTTTTGTTCATCCCGCCTCATATATCATGTGGTACACGGCTACATTTTATTCGTGTTTTTTGCTATGTTTGGGGCATACGGAAGCTACGGAAACCCAAATACAAAGAAACATCAGATCACTGAACTACAGTGTTTGATGGTAGTCACAAGAGACTTCAGATGCTGGAAACTTCAGCAAAGAAACAAAGTGCTGGACAAACTCAGTGGGTCAGGTAGCATCGGTGGAGGGAACAGACAGATGATGTTTCAGGTCGAAGCACTTCTTCAGTCTGATGGAGTGGGGACGAGAGACCTGGAAAGAAAGTTGGGGTGGGCCAAAGCCTGCCAAGTGAGAGGTGGATACATCAAAGAATGGCATATGGATGCAGTAAGTGACAGATGCCACCTCCATAGCCCTACACTCATCCCTGCTCATTTGAGTAACAAGGGCATTTACGATAGACTCCTAGTTATTGACTGTAGCTCCACTTTCAACACCACAAACCCAACTAAACATCTCTAAACTCCTGGACACTCCTGCATCAAGATCCTTTACTTCCGACAAATGAGGATAGGTGACAAATCCTCCTCCTCGACAATTCCCAACACCTGTACTCCACAAGGATGCATTCCCAGCCCTACTATACCCCCTCTACACTCACGACTGTTTATCCCAATGTTGCTGTAACTCTAAAGAGCCGTACACCAAGGAAGCAGGCCCTCCAGACTGAAGAAGGATCCTGAACTGAAATGTCCACTGTCCATGTTCTCCAGAGATGCTGCCTGACCCGCTGAGTTACTCCAGCACTTTGTCTTTTCCTGTTGTTATTACAGCTCAGCTGAGGTCAAAATGCGAGAAACAAGCAGTAAATATTTTGTTGAATTAATATTCATGAGATTTTGCAGCTCCTCTGGCCTTCAGTACCTGTTCTCACTTGGTGCCTCGTGCACAGGTGAACACTGCGCTGTTCACACACTTTGTCAGCTGCTCTGTGTCTGTACCCTGGGCATGTCTTACACTTCACAATCAACATCATTAAATCCCAGTTCCTTCAATGCCTGACCAGTCCTCTGTGATGTTGGCAAGACTGTGGCTTGAAGCAAAGGATGTTCCTGTTTCTTTGGAGGACAGGCTTTGAATAGTGGCTCATGAATCAAAAGCGTTTAATTGCCGTATGACAATGAAATTCTTCCTTGCTGCCATTTTACAGACCTGTTAACGCACCAAGCATAGATAAATATACAATAATCGATACTACAATAAATTAATAACTATAATATTGGGTAACGATAAGAGCACAAAACCAAAGTACATAGAAGATCACAGTAGCTGAGGTTAGTGTCGTGCAGTGTTCAAGAGCCTGATGGTTGCTGGGAAGAACCTGGAGATCACAGTTTTCAGGCTCCTGTACCTTCTTCCTGATGGTAGCAGTGAGATGAGAGAGTGGCCAGGGTGGTGCGGATCCTTGATTATATTCGGCTGCCTTTTTGAGGCAATGCATCCTGTAGATCTTTTCGATGATGGTGAGGTCAGTACCTGTGAGAGAGCGGGCCGGCTCCACCACTCTCTGTAAGATCCTTTATTTCTGTGCTCGAGTTAACGAACCAGACCTTGATGCCACCATTCAGCTGGCACTCTCGTGTATAGCTGTGGAGCCTCTTGTCTCTGTCCTAGTTAGCGTCTTCCTTGGTTACACCCTGTTTCTTTCCTCACCTACACTGGTCCCTGCTTCCTCGCTTCAATCCAGCATTCTCCATCTCATACTTTGTCCATATGTGGGTTTCCTGTCATTCATTCAACATGCTGTTAGCACTACGGTTTAAGAAAGGAAATCATTTATTTTCATCTAAGAGGCAAGAAATGTCAACAGAGTCGGTCCACCAGCAATGCAGGGCATTGGACTACTGTATGCCTGGGTTGCTGAGGCACCCACACTGGTTCCTTTCAATTCAGTGTGACCGACAGCATTGCTGAGCATGAGACTGATCTCATTTGGTATCGAGTCCCGAAGCCTGAGACTGAGTCCTCTGAACCGACTGACAATTCCCAGGGAACTGATCCCGGATAATGCCCTTGGCTCCTTCAGGCTGGGCACCAAGCTGAGACGAGCTTGCCCTTGTATATGTCTGTGAGTCAGGAAATTGTTTGATGGAACCTTGCCCTCGGTGGTGAATGCAGCTGGTTCTGCTCGCCTCGGGCATGCACCGCTGCCGCATCACTTGCAGCAGCAATTGTGTTGTTTCCTCAAAGTCTTCATTAAACGGATGCTTCATTTGTAGCGCCATGTTTAAACGCTGATCTGCATCTGACAGCAGAAATGCGTTCAATGAGGCTGCCTGCAGTGTGCCGTTAATTCTCCTAAATCGTAGGGCAAGACAGATAAAAGCAGCGGAGTAAGCACTTGCACTCGACAGTTTCTGAGACGAGATTGCCACATTAAGTAGGGAAATGGCATGAGCACAACCAGCAACTCTTTGCTGACCTTTACGCTCCACTTGATCCGTCTGCTCGTCTCCTCTGAATCGGTCAGCATAAGCTTCTACCTCTTCTGGTTATGGTGAAATACAAATGGCAAATGTGCAGCACACAAGGCAGAGTCTGTGGAGGGAGAAACAGTTAGTGCTTCAGGGTTGATGACCTTTGATGGATATGCAGACAATGGTGGGATATGCATCATATGCAGGCAGAGGAGATTCGCTTAACTTGATATCGTGTTCAGCACGGACATTGTGGGCCAAAGGGCCCGTTCCTGTGCTGTACTGTTGCAGGTTGTGGAATGAGGAGACTGCAGAAACGGCACAAGTTGGAGTTGTGTGGTAGGGGGAGAGAGACGGTTTGCCTGGTCGTGACGTTATTTAGAAGTGGGTGGACTTTGTGGGTGGGGAGTGGGTTGTAAGGTGAGGATGGCCAACCTGACCCTTGCCCTTTATGAGAGGAGAGGTGGCGAGAGCAGGAGCCGAGTGTGTATAATTGTTATATGTACCGACAACAGAACTATGAAATGATTACTTGCAGCAGCATAACAGGCCTGTTAAACAATGCTCACAGATAATACAATAAACAAAAACGAATCAATAAGTTAATGATCCTAATACTAGTGCAAAAAGGTCCAAAGTGCATAGTTGAACTAAAAGCAGTTCATTGTTCACAGTTCAGTTGGTGTTGTGTCGTGTTCAAAACTCCGATGGTTGTTGAGATGTAGCATTCATGAACTTGGTGGTCGCGGTTTTCAGACTCCAATACCTTCCTACCCATGGTAGCAGCGAGATGAGAACAGGAGATAGATGGGTCCCTCAACATGCTTGCCCCATCTGTGGAAGAGGCTGTGATTTCCACATTGGCTCCAGAACCCACAGAGCTGGAATTAAGACGTCATCCTTGATCCTAAAGGATTGACCAAGAATCATGGTGTCAAATAGCATAGAAACGGGCCCTTTGTCCCAACCTGCCCCTGCTGACCAAGATGCACCCAGAGTGAATTAACAATGTAATATTTTTGATACCCACCTGTGTCACCAATCTTCACCCAATCTCATTTTATTGATGTACATTTTAAATTCAGATTTCAATTTTGTAGTTTCTTTTTGCCTTCCTTGTTTTTATAAATGTCATTGTATTTCATTGTATGTAATCATGTGCTTAATATACTTGTCCCTTACCTTGTTCCCTTGTATCTTTATTCATGAGTGCTTTGTTTGTTCTTTGAAAAATATATTTTTCCTGCTCGGTTTTGTATTAGATCCCCCTTATTATTCTATATCTATTCATATTACAGTATCTTACACTTTATGTTGTTCCATTCTGGACTCTTCACTCTTGCCTCGATGTTCCCCTGCTTTTCATTCCCTTATCTGTTCTATTTCGTGTCCCATCACTAAATCCAATAGCAAATCTTCCCTTGTTTGTTTTTGTGGACAGCGGGCCTTGATCATATTGAATGGCAGTGCAGGCTCGAAGGGCCGAATGGCCTACTCCTGCACCTATTTTCTATGTTTCTATGTTTCTATCTGTACACTTCCCTGTATCTAACCCTGTATCTATTGGGGCCGAGGGGACAAAGAAGGGTGGATTACCTTAGTCGCAGTTGTGAGCAATGTCCACAGTGACCTCAAGTGATTTAACTACCCTGGCAGAAATTGGAAAAGCAACTCTGTGGAGGGTGGGTGCAGAATTGGCAGGCTGCAATGCAGTTGGAGGACATGTTGAGAAGCAATTAGTGGATTCCTTCCACTAGAAGGAATCTGTGGTGGAGGTGATGTCAGCGAGGTTGTGTGTTTATGAAGGTAGGTGAAGTTGAGATTATTTTACATCCACCTGTAACCTGAAGCAGGGAAGACAGTCATAGAGTACGGAAACAGGCCCAACTCGTCGATGCCGACAAAGATGTCCCATGTAAACTAGTCCCATTTCCCCACGCTTCACCCATATCCCTGTAAACCTTTCCTATCCATGTACCTGTCGAATTGTCTTTTAAATACTGTCCTGTTTTTAATTTGATTTGGGACTGAGCCTCTTTGTATTTGAAAGCAACATGAGTATTTATTCAAGCTGACTGTGGCAGAATGGTTGAAGGGCTAATCATCTGCTTCCTCGAAGTTGCTACTGGTCAGAAAGATATAAGGAGGTCACTCATTATGTTTCCACCTTGCTTGCACCAGGCACTAATCCATCCAGCGTACTGAGGACAAATGTCTACCCGAGCAACTGTGGCATGTATCCAAGCAATGTAACATCATCATCCAAAAAGAAATGTGCCAATGCTTTAAGCAGTAATAAGCATCTGGTAACTGGCAAGTGCAGTCTCAAAATGTTATACCTCCTCCCACATCAGTCCCAGGTGAATAAATATTCTCTGGAGACCTGATAGAATAATGTAAAATTATGAGAGGCATAGATTGGGTAGACAGTCAGAACCTTTTACCCAGAGTTGAAATGTCAAAGACTAGAAGACATTGTTTTAAAGTGAGAGGAGCAAAGTTTAAAGGAAATGTGCGGGGTAATATTCTTACATAGAAAGTGGTGGGTTCCTATAACACACTGCGAGGGGTGGGGGTGGAGGGAGATACGATAGGGGCATATAAGAGCATTTTAGACAGGCACATGGATATACAGGGAATAGAGGGATATGAATGACGTGCAGGCTGAGGAGATTAGTTTAATTTTGCATCATTTTTAGCACCAAGATTGTGGGCTGAAGGGTCTGTTGTATGCTGTACTGTTCTATGTCCTCCTGCTGCAGTGGTGTGCCCAGCACAGACTGACCCTGATGTTGTGGGGTCCCCCACAGACTGACCCTGATGTTGGGGTGTTCAGCTCTTTGCTGGCGGAACCCGTGCCCTTCATGATAACATCAGATTTCTCATTTTGAGTGAGCAAGAGGCATTGAGTTTATCAATTTGTACAGTCTCCTTCTCCCTTCCCCTCCCCAGCTGCTGCTTCTTAGCCGGCTTGGTAGTTCAAAACAATACAGATGCTCTGATTCACAATCAAACTTGAGTTCAGAGTGAAGAATTCTTTCTATTGTCAGCATGCATCTGTTATCCATCCCACCCCCATCTGCATGCGTGATGCCTTGCTGATTGTTGCCTGTCTTCACCAACAGAAAAATGATGGCACTAAAGATGCCTGCAATGTGAGTGCAAACATCTACACATCTTGGATGTGTGCTCTTATATTTACTGTTGCCTCCGAGCCTTTGTAATTACAATATAGCTGAAATGTCTCTTATGCTATTTGGCCTGACTACAAATGGGGATCAATCGAATTTTAAATGATTGCTCACAGGCTAGCCGCTGCTCCCTGACCTTTGTAAATGAAGAAAGTCTCGGTCACCATTGGTGTCTACTTCTTAAAGGGCACCTGAGGAGACGGAATCCGAACTCTGCCAATTAAAGTTGTTAAAAAGGAGAGGGGAGGCGGGTGGGGGTGGTGGAGATGGAAAAGCCCCCGAGCTGCTTTTGTCTCTTGTCATCAACCGAGCGCCACTTGAAATATTTCATCTTCTCCTGTTATTGGGTTTGCACTCAGGCTACAGCCACCCTTTCTTCCCCTTTTGTTTTAAACGTGCGTTATTTTCACACGACCCGTGTCCTGTCCGTTCTCGGCACCGTCGAGGCTCAGTCCCTGGCTGCCTTCACCTGTGTGGATGACCTTGAAAAGATCATCCACACATTTATCTCCTCCCGCCAAGATTACTGCAACTCTCTTTACACTGGCATCAGCCAATCTTCCCTGTCCCGCCTGCAACTGGTCCAAAACGCCGCAGCGAGACTCCTGACGGGCACCCGAAAAAGGGACCACATCACCCCGATCCTGGCCTCTCTCCACTGGCTCCCTGTGCGGTTCCGTATACATTTCAAGACCCTCCTCTATGTCTACAAAGCCCTCAATGGGCTTGCCCCCTCCTACATTAAAAGTCTTCTCACCCACCACTCCACCTCCAGGTCCCTCAGATCGGCCGACTTGGGGCTGCTGAATATCCCGCGGTCTAGGCATAAGCTTAGGGGCGACCGCGCCCTTGCGGTTGCAGCTCCTAGACTGTGGAACAGCATCCCCCTTCCCATCAGAACTGCCCCCTCCATCGACTCCTTTAAGTCAAGACTAAAAACTTATCTATACTCCCAAGCCTTTCCTGACGTCCACTGAGTGAGGGCTATATGTATATATGTATGTAGTTTGTTTGTTTATACTATTCTTATAACAAATGTAAAGCACTTTGGCCAACGAGAGTGGTTTTATAAATGTGCTATATAAATAAATGTGACTTGACTTGACTTGAATTGATACAAGGATGGAGGTTTTCTTGCGTTTGGGGGAATCATTCAGCCAGGGAAGCTGCAGGTCCATTGTCCTTCTGCCAGCTCTTTAAAGATTATTTTATTCCCTACTCCTGCCTCGCGCCCCTTTAATGTCTTTATCCATTATTTTTTGAAGCCGCTTCATCAAGACTACTTCCGCCATCTCTTCAATCCGTGCATTCCTCATCCATTCATTCCTCAACACTAACCTCAGCAACTATGATCTTCTATGGACTTGGTCGTTGGTTGCACTACAGACTTCAGTTTTGCATTGTTATGGTTTCCTAGTATTATGGTTATTAATTTATTGCATTATTTATTATTGTCAGTATTATTGCGTTTACGGACCTGTTAAGCTGCAACAGGTAAGACTTTCATTGTTCCATTGCCGAAACATGTGACAATTAAACACTTTGGGCTCTCTTGACTTTTGACCTGTGACTCCTTTACTCTTGACTCATTTATATTTTATTTTCACTTAAGTGTTCAGTCTGGAATGTTGTTGTTCAATGTTGTCTGGGCTCATTAATTAACATGTTTATTAGACTCAAGAGGCTTTGGCGACGAGGCTGAGGAGACGGTTCAGGTCAGATAAGGTAAGGTCCTTTTAATTCTTTAGTCCACGTACTGTTGGATGGCAGGTCGGGCAGTGGATGCTCCCTCTGCATGATGTGGGAAACCAGGCCATCTTCCAGTGTCGCGGGTGGCTATATCTATGGCAGGTGAAAAGCTACAGCCCGAGGCTGGCCACGTGACGGAACTGGAGCCGGGAATGGAACTTATCGCATTCAGGATCATTCGGGATGGATAAGAATTCTAGTGAGGTCGAAGCACCAAAGGTGCAGGCAGAAAGTAGTTGGATAACCACCAAGCAAAGGGGTTAGATCGAGAGTGCAGGAACCTCCTGTGGCCATTCCATGCAAAAAACAAGAATACCCTTTTGGAGACACACGAGACTGCAGATGCTGGAATCTGGAGCAAAACAATAATAAAGTGCCGGAGGAATTGAATGGTTCAGACTGCATCAATCCCTCCGCAGAAGTTGCCTGGCTTGCTGAGTTCCTCTACTGGCAGCAGCCAGGTATGCGGCACAAGTCAGGCTCTGAGGCACAGCGGGGACAGTGGTAATCAGATGGAGCCATGGTGATAGGAGAAGTGACGGTTAGGGGAACAGACTGGCGGTTCTATGGCCGCAGCTGATACACCAGGATGGTGTGTTGCCTCCCCACTGCCTGGGTCATGAATGTCTCGGAGAGGCTGCATGACATTCTCAAGGGGGAGAGTGAGCAGCCAGAGGTTGTTGAGCATGTTGGCACAAATGACAAAGGATGAGGTCCAGCAGAGTGAATACAGGGGGTGAGGCAAAGGGTTAAAAATAATTTCAAGTGTAGTAATCAATATATTACTCCTAATGCCAAGTGCTAGCGAGAGTAGAAATAGGAGGATAGGATGGATGAATGTGTGGCTGTGGAGTTAGTGTAGTGGGCAAGGTTTAGAGTTTTGGACCACTGGAATCTCTTCTGGAGCAGAGGTGAAGTCTTCAAGAGGGACAGGTTTCCCCTGCACTGGAGGGGAGCCATTATCCTGGCAGGCAGGCAGGCTTGCGAGAGCTATTTGTGAGGGTTTAAACTAAATTAGCCGGAGTGTGGGATCCACAGCAGTAACAAGGCACATGTGAGGCTGTCAGTCAGTACAGAAGACACAGTGGGACAGTGCAATGGGTACAGCTGCTGCCTTACAGTGCCAGATACCCAGGTTTGATCCTGGCTACAGGTGCTGTCTGCACGGAGTTTGTACGTTCTCTCCGTGACTGTGTGGGTTTTCCCCGGTTTCCTCCCACACTCCAAAGACATACAGGTTCGTAGGTTAATTGGCTTTGGTAAAATTGTAAATTGTCGATAGTGTGTAGGATAGTGCTAGTGTGCGTGGTGATTTCTGGCCGGCGTGGACACAGTGGGCCAAAGGGCCTGTTTCTGCACTGTATCTCTAAAGTCTAAAGTCAATGACAGCAAGTTCAGTAGACAGGAAAGGCAGGAGGCAAGAAAAGATGAAGGGTCTCGACCCAAAACGTCACCCATTCCTTCTCTCCTGAGATGCTGCCCATCCCACTGAGTTACTCTGACTCTGAGTTACCGAGCATTTTTTGTCTACCTTCGATTTTTCCAGTATCTGCTGTTCTTTCTTAAACAAAAAGTTGAGAGAAGGGTGTCTTGATAGACAATAGACAATAGGTGCACGAGTAGGCCATTCGGCCCTTCAAGCCAGCACCGCCATTCAATGTGATCATGGCTGATCATCCACAATCAGTACTCCATTCCTGCCTTCTCCCCATATCACCTGACTCTGCTATCTTTAAGAGCCCTATCTAGTTCCGTCGTGAAAGTATCCAGAGACCCGGCCTCCACCGCCCTCTGAGGCAGATAATTCCACAGACTCACAACTCTCTGTGTGAAAAAGTGTTTCCTCATCTCTGTTCTAAATGATATACGCCATATTCTTAAACTGTGGCCCCTGGTTCTGGACTCCCCCAACATCGGGAACATTGTTGAGGGAAGGTGGATGGGTAGGGTATAGAATTTGATTGGCCATGATTTTCCATCAGATCAGGTTGTACCTGATATAGTCAAACAGAATTACATTCTTCAATTCTTGGTTTGCAAAGGTTTGAAGCTCTGAGCCTCGGGATCTTGCAGTTGGAGTTGTTCCTGCAGCATTAAACATTGATGGCAGCTAAGCCTGCTGAGAATATGAGAAAGTGCTGAGAGGCAAAAACTTCTGTCAACAAGCTATCTGACTTGGATTGAAGAATAGAAGTAGGCCACGCTAACGCAGAATTATTAGTTACAATGATCCAGGAAAGTTAATAAAAGAGCAACAGCCATTTTTAACTAACATCTTTTAAACAGAAAATCGATGAGCACGTTACTGGTTAGAGACTTCATAATTTTGGCTATTATTGATGAATGAGGCAGTTAAATGTTTTGCACATGTTGTTTGTGGGGTTAACTAACTGACCTGGAGCTGTGCTGTGTATAACATTGGATGAATCCAAGCTAATTAATATTCTGGGATTTTCTTAGAGTAGAAATAGCAAACTGCAGATGCTGGTTTAGCACAAAAAAAAGACACCAAGTGCTGGAGTAACTCAGTGGCTCAGGCACTATCTCTGGAGAGAGTGGATTGGTGACGTTTCGAGTCGGGACACAAAACGTCATTTATCCTTTGTTCTCCAGACCCGCAATGTGTGTTGGGAATTTTTCTTGCTTGACTTTGGAAATACAGGTGGAATTTCTGACATTCCCCTTACTGAAGCCTTTAACCACCCTGTGTGCGTGCAGATGGATAGGGTGCTGATCAACAGAGACTGGATGACACTGGTCATGACTGAGGTGGCGGTGAAGGATTATCGATTATTTTTTTTAGTTTTGTTTAGTTTATTATTGTCATGTGTAGCCGAGGTACAGTGAAAAGCTGTTTTGTTGCCTGCTATCCAGTCATCAAAAAGACTGTACATGTTTACAATCAAACTGCCCGCCATGTACAGATACAGGATAAACTGCATAACATTTAGTGCAAGATAAAGTCCAATTAAAGATAAAGGTCTCCAATGAGGAACTTGGTCGATCAGAACAAATCGCTGGTGCGTTGTGGAGTGAATTTGAGTTGATTAGAAAAATAAGTAGGTGCTGGAGTAGGCCATTCGGCCCTTCGAGCCAGCACCCATTCAATATGATCATGGCTGATCATCTAATATCAGTGCCCCATTACTACTTTTTCCCCATATCCCTTGATTCCTTTACCCCAAAGATCTAAATCTAACTCTCCTTTGAAAACATCCAGTGAATTGGCCTCCACTGCCGTCTGTGGCAGAGAATTCCACAGATTCACAACTCTCTGGGTGAAACAGTTTTTCCTCATCTCAATCCTAAATGGCCTACCCCTTATTCTTAAACTATGACCACTGGTTCTGGACTCCCCCAACATCGGGAACATTTTTCCTGCATCTAGCCTGTCCAATCCTTTAAGAATTGTATACGTTTCTATAAGATCGCCTCTCATCCTAAAATCCAGTGAATACAAGCCCAGTCG
The DNA here is from genome assembly GCF_028641065.1 of Leucoraja erinaceus. Classification (NCBI taxonomy): domain Eukaryota; kingdom Metazoa; phylum Chordata; class Chondrichthyes; order Rajiformes; family Rajidae; genus Leucoraja; species Leucoraja erinaceus. Next base: position 20,865,721 of record NC_073393.1, on the reverse strand, counting down.
ACCCATTCTTTCATCACATGTCAGTCCCGCCATCCAGGGAATTAACCTGGTGAACCTACGCTGCACTCCCGCAATAGCAATAATGTTCTTCCTCAAATTAGGAGACCAAAATTGCACACAATACTCCAGGTGTGGTCTCACCAGTGCCCTGTACAACTGCAGTAGGACCTTCTTGCTCCTAAACTCAAATCCTCTCGCAATGAATGCCAATATGCCATTAGCTTTCTTCACTGCCTGTTGTACCTGCATGCTTACTTTCAGTGACATACATAGTCATACATACAAGTACAGGGTCGGGAATCAAGAGCTAGGGGGCACAGGTGTAGGGTGACAGGGGAAGAATATAAAATGGACTTGAGGGGCAACATAGATCACTAGCCACCCTCAAATGGCCTTTGTGAACTCCCGCCTTGTTGCTGACGCTGCCCCCCAAGAATATTCCAGAAACCTCCCTGGAGCGCAGGATACTGAGGGATGATCTTGTAGCGTATAAAAACATGAGGAGCATTGATAGGGTGAATGCACAGTCTTTTCCCAAGACTCTGGAACCAAGAACTAACTGGGCATAGGTTTAAGGTTAGATGGGAAAGATTTAATAAGAATCGGAGAGGTAACATTTTCACACATAGGTATATGGAACGAGCTCCCAGAAGAAATGGTTGAGACAGGAACAATAACGACATTTAAAATAAATTTGGACTGGTTACGAGAGATATTGGCCAAACACAGGCAAATGGGACTAGCTTGGATGGGGCATCTTGGTCGGCATGGACCAGTTGGGCTGAAGGGCCTGTTTCCGTGCTGTATTACTCTATGACTATGAAACGCTTGAAATAAAGTGAGAGAAAGAAAGGTACAATAATCACAGACAGTCAGATCACTGAGTTCTATTACTTGACATGGGCAGAGGTTGCAACTCACAGGAGTGCCTCTTATGACTAATGAGGTGTGAAATGGTATGTCCAGATCATGTAATTGTTTATGGCCAGATCATGTAATGTACTTTGCTGCTGTTCTATATGTCAGGTTAAGGTGTTTATTACAAACATTGACACTTGATCTGAGCTTGGCCTTTCTTTATTTCTCATAGAATCATAGAACAATGCAGCATGGAACCAGTCCCTTCACCCCAAGCTGTCCATACAGACCAAGTTGGCACATCCCATTTGCCAGCATTGTGTCCATTAGACATACAACTGTCTAAATGTCTTTTAAAAGTTGTCATTGTATCCACTTCTATAGCTTCCTCTGGCAGCTCATTCCAGATACAGACTAGTGTCTGAGTGAAAAAGTTGCCCCTGAGCTTCCTCTTAAACTTTCCCCGCTCACCTTAAGCCTATGCCCTCTAGTTGTAGAGTCCTCTACAACGTGAGGTTCTCAACCCTGGGAAAAAAAGGTTCACTTGATCCATGCCCTCATGATCTTGTATACCTCTCAGGTCATCCCTCAGCAGTCCATAGAAGAAAGTCCCAACCTATCCAACCTACCCCTATAACTCAAGCTATAACTCATCCTTACATCTCACTGATTCAGATCTCACCACCTGTCTTGTTGCCCCTTTCTCCCTCTGCACCGTAATCTGATCAAAATTTCAGCTGGAGGCTTTTGGACACAAGTATGGAGAAGTAAGTCGCCAGCTCGCACTGCAGTAAACATTGGTGAAAGGGTGTGTTGGCCTCCTCTCTCTGTCCAAACTTTATGCTGCTTTAGTGCCTTTAAGCAGAAGAGGAATGCTGAGCGGATTGACTTCACACTGCTCTCAATCTCTCTAATTGCGGAGCCACTTTCACTCAGCGAGTCCTGGTTGGTTAACAAGGCCCCAGGTGAAACCAGATTAGAATTCAACACATAAACCTATTCTTTTTTTTCACTTGCCCAATGCAAGCAGTCCGTTGACTACAATCCGTTTTCATGTTGGATTCTCTCAACCAACTGTCTGAGGTTGAGCTAGCTTGTAGATTATCTGATCTTCCGACTGCAGATGTTGCCATTACTAAGAATTGCAGTTTTCCACCACAGACCATCGCTTGACCTGTCTGTGGCCTCAGCTCACCTTCTGCCTATACCTCAAGCATGAACCATTCCTGTGCACTCCTGACTAACAGTCTCTGCTAATCTCTATTAACAGCAGGGCCTTCAAGCAGCTGTAGTGTGTGTTTTAACTTGCATCAATCCCCACTCACTCAGCAGCTCTGACCTTGGAGATGCACATCGGCTCCTGGTTAAACAATGCCTTGGTTTTCATATTTCCATCCTTATTTTCAAACCACTTCATTGCCTTGTTCTTCCCCATTTCCTGAATTTCAACCTCGTTTACTGCACTCGTCCAGTGAAGATCGAGGAGCTGCAGATGCAGGAAATCTGAAATAAAATCAGAAAATACTGGAAACACTTGGCCTGTGTGGAGAGAGGAACAGTTGACGTTTCAGGTCCAGTTCCTTACGTCAGAATTGGAAAAGGTCAAAACAGGTCGGTTTTCGACAAAGATAGACACAAAGTGCTGGAGTAACTCAGACATTTCGGGTCGGGACCTTTCTTCAGACTTTTCGGCACTTTGCCAGTATTGGTCTGTTAAACATTATGATTCTGAACTGTTTCAATTGTCCGCCTTGACTTGGGCTGGAGGGTCTCACACTCTGGAATGTTGTTCATGAACTTTGGTGTCTCTGCCTCCCTTAAGATTCCCTATAAAAGCCGGAACGCAACCCTTTGATAATGTGAGGTCACAGGGTTTGCTGAATCAGTTTTAGTTATGTCTCTCTCCCGTAACGCTCCTTCAAATGTGTTGCGATCATGAAAGCTTTAAACTTCTATATAAATGTAAGTTGTTGTTGTCACTTCAGAGGCCAAATATTCTATCTCTTGGCTTGGTAACCATATGGAATCATTCCCTTCCGTTGAACACTTTAATCTAGTTTGGGACTTGTTTTTCGTAATTTATTATTTTAAATGGTGCCCTCGGGAGGCAAGAAAATGTATTAAAATTGCATTTGAAACTGTGGAAGGAAATAAATTGTTGAATATAATTTTAACCGTATGTGTGCTATTCTCTCCATCCTAGGAAGCTGCACAGTGCCCTCTCACTCTGAGCAACTTCACAGTCATCTGGCTTCCAATTCACTCTCAGTCCCGCTCAGAATGACAGCACAAAGCTCATTTGGAACAATGGAATTGGAGACCTAACTCACTACTAAATGTGGACTAGAATATCCTGTCCAAGGCCTTCGTTAACCGCATCAAGACTTTTCTGAGACAGGTGATCCTGTCCTATACCTGACTATCCCGGGCAGCCTTCCACTGCTCAGAGGTATCGTCGCCACACGTGCAGGACAGAGGGGTGGATGCTTACCTGGTCATCTTGGACCAGGAGAAGGCCTTCGACATGTATCACGCACGTACAAGATGTTTGTCTTTTTGCACAAAGTCCGCGAGCATTGCCACTTTTCATTTCACTGCACATCTCGTATGTGTATGTGACGAATAAACTTGACTTGACTTGACTTGACTTGACTTGACGGGCCTGCTCTCCAAAATGTGCTTTGTGGAGGGAATCAAGAACTGGATCCGACCGCTCTACACTGATATCTGTAATGCAGTGTAAACCAATGGCTGGGAAATGGATAGCTTCCTCATCAGGTCTGGGGCCAGGCAGGGTTGCCCATTCTCCCTTGACTTGTTTGTATGCTGTATAGAACACTTTGCTGAATCCATCAGGAAGGATATGAGCATAGGAGAGGTGACGTTGCCAGATAGTGGGGGCACAGAACAAAACCTTCCACAGACATGTTGCCATCTTCTGCTTGGATCCACGGTCAGTCATCAGATTGATCAGCATCTTCGACAGGGTCTAGTTGGCATTGGGAGCCCGAATCAACTTCAGGAAGAGAGAGGCCATGTTCTTCGGCAACTGGCCTGACCAATTCTCCATCCTCTTCATCATCAGGTCTGACTACTTGAAGATGCTGGATATATGGCTTGGAGGGGACCAGGCATGACAAGAATCGGCTGGAGCGAATAGCCAAGGTCAAGATAAAGTTGGGTCTAAGCAGCATTCCAAGTGGCTGGCGCTGTTAACTGTGTCTGTCTTTACTTTTTTCTGTTGTTTTTTTTTGTCTTGTTTTGGTTAAGTTTTAGTTTGTTGGGTTGTGTTAGAAGGGAGGGGGGTGAAACATGTTCTCTGTCTCTTCCTTCTGGGGAATGCGACTTTTTCGTGTCGTATCCCCCTTCTCTGCCTCCGTCTGCGCTGAGGCCTAATGGCAGAGCTGGCGGCCTCCAGCCTGCAACTGACCCCGAGGCTCCGGAGGCAGAGCCAGCCAGGACTTACCAACGAGAGGCTGGCCATCTTCGGGGCTGAGGCAGCGGTGGCCCGACTTGCTGGTGCGGCGTTCTGGCTTTCGGTGGCAGCCTGGAGCTGATGCAGCGGGGCTCGGAGCTGAGACTGCGGGACCCAGAGCTGGGGCGGCGGCCCGGAGCGGAGACTGCGGGACCCGGAGCTGGGGCGGCGGCCTGGAGCTGGGTCCCACAGACTCGGTGGGCCAAAGGGCGTGTTTCTGCGCTGTATCTCTAAACTAAACTGAAACTAAACTAAACTAAACCTGTTGAGATTCTACCAGTCCCTAGTGTTATGAAGGATGGGCCTGGCACAGAGGCCATGCAATGTGCAGGTCAGCTGGACTTGACTCACCATCTGTCCTTTATGAAAAGGTTCTTTCAGACTAACACCTTTGACCACAAGTCCATTGGGCAGTGCTCAGCATGGAACATCCTGCAGGCACTGCTGGTAAGGACTCAATGGATCCTGCGGTGTGGTTCCCTGAGTAGACTGCCCAGCTTCTCTGGTGAAATGCCTCAGAACTCATCAACAAGCACTAAGACCTCACTTAGCTGGTGGTGAGGGGACCTCTCCCAGTCAGATCCTTCCTGCACCATTGGAACCTTACGACCAGCACACTCTGCCCTCGGGACAGCTACTGTGGAGAGGAGATGGTTGCCCCTCTCTTCCCAGGGTGTGGATTATCAAGCAGTGTTTGAGGACATAATTGATTTATGGGCTGGTCCCTGGGACACATTCAGAGACAGACATCAAGTGCTTCTGGAAGATTATCAACTCAGTGAAAGATGCTCTTTGGTCTGCCCAAAACGTCTTGGTCTCCCACACAGCGAAATGTCCATCAGCGAAAGTTGCTGACAGGCCCGCTCCTGGAGTACATGCTGAGAAACTAACTGAAGCTCGGTGCAGCCAATGACTGGGCTCTGCAGGAGAGGGGACCACAGTGTAGGGTCCTTCCGCTGCTGTACGTGGAGGGGAAGAGCCCAGTGGGCACACACCCCAAACAAGGGAAGGGATAGCATCCAAGAGGACACGCGAGTGGCAATGGTGTTTTGTTTGTTGATATTCATTAGTTTCATATTCGGACAGTTGCGAACACTATGGAACATGAAACTAATGAATATATGGACACTGTGAATCTCTGGAGAGTTTCTGCTCAGTTTTTATTCTGTATATATATTTAATTCTGAATAAAGTTTATTTTTAGAAAAACAATTGGAACAGTGGCATCACTGGGAGGTGCAGGAGGTAGTGTGAAGAAACGAAGCACTAAATGATGTATCACATGTGGATACACATCTGGGGCTATGTCAATGAGCTGTGCAGCGCAAACAGGCACTTTGTCCATGCCAGCCAAGTTGCCATTCTGGGCTAGTCCCTGCATTGCCTGCATTTGGCCCATAGCCCTCTCAACCCTTCCTATTTATATACAGTATCAGTCCAAATAACGTTTAAAAGTCGTAATTGTATCCGCTTAAATAGCTTCCTCTGGCAGTTCATTCCAGATACGGACAACCCTTTGGGCAAATTTGTTGCCCCTGAGCTCCCTTTTAAATCTCTCCCCTCTCACCCTAAGCCTGTGCCGCCTAGTTTTAGAGTCCTCCAGCCTGGGGGGGGGGGGGGGGGGAATGAAACTGAAACCGTGAACCCCCTTAGAGAAGTGTAGAGTTGAAAGACTGGGAGAATGATTGGTGAAGGGAACACGTTGAACAGGTCAGTAAGATAATAATAGGGATTAGTCACATACTTTAAGACATTTTAGTGCAGCAGCGGAGATTCAAGGCAAAATGGGGAAGTTGTTTAAAATATTTTGAAGCTGGTGCTCAGATGTAAATATATTCGGAAAAAAAAAACTATGATTACAGTTTTAAAGCTTTTACACTCCATAAACATTTGACACAGGGTTATCTAATGGTATTGCCTATATTAACTCTTCAGCTCTGATTACATCTTCCTACTAATGGTTGCACAGCAAGTCCCCAATATAAACGAGGAAGTGAGTATCAATCAGTGTTTATTTGTGATGGTACATCGTACCGCACCACTACAAGTTAATAACTGGGTTGATGTACAGCAGCAAACAGCGTTGCGTGAACTGTTTAAACACGTACCTTCATGTCAACAAATAAAGCTTTGGAATTAATAATGGAAAAAGTAAGCAGGACTTGCCCAATGCTGGAAGACTTGTAAAGTATTCACTGCTTTCGGTAATATCTCTTTGTCCCTCCCTCCCATTCCCGATTGAGATTTTCTCTGGTACCCTCCCCCGTCGGACTCCCTTCTGGCCATCACCGAGTTGTCTGCCCCCCCCCCCCCCCCCCCTTGTGCCTCACCCTCCCTCCCTCCCTCCCTCCCTCCCTCCATCGGTCTCCTTCTCCGCCTGCCCTTCGGAAACTGCATTAACAGAAAATAATTTAAAACATGCCCTCTGGTCAGCGTGTGCGATGTATAGATGCAGCCAGTATCAGCGAGTCACTGATCGTTTCCCGAAGATTGTGCTTTGTGACATCTCGTCGTGTGTGACACAGCATGCATCAATTGCGAATGTTAGTCTGTGGTCCCCGCCGCTGCCCTGCCTCCCCTCCCCTCTCCTCCCATTCCCCCACCCAGCTCACAACACCCACTCTCCCATGTGGCATTAAGAAATCACTTGCCCGGTTATGTAAATCTCAGCGGAAAAAAAAGTCGTCTTCATTTGCATTGGAACCACCCAGAGGCCAAAAGGCTTGGACTTGTAAGAGTTGAGATTCCATTAAATACATAAGCAGAGCCCCTTTCAGCTATGTAATTGCAAGACCCAGCCGGGAAGATGATTGTGATTTTAGAGACATTGGCTGAAGGGCTTATTCTGATATTATGGAAGCATTAATGCAAGCGTGGACTGCTGCAAGGGACCTTCCTAGAGCAAGCATTGCTGTCGAAGTACACATGAAAGACATAGGCTCTGAAACCAGGGGAGGGGACCAGGGAATGGTGTGGTCTGTCAGCCAAACACATCGTTAATAGCTGCACCCTGAATAAATGTAGAACACGCAGTAACCTTTGTCTTTCGAACATTTAAATTCTCTCAATCATCTCCCGTCACGGGATGTGTGAGTTCATTCACTCCATCATGCCCGCACTTGCTCATGGATAAAACTATCCACTCTTCCGTCCCTCCGCCTCCTCCTTCCACAGAACCCTGCAGATTTCTCCTCCTTCAGTATTTATTTAATTCCCTTTTGAAAATTAATTAACGACCTCCTTCCAGACTGCAACTGTTGTGTAAAATCCTTGCCCACCAATGCTGCCCTCCAACCCACGCTCCCCACCCCCCTCCCTTCCCACCGTGCCCCACAGCTTCTGATCCCACTGCCAGTGGGAACAAATTCTCCTTCTTTCCTCCATCAAAACCCTTCGTAAATGTGAACATTATCCTCGACCTGGAACACCTCGTTCCACCTTTGTGACTTTCCCGCCTCTTTCTTCCTCTCGCCCTTGCTGCTGTTGAAACACTCATCCATGCCTCATGGCCCCCCTGGGGTTAACTTCTCCAGTGCTTTCTTGGCTGCTTTCCCGAGATCCATCCGACACAAACTCCAACTTATTAAAACCCTGCCGGCAGCATTCTAGCCCTTCCCCAATTGCTCTTGTCTCTGTCGACCTCCACTGGGTTCCTGACAGCCACATCAAGTGCAGAGTAACAGCACTCATTTACACATCATCCTGCCGCAGCCTGCCAGCTCTCGCTGTCCACTCTGGACCTCTGCCTTTCTCATCACGGCTGCCTTGCCACCCGTCTCCTTCCTAGCTTTGGTGACGGTGCCTCCAGCCAACTTCAATCGGTGGATCCATCTCCGAAATCCCCTTAATACTGCCTGCTTCCTTCCATCTCTCTCTGCCTTCAAAAGCGTCTTCAGACCCACCATTTCCCCTTCTCATTTAAATTTTCTGCTGTGTGGCAAGCCTTCAGTGGTAGAAACATGCATTTGTGTAGCACCTTTGATAATTAGAAAACATCCTGCGGTGATTCGCAGAGACATTATCAGGCCAGCATTGCAGCTAAGACACATAAGAAAGTAACAGGGTAGGGAGTCAAAAGTTTTGTCAAGGGGCGCAATTTAAAGGAAACAAAAATAGGGGTAAGAGATACTGAGGTAAAGACATTTCAAGCTCCTGACTAAGACAGCCGAAAGCATGGTGACTAATGTGATGCAGGAGTAACAAGTAATGGTCAAAGGCCCAGAGTCGGGGAGACCTAACGAGCTCAGACAGTTATTGAGGTCAAGTAATTGTCATATGCAGCAGCAATGAAACAATCAATGTATTACCTGCTTGAGTTTAACAGGCCCATAAACACAATAACACACTCACTCACGCACACACACACACACACACACACTCACTCACTCACTCACTCACTCACTCACTCACTCACTCACACACACACACACACACACACACACACACACACACACACACACACACACACACACACACACACACACACACACACACACACACACACACACACACACACACACACACACACACACACACACACACACACACACACACACACACATATATATATATATTATAATCAATAGTACAATAAATTAATAATCAGTAGTACCAGGTAACAAGATCATAATAGTGAAAGACCAATGTTCGTAGTGTAACCAAAACAAATTCCACAGAAGATCATAGTTGCTGCGGTTGGCATTGTGCAGTGCTCACGTTGGAGAGAAGCTGTTGGAGGGGTCACAGAGAAAGAGAGGGGCCAAGTCCTTACAGGCATTTGAAAACTATGAGTTTAAAAATAGGACATAGTTAACATCGTTAATATCGGGAAGCAGCGTAGCTCAGCAAGGACTGGGATGCTTGGTGACTGGCACTTGGTGAGCAGGCAGTGGGGGCAGTACACTGGGGAAATATAGTCTGTGTCTTTGTATATATTGTTTCTTGGCTAATCTGGTTCATTGTCCTTGAACATTAGACAAAGAGAGTCCTGGGTTCAGTTCTGGTCACCCAGCGAGAGGAAGGATGTCATTAAGTTGGAAAAGCTGCAGCAGGGATTCACCAGGATATTACCTGGGCTTGAGTTACATGGAAACGTTGGAGAGGCTTGGACTTGTTTCTTTGGAGAGTAGGAGGCCTTATTGAGGTGTACAGGATCGTGAGGGTCATGGATAAAGCGAACCCTCACAATCTTTTTCCCAGGGTAGAAGATTTTAAAACTAGAGAACATAAACACCGGGTGAGAGCAGAGAGATTTAAGAGGGACCTCAGGTGGAATCTATTCACCCAGAGGATAATCGGTACCTGGAAAGAGCTGCCAGAGGAAGCAATAGAAGTGAGATAAAGTTACAACTTTCAAACATCATTTGAACAGATACATGGATAGGAAGGGTTTGGAGGGAATGGGCCAAATGCAGGCGAATGGTATACCAACTGCACGGACATGGGCTGAGCGGCCTGTTTCAGTGCTGCACAGTTCTGAGTCTAAGAAGTTCATGAAGGTTAGTGTTGTAATCGACCCATGCAACACGCACGAGTTGCATTCCCTGAAAATGCAGGCGATTGAGGTGGGAATGACCATTGGAAGTAACTTGATAATTTCCAAAAGAAGCACTACTTTTCACATTTATACATTACTGTCGTGATTGAAGCATTCTCTTCTGACTTTCTTGTTAAAATCAGACATATCACTAAGTCTTTAAAAATAAATTGCAGTTATTTGACTGAATATCAGTAATATTGATGCAAAGGACAAATCTTTTATAAGGTTCTGTTTCAGCGAAGGTCCTTGGAGTATTAAAATGGAGCAACAAGAGGCTGCTTGAATCTTGAGCAAAACACAAAGTGCTGGAGCAAGTCGGCGGGTTAGGCAGCATCTCTGGTGGGAATGGACAGACAACGTTTCAGGTCGAAATCGTTCTTCAGATTCTTCAGTGCCTGAGCAGGGAAATAAACAGAAGGGGAAATGGAGAGATGATATCTCGGGTCGAGTTCAGTCTGAAGAAGGGTCCCAACCCAAAACATGTTCTGTCCATTCTCTCCGCAGATGCTACCTAACAATGAATTCCTCCAGCACTTTGTCTTTGTCATTGAGTCATGCTGCACGGAAAGAGATCCTTCAGCCCAGCTTGTCCATGTCGACATAGATGTCCCATGTACTCTAGTCCCATCTGCCCACGTTTGGCCCATATCCCTCTAAACATTTCCTATCCATGTACTGGTCCAAATATATATTTAAATGTTGTTATAGTACCTGCCTCAACTACCTCCTCTGGCAACTTATTCCATATTCCCACCAGCCTTTGTGTGGAAAAAGTTGCCCATCAGATTCTTATTAAATAGACAATAGACAATAGGTGCAGGAGTAGGCCATTTGGCCCTTCGAGCCAGCACCGCCATTCAATGTGATCATGGCTGATCATTCACAATCAGTACCCTGACTACGCTATTTTTAAGAGCCCTATCTAGCTCTCTCTTGAAAGCATCCAGAGAACCTGCCTCCACCACCCTCTGAGGCAGAGAATTTCACAGACTCACCACTCTCTGTGAGAAAAAGTGTTTCCTCGTCTCTGTTCTAAATGGCTTACTTATTCTTAAACTGTGGCCCCTGGTTCTGGATTCCCCCAACATCGGGAACATGTGTCCTGCCTCTAGTGTGTCCAAGCCCTTAACAATCTTATATGTTTCAATGAGATATCCTCTCATCCTTCTAAACTCCAGAGTGTACAAGCCCAGCTGCTCCATTCTCTCAGCATATGACAGTCCCGCCATCCCGGGAATTAACCTTGTAAACCTACGCTGCACTCCCTCAATAGCAAGAATGTCCTTCCTCAAATTAGGGGACCAAAACTGCACACTATTCTCCAGGTGTGGTCTCACTAGGGCTCTATACAACTGCAGAAGGACCTCTTTGCTCCTATATTCGATTCCCCTTGTTATAAAGGCCAGCATGCCATTCGCTTTCTTCACTGCCTGCTGTACCTGCATGCTTACTTTCATAGACTGATGTACAAGGACCCTCAGATCCCGTTGTACTTCCCCTTTTCCTAACTTGATGCCATTTAGATAGAAATCTTCCCCCTCTTACCTTAAACCTATGTCCACTGGTTCTTGATTCCCCTTCTCTGGGTAAAAGTTTGTGCATTCACCCTATTTATTGCCCTCATTATCTTATACATCTCCATAAGATCATCCCTCAGCCTCTTGCGCATCAAAAGCTTGACCATCTTCTCCCTATAGCTCAGGTACTCGAGTCCTGGCAACATCTTCGTAAATCTTCTCTGCACTCTTTCCAGCTTAACAACATTTTTCCTATGGAAGGGTGAAACAAAACGGAACCTAATACTCCAAATGTTGCCTCACCAACTTGTTGCATAACTGTTACATAACCCCCCAACCTCTATACTCAGTACCCTGACTGATGAAGGCCAATGTGCCGAAAGCCTTCTTGACCGCCCTATCTACAGTACCTGTGAGGCCACTTTCAAGGAAATGTGTACCTACACTCCGAGATCGCTCCACCCTACAACACTCTCCAGAGCTATAGGGAGAGGCTGGGCAAGCAAGGACTAATTTCTTGGAGCGCAAGAGGCTGAGGGATGATCTTATGGAGATGTGTAAGATCACAAGGGCAATAGATAGGGTGAATGCACAGCCTTTTACCCTGAGAAGGGGAATCAAGAACCAGTGGACATAGGTTTAAGGTGAGAGGGGAAAGATTCCCTGTTATCTTGCGAACTGCCAAGAATTGATTGAAGTTGAGTCTCACCCTTAAGTTTAACCTCATTTGACATCACTTTTAGTTTTCTTGAATACATTTGTGAGGGAGGGGAAATTTTGTGATTCTGAACAAAACTGGGTATTCCTTTTGGGAGTACCCAAATGGTTTTGGCCCGAAACGTCGTATTTCCTTCGCTCCATAGATGCTGCTGCACCCGCTGGTTTCTCCAGCTTTTTTGTGTAACCTGGGTATTACTCTTCATCACTCTTCCCAAAGCCTGATGTCTCTTCAGCTTTTCAGGCAATCTGCAGCCCCCCCATGGCTTTCACCGATCCTTTCTGAAGAGGGGTAGAGGGGGAGAGAGAGGGAGAAAAGTCTGCTGCGCTCCTGACTGGAGGAACGTAGAAACAAGGAACTGCTAGTTTACAAAAGACACAGTGAACCAGCGTCTGCGGAGGGGAATGAACAGATGATGCTATGGGTCGGCACAGTGGCGCAGTGGCAGGAGGGCGGCAAAGTGGCACCGCGGTAGAGTTACTGCCTTACAGCGTCAGATACCCGGGTTCAATACTGACTATGGATGCTGTCTGTACGGAGTGACCTGTGAACATGTGGATTTTCTCTAGGTGCTCCAGTTTTCTCCCACACTCCAAAGATGCACAGGTTTGTAGGTCTGAAGAAGGGTTTCGGCCCGAAACGTCGCCTATTTCCTTCGCTCCATAGATGCTGCTGCACCCGCTGAGTTTCTCCAGCATTTTTGTGTACCTTCGATCTTCCAGCATCTGCAGTTCCTTCTTGAACAGGTTTGTAGGTTAATTGGTTTCAGGAAATTGGATATTGTTCCTTGTGTGTAGGGTAGTGTTAGTATACGGGGTAATCGCTGGTCAGCGTGGACTCAGTGGGCCGAAGGGCCTGTTTCCGCACCGTATCTCTAAAGTAAAGTAAAGTATAGGGTCAGGATCCTTCTTCAGGTCCAAAATGTCACCTGTCTATTCCCTCTAGAGATACTGCCTGACCCACTAAGTTCTGTTTTTGCTCAAGATTCCAGAATCTGCAGTCTCTTGTGTCCTCTTCTATATTGACTCCTACTGCTAAAGAAAATAGGTCCTTCCGTTAGCTCTGACCTCCCATCACTCTTTAAACAGCTCAATTAAATCCCAACACCTAACCTTCACAGGCCCAGCCTGTTCTTTAGAGTCAGGGAGTTAACAGAACGGAAACAGGCCCTTCAGCCCAAGTCATCCATGCTGACCTGAGCTAGTTTACAAATGTCCAGTCTATGCCCTTGCCAAGGATCTGTCAGCCTCGCTGTAAATGGATCCTGCATTCTCCTTGCACCATCACTTTGTTGCTGTGTTGTGGGGACCACAGTGGAGTCAGAACCTTATCTGTGGCTTCACCAGGTGCAATGGACGAGACCACGACAGAGGAGGAAGTCACTCGGCCCATCACGTACATGGCGGTGGGGAACATCTACCCAACCAAGTGCAACCGCCCAAACTCCCTTTCTCTTTCTCTCTCTCCCCCCCCCAACTGGCCATTTCTGTGCTTATGTTGTGACCATTGGTCAGTTTTTCTGAGGCTGTGGAGTTTGTGCACCTTATTTTTCACGAAGATGTTTGTGTGTTACATGATGAGAGGCGACAGCCTGATAACAAGGTCGAGAGAGCCCAGGGTGTTTGACGATGAACAAAAAAACATCTCCTTTACCCGTCTCATGCCCCACACCAAGCGGATTGTGCCAGATAATGAGATACTTTGCCCTTCTCCACATTGAAACAAAGCACTTTTACTTGTAGGCCACTGGGAGAAAAAGAATGTAATTTTAACCTATTTTTCCCTTCATTTTCACCTCGCATTTCTTCATTTCACATCCTCGGTGTGCCTCTGGCTGTCAGCTCCGTTTCTGAAGAGTGAAGTGAATGTGACTGTTTTTTCCCTGGCTAGGAGTCACAGGATACCTCTGAGGCCCGTGGCTGTTACTGCACTCCTCCTGCCTCCTGCCCTCCTGCTCATGCTCGCAGCCAAACTGAAGAGCTTGTCATAATTTTCATCTCCTCAGCAATGAGCCGCGGGCAGCAGCCAGGAGCAGCAGACGATGGCAGCTTGATTAGGTCCCAGCACTGATTCATTCCCACTGACAGCAAATCCCTGGCTTTCCAAATTAGTTTGAAACAAAGACCGTTCTGAGATCAGTGCCAAGCTTAATTTAAACGGGTAATGACCTTTTCATGGCATCTAGCTGCTGGGGTGACCTCTGCTGAAATTTAAAGTCACTGATTGCTACCTTTTTTTGTTGATGAGAAATATCCTCCATTCAGGAGGCGAACCGCAAATGTGATTGAATGTCACAGGCAGTCCTGTGACCTGAACCGCTGCGGGGGTTGAAACCGATAGCCGTGTGGGGCCAGCATGCCTCTCGTCAGCTTGATCTTAAATCCAGAGGCTCACAAAGGCCCATAGAGATCCCGCAGGAGGATTAGTTACACAGCAGCAATGGGAGGCATTCAGAAAGAGAGCTGGAGGGGGTCGGCAAGGCGGGAGCAGAGAGTCTAATTTGCTCTCAGTACAAACACAGCATTCACATTATTCTGGGTGTGTACAGACCTGGTTCTAATAAACATTACCTTCCCTTCCCTACTTACCTCAATGACATCGGAGAGTTCTGATTTTTCTTTTTAATATATTTTCCGGCTCCCTTGTTTACAAAGGCATGTGGAGGCAAGCCACCGGTTGGCTCAGTGACCAACGGGAAAGGTATTCAGTGCAGAACGTTCAGTGAAGGGTGGGTAGTTTTTGTCACAACAGGAATCTGCTTCATTCTCCTGCGGCACAGTAATCTTTCCCCAGCGGCAGCCACTGCCTGCTCCACACCCTCGTCTCATGTGGCATTCTTTGGTTTAAGAATGGAATGAAGGGAGGGGGTGGCCAGGGTGAGACGCTGAGGTTTGTCGGGGCAAGGAACAGCGGGATACTTTGATAAGTTCGTAAGTCGTGGGAGCAGAATTAGGCCATTCGGCCCATCGAGACTACTCTGTTATTCAATCACGGCTGATCCATCTTTCCCTCTTGACCCCCATTCACCCGCCTTCTCCCCATAGCCCCTGACACCCTTACTGATCAAGAATGATTTTTAGGACACAAAATGGATGACTGTTTGGGAAATAGTAACGGTCGAAGGGTTATTTGAACAGAGCTAGTCACTCCCCAGATGGCTGTTGTGGGTTGTACACACCTGGTCGTCTCAACTATGCTGAATCACGGCCACTTCAGCTCTTGTGAGTCCAGCGCTTGTACTCGTCTGGTGACCGGGTCGTTTGCAGGAAGGTCTGGTCGCCCAGCTATAGGAGGAATGCCATCAAGTGGGAAAGGGTGCAGAGGACGTTCCACAGGATGCAACCTGGGCTTGTGGGCTTGAGTTATAAGGAGAAGCTGGAACGGCTGGGAGTTTTCTCTTTGGAGAGTAGGAGGTTGAGGGGGTGACCTTATTGAGGTGTACAAGATCATGAGGGGCATGGATAAAGTGAACACTCACCGCCTTTTTTCCAGGGTAAAATGGTTCTAAAATGTGAGGGAGGAGAGATTTAAGGGGAAGTGAGATGCAAATTTTTCACTCGGACGGCAGTCCATATCTGGAATGAGCTGCCAGAGGTAGCTATAGAAATGGATACAATTGCGATTTTCAAGACATTTGGACAGATATATGGACGGTAAGGGTTTAGAGAGATATGGGTCAAATGCAGGCAAACGGGACTAGCCGAATATGGCAATTTGGTCAGCATGGACAAGTTGGGCCGAAGGGCCTGTTTCCATGATGAAACATGGAAACTTAGGCCTATGAGGGTGGTGATAATTTCAATATTATGAGGTGTTTTGATGAATTGTTCAGAGCAACACTAGCGTGAGAGACATTCCTTGACCATTCTGAGTGCTTCATTTCACTCCGATTGTTCAATTTGGTATTAGGTTTTTAATCAGTATTGCGCCTGTGGGGGCTGTACTATTCAGTGGGTGAATGGGAGTATGCCTTTGATAGTGTGCATGCAAGAATGTCAGGCCATTCTTCCCCCGCACGGCCCACTGAGCTTACACTTTTAGTTGGAAATCTCAAGTACCAGCCAGGAGAACCAAACTGTGCAGACATCCGTGCCTCTTGTCACCTCCTCCCAGTGCCTTTCAGCTGACTCAGCATGGAACCAATGGATTCAGGAACTTTCATGCTGCACTTGACTTGGCCCCAATCCACGGGTCAAATAAACATCCCAGCCCTTCCCTAATGTGACCTGATGAATCCAGTACTGCTCTATTTTAGCTAAATGCACAAACTTCCAGTCAAGTGTGGCAGCTGACAATCTAAACACAGTTTGTTCCCGGAACTGCAACATTTTCTGGTCCTCTCCTGTATTGATTTTCCTTTGTGCTTTGACCTCATAAATGTGCAGGTACAATAACAATATTTAAAAGACATTTGGACAGGTGCAAGGATAGGAAAGGTTTGGAGTGTTAGGGGCCAAATGCAGGCAAATGGGACTAGCTTCGATGGGGCATCCCGGTTGGCATGGCCTGGTTTCAGGCTGAATGACTTTTCGTCTGTATGAATGAGTGAACTTTATAGTTTTAACTGATCAGTTTTTGATCCTGTCATCTTCTGCTCTAGGACCGAGACTCCATCCAATGTCACTGTTCCATTCATAAGTTCCTAAATTGTTGGCCATTTGGCCCATCGTCGACCCCGCCATTCAATCATCTTTGAACTACCTTTCCCTCTAAAATCCGTTTTCCTGCCTTCTCCCTTACTAATCAAGAAACTATAAACCTCCACCTTAAAAATATCAATTGTCGACCTCCACAGCCCTCTGTGGTAATGAATTCCACAGATTCGCCACCCTCTGACTAAAGAAATCCCTCCTCATATCCTTTCTAAAGATATGTCCTTTCATTCTGAGGTAATGGCCTCTGATCCTACTCTCCCACTAGGACTTTAAGACTTTTGCCTTCCATCACAGTGAGGAGGTGCCTGGTAGACTCACTGTGGTGGATGTTAAACTGTGTTCATTGTGTGTTCTGTTATTTTATTTTGTGTCATGACTGCAAGGTACGCAATTTTGTTCAAACTAAACGTTTGAATGGCAACAAAACGAAACTCTAGTGGAAACATCCTCTCCACATCCACCCAATCCAGGCCTGGTTTCCTTCCTGAGGTGC
The DNA here is from genome assembly GCF_028641065.1 of Leucoraja erinaceus. Lineage (NCBI taxonomy): Eukaryota > Metazoa > Chordata > Chondrichthyes > Rajiformes > Rajidae > Leucoraja > Leucoraja erinaceus. The sequence goes on along the minus strand of NC_073393.1, from coordinate 20,848,466 downwards.
CTGGATTGCACATTGCTGTCCTGCCAATTCCCAGTGCTCCCACATCAAACATCCCATCCTCCCACCCATGTGCCCAGTGGAGTGAGCACTCCCACAACCTCCTCTCTGACTCGAGCATCCTCCTTGATGTACTCCTTTTTCCTTTATCCCATATCCCACCAGCCTTGTTGCTGCCTGTAGATCCCAGACCACCCTCACATGGCCAATGTGAACACCTGCCCACTTGCTGAGTGCTCTTCAAGAATGATTGAATGAATGAATCAATGAATGTTTATCGGCCAAGTATATTCTCATACAAGTTATTTGCCTTGGTGCTTTGCTTGTTAAAGCACAGAAGGCCATAGATCTGCTTTCAAACCATGCCCCCTTGTTACTGAGCACTAAAAAAGAAAGAGCTGGAGGAACTCAGTGGGTCAGGCAATATCTGTGGAGGAAAATGGACAGGTGACGTTTCAGGTCAGGACCTTCTTCAACCAGCATTCCCTTCACAGATGCTGCCTGACCTGCTGAGTTCCTCTAGCTGTGTGTTTTTTGCTTAAGATTACAGCATCTGCAGTCTCTTATGTCTCCAAAAGTTTAAAGGAGGTGTGAGGGGTATGTTTCTTACACAGAGAGTATTGGGTGCCTGGAACACACAGAGGTAATGTTGGACACAGATATGATGGAGGCATTTAAGAGGCTTTTGGACATTTGGATATGCAGGAAATGGAGGAATCAGGTGCAGGCAGAAAAGCTTGATGTTTCATGTTTGACACGAATAATGTGGGCTGAAGGGCCAGTTCCTGTGCTGCACTATTCTATGTTCTATGGCCTTGGGATGTGGACCAATATGAGGCCTGCGGTAGAGAGCTGTGGTAATTATGTGGTGACATAGAAGGGGTGCAGTGCAGATTTACAGTCTTTTCGCCAGGGCTGGGGAATTGGAACTTTGAGGAGAGACTGTCTTATTTACTCTGGGGAAAAAAAGCCAGAGGCTGGGGGTTACATTTAATTTAGTTGTATAAAATAGAGAGACTGAGACAGGGTGAAAATAAAGTATCAGTTTCCCTCAGATTGATTACCAGGGGAGGTGGATTTATGTTAATTGCTTAACTGATTAGAGGGAGATGGAGCTTGCGGCCTGACAGAGATTCGGGCAGAAACCTGCGGCCAATTTAAAGTGAACTTCGCTATAACTGAGGGGCCCTTGACTGGGAACCATGGTGGGGGAATATCATGAGTCGGAGTCTTGTTTGGCTGGTGTGGGCATGATTGGGTTAAATGCCTTGTTTTCTGTGCCGTGCATTTATATTATGACTGGCGTGCCAGGTAGGTCAGGTGGTTGTGAGCTTCTTTTGCTGAGAATAGTGTCGACCGAGCAGGTGGAAGGATGATCAGAAAGGTTTGGAGGGATATGGGGCAAACGTGGGCAAGTTGGACCAGCTTATATGGTGCATACTGGCTGGCATGGACGAGTTGGGCTGAACGGCCTGTTTCTATGGGCCTTTATGCACCTCTGGATCCAAGAATCATAGAGTCTCACAGCACGCAAACAGGCCCTTCAGCCCAACTCGTCCATACTGACCAAGATGCCCCTTCTATACTAGTCCCACCACTCCACGTTTGGCCCATATCCCTCTAAATCTTGATGGACACAAAATGCTGGAGTAACTTAGCGGGACAGGCAGCATCTCTGGAGAGAAGGAAGGGGTGACATTTCGGGTCGAGAACCTTCTTCAAATTGATCAGTCTGAAGATAAAGTCTCGACCGGAAACGTCACCCATTCCTTCTCTCCAGAGTTACTCCAGCATTTTGTGTCTATCTTCGATTTAAACCGGCATCTGCAGTTCTTTCCTACACATTCCTCCAAATCTTTCCAATTCATTGCCTGTCCAAATGTCTTTAACATGTTGTTATTGTACCTGGCTCAACGGCCTCCTCTGGCAGCTCGTTCCATACACCCACCACCTTCTGAGTGAAAATGTTGTTCCTCATATCCCTATTAAATCTTTCCTCTCTCACCTTAGACCTATGGCCTCTGATTCTTGATTTCCATATTTTGGGTGCAAGACTCTGTGCATCCACCCAATCTATTCCCCCGTGCGGGGCGCGTTTTTTACGCAGAGTGGGGGGGGCCTGGAACACGCTGCTGGGAGGGTGGTGGTGGAGGCAGATGTGGGAGTGATGTTTTAGAGGCTTTTCCATAGGCCCATGGAAGTACAGGAAATAGAGGGATATGGATCATGTACAGGCAGATGAGATTAGTTCAACTTGGCATCATGTTCAGCACAAACACTGTGAGCCGAAGCGCCGTTCCTGCGCTATATTGTTCTATGTTTAGAGATACACTGCGGAAACAGGCCCTTCGGCCCACCAAATCGGCGCCAACCAGCGATCACCCCGTTCACTAGCACTTTCCTACCCATTAGGGACAATTTACAATTTTACGGAAACCATTTGACCTACAAAACCTGTACGTCTTTGGAGTGTGGGAGAAAACCAGAGCACCAGGAGAAAACCCACGTGGTCACAGGGATAACATACAAACTCTGTACAGACTGTAGCACCCGCAGTCAGGAGCGAACCCGGTTCCCTGGCGCTGTGAGGCAGCAACTCTACCGCTGTACCACTGTGCCATCTATGTTCTACGTCTATATTCATTGTTGGGACTGCGTGCTATTGCACAACAGAAACGAGGCTGAAATCTGGTGTGAACTTCACCCACTGGACCACAGAGTCGCACCTCACTTGAATGATTAATAATTATTGAAATAAACTCTGTGCTACCAGGGAAAATATTAACGACTGTTTAGTTTTGTCAGCTCCTGCCCTGCGGTTTAAAAAAAAAAGGACTTTCTAAATATAGCTGCCTTACTAATGTATCTTATTTTTAGGTAGATACAAGTCCAACCATCCACTTAGAAAAGTTGCAGGGAGATTTGGGGCCACTTGTCAATTTAAACTCTCTTCATATTGGCCCATAATCTGCATCATTTAAATCAAACAATAAATAGTCTTTTTCCATTTACCTTCCCCTCATTCTAGGCAGCATCCTAATGAGTGTGCATTGTAGTTTCTCTAAATCCATGCTACCCTTCCTGTGGTGTGGAGCTCAGTATTGTGCTCTTAACCGAAGGCTCATTAAGGTTTTATAAAGTCTCATCATTTCTGCTTCCGCTTTGTATTCTGATCCCCAGTGATAAAACCTTAAATTCGATTAACTTTTTATGTTCTCAACTGCCTGAGAAGCTGCCTTTAATGTTCTGTGAATCTGTTCCCCAAATCCCCTGGTTGTGGAATCACGGAAATTTATAGTGCAGAAGGAAATCATTTGACCAGCACATTGATGCAATCACAAAGAAAACTCATCAACGCACCTACTTCCTAGGAAGATTGTGGAGATTCACTATGACGGAGATGAATGACGATGAATACCATTTTGAAACTCCGCTGGTTTACATTAGAGAGCATATTGACTAGTTCCATCATGACCTGATTTGGCATCCTGATTGCCCAAGAACGAAGGAGATTACAGAGAGTGGTGGACATTGCCCGCTCCATCACAGGTACTGACCTCCCAAACATCGAAGGGATCTACGGGAGGCGCTATCTCAAGAAGACTTCCAGCATGATCAAAGACCCATGGCACCCTGGCCATGCACTCACCTGGCTGCTGGCATCACGAAGGAGGTACAGGAACCAGGTGAGCGAGCGTAGGCTTCAGCAGCTGCCCAGAGCAACAGGAACCCACAGCATCACACTGTTCCAGACCCTCCTTTACATCAACACCCCCTGGACCAGACCAACCACTACATCACCAACACCCCCTGGGCAAGACCAAGTCAAGTCAAGAGAGTTTATTGTCATGTGTCCCAGATAGGACAATGAAATTCTTGCTTGACAATTACATTCTTGAAACCCATCACCGACACCCCTTGAGCCAGACCCTCATGTACTTCACTAATACCCCCACACTCACCCAGTGTCACAGGGTCAGGAAATAAGAAATGTATATCTCCTACGGCCGAGATCAGACCTGATAATTTCAGAGATAAGTCCCGATCTACTCAAGATGGTTCTGGATTGTGGCGACTCTGTGCGCCACCTAACTTCAAGGTTTGTTATTGTCACTTGCACCGAGACACAGTGAAAAGCTTTGTTTGTGTGCTATCCAGTCAAATCATAATGTACATCAACCCACACGCAAGTGCAACAGGTAGTACAAAGAGAAAGATATCAGAGAACAGAATATAGTGTTGCAGCATTGTAGCGTTATAGTTACAGAGAAAAAGTTGTGCATCTGCAATGAGGTAGGTTGGAAGATTGTGAATACACCGTAACCTATGGGAGGACTGTTGAGTGGTCTGATAACGGTGGGGAAGAATCTTTTCGTGAAATTGGTGGTGCGTGCTTTCAAGCCGTTGTGTCTTTCTGGCGGGCGTGGGAAGAAGAGGGAAGGACTGGGGTGAAAATGGTCCTTTATTATGTTGGCTGCTTTCCCGAGGCAGTAGGTGGAGTCAGTGGTGAGGAAGCTGGTCTGTGTGATGGACTGGGAACCATCCACAACTCGCTGCAGTCTCTTGAGCAAGCTGTAATGCATCCCGATAGGATGCTTTCTACGGTGCAACTGCATAAGTTGGTAAGAATCGTTACAGACATGCAGAATTTCCTTCGTCTCCCAAAGATGTAGTGGCGTTGGTGTGCTTTGTTCTGGAAGCATCAATGATAGAGATGAATGATAGATTGGTCTGCTAGCATTGAGAGAAATTGCAGCATTTCTTTGTGGGATCGTGAATGTACAACAGAACACTCTCTCACGTTGCTCCAGGTTCCCTGTCATTTCCTCAATAAAACCACAAGCTGCACAACATCCCAAAAATCTCCTCTCCCTCCCCCTGCCCCATGCCCCACTTTCCTTGCTCACCAGCCAGAGATTCTAAAACAATCGTTTTCATTGGGCTTGCTCCAAAGAGACTGATTTATTTTCTCTGCTCCAGCTTCCTTTATCCATTCATACCATCAACAACGTGTGAAATGTAGAAGTTAAAACTGCAGAGTGCTGGGGTGGATCAGGCAGCATCGCTGGAGGACATGGATAGGCGACGTTTCAGGTCAGGACCCTTCTTCAGACTGATTGTTGAGGTGCGGGGAGAGAAAAACGCTGAGAGAGAAGAGGGGCTGGACTAACCCAGGCAGGTTATAGTGTTTAAGAGGGAACTGCAGATGCTGGAGAATCGAAGGTTACACAAAAAAGCTGGAGAAACTCAGCGGGTGCAGCAGCATCTATGGAGCGAAGGAAATAGGCAACGTTTCGGGCCGAAACCCTTCGGTTTCGGCCCGAAACGTTGCCTATTTCCTTCGCTCCATAGATGCTGCTGCACCCGCTGAGTTTCTCCAGCTTTTTTGTGTAACCCAGGCAGGTTATAGGTGAGCACAGGTGAGGAGGGATACTTGGTAGGCAGATGATTGGATAAAGGCCTGAGATGAAAAGACCTCTGTGAGACCAAAGGATTGAAGAGTTACGGCGTGAAGCTGGAGGAAGGAATAGAGTTGGAAGTGGAGGGGTAGTGAAAGCTGTTTATAATTTACCCCCTCCCCCAGCCCAACGTCAATAAGCTGTGTGGGGGGTTCTTGTCCCCATGCCTAGATCCGTTGAAATCTAGGCTCTTTAACGATGTCTGCATATTCATCTTCATCACTATTCTTCCATGGTGCCCAGCACGTGGTTTTGCCTGGAGGTGCCTCAGACGGTATCGGAAGGTGCATTTTTGTTAAAGGCTTTGTATAGATTGTCAAAGATCTTGCATAGATTCGTACAGCATGGAAACAGGCCCTTTGGCCCAACATCTAAGATGCCCCATGAAAGCAAGTCATACTTGCCTGTGTTTGGTCCCTATCCTTCTAAACCTGTCCAAATGTCTTTCAAATGTTGTTATTGTACCTGCCTCAATTACCTCCTCTGGCAGCTCGTTCCATACACCCACCACCCTCCATGTAAAACAGTTGCCCCTCCTATTAAAAAATATTTCCCTTATCACCTTAAACATATGCCCTGTGGTTCTTCATTCAACTATTCTGGGTAAAAGATATTGTGCATTCATCCTATACCCCTCATTATTTTATACACCACTATAAGATCATCTCAGCCACCTGCGATCCAAGGAATAAAACCCTCATTGACATCTGAGGTGGCATCATAAACAACATCATAAATGTAGCTCTAAGCATATTTTAAATGCTTTCAGAAAATAATTGTGAGTATTCTGAATCATAAGTGGTTTCAGGAACAGGCACAATGCTCATCCTTCGCAACTTACCTTGTTCCTGAGTCTGGCTCAGGCGCTCAGAGGGAAATGAATGCCCTTTCCTGCAGCTACACTGAACAGGAGTCACGTGGCAGACAGTCTGTGGCTCGAATGGAAAGGGGAGCCATTAAAACTTGCCCGGGGCAATGGACTGCACCTAATATCACTGGAGCCTCTCGCGCTGCAGATGTGGAGGCTGGCTTCCAGGCAGAAGTCTAGTGCGGCATGTAGCTACAATTAAAATCAACTCTTTGCCAAGAGAAAAGGAAGGGGGTGGGGGTGTGGGCTGGAGGGTGGGGGTTTACATCAAAGAGAGATTTTGAATGTATAGTTCGCTGTAGGACTTGGTCTCTTGATCCAACCCCTGCAGCAGTGTATGGCCTCTTTGTTAATGAGAATTCTTGACCCTTCATTTTGTAAGTTAAACTTGTAATCTCAGCTAATGAACTGAACAAACCCATACCCGATTTTTGTAATCTCTCTGCACTGTTATTGCTTTTTCTAATCATGTCTGGGATCCCAGTCCATTCCGCAGCCACACATATGGAAAGCACCTTGATCACTGAAAGTTTAAAAAAAAAGGTTTCCCCTTTGCGCAGAGTTTTGTTCAGCAACATCTAACCCGAGCGCCCGTTTGTGAGACGACAGATGGACTGAGTTTCGAATAAACCTGCGTCTGGTGTTTCCGCTGGCTATGGAACTGTCCAGAGTTAACGGGGGAGTTATGCTGTCTTCATATTAATGTAGAAGCAAGTGCATTTGATTGCGGAGTCATACAGGGTGGAAACAGGCCCTTCTGCCCAACTCATCCGATGACAGGGCTGCCGACTCCCACGCACTGAGCGTGAGAATCACGCATTTTGCCAAATTCTCACGCACTCACGCTGATCATTTATCACGCTCTGTTGTGAGAAATTCAGTGATCAACGAAAATTTAAAAAGTCACATCAACTGCATGGGCCGCGGGTGTTGGAGAGCCGGGACTGAGGGAGGGAGGGATGGAAGCAGATGCAGCGGCGGGGACAGATGCGGATGGGGAGCCGGGGCTGGCGAGTATTTGCCGGGATGGCGAGTGTTTGCCAAGCTGGCGAGTATTTGCCAGGATGCTCCGGCCATGGAGCAACCTCAGTGCAAAAGTCCCGGGCTGTCAGAGGCATCGGAAGTGTTGCACCGCTGCCGTGAGAGTCTCTGTGCCAAATTCACCCAGGTGACCGGCATGGATCAGGCTGCGGCTTGGTGCATCTTGGAGGACAACCAGTGGCTGCTGGAAGTAAGTACCAAGCAGTGGGTAGAAATGGTGGAAGATAGTGGCCTTCAAATGGGGGTGGTTGGAGAAAGCATCCTGCTTGCCTGCTAGATTTTCACTTACTGTAACTGCAGGAAAAATGATCCCGATGTTGGGGGAGTTCAGAACCAGGGGTCACAGTTTAAGGATAAAGGGTAGGCCAGTTAGGACTGAGATGAGGCCAAACTTTCTTCACCCAGAGAGTTGTGGATCTGTGGAATTCTCTGCCACAGAAGGCAGTGGAGGTCAATTCACTTAATGTTTTCAAGAGAGAGCTCTTGCAAAATCAAGGGATACGGGAAAAAAACAGGAAAGAGGTACCGATTTTAGATGAACAGCCATGATCATATTGAATGGCAGACAGTCTGTGGCTCGAATGGAAAGGGGAGGGCCAAATACACCTATTTTCGATGTTTCTATGCTTGAGTATATGGCAATAAAACTCGACCACTGGATTTTGAAGCATTCATGCATGGTGGAGGAATAATGTAGTCATAGTGATACAGTGTGAAAACAGGCCATTCGGTGCAACTTGCCCACACCCGCCAATATGTCCCAGCTACACTACCTGCTTTTGGTCCATATCCCTCCAAACCTGTCCTATCCATGTATCAGTCTAACTGTTTCTTAAATGTTTGGATAGTCCCTGCCTCAACTACCTCCTCTGGCAGCTTGTTCCATACACCCACCAGCCTTTATGTGGAAAAAGTTACCCCTTCAAAAGTTACGTCTTAGAATACTTCAAACAAAAAACATTGAAATCATACTTCTACAATGCACTAGAACATAATTTTAATACATCAAATTTCAAAATGTCCCAGCTCTCTGTCTGAAAGTACCCTTCAGACAGAGAGCAGTGCCAGATGTGGGCGGGGGACTGAGGCCAGTTGTCCGTGATGTCTTGATCCCAATGCTCAGCGCTTCATGTTTCGGAGTTGGCTAATGTTATTGATCTGTAATTAGCCTGATTTGTAATTAGTTGACAAAACCTTAATTTATTAATCCAGACTATCCAGGGGGATGGGATAAGTGTAATATTAAGCAGAGACCCGTCTCGGCCTCGGAGCTGTGGCAGCGGCAGCGACCACCCGCAGAGTTTGAACCGGCCCGTTCGCGAAGCACGGTTGAGCTGCGGGATTTACCATCACCCGGTGGAGTCACAACATCTGGAGCCTGGATCGCCTTGGCGCAGAGGGAGAACAAAGAGGGAAGAGACAGAGACTTTAAGATTTTGCCTTCCACCACAGTGATGATGTGTCTGGTGAACTCTCTGTGGTGGATGTTAAATCTGTGTTGGTTGTGTGTTTTTGTCATTTTTTATTATATGTATGACTGCTGGGGAAACGAAATTTCGTTCAGACCGAAAGGTCTGAATGACAATAAACAAATCTAATCTAATCTAATCTAATCTAATCTAATTAAAATTACATGCAAGATGTCAGGCTGTCTGTCACAACATACAGCCCCGATAACCCATTATTTCCTTCAGTTAAATATTGGGAAGGTAGCACTTTTGTTATTTGCCACTCAACTATTATGTTTGTTTACCTCACTGACTATTTCTAACCCCCCCCCCCACCCACCAAATTCCTTTGACAGGTTGAATAGAAATGTCCCCAATCTCGTTGTTTTACTAATTGAACAGGTAGATGAACATCTCAAGGAGTGTAATCAAATGGAAACTGATTCAGATACGATGTTTAAGAGCATGTTCAAAGAAGGAGTGACAGAGATACTTGCAGGGGAATGTGTGAGGAGGTTATTATATGTCTTTAGTTTTAGCTTGAACCAGGACATCAGTAGATTCAAAGTTTAATATAGTAATTGTGCTGATACTGACTCCAACTAACCACGTAATGAATATCATCCAATTTATTTATAGGCTTTATTTTTCTGATGCCATTTAAACTTCACTTGGATTTCAAACACTTCAATGTAAAAGTAATTGGGAATGGGGAGCATTGGAACAAAAATTTGCCCTCGGAACATATTAACTGTAATATAATAATGTATGCATGTTGATAGGTGCAATCAAAACAAAGATCTTTTTATCATTGTTGTGTTATGAATACCACAGAAAATATTATGTACTCTCAAGATTACATTTAATAGAATAATATTGCATAAATATATAGTTATTGGACTGCATTTTGGAAAAGTCTCAGCTGAGAGGAAGACAGCAAAATGCTGAAAATATTAGGGGTGAAAATGACTCCAGGACAGTTTGTTAGGAAAATGAAGGAAATGGTAACAGAATACTTATACAGCTGAGTGAGTATAATTTTATGGATGAGGAATTGTGTTCAACCAATTGATGACTTCTTTGACAAAGTAACTAGCATGTTAGATAACAAGGAAGCCAATGGATATAGCAATTTTTGTTATACAAAATTTGCTCTGTGAAGTGCCCCATAAAAGATTACCACATTAGATAAGTACCTGTGGACTTGAACGTAATAGGTTAAATCCAGGGGGTCAGATTTGATGCTTTAAGTGTGGGCCAGATATATTGTTAGTGCAGAGGGGCTATGAGCAAGGCCAGGTGTGTATCCAGAGTCAAGGTCTGGAATAGTACTAGGTGTGCAGTCAAAGCTGGGACAATGGGAGTGTTCAGCACCGGGAACCTAAGCAGGTAAGCAGTTATGACCAGGGTAGAATAGGGGGCCAGGTGTAAGGCTGGACTCAGGGTCAGGAATGAGAGAAGGTATGCAACTGGAGTCAGGGTCAGATGTAGTACCACATGTGCAGTGAGACCCAGGTTGGCCAACATGGGCCAAGTGTTTGATTATAATCTGATTACCATACATGAATATACTAAGATCATTCATGTGCTGCATCTGTTGATCAGAGCCTGGCTCTACTGTGGAATGTAATTAGGAATGTAATTTAGCCTAACCTTATTCATAGCTAATCCAATTTAAAGCATAAATATAGCATTCAAGTTTGTGTTAAAAGACTCGCTACATTATGCACCAGATCACACAATTTCAAGCTGAAAAACACAAAAGCTCCGTACCAATGGAAGGGGAGATACCCCCCCTCCCACACCCCCCCTCCCACACCCCTCCTCTCCCCCCCCCCCCCGGACGCTACACTCCCTCGGGGTTGGTCTCTCGCAATTTCTCACTCCCAACTCTCACTGAATGTTGGCAGCCCTGATGTCATCCATGCCGACCAAGATGCTTCATCTAAGATGTTCCTACCTGCCCATGTTTGGCCCATGCCCCACTTGATCTTTCCTATCCATGTAATTGTCTTTTAAATGTTGTTATTGTACCTGCCTCCACTACCTCCTCAGGCAGCTCGTTCTAAATACCCCCACCCTCTGAGTGAAAACATTATTTCTCAGGTTCATATTAAATCACATCCATCTCTCCTTGATCGGCCCAAGACACCCAAGTATTTTATGGGGAGGGGAGGAAGTCGAGAGTTGGCAGATTGTCCAAAGTGTCAAATATTTAAAATCTCTTGTAGATAACAGCTTTTAAATGTTACTTTAAATTTTTTAATGTTACTGGATAGGAGGGTTTAGAAGGCTATGGCCAAATGTAGGCAAATGGGGCCAGCTTGGTTGGCATGGACAAGGTGGGCTGAATGGCCTTGTAAAGCTCTGACATAGAAACAACAGATTTGCTTAGTTAGTATTGACTTATTCAACACTGTACGTTCCTGCACATTGTGATAACTCCCATGAGGGTGTGCTGTGCATTTGTGAAGCTTCCTGCATTTATCCTGGGATGTCCATAAGGGCTTTGAACCCACTTTATTATTTGGTTAATTATTGATTTGTTACTGTTGTAGGCTTTGGACTTTACTCTAGAACGTTGAGATACAGTGCGGAAACAGGCCCTTCGGCCCTCCGAGCCCACACTGACCAGCGATCACCCCGTATACTAGCGTTACCCTACACACTCGGGACAATTTACAATTTTATACCAAGGCCAGATAACCTACAAACCTCTTTGGAGAGTGGGAGGAAACCTGTAGAAAACCCACACGGTCATGGGGAGAAAGTACAAATGCTCTACAGACAGCACCCATAGTCAGGATCGACCCCGGGTCTCGGGCACTGTAAGGCAGCAGCTCTACTGGTGTGCCACTGTGCAGCCCCTTGGAATACACGCAAAGCAATTGCTTACATCAAGGGCCCAGAAATAGCCCTGTGATGACAACTAAATAATCTGCTTCAGTGCTGTTGGTTTAAGGGACAAATACTGGCCTGGCCCCTGGTGAGGAATCTCCTCCATTATTTCCAGACTTTCACAAGCACCGGAGAGCTGATAGGCCCTTGGTCAATTTAATCTCTTTCCAAAAGACTTTCAATGTTCTTTCAGAGCATGGACTGAGTGCTCACACTTCCAGAGGGGTCTGAAGAAGCATCCCAACCCAAAGCATCACCTCTCTTTGTTCACCCGAGACGCTGCCTGACCCGCTGAGTTACTCCAGCACTTTCTGATCATCCAGAGTGTGACTTGAACTTAGAATCTGCCCTGCCCCAAAGAGTTTAGTTTAGGTTAGGTTATTATTGTCATATGTTTTGAGGTACAGTGAAAGGCTTTTTAGTTGCATACTATCCAGGTAGCGAAATGGCTATACACGTTTGCAATCAAGCCGTTCACAGTGTACGGTAGGATAAAGGGTTTAACATTTAGTGCAAGTCAAGTCAAGTCAAGTTTATTCGTCACATACACATACGAGATGTGCAGTGAAATGAAAAGTGGCAATGCTCGCCGACTTTGTACAAAAAAACAAACAACCAAACAAACTACAAACAGAATGTAACGGAATCACATATTCTTTTTCATATTGAATATTGTGGGCGGAAGGAAAAAGGGAAAGAAAACAGCAATTAATTTTAAAAAAAGCAGTAGAGTGGTACAAGATAAAGTCCATTAAAGTTTGATTACAGATGGTTTGAAAGTCTCCAATGGGGTAGATGGGAGATCAGGACAGCTCTCTCGGGAAAAGGGATTTGCACTTATTTAGGTTTTTGAGTCCTGTTGATAATGGTAATGGTTTCTTATTGTCACGTGTACCGAGGTACAGTGAAAGGCTTTGCATGCTATCCAATTTAATCAGATCGTACAATTCATGAGTATAATCCTGCCATACACATGTACAGCAGGTAGTGCAAAGAAGTGTTGTCTTTTCACATCAGTCGCCTGCTAGAGGTTTCTCTGGTGTTTGCTTTGAGTGTGCCTTGTGTCTGGGGCAGCGTCTTGCAGGAGATGGGTCTGGTTGCAGCTCTATGTGTAAACCTGCAGGCTTTGTCTTGATGGATGTTTCTGAACCAGGTTTAAACGTGGCACTCGAGGGGTTGAAGGTCCTGGTTCCGTGCTGTGTCTCGCTCTGGCTAAGATAATACAATAATCACTTTAATTTACTTCTGAATCAGCAGTATGGAAGATGAATTCACAGAGTGTATGAGAGATGCTCTTCTCGATCGGAGCCGAGGGAAGAAGATATTGATGTACAAATGTTGCGTAATGAGAAAGGATTCATTGATGATCTGGTGATTTTGGGGCTTTTAAAGAACAGAGATAGAATTGTATACATAAATTATAGCAAAGAGTGTAAACTAATCAAAGCAAACAATGAAGGTAGGAGGCGTGAGGACTACAGTAGATTAGGAAATTAGATTAAAAGATATGATGGAATAAGCAGTGGCTTATACTTAAAGAGTGAATACACTTTCCAACTGCCCTGCGACCGCTTACAAATAATAGATTTCAAGATTTTTACGATGTCAATTTAGCAGGTCTGCAGTCCCTGTTTTCTCTCTCTTTTTACTTAAATAGAGTGGTTATAGTATCTACTTTCAAGAGTGGGAACTGTTCGACTCTCCAACATTTTGTGTCTATTTTGTGTTTGGTTCAATAGCCTGATGGTTGTTGTGAAGAAGCTATTTCTGAACCTGGAGGTCGTGGTTTTTAGGCTCCTGTACCTTCTTCCCGATGGCAGGACTAAAAGGAGAGCATGGCCAGGGTGGTGCGGGTCCTTGACCATGCTGGCTGCCTTTTTGTGGCAGCACCTCCTATGGTTCACTTGGATGGTGGGGAGGTCAGTACACGTGATGGATTGGGCAGTGTTTACCACTTTTTGTAATCTCCTTCGTTCCTGGGCGTTCGAGTTGCTAAACCAGTAACCAGCGGTGTTCGAGTCAAGTGAAGTTTATTGTCACCGGCACAAGTACAGTGGGATACAGGGACAATGAAAGTCTTGCTTTCAGCAGCATCACAGGCACATAGATTCAAACAAACAGACAACAAACAAATTATACATAAATGACACACAACATTTCTAAAAGAGAGAATACTGTGCAGAAACCAAGACATTAAATTAAACAAGTCTATGGTGGTGCAAGAGGTGGTCTGTAGTGCTCCGTTGCTGAGGTGGGATTAGGGTCGTGTGGGCCGGTTGAAGAACCTGATGGACACAGGGAAGTCGCTGTTCCTGAACCTGGTGGTGTGGGGCTTCAGGCTCCTGTACCTCCTGCCCGACAGTAGCGGTGAGGAGAGGGCACAGCCCGGATGGTGGGGATCCGTGATCATACTTGACGCAGCGCCCGGTGTAGAGGCTTTTGATGGTGGGGAGGGCGATGCCCGTGATGGACTGGGCTGAGTCCACCGCTCTCTGCAGACTCTTGTGGTCCTGAGTGTTGGAATTGCCAGACCAGGCCATGATGCAACCAGTCAAGATACTTTCTACAATACATCTGTGGAAATTTGTTAGACTATTTGGATTCTTACAAAATCTCTTTAAATTTCTAAGAAAGTTGAGGCGCTAACACGCCTTCTGGAGTTAGAGTTTCCTTTATTGTCATTCACACTTTTAGTTTGAACAAAATTGCGTACCTTGCAGTCTTCTTTGTAATTCCATCTATGTTCTGCGTCCAGGACATCGAGTGTTACCGCCCAGGAATTTGAAGCAGCTAACTCTCCCCACAGCCAACCTATCGATGAAATCTGGTGCCTTGTTCCCCCGACTTCCCCTTTCTGAAGTCAATCTGCAGTTCCTTGTTTCAACAATTAGTTCCTTCTCCATAAGCGCGTGCAGGTGGGAGTAGTGTAGATGTGGCCTGTTGGTCAGTTTGTGCAAGTTGAGCCGGAGGGCTTGTGACTCCCTATGACTTTGTTGACGGTGAGGGAGAGGTTGATGTTGCGGTTACTACTCAACCAGGCGTTCTATCCATCTCAGGCACACTGCCTCAACCACCGGTGATTCGGCCAACCACAGTGGTGTCATCGGTGAGATTGTAGATAGTGTTGGAGCTCATCCTAGCCATGCAGCCAGAGGACAGAGCAGGATGCTGAATACACAGCTCTGAGGAGCACCTGTGATGATGGTCAAAGTGGAGGCGATGTTGTTTTTAAAATGATGAGAGGGATAGACAGAGTTGATGTGGACAGGCTTTTCCCTTTGAGAATAGGGAAGATTCAAACAAGAGGACATGACTTCAGAATTAAGGGACAGAAGTTTGAGGGTAATATGAGGGGGAACTTCTTTACTCAGAGAGTGGTAGCGGTGTGGAATGAGCTTCCAGTGGAAGTGGTGGAGGCAGGTTCGTTGGTATCATTTAAAAATAAATTGGATAGGCATATGGATGAGAAGGGAATGGAGGGTTATGGTATGAGTGCAGGCAGGTGGGACTAAGGGAAAAAAGGTTGTTCGGCACGGACTTGTAGGGCCGAGATGGCCTGTTTCCGTGCTGTAATTGTTATATAGTTATATGTTATATGGTTACCAATCCACACTGATGGCTCCTTGTTCATTTCTGAGCAGTGTGGAACAGTATCAGTGCACGATACACATTCTCTTACCATCACTTACAGTCCATTCTGAGGGCAGAGAAACAAGAAACCTCTGAGATAGCAGCTCAAGATCTGCCGCCTACTCTTTTTAACATTGCATGTTGCAAGGACTCCGGTAACCATTTACCACTTGATCTTTCTTTTGTCTTTAAACTTCATTTTCACTGTATTATGCAATTATTCTGAACCAGAAACAGGAAACTTTGGCTCTTCGCCAATTTCATTAGATGTTTTTTAAGTCAAAAAGAGGGACAGAAATTTGAAACCAAAATCCCGAAAGCTAAGGACAGATTCATCATTCATCCAGCCCTGCTGTTTACACGTGCCATGTCTGTGCTGTTCCAAAGGAAGGAGTTAGATGCTTCAGTTTAGGGTGATGTTGCATGAAAATAGCTGCATGCACCATTGGTGTGATCTCTTCCTCATACTTGCTGTGTGCTGGGACCAGCATTCAGTGCCTGAGAAAGTCTGTGTCTTAATAAGTCACATCAAGTAACAGTTAAGTGTTGCGAGGTTGTGGGGAGACCTGACAGAAGTATATAAAATGAAGAGAAGCATAGATAGGGTAAAAAGATAGAACCTTTTTCTCAGGATGGATAAATAAAATACTAGAAAGCAAAACTTTAAGGTGAGAGGGGCAAAATCTAAAGGAGCTGTGCAGGGCAACTATTTTTGCGCAGATGAGGTGAATGCGTGGAATGCACTGCCAAGGGTGCTGGCCGAGGCATATACTATAGTGGCATTTAAGATGCTTTTGGATAGCTTATTGATATGCAAGAATGGAAGGATGGTGCTCTTAAAAACAGCAGAGTCAGGGGATTATGGGGAGAAGGCAGGAACGGGGTACTGATTGTGGATGATCAGCCATGATCACAGTGAATGGAGGTACTGGCTCGAAGAGCTGAATGACCTACTCCTGCTATTGATATAGATCATGCATAGCTAGATAAGAGATGGTCTTGGCATTATATTTGGCACAGACATTGTGAAACGAAGGGCTGGTTCTTATGTTGTACTGTTCTATACTACATTGGTGAGTGGCTGGAACCACTTAAGAACCAGATGGCATGAGAGTAGCAGGTTTTCTTTGCTAAATGACATTAATGAATACGAAGGGTTTATAGGACAATCTGACTGCTTTGCATTAAGGCCCAGTGGGAAGTATTGTAGAACAAAGCGACTGAGGGGTGCAGGTACATGGCTCCATGAAGGTGGTGACACAAGTGGTTTGGGTGGTAAACAAGCACGTGGGGATTCATCGGTCGAGTTATTGAGTACGGGAGTTGGGACGTCCTGTTACAGCTGTACACGACATTGATAAGATCACTTCCGGAGTACTGTGCACAGTTCCGGTTGCCCTGCTATAGGAAAAATGTCTCAAACTGGGAAGAGTGCAAAAATACATTTATGTGGATGTAGCCAGGGGTGGGAGGTTTGAATTATTAGGGGAGGATGATCAGCTGGCTGTTTTTTTCCCTAGGACCCAGGAGGCTGAGGGGTGACCTTATATAAATGTATAAAATCATGAAGGCACATTGATAAGGTGAATAGCCACAGTCTTTCCCCCAGGGCAGGGGAGTCGAAAACTGGAGAGAAAAGGTTTAAGGTAAGAGGGGAAAGATTTACGGGGGCTGAAGAACAACATTTTTAATTCAGCAGGTTGGATATGGATTGTGCTGCCAGAGGACGTGGTAGAGGTGGGTATACATATAATGTGTACAGGTATTTAGACAGGTACGTAAATTGGAAAGCTTTGGAGGAACATGGGCCAGGTACAGGAAAGGGTCTCGACCCGTAACGTCGCCAATTCATTCTCTCCATAGATGGTGCCTCACCTGCTGAGTGTCTCCAGCATTTTGTGTCTACCTTTGATTTTACCAGCATCTGCAGTTCTTTCTTAAACAAGTGGGACTTGCTCGGTTCGCTAACGTTATCGGCATGGGCAAGTTGGGCTGAAGGACCCGTTTCCGTACTGTATGACACTCTGACTTGGGCCATCCATGCCGACCCTGGATTTTTATCCGCATATGTTAAACCAGATTCAATTCTCACCTGTCATGGTGAGACCTGAAGCTTAATTTTCCCGAACACTGGTTCAGTAACAGAACTAGTACGACCCCACATTCGTAAATCATGCAGCCTCCTGCGAGAAGCAAAAAAAAAAACCCAAACCGAAGCTGATTCAGGATAAACTGCTGGAAATTCCGCTCAGATTCCCTCAGGCAGCTAAACAAAGCTCCATGAGACACCAGCAGCCTATAAATCCTCCTGATAACCTCTGCGAACTGGAGACTGCTATGCTGCTCAACACTGTCCTTTCATAAATGTGATGCAAAGATTGAGTTAGGTAAAGTGACAAAATGTAATTATATAACAACTGAATTTCCACTTTTTTATTTTACCGGTGCATCAGTGTACTTTAGATGTCAGAGATACAGCGTGAAAACAAGCCCTTCAGCCCAACGGGTCCATGCCGGCCCTGTGCATTAGAATTATCCTACACGTGAGGGGCAATTTACAGTTTTACCAAAGCCAATTAACCTACAAACCTATACGTCTTTGAAGTGTGGGAGGAAACCAGACCGCTCGGGGAAACCCACGCGATCATAGAGAGAGTGTACGGACTCGGTACAGACAGCACCTGTAATCAGGATGGAACCCGGGTCTCTGGCGCTGTGAGGCAACAACTGTACTGCCCTTGTGCATTTGTTAACAAGGTCGAGCTTCAACTACACTGGACTCATCCCAGAATGCAGAAACAAGGAACTGCAGATGCTGCAAACTTGAGCAACACACGCAGTGCTGGAGGAAGTCGGCGGGTCTGCAGCATCTGTGGAGGGATTGGAGGGAGTGGAGGAATTGTACAGATGACATCCCGGTTTGGGTCCGAAGAAGGGTCCCCACCTGAAACATCGCCTGTCTATGTCCTCCACAGATGCTGCAGAGTTACTCCACCTCTTTGTGTTTTGATCATCTTACAATGCTTTGGACAATAATGTTATCTCTCAGGCTGGTGTTCTGTTGGTGTGCATAGACTGTGGGGTGTCTACACTTTCTGTTCCAGATGTGGATGGCAAATAATGTTTGCCCACAGTTAACCCCACCTTCTCATATTCTCTGTTTGCTCCCAGGTGCTCACAGCTGTTTCTGTTTCAGATAACCCAACTGAGAATCCAATCCCCTCTTTCTGTTAGATCCGGTTTCAAATTTACTCTACATGTGTTTATCAAACTGAAAAGCAGTCCTTGCCAGGTAGTGTTGCCTGATAACTGGTGAAACAGCCCACATGACCTCACAGGGGAGGCTCCTGGCACTTCAGAGATACAGTTAGGTGGCAATCATCTCCTCTCTTCGCCTGTTCTACCATTCAGTGAGAGCCTGGACCTTAAGTCCACGTTCCTAACCTAAAACCGTGGCCTGATTCGTTGGTGGAAACATAGAACAGGAACCTCCTTCACTACCATGAACTGTTTTTTTCTGATTTTCTTTGGCACAATCTTCTTTCTTTTAGAAATATTAGGTATTTTATAGCACAGTAATGGACCCTTTAATCCACCATGCCAATGCTGACCATGACCCCAATCTGACTGACCCCTCTGCCTGCGTATGGTCTGTATCCTTCCATCCCGTCTGCCTGTCCATGCGCCCGTCTAAATACATCTTAAATGTTGCTAGTGTATCTGCTTCCACCACCTCGCCTGGCAATCCATTCCAGCGCCCACCAGCATCTACCTGGT
Source organism: Leucoraja erinaceus (assembly GCF_028641065.1). Classification (NCBI taxonomy): domain Eukaryota; kingdom Metazoa; phylum Chordata; class Chondrichthyes; order Rajiformes; family Rajidae; genus Leucoraja; species Leucoraja erinaceus. Next base: position 20,829,348 of record NC_073393.1, on the reverse strand, counting down.
GTCAGAGGTTACGCGGAGAAGGCAGGAGAATGAGGTTAAGAGGGAGAGATAGATCAGCCATGATTGAATGGCGGAGTAGACTTGGCCTAATTCAGCTCCAATCACATGATCTTATGATCTATCTCCCTCTCTATGCAAAATAAAATACAATTGCACTTCCTCTGGCAACTCGTTCCATAAACCCACTATCCACTGTGTGAAAAAGGTGCCCCTTAAGTTCCTATTAAATCTTTCCCCTCTCACCTATGTCGTCTAGTTTTAGACAGCCCTACCCTGGGTATGACTGGGAACATCCACCTGATCTATTTACCTGTGCCCCCAGCCTTTCCAGTCTCTCTGTATATCTCAAGCCCTCTGGTCGCACCTACATACTTGTGAATCTATATTGCTCCCTATCCAGCTTAATGACATCCTTCTATACCTATGCGACTAGACTGCACACAATATTCCAGGTGTGGCCTCCAACCTCTTGTAGAGTTGCAACATGACGGCAACTCTTATACTCAATGTCCTGATCCAGAAAGTCAACCTTAACAAATCCTTCTTCACCACCCTGTGTACCTGGGTCGCCAGTTTCAGGGAACATTGTCACAGTCATAGAGCTGTACAGCAGGGAAACAAGCCCTTGGGACCACATTATCCACGCTGACCAAGTTGGCCTTCTGGGCTACTCCCATTTCCATGGATTTGGCCCATATCCCTCTAAACTCTTCCTATCCATATATGTGTCCAAATGTCTTTTGAAAGTCGTAATTAATTTCATAGCTTCTTTAGGCAGCTCACTCCAAATGCAGACTACCCTCTGAGTGAAAATGTTGCTCCTGAGGTCTCTCTTAAATCTCCCCCCTCTCATTTTAAGCCTATGCCATCTGTTGTTAGACTCCTCTCCTCTGGGAAAAAGATTGTGAGCGCTCACTTTATCCGTGCCCCTCACTTCAATAAGGTCACCCTCAGCCTCCCATGCTGAGGTCTGAGCTGCTGTCCAATGACATGAGAAGTTAGCTGCTCACTCCAATGGGCCCAACAGTTCAAAGATTGAACATTAATGCCACTGTCCCACTTAGGAAACCTGAACGGAAACCTCTGGAGACTTTGCGCCCCACCCAAGGTTTCCGTGCAGTTCCCGGATGTTGCAGGTGGTGGCCGGAGGTTGCAGGTCGTGGAAGCAGGTAGGGAGACTGACAAAAACCTCCGGGAACCGCACGGAAACCTTGGGTGGGGCGCAAAGTCTCCAGAGGTTTCCGTTCAGGTTTCCCAAGTAGGACAGGGGCATTACTCCTGGTGCTTGATTGCAGTGCTTCCTTCAACCTGTGTCACAAGAAACAAATTCGCTGATCATGGGATCTTGCTGTGTACTGCCTGGCTGCACCATACGTCAGTCATTCCACCTTGAAGCAATTCACTATTTATTACAGTACAAGAAAAGGTGGGACACACTTGGATTGTTTTCTCTGAAACGTCAGAGGCTGAAGGACAGACCTGATATAAGTATATAAAATGATGAGAGGCATAGATAGGGTACACAGTCAGAACCTTTTTCCCCAGGGTGGAAATGTCAAAGACTCAACGCCACTGGGTTTTAGGTGAGAGGGGCAAAGTTTAAAGGATATGTGTGAGGTAATAAATATCACACAAAGGGTGGTGGGTGCCTGGAACACACTGCTAGGGGTAGTGGTGGAGGCAGCAGGTGCGATAGTGGCATTTAAGAGGCGTTTAAATAAGCATGTGGATATGCAGGGAATGGAGGGATGTGGATCACATGCAGACAGAGGAGATTAACTTAATCTGACATCATGTTTTGTACTGACATTGTGGGCCGAAGGGCCTGATCCTGTGATGTACGGTTCAATGTTATAAAATGCGATGGGTCACATTGGGAATCAAAGTCCTTGTTTCAAATTGCACCTGAACAGTTTCCCCGCAAAGATCTATCCAGGAGTTTTTGATTAAAATGTGTGCTCCTTTTAAAAGTAAAAATGAGAATATTATTAAGGACAGTATTAAATGATGGGTTGGAGTTTTATTAAAAAAAAAAACAATATTCAGAGCATATTGCAACTTATTAAAATTGATCAAATGAAAAATGCGGTGAATATAAAAAAAAAATTAAACTGCATTTTTTAAAGAGAGAGCATGGCTTGGATTTAATATTTCATAATTGCCAAGGGACATTCTTTGAGATCAATAGATTTTTACTTGAGACATGCGTCAAAAAATAGCAAGCTGTGTCTTAGTCTTTCAGGGAACGCTGGTCCATTTAATTGTTGTGTCTGATGAATGTGAAATATTCCTAACCTGCCCCTCTGTCTTTCCTGGGAGCTTGGTTTTGGGCACATGCTGCCACTTGTAATTGGTCACTGTTTGAGGAATGGCCAGCTCACCAATAAAGCATCAACTCTGATGGATCTGTCTCTGCACCCTCGATCACTTTTACTCCCGTCTCTCGTCTTTTGTGAAATTTCTTTAATGACTTGTATGTCTGCTTCTGAATTATCACTGTCTTCCACAGCCGCAGAAACATCCCTGCCCCTGTTTCCCCCGCAACCCCACCTGCCCTCCCTAAGCTAGAGAAAAGCAAAGAATTATCTTGTTCTGTTGATGGCCTTGATGATGCTTTAGCATGCAAGTGCCACAAGTCTTTGACGATATAAAAAATCTGATCTTAGAGGTCACAGACTGACTCCAGAGACACAAGAAACGCAGGTTCTGGAAATTTGAGCATAAAGCAAAGTGCTGGAGGAACTCAGCGGGTCAGGCAGCGTCAGGAGAAGGGGAGTGTACAATGGAGGCTGCAGCAAAATGAGTGCTGGCTGCCTAAACCGTGACTGAAGGTCACAAACACCAGGGGTGCACAAAAGGTCAGGTTTCCTGCAGCTTTAAACCACTTTCTCCGTCACTGTCAGAAGTCTTGAATTATTTTCCTAATGCGTCTTGTTTTCCACTTGCTTTTCACCTGTGTGGCATCATTCTTGTCAGACTTTTCAAAGATATTATTATATTAATGGTTGTTCATATTTACCATCCCGTCACCACACTTGGCCCTTCTCGGGCCCTGACTCCACAGCTGTATATTTCTGACATTGATCATGTAGGTTTAAGTTTTTTACTGTCGCACATACTGAGGTAGACAATAGGTGCAGGACTAGGCTATTCGGCCCTTCGAGCCAGCACCGTCATTCACTGTGATCATGGCTGATCATCCACAATCAGTACCCCGTTCCTGCCTTTTCCCCAAATCCCTTGACTCTGCTATCTTGAAGAGCTCGATCTAACTCTCTCTTGAAAGCATCCAGAGAATTGGCCTCCACTGCCTTCTGAGGCAGAGAATTCCACACTCTCTGGGTGAAAATGTATTTCCTTATTCTTAAATTGTGACCCCTGGTTATGGACTCCTCAACATCGGGAACATCTTTCCTGCCTCTGTCGTGTCCAATCCCTTAATAATCTTATATGCTTCAATAAGATATCCTCTCATCCTTCTAAATTCCAGTGTGTACAAGCCCAGTCACTCCATTCTTTCAACATATGACAGTCCCGCCATCCTGGGAATTAACCTTGTGAACCTACGCTGCACTCCCTCAATAGCAAGAATGTCCTTCCTCAAATTTGGAGGCCAAAACTGCACACAATACTCCAGGTGTGGCCTCACTAGGGTCCTGTACAACTGCAGAAGGACCTATTTGCTCCCATACTCAACTCATCTTGTTATGAAGGCCAACATGCCATTAGCTTTCTTGACTGCCTGTTGCTTACTTTCAGGGACTGATGAACAAGTACACCCAGATCTCGTTGTACTTCCCCTTTTCCTAATTTGACACCATTCAAATAATAATCTGCCTTCCTGTTCTTGCCACCAAAGTGGATAACCTCACATATATCCACATTAAACTGCATCTGCCCACTCTTTTTCAGCAGATCACTGCAATGAAGGAGGTAAGTCTATCCTGGGCCTGGATCTCACAGGGAGCAAATGAAGGGAGGGAGAAAAATACTGGGGTGAGGTTTAATACTTGCGGGGGGAATACTTACTGATGGGCCAAAGGGACTCATGGGCTAGCACAGGCCTGATGGGCCAGGGCTCTTTTAAAAAAAATCAGAGTGAAATCTCAGTGAAGCAGTTTTTCTGGACTTTTCCTGGCCTGGCACGGGTCTTTTGGGCCAAAATGCTCCTCCTGGGCTAATACGGGCATTTTGGGCAAAAGGGACTGGTTTATTGGCTAATAGGGGCCTTGTGGGCTGAAATTAATAGTTTCAGGCAGGCCAAAACCCATTTCATTTCATTTCCAATTGCATTGCAGTTTCATGCACAGGGCAGGCCGAATAGCTCTTTGCATTTTCATTTCAGTTCCATTGCCATTGCAGTTTCAAGCACAGGGCAGGCAAAGCCAAACAGCTGATTCCATTTTCATTTCATTTCCATTGCCATTGCACTTTCAAGCACAGGATATGGCTCAAGCCAAACAGCTGATTGCATTTTCACTTCATTTTCATTGCCAATGCAGTTTCAAGCACAGGGCAGGCCAAACAACTCAATTCATTTTCATTAAGGGCTATCAAATCATTTATTCAAGTATATTGCATACTCACAGTGTTGTGTAGTTTCCCAGCTCAGACAGAGAGTCGTGACCTTTCCCTCGCCAACTTGCTGACAGACTGAGCCATGCCCACACTTCCGGGTTTTATAGCCTTCATGGCAGTGATTGACAGGAGAGAGAATCTCAAGATTTTTTAAACACTTGTTTTTTTAAACATTTTTTAAGTCTTTTATTTTTCACCGATGGGAAAATCCTCGGGGCCTGCGCAGCGGAGAAGGACTCTGAGTAAGATGGCCAAAAAATCACAGCCATATGTGGTAGTGTTATTTCTAAAATCAAAGCACAGTGCAAACAGGAAATGGTCAAGATGAGACTTTTAATTATATAGATTGTAAATAGCTGCGGTCCCAGCACCGAGCCTTGTGGTGCCCCACTAGTTACTGCCTGCCATTCTGAAAGGGGCCCGTTAATCCCTACTCTTTGTTTCCTGTCTGCCAACCAATGTTTTATCCATGTCAGTACCCTACCTCCAATACCATGTGCTATAATTTTGCACACTAATCTCCTATGTGGGACCCTAGCAAAGGTTTTCTGAAAGTTCAGGTACACTACATCCACTGGCTCTCCCATATCCATATTCCTAGTTACATCCTCAAGCCAGGTACAATGAAAAGCTTGAAAAATATGCTATACAATCAGATCAAATAACACTACATAAATACAATCAAGGCAAACTCAAGTACAATGAGCAGAGCAAAGGGGAAGATACAGAATGCAGAATATAATTGTCAGCACTGCAGTGCACCATTTCTATAGACAGAGTCCAATGGCCGCAATGTGGCAGAGGTGAATCGGACAGTACCCTAGATTGTGGGCAGACCATTCAGAAGCCTGATAACAGAGGGGGAGAAGCTGTCCTTGATTTTATCTCAGATTTCCAAATTTTCTGTTTTTTCTGTGTACTTGTTATCTTTAGAACAAATATGTAAAGAGGGGCCAGTGTGTTGCTGTCACGTTCTCCTATGTTGGAGGGGTATTGCTTGAGTCACTGAATTAATTGGCCACTTTAACTTGTCTCCCGGTGTGTAGGTAAGTTGCAGAAACTGGGGTGAGTCAATAGGCATGTGAGGAGAATTTTAAAAAATCGATTAATGTAGAATATATGGGATAATATAATAGATATTAGTGATTTAAAAACATAAAAACATAGAAATATAGAAAAATAGGTGCATGAGTAGGCCATTCGGCCCTTCGAGCCAGTTCAATGTGATCATGGCTGATCATCTAAAATCAGTACCCCGTTCCTGCTTGGTCCCCATATCCCTTGATTCCTTTAGCCCAAGGGTTACCAACCTGCGGTAAATTTTCCCCCAGAGGGTAAATTTCGCCTACCCATGGGATAAATTTGTTGATTCTGAATTTGTACATATTTTTTCTCATTGGCTGATTGTGTTTTGTTCTGGTATACTGGTATCTGTTCATCATTAGTTGTTCATAAATAAATGAAATAACATTGTTATGTGCTATTAAAGTTGCCTGGGGTAAACGGGACGAAAAAGGTTGGGAACCCCATCTTTAGCCCCAAGATTTAAATCTAACTCTCTCTTGAAAACATCCAGTGTATTGGCCTCCACTGCCTTCTGTGGCAGTGAATTCCACAGATTCACAACTCTCTGGGTGAAAATGGTTTTCCTCATTTCAGTCCTAAATGGCCTACCACTTATTTTTGTGACACATGTTAATGATTTGGATGAAAACGATGATGACTACACTGATTAAGACATATCTGATGTCCCATCTACATTAATCCCACCTGCCACCATTTGGCCCATATCCCTCTAAAATTTTCCTATCTATGTACCTTGCTAAATATCTCTTAAACATTGCTATGGTATCTGCCTCAACCACCTCCTCTGGCAGCACGTGAACGAAGGAACTGCAGACGCTGGTTTACACCGAAGTTGGAGTAACTCAGTGGGTCATGCAGCATCTCTGGAGAAAAGGAATAGGTGACGTTTCGGATCGAGCCCTTTCTTCAGACTGAGAGTCAGAGGAGAGGGAACTGAGATATATGAAAAGTTAACTAGTTGTATGTACCTTCTCTCGGTTCCATATGTCCGCCATCTTCTCAGGCTTCTATTAGAGTTTTCCTTCCTCATCTTAGACCTATGTCCTCTGATTCTTGATTTTCCTACTCTAGGTAAAAGACTCTGTACATTCACTCTATCTATTCCCCTCATAATTTTATACATCTCTATAAGATCACCCCTCATCCCCCTCCAAGGAATAAAGTCTTAGCCTGCTCAATCTCCACCTGTAGCTCAGGCCCTCAAGTCCTGGCAACATCCTCGGAAATCTTCTCTGTACCCTTTATGGCAAATGGGACTAGCTTAGAATTGGCATTGTGATGAGCAAGGCCGGGTTGGGCCAAAGGGCTTGGTTCCTTGCTGTATGTCTCTATGATGGGGTCAGATTTATTTTCAGTTTTGTTTCAGTCAGCTTGGCGCACCATTATCTGGCCAACCCAGGCCCTGCCTGGGGTTGTAATCAGCTCAGGCACCATCAGACGGCTAAAAGAGAACTTACGTGAGGTCTCAAGCCATCAAGCTTGTTCCTGAGAATGATCTCAGTGCTGGGGAGCAAAGGAGGGGAGCGATGTAGATTGGGGAGAACATCCTGTTAAAAAAAAGGTTTCATTCCATATGATCATCAAAATAACTACACCCCAGGTTGTGCCGAGGGGCCCGTTTCCATGCTGTATGACTCCAACTCTATTTGAGGAATGTTATTCCTATGCACCTTGATGATAAGGAACTGTTCACATGCGAACCAGCTGAGAGACTACTGGCTGTGACAGGGAATCAGGGACATCATTTCTGCCCGATCTGAAACTGCTGGAGCAGTAGATTATACAAACACTCTGACTCATTCATCACTAACTGGTCATGACAAGGTATAAATAGAGGTTTTCGTTAAACTATCCAACTCTTCTCTTTTGACTCATCCTTATAAACCTCACCTCGTTCTCTGAGTTTTGGGTGGCCGTGCTTAAGTTCCCACTATCACGTTGTCTGTTCAGCTCCCAGTTTCCAATGTTTAAAGTCAAATTTAAATAAATCTGCACATTTTTGAGCTCTCTTTAGTTTAGTTTAGTTTAGAGATTCCATCATTATGGAAATTAAATCTATCTCCTGAGCACCAGCTGTGAGTGACACATCTCACACAGTATGTCCTCTGCCTCTCCTTTGTGGCACAGGTATTACCACCTGAGACCCTCATGAGAGGGTGGGGGGGGGGGGGGAGGTGGGGGGGGGGGGGGGGGGGGGGGGGGGGGGGGGGGGGGGGAGGCGGTGAGCTGCTTCTTCAAACTGCTGCACTCCCCTCTAGCCCATGTACTCACATGGTGCTCTGAGCAGTGACTTCCTGGCCTTAGACCCAGCAACAGTGAAGGAGCAGCGATATTCTTCCGAATCCTGTTCATAAGCAATAGGAGCAGTTTTAGGCCATTCAGCCCATCGAGTCTATTTTATAAATCAGTCACGGCTGATCTATCTTACTCTCTCAACCCCATTCTCCTGCCTTCTCCCCATAATTTTTTACACTCTTATTAATCAAGAACTAATCAATCTTCGCTTTAAAAATACCCAATGACGGCCATCACAACTGTCTGTGGCAATGAATTCCAAAGATTCACCACCCTCTCACTAAAGAAATTTCTAGCTCATCTCCTTTCTATAGGTAGGTCCTTTTATTCTGGGCTCAGGGATGTGTGTGACTTGGAGGGTAAACTGCAGGCAGTGGTGTTCCCATTCTCCTTCCTGGCACCTCTCCCAAACCTTGGCAGAGGTGCCAAGTTTGGGAGGCGCTGTGGGATTGGCCTGGGTAGGTAACCGCTGTGGCGTTTGTTGATGATGCACAGTGTTCACTATGGTCCGACATCGGTGTCGGTTTACTATTGTCACGTGTAGCGAGGTACAGTGAAAAACTGTCTGCGAGCTATCTAGTCAAATCATGCTACACACGTGTACAATCAAACTATACATGGACACCAGGTAGTGGAAAGAGAAAAATACCAGAGTGCAGAATATAGTGTTATATAGTGATACAGTGTTACAGTTACAGAGGAAAAGTCCAAGGTCCGTAATGTGGTTGGTTGGAAGATCGGGATTGCGCCTAGATTATGGTGGTGAAGGGGACTAAATGTTCAGCATGGTGGATGGAGTGCCAGTCAAATAGATGGCTTTACTCTGGATGGTATCGAGCTTGGTGTGATGTTGGGGCTGGACTCATCTGAGCAAGTGGGGTCCGTGCTCCTGGGCTGGGATGTTTGCCCTCCAGCCATCTTCCTTGATGGGATCCATGTGATGAGGCTTGGACTGAGGAAGCACAGCCTCTTATATTTCATGGACTTCAGCAAGCTTCAGAGAGGGAGCATTGGTGTGCCGACCATAATCCCATCTGTCTGGGCTGGAGTAAAGCCCAGAACGTAGCAATGTGATAGGAGAGTGTTCCAGCTCACTGCATCGGCCAGTTTTGACAAGAGAATGAACCTTCCTTCAACCCTCTTGGCTTGGCACAGTCTGTGGTCAGCTGGCCGTGCTGCTCCACAAGTTCCATCGCAATGTTTTACACCGAGCTCACCTGATATGTTGTGTTGAAAGTACTGGAGCAAGCAACAGACATCTCGGCCATGATCTGCCAAACCCTGCACCATTTTTCCTCCCCCCCCCCAGATTTACCCTTTCCCTGTCCAATCCTCAACTCTTCCCCCCAACTCCTGGAGTTGTACAGCATGGAAACAGGCCCTTTGGCCCAATTTGTCCATGCCAACCAAATTGCATACTGGGCTAATCTCATTTAACGGCATTTTGCCCATATCCCAATATTCTTTCTATCCATATATCTGTTCAAATGTGTTTACAAATCGTACGTGTCAAATTATTTGCTGGATCCTAGCCTACATCTTCATCAGTACAAATGGCAGAACATTTTCATCATCCCTACAACCACAGTAATCTTTTCTTGGCATTTCTTTCTTTAGTCAGAGGGTGGTGAATCTGTGGAATTCTGTGCCCCAGAAGGCTGTGGAGGCCAAGTCACTGGATATTTTTAAGGCAGAGATAGATAAATTCTTGATTAGTACAGGTGTCAAGGGTTATGGGGAGAAGGCAGGAGAATGGTGTTAGGAAGGAGAGATAGATCAGCCATGATTGAATGGCGGAACAGGCTTGATGGGCTGCTTGGCTTAATTATTCTGATCCTATCACTTATGACCTCATGCCATCTCTCTCAGTCTTCACTTTCTGCTAAAGGCTTGGGTCTGTTTGTTACATCAGCCTTGATTAAGGAATTTGAATTTTCAGTGAGACACGAGACTGCAGATCAGCTAGAGGAAGTCAACGGGTTAGGCAGCATCTGTGGAGGCAGAGGGACGATCAACGTTTCATGTCGGGACCCTGCATCAGGGCTGCACATTCCTACAACGAGCTATCTCAGCCATCTCCACTATCACAGTGAGGCAGGACACAAATGCCCAGAACAGCACCTCATTACACCGGGTAACCCACCACCAACAGCAGGAATATTCAATTTGACGCATTCAGGCAACCCCCTCCTCTCCACCACCCCTTCTGTACTCTGGTTGAGCAACTGCAGTGTTTTTTGTTCATGTGAGGCACACTGCAACCACTGTACCTGGAGATGGAAGGGCTGAACGTTTTGGGTAGTCAGTCCGATCGTGAACAAGCCTTGTCAAGTGTTGCCGTTTTTTGAATGTTAACATACAGCACAGGAAAAGGCCCTTTGGCCCACAATGCCCGTGCTGAACATGGTGCCACATTAAACTAATCACCACTGCCTGCGTGTGATCCATATCCCTCCATTCCCTGCATATCCATGCGCCTATCCAAAAGCCTCCTAAACCCTACTATAGTGTCTGCCTCCACCATTACCCCTGGCAGTGTGTTCAAGACCCCCTCCACCATCTGTATAAAAAAACTTACCCCATACATCTCCTTTCAACTTTGCCCCCTCACCTTAAACCAATGCCCTCCAGCCTGACATTTCCACCCTGGGAATAAGGTTGTGACTGTCTACCCTATCTATGTTGTTGCTAGAACTGCATTGGTGCAGGCAAGTGGAGAGCATCGTACCACACTCTGATGATAGGACAGCGTTGGGGTGTCAGGAGGAGAGTCATTGGTAGAGACATTAGCAGTCATCTGTGTAAACGTTCCCAGTCATAAATCACTGTGGATTAGTGCTGGGAATTGGCTGCTCTCTGTGTGTTAGAACTAGTGCAACATGTAGACATGTTTCTCCATCACAATCACCCGTTATCCATCTGTTCTCTGCTCTTCTCCGCACTTGGCTCCCTCCGCCACCTTGTTGCAGCCATCATTGGTCAGGCCTGAGCTAGGCCTCATTGACTCTGGCTGTACCACCTGAGCCCAGTACTTCATCCAACAGGTGGCCGATATCCAGCAGAGAACAGTGGCCTCTCTGCTCCCATCGCACATAGGCTTCCTCAGTTCACAGAACACGTCAAGAGAATTTATGCAAGCTATCAGATTTCTAGACTAATTAAAGTTTCTCATCTGAAATGTCCAAACTCCTTGGTGGGTCTTGCCAGCACTGACTGATACAATGGAGCCGGGATTTTGATCTTTCCTTTGCCTTACGTTGCGATGCCCAGGAGCAAAACGCTCCTGCTCCACTCCAGGAGACGCAACATGTCCTTTCATCAGGTCGCTCCTGCAACTTATTATCAGTGTTTCACATGGGGTACGATGCCGTGTGTGAGGTCACTGGGACGGGCTCGATGGAGAGAGGAGGGCTGTGTCATAGCCTGTCATTGTAAGTGTACACCACTGGCTACTCTGCTCCAGAACATTCTTTACCGAGCAAGTGGTGACATGACGTGACTTACAAATATGGTTTAGTTTAGAGATACAGCATGGAAACAGGCCATTCGGTCCACCACCCATGCCGACCTATTCACACTAGTTCTATGTTATTCTACTTTCCCATCCGCTCCCTACACACTAGGGGTAATTTACAGAGGCCAATTAACTTACAGACGCGCAAGTCTTTGGGATGTGGGAGGAAACTGGGGCAACTGGAGGATACCACGAGGATGTGCAAACTCCACACCCGAGGCCAGGATTGAACCCGGGTCTCTGGCGCTGGGAGGTAGCAGCTCTACCCGCTGTGCCACTGTGCCACCCTTGCCTCATCCTTCTCAAGATGCCTCCTTCCCCAGCCATCAATGGACCTACCAGGCACCACCCAGACTGAGGTCATTTGTGGCCAGTATTGATCGGTTTTGGTATTTTCTCGCCTCCAGCTCTTCACCCTCCCCCCTAAACTTTCAGAGTCTTGGAGTCATACAGCGTGGAAACAGGCCCTACGGCCCAAATAGCCCACGCTGACCAACATGCCCCATCGACTCTAGTCCCACCTGCCTGCCTTTGGCCCATATCCTTCTAAACCTACCCTATCCATTTACCTGTCTAAATGTTTCTTAAACATTGCAATGTGAATCTTTCAGTCTGAAGAGCGGTCCCAACCCAAAATATCACCCATCCTTTTACTGTCAAGCATCCTTTGACCCGTTGAGTTACTCCATCACTTTGTGTCTATCAGAAGTTCAATGGTTGTGTTTGCTTAGATCGGAAATGCGTGCCATATCCCATGTTATTTGTACATCGCACATCACTCCACACCCGACAATAGCAGAGCTAACGCATCCGTCTAAATAACCAAGAAATCAAATCCCCTTCCATGTACTGTGTGCCGTGAAGCAGTCAGATAGCTGTGAGGCTGCTTTAAGCTGCAGGGGAAGGGGGCTAGTCTGCAAGGTATTAATCAACAACTCAACACCTCTCTGTTGCTCTCGACCCAGACACCCCTCCTAGGTGCCTATGTTTCTGTGAGTTTGGTGAGTAGATGAAAATTTCCACAAATGAGAGGGTTAATCCCACAAAACAATTTAATTTCCACTATGATACCAGAACAATGATTTTGACGATGACATAATGTTACTTAATAAACACACAAAGCTTTACAAAGAAGCCACGTTCACCAGCAACTTAACATAAAACTCGCCGTGGTAATATTTGGGTTTTTTGCTGCATGCAAACCCTTTTTTTCCCCCCAGACTAGGATAAAAAGGAAGAGTGGGAGGAAAAAAAAAAACACCTTATTACTTCGAAGTCCTGCAAGCCATTTTAGTCTCGAAAGGTTTTGGATCGCCCCGGGCAGTATGTCTGCAGTGTTTCGGGAAATGAGTTGCCTTCGCACGAACACTGCTGTGTTCTGCAGCATTGCGGCCCCTAGCATCCCCGCTCGATTTCTTCTTAACTCTTTGTTACCCGTGAGTCTCCTCTCCAACAGAACCATGGGAGGGGGCACAGCCACGCAGACGGGGTGAGAGGGTGCGGGGACAGATATGTGACTAAGCAAATTATCTGCTTTAGAAAGTCAACAAACTACTGGAAAGATGTTGACACCTTTCCTGTTTCTTTTCCAGAAATGAGAGAGGTAAAATGAGAATTGAGTTCAATCCTCATCAAATAAACCCCTCCACCTCTACGTAAATCAAAGTGCAAACTCAACTCCAATTTAAAGAGCCGATGATTTAATGTTAACTCTTTAAATTGGAGCTTTGTTTCAGGCAGAGTTGTGGATTCATTTGACTGTTATCAAAATTAAAGTTTCCCTTACAAAGCTGAACTGGCCTTCCTTCACCCTCCCACTTGTTCACAACTGTGCCAGGTCAGAATATAAACTGGGGTTTGAGTTCTCAGAACTGTCCTGTTGCAAGCCTGTGTCACCCACATCAACGTGTGTGGCCCTGTCAACCCACCCCTCACTCCCATCAATCTGAAAGGTAGTAAAGTGCATTAGTGGCACAGAGGAGCAGCTGGTAGAGTCGCTGCCTCACAGCACCATAGACCAGTGTTCAATCCTGATCTCGGGCGCTGTCTGTGTGGAGTTTGCATGTCCTCCCTGTGACCGTGTGGGTTTCCTACGGGCTCTCCGGTTTCCCTCCACGTCCCAAAGACATGCGGGTTTGTAGGTTAATTGGGGCTCTGTAAATTGTCCCTGGTGCCTAGGGAGTGGATGAGAAAGCGGGATAACATAGAACTAGTGTTAATGGGTAATCGATGGTCGGCACGGATTTAATGGGCTGAAGGGCCTGTTTCCGCGCTGTATCTTCGAATCAAGTAAAAATGTTGGTTGCTAAAATGCATTCTCTTTGACACCATGCGTGTAATGTATACTCCCCACTGGGCTCTGTTGTAAAACGAATTTTGTTACCTACTCTCTGCTTTAGAATAGTGCTGCTTATGCAAATCTCTCCAACTGTGGCATTTAAGAAGCTTTTGGAAAGGCACATGGAAGTGCAAGGAATAGAGGGATAGGGACCATGTACAGACCGATGAGATCAGTTTAACTGGGCATCATGTTCGGCACCAACATTGTGGGACGAAGGGCCCGTTTCTGTGCTGTACTGTCCTGTATTCTATTAGGCTCGGCACCTATTTTTCCCCAGTTTCAGGATCTCTTCACCATCACCACCACAACATGTCCAGAATAATTGTTCTAACCCTGTACGTTGTGGCTGCCTCCTCTATGCTCTGTGTGTGTGTGTGTGTGTGTGTGTGTGTGTGTGTGTGTGTGTGCGTGTGGGTGTGTGTGTGTGTGTGTGTGTGTGTGTGTGTGTGTGTGTGTGTGTGTGTGTGTGTGTGTGTGTGTGTGTGTGCGTGTGTGCGTGTGTATGCGTGTGCACGTGTGTGTGTAGGTGTGTGCATGTGCGTGCGCTCCTGGTTCCACTCTAGTGCCTGATGCTACTCTCAGATGCCAACCCTGGTGATGCCTCAGTGTAATTTGTTCTTGAGGACTGCGCTGTGATTGGGGTGGAGCGAGCTGAAAGTAGTCTCCATGCACGGGAGCTGCAGATAGAAGGGTCGATGTTGTCACCAACTCAGATCTTTTTCTTCAAGAATCAAGAGCGTTTATGTGTCATGTGTCATGTGCAAGGAAACAATAACATTCCCACTTACAGTAGCTTTACTGGCCCGTAAACTTAATTTCACACAAAAAAATATGCAATAAACGATACAGTTAATTGATAATTACTAATATTCAGTAACCAGGCCATGATAGTAAGCAAATACATTGTGCAACTAAAAACAAAGTCCACAGTAGATATTTGCAGAGGTAAGGTTCTGGTTAGTGTTGTGCAATGTTCAAGAACCTGATGATTGGTGGGAAGAAGCTGTTCATGAACCTGGTGGTCACAGTTTTCAAACTCATACCTTCTTCCCGATGGTAGCAGCGAGATGAGAGTGTGGTCAGACTGGTGATGCCGGCTGCCTTTTTGAGGCAGGGCCTTCTGTTGCTCCCTTCGATGGTGGGAGACCAGTACCCATGATGTTAAAGTAAATATTCAATCAATAAAAAAATCTTGCCGTGCAAATCATACCAGCTTCCTGTAGCGGATTACAAGGTGTGTTACCAGCATGGCTAATATTTACTGAACATCCACACATTGCGAACATTCCCAGTCAAGATGGGACTGTCAGTGCCAGCATTCCTCTCTAGGTGAGAGAGGCCATGGGTTGCATCAACTAAGGAAAGGTCCCAGTGTGGTGAACTACTGCTGGAATCCAGGCTGGTTGTTTGGAGACTCCAGCTTGAATCCATGGCAGCTGGAACATTTCACTGTAACTTTACTGAAGGAAACCTGCTTCCTTTCCCTCAGGATGTGACTCCGGCCCCAAGAGAAACAGAAATGGTTGGAAGTTCTCAGCAGGTCAAACAACATCTGTGGAGAGCAAAACATAGTCAACATTTCAGGCCGGAGTCTGATCATTAACTCTTGCTTCTTTCTCCGTAGATGTTGCCTGAACTGCTGAGTGCTTCCAGCCATTTGACCTCTTCTTTCAGATTTCCATCATCTCTACTTCATTTGTCTTCCAGAACCACCAACAAGTTTGACTGAGCTGTTCCTTGTTTCAGGGGCATTGGGGAATCCTGTTGTGTGAATGGGTAGGTGTTGGGTGCTGGTCTGTCACCAAATATCAAAGCCGGGCAGATAGACTGCGCCTTATGTGAGGAGATCATCGCCTGCAAATGTTATCCCATGGCTGGTTATTGCCCTGGACTTGCTCTCAAGCCCTGAGCTGCTACATTTATTGAGAACCCCTAAATGGAATCTGAGCCTTGATCATACTGTTGCTGTTCTTGCCTTCCCGATGGATGTGTATCAGTAATATTGCTACTGTTTATTGGTATTGGTACTGATTCTGTGCCAAGATACAGTGAAAAACTTTGTGTACCAGCCAGTCAAAACATACTGTATATGAGTACAATCCAACTAGACACAAGGACAACCAGTAGTGCAAAAATAAAAACCCCAGAGTGTAGAATATAGTGTTATGTTATGGTGTCACAGTTACATAGAAAGTGCAGATAAAAAAAAGTGCAAGGGCTGTATTGAGGTAGGTTGGGAGATTGGGACTAGACCCTAGCTTACGGGATTACCCTCAGTAGTCTGATTACAGAGGGGAAGTAACTGTTCCTGAATCTGGTGTATGTGCTTTCAAGATTTTGTATCTTCTGCCCGAAGAGAGAGGGGAGAAGAGGGACCGGCCAAGGTGAAAGGATCCTTGCTTACATTGGCTGCTTTTCGGAGGCAGCATGAAGTGTAGATGGAGTCAATGGCGGGGAGACAGAAAATGCTGGAGTAACTCAGCGGGACAGACAGCATCTCTTGGAGCGAAGGAATGGGTTGAGACAGGAGTCTGGTCTGTGTGATGGACTGGGCTACATCCACAACACTTGGTGCAACCACGGTGTTGGTCAGAGCTGTTCCCAAACCAGGATAATAGGATGCAGGATGGCTTTGCAAGTTTCTTGTGCACAGGCCTCTCACCACTGGTAACACCACACTCCCCAGAGACCATCTGCAGTTTGCCAAAATCATGACAGAAGTGGGGAGTAGTCAGGTTTTCTAATACGTTTTCCGAAGGAAGCTCGATCAAAACAATTCCCCCGTGAGTTTTCCTTCCCTGTCTTCATTACCTCTTGCTGTCAAATCCTCGCAAGTATCTCCCCATCTAACCCCTGCCTGGTGTTCACCATTGGCAGTCCTGCCTCCAGCTGCCGGAACCCCAAGGACCAAATCCCCAACCCCACAACCTCTCCTCCTTTAAACCTACCTCTTTGGCCAAACCTTTGATCAGCTGCATCCGCTGTTTGATGCTGCGTCTGTGAAACGCCGGGAGAGTTTGTACTCATTAAAGGCATTACATACAGTGAGTGCATGTTATTGTAATCGCAGACAGCAGCAGGATAACAATGGCACAAGCCAGACCAACTGGTGCAGCAGCAGTTGTTGTGAGGAGCCAGGGAGCATACCTGTTGAAGCGTTTAGTCCACAGCTTTGGTTCCAGCCAGCCTTCCTGAAACTCCCGAGACACTGGGATGCAGGCCCACAGCTCAGTGAAAGTAGTAACACAAGTAGATTGAACTATGAGGAAGGTGTACGGTATTCTTGCCTTCATCGGTCGGGGCATTGAGTATAAGAGTCAGGAAGTCATGGTTTAGGCTGCATTTGGAATATTGTGTAGAAACAAGAAACTGCAGATGCTGGTTTACAAAAAAAGACACCAAGTGCTGGAATAAACCAGCGGGTCAGACAGCATCTCTGGAGAACATGGATATGTGACCATGGATGGGGTAGCAAGTCTGAAGAGGGTTCCCGACCCAAAGCTTCACCTATCCACGTTCTCCAGAGATGCTGTATGGCCTAAAGTTACTCTATCACTTTGTGTCTTTTTTTGGAGTAATGTGTACAGTTCTATTCTCCCCGTTAAAGGAAGAATGCGGAGGCTTTGGAGAGGGTACAGAAGAGGTTTACCGGAATGTTGCCTGGATTGGAGAGTTTTGAAAACGTCAAATACCAGAGGACATATGTTTGAGTTGAGAAGTGAAAAGTTTCAAGGAGATGTGTCGGGGAAGTGTTTTACAGAGAGTGGTGGGTGCCTGGAACGCGCTGCCAGGAGAGGTGGTAGAAGCAGATACAATAGCAAAGTTTAAGAGGCCTTTAGTTGGGCACATGCACAGGCAGGGATTGGAGATATATAGCATCTCTGGGAGATGCAATCAGTTAAAATAGGCACCGTGGCCAGCACAGATGTTGTGGGTCGATGGGCCTGCCCCAGGTGCTGTGTTGTTCTATGTGGTGTGTGTAGGGTTGGGGTGTTAGATCCGAGAGAAAGCTCCCACTGAAGGTGTCGGAAGCTCTACTCTTCTCCCAAGGTCGACATAAAGAAGATGGAGCTCTTCTCTAAAGCTACAGCAGATGCTGTTATATTTTCAGATCGCCTTTTCTCTCAATGATCTCCGGATGCGATAAGTTTCTTTAAAGCAAATGTGGCAATCACCTTTGTTCACCTTTGTCCCAGGCTGTGGTGTCTCGGGCTGGCATTAGGCACCTTGCTTGACACTACACGCATGGCCTTTCCATTGGGAGGTTCGGTGTCAACCTCTTTGGCTTGGTACTTGACACTGGAGTTATAGGGAGAGACGGGGGCTGCTTCTACTCCAGGGCAGGAGTAGACCATATGGATTTTCACAAACCCCGGTTTGCAATTGCAAAATTTTCGGTAAAAGAAAATTGAAATTTCGTGAATTCATTGTTTGGATTTGAAGTCAACTTCTCAGTATAGCTCACGCCAGCTCTGATGACCTACCCAGTTACATAAACACTACATTACCGCGCACACATCCAGATGCTACAAACATCAACAACTTTCCTTTCCTTTCCGTCTCTGGAGCTCTGCACAAACCATGTTAAGGGATGGGGCAGAGGGTAAAATGACTCACTGATTGTACCTAGACTAACTTTGGAGATGCCAGCCTCAAACTCTTGGAGAATTTACAATCGGTTACAGAATCATAGAACTGTAATATCAGGTTGCACCACAGCTTGGTTTCGGAACAGTTATGCTCAAGACTGCAAGAAATTGCAGAGTTATAGACATAACCCAGTCCATAGACCAGCCTTCCTACTATTGACTCCATCCACACTTCACGCTGCCTCGGGAAAACAACCAACATAAGGATCACTCACACCCGGTCATTCCCTCTTCTCCACCTGACCTTCACCAAGTTTACAAGCACCACATTCAGGAACATCTATTTACCTGACTTTTGAGCTAGGATGTAGTCCCAATCCTTGTTTTTTCTCTGGAAAAGGAACGCTACAATGTTAGCACTACGTTCTGGTGTTTTTCCCTTTGCTCTACCTGTTCTACTTACCGTATGTTTGGTTTGATTGTACTCATGCATGGCATTATCTGATTTATTGAATAACACACAAACAAAAGCTTTTCACTCGGTATACTTGACCATACCAATACAGTGTTATGGTGTTGTGGTTACAGATTTTTTTTTAAAGTGCAAGGGCCACAATGAGGTAGGTTGGAAGATCAGGACACCAACCTAGCTTAAGGGAGGACCATCTAAGCAGTCTGACAACAGCAGGAATAAGCTGTTCCTGTATCTGGTGGTACGTGCTTTCAAGCTTTTGTATCTTCTGCTTATTCAGAAAATAGGAGATGGTAGCAGAGGGAAAGACCGGGCTGTCAGTGGTTCTTGATCATGTTGGCTGCTTTCCCGAGGCATAAGTGTAGATAGAGTCAATGTGACTGGTTAAGTTGAATTTCATGTGGATGGAGACCCACCCCCACCCCCCCTGAATCATGCTGATGGGGTCTTTGTTGTGGTTAATGCCACTGAGTGTCAATGGTTAGATACTCCCTTGTTGGCTAAGGGGATTGCATGGCACTTCTATAGCGCAATGCTATTTGTCACTTTTCAGCCCCAGAGTGAATATTATATAGGTCTCCCTGTATGTACGCTGTGGACTTGCAAATGGAATTTAACATTGCGCAACCTTCAACGAACGCTCCCATTGGTGACCTTCCGTTGGAAGGAAGATTTGTGAAGTTGCAGAAGATAGCTGGGTCCAGACACGGCCCTGAGGAACTCCTGCGGTGATACCCTGGAGCCGGGCTGCTGACCCTCCAGCAGCTACAATCCTTATGCAGGGTGTAACTTCAGCTGTTTGGGTGTGTTTCCCTCTGATGCCTGTTGACCAGTTTTACCAGACCACATTGATGTGACATTTGATCAAATGCTGCCTTGATATCGATGGAGTTCCTTGCCCCCACTCAATGATATAACCATATAATATAACCATATAACAATTACAGCACGGAAACACACTTATCATTGGACAAAGTCAGCATGGATTTACGAAAGGTAAATCATGTCTGACAAATCTTATAGAATTTTTCGAGGATGTAACTAGTAGCGTGGATAGGGGAGAACCAGTGGATGTTGTGTATCTGGACTTCCAGAAGGCTTTCGACAAGGTCCCACATAAGAGATTAGTATACAAACTTAAAGCACAAGGCATTGGGGGTTCAGTATTGATGTGGATAGAGAACTGGCTGGCAAACAGGAAGCAAAGAGAAGGAGTAAACGGGTCCTTTTCACAATGGCAGGCAGTGACTAGTGGGGTACCCCAAGGCTCAGTGATGGGACCCCAGCTATTTACAATATATATTAATGATCTGGATGAGGGAATTGAAGGCAATATCTCCAAGTTTGCGGATGACACTAAGCTGGGGGGCAGTGTTAGCTGTGAGGAAGATGCTAGGAGACTGCAGGGTGACTTGGATAGGCTGGGTGAGTGGGCAAATGTTTGGCAGATGCAGTATAATGTGGATAAATGTGAGGTTATCCATTTTGGTGGCAAAAATAGGAAAGCAGACTATTATCTAAATGGTGGCCGATTGGGAAAGGGAGAGATGCAGCGAGACCTGGGTGTCATGGTACACCAGTCATTGAAGGTAGGCATGCAGGTGCAGCAGGCAGTAAAGAAAGCGAATGGTATGTTAGCTTTCATTGCAAAAGGATTTGAGTATAGGAGCAGAGAGGTTCTACTGCAGTTGTACAGGGTCTTGGTGAGAACACACCTGGAGTATTGCGTACAGTTTTGGTCTCCAAATCTGAGGAAGGACATTATTGCCATAGAGGGAGTGCAGAGACGGTTCACCAGACTGATTCCTGGGATGTCAGGACTGTCTTATGAAGAAAGACTGGATAGACTTGGTTTATACTCTCTAGAATTTAGGAGATTGAGAGGGGATCTTATAGAAACTTACAAATTCTTAAGGGGTTGGACAGGCTAGATGCAGGAAGATTGTTCCCGATGTTAGGGAAGTCCAGGACAAGGGGTCACAGCTTAAGGATAAAGGGGAAATCCTTTAAAACCGAGATGAAGAAGATCGTGATTTTTTCACGCAGAGAGTGGTGAATCTCTGGAACTCTCTGCCACAGAGGGTAGTTGAGGCCAGTTCATTGGCTATATTTAAGAGGGAGTTAGATGTGGCCCTTGTGGCTAAGGGGATGGGGGTATGGAGCGAAGGCAGGTACGGGATACTGAGTTGGATGATCAGCCATGATCATATTGAATGGCGGTGCAGGCTCGAAGGGCCGAATGGCCTACTCCTGCACCTAATTTCTATGTTTCTATGTTTCTATGTTTCTAAACAGGCCATCTCGACCCTTCTAGTCCGTGCCGAACACATAATCTCCCCTAGTCCCATATACCTGCGCTCAGACCATAACCCTCCATTCCCTTCCCATCCATATAACTATCCAATTTATTTTTAAATGATAAAAACGTACCTGCCTCCACCACCTTCACTGGAAGCTCATTCCACACAGCTACCACTCTCATGAAATGATGTCGGAGCCCTTCATCACATTCTCCTCTACCTTTCCTGCAGCCCTCACTGATGGAGACAAGGGAGTCAGGTTATAAATCCCCACCCCTTCTATCCTTCCCCTTCCTGCTCTTTTCCATTCTCCTTGTTATCCTCTCCCTTCATTTGAATCCTTTAAAATTACACATAAAGTATTGTCATTTGGCTTATTCAAAAATATTATCCCTCCCCCTGGTTCTACATTTCTCTCCCCACCCTTGCTTCCCCATCAGGTTCCCCCGCCTGCACCCTTTTTGTTTTCCCCACTCATCACCTCCAGCCTCGATCACTATCTCCACCCTGCTTCCCCCCCCCTCCCACCTGACTCATCTGTCAATAAATCCTCTTCCATCAACTCTTGCCCCGCCCCTTCCCATCACCGCAGTCTGTCAACTCTGCCCCCTTGACACCACTCTTGAAGGAGTGCCCCGATTCGAAACGTCACTCATTCATTTCCATCCACAGATGCTGCCTGAGCCGTTCAGTTGCTCCGGCACTTTAGACTTTAGAGATACAGCACAGAAACAGGTCCCTCAGCCCACTGAGTCCACACCGCCCAACACTCATCTTGTACACTAACACACTAGGGACAATTTACTATTTTCTTTTACCAAAGCTAATTAACCTATAAACCTATACCTACTTTGGAGCATGGGAGAAAACCGGAGCACCCGGAGAAAACCCAGGTGGTCCCAGGGAGAATGTACAAACTCCATCCAGACAGCACCGGTAGTCAGGATTGAACCAAGGTCTCTGGCAGCAACTCTACCGCTGCGCCATGGTGCCGCCTGTTTTGCTGGACCATGTTAGAGACTTCAGTTACCCTCAGTTTTGCTCTCTTCTGCCATACCCGCCTGGGAGAAGCCCACCTCTAGCTTCCTCAGATCCCTGCCCCTTAGTGTGGGACCTCCTCCACACGTCCAGGTGTGGTGTCCAGATGTGGGCAGCTGTGTGAGGTGTGGCTGGAGCTCGCCGTCCACATCCCCCCTGGACAAGCAGCGACACTCTCTGGTCAAATGGGAATGGGTGGCGGGGTTTGTATAAAAGGGGCGATGAAAGGAAGATAAATTGAACCGAGTTGTAAAACAGATGGAAGGACCAGCATTCAATGTTGAGTCAAATATTTTAACGTAAACTAAATGGAAATTTTTTTTTTCAATATTCTAATGACAACAAATGTAATACAATATGTTAGTGTAGCCCCAGGGCATCAAACGAAGCAAAGATTGCAGTTAACCGTTGCTGAGAGCGGGCATTTGTTCCGCTGTGGATCCCAGTGAGTCTGTCAACTTACTTGAGGGCTGACAGAAAGAGGGTGTGAGAACAGGCACATTTCTCAACGCCGAAACACAGCACAGTCTATTATTGGAATAAGCTGCAGCAATTCCTCTTCCAGCCCACAGTCACAGTCACTGAGCTGCACAGCGCGGAAAAATAGCCCTTCGGCCCATCTTACCCATGCCTAACCAAGTTGGCATCCTGGGCCAGTCCCATTTGCCTGCCATTTGGCTCATATCCCTCTGAACCCTTCCTATCCATATATCTCTCCAAATGTCTTTTAAAGATCGTGATTGTGTCGACTTCTGTAGCTTCCTCTGGCCACTCGTCCCAGATGCGGACTACCCCCTGAGTCTTCCCAGTTCACGTGGTCTCACATCCCTCCACAGCACCTCACCCCACTCCCCCCATCCTACCCCACACCGGGGTGAGACTGAGCCGTGATTATGCTGGTGGCCTTGCCGATGCAGTGTGAAGTGGAGATAGAGTCAATTGAAGGGAGGTTGGTTTATGTGATGGTCTGGGCTACGTCCACAATTCTCTGCAATTTCTTGTGGTCTTGGCTGCTGCTGTTCCCAAACCATGCTGTGATGTATCCTGATAAAATGCTTGCTACGGCGCATCTGTAGAAGATGCTGGCCCTTGCTGCGGGTCCTCATTTACTCACCGATCTGCCTGCCAAGTCGTCCCATCCCCCCACTCCCAACCCCGAAGCCTACACCTCTGAACCAATCCAACCCCCACCCAGAAATTCACATCAGCACATCCCTTCCCCCCATAAGTCCACAGTCATACAGGACCTTAATCCAACTCATAGATGCCGACCAAGATGCCCCATCTAAGCTAGTCACGTTTGGCCCAGATTCCTCTAAACCACTTCCCTCCCAGTTCTGAATTAATCCCCAGCCCTAGCTCCCCCTCCTGGAACCAGTCCCCAACACTGCCCTCCCCCCCCCCCCCCCCCCCACCCCCCCCCCCCCCCCCCCCCCCCCCCGGCCCCTCCCCATTCTGTCAGTGCTCACACACACATGCGAACACACACACACACACACACGCATATACACACATTCTACAAACAAGCAAGCTAAACACACAAACAATGTCTGCGCGCGTGCAATTGTAATGTGCCCATTGTACACTCCTGCACCGTGTGTTGTACGCAGTTTATCCTTCCTTGTGCTCAGTACGTTTGCTGATATCCCTCGCTAGACTAACTGGTTTGGGACATTCGTGAGACAAGTGATCCCACCGTGGTGTGTAACACCATGAGGGGAATCATAGGATGAGGGCACAGTCTTTTACCCAGGGTAGAGGAATCAACAACTAGAGGACATAAGTTTCAGGTGAGAGAGGGGAAAGATTTAATAGGAATCTGAGGGGGGGGAGGGGAGGGAGGGGCACGGTGAATGAATGAAGGTGGTGAGGGGGGATAGGAAAGGTTTGTACATCAGGTGAGGGGTCTGTCACTGGGGTGAAGATGCCCCAGTCTGAGCAGTGCCGTCATGTGGGTCCCTCTGGAAACGTTCCCACCGCCCTCCGTGCGGTGAGCCAGTCCTGCCTCTCACCGCACTGGCACAGCGTATTCTCAATTACACAGATCAGAAAGCACACAGACTCCTGCACTATCTCATTCTGCCTCCCAAAGTCTGAGAGCACTTAACGTGTAATGAATCACTTTGAAGTGCAGAGCTGTGGAGGGAAACGCTGAAACGGTTTCAACAGTGAGAGGCACTCTGCAGTCCCCAGATCCACTCTGCAGTCCCCAGATCCACTCCTGCAAGTCCACCTTCTGAAGCTCAATATGTTGCACTGCACACATCCCCTCAGTCCCTCTCTCCCTCCCACCTCTTTCTCTCTGCTTCCTCCTCTCCCCTCACTCCCTCCCTCTATCTGACTCTCCTCCCTCCCTCTGTCCCTCCTTTCTCTGTTCATCTTTCCCTCTCTCTCTTCCCTCTACTTTCCTCTCCTCCCCGCTACCCTCCTCTCTCCCCTACTTTCCACTCTCCCCCCTCCCTACTCTCTCACCCCCCCTCACTCTACCCCCCTCTACTCCCCTCTCCCCCTCCACCCTCCACTCTCCCCCTACTTTCCTCTCTCCCCCCTTCTCCCCGTCCCTTCACTCTCACCCCTCCTCACTCTACTCTCGTCTCTCCACCCTCTACCCTCCTCTCTCCTCTCCTCTCCTCTCTCCCCCTCTACCACCCCATCCACTTCCGCCCCCCTACCCTCTACCTTCATCTCTCCTCTCTTATTTTCCTAGTTCCCAGCTCTTCCCCTCTCGTCCTCCCCTTCACCCTCTCCTACCCCTTCTGTAAGTGGTCACCACACTCCAGGAAGGATGCGGCAGCAACAGAGAGAGCAGAAGTGATTCACCAGGATGTTGCCTGGAATACAGGGCCGTGATTCAAAAGAGGTGTGGGTTGATTGTTTGCTGTAAATCGCCCCTGGTGCGGGTGGATGATGGAGCTGGGGGCGAGAGTCGATGGGAATGTGAGGGAGGATAAGTTACACGGAAGCAAGTGGGAACTGGGTTCATCAGCATTGTTGTGTAAGCTAGCACAGAGTCAACGGGCCAAGTGGCCTCCTACCCATTAGAAAATTCTGAGACCTTATCCAAAAATACGTGGGCAGGTTACATGGATAGAAAATGTGTAGAGGGATATGGAATAGATACAGGCAGATGAGACTAGTTGAGATAGGGCAACTTGGTGGGCATAGATGATCTGGGCTGAAGGGTCTACTGTTTCTATGATGTATGACTGACCTGGTGAAAGCAGTACAAGCAGGGTCCTTTGTATGGATCAGACACACCACCACACAGCTGGTTTAGGGAAGAGAGGCAGCTGCCAATGCTTATGGCTGTCTGAGCAATGTTGGTCAAAGGCATTTGTTTGAGGACCTGCTATCCCACAAACATCCACGGTCCATGGAGGACCAGTGATCCTGGTTATTCATACACTCTGGAGAACAAGCTGGGCTGGAGTTACAGGGAGAACATGGATAGGCTGGGACCTCTTCCGTTGGAGCGGAGGAAGGTGAGGGGTGGCCTTATTGAGGTGTACAAGACCATGAGGGGCATGGATAAAGTGAACACTCACAGTCATTTTCCCAGGGTAGACGATTCTAAAACTAGAGGGCACAGGCTTAAGGTGAAAGGGGAGAGATTTAAGAGGGACCTTGGGGGCAACCTTTTCACTCAGAGGGAAGCCCGTATCTAGAATGAGCTGCCAGAGAAGAGATAGAAGTGGATACAATTATGTATTTTAAAGGGCATTTGGACAAATATCTGGATAGGAAGTGGGAAGTGGGTCTAATGCAGGGCAAATGGGACTAGCCATATGCCAACTTTGTCAGCATAGACAAAGTGGGCTGAAGGGCCTGTTTCCATGCTGTACATGGTGAGCTGAAGGACCTGTTTCCATGCTGTACAAGGTAGGCCAAAGGCCCGGTTTCCATGCTGTATGACTGCCACCTTCCCAGGTAGGTGGTGCAGATTCGCTGGCCAGGAGATGAGCAGTGGACCAGGTGGGCTTTACCAGCGTCACGCACACCGTACCTGGTGCTGCCTAACTGAACTCCTGAACGATGAACGAATCAATCAGCAATGTTCCCCCCCACCCACTCTGCCCCTCCGTCAGCGACCTATATCACCTTAGCCGCAGAGTGTGAGAGAGAGCATTACTGAGTGAGGCAGTGAGGTGGTTTCACCCTGGGCAAAACAGAATTGTTTTTCCCAAAGCACCATCACCTGACCCGCCCATGCCTGATCACTTCCTGGCATCGGATCAGAGGAGCAGCGAGCTGCAGCTGCGACCAGCGCCAGGCTGATCCACCCTCTTGGCTGCGGGAGGATGCCCGGGGGCCACGCAGCCCATAAAACAACGCACCGCTTTGTTCCGTGTCAGGAGCCCTGACGGCAGAATGGGCCACTGCGGAGCGGAACAATATGTGCACACACATGTACACGCACACAAACATCACTGTGGACAAGAAGGAGCCAGGCAGAGGGAAGGATGGGAGAGGAGAGAGCCTGGAGACTGGGTAACTGTGCTGCTCCTGCCCTCCGGCTTCTTCTGTTGTGTTTCTTCTTGCAGTGAGCTGCTCACTAATTAGTTACTATGGCTACAGACAATGTTGGCCTCTGTTTGAGTTCCTTAAGGTGCAGTTACTTTATTAAAGGTGTTTTTTTTCCCCCTGTGTGATTCAGATTGTAGTAAAAACAAGTGCTCACAGATAACCTGGGAGTTATTTCACAGTAAACAAAAACAGCCTTGCCTTCTCCCCACGGCCGTGTGCCTCTGGTTGGTTTACGGTTGTAACGAGGAGCGGATCTACCAACGCTGGCTGGATTGTCTTGCACCTCCCCCCCCCCCCCCCCCCCCCCCCCCCCCTCCCTTCCTCGGCCACTGGCACCCCACACGCTCCCACCCTCTCACCCTTCCACAGGGGCACCGCTAACCTGGCTGGGGTGCCACTTGCCGAGTTACACCTCTCTGAGAAGGGTCCCAACCCAAAAACATCACCCATCTTTTATTTCCAGAGATGCCGCCTGACCCGCTGAGTTACTTCAGCACGTTTTGTGTCTATCTCTGGTACGAGCCAGCATCTGCGGATTTTTGTTTCCACACTTTGACATAAAGCTTCGTTTGACCTTGGCTGTTCTTTTATACAGCGGTCACGATCCTCAACAAGGTGCTCAGTGACCACAGGGTTCGATGCTAACCTCTGCCGCTGTCTGTGTGGAGTTTGCATGTTCTCCCTGTGACTGCGTAGGTTTCTTCCAGGTCCTGCAGTTTCCTCCTATATAATAATAATAATAATAATAATAATAATAATAATAATAATAATAATATTAATAATAATAATACATTTTATTGTCATTGCACGTCAGTGCAACGAGATTTAGTATGCAGCTCCAACCGATGAAAAAGAAAAGTAAAATAAATAAATAAGCTGTGTGTCGTGACCATCCGAGGGAGACAGTCCAGGGGTGGTGGGGGGCACTCAGCAGGGCCGGTTCAGAGCCGCTATAGCTATTGGAATAAAGCTGTTTCTGAGTCTGGAGGTACGGGCGTAGAAGGCCTTGTAACGTCTGCCGGAGGGAAGTAGTTCAAACAGTCCGTTACAGGGGTGTGATGAGTCTTTATGGATGCTGACAGCCTTCCTATATCCCAAAGACGTGCAGGTTAACTGGCCGTCTGTAAATTCCCCCTAGCCTGTAGGGAGTGGATGTGAAAGTGGGATAACATACTGTAGAACTAGTGTGAACATGTGGTCGCTGGTAGATGTGGACTCGGTGGGCAGAAGTGCCTGTTTCCATGCTGCATCTCTGAACCAAACCGAGCTAAACATCAGCACCCATGGTACGGGAGGGTGGGGAACATGGAGCAGGAACACAGGGAGGGGTGTCGGCCTGTCACTGGATCCACCGGTTTTGACCCGGTGACTGGTTCCATCGTTCAGTACAGCGCAGGAACAGGTCCTACGGCCCACAATGTCCGCGCTGATCATGATACCAAGTTCATTTCCTCTGCTTGCACGTGATCTATATTCCTCCCTTCCCGCATATCCATGTGCCTTTGTGAAAGCCACTGTCCTATCTGCCACCACCGCCATTGTTGGCACTACGTTCCAGATAACCACCACTCTCCGTGAAAAACAAAACTTGCCCTGCACATCTCCTGTAACCTTTGCCTCTCTCACCTTGAACCTGTGCCTCTCTGATATTTCCTCCATGGGAACAAGACTACGACTGCCTACCCTATCTGTGCCTCTCATAATTTGATATACATCTATCACGCCTCCCTTCACCCTCCCACGCTTCAGTCTCTTGTGTCTTCAGATCCATTTGCTGTTTTGGTCTCAAGGCAAGAGGTGGTAGACTCTCTTCATTTGATCAAACTTGTCACATTTCCCGATATCTGGGAGTTCTCACACTGCATAAAAGCAAATAACTGCTAGTTTCTGAGATTAACACTCACAGTCGTTCCCTGCCCAGGGCAGATGCCATTAAGTTGGAAAGTGCAGAGACAATTGACGATGGAGTTACACTTCAATGGTTCGGGTTGAGATCTCGCTTTAGGGTCCCAGGCATCAACTTCCTCCTTCTGCCTCCACAGATGCTGCTCGACACACTGAGTTCTTCCAGCGATGTTTTTTTTGTTCCAGATTGTAGCGTCTGCACTTTATCCTCAACAGCAACTGGTGGTCCGCTTGGTTAGTGGATTAACGTGAATGCAGTGGAGCCTGTTCAAAGTGAGTATCATTTGTACTCTCATAAACCGTGGGCTTTGGGTCGGGGGAGTTGTGCTGGCCTGATGTTGTACTTAATCCGAGGCTGTATAATAGGCTTGGTATTACTGCCTGTGCACAGTGTGTGTGAGGATGCTGTGTTTGTGGTGATGCTTGGCTCTCATCAGGTGCGGGTGAATCTGGGTTCCATTTGGTTGTGGTTACAACAGATTTTAATTTCCTACCTGGGCATATCTCCAAACCCATGATATAGGGGCTCTCTAGCCCAAAAGCACAGTCTGCTTGTGAACAAGGGGTGGGATTAAACAACACAGTTGCACGGTTACCTGTTTTTCTTTAAAAAAAGCAAGCTGTGAATCTCATAGTCACAGAGTAAAGCATGGAACAAGGCCCTTTGGCCCATCTTATCCATGCAGATCATTTTGGCATACTGGGCTTGTACCATTTGCCTGCATTTGGCCCATATCCCCCTCAACCTTTCCTATCCATAGATCTAACCAAATGTCTTTTAAAAGTTGGAATTGTATCGGCTTCAATAACTTCCTCTGGCAGCTCGTTCCAGATACAGACCACCCTTTGAGTGAAAGAGTTGCCCATGAGGTCCCTTAAATCTCTCTCCTCTCACCTTAAGCCTATGGTTTTAGAATCCTCGACTGTGAACGAGACTGTTAACATTCACTTTATCCATGTCCCTCATGATCTTGTACACCTCAATCAGGTCACCCCTCAGCTTCCTGTACTCCAAAGAAGATAGCCACAGCCTATCCAACTGCTCCCTACACCTCAAGCCCACAAGCCCAGGTAACATTCTGCTGAATCACCTCTGCTCTGTTTCCAACACAGAGGGCAGATAGACACAAAATGCTGGAGTAATTCAGTGGGACAGGCAGCTGAGAGAAGGAATGTGTGACGTTTTGGGTCAGGTCCCTTCTTCAGAGGGTTCCATGCACTGCTTCCATCAGCAGGTGAACACTGCTCAGTGACTGCCTCCTTCAGCTCATCCTCAAACAGATCACTTGATATTCAAATATGTTCATCTTTGCTTCTAACCTTTAGCTACCTCTATCTGGCCAGCATCTGTTGTTTAAATTCCCCAACGCTGACGACTGCATTTTTGTTGAAAAGAAAGAAAGAACTCTTCGCCTGGTATCAGGACAGGCCGGGGCAGGTCTGGAAGCCCTTCATCCCCAGGCCAGGGACGCAGCTGAGTGCAGCTGCTGGGGGGACACACAAGGGTCTCTAGGGTCGTTCTTTGACCTCCCCACTCTGTGCATAACCCGGGGTTTGGAGCAGTTTTAGATTCCCATCATGCCCGTTCTCTCCACGCTAACACCGTTTGGTGGGAACCGAAGCTGTAGACGTTCGGATCTTGTGTTGATTTTCATTTTGTAGTTTTATGGGGTAACCCATTCCAGGAGTTAATTTCAGGTCATCGGCTCCCACATTCAGAAGCCTTTGGCACCACTGGGAATCACGCGTTGAAGGGAATTTATAGGTTTTTTTTTCAGTTTACAACTTTTTAAGAAACCTCGGTGCAATGAAGTAGATTGAGAGAGACAGCTGGCAGTGTTGCCATAGTGGTGAGCTGGGTTCAGGATGCGCTCTGCTTGTGTAAGCCTGGTGTTCCCTGTCCACTGGGGTCGGATCCCTGCATTGGGAAGCCGGGTACGGGAGGGAGAGAGGAAGGACTGTAAGTCTAGAGGCTAATCAGAAAGTTTCTCACTTTAAGAATACTTAAACTGGTAATATATTGTTATTTTATGATTATTAATGAGCAAGTATACTTGCATTCACCGCAGGTCCAGCCCATACTTTAGTTCTGCTGTTAATACCAGCGAGTGACAACACTCCCATTAAAACTGGTTCTAGAAAGATGATAATGTCAATAACATTTAAAGGGACTTGCACTTATTAGAATGTTGTTAGTTTTGTTATTGTATATACAATTACCTCCCATGTACACAGACAGGCTCTCATTCTTGTACTGGTTTTCCAAAAGAATAAAAACATATTATTGTTTAATATTTCATGTGGCCTCCATTGTCCTCTGTAAAAATCCCATCCCTGGACTGATAGCTGCATGAATGTGTTAGCTGCAGAGTTGTAGTGGATGGGCCGACGAGGGTGTTCAACACATCCCCATCTCCGATCACGCTCCGTCTCCGTCTCCCACCATCTCCACCCTCACTGCGAGCTCTTTCACTGCAGGGTTGCAGTGGGATTTCCGCAGCCACTGACAGGGCAGATCATCCCTCATCCTCCTGCGCTCCAGGGAATAGAATCCCAGCCTACTCAACCTCTCCCTATAGCTCAGACCCTCTAGTCTTGGCAACAATTGAGAGGCTGGTGAATGGGATTCCACATAGGTTGGGATGCAGGCAGCTTTGGATGAGTTCAGGTCTGCAGCAGGTCTGCACGATTGGGAACATTTCACTGTCAGTGAAGCATTGGTCAAGGGAGACCATTCCCTGGGCCGCTCTGGGATAGAATAACTCAATCATAGTGTCTTTAGGTCCCCCCACATAACCAGACCCAGGTTCCAACGGCAGTGGCTCCACAGATGTGGGGTCTTTTTTATTCTGTTGTTTTAATTTCCATTTACCTAAGACAGGGGGGTGCCATGAGGTGTACACTTCCACGTTGCCTCTAAAATTGAGACAAACTCACACCCCACAGGGAGAATAATCAATGAGGCAAAACACAGCTTTGATATTCCTGTGTCTCCATTGTAGCAGGTTGCTTTTGTTTCGTAGCTGAATGAAAGGCCTATGATTTGAGCTGATTCTCTCAATTCAGATACTGACTAACTTGTTGAGTGTTACTAGAATCTTTTTTTTTGTTATTTTGAATTATAAATGGTTACAATGCTTTAAATTTGAAGTTTTTAAGTCGTGTAAGTCAGGAGCTCAAGTTAGTGGGAGGTAGAGGTCCAATAAAAAGCACCAAAATAAGTTTACAATAAGAGTAATGGAGGGAATGTCAATGGACAGGTGGGTCTAGAGATGAAATTGACTAATAAAGTCCAGGTGAGCAGATGATTCAGTAAATTGACTGAAATTTCACCACAGACAATACACAACTGCAGTGCTACCAGAAGGATTAAGTAATACATAGCACATGAAATCATTAGAAAATAACCTGTTATGCCAAAACTAAAGAATGTGAGGCCCACAAGTGCCAGACAGGATACAGCGGCTGATGTTGAAGGAATTGAAATGCTTGCAAGCTGTAGTGATCTGTCTGTCTGGAGTTTGCACGTTCTCCCTGTGACCACGTGGGTTTCCTCCGGGTGCTCTGGTTTCCTCCCACATCCCAAAGACGTGCGGGATCATGATTTAATTGGCCCTCTGTAAATTACCACTAGTGTGCGGGGAGTGGATGAGAACGTGTGATCGATGGTCAGCGTGGAATCAGTGGGCCGAAGAACCCGTTTTCGTGCTGTATCTCTAAACTAAGACTGAAAGAGAGGGAGAGAGAACAGGCGGCATTTCTACTGCGCCATTCATGCTGTCCCACTAATGTCTCCGCTGATGTGTGGTCACTGTTGTAATGTAGAAATCAGCGATCAAATTACGGAGCAAGTTCCCACGGATACCAATGTAAAAACGAGTGAATATGGTAGTGATCGCTGCTGCAGGATACTTGGTGTTACAGGATACGTGCTGTTGCAGACACTGGGGAACTCCCTGGTCTTCACATCCCCCATATCCTTCTGACAGGGGAATTGGTTTAGAGAGGTGCCTTGGCAACGTAGCACAGCCCCAATACTGGGCTGCTGGATAAGGGATGATCTGGCTGAACATCCGTCTCAGACACAAAACTACAGTTCATTCAGCTTTGCTGGACAATGGAATTAGAACAACCCATGAGTAGTCCTAGAGCTGTAGGCATGAATACAGGCCCTTCGGCCCACCTGGTCTATGCTATCCAAGTTGCGTATTGGGCCAGTCCCATTTGCCTGCATTTAGCCCATATCCCACTAAACCTTTCCCATCCATATATCCGTCCAATGTATTTTAAAAATTGCAATTGAATCCGTTTCTATAGCTTACTCTGGCAACTTATTCGAGATACAGACCACCCTCTGAGTGAAAAGGTTGCCCCGAGGTCCCTCTGAATTCTCTCACCTCAAGCCTGTACCCTCTATTTATAGAATCCTCTACTTTGCTGAAAAGACTGTGTGTATGTTCACTTTATCCATGCCCCTCATGATCTTGTACACATCAATAAGGTCACCCCTCAGTCTCCCAAGCCCCAGAGAATAAAAGTCCCAGCACTTCCAACCACTCCCTATAACTTAAGCCCGCAAGGCCAGGCAATATCCCAGTGAATCTCTTCTGCGCCGTTCCAACTTAATGACATCTTCCTATAGCTTTATTGTAGAAAAAACATAGACAAGTTTCAGTTAAACATCTTCGTTTATTTATAATTAAAAAAATCAACTGCTTTCTTTTCAGCATTTAATGAATTGTACTTTAACTTTAGCTGCTTTAGTCTCATAGGTCTGGGGCCTGCCTCGGACTGAGTGAGATGATGGTGAAGTGAGGGGCAGGAGACTCTGTACGAAGACTGTGAGGGGCAGAATGAGACACTGGGTGGGTTACGTTGCTCCCGGGTATTCTATAATCAAACCTCTGGCCAGTGCTGGCTGACCAGTGGGCTGCTCACTAAAATCACATCGTCAGGCATTACGGTGGAGCCCAAGAAATCATCTTTAAAGTAGGAACAGGGACGATGTCCCAGCACTGACTCTCTGTGTATGTGTGTGTGTGTGTGTGTGTGTGTGTGTGTGTGTTTGTAATAGTAACATGTAATAGTGTGCATGTAACAGGATCTGTCTGTGTGTAACAGGGACAGTGTGTGTGTGTAACAGGGATGGTGTGTGTGTGTGTAACAGGGACAGTGTGTGTGTGTGTAACAGAGACAGTGTGCGTGTGTAACAGGGACAGTGTGTGTGTAACAATGACAGTGTGTGTAACAGGGATGGTGTGTGTGTGTAACAATGACAGTGTGTGTAACAGGGACAATGTGTGTGTGTAACAGGGACAGTGTGTGTGTGTAACAGGGACAGTGTGTGTGTGTAACAGGGACAGTGTGTGTGCGTGTAACAGGGACAGTGTGCGTGTAACAGGGACAATGTGTGTGTGTAACAGGGACAATGTGTGTGTGTGTAACAGGGACAGTGTGCATGTAACAGGGACAATGTGTGCGTGTAACAGGGACAATGTGTGTGTGTAACAGGGACAATCTGTGTAACAGGGACAGTGTGTGTGTAACAGGGACAATGTGTGTGTGTAACAGGGTGTGTGTGTGTGTGTGTAACAGGGACAGTGTGTGTGTAACAGGGACAGTGTGTGTGTGTAACAGGGACAATGTGTGTGTGTAACAGGGACAATGTGTGTGTGTGTAACAGGGACAATGTGTGTGTGTAACAGGGACAGTGTGTGTAACAGGGACAGTGTGTGTGTAACAGGGACAATGTGTGCATGTAACAGGGACAATGT
Source organism: Leucoraja erinaceus (assembly GCF_028641065.1). Taxonomy (NCBI): domain Eukaryota; kingdom Metazoa; phylum Chordata; class Chondrichthyes; order Rajiformes; family Rajidae; genus Leucoraja; species Leucoraja erinaceus. Next base: position 20,794,932 of record NC_073393.1, on the reverse strand, counting down.
GTGTGTGTGTGTAACAATGACAGTGGGTGTAACAGGGATGTGTGTGTGTGTGTGTAACAGGGACGGTGTGTGTGTGTAACAGGGACAGTGTGTGTGTAACAGGGACAGTGTGTGTAACAGGGACGGTGTGTGTAACATGGATGGTGTGTGTAACAGGGACGGTGTGTGCGTACCAGGGAAGGTATCCCAGCACTGAGTGTCTGTAACTGGAGTGGATTGTGTCAACTCTGTTCACATAGACATGGCCCAGTGTTGGTGAGGTGGTCGGCTCCCAGGGTCATTGAGGCAGACTGTTTTCTTTGGGATGGGAGCAACAATGCTTGGCTGGAGAATCGGTGGAGACAGAAGAATACTTTACAAGTTTCAGCAGTTGTGGATTATCGCAGTGTGAACCTCAGCGTTGGATTCCTGCCATGGTTGTAACCAGCGCCCCTTCTCCTCCTGCCTTTTGCCATCCTGGAATGACTGGCGGCATCAATTGTCCACACGCGCACGGTAACGGGAACGCAGCGGATCCAATCCAGCGATACTGTAAATATCAACGTCCAGAAATCTTCCTCTCGGACAGATGCCTGCTCTCGAGTCCAGCAACTAAAACGGAACAGGTAGACTGTTGGGGAGGGTGAGGGTTGGTAGAAACTGAACATAAAAAAGCCTAACAGGCCAGGCTGGATGGTGCTCACACTAATCCAGGGGCTCTTGCTTTATTCTGAACGTTGTGGGTGTGAGCTGTGACTGCTTATCCCGGCGATACAGCACGTATTCACTGAACTGTGAGGAATCCACTCCACCACCGCAGGATGCCACCACCCGGAATCCCTTGTGCAACAACCGCTCCAGAACCTGCAGGGAGGACAATGTCAAGAGTCACACAGCACGGAAACAGACCCTTCGGCCCAACCCGTCCATACCAACCAACAAGCCCCATCTAAGCTTGGTCCATATCTCTCAAAACCTTTCCTATCCATGTACCTCTCCAAGTGTCGGTTAAAGGCAGCACCTACCTGCTTTGACAGCTCAGTCCATCCTCTGCCGGGAGGAAGCGGGGTACTCCCGTGCCTTCTCTCCCCACCCCATTCCACCCTCTCCCTGAACCATAAGGATCGGGGGCTGGGTGGAGCCAAGTGGAGCTGGGAGCACCGAGCAGCCTCACACCCTCACTCACCGAGTCAGTGCTGCCTCTGGCGACCTCTCTCCCCATGCCCGCTCACTCTCCCCTCACCACTGTCTCTCCCACACCACATATGTGGCAGTTTCTGACATACCCACAGTTTGGGTTGTAAACAGTTCTTAAGAGCCCTGTCTTAACCCAAGACTGCCCGTATATGTACCAAATCCCCTCTCAGTCTCCACAGCCTCAGCCCATTCAGAATTTCCTTATAACTGAAATGTTATCCCCTCTGCACCTCGGAATGTGGAACAGTACAGCACAGGAACAGGCCCTTCGGCCCACTATGTCTGTGCCAAACATGATGCCAACTCTTATCTGCCTGCAAATAATCCATATCCCCCCACCCTCTGTGTAACGAATATCAATGTAATAACATTCTACCCACAGTGTGGTGACCAGAATTGCACTGTACGGCAGCAATGGCCTATTCAAAGTTACATAATGTTGTAGTGGGCAGTCCCTGCCCTGACTGCCTGTACCCCAAGCATCCCACAGGCCTCCTTCACCACCTTATCTACCTGGACTGCCTTCAGGGACTAGGCACAATGGCTCTTCTGTTCCTAAATACTCCCTGGGGCTCCACCATTCACGAGTGAATGAGGAGATATTGATTCCAGTGGCAGAAAGGTCAGTGATCAGAGGACACAGATTGAATGAGATTGGCCAGAGGGAGAGAGGAGAATTCCTTTCAACGGAGCAGGCTATTCTGATGTGGAAAGGGCGAACAGGAATGGCAGTGGAAGCGAGTTCAACTGGAAAGGGGATGCAGTTAAATATTTGAAGGGTAACAGTTTGGGGGCCAGAGGGAGTGGGATGTATTGGACAGGTCTCTCACTGCCCATCATCAGCACGGCACCTGATGCCTGTGTCTGTAAGCAGGTATGAGGGACACCCACTTAAATACAATGTACACCAAGCAAGTTGCTCTGGCTGCCCTGCCTCCACATCTTGGGCTAGAGCTCAGAAATGTAACGGAATTATACGGGGTGCAAATAGCATATTAAAAACAAGTATCATTACAACCAATTTATGTGTGAAATGGTGACAAAAAATCACAAGGTCATAAGGGATAGTAGAATTAGGTTATTCGGCCCATGCAGTCTACTCCGCCATTCAATCATGGCTGATCTATCTCTCCCTCCTAACTCCATTCTCCTGCCTTCTCCCCATAACCTCTGACACCTGTACTAATCAAGAATCTAACTCTCTGCCTTAAAAATATTCACTCTTGGCCTTCACAGCCATCTGTGGCAAAGAATTCCACAGATTCACCACTCTCCGACTAAAGACATTTTTCCTCATCTCCTTCCTAAAAGAAGTCCTTTAATTCTGAGGTTATGGCCTCTAGTCCTAGACTCTCTCACTAGTGGAAACATCCTCTCCACATCCACTCTATCCAAATCTTTCACTATGTTTCAATGAGGTCCCCCCCTTACTCTTCTAAACTCCACAGTACAAATCAGCCTGACCCTTGGCGTGGGCTGATGAGGCTGCACCAGGGATCCAGCAAGTAGAGGGATTGTGTATTCCCTTCCCCGGAAACCGGGCTCCTCAACAGACATTCCAAGCGTAAAGAGGGGCCATTTGGCCCCTCCCACCTGTTCTACCCTTCAACTAGAACATGGCTGACCATGGCTGACCTTTTACCCAAGTGCCACCTGCCTGCAGGGACCCCCAGCCCCATTACCCTCCACCTTGAAGAATGGTTCCAACCCGAAACATTGTCCATTGCTCCTACAGATGCTGCCTGACCCGCTGATTTCTTACAGCACTATGCTTTTTTTGTTCTTTTAGTACCCCTATCATTTCCTAAATAGCAGGATTACATTTCATGCCTTCCATCCGTAGGATCCCAGGATCTGTGGCAAATTAGAAAATGACATTTAGTTTCCACGGTGCCACCATGTTCTGGACCTTGGCATGGAAGCGTCAGGTGCTGGCACTTTCCATCCTTCATCATTATATTTTTATAACTAACTTCATTCTCTTCGTTTCCTACAGCTCCTCGTTCACTCCAGAATTGTGACCTGGGATTACTTCCGATGGCTCTGAAGCTTTGCTTCAATAACGCTCAGCTCCCAGATTAAAACAGGAACATAGATTTCATTGGGGATGTGACATGATAGGAAAAGAGACAAAGCAAAGTCATCAAATCAGTGCTTTGTGTATAAACAGACAGACCTGCATTTATTTAGCATGGAAACAGGTCCTTCAGCCGAACTTACCCATGCCATCCAAGATGTCCCATCACAGCTGGTCCCATTTACCTGCCTTTTGCCCATATTCCTCCAAACTCTTCTATCCATGTATTTGTCCAAATATCGTTTAAATATTGTTATAGTACCCGCTTCAAATACTTCATCTAGCAGCTCATTCCATACATACACTGTGGAAAATGTTGCTCCTCAGCTTCCTAATAAATCTTTCCCTTCTCATCTTAAACCTATGCCCTTTAGTTCTTGCTTCTCCTACCCTGGTTCAAATACTGCATTAATTTCCCCTATCTATTCCCCTTGTGATTTTATATCCATCTGTAAGATCACCCCTCAGCCTCCTGCACTCCAAGCAATAAAGTCCTATCCTGCCCAACCTCTCCCTGTCGCTCAGGACCTCACAATAGCTCATAAATCTTCTCTCAGGTCTGAAGAAGGGTCTCGACCCGAAACGTTGCCTATTTCCTTTGCTCCGAGTTTAACCACTTTCAAGAATCAGAGATAAATTTACCAGATGATTTACGGGTTTTCTCATGAAAAATATGGGTGGCAGAAAGTGCAGTGGGTAGAGCTGTTGCCTCACACCACCAGACCCAGGATCCATCTGTGTGGAGTTTGCACGTTCTCCCTGTGACCGCGTGGGTTTCCTCTGGGTGCTCCAGTTTCCTCCCACACTCCAAAGACGTGTGGGTTTGAAGGTTAATCGGCCTCTGTAAATTGCTCCTAATGTGCAGGGAAAGTGAGATAACATTGAACTAGTGTGAAGGGGTGATCGACGGTCAGCGTTGACCTGGTGGACCGAAGGACCTGTCTCCATGCTGTATCTCAGAACGAAAAATAGACACAGAAGTAGGCCACTCAGCCCCTCAAGACTAATCCACCATTCAATGTGATCACTACACTCCTGTATTGGGACAGGTCTCCATAGCCCTCAGTTCCCTGACCTTTCAATATCTCTTTAATGTGATCTGTTATCCACCACAATCTGGGGGGCAGAATTGTGCAGACTCACACCATCTGCGAGAAGAGTTTCCAGTATTTGGGTTTAAATGAGTGTCCCCTGATCTTATAACTGTCAGGGAATTGTACCCCAAGGTGCCTCTGTTCAACAACACTCTCCAGAGCCCTGCCATCCACTGTGTATGTTCTGGCCTGGTTTAACTTCTCAAAATGCATAATCTCACACTCACGCGAGTTAAATTGTATCTGCCACCCCCTTGCTCACTTCCCCAGTTGATCCAGATCCAGATCCTGTTGTAAGTTTAGGCAAACTTCTTCACTCTCCACTAAGCCACCAATGTTGGCGTCATGAACAAACTCACTCATCAAGCACCTTCACATCCAAATCACGCAAAAGAGGACCCATCACCGATCCCTGCAGCACACCACTGATCACAGGTTTCCAACCTAAACAACAAGCCTCCACCACCACCATCTGACTCCTACCAGCAAACTAGCTGTCCCTGCATCCTATGCATTCTAACCTCTGGACCAGCCTACCATATGGGGCTTTGTCAGTGGCCTTGCTAAAGCCCATGTTTACACCATCTACCACGCTGCCCTCATCAGTCCTCTTTGTCAACTTCTCCAAAATCTCAATCAAATGCACGAGCCATGATTTCCATGCATAAAGCAGTACTGAGACTACCCTATTCAGGCCTTGCCTTTCCAAATGCAAATAAATTCCTTCCAACAATTGATGTCAGGGTTGTGTCTTCGCTTGTTCCTGCAGCCTGTCTTAAACAAAGGCACAATAAGATTGTAATAATACCTATTGTAAGGTTCCAGCCCTCTTGCAGCAATGGCAAACATGCAATTTGCCTTCCTAACCATTTGCTGCACCTGTTACCCTCTGCAATTTGTATACGGGCATCACAGGAAAATGCAGCACAGAAATAGACCATTCAGCCCACTTCATCCATGCTGACTGTGATGCTTACCTATGCCAATCCAATGTTAGGTCCACATTCCTTTACCTTCCTATCTAAGTACTTGTTAAATGTCCAAAGAACATCTCCCTTCATCTGTACTTCAATTTTTCTCCATTCCTTCTCAGTTTCAGTCCCAATATTTTTTTAACTCTGTTGTCCCGATGTTCCAACCTACTTCATCGCTGACGTACCTTTTCTCTTTAACTGTAATGCTACAATACTGTAACATTACATTCTGCACTCTGGTAGTCCTCTATTTGCACTACCAGTTGTACCCAAGCAGGGTTTAATTGTACTCATGTAAACAATGATTTGACTGGGGCACACATGAGAATAATAAACCCATACCAATACCATTTGTTTTAGTTCCTCACACTTAGAACTAAGCACCTTGGCTTCACTGCGCACAGCTGTTGATAATTTTCACACCATCCGCACCTTGGAATGTGATTGCCCGTATAATTGTAGTTGATGTCAGATCAAGTGCAGTTGTGGTTGGAATTCTACGCCCAGTATTACATTAGTTGCCGTCCAATGTAACTTGATCCATGCAATGTCCAAGCAAGAAGTTGGTCATCTCATCAACCTGACCAGGGCTAGCACAATGAAAGGTTGATGGCTTTCCTAGTCCCAAGGCCATTAACATACTGTATGTTATAACTGTTCTAGTATTGTGTTTCCTTACTGTAAACTGCTCCATTACAGCTGCACAACTAATTTACAGAGACTTTACACTCGAGCCTTGGGTTCAGCCATTTTTATTCAGGATCCATCTTGGCAACTGCCTCATGGATATTGCATCATCGGTACTGCACGACCAATGGCGCTATTCCCATAACATCGCCCATTGTTTACAAAACACTTATGTACATGTATAGCAATAAATTAAATTCTTCCATGGCATCTTATTTCACTGAGTCCAACATGTGTCCGACAGTCCATTTTCCAACATGCGTTTGACAGCACATTTCCGTGCTAGCTTTCAAATTCTCATTTCTTGGATCGGCGACAGTTCAGTGTTCGTAATTATCTAAACTTTGAACAACACGTCTGCTTCCTCATTTCCTTTCCCCTTTTTATTTATTAATTTGTTTAGTTTTAAAATGGCCATTACCACAACTTCTAAATAAAACTATGCATATCAAACTATAAAAGAACAATATAACATTAACATTTTAAAACATAACCCAATAGCCTTTTAAATCTATAATCAACTACATATACAGGCGCCATCCTTATTTGGGCACATAATCCTGCAGATAGCGTGTTTTTTTCACGCATCTACCAGATCTTGTTGCCAGGGTTTGATGCTCCCTGGGGACCGGTGATCGGTTCATAGGTCGATTGTCTTACTCCGATTCAGGCGACGTCACCAGGTCATCCAGGTCAACATCAGCGCAATGAAATGGCTCTTTGGTCTACCTCAGATGGCGCCGATTCCGACGATAGATGACGCCGTCCTCGGTTCTGACTTCATAAGACCTGGGTTGCCCAACACGGCCTACATCCACAGCCTTCCTCCAGGGCTGATGTCGGTCACCAATCGAACTGGATCACCAGCTTTCAGGGGAATCAGATCTTGGGATCGATCCTCTGTTGTAGTAGTCTACTTGTCTGTCTCTAGCTGCTCTCAACTCATCTCCTACTTTTTTTCTGAATTTCAGGTTTGAGTAGTCTCTGAGTAGTTGGTAGTATGGACCTGGTACATCTGTTCATCAGTCTTTGTACTGGACTGCAACTCATGCCAGGTGTTGGTGTGTTGCGAAAAGCTAGTATGCTCAGGTAAGGGTCAGCTCCTGCAGCCTTAGCCTTCCTCAGCAATGACTTTGCAACTTTCACACTGCTCCCCGCCTTTCCATTACTCTGTGGATAATGCGGGCGTATGTTCAAACTGCCACTTCATGGCAAATCTATTGAACTCCTCAGCTGCGAACTGTGGCCCATTATCTGTGATGAGCTGATCTGGTATTCCATATCTTGCGAACTGGCCTTTGATTTTATGGATGACATTAAATGCCAGTGTTTTCTCCAGATAGTCTATTTCCCAATATCCTGAGAAGTAGTCCACCGTGATCAAATAGTTCCTTCCATCCAAGTGGAACAAATCTGCACCCACCTTCGCCCATGGCCTCTCTGGAATTTCATGGGAATGCAGTGTTTCATTTGGCTGCTCTTTCCCTTGAACTTGACATGTTTCACATTTCTGTACGAAGTCCTGGATTTCTGCACTCATTCCGGGCCGGTGCGGACATTCTCTTGCCCTTCTTAGACAGCCAATTATACCAATGTGGGAATCATGTACTCGTGTGATCATGTCTCGTCTCGTAGCTTTAGTGATGATTACTCTCTCTCCTCTGAATACGAGGTCATCGCCAACACTCAGCTCGTCCCTCACATGGAAATAGGAAATAAGTTTGGGGTCAACATCCTTCTTATTCTCTAGCCAGCCTCGTTTGATCACCTTTTGCAGTCTCTGCATAGCCTCATTTTTTTTTGTTGCATCCCTTATGCCATTTAGCAGAGGCTGTGATATTGGGATGTGCCTTGCCAGGTTTACAGTCTCCAGTTCTCTCATGGTCTTGTCAGTCTTGCCAGTCTGAATATATGCTCTGCTCAGCATGTCCGCAAGCTGCATCTCCTTCCCTCGTCTGTACCTTATTGTCACATCATAGTCTCCTGTCTGCGTCCTCACCAGCATCCTCTGCAATCTCTTTGCTGCACGATGAAGTGGTTTGTGTGGCGATTATCTCCAGTGGCTTATGGTCTGACTGCACATTCAATGGCCTTCCATATGTGCACACATGGAACCTCTCTAGACCAAACACCACTGCCAGCAATTCTTTTTCTATTTGTGCATATCTGGTCCCCACATCTGTCAGGGCCCTGCTGGCATAGGCAACTGGATGGCCCTCCCGCATCAGTCCAGTTTCTGATGCATCGGCCTGTACTGTCAGCTCCTTGGATGGATCATACTATCCGAGTACTAGCTCAGCAGTTACTAGCTTCTTTATTTTCATAACCACCCTGTCATGCACCTCTGCCCACCACCAAACTACATCGTTCTGTGTCAGCTTGCGGGGCGGTTCACATAGGTCGCTTCGTCCAGGAAGGAATTTGCTCACAAACCCAATAAATCGCTGAACTCCTTGAACATCCGTTGGGTTAGGCATCTGTAGCACTGCTTCTACCTTCCCTGGATCTGGTTTCAGTCCTGCAGCAGAGACTCTTATGTCCTATGAACGTGACTTCCTTCACCTTCAGCTTTGCCTTCTCTATGTTCAGCTTCAGGTTTCTGTCACGGCATCTCTCCATCAGAGCTCTGACCTTCCTGTCATGGTCTCTTTCTGCTTCCTCTGCAGTGTTTCCTTTCCCAAACACTAGGATGTGGCCAGCAACAGACCTCACTCCTTCCTGGCCCTCCAACACTTGGTTTTGTCTTCGCTGGAACTCTTCAGGGGCCATGGACAGACCAAATGGCATGCGTCTCCATCTATATCTGCCATATGGTGTGTTAAATGTCATCAGCTGAGAACTCTCATCATCCAGTTCCACTTGCCAAAACCCATTCTTGGGTCAAATGTGCTAAAGACCTTGGCATCATTCAGGTATGTGAGGACATCTGCAATCGTCGTCATTGGGTAACGACTTATTTTAAGCCCCTTGTTCAGATCCCTCGGGTCTAAACACACTCTTAACTTTCCATTGGGCTTTTCTACACACACACAAGGCTGGAGTGTGGGTCTCTACTGGGGCAATTATTTCAGCTTCTGTTAGTCTGCCTAACTCCTCTTTCAGCTCACTCCGTAAGGCTACAGGGACTCTTCATAGTGGATGGATCACCAGCGTTACGCTGTCATCTACCTGCAGACGCTACTTGCCCTCGAATTTACCTGTCCCTTCAAACACATCAGCATACTCAGCCATCAGTCTTTCCTTGCTCAGAGGGATTTCACTGCCATTCAATGTCATTATGTTCTCTTTACACACAGCGATGAGTCCCATCTGCTGTGCTGCCCTGCTTCCCAGGATTGGAATGCAGTCTTCCTCCAGGACTACAAACTCTACTTTGTATTTCATTCCATTCCTTGGGTTCACTAGTCTCACCTTGCTTTTCCCAAGAGGCACCACTATCGTATTGTCGTACATCGACAACGCTTGCTTGGTGTCATCCACATCCTTTGCATACATCTTGGCAGTGATGTTACACGTGACTCCACTGTCCACCTGGAATTTTACTTCCTTCCCTTTCAGCATCATGGTCGCAAAGATTTTCTTTGGGAATTGAGTCTCCTCAACATTGTGCACTTTCTGCTTCTACTGCTTCTGGTTGCAGTTCCATTGTGTGAATTTCATCATCCTCTTGACTGTCATTATACTCATCACTGGAACTCTCCACTTCCTCCACTGTATGCACAGGATTTCCCCTTTCTGTTCTCTCTTCTGGTTCTTCAGTTGCACCTGCTTTTCCATGTATTGTGATGCAAAATGCTCTTTCATATGGCATTTGAAACACTCCCGGCCATATCTCCTTCTTCCTCTCATGTGTGTATCTGCAGTATTTGCACTGTATGGTTGGCTGGTATCTTTTCCCCTCTTGTCTCACTGCACAGACATCTTGTTGTTAGTCACTTAACAGGACATCAACTCTGGCCTTGGCAAGCACCGAAGGCTGGCATGCCTTCACACCCTTTTCTCGGAGAAGCCTCTCCCGCAGCATGTCATTCTTATGCCGCATATTATTCTATCACGTATCAGTGAATCCTTCAACTCTCTGAAACCGCAATAGGCTGTCAAGAGCTTCAGTTCTATTAAAAACAAGTCAAAAGTCTCCCCTCTTTCTTGGCCCCTCGTAAAAAATCTATACCTGTCGATGGTCTTGTTCGTCACGGGTTGACAATGCTGTTCGAAAGCATCGAGAGCCTGCTCTAGCGTAACTTCTTGTACATTGCCCTCTGACGTCCGTCCGTGTCTCCAGCGTTTGGTAGAGCTCTCTCCATTGCGGTCCAACTAGGTACATGAGCAGTTTCCTCATTGTCTTGTCATCCTTCCCTTCCATGCTCAAATCAACATAGAGCTCAAACTCCTCCCTCCATTGTCTCCACTCCATTGGCAAGTCCCTTGCCTCAAAATTAATTTGCCTTGGGGGCTTTAGCTGCTCCATTTTCATGACAAATCCGCCCCTCTATATGTAGGCCGCACAATCGTCTCTCGGTAGTACTCACTCGCATACGTCGTCCGCCGTTGCCGTGCACCTAATCAAAACTCAACTAATTCTGAAACAGGTCCCGATCTTAGTATTGTGTTTCCTTACTGTAAATTGCTCCATCACAGCTTCACAACTAATTAACGGAGGCTTTACACTCGTGCCTTAGCTTCAGCCATTTTTATTCAGGATCCATCTTGACTACTGCCGCATGGGTATTGCATCATCGGTACTGCTCCACCGATGGCGCGATTCCCATAACTATAACCATAAACTGCAACTTTTTCTTAGTTTGCTCCCTTTTTTAAGAAAGAAGGAAAAAAAGTGCAAAAACGTACTTCTGGATTTTATAAGCAAAATAAATGATCGGTAAGTCAAGGTGTTTCTTTGTAATGTTGATCACACGAGATACTCAATTATTGTACAAAGGACATTGGAACAATGAGAAAGTTCAGTTAAAATTCACAGAATTTCAGAGATGAGGAGGTGGAATTTGTACAGATTACTGTCTGGGGCAGAACAGGTTCAGAGGGAAATTCAAGAAGGTTTGAGAGGGTAGAGATTACAATGATCATTTCCATTGACCAGTAAATTGGCGATGAAGAGCCTCGTGGTGTATACTGTTTTGGATTTACACAACTAGGTGTACATTACACATGTTCACATCAAGGGATCAGTGTGCACTAAAGAGCCGGAGGGCGCTATTAAGTGGTATTTAGTTTGGCAAACTCTCGTTTCCTCTCAGAGCAGCCCAACATCTGCTTAACATTTGGTGCATGGTTCAAAGATGGAACAGATGGAATCAATACACATCCACCAATGGAATGACATCGAGCTCAGCATGAAAACAAAGCACCCATCTCCCGGCAAAGCATGAAGTCATGGCTGGAGCTAGCACCCTCCGAGTGATGGGGCAGAGGTCTCAGTGCAGGTAAATGGCCAGAGACAAGCTCCAAAATACAGGGCATGTATTTCGTCAAGGTGAGTGCCACTGCCCACAGAGGAAAGCCTGAGGGTGTGGGGGACATGGGCTCAGGAGATGCTAAACCAGTAACCACAGTGCATTCAATAGCTTTGGTGCACTGGTGGTGGAGGGAGTGAATGTTTGGGGTGACTGAGGAGCTATCATTCTACCAATGCGCCTCCTGGGTTATTCGCCAAGGTTTATTTACAAACACTGAGTATCAGCAGACTGTTGGAGCAGCCAGACAGTGACCACAAAACCCTTGTGCTCATACGGTTTGTAAACCTTACCAAGGGATTTGGTCGGTCTCGGGACCACTGCTTACCTGGACGGAGTTAAGCCGGCAGTATCCGTTAATTGGAAATCGGATGACGTGCGTGGGGTCCTGGTTCCACCCCGCGTTTACGGAGTTGCACATGACGTCCCCAGTCTCAGGGAAAATATCCTCTATTAGTGACTTCTCCCCGCTCAGACTGATGCGCTCGCCCAGGTCAGGCGTGACCCTCAGCACCAGACACTCGCAGGGCTGCGAGCACTTCCGATGCTCCAGCTCCTGCTTCCACCTCTCCAGTTCCCTCACCATGGGCTGTAGCTGGTAATACTTGGCTTCTTCGTATAGCAGGCAGAAATCCTGAAACAAGAACAACTTCACATCGGCCTTTTGTCCGGACTGAATTTCCTGCTCATACGGGAACAGGATTTTCCAACCCTTGAGCTGGCTCCCTTTTAATCAAAGAGCATAGTATGGCTATGTCACAGCTACTCACCCCAACCGGTTTGTGCTGGCACGTATGTTTAATGCAAGCTTCCTAGCTTTGTCATCTATACCCAGTAGTGCTATCCACGGGTTTTTAGATTTTTTGGTCACTAGAGTGTGGAAACAGGCTCTTTGGCCCACCGGACCCACGGCGACCAGCTCTCCGCACACTAGTTCTATCCTACACACGACTTAAGGAAGCCAATTAACCCACAATCTGTACGTCTTTGTGAGATGTGGGAGAAAATCCAGAGCACCCAAACCAAACCCACGCAATCACAGAGAGAAGGTGCAGACTCTGTACAGACAGCACCCGTAGTCAGGATCGAACCCCCGTCTCTAGCACTATAAGGCAGCAACTCTGCCGCTGTGCATTAGGAGACATGAGAGGCTGCGGATGATGGAATCTTGAGCAAATATACAACATGCAGGGGAAACTCAATGGGTCAGGCAGTCTGACACCCTTTTGTCTTCTTCTCACATCCAGCCTTAGTTACTTATTCCACCCATCTACAAATCATGCCCCCCCCCCCCTTTACCTGTACCCACCTATCACCTGTCAGACTTTGTCCCACCCCCTCACTCTTCCAGCTTTCTCCCTCCTCCTCCATCAGTCTGAAGAAGGGTCCTGACACAAAACATTGTCCGTCCATTCCCTCCACAGATGTTGCCTGACACACCGAGTCTTCCAGATCTCTGTGTTTTGATTTAGAATTTGTCTTTTTGATTCCTGAACAATGAACTAGACTATGAAGGACGAAGGATCCACAATGATTGTTGAGGGACCGCGTATTTTAATCTTTTTCCCTCTGAATAGCTTATTCTATTAAATGATCGTACAGTGCCACTGGACTGCTAAGACTGAGGTCTAGACTAATGACTGAGTTCCTCCAGCGCTGTTCTTTAGGGACATTCGCCTTGCTTTCTATCATTTAGTTTGTTTCAACAAACATCAAAAAGCAGATTCTCTGCTCATCATCGCACTGCGAGATCATGCTGGCCGTAACTTGGTTTCTGTGGTAGGGGGGTTCTTCGTCTTGGGAAGGGGCTACAGGAATACGAAGATAGGTGTCATGAGAACCTTTTCCCAGCAGTTTTGGGTATATTGCTGATTACCAAATAGATAAAGGAATGAGGAGAAGTTGTATCCAAAATATTGTTGCACTCTCACCTTGAAGTCCTCTGGAAGCAGGAGCTTCGATGTCCTGAGGAAACTTAAGATGTATCGGAAAATCTCTCCATCTCGGTCAATGAAGTAGTGCTGCTTTAAACTGTCCAGGACAATGGGCTCGGTGCCGTTGAAGAGGCGTCCTATCCTGTACCAAAACAGATGGACCACAGTTTAGTATTCGTTTTGAAACAACGACATGAAAGTCTGAATGCAGACAATTTATTAATACTTGTGGCAAATGTCCAGCTATTAAAAAACAATCTGAGAGCTGCAAGATAAATGGCGCCAGTTATATTGTTACATTACAAAGTAGAACCTAACATATAATAGTATCTACAATCGTTGTCTGTAGTCAAGTTGAGTTTCATGTCATATTGCATAAGTACGGTGCGGTACAATGCAACTGCAGCTGCATCACAGGCACATAGACTCAGCCACAAACATAAACACAATCACACCTACAATTATTAAAAGAGAGAAGACTTTGCAAAGAAACAAGACATTAATGCAATAACGTAACTAGAACACCAAAGTCCATGGGAATGCAAGAGGTGTTGAGGTGGGATTAGTGTTGTGTGGGTCGGTTCGAATACCGGATGGTTGCAGGAAAGTAGGTGTTCCTGAAGCTGGTGGTGTGGAACTTGAGGCTTCTGTACCTGCTGCAATGTTGCAAAGATGCAGCAACTGGGGCTCCTGGGGGAACTTTAGTCCACGACTAAAATTGTAAGGACGCACATGCTACCAGTTGTGAGGACACACAAGCAATTTCATTAAGCAGTCTATGGTATGTGGACCGCAAAACAAAGCTGATCTGAGGGATTGTATTTTGCTCTTGTTTATTTCAGTGTTCTCCAGTCTGACAATTTAGATCAGCCATAAAGATTTAATAATTTCACATTAACATGTGGAGGGATATATAAACCAGGACAAATGTCAAAGATTTTGCACAGTCACACATTTGATGCAACAGTCCACACCCTTCCTGGACTCGTCCCTGACCTACTGTGGGGCCAGGTATGATTGAAGTGGCATCAATCAACCCTTCCCCCCCCCCCCCCCCCCCCCCCCCCATCCTCAGCTGCTACTCAGAGCCTCTCCATGGTCACGTCAACCAGATGGGAACCAGTCCATGACCAGGAGTGGTTTAGCAGCACCCGCTGTAGCCACAAAGCCCAACTCCAGAAGGACTGAGGAGGTGACTGGTCCCGTACCAAGCAGTGGGGATCAGCTGAATTAGATTTGTTCAGACACAAGGAACTGCAGGTGCACAAACTTACCATTTATTGGTTTCTTAATCCTCAGTAAACAGTATTACCGCTCAAACGGCTGCACCAACAATATTCTGTCCATAGAGTCATATAGCAGGGAAACAGGCCCTTTGGCCCAATGTCCATGTTGACCAGGATGCTAACCCTAACCCTAAGCCAGTCCCATTTGCCTGCAATTGACCCATATCCCTCTGAACCTTTCCTATCCATGTACCTGTCTAACTGTCTTTTAAATGTTTTTATTGTATCAGTCTCAACTACCTCACCTAGCAGTTGGTCACATATACCCATCACCCTCTGTGTGAAAATGTTTCCCCTATTAAAAGTTCCTATTACATTTTTCTCCTCTCACCTTAAACCTATGTCCTCTGGTTCTTGATTCTCTGGGTAAAAGACTCCGTTCATTCACCCTATCTATTCCCTACATGATTTTACACCTCTGTAAGATCACCCCTCAGCAGCCTGCTCTCCGAGGAATAGTCCTAGCCTGCACAACTTCTCCCTATAGCTCAGCCCTCGAGTCCTGGCAACATCCTCGTAAATCCTCTCTGCCCTCTTGCAGCTTAATAACATCCTTCCTATACCAGGGTGACCAAAACTGAACACAATACTCAAATGTTGCCTCACCAACATGTTGTACAACTGTAACATAGCATCCCAACTTCTACAATCCATACCCTGACTTCTACAGGCTTCCTTCAGCTAATAAGTTTCGCCCACACTATCAACTGTTGCGTAATTTGCAATTTTTTCCAATCATATTGGCTACATTCATTTGCAACATTTCAAAAACATTTAGACAGGTACATGAATAGGACAGGTTTAGAGGAATATGGACCAAACGCGGGCAAGTGGGATTAGTGTAGATGGGACAAGTTAGTCGGTGTGGGAAAGTTGGACCTGTTTCCACACTGTATGACTCTATGATTATTCAAATTTTATTCATTACTGCATATCACAAAAAAGCAAGTGCGCTCTGCGGAAGCCCTTTAGAAAGGGCCCTCCAGTCACAAGTCCGTGATCACTATCAATGCTTGCTTCCTGCCACTGAGACTACTTTGGATCCCAAGAGCTTTCATTTTCTGTCATATAGGACATTGTCAAAATCCATGTAGACAACATCAAATGTGTTATCCTCAATGACCCTTCCTGTTAAATCCACAAACCTCAATCTAGTTAGACAAACACAACCTTCACAGTGTAAATCCATGCTGACAATCCATGAATAATCTACATTTTACTGAATGTTGATCAATGTTGCTACTCAGAATTAATTCCAAGAGTTTGCCCACCAATGCGGATTGGGTACACCAGCCTGGTCATTACATTTCTTTCACTCCTTGTGAGGAAATATCACTCATTGAATTTTCCGGCACTAAATCTGTGGGCAAGGAGGATTGGAGAACGGTGGGATGGGGGGGGGGGGGGGGGGGGGGGGGGGGGGGGGAGAGTTTCCTCACTTATTTCTCCGAACAACCCGATTGGACTGCGTGTGCCTGTGGTGATTTATCTACATTTAAAGATCCTAAAACACTTCCTACCTCTTCGTTGTCTGTGCTTATTTCATCCAGTGTTTCTCATTGTCATAGAGTCTTACCGCATGGAAAAGGCCCTTCGGCCCAACTCGCCCATACCGACCAAGATGCCTCATCTAAGCTAGTCCCATTTCCCCGCGTTTGGCCCATGTACTTCTAAGTTCTTTGTCCACAATTTCTACATCATTCCACTTGTTTTGTATAATCAGGACAATCTTCCTCGCCAATCCACCTGCTATGGACGATCTACTCGCAACAGTGTAGGCAGGAGTAAACACCTTGGCGAAACACAGTCTTTGTGCTGACGATGGTCTTTGTTGTGTTGTGTGGTGCCAGCACCGTGCGAATGGGATGAGTTTTGAACGGATCCAGCATTCGAGGCTGGATATTGCTCGGAGATGCAGGATAATACAGCAATGGAATTAGATTCAACCAAGATCTGCATCATCTAGATCCAGCATAGAACGTAGGACAGTACTGCACAGCAACAGGCCCTTTGGCCCACAATGTGTGTGCTGAACATGATGCCAAGTTACAATAATCTGCTCTGCTGTACATGATCCATATCCCTCCATTCCCTGCATATCTATAAATTTATCTAAATGCCTCAAAAGCCACTATTGTATCTGCCTCTACCACCACCGACAATGCGTTTCAGGCACTCGCCACTCTCTGTATAACAAACTTGTCCTGCACATCTCCTTTAAACTTTGCCACTCTTACCTTAAAGAAAGGCACTCTCCTCTTTAACATTCCTCCCTGGGAAAAGGGCTCTGACTGTCTACCCTGTCTAAGCCTCTCATATAGTCTATACTTCTATCAGATCTTCCCTCAACCTCCAGGTTAGTTCAGCCTCTTCCTATAGCTAATACCGTCAAAGGCAGGCAGCATTCTGGTGAACCTTCTCTGCACCCTCTCCACATTCGTCCTGAAATTGGGCGATCAGAACCACACACAATATTCTAAATGCATTCTAATCAAAGTTCTAGAAAGCTGTGTTCAATAGGTCTGCTTCAGGCTGAAAGCGTTGCTTGGGGAATGGGATGGGGCCAGTGGTCTGGGCGCAGAGTTAATGATGGGAGTGAAGATGACGGCTTTCCAGTGTTTAACTGGGGAGGAGATTTCTGTTTATGCAATTTAAGATGATAAAAGCACCAAGATGTGTGGTGAAATAGATCTGCCCATCACCCGCGTACATGTGGAAATGGATATATGAAAATATCCACCTGGACGACTGGGCTCGACCCATGATAACTGCTCCCTGCAGCGGTGCAGACTAAAACCCATGCTTTATTTTGAAAGTGGTCACAAATCCAGTGGAAATATAAGGCAATGCTACCTCTCTGTTCCAGAGGCTGGTATTTTATAGGCAAGAGCGTCTGAGCAGATGATCATTTCTCCAGAGACACAAGGACTCTGAGAAATCGATGCTAACATTTTACACAATCAATAAGCAGTCCCTTACATGCCTGGGGTTTTATTTTCCTGCTTTCTCTCTCTCTCTGTCACTCCCAATACCACCGGTTTCTGAATAAAAATACACAGGCATGGTTGATAAAGATCAGAGCGGACATTTTGTGCCAATTCTCTGTCCAGAACATCAGAAAGTGAAGCAGAAGGAGGTGACAAGGGCCCTTGCACCTCCTCCGTCCCTCACTGAGATCATGGCTGATTCACATCTCACAATCATTTTCCCACTTGACCTAGATATCCTGTGATTCCCTTTTGTTTGAAAATTCTAGCGACTTCAGACTTGAATATACTCGACAAAGTGAAGGGTCTGAAGACAGGTCCCACCCAAAGCATTGCCTGTTCCTGTTCTCATGTTACAGAGCGCTATGTTAACATGTCTAATGTGCCGCTGCATGTAAGAATTTCACTGTCAATTTCGGGACAATAAAACACTCTTGCCTCTCCTCCATAGCACCTGCCTGACCTGCTGAGTTACACCAGCACTGTGTTTTTTGCTCAGGATTCCAGCATCTGCAGTTCCTTGTGCATACTCAACAAATAAGTATCCAAGTCTCCGAGGCAAAAAAACATTTGACTTCTCTATTTGAATCATTTTTTTTCACATCTCTCTCCCAAATGGTCAACTCCTTATCCTGAGACAGTGCCTTTGAGTACAAGACCCTCCAGTGAGAGTGGTTGCCCCTCAACATCCCACCTATTGTGACTGTGGTGTGCTTCAATATAATCACCACTAGTTTTTTTAAACATCAATGTGCACAGGTCAATCTTCACCACTCAAAACATCAACTTCAGCCCCAGGATCATTCAGGGGAATCCATATCTCCTAGACAAGTGAATATCTATGGAACATTAATAATAATAAGACATCCCAACAATAAGCAGGTGCTGGAATCTTGAGCAAAAAACAAACTGAAGGGACTCAGCGGGTCTGGCAGCATCTGTGGAGGAAAATGGACAGTCGATGCTTCTGGTTTGGACCCTTCAGACGAACGACTGCTCGAAGCAAATGATACGAAACTAAGTAAGAGGCACGTGGAAGGCTATATAGCCAATCTCACTAAGTAAACGTTATATCTCTAGACCATCCCATCAAACAATCCGAGAGCAGGGACAGCATAGGTTGGATACCGAGCAAATCTAAACTGAAAGAATGATATAAAGAGAGAGAATGTGTTGGAAGGAAGAGTAGATGAGAAGATGGAGTGAATGAGAAAACCAGGAAGAAATATACAGCACCTCCCCAGGCTATAACAGGGTTCCGTTTCTATGAACAATTCCTAACCAGACTGTTCTCTAGTCTGAAATGCGGCTGTAAACTGCGTTTTAGCAGGGAGTCAGAAATTAGGAGAGTGAAGGCCAGCTAGCCTAACAACGGTCACTGGGAAAATGTTGGGGGTTAATATGAAGGAGACACGAGCAGAATATTTAGAGAATCATAAGAAAATCAAGCAAAGTCAATATAGTTTTATTGAAGAGAGATCATATTTCCTGAAGCTCTTTAACAAAAATATAACAACCAGGGTGGATAAAGGGAACTAAAGTGGCTGTGCACTTCAGTTTACAAAAGGCATTCAGTAAGGTGCCACATAAAAGGTTATTGTGGAAGATAGGAGCATCTGAGTGTGGGGTCAAATGCAGGCACGCATAGGGCTTTGGCCAACTAACAGAAGATAAAGAGTCGGGGTAAATAGCCCACCTTTGCATTGGCAATTATTAGCTACTGGGGTTCCACAGGGATCAGTGCGGGTGTCTCAACTCTCTGCAATAAAGTTTGGATGAAGGGACAGAATGTGCCGTGACCAGATTTGCAGATGATACAAAGATAGGACGGAGGCACAAAGTATCTGTAGACAGATCTGGGTTGGCTGGGTTGTGAGTGGGCAGGAAGTTGTCAGACCAAGTATAATGTGGGGAAATGCGAGGGTATCCACACTGGAAGGGAAAATAAAAAAGAAAAATATGGAAAAGGAGTGAGACTATAAATTGTATTGAAGGATCTGCCAGTCCCAGTGAATGAAACACAAAGGGTTATAATGCAGGCACAGGAGACTGCAAATGCTGGAATCTGGAGCAAAAAAACAAACTGCTGGAAGAACTCAGCATCAGGTCAGGCAGCATCCGTGGGTGTGAGGAGAAGCTGAATGTCTTGGGTTGCAATACTGCATCAGGTGATAATGCAGGTCCAGCAAGTGATGAAGCTGCTGTAACAGCAGGTTTTACTGCAGAGATTTGGGATTCCCTCGTCAGGGAGATGTTGGAGGTGGAGTTATTGCATGTACAGAAGGTGGAGATTGGCACAAAACACAAAGGAGTCAAGTGTATGGGGAGAGTGTAAAGAGGAGTTTTCGAGGCCAAGACATGATCTAGTCTAATGGTAGAGTAGGTCCGAGTCATTTGTCCATGAATCTATTTCTTATCTTCGGAACAGCAGAAGTGGTGCATCGGGACTTTCAGAAGGCATTTGATAAAGTACCGCGCAGAGATTATTGAACAACATTGGAACACACACGATTGGGGACAGTATCTTGGTGTGGCTGAAGATCAGTGGAAAGGAAAACAAATTATTATTGTGAGCACAAGGAGACACGAGGTACTGCAGATGCTGGAATTAGCAGCAAAACATAAAGTGCTGAGGGAACTGATCAATCTCAAGAAGGGTTCCAACCCAAGAGATTGCCTATCCATTTCCTGACCCGCTGAGTTATTGCAGCACATTGTGTTTCATTATTGGATTCAGCAGGGGTGCCTGATAAGATACCTCAATCTACATAAATGATGGGATCGGGACTAGAATATGCAACTTTGTTGATGAATCTAAACTAGGCGGCAGTATGGGATGGGAGGAGAATGAGAGATGCATCAGGGTTATAGGGACGAATTGAATGAAAAGGCAAGGACATGGCAGATGAAATATGATTTGTAAAAATTGTGAATTTATTCCATTAGGGTAATTTTGAAATGGTAAGACATTGAAAGATTTTGTGTTCAGTGGATAGTTAACGTGTGGGCTTGGCAAGCATTTAGAAAGGCAAAAGATACATTAAAGGTACACAAAAAAGCTGGAGGACCTCAGCGGGTGCAGCAGCATCTATGGAGCGAAGGAAATAGGCAACGTTTCGGCCCGAAACGTTGCCTATTTCCTTCGCTCCATAGATGCTGCTGCACCCGCTGAGTTTCTCCAGCTTTTTTGTGTACCTTCGATTTTCCAGCATCTGCAGTTCCTTCTTAAACAAAAGATACATTCATCTTTATTACAAGGGAATTTTAACACGAGTGGATAAGTATTATAGGTCCACCACCGATTTTCCAGCACCCTTGGTTCCAGAGCCTTGCCGAATTATCCACTTTGCCGGACCAAGAGACATCACATAATAATGATTCAACAATACACCTCTACCTGATAATTATAACTCTCGTATCTCTAAAGCACCATGCACTGCTAGAAAGTTAAATAATAAATTACCAATTAACAAAGAAGTAAACATTTAACTTTTGCAGGATTGAGGCACACGTTCTGAAAGAGCACATGCAATGCGGTTGTAAATTTGTCCGGATTTAAGGAGGTGCCGGATTATCAGTTGCCAGAAGATCGGTGGTGAACCTGTACGGTGATTACACTGAACTCTGGTGAGACAGCATCTGGAATGTTTTATAAAAGTCAGGTCTTTCTACTCAAGATGGATACACTTGTGATAGTGGGATTACAGTAAAGGTCATGAGAAGAAACGCCTTCAGCCGGAGGGTAGCGGAGGCGAGGCTGTGGGAACTCAGTCACTGAGCATATTCAATGTAGTGTTTGATGGAATTTGTAATCAATGGGAAGGAGATTGTGACGGGAAGGTGGCACTGTGGTAAAAGGTCAGCCATGCTCTTATAAAAGTAGTAACAGGGGCCATATGACCTACTTTTTTTAAAAGAGGCTTTTAGCTAGGTGCATGGATTTGCAGGGGATGGAGGAATATGGATCATATTCGGGGAGAGGAGATTAGTTTAACTTGGCAACATGTTCGGCACAGACATTGTGGGCTGGAGGGCCTGTTCCTGTGCTGTGCTTTTCTGCATCTATCTTTTCTGTTCTTATTCAGTCTCTAAATCAGTCCCTCCAGAATACCCTGGTGTTCGAAGAGAACACAGATGGCTGAGGAGGCTCAGTTGCATTCAGCAGAGAAATTAAAGCTTCATGGGACATGAAGTAGCAATGGCCAAGACCTTACTGAATGGCAGATCAGATGCTAGGCTGTGAATGCTTCTGTTTCTATTCTATGTTCTTCCAACAGTCCAACTCCTTCTAGATTGAACCTTCTGCCCATTTTACATCTCCATTTCCCAATGTCTCTGACTGAGTTTATAATAAAACAGCAAGATGACATTTCAGAGACACAAGGAACTGCAGATGCTGGAACCTTCAGCAAAACAAAGTGGTGGAGACAGCATCTATGGATGAAAATTGACAAAATGGACAAGTCTGAAGAAGGGTCATGACCTGAAACGTGTTCTGTCCATTCCCACCACAGGTGCTGCCTGACCTGCTAAGTCCCTCCATCAGTCTGAAGAAGGGTTTCGGCCCGAAACGTTGCCTATTTCCTTCGCTCCATAGATGCTGCTGCACCCGCTGAGTTTCTCCAGCATTTTTGTCTACCTTCGATTTTCCAGCATCTGCAGTTCCTTCTTAAACACAAGTTCCTCTGGCAACTTGTTTTTTGCTCAAGATAAAAGTGCACCTCGGCAGGGTGAGATGGGAATAATCACCTGGGTAGACTGGTCATATTAAGACTGATGAAAATGAAAATCCAGTAGCAAGTGTCCATGTTTTAACCATTAACCATCTGCTGATGAGTGCCTGCGAGTTGCTGACACGTTGAAACTCTTACCTGGAGTCTGTGTATTTGGTTAAGGTGGCGAGGCTGCTGGTATACATGTGTCCGCCAACATCAATGTGAACAGGAGCATTGGACTTGGTGAGCTGTGCTGGCAGTGGGATGCCCTGAGATGCCACTGGTGACACAGGGGAGCGAGTCAAAGACAGGCGTGACATTGTTCTTCCCTCCTGGAAACACAACACGGATAGAATCAGTAACACAGGCAACATTTTTTATGTTTGTGTTATACCACCTGCTGCCTGGCCAGAGAGACAATGGGGCACTGGGCACGAGATGGCACAGGTCCAAATACTCAAATATGTAATACTTGGAACATTAGACACTTGCAGGCTACGAGGGCAGATCATCAACATGTGCGGAACCAATGAGTGGGAAGTTTATTGATCCCATTCAATGTCATATCCGTTCCAGTGTCTGCAGATGCTACTCCCTACCACTCCCCGCATCAGTCTGCACCCCCTTCCCCCTTTGTAACTGGTTCACTGGTACCCCCCCGCGACGGTCTTCCCCTACGGTGTCTCCCCAGAGCCCCCTAAGCTCACCCAAAGGTGCCCTTAACTTTTCAGAAGAAAAGGTTGATGAGGCAGATCCTTGCCGTACGAAGATCGGGCGGGTTAGTAAGCCACCTGTTACGTACGGCGATTATGTGTAACCCCATTATTATTAAATGCAACATTTTGTATGTAACAATTTATTTACTCATCGTAGTGATAACGCTTTATCTACTTTTCATTTATAGAAGAAGAGATGTAGATTGGCTATAGCATGTTAGCCAATTAGAATGCTTATTAATTATAACATTCATAGTGTAAGAGCCAACCCACTGTCTACCAGTTAGAGTAGCAGTGTGAATGTGTGATGACCTGCTTAGTAGATAATGACATGAACAATAAAGATGCTTGTGTTTCAACCTGTGTGAGTTTGGACTCTTTACAATTAGACACTTGCAGGCTAGCAGAGGGAGATCAGTAACATGTGCAGAACCAACGAGTGGGAGGTTTATTGATCCCATTCAATGTAATATCTGTGAGATTTGTTTGTTAAAGTCCACAGCTGAGGCAGTGGAATCGAGAGCCTGTGTGATCGCCACAATCCAATCAGTAACACTCTGCTCTCAGCAGCTTTGGCTTGGCTCTGATGCAGTGGGTGGAAGGATAGACAGAGGTTTGTATCTCACACACTGGCACCTGAAGTGTAAGTTGGTCTCTCATTCCTTCTGAGCTTTCAGAATCTGTGAGCCGACTCAATCTCTCTCTCCATCTGAGCACTCTCCCTCTCCGTCATCTCCCCTCTCTCCTAAGCATTTAAAATTTACAAACTTACAAAATTCTTAAGGGGTTGGACAGGCTAGATGCAGGAAGATTGTTCCCGATGTTGGGGAAGTCCAGGACAAGGAGTGACAGCTTAAGGATAAGGGGGAAATCCTTTAAGACCGAGATGAGAAAAACATTTTTCATACAGTGGTGAATCTCTGGAATTCTCTGCCACAGAGGGTAGTTGAGGCCAGTTCATTGGCTATATTTAAGAGGGAGTTAGATGTGGCCCTTGTGGCTAAAGGGATCAGGGGGTATGGAGAGAAGGCAGGTACGGGATACTGAGTTGGATGATCAGCCATGATCATATTGAATGGCGGTGCAGGCTCGAAGGGCCGAATGGCCTACCCCTGTACCTATTCTCTATGTATTTATGTATCTGCGAGCCGTTTTTAGACCAATCATCTCACTGATCTGTGGACTTGGATGTAAGGTTGTTGAGGACAGCCAATCTTCACTTGCTGCCCTGAACTAACTATCCAGCAGTTACACAGTGATCGCCCCGACACGGAACAAGATTCAAAAGGTCGCTAAAAGAGACAGCTCATTCTGCATTTCTTTGAATATTCCATTGTATTTAAAACTACTGCAAATGAGTAAAAATCTAATTGAAGGCAGCTCATCTAATTAGGGGGATGGAGATTCTGCTACTGCAGTAGCTGGAATTGTTAATGACTGGTACAGTGCTGATTACTGCTGTTGGAAATAAAAAAAGATTGGTATTGGTTTATTATTGGCATGTGTACTGAGATACAAAGAAAATATTTATTTGCGTGTTATACAGTTGAATCATACCATTCATGGGTGTAATCAAGACATACACAAGTACAACAGGCAGTTTATAGAGTCATAGAATTATACAGCATGCAAACATAGCCTTCAGTCCATCTTACACTTGCCAACCAAGTTGTCAAGCTAGTTTAACTTGCCTGTACTGGGTCCACATCTCTCTAACCACGTACCTGTCATGTTTCCTACCCACGCACCTGTCCAAATGCCTTTTATATGTTGTTATTGTCCCTGCCTCATCTATTTCCACTGGCTGCTCATTCCCACCAACCTCTGTGTGAAAAAGTTGCTCCTCAGATCCCTGTTCAATCTTCCCCTCTCGTCTTAAACCTCAGTGCAAAGAGGAAAACACCAGAGTGCAGAATATAGTTTTACAAGTACAGAGAAGGTGCAGGAAAAAAATTGCAAGGTCGACAAAGCTATACGTTGGGAGACCAGAATTACACCCTAGTTTGTGTGAAGACTGTTCACTAGTCTGATAACAGCAGGGAAGAAGCTGTTCCTGAACCAGGTGATGCATGCGTTCAAGCTTTTGTATCTTCTGCCTGAGAGAAGAGTGAATGCAGAGGTGGCTAAAGACCAGAGGCCCATCACCGGCGGCCATTTCCCCGTCACGCAGGAAGATGGTTAATTGGTCGCTGGAAGGCGTCTCTAGTGTGTAGGTTGATGTTATAATCTGGGAGGAGTTGATGCAAATGTGTAAATAGTGAAAGACAGTCGGCGTGCACTCAGGGGGCCGTAGGGGCTGTTTCCACACCACCTCACTCTCTGCCGCTCACACCTCAGATCCCTCGTCTTACATCATGTGCTTCACACATCACATCTGCACCTCACATCCGGCAAATCCCCCTTTTTACACACAGCGCCCCACACTACTCCCGCTCCCTGACCAAAGGCAAAGGCTATCCTCAAGGACCTGGCCTTGGACTCCACAGCCCACACCTCACATTCTGAACCTCACCATCAAGCTTCAGCTCTCACAGCTGGATCTGAGCAGATGTGACGCACCGATTTACTAAAAGCCAGCGCTCTGAATGCTGTGGAGAAACTTAAAGGAAAATAGGACCAACAACGGGAGAGTATGAGAGTAGCAGTTAACGGAAAAGGATTCAGGAATCTTTTCGAGTAACAAGCAGCACGAGGAAGGGTGAAATGATTCACAGGAAAGTAATTTATGTATTCGGGCAGATGACAGAAATGGATTGCTTGAATGTGCCCAGCATGGAGCACTGAAATAGACCCTTGAGCCCACCACCCAGAACTGATCTTTATCAATCCCATTTACTGGCACTTGGTCGACACCTGCCACCCCTTGGTCATTAAAGCATTCATCTACATGTTAACTGTCCTGGGAGGAACTGCCCCCAGCATGAAGCCAATCCGTTCAAGAGTCCGATCACTGGGTGAGTAAGTTCTTCCTCCAATCACCTGGCACTTCACCAGTGGTGCTGGCTCGAAGGGCCGAATGGCCTCCTCCTGCACCTATTTTCTATGTTTCTATGTAAACCTATTACCCTTTACTCTAACCCTAGTGACCAGTTTAATACACCTTCACAATAGGGAAAAGTAGCCAACAGTTTACCCATATACTGTAACACCTCTCTAAGGTTCCCTCATCAGACTCCTTCAAGGAATACAACCCCAATGTCTCCAGATCACTGAAATGCTCCTCCCTAAACAACATCCTGGTGAATCTCCCCTGCACTCTTTCCAGTGCGATCATAGCCTTCATATAATGTGGGGACCAGAACTGTGCCCTAATTAGGTCTGACCAAGGTATTATAAAATTGTACCTATTCTCTTTGCTGTGATATTCTATGCCCAGCTAATGAGGGACAGCTTCTGATTTACCTTCTCCACTCTCTAATCTACTTGTGCTGTCACTTTCATGGATCCTTAGTAAGGATGTCCGTGTTCCTCATTGCTCCTGGGGTCCTGCCATTCATGGTGTATGATCTACCCTTATTGATCCTCACAAAGGGCATCATCTTGAACTGATCTGCCTGTCGAATCAATTTATATAATATCATTTTATAGCCTAGAATAACCTCCTCACTATCAGCAACACCGGGTTATAGTGTGTTATTGCATTAACGGGCCTGTAACGTTACAGTAACTAAGCATTTCAATGTTCCGTTGCCAGTTAAACACGCAAGACTCTTGGGCTAAATTGGGCTATGGGGGTTGAAGAAGATTTGATAATAACATTATCATGAGTTTATCGGGGGTAAAAAGAAGGGAGTTGTTCCCATTTGCAGTGATTTGTGGATCGGGGGTCACCGATTTATAAGGTGCTGTTATTACACTTTGTTTGTGGCCTCACTCTGGCAATGGAGGAGGCCCAGGACAGAAAGGTCAGGATGGGAATGGGAGTTAAAATGGTTGGCAACCAGGAGATCCAATAGGCCTTGGTGGAATGCGTGCATGTGTTTGGTGAAACGATCGCTGAGTCTACGCTTGGTCTCGCCAATGTCCCCTCTCCTGTATCCTTCTATCACTTGCCCTGCTTTGTTGCTCCCCTTCTCTCTGCCAGGTTTCTCCCGCCCCCTCCATCCCCACCAGTCTGAATAAACATCACCTATCCTTGTTCTTCAGAGATGCTGCCTGACCCGCTGAGTTACTCCAGCCCTTTAAGGGTTTTTTTCTAATCTAATGATGATGGCGAATATTTCCAGGGTTTATGGTAATGTGAAAAACAATGAAGGTACCTTGAAAACCAAGGAAGGTAATTCTGATTTTGTTGGGAGCAGCCTTGACGGATTCAGAGCTGTTTGACTTTCACCAACAGCTGCAGTCGTCAGCTGCTGAAGTAGCCTCTGAGACGCAAGTGTCCACCTGAATGTTCAGCAATCACACTGAGGCTGACAGCTGCAACTGTGCACTGTAATCCAGCTGTTTCATTTCCAAAACACCGCAGTCAGAGAAAGGAACTCCTTATTGCAATCGTAAAGTTTAAAAAGGACCCAGTGAGTGTTAACAAAATAATGTAAGGATTTTAGTGAATGCAGACTACCACTAAATTCCTTTAGGTATGGCAAATGTATTATGCACAAACATATTAGAATTAGAATTAGAATTAGATTCCTTTATTGTCATTTTCCAATTCAAGTTCTGTTTCAAAATATTCAGCAATGGACTTAGAACGAACTGCCACAGTCAAAGTCTTTTTTCCCCAGGGTGGAAATGTCAAAGACTAAAGGGCATAGATTTAAGGTGAGGGGGACAAAGTTTAAAGGAGGGATGCGGGGCATATTCTTGTACACAGAGTGGAGAGTGCCTGGAACGCACTGCTGGGGGTGGTGGTGGAGGCAGATATGATAGTGGCATTTAAATGGCTTTCAGAATAGGCACATGAATATGCAGGGAATGGAAAGATATGGACCAAGTGCAGGCAGAGACCAGTTTAAATTGACATCATGTTCGGCATAAACATTGTGGGCAAATATTCTGCACTTGTGCTGCACTGTTTTATGTTCTGATTGTCTGAGAATGGGTGTATCTTTAAAATCACAATGCACTACCTGGTGGAGCAACAAAAGCATGGGACCAGTGTTGCTTGCAATTCACATACCTATCACCTTTAAAATGTCTCACCCCCCTCCTTCCTCATCAATGGATTAAAATCTTGGTCTGTCCCAACCTAACAGCACTATGGCAGCACTGCGGTGGGGGGTGCATGTGGTGGCAATGGGAGGGGGGGGCTGAAGTTGGGTGTATCTTCAAGTTTCTTTCAGGTCTTCAACCAGCTAGTATTTTCCTGCTGCCAGCGTCGGTCTCACTGGGACACTGTGTTAATGAACCGAGGGAAAGCAGTCTCTTCTGCTTGTTGTTTTAAACATGAACAAGTTACTGCAATAGTTGGTGTTATGAGATACTGCAGCACCTGATGCTTTTCACCTCTTGTCTTTGTCACTTACTCCACCCATCTCCCAACCAAACGTCCTCACCTGTATTCGCCGACTACATATAAAGCTTTATCCTGCTCCACCTCTCTCCTCCAGCTTTCTCCCCTCTACTCCATCAGTCTGAAGAAGGGTCCATGCCTGAAATGTCATCTGCCCATTCGCTCTACAGATGCTGCCCAACCCGTCGTGTTTTGCTGCAGTCGTTGCTGCGTGGGGCTCCATGCGTCGACATTGAAATGCTGCACTAGCAGTGACGCAACTTGTTGTGATTCAGGCTGTTGTCTCGTTTCCTGTGCCAGGGAATGGCCTTCAAAAGGAAGTGGCATTTCTCGGGGTGGCTGCCTCATGACCTTGCATACCAGGGGGGAACACCATAAAAGCCAAACCCCAACTGTACTCAGATCGGAAAGAGACAGGTCACCAAAAGAGAAGTGAAGGGCCTGAAACGTATATACCTGTTGTCCCAACTCCTCACAATGCAGTACTATGGGCACTGACTATCCCTGAGATCAGCTCCGGAGGATGTTGATCCTCCCTCGGGTACCATTCGTGAAGGCTTCAACACTTCAAAGCTTCAGAAAGTGCCGTCTCTCTGTTCGATACAGATCCTCAGTGTAATGACTCCTGTTGTGGTAGTCCCTGAAGGTATTAATTCTGACAATGGGACTATCTTGAGGGGACCTCCTAAGCATGCTGACACTCGCTGGGGGAAGAGTCCCTGAGAGTACCAACTTGTCACTGAGATCCAGCTCCTCAGGTTGCCACTTGTCATTGGGATACAATCCCTCAAGCACAGATTTCCATTAATGTACGAGTCCCTCAGGTACTGATTCTGACTGCGATCCACTTCTTTAAACAGTGACCCCATTGTAGCTGCGGTTATTTATGACAATGACTCTTAAAGGGGTGTTTTTTTTTAAATATAGACACAAATTCTCACAGGAATACAGTTTCACAGGCTACAGTCATAGACCCACTACATCCATGATCCCTGACAACCACATCCATGACAACCATTGTACCTACCTGTACAAATCCCACTTATAGACACAAAATTCTGGAGAAACTCAGCGGGTCAGGCAGCATCACTGGAGAAAGTGGATGTGACATTTCAGGTCAAGACTCTTCTTCAGTCTTGTAACCTATCCATGTTGGCTTGATCACAGAGGAGTTGATCCCCAGAATGTGCAGAGATTTTTTTTAAATGTGATTAAAGTAGAATTACTACAAATGGACAGTTTATGGTTGGCACAGAGCCGGTGGGCTGAGGGGGCTGTTTATATGCTGGATGACCCTGTGATTCTAAAAGGGTAACGCGAGCAGAACATCGCAAGAGGTACACAGAGAGTGATATAACATCTCTACCAAAGGAAGCACAGCCTGTCACCGCAGAGCAGTTTAATTGATTTCTGGTGTAAATTGTTTCCAAATACCTTTTTACTACCTTTTTATTGCTTCACACCAACATCCATGGACAGCCAGTGATGTTTTCTCAAAATTATGCTGAATTTACGAGAGAGAAAGGCCCTTTGTCCGAAAAGGCTTCTGGTTCATAGTCTACACAAGCTTCGAACTGCACCTCTTCCCATCAGCACAGTTTCTTCTTTCCTCAGTTTCCCCGATTGTGATTTACCTTGACAACTTCCCTTGAGAACGAGTTCCACATTCTCACTGCTGTCCGGGGAAAGAGGGTTGTACTAAATTTCTAATTTGTTGCTATCTCATAATCATGGTTCCTAGTCCAGGACAACACACATCTACTCTACACCTAGCCCATCTAACCCTACAAAAAATGTCAAATAAACCTACTCAGAACACAGGCCTGGGGTCTGGCTGGCACTGCTAATCTTGAGCTGGATTAGTGCTTTATAGGTTTCAGCAGTGTTGAGCTGTGAAGGAGTTAAACTAGCTAGTTACTGCCTCAAAGAGCATGTGGACAGATGTTACTTGAAGACAGAGTCAAGAGTTCAGAAAGCAGAGAACAATAGCCTGTTACAATATATGGCACCCTTACCAAAGGTCCTATGCACAAAGTGACCAAGGGATTATCATTTACACCAGGTTAAAAAACACATCGACACATCAACAAGGCAGTCACCGGCACAGACCACTGGGGCAGAGAGGTCACAGTTTGACATTATGAGGGGACCGAATAAAATTATTAGAGAAAGAGGGAGCTGGTCAAGATGTGCTTCCACTTTAGTGTGGTAGATTCTGAAGTTGCCAATGAGACCAATGCAGGAAACACCAGAGATTACAGACGCTGGAATCTAGAGCAGCAGGGGAACTCAGCGGGTTGAGCAGCATCTGTGGAGGGAAATGGAGAGTCGATGTTTCGGGTCGGGACCCTTCATCGGGTATGGAATGTGCAACCAATGTGGGAATGTAGACTCTTGTATAGAAGGGGCAGGTGGAGTGAGGTATTCCTTCCACTCTTGACACTGGGTTGCAAGGGCATCCGACGCATGGACGACATTCTCAATAACATTCCCAAAAATCCTTCAACACCTTGAGTAGACATGGGCCAGAGATCACCATGAGTCAGTGGGGGTGTCACACTTTTTCCAGGAGGCTTTGAAAACATTTTTGAATCTTGCCCGCTGTTTGTTTGGTTATCTCTTTCCAGAACAGAGCTCAGAGCAGAACACCAGTTTAGGATGCAAGAGATTCAAGTTTAGGAATCTAGTGTAAGGGATTTGAATGATACGGTCTATTCAACACAGCGGACTGTACGTAACTAGAGTCTACTGGGGTACAAGATGCAAAGGAAGAATTGCCACTGATTTGTATTGCTGCCGACTGCTTTATAAATGATTTCCCGGAAACACTCTAAGTACGAAGAATGGGTCCATAGAGGCAACCTCCATTATAGGTTTCAGTTCCAGCCAATATTATTGGAGAGATTAATGAGCATCAGTTATATATAACACAGATACACTATGGATGTATGGGCATAGTGAGATAGATAGTCACACGGCCAGCTAAATAGTTGCACTGAAAATGGTAAGTCAGTAGCTAGGTAGGCAGGTATACATATGCGTGAGCCATATGTTTAATAACTTGTAAAACAAGTAATGCGATAGGTGATCTTGTCAGATCATCTGATAGACAGATTTTATAAACTGTTCTTAGAACATGATGATGTGAATCAGATTATCTAGTAATTACAGGCATCATTACTTGGTGGACAGTCATATAGTTATACAGCGCGGAAACAGCCCTTCAGCCCAATTCATCCGTGCTGACCAACATGCTTTCCTGAGCTAGTTCCATTTTCCTGTATCACCAAACATCTCCTGTTCAGAAACCTGTCCAAATGTCTTTTAAATGCTGTTGTTGGACCTGCTTGTTCCATCTATCCTCTGTAAATCTTTCCCCTCTCACCTTAAACCAATGCCCTCTAGTTTTAGACTCACCTGGCCTGGGAAAAACCCTGCGCCCATTCACCTTATCTATACCCCTCTTGATTTTATAAACCTCAGAATGTACCTCCTCAGCCTCCTTTGCTGCAAGGATACCAGGCCTTTCATAACCAACCTCTCCTTATATAGCCTCCAATCTCAGCAACATCCTACATTTCTGCTTTAATCATATAAATAAAGACGCATTTATGTTACAATTATGATTCGATGCACATATTTGGAAGCCAAGTTCCAAGTCACTCTGCACTCATTCACTAAGGCGTACAACGTAATCAACTTTGCACTTGAAATCTGCAAACTAATGTGCCCCTCACTGTAATTCAAAGCATCACTGACAGTGAAGATGCTTAAAACCCTGGCTTGCTTTCCATACCCCTGGAACACCTCTCAGTGCAGACATATGGATGATGACATTTACCGCCATCTTTAGTGTGCCAGCACAGCCCTGGCCTATCTGGACCAAAGAAGTTCAAAGGTCAGGACCACAAACCCAGCACAAAGCTCATTGTCTATTGATAGCAGTGATCATAGAAACATAGAAACATAGAAAATAGGCGCAAGAGTAGGCCATTCGGCCTTCCGAGCCTGCACCTCCATTCAATATGATCATGGCTGATCATCCAACTCAGTATCCTGTACCTGCCACTTTCCATACCCCCTGATCCCTTTAGCCACACCTAACTCCCTCTTAAATATAGCCAATGAACAGGTCTCAACTACCTTCCGTGGCAGAGAATTCCACAGATTCACCCCTCTCCGTGTGAAAAATGTTTTTCTCATCTCGGTTCCCCCTTATACTTAAACTGTAACCCCTTGTTCTGGACTTCCCCAACATCGGGAACAATCTTCCTGCATCTAGCCTGTCCAACCGCTTAAGAATTTTGTAAGTTTCCATAAGATGCTCCCCCCAATCTTCTAAATTCTAGCAAGTACAAGCCAGTCTTACTTCATATGAAAGTCCTGACATCCCAGGAATCTTGTACATCGCATCCTCTTGTACATTTCCATGGAATACCTGCAGCAGACATCACAAAGCACTGGAGAGATACCATCAGTACTGTAACTGCAAAGTCCTCCCAATCCCATGGCAGGTTGGATGACACTCCTAGCCAACAGAAATAGCATTACGTTTAATTGGCTCCAGTGGGCATGGCCAACGTTAGCTTCACAGCTCCAAGCTCCACCCTTGGGGGAGATTACCAGGTGGACAGAGGAAATGATTCAAAGATGTCCTCAGGACCTCCCTCCCTCACAGCGCAGCAATCCCTGCCCAATGACTGCACAGTAAGGGGGCAGAGCATTCAGGATGGGACTGTCAATCTCCAACATCTTTGTCAGCTGCAAGCAGAAGTCCCATGATAACAGTAGAAGCAAGCAACTTGTACCATCAACCTACCAGCTCAACAAACGCCTCCTCTCCATCTGTGGTAGATCATTGGATCATGCATCCCTCATCCTTGAACAAATCATCCTTAGAACTATTGGACTGCCCAAGAAGAAACTTCTAGCACATCAGGATAACCCTCTTGCTCATCTTTGAAGCATCTTTACATCCATCTGAGATAGATTTGGGGTTTCAGTCATATAACATGCCAAGAGTGCAGCACTCCCCAAACTCAGTTCTGTATCATCAACGTTGTGATTAGTCTCTAATGTGGGTTCAAACCCATAGCCCGAATGAACCACGGTCTATATATCCAGTTCACAATCTACTCAGTCATACGGCAATGACTCCATGGATCATTGTAGAGTTGTAGTCGTGAAATAGACCATTCAGTCCCACTGGGTTCATATCTGAGTTATGTTCCATCTGAGGCTCCTCAAACGTTTCTCTATCTAAACCTTTGTTTCTTTCTCCAACACATGTTTACCCAGCTTTCCCACAAGTGCATCACATCCCCTCTCATTACTTCGACCATTCACCGTAGGGACAAGTTCCACATTCTCACTCTTCTCGCAGTGAATATCTATTGTCTGAATTGCCCATTGAATTTATCATGTTTTTTTCATATTTGTGATCTATAGTTTTGGTCGCCTGCATGTGCAAATAACCTTAGACACAAAATGCTGGAGTAACTCAGCGGGACACGCAGCATCTCTGGAGAGAAGGAATGGGTGACGTTTCGGGTCGAGACCCGAATAACCTTACCGGGTGTACAGATGCATGGTCCCGAAAAATGGGAAGTTAGGTGAACAGTATGGTGAAGATGTTTGGCATGCTTGTCTTCATTGGGAAGGGTTTTGAGTACAAAAGCTGGCACTTTATAATGCAGCTGTGTAAGTTGGTGAGACCACACCGTGTGTAGTATTGTGTACTGTGAGCAGTTCAGGTCACCCAGCTATAGGAAGGATGTGATTAGTTTGAAATGAGTTCAGAAGAGATTCACCCAGGATGTTACCTGGGCTTGCGGGCTCGAGTTCTAAGGAGAGGCTGGATAGGTTGGGACTTTGTCCTTTGAGCAGAGTAGCAGGCTGAGGGATGACCATACGAGGTGTACAAGATCATGAGGGGCATGGATAAAGTGAATGCCCACAGTCTTTTTCCCAGGATAGAAGATTCTAAAATGAGATGCTTATGGTGAGAGGGGAGAGATTTAAGAGGGACCTCAGGGACAACCTTTTCACTCAGGGGGCGATCCGTATATGGAGCAAGCTGCCAGAGGAAGCTATAGAAGTGGATACAATTACGACTTTTAAAAGACATTTGGACAGATAGATCGACAGATGCTGCCTGTCCCGCTGACACTCCAGCATTTTGTGTCTACCTTTGGACAGATAGTAAAGGGTTTAGCAGGATATGGGCCAAATGCAGGAAAATGGGACCAGCCCAGTATGTCAACTTAGTTGGTGTGGACAAAGTGGGCCAAAGGGCCCGTTTCCCTATGATTATAACTTCATTTATGAATAATCACATATTGGCTTAATCTTCAAGACCCACTTTAGGGAAAAGAACATTCTTTTCTACTGGATATAACCTCTTATTTTGGAATCTCTCCAGAAAAAAATATATTTGCACCTTTTCCAGTATCTCTACATCATTTTTTTGTTGTAATATGGATACTAGAAATGTTCACAAGACTCCAAGACATAATTCAGGTTCCCTACAAGCAAAACAAAAGTCCTAGTTAATTTTCAATCCAAGCCTGATAGGAATGAAACCAGCCAACGTCTTGTGGCTTTATTAACACACGTCTCTTCCTGATTACCTGCTGAACAAATAATTTAACGGACGATCTGATCGGCAGATGAAGGGAAGGTTTCCGTGGTGTTGTAAATCTGTGGAGATATTGGATATTGGTGGGGCCCGCTCTGCCGCAAGGAGTGGCGGGCGGCAGTGGAGCGGAGCCTCTCCGATAACCTGCGGGGAACTGCACTCTGTTCGCAGGCCGTCCGCAGCTCTCACTCCCCCAGTTGTTCCAGCCTGCCGGTGGCAGCTGTACAAGCTGCGGGAACTTAGGTTTAACTTCTCCGGGTCCCCCATTCATTCATTCATTCATTCAAACTTTGAACAAATCGACATTCCTTCATTCCCACACTGAATTTGTCTTTTAAACGCTGAACCTTTAGTCAGTAAAGCTCACAACAAAGCTGGTCACAAAACCCTGCATCAACATTAATACATGAAGCTCTGCAGGAGGAGACTGTTGTAAAGTGCTGGGAGTTGCCGGGAATAAAAGCCGAGTCTCTTCCGCGGGCTCCTGAGCCGTGACCTCGGAGCCGGAGCTAACCGGGACCTCTGGTAATAACACATTCGACCCCGGGATCACAGGAGGGGAACCCGAAGAAAGAAGGGAAGGGTAGAGCGGAAATTGGAGCTTGTCTCCGGGAGAGGCAGTGGGCAAGGAGAGAGCCCGGCTCCGGTAGTAGCGGCGCGGGCACCGACACCACCAACCGGGGGACCGAAGCCGGCGACCAGAGCTCGGTACAAGGGACAATAAAAAAAACCGGCGACCGGCGAAACACTGTCAAAGTACAAGCAGCTAAGACATAGCAAGTTGCAAAAGACGCGGCGACCGCTGTAAAAAACCGGGGCTCCTACCGTGAACATTAAATCTCTTCTCTGTTGCCTTCGCCCCGAACACAATTCGATGGGGATTTCTCTCTCGCCCTCCCTTCGCTCTCTCCGGCTGGCTTCTTTCTGTGTTAAAAGCAGATTGGGATCTGTTGCAGAATAAGAGAGAGAGACAGAAAACCAATAATCAGTCTCTAAATAACACAGGGAGGCGAAGGAGGAAAAAAAGCTGTTGTGCCGCGGGCTATTACACGGCCCCGGGGCAGGGACAGGGCTCCGATTAAATCGCTCTCTGGCTCATTTCGAAATATTTTTTTCTCCTACCGAACTGATGCGAAACAGTCTCTCCACAGCCCTCGGTGGTGGGATTATTCTCTCCTTTTTTTTGCTCCTTTCTGTTGCTAACGGTTCAATTTCTCACTCCCCGGTTCCGTCCCCTCTACTCTGGATAACGGTTTTAATCAGATGTACTGTCACATCTCTTAATACATTTGGCAACCCCCTCCCACCCCCCGTCCCCCCCAAAAAATAGAGCTGATTTTAATCATTGTCATTCCTTCTGATGTAATCTTCCCCCAGGCATTTTTAACCAGGCATAAATTTTCAGTTCTGAGAAAAATAAGTAACACAGAACACGTTTGCTGCGATCTTTACCCAGGCTGATTAACAGAAATAGTGGGGGACTTGTTGATGTGAAGGTGCCGGCTAGGATTCCATCTGCATTTTTAAATAGATGTGCTGAGCATGTATGTGTATTTTTCTGCATTTTCCTAACGTCTCCAATGCCAAATTTCCTGCTGGCCATTAAATCCCAATGACGTGAATCCCCATGCATTCTTCTATTGTAAAGAGCGCCCTCGCAACTTGCCTCTGGCGTAAAGCGCCATTTCAATTATAGCTATGTGTCTGCCACTAAAATTTCTCCGGGAGCTCCGCCGGCGATTGGCCTCAATTGCTTTTGTTTCTTTAAAACCATCTTTAAATATTTTCTTGTCCCCTCTCTCTTTGTTTTTATAGATTGTTATAAATATTGTTTCATGTTTTGCTCGTCTTAATTTTTTTTATTTGCCAAAAAACTTTCCCTCCCACTCTGCAGTTCATTGCAATGTCATTACTTCGAATGCAAAGTTATTATAATATGTTTTTTTCACACATACACACACGATCAGCCTTCCAGTTTCTCGACGAAGCTGTTTTTTTTTTTTTTTTGCAAAGGTGTTTGAAAGGTTGATTTCGCTCCCACCTCTTTGTCGGCGCGGATTGTGTAGAAGTGAAAGGAGTTGTTCAGGAGTTCTGCTCCACATTTACCTGCAACTCAAATTCCTGCACTTTCTTTTACCCTCTTTATGTTTTGAAAATTGATCTTTGGCGCCAACTAGCTACACTATCATGTAAGGGTGACTTTTGACTGGGATGTTTAAGGACAACAATATGAAGCTATATAAAACAATGTTTTCTGGAGTATAGACAAAGAACATAGAAAGGTACTGCAAAGGAACAGGCCCTTCAGCCCACTATGTCTGTACGGAACATGATGTCAACATGCACATGATCCATATCCCTCCATTGTACAATTTAAGAGGGATCTGAGGGGTAACTTTTTCACACAATGGGTGGTAGGTGTATGGGACGAGCTACAAGAGGAGGTAGTTGAGGCTGGGACTATCCCAACGTTTAAGAAACAGTTAGACAGGTACATGGATAAGACAGGTTAGGAGGAATATGGACCAAATGCAGGCAGGTGGGACTACTGTAGCTGAGACTTGTTGGCCAGTGTGGGTAAGTTGGGCCGAAGGGCCTGTTTGCACACTGTATCACTATATGATTCTATGCCCCATCTAAGCTAGTCCAATTTAACTGTGTCTGGCCCACGTCTCTCTAAACCTTTCCTATCCATGTATCTGTCCAAATTTATTTTAAACACTGATATTAAATATCCGTCCATTCCCTATATATTCATGTACCTATCTATCATCCACTTAATTGGCAAGACAATGTATCCAACTTCTTCGAAGGGCAAACCAGAAGAGAACAAGAATACACGAAAATAAGGGACAGAGAATACTGCCAGGTCCCTCCTACCTCAGTATGACCATGGCTGACCTATTCTGTACCAGTTTCCAGAACTCTCAATTCATGACTCTTTCAAATATTTATCTCCATCCTAAATGTATCGAATCATCTGACCTCCCCAACCCTTGGAAAGAATTTCTGCGATTCACTACCCTCGGAAAAGAAATTTCCATGCATCTCAGTTTTAAATAATATATCTTGTATTTATATCCCCTTGTTTATGGTTCCCCACTAGTGAGCCATAGAATATAGATTCAACCTGTCAAGTCTCTCTTGATAGGGCAACCCTCTCATCCCAGGAATTTGCCTGGTGAATCTTCTTTGGACCACTTCCAATGCCTTTTTAGGTCTGGTGACCAAAACTGTGCCCTATATTCCAGCTGAGGTTTCACCAGCACCCGGTAAAACTGGAACAAAACCTCCATTTTCTTAAACTCCAACCCCTTCACAATAAAATCCAACATGACATTTGCCATCTCAACTACTTGTTGGTCCTGCCTGCTAGGTTTATGTGATTCATACTCGAGTTCCTAGATCCATCTTCCTGGGGGTGGGTTTTGCCTTGAAATAAAATGATCTGGTCTGGTGCCTTGGCAATTCCTCCTGTGTGCATCTCATGGCTTAGGCTTACTCGAACATGGATTACACATATTGCAGTCATCAGTACATACACCCTAACCCTTGATGCTATTGTGAGGCAGGAGGACTTACTCTGATCTTGAAGACACTCCTGTTGGGAAACAACTTGATCCTCAATGGCATCAACGCTGGGGTCTGAATAGACACTACGCTTTGGAAATGGTGTGATTGTCAAGGAGAAAGTAAATTAAGCTAACTCTACCAAAATCTTCTTTTGGGAGGAGACTTGTCACAACCAACATCCCATTTCATCAGAGGGACAACCACAAAACCTTACAGCAACGTAAATGGCACATGTTTGATTAGATTATTGTCTGGATGAAAGACTGCAGGAGAGCCTGCATCTACACCATGACAGATGCTAGTCACCCCTGGACTGACCACTACCTAATCCTTTAATGTTTTCATCATCTTGGCTCGAAAACAAAGGCAGCAATGGGAACGTTGCCAGAAGAAAATCAATGAAAGTCGCAAGGATATTGCAAAGACAGATTTTCTCAGAAAGCATCTCACAGACAAAAGGATACAAGATTGCAGACAAACCATTTATAAATCAACTGTGAAATAAAAGGGGCAATTGTAGCACAGACAGAAATTTGGCCAAGTGACAAGAATCAGAAGGTAGTATTGATCAGATTTACATTTTACCGTGTTTTTTTCATAAAATGAGACAAGAATTGTGTGATAAAGGTAATGCCTAGTCGGAGAAGTTGCTGTTTGATAAGTGCTTTATAATCTGTTTATGGGACATACAACTTAAGAAGATGAGAGTGCTATCTAAATAACTCTCCCTGAGGATCAGTTTCAGGCCATGATCAAACAAACATACCAACCAGCAGGTAGCTAAAACTTCAAATATCTGCATTTAGTAATAGACACTCTTTATCAGAAAGAATCGTCATTAGTTTAGTACACTTCACATCCCAGGATGTCACTAAGCAAGCCATTTTGAACTATTTTCTAACAAGTAGTCACTATTGGCGACACAAAGAATTGCAGATGCTGTAAGTTTAAGTTAAACACAAAGTACTGGAGGAACTCAGCAGGTCAGGAAGCATCTATGGAGGGAATGGACATGCAATGTATTGCGTCGAAACCCTTCAGATTTCAAGACTTGATGACTAGACGACTTGGGTACCTTCTCCACCGTGATTTCTACTTTCCATGAATGAGTACTTAATTCTCGGGGTAAGGTGAAGATAACATGGTCTCCAGTGCACGTTTTGATGTTTAGGATCCGCTGCAATACTCTGTGAAGTTGAAGAAAGCAGGCTCATAATAAAACAGTTGACTCTTAATGCCTTCAGGGCAATCAGGGGAGGGCTTAAAATCTTACATTAAAATCCTTCCTAAACTATCCACATGCCAAACACAAACCTTGTAAACATTTGCGGGCCCATTTGGATTGGACAAGGCAGACTAATTATTAGCTTTTAAAGTACAATTCCTGGCTTTCCTTGTAATAAATTAAAGTTGATTAAATACTAAAAAGCATCCTGGTATCATAGAACCAGACAACAGCGAGGTGTCACTGCATTAAAGGACAGAAGGGAGGAGATAAATTGGGATATAAACCATATAACTACATCTTGCTTGAAGAAATCAGGGCGTAGGCTGATTGCTGGAGGCATATTTAAGATCTCCAATTCCAACAAAGGCCCCACATTTTGCCCGGGAGGCTCTGGCTCACCTGGCAGGCTGGGACCGCACCCCTTCCGCCAAGCTGTTGTTTCCCTTCAGGCCTTGAAGTGATCTGTCCCAGCTTTCCAACCTGTGGGCGTCATAACTAAGTAGCTGGGAGTGCCTTGCAAAACCAGAGACAAATACCATATTGTAGCTAAATGTGCAGCAGATGTTGTATACAATGGTACTTTGCAGAATTCGTATTTCAGAACACAAACTTAATGATCTGATGAATCTCACCAGAACAAATTGTAAATTTAAAATCAGTTTTTAAAACTCCCAAACATA
This sequence comes from Leucoraja erinaceus, assembly GCF_028641065.1. NCBI lineage: Eukaryota > Metazoa > Chordata > Chondrichthyes > Rajiformes > Rajidae > Leucoraja > Leucoraja erinaceus. The sequence goes on along the minus strand of NC_073393.1, from coordinate 20,754,242 downwards.
ATCTTAGAATTTGCAAAAGTAACTTTGAAGCTCTCAGATACACTCGGTCATACAGCATGGAAACAGGCCCATCAGCTCAACTTGTCTAAGATGCCCCATCCAAGTTTGCCCGAATTTGCCCATATAACTCTGAACACCTCTGGTTTTTGATTTCCTTATTCTGGGTAAAAAACTGTGCATTCGCCCTCTTTAATCCCCTAGTGATTTTATACACCTCTATACTATCACCTCTCAGCCTCCTGCACTTCAGGGAATAAAGTCCTAGCCTTCCTAAATGTCTCCATATACAGTGGCTTGTAAAAGTTTTCATACCCCTTGAACTTTTCCACATTTTGTCACGTTACAACCACAAACGTAAATGTATTTTATTGGGATTTTATGCGATAGACCAACACAAAGTGGCGCATAATTGTGAAGTGGAAGGAAAATGATACATGGTTTTCAAATTTTTTTACAAGTAAAAAACTGAAAAGTGTGGCGGGGGGGGGCAGCAGCATAACTACTTTTGCTGGACCTGTAACTGGCTCCACTCCCAATATGATTAATCTTTAACTACCCTTTACTTTCATTTCAAACTTTTTCTGAACAAATATGGACTACTGTCATATTCTCTTTTCATGGTTCAATAGCCCCTTGGTTACTTGCACTGATGTGAGCTTTTTAGTTTAAATTTATTTAAACCAAGTTCAAATTCTGAAACCCCTGTGTTATGACTAGAACATCTTATCCTTTATACAACCCTTTCATAATGCCTTAATTTAATTCCATTAACAGCCCATGTACTCACAAACTAATACTTCTACAGCAAAATCAAGAGTGTGGAGTGATTATCGTGAAGCAGGGTGGGATGTCTACCTTGTATTATATTAAGCCACTCAAATTAGGACGTTTCCAAGTTTGATCACAATTGGTGTCAACAAAGTTGATTTCAATCTAATAATATACTGTTGTCTGGTTACACCTAGTTTAGGGAGGGGAATTTAGCAGGAATTCCCATTCTGTTCACCATCAAAGTGATCCTTGCTGGCACACTTGTGCATGAAAAATGTAGATTGAAAGTAAAAACAGAATATTCTCAAAACACTCATCAGGCCAGATAGCTTTCCCTTAGACACAAGGAACTGCAGATGCTGGTTTACAAAAAAAGTCACAAAGTACTAGAGTAGCTCAGTGGATCAGGCAGCATCTCTGCAGAACATGGATTTGTAACGTTTCAGGTCGGGACTCTTCTGCAGACACTTCCCCTTTCTGATTCTCTTTAACTCTGTCTTGCTTTCCACAGATGTTGCTTAACTTGGAAGTTGCTCTGGAAGATTAGATCGCACGAGATCAAGGGAGAGCTAGCTGACTGAATGCATAATTGGATTCATTGAAGGAAGCATAAGATGGTGATGGAAGGTTATTTTTCGGGCTGGAGGCCTGTGACTAGTAGTGTGCCTCAGGGATCGGTGTTGGGCTGCAAGTGTTTTATATCAATGATCTAGATGAGAATGTACAAGGTATGATTAATAAGTTTGCAAATGTAACTAAAGTATCATTGCTAGCGAATCTTGATGGTTATGGTTAAAAATTATGTCAAACTATGGCACAGGTCCTGAACGGAAGGCTCTGGGGAGTGTTGTAGAGCAAAGGGATCTGGGAGTGCAGGTACACAATTCCCTGAAGGTGATGTCACAGGTAGATAGGATAGTAAAGAAGGCTTTTGGTAGATTGGTCATCAAGAGTCAGGGTATTAAGTATAAAGGTTGGAATGTTATGGAACAGTTGTACAGGACATTGGTGGGGCCACATTTGCAGTACTGTGTTCAATTTTGATGACCTTGCTATTGGAAAGATGTCATTAAGCTTTAAAGAGTGGAGAAGATTTACAGGCATGTTGCCAGGCCTCAAGGGACTAAGCTATAGGGAGGGGATGGCAAGCTAACACTTTATTCTTTGGAGGGCAAGAGTCTGAGGTGTGATTATATAGAGGTGTCTAAAATCGTGAGGGAATTAGAAGTGAATGCACAGTGCCTTTTTCCCAGGGTAGAGGAATCAAGAATCAGAGGACATAATTTTAAGGTGAGAGAGTAAAGATATAATAAGAAACTGAGGGGCAACTTTTTCACTCAGAAGGTCGTGGGTACATGGGACAAGCTGCTAGAGGAAGTGGTTGAGGCAAGTACTATAACAGCATTTAAAAGACATGGGAAGGTACATGGATAGGAAAGGTTTAGAGGAATATGAGCCAAACATGGGCAAATGGCACACAGATCCTGATTTGCATGGACTTACTGGTCTAAATGGCCCATTTCCAGGCTGTATGACTATTCTGTTTATGGTTTTATTTCAAATATATGAATATTTTAAATTTTGACTGTGGAAATCAAATTGGTCAGTGTTTGATTTTTATGATAAAGACTAAATTAGTTTCAGCTGTGACACATTTCCTGGTCAAAGCACATGCCCAGATACGTGCTAGATACAATTCGCCATTAAGACATTGGATTGTAACACCTGTGGAGAGGTGGGAGAGTCATAGAGACACACTGTAGAACACCAGAAATTTGGGGTGCGTCTCACATTGTAGACTGCCACATGTACTGAAAAAATGTACAATTTGAACACATTTCAGACTTCAGTGGCAACAAGTATTATAATAGTACCTTCAATTGTCATGTTACTTAAATAACATGTTTCAACATATGCTCCCTACTTAAGTATACACAGAAGTAGTAGAAATGGATGACTGCTCAGCAAATTAAGACGACACACAAGGTGATATTGTAGTTTCCAGAGTGCATCACCTTCTCCAGTCAGTATTCACCTCTGCATACTGAAGATAGCACTAGCTCCTCAGACAGTACAACCAGAGTGTCCACAATAACATTCTTGCTTGCGTTCAGGGAAATTAAATTTGTCATCAGTCTTAATTGGCTTACCCTTTATCCTAAGACTTTGACACCTGATCTGGGATTTCCTAGACATTGGGAATGATTATGGAATTTCAAATGTGGAATTGGGGCATTCTTTACCACAGTCAAATCATATATGTTCAAAAAGGATCTACAGTATTATATCTATTATAAACCCACTGACTCGCATAGCTATCTAGACTATCCTTCTTCCCACCTTGTCTTCGATACTCTATCCCCTACTCACAATTTCTCCATCAACGTCGCATCTGTGCCCAAGATGAGGTGTTCCATACCAGGTCATCAGAGATGTCATTCTTTAGGGAACGGGGTTCCACGCTTCCATTACAGATGAGGCCCTCACTATCCTGCTCCGCTCTTGCTCCTCCTCCCCCCATTCACAACAGGGACAGAGACCCCCTTGTCCTCACCTTCCACCCCATCAGCCATCGCATTCAGCACATAATCCTCCATCATTTTTGCTACCTCCAACGGGATCCCACTACTAGCCAAATCTTCCCATCTCCACCCCTTTCCGCAGAGACCGTTCCCTCCACAACTCCCATGTCAACTCGTCGCTTCCCACCCAAACCACCCCCTCCCCACGTACTTTCCCCTGCAACCGCAGGAGATGCAACACCTGTCCCTATACCTCCCCCATCAACTTCGTCCAAGGACCCCAACAGTCTTTTCAGGAGAGACAGAGGTTCACTTGCACCTCCTCCAACCTCATCTACTCTATCCGCTGTTCCAGGTGTGGACTCCTGTGTATCGGCGAGACCAAGCGCAGGCTCGCCGATCGTTTCGCTGAATACCTCCGCTCAGTCCGTCTTAACCAGCCTGATCTCCCGGTTGCTCAACTCTTTAACTCCCCCTCCCATTCCCACACTGACCTTTCTGTCCTGGGCCTCCTCCATTGTCAGAGTGAGACCCAGGACAAATTGGAGGAACAGCACCTCATATTTCACTTGGGCAGCTTACACCCCAGCAGTATGACCATTGACTTCTCTAACTTCAAGTAGCCCTTGCTTTCCCCCTATCTCCATCCCCTCCCCCTTCTCAGTTTTCCGACCAGTCACTGTCTCCGACTACATTTTATGTTTGTTGTTACCTACTCCCAACAATGATCGATTCTACATTTTCCTTGATCTGCATTTCCTTTTGTGTTTTCTTCCTTATCTATACACTTCCTTATCTATGTACTGCCTACACCCCTGACATGTCGGAAGAGTCTCGACCCATAATGTCACCCATTCCTTCTCCCCTGAGATGCTGCCTGTCCCGCTGAGTTACTCCAGCATTTTGTGTCTGTAGATTGGATACTTTACTTACTAACCAATGTAATGCTTTATCATTATCGCAAACCGACATGTGCTGCCATACAGTAGATGTCATATGCTGTAGTGTGCTGAATGCGTTACTCAATAAATACTGTTATACCAGATCAGTGAGTATGTTTGATTCATTCAACATGGTGTCAGCCGTGGTTAACCCATTCCGCGTTTAAGTATATCGGTTTTTATTTATTTCCAGTGTTTTATTTTCACCCGTTTTGTCCCTCTTCTCATGTTGCCATGGCCAGCTCATTCCGTAAACCTGATCCTCTGATTTTTGACTCGGACCTCGCTGAACGTTGGCGGATTTTCGATGGAAATTTAAATAGTATAAAGGTTACATGTGCATAATGCCCCTGTCCCACTTAAAAAATCTGAACGGAAACCACTGGAGACTTTGCGCCCCACCCAAGGTTTCCGTGCGGTTCCCAGAGGTTTTTGTCAGTCTCCCTACCTGCTTCCACTACCTGCAACCTCCGAGAACTGCACGGAAACCTTGGGTGGGGCGCAAATTCTCCAGAGGTTTCCGTTCAGGTTTCCTAAGTGGGACAGGGGCATTATGCACCTGTAACCTTAATCCTAATTAAATTTCCATCAATGTGTCCCAGATTCTACAACACATTTGGGTTAATTTTTGCAGCAGCCAATTACCCCAAAAACTTGTACTACTGTGGGTGTGGGAGGAAACAGAAGAAACCAAAACGGTCATAGAGAAAATATACCAATTCCACACAGACAGTACCCAAGGTCAGGGTTGAACCAGTTCGCTGGAATGATGAGGAATCAGCTCTAGTGGCTGCGCCATTGACAGTTGTTAGGACTGGAAGTTAAAGTTATGACAAGAGATGATGAGTCTGTGTTTAATTTCATTTTTGGGCGAAGAGGATTTAATTGAGGTGTATAATATTAAGCAAGTTGAGTAGGAAGGATGTTTCCTTTTGCACAGAGATAGATTTGTTTAATTAGTAGATGGCTTAAAGGAAAATTGAAGGTTGCTTTCATCCTTCAGAAATGCCAACCTGGAACTTACTGTCTAAATCAGAGAAAATGGCAGGTCTTTATCATATTTAATACATACCCGGAAAGTCACAACCAATAAGCTTAAGGACTGAGATTTAGGTAGTAGAATACTGAAAATAGCTTCATTACTGGATGATATCAACAAAATAGGTAGAAATAACTCCTTCTATGTAGTAAATTTGTGTGATTCTGGGAATCTAAAACAAGGATACATGCTGGGATTTACACGCTAGGGCAGTGTTTCAGTACAGTGATTTTCACTGGTAAGGAGCCACTTTTGGCATGAAATCATCAGCGTGAGACCCACATTAATGACTAAATTAACACATTCTTTATTCCTCCATTTTATTGAGTAGCTTGTAGAACGAAAACAGTCTTCCGATATAATAAATTTATAACTTTTATAAAAAAGAGTATTATTGCAGTATTATAGGGAAACTTCTCAATGACTGAATTATAGTCATATGATTTGGAAATAGGCCCTTCGGTATGAGACGTCCATGCCACTGAGATGCTCATATCAGCTCATCCCATTTTCCTGCATTTGTGCCATATCTTTCTCTACCTTTCCTATCCATATAAGTCCATATGCTTTTTAAATGCTGCAATTTTTGCCAGCCTCTACTGCCCCCTCTGGCAGTTTGCTCCATATACCACCATCCTCTGTGTGAAAAAGCTGCCACCCAGATCTCTTTAAAACATTAAAGTCGTGCCCTCTAGTGTCATACTCCCATCCTGGCAAAAAGTCTATCTACCCTATTTCTTCACTGCAAAATGGTATATCGTAAGTGATAGTAGTAGAATTGGGCCATTCGGCCCATCAAGTCTACTGCTCCAATCAATCATGGCTGATCTATCTCTCCCCCATTCTCTTGCCTTCTCTCCATAACCTCTGACACCTGTACTGATCAAGAATCTATCTATCTCTGCCTTAAAAATATCCACTGACTAGGCCTCCACAGACTTCTGTGGCAAAGAATTCCACAGATTCACCACCCTCTGACTAAAAAAAATTCTCCTTATCTCCTTCCTAAAAGACCGTCCTTTAATTCTGAGGCTATGACCTCTGGTCCTAGACTCTCCCACTAGTGGAAACATCCTCTCCACATCCACTCTATCCAAGTCTTTCACTATTCTGTATGTTTCATTCTTCTTAACTCCAGCGAGTACAGGCCTAGTGTCGACAAATGCTCATCATAGGTTAACCTGCTCATTCCTAGGATTATTCTTGTAAACTTCTCTGGACCCTCTCTAGAGCCACCACATCCTTCCTCAGATATGGTGCCCAAAATTGCTCACAATATTCCAAATGCGGCCTTACCAGCTCCTTATAGAGCCTCAGCGTTAGATCCCTGTTTTTGTATACAAGTCTTCTTGAAATAAATGCTAGCATTGAGTTTGCTTTCTTTACTATCGAATTCGATACTACCCTACAAACGGCAGACATGAGGCAGTCCTTCAAAAAGGTCAATGACCGCAAAGCTCCAGGGCCGGATGGTATTCCAGGGCGGGCTCTCAGGGCGTGCGCTGATCAACTGGCAGAGGTGTTCACCAACATCTTCAAGCTCTCCCTGAGTCAGTCTGCGGTTCCCACTCCCTTCAAAGCATCCATCATTGTTCCTGTTCCAAAGAAACCGTTAATCTCCTGTTTAAATGACTACCGTCCTGTCGCACTGACATCAGTCATCATGAAGTGCTTCGAGCGGCTAGTCGAAACTCACATCTGCTCCTCTCTCCCCGACACCTTGGACCCTCTTCAGTTTGCATATATACCAAACAGGGTCACGGACGATGCCATAGCCATGGCAACTCACACTGCGCTCACCCACCTGGACAAATGGAATACATATGTGGGAAGGCTCTTCATTGACCTCAGCTCGGCATTCAACACTATCATTCCCTCAAAACTCGTCCCCAACTCCTTGATCTTTTGAAACTGCTTGAAATACAAAATCAAGGAGCTGTGCAAGAATGAGAAATACATTTTGTATTGAAAATAGGTTGTAGGCTCAGTGATTGAGGTAATTCACACCAGACATTAACAGTAGCAATACAGGGCAGAGGCAAGGCTGCTTCACAGCACCAGTTGCCTGGCTCCAATCTTATCTCATGCACTGCCAATGTTGCCATGTCTACCTATAGACCAACCCTTTCCCATCTGTGAGCATATGGGCAGAATAAGTGACAAAAGGGTGTCAGATAACAATAGAAAATGAGGAATGAAATATAAACCTGGAGCAAGTGAAAGGGGGGAGGGGCAGAAAGCAGGGAGGGGGCTGAAAGAGGGGGTGGGGACTCATGGGTGGGAGATGTACCTAGGGAGGAGGGGAAACGAGCCGGGTGAATGGGGTGGGAGAAAGTGTGTGCAACAGCAGAGGTGCAGAGAAAGAAATGGGGGGGGGGTCTTACTTGAAATTGGAAAATTCAATGTTCAAACCATTAGGATGAAAAATATTAAATGAATAAATGGTGTTGTTCGTCCAATTGCATGTGGCCTCACTCAATTACTCCCACCCCCTACTCCAGCAATCTGAGGGGCAGTCTTAGAATAAAGGGGAAGCCATTTAAGACTGAGGTGAGAAAAAACGTTTTCACCGAGAGAGTTGTGAATTTGTGGAATTCCCTGCCACAAAGGGAAGTGGAGGCCAAATCCCTGGATGGATTTAAGAGTTAGATAGAGCTCTTGGAGCTAGTGGAATCAAGGGATATGGGGAGGGCAGGCATGGGTTGGGATCCATAGAAACATAGAAAATAGGTGCAGGAGAAGCTATTTAGCCCTTCGAACCAGCACTTTCATGCACTGCTCAGCATGAAAAGATTAAATCTTTGAACTGCTGTACTTCATGCAGGACACATTTTCATTTAAATAGTAGGTATCCTCATCTGGTGGATTTTTGTAAGATAGGATGTTTAGTTTTCTTACTTTCCATATTTATAATTCAGAGCTGGAAGATGTCAGGGGAACAATGGGAACAAATGAATAAGCATGAAGTGTTATAATCATTGATTGGGGACGATCAGCCATGATCAAAATGAATGGCTAATGCTGGTTCGAAGGGCCGAATGGCTCCTCCTGTACCTATTTTCTATGCTTCTATGGGTCCAAACCCGAAATGTTGTCTGTCCATTTCCTCACAGGTGCTGCCTGACCCGCTGAGCTCCTCCAGCACTGCGTGCTTTGTTGAAACTTCCAGAATCTGCAGCCTCTTGTGTCTCCGTTCCCCGTCCTCATTCCAGTGCACTGACTGACCGCACCACAAACTCTCTGACCCCGATGTGGCCTCATCCACGTCCCTCCTTCCCCCTCATAACGTCGAATCCAGCACGCTTCTTCTTCTTCTTCTTCTATGTAGTGTTTTTTGGCGGTTGGCAAAAAACATTTTTGGTGCATTACCGCCACCAACTGGCATGGAGTGTGGATCAAACAACACCATTACATATACTAATAACCTCTATCCTTCCGAACAAATTGGTTACCCTAAGAAAAAGCAACAGGATTTGATAGCACTTATATGAACTCCCTTGCAAAATATCTACCAAATCAAATTGTACTCTTTCTTTTCTGAACTGCTCACTCATCCGTCCTCTCTCCTCCTCATACTATAACAATGTACAATGACATGCTCTATTGTCTTTTCTTGCCCACAGTATTCACATCTGCCTGTATTATGCTTGCCTATTATAAAAAGTGTACTGTTCAGACCAGTGTGTCCAAATCTAATTCTTGAAATTACTGTCTCCTCTTTTCTGTTTTTTCCTGCACATCTCATTTCTCCCACTTTCCCCTGGACGCTGTAGAACCACCGTCCTTTCCGCTCTTCCTCCCATTGCTTTTGCTATCTTTCCTTCAGTCTTTGCTTAATAATGTATTTGATTTCAGTTTTACCTATGTTAATACTTAAATCAATCTTACTTCTTTTTGTTACCTCTTTTGCTACCTTATCTGCCATTTTGTTTCCTCTAATGCCAATGTGTGCTGGTACCCATAAAAATATGACTGTAAGCCCCATCATTTGAATTCTGAATAGTGTTTGTTGTATATCAATAAAAATGTGTGGTCTACTGTCTGAATGGCTGTGCTGTAAACTCTTTATTGCTAAACTTGAATCTGAACAAATAACTGTCCTTAAAGGCCTAGTATCCTCGACCCAATGTACCGCTAACAATATTGCAATCATTTCACCTGTGTATACTGAGACCTCATTATTAATCCTCTTCCCTACTTTGATGTGAAATTCTGGTACAACAAATGCTACTCCTACTTTATCTACTGAATCTTTTGATGCATCTGTATAAATTTGGACAAAACTGTAGTATCTGTCAATGTATTCCTGTATGATGACTGAATTATACATATGTTGTTTATCCTTGTTTTTCTGTTCTAATATTCTAAAGTCTACTGTTGCATCTGGAAGTATCCAAGGTGGAATTGAAGGTAATGGAACCGTTGGAACCACATTTAATTGTGCTATGCTGATTTGTAATGCTCTCTGGGTCACTGTCCATCCAAAACTTTTTGTTTCCCTTCTCTCCTTTTCCCAGCATGGTTTGACAGTAACTTGTGCTGGGTGTTCTTGACTGTGGCCCTGTAGGTTAATCCAGTAATTCAATGAAAGCTGTATCCTTCTCATCTCTAGAGGCATCTCCCCCATTTCAACCTGTAATGCTGCTGTTGTTGTTGTTTTTATTGCACCTGTACATATTCTCAATGCCCGATATTGAATGTTGTCTATTTTCTTAAGAGAAGTACTTGATGCGGACCCATACACCACACAACCATAATCTAACACAGATCTAATTAACCCTGTGTATACAGCCTACAAAGCTGTTCTATCTGCCCCCCAATCACATCCAACTAAACATCTCATTACATTAAGTATCTTCTTACATTTGTCCACTACTTTCTGAATATGAACCATCCATGTAATCCTCTCATCAAACCATAAACCTAAACATTTATAGTATTTTATTCTGTCCAATTCCTGGTTATATAATTTTAATTTCACCTCACTACCAATTTTCTTATCAGTAAAAAACATTATCTTTGTCTTTTCCACAGAAAATTTGAATCCCCATTTATATGACCACTCTTGTACCTTTATTATAGTCCTCAGTAGTTTCTGCACAATAAACTTCACATTTCTCCCCCTTTTCCAGATTGCCCCATCCCCAGCACGCTTCGGCTCGCCAGCGCGTTTTATCTACGAAATCGACCTCAGTCTCCGGCTCCGTTTGGGGAGGGGAGGGTGAGAACAAGTCTCCACGGACGAGAACAAGTCTCCACGGGCGGGCACAATCTCCACAGCGGCGGCCATAACGGCTCGGCTCGCGAAGAGGTGGGAAACTGATAAGGTCGGCCTCTCACGTGACCGCGCGGCGGCGTCGTCAAGGAGTCAGGCGGTGTCTCAGCGGCAGTGAGGAGCAATGATCTTTGGTGAGGAGCGGGCTTCGCTCACCGCCACAGTTGAATCTGTTGACCGCTGGGTCGGAGAAATTCGCCATCTTCTCATCATTTGCCGAGGAGCTGGCTTTGGACTGGAACTTTAAGCGGACGTCAAGAAACTTCCCCATTTCTGACCGTGGTGGGTGTTGGAAACAGATAAGTAACATGCTTCACAGGTTCTTCACAGGTCATGCAGCGCAGAAACAGGTCCTTCAGCCCAGCTTGCCAATTGTGACCTAAATGACCAATCTAATGTAGTCCCATCTGTCCACGTTTGGCCCATATCCCACTAAATCCTTTCCTATCCATGTACCTGGCCAAGTATCTCTTAAATGCACCCGCTGAGTTTCTCCAGCTTGCTGCACCCGCTGAGTTTCTCCAGCTTTTCTGTGTAACCTATCTCTTAAATATTGTTGTATCTGAGTTAGCTACTTCCTCAGGCAGCTAGTTCTAGTCTACAATTTATCCCATCAGATAAAGCATATAAAGAATTAATTTGACACCTAATTCACTTTCATATCTTCAGTATTAAAAAAGTTATGTCCATTTTCATACTCTGAAATTAGTATCTTGTTCCCTATTGCTTTTCCATTGACTTAACTCAAAAGCTGTGATCAAGGACATTCAAAAGCCCATAACTTTCTTAAAAATTAAGAGAACTGAATTAAATTTTCAGTTATTATAGATTGAAGCATTCCAAAACAAATATGAAACAATGTTACTTAGATGACCTGAAATTAAAGCATATAATTAGCAAGTTACCTAATTGTAGCTAATTACAAAATTCAATTATGAGATCAAAACATCTATCCATTTCTTAAGAAAAGGTAAACATTTTTAAATAGCCTAAGTGTCCAAATAACATTCACACAAGAATTTACAATATAACATGATTTTAAAATCTCATTGTCATGAATTTATAGGCCAAATGGAAGGAATTTAATGTTTAATTCCCATAAATGAATGGGCATTTAAATCATCTTGCGAGTGGGTTTTTGTGGAACGCGATCGATTGGAACGTTGCGGTTGCGGTGAATTTGAAACCCATATCGGCAGGAAAAACACTGCCGGTTCGTATGGGGCCAAAATCACATTTTGGCCTATTAAATTTGGATTAAAGTCATTTTCCCCCTCTGCTGGCAAATCTCTTAAGATGTGCCCTGGGCACATTGTCAGTCATGAAGAAAGCTCATCCATGCTTCAACTTCCTCAGGTTTTTGGAGATTTGGCAGTCTGCCAAATTTTCTATCAAACTTCTACAGGTGTCTATGGTGTAGGGCATATTTGCATCACTGTCCGGTTCGGCAAGTGGCACACAAAACAAAGGAGGTGCAGAAATCGGTTGACACTGCATGGTCCATCTTGGGTGCAGACTTCGCTGCCATTGAAGGGATTTACAGCAGTTGCTGCCTTGGCAGCTAATATCATCAAAGATCCACATTACCATGGTCATTCTCATATCTCATCGCTACTATCAGGAAGAATGTACAGGAGCCTGAGAACTATGACCTCCAGATTCAAGAACAGCTTGTTCCCAGCAACCATCAGGCTCTTGAACTGCACTGCACAATTCTAACTCGGCAATAAACTACTGTGAACTTGGTATTGGAAGTACTTTCCTTTGTACTAGTTAACTAATCTAACTGATAATTTATTCCATGAGTTATATATTTATTTGTTCTGTTATTGTGATAATGTGCCTGAAAAGCTGCAGTAATTAAGATCTGTGTTCTTGGTGCATTTGGTAATTAATCACTCTTGACACTTGATCTACTAGAGGAACTCAGCGGGTCAGGCAGCATCTGTGGAGGGAACTGGATGGTTGATATTTCTGAGTGGAATCCTTCATCTGTTTCATGTCCTTTCAGCAGAGGACTAATCGCCTGAAATCAGCATTAGTCGCATAGTTATCAAATCTACAGAACTGACGTGGACATTGTTCCAATATGAGCAAACTTTCAAAAACATTAAAAGTCAATAGTGTTGGCAATTAGCCTAGTAGCTATTGGTTTGTGCCTTGCTGGTGAACAAAACATTTACATCTTCAAAACTAAGAGCTTCTTAGGTCCTGGGCAGTATAGGTGGTTCTGCTATAATGCAATAGTTACTTTCCAAAGAAATCTCTCCTTATAGAAAATCATAGTGTAAAAACAGGTGAGTTAATGGAGAAAAGGTTGTTAAGGCTAGAGGGTTTCAAACTTGATATATAGAAAATCATTTCCTGCAGGTTTTCTTTTTAAATAGGTATGTATACTTTTGTTACTACAAGAAAAAAATAGTTGAGGTTGTATGTTGTGTTGTTTAATAGATTATCATTGAACAGGTGGCAATAGAAGTGATCACGTCAATTTTAATGGCCTCCCGCAGTGAAACTGAGAGACTCTCTTAAGGGACTAGTGTCTGATTACTGCAGGGAGGTTACAGAGAAACAGGTTTTTCTTCTAACTCTGATTTTTTTGCCCCAAATTCTTTTTTCACCTGGTCAATTTCCAAACTAACAGAACTATCTGTATGTGGAAATAGTTGATATCTCTGCGATAATGTGAATCAGTTTGGGATTGTTAATGATCCTGGGAGCACAAGGAGCAAAGTTTGCTGATTCACTGGGCACAGGTTCGAAAAGGATTTCAAGGCAGTTGAAAGAGTGCAGAAAAGATTTGTTGGAATAGTGCTAGGTCTTCAACTGTATGGAGAAGGATTAAGTCATTTGATACAGAAAAGGGACTAACAAAGTCGGCACTGGCATTGTGGGCTGAAGAGCCTGTTCTGCTATAATGCAATAGTTACTTTCCAAAGAAATCTCTCCTTATAGAAAATCATTAAATCATTTCTATAATGGCCTAAGTAAAATTAGGCCATTCTACGTTCTGTCAAGTCTAGTCTATGTTCTGAAGTAAAACATTGTTCCCACTGCTGCAAGGATCATTAACTAGAGGACTGATTTAAGGTGAATAGAAAACTATAAAGGATACAAATGTTGTCATGCAGTGAGCAGTTAGACTCTGGGAAGCCTGAAAGGGTAAAAGGAGCAGGCATAATTGTAACTTCTAAGTAAAAATTCTCAGAGTACATGAAGGAGAGACAGTAAATCTGCAGGGGTCAGATCTAACTGGATTTCTCGTACACAAAGCTGGCCCAGCTGCAATGAACCGAACGGCATCCTGCTGTAGTATGAAGTCTCTAGAATTTCTCTTTGTTTAATGACATTTGACTGATCATCGGCATTTAATGTCAATCCGGGAGCTAATGTGGTGATATGAAATTTGAGCAGAGGAAATTGCGAGTAGAACTACGGAGAAATATATTAGAATTATTAGTTTATTAGCTGCCTGCATCAGGAACAAGGCCAGCATTTGTTGTCCATCCCGCATTGTCCTTGAATCTGGTGAACCACCTCTATGATAGGGCAGCCACGGTGGCTCAGCGGTAGAATTCCTGCCTTACAGTGCTTGCAGTGCCGGAGACCCGCAATTGTTGCAGTCCTTCACGTGTTGGGTAAGGTGTGTGACTCGGAGAGGAACCTCCAGGTGGTGTTTGCATACACTTGCTGCACGTCCTTCTACTTAAATTGCTAATTTATATTGATTTCTTGACTTTTATATTTCCAAACAGGTATTGTACATCTATTTGATTCAAAATGGGATTTTCTCAATGGAACACCAGCGTTTTTGTCACGTGTGCTCTTGGTATCTTCATAACTCTTTCGTGTTCAGTTACTTATGGGGCTAACATACTGGTCGTCCCATTTGATGGGAGCCATTGGGTCAACATGAGGGTTCTAGTGAAAGAACTGAGACGCCACGAACACAATATTACTGTACTTCATTCATCAACATCCTGGTATATTAAGAAGGAACCAGATTTGTATCAGTCCCTGGTAGTCCAGCTACATGGAAGTAAAGGAGTGATTGAAGATGCTGATGGTATACAAACTTTGATAGAAAACTCATTGGCCATCTCCAATACCAACATCCCACTGTGGACTTATCTCCAGCTTCAGTTTCAGCTAACGATGTTCTTGCATGAGGGCCATCTTTGGTTGAGGAATTTCACCATCTCAATTTTTGAGAATAAGGCATTGTTGAAGCAAATTGCAGATGAAAACTTTGACTTGATACTTGCAGATCCGGTTGCTTATGCAGGCCCAATGCTTGCTTATTATTTCAACATCCCATTGGTGTACAATATTCGATGGATGACTGCAGAAGAACCTCATTTATTTGCAGCCCCATCTCCACCCTCCTATGTCCCAGCCTTAATATCACAATTAACAGACAAAATGAGTTTTCATCAACGAATTCATAATGTCCTGCAACATATCCTTCAGTTTGGTATTTCCAAGTTTGTGATTAATCCTTTGCACGACGATTTGTGCCAGAAATACCTTGGCAGAGACATTGACATCAAGATGGTTCTCCAAAGGGCAGATGTGTGGTTAATTAGAATAGACTTTGTATTTGAGTTTCCGAGACCTACGATGCCAAACTTTGTGTACATCGGAGGTTTCCAATGTCAACCACCTAAACCGCTGGATGAAGAGCTACAAACGTTTGTTGACAGCTCTGGGGAGCATGGTATTGTTGTGATGTCACTGGGTACTCTTATAGACACATTATCATTGGATCGTACCATGAAAATCGCTAAAGCCCTTGCTCAAATACCCCAAAAAGTAATTTGGAAACACAATGGAGACATTCCTCCCAACATTGGAAATAACACACTCATAGCAAAATGGATTCCTCAGAATGACCTACTAGGCCATGTCAAGACACGAGCCTTCATTTCTCATGGTGGCACCAATGGACTGTATGAAGCGATCTATCATGGGGTGCCGGTGGTTGGCCTACCATTGTTTTATGACCAGTTTGATAATATGGTCAGACTTGAAACCAGAGGAGCAGCAAAGGTGGTCAATGTTGCATCTCTGCAGTCATCAGATCTAGTGTGGGCACTTAATGAAGTCATAAATAACTCCACTTATCGAGAAAACATGCAGAAACTCTCTCTTCTCCACAGGGATCAGCCAGAGACCCCAATGGAAAGAGCCATTTTCTGGATTGAGTACACTGCCCGACACAAAGGTGCAGCACAATTACGCTCTGAATCTTACAAACTTCCATGGTACGTTTATTACTCTGTGGATGTAATAATTTTCCTAGGAACAATAACACTGATTATTGTATTACTCATAGTTTTCACAATGAAGAAACTGTTTGTTCTACTGAAGAGAAAAGAAAAAGTTCAGTAAGACTGGTCAATCTGTGGGAATGGGTGCTGAGGAAGTGTAACAGTAAGCTTCTTGTATTAATGAAAGATCTGAACACATTAAAGATTAAACATTTGGATCCCATTTGACTTGTCTTACAGCTGCAACACCTGGCTTTCTATGAAGTCATCTTCTTTATCTTCAAATAAATATTGAATTCTTTCATAGCCAAGTAGCACGCACGGTCTTTCGCTCTGACTCTCTAGTGCTCTATAGATCACAAGTGCACCACCTGATGGATCCATTCCACACAAAAGTTGTAGATACTGGCATAAACATCACATTTACCCAATGTGGCACCATTTTTAGCCCATCAGCACTTCCTGTCCATGCAGAAATAACACAAAGGAAGGGGAATGAGTAAGAGAATGACATGCCACACGGATATTACAATTCTAAAGTGACCACATTGGATTGACAAAAACCTAACCAGACCAGCTGCATAAACAGTGGGACTACACAGGCATTTGGAGCCCATGTGTCCTGCATGAACGGACTTGCCTTCAGCTTCAAAAACTTCCCATCATCTGAGAAGAACAAGTCAGGAGCTGGATTCCACTTGATCCAATGCAAAACAGTCTGCTTGACCATCAACTCAACCACCATCTTAAACACACATTCCCTTCACCACTCGTGAATTGAGATTTTGGTATATACCATCTGCATGAACACTGAATTACATCGCCAAGGTTCGTCAACAACATCTTCCACACTGCTGCCAATTAGAAGGCCATGCACAGAGGCAGATGCAAATACCACCAACTTAGAACTTTAGAATTCTGGTCACCCGTTGCAAAGTGCTTTCCCACTGATATTGAAAACACTCTCAACCACATTTCCCAATAGATGTAACGTCGCCAGCATCCTCTTTAACAGTAAATGTATATTTTAACCAATGACTCCATCCCATTTGTTGTAAAGTCCCTTAAGGATCTGTGTCTCAGTCATGCTATTCTCCCTATACATTCATGATTGTGTGGTTAAATTTGCACCAACTCCAAATACAAGTTTACTGATGCCACCACTGTGGTGGGTCAGATCTGGAACAATGTTGGCACAGGAAGGAGATAGAGAGCTTAGTGACATGCTGTCAGACTGCATCCTCTTCACTCAATGTCAGCAAAAGGAAGGAACTAGCATTAGATTTCAAGAAGCATGGTGGGATCCATGGCCCAATCAACAACAAAGTGGAAATGGGTAGAGTTTCCAGATCCTTGGACAAATAATACCAACGATCTATCCTGAGCCAAACACATTGAAGCTACGCACAAAAAAACACACCAGCACCTCGTCTTCCTCAGGAAATACATGTCTCCAAAGACTTACAAACATCTACAGATGCACTGTAGAGGGCATACTGTTAAGTTGCTTCATGTTGGCTTGGGAACAGCTCTGCCCTAGACCGCAAGAAATTACTGACGTGTGGAGGTAGCGCAGTCCAACAAAGACCAGACTCCTCACCATTGACTACATCTACACCTCACACTGATTCAGGAATGTAGCTAACCAAATCAAAGACGTGTCCAAGCTCAGTCATTCCTCCTTCTCCCTGTTCCTGTCCAGCAGACGTACAGAAGCTTGAAAATACACACAACCAATAGACAGTATGTGCAGGAGTCGGCCCTTCGAGCCAGCACCGCCATTCAATGTGATAATGGCTGATCATCCCCAATCAGTACCCCATTCCTGCCTTCTCCCCATATCCCCTAACTCCGCTATCTTTAAGAGCCCTATCTAGCTCTCTCAGACTCAGAAAAAGCTATTCCCCAATGTTATCAGACTTCTGAAAGGGTTCTTCCACAATATAGGGTGTAGTCCCGATATTCCAAACTACCACGTTGCAGACATTGGACTTTTTCTCTGAAACTATTACACCACAATGCTGAGAAACGATATTCTGCACTTAACAACATCATACATATTAAGAAAACATGCAGAAACCCTCTTCTCCATAAGAATCAGCCAGTCCCCAATAGGACTATTTTCTGGATTGAGTACACCGTCTGATACAGCTTCACGTTTTGTATTTGCGTTTGGCTTGATTATACTCATGCATAGTATTACCTGATTTGATACGATAGCATGCAAACCAAAGCTTGTTACTGTACTTTGTAGTTCACAATAATAAACATAAATCTAATGAGAAGGTATGTCATCAAAACCAGTTTGTTGATTAATCAAAGGTTATTGAAGTCTAGCAAGACATAATCGCAATTGGATGTAATCATTTCTAATTGAATCCTCTGAAGTTAAAGGGGCAGTGGCAGTGCAGATATGAAGTGGCAACTGACCAGCGACTCAACCAAAAACACTGGGACTGTTATTTGATGCAATGGCTCCCTCTCCTGGACCAAGCTCACAACCCACCAGAGGAAAGGCTTTTCTCTTGTAAATGATTGCATGATTCATACATTTCAGAGGTCATTGGCTATTAAAGATGTGTGCTTGTTCATTAATCAGCAAATACAAAATCCCAGACTTGATATTTTTTAAATTATTACCCCATACCCTGTGAATGGGTTGATAGACAGTATTGAGTGCGCTTTAATCTGTGTGTAACCTGTGCCTTTGGAATAATTGATGGGAAAGTGCAGAGTGAGCTTCATTCTGTCTCACCTAATACAAAAAGAGGTGGATTAGCAAGTTGTGGGAAATACATAACGTCCGCAGAAGGATAAAAATAGCTTGAGAGGTGAGAGATTGGCAGTCGGAATATGATGTGTGAAAAATGTGCCCAGATATCCCCTTTAAACCTCTTTCCTCTCACCTTAAACATGTTCCTTCTCATTTTAGACACTCGTACCGTGGGAAGTACACTCTGGTTGTCTACCCTATCTGTGCTTTGCATACGTTCATATATCAGATCATCCCTCAGCCTCTTACGTTAGGGGAAACAAGCCCAGCCGATCGGTTCCTGCCCCATTATTCAAGCCCTTCATGTCAAGCAACATCCTGGTGAGATCCATATGAACGCTTATTGGTTAGCAAGGACATGTTGGGCCGAAGGGCCTGTTTCCATGCTGTTTGACTGGAATGTATAGCTCTGAAATCAGTCATATTTCATTATCACACGGCCATTTCCAGTCTGACTGCATCCGGACCCAGCGCAATACCCTCCCTCCATACACCTCGTCGCATTCTAGACCATGTCATCTATACAAATTAGCACATGAACATTGAGTCATAGAGCTGACTGCCTAGAGATGCTCAGAGCCACCACTGTTTCACAGGTCTTTAATGATGTACACTGTTTTAAAACATATCTATAACATATAATAATCAATCCGCTAGCTCCCTCTGCAGCATTAATGTATGAGCTTTAATGGTTGGTCACGTTAAATATAAAAATTGTCATCATTGTCACTTTACTCAATCGTACAAGGCAAAGAAGCCGTTGATATTTCGGCTGGTGTTTTATTGCTGTAGTTTGGATGACTGAAAATTTCAGAAGTCAATACCCTGACCAATGAGGGCAATTGTGCTAAATACTTTTACCACCTTATTTATCTCTGTCACCACCTTCAGGGTACCGAGAAGTGATCTCACTAACATGATATTAACTGGTCGAGTCTAAAGCCAGAGGTCAGAAACTGAAAATAAAGCTGAATGCAAGGAGAGATTTCTTCAGCGAAAGGAAATTTTGTATTCTGGATGGCTGTGGAGGCTCAGTGGTTGAGTTAATTCATATCAGACATCAACTACAGACCTATTTCAAAACTACCTTTCCTTTCAAAAGCCCTTGAAAAGGTAATTTTAAGTTTACTTATGCCTTAACTTCACCAAAATGCAATCTTGGAAACTTTCCAATCAGGTTTCAGGGCCCACCACAGCACAGAGTCTGCCTTGTTGAAGGTACATGACCTACTGCTCACCGTTGACTCCAGAGACTGTGGACTCCTGCTCCTTCTCGACCTCAGCGACCACACCATCCTAATTGACCGACTCTGGTACGGGGTTGGTATTGATGGCACTGCCCTGAACTGATTCATCTCCTACCTCAAAGGTAAGAGTTTCTCTACTAACGTAGGCAACTCTTTCTCCTCCCTAGTTAGCCTCTGCTGCGGGGTTCCATCCTTGGCCCCATTCTTTTCTCCTTGTATAAGCTCCAATTAGGCCAAGTCATTCAAAGGCACGCATTTCCTTCCATTGCTATGCAGACGATACACAACTATCTCCCCCTGAAGCCCAAAAACGATCAAATCTACTTAACCTTATCCATTGCCTCCAGGATATAAAGTGTTGGATGGCCCAGAACTTCCTCCAACTAAACGAGAGTAAGTCTGAGGTCATCCTTCTCGGCCCCTCGGACTCAATCAAAATGATAGCAGGCAGCCTTGGAAGCCTTTCCCCATTACTCAAATCTCACGTCAAAAACCTTGGCGTGATATTTGACTCAGCATTGAAATTTGACAAACAAGTCAATGCCGTGGTAAAAGCCAGCTTCTTCCAGCTTCGGACGATAGCTAAAATAAAACAATTCCTCCAGTTTGATGACCTCGAAAAGATCATCCACACATTTATCTTCTCCAACACGCTCCGACACGCTGAGCTCCACCAGCATTGCATGTTTTGCTGAAGCCTTCAGTATCTGCAGCCTCTTGTGTCTCCGTTCTCCATCGTAGTTCCAGCATAATGACTGACCGCACAACAAACACTTTGACCCTGACAAAGCCTTGTCCTCTCATCCACGTCCCCCCTTCTCCTCACAACTTCGGCTCGCCAGCATGTTTTATCTCCTAACCCGACCTCAGTCTCCGGCTCCGCTGGGGAAGAGGGTGTGAACAAGTCCCCACGGGCGGGTACAATCTCCACAACGTGGGAGCACCGGCGGCCATGACGGCTCGGCTCGCGGATAGGCGGGAAACACTAAGGACGGCTTCTCATGTGTCCGCGCGGTGGCGTCAAGGACTCGGGTGGTGTCTCGCCGGCGCGGCAGTGAGGAGTGGGCGGCGCTCACTGCCACACCTGGTATTCACTGGCTCAGAACAATTCGCTGTCTTCTCTTCATTTGCCGAGTAACTGTCTTTGGACAAACTTCAAACTTCAAACGTCAACAAACTGCTCCATTTCTGACCTTGTGGAACACGGAAGGTAATTGTTGAAGTAGATGAGGGCAGTTGGGCTTAAGTGGATGCAGCACAGAAACAAGTCCTTCAGCCCACCTAGATGCCCCATCTACACTAGTCCTATCTGCTCATGTTTGGCCCATATCCCTCTAAACCTTTTCTATTCATGTGTCCATCATAGGTACTGACTTCCTCACAATAGGTAGCTAATATCATCAATGATCCACACCGCCTTGGCCATTCTCCTATCTCACAGCTACTATCGGAGAGCTTGAGAACTGTGACCTCCAGGTTCAAGAGCAGCTTCTTCCCAGCAACCATCAGGGACTTGAACCGCACAATCCCACCTCAGCAATAAACTGATGTGATATTTAATGCACTATGTACTTTCCTTTGCACTAGTTACCTAATAGAACCGATACTTTAATGCATTATTGTTTATGTTAATTTATATGTTTATTGTTGCATAATTTGCCTGAAAAGCTGCAGCAAGTAAGATCTGTTCTGTTATTGATGCTTATGACAATTAATCACTCTTGACACTCAATCTACTTGATGAACTTAGCGGGACAGGCAGCATCTGTGGAGGGAAATAGACGATTGATATTTCTGATTGAAATTCATCAACAGTTTCATGTCTGGAGAGCAAAGGACTAATCACATTAAATCAGCTTTAGTCGCATTGTTATCAAATCTATCAATATGCACTGATGTGGACATTGTTCCTTTATGAACAAACTTTCAAAAACATAAAAAATCAATTGTGTTGACATTAATTCCAGTAGCTATTGGTTTATGCTTTGCTAGTCAGTAAAACAATTAGTTTATATTCTAATAACTTCAAGGGTTCTGGACCGTATAGGTAGTTCTACTATAATGCAATTGTTGCTCTCCGAAGAAATCTCTCGTTATAGAAAATCATATTTGTAAAAACAGTTGTGTTAATGGGGAAAAGGAAGATAAGAGCTGGAGAATTATGTTTACTATTGTTAATACAAGGTAAAAAATACTTTAGGTTGTACGTTTTGTGAGACGACCATTGCACAGGTGTCAATAAAAGTGATCACGTCAATTTTAATGGTCTCCCTCAGTGAAACTGACGCACTAATTTCTTAAGAGTATAGGATCTGATTACAGCAGAGAGGTTACATGGAAACAGGTTTTTCAGTACAGTGTACCAACCTTTTTTCCCCATAACATTTTTTTCTGCAGGTCAAATGATCGGAACTGGCTTCATGTGGAAATAATTTATATCCAAGTGATAAGTACGTGAATTAATTTGGGATTGTGGAGATTTCTGAGCACATTATTAAGATCCTGGAAGCACTAGGAGTAAAGTTTGGTGAATCACCAGGCATGAGCTTGAGAATGATTTGAAGACCAGTGAAAGAGTTCAGAAAAGATTTGTTGGATTAGTGCCAGTCTTCAACTGTATGGGCAGACCAGATTTTTGAGGATTGTTTCTCTCAGAATGGAGTAGGATTAAGTCATTTGATACCGGTGTTTAAAAGGGACTAACAAAGTTGGCACAGGCAAAGTTGGGTTAAAGAGCCTGTTTCTATGCTGTACTATTCTATGTTCTAAGACATTGTCCCCACTCCTGCAAGGATGAGGAACCAGAGGACTCTGATTTGAGGTGGATGGCAAACAAACTCTAGGATACGAATACATTTTTTCCGGTGAGTGGTTATGTTCTAGGAAGCATGGAGCAGACTTTATTCTAACTTTTAAGTTAAAATTCGCAGAGTACATGAAGGAGACAGTAAAACTGCAGGGGACAGGTATAACTGGATTGTTCTTGCACAAAGCTGGTCCTGCCGCGATTAGCCTGAACGGCGCCCTACAGTTGAATGAAGTTTCTAGAATGATCATTGTTAATGGCATTTGACTGATCATCAGCATTTAATGTCACCCTGGGAGCTAATGTGGTGATAGGAAATTTGGGCAGAAGAAATCGCAAGTAGGACTAGGCAAAAATATATTTCAACTGCCAGTTTATTTTTTTTAATAGAAATCTGTATCAGAGTCAAGACCAGCATTTGTTGTCCAACCCCATTGTTCTTGAAGCTGGTGATCCACTTCCATGAACTGCTGCAGTCCTTCAGGCGTTAGGCAAGGTGTGTCACTTGGAAGCGAACCTCCGGGTGACCCTATATCGTCAGTCCCTTGCGAGGGGTGACATAGGGACTGATAATGTAGAGTCGCTGTGGATAGAATTGAGGAATTGTAAAGGTAAGAAGACACTAATGTGAGTTATCTACTGGCCCCCAAACTGTAGCCTGGATATAGGGTGCAAGTTGCAGCAGGAGTTAAAACTGGCATGTAACAAATGTAATGCCACTGTAGTTATGGGAGATTTTAATATTCAGGTAGACTGGGAAAATCAAGTTGGTTCTGGACCGCAAGAAAGGGAGTTTGTTGAGTGCCACCGAGATGGATTCTGAGAGCAGTTTGTACTGGAGCCTACCAGAGAGAAGGCAATTCTGGATTTAGTGTTGTCTAATGAACCAGATGTAATAAGGGAACTCAAGGTAAAGGAACCGCTAGGAGGCAGTGACCATAATATGATACGTTTTCATCTGAAATTGGAGAGGGAGAAGGTTAAATCAGAAGTGTCAGTGTTGCAGTTGAACAAAGGGGACTATGAAGGCATGAGAGAGGAGCTGGCCAAGGTCGACTGGAAAAGGATCCTAGCAGGAATGACTGGAACAGCAATGGCAGGAATTTCTGGGCAAAATCCAGAAGATGCATGATCATTTCATTCCAAAGAGGAAGAAAGATTCTAAGGGGAGTAAGAGGCAACCGTGGCTGACAAGGGAAGTTAGGGATAGAATAAAACTAAAAGAAAAGCTGTATAACATAGCAAAGAGTAGCGGGAAGCCAGAGGATTGGGAAACTTTCAAAGGATACAGAAGGTAACAAAAAGGGCAATACGGGGTGAAAAGATGAAGTACGAGGGTAAGCTGGCCAAGAATATAAAGAAGGCTAGTAAAAACCTCTTTAGGTATGTTATGAGAAAAAGATTAGTAAAGCCAAAAGTGGGTACCTTGAAGGCAGAACCAGGTGAATTTATTATAGGGAACAAGGAAATGGCAGAAGAGTTGAACAGGTACTTTGGTTCAGTCTTCATTGAGGGAGACACAAACAATCTCCCAGATGTACTAGAGGACAGAGGATCTAGGGAGACAGAGGAACTGTAAGAAATTTGCATTAGGCGAGAAATAGTATTGGGTAGACTGATGGGACTGAAGGCTGATAAATCCCCAGGGCCTTATGGTCTGCATCCCAGGGTATTCAAGGAGGTGGCTCTAGAAATCGTGGACGCATTGGTGATCATTTTCCAATGTTCTATAGATTCAGGATCAGTTCCTGTGGATTGGAGAGTAGCTAATGTTATCCCACTTTTCAAGAAAGGAGCGAGAGTGAAAACGGGGAATTATAGACCAGTTAGCCTGACATCGGTAGTGGGGAAGATGCTGGAGTCAATTATTAAAGAAGTAATAATGGTGCATTTGGATAGCAGTGAAAGGATTGATCCAAGTCAGCATGGATTTATGAAGGGGAAATCCTGCTAGACTATTCTTCTGGAATTTTTTGAAGATGTGACAAGTAAAATGGATGAAGGAGCGCCAGTGGATGTAATGTACCTAGACTTTCAGAAAGCCTTTGATAAGGTCCCACACAGGAGATTAGTGGGAAAAATTAGAGCACATGGTATTGGGGGTAGGATACTGGCATGGATAGAGAGTTGGTTGGCAGACAGGAAACAAAGAGTAGGAATAAAGTAGGAATAGAGAGTCAGAATGGTAGACAATGGCGAGTGGAGTGCCGCAAGGCTTGGTGCTGGGTCCGCAACTATTTACAATATATATTAATGATTTAGATGATGGAATTAAAAGTAACACTTGCAAATTTGCAGATGACACAAAGCTGGGTGGCAATGTGAACTGCGAAGAGGATGCTAGGAGGTTGCAGGGTGACAGGTTGAGTGAGTGGGCAGATGCATGGGAGATGCAGTATAATATAGATAAATGTGAGGTTATCCACTTTGGGGGCAAGCACAAGGAGGCAGATTATTATCTCAATGGTGTCAGATTAGGAAAAAGGGAAGTGCAACGAGACCTGGGTGCCCTTGTACACCAGTCACTGAATGTAAATATGCAGGTACAGCAGGCAATGAAGAAAGCTATTGGCATGTTGGCCTTCATAACGAGAGGATTTGAGTATAGAAGTAAAGAGGTTCTTCTGCAGTTGTACAGGGCCCTGGTGATACCCTGTTTGGAGTATTGTGTGCAGTTTTGGACTCCTAATTTGAGGAAGGAAATTCTTGCTATTGAGGCAGCGCAGCTTAGTTTCACGAGGTTCATCCCCGGGATGGTGGGACTGTCATATGAGGAAAGATTGGAAAGACTGGGCTTGTATTCACTGGAATTTAGAAAGATGAGAGGGGATCTTATAGAACCGTATAAGATTATAAAAGGACTGGACAAGCTAGATGCAGGAAAAAATGTTCCCAATGTTGGGGGAATCCAGAACCAGGGGCCAAAGTCTAAGAATGAAGGGGAGACCATTTAAAACTGAGATGAGAAAAAAACGTTTTCACCCCGAGAGTTGTGAATTTGTGGAATTCTCTGCCAATTCACTGGATGAATTTAAAAGAGAGTTAGATAGACCTCCAGGGGCTAACGGAATCAAGGAATATGGGGAGAAGGCAGGCACGGGTTACTCATTGTGGATGATCAGCCAGGATCACAATGAATGGCATGCAGGCTCGAAGGGCCAAATGGCCTCCTCCTGCACCTAGTTTCTATGTTTGCATACACTTGCTGCACTTGACCTTCTGATTAAATTGCCAATTTATATTGTTTCCTAATCATTTTATATAATTTCCAAACAGGATTTATACATATATTTGATTCAAAATGGAATTTTCTCGATGGAACACCAGCTTATTAGTCACATGTGCTCTTGGTATCATCGTAACTCTTTCGTGTTCAGTTACTTATGGAGCTAACATACTGGTCGTCCCATTTGAAGGGAGTCACTGGGTCAACATGAGGGTTCTAGTGAAAGAACTGAGACTCCACGGAAACAACATTACCGTACTTCATTCATCAACATCCTGGTATATCAAGAAGGAACCAGATTTGTATCAGTCCCTGGTAGTCCAGCTACATGGAAGTAAAGGGTTGATGGAAGAGGCAGATGGCATACAAACTTTGGTACAAAACTCATTAGCCATCTCCAACCCTAACATCCCACTGTGGACCTTTCTCCGGCTTCATTTTCAGTTAACAGTATTCATGCATGAAGTCCATCTTTGGTTGAGGCGTTTAACTTGCTCAATTTTTGAGAACAAGGCATTGTTGAAACAAATCGCAGATGCAAACTTTGACTTGATACTTGCAGATCCAGTTCTTTATGCAGGCCCAATGCTTGCTTATTATTTCAACATCCCATTGGTGTACAATGTCCGATGGATGACGGCTGAAGGTGCTCATTTCTTTGCTGCCCCATCTCCACCCTCCTATGTCCCAGCTCTAAAATCACAATTAACAGATAAAATGAGTTTTTATCAACGAGTTCAAAATGTGCTACAACATTTCCTTCAGCTTGGTGTTTTTGAGTTTGTAATTAATCCATTGTATGGCGATTTGTGCCAGCAATACCTCGGCGGAGATACTAACATCAATATGGTTCTGCGAAAGGCAGATGTGTGGTTAATTAGAATAGATTTCATACTTGAATTTCCGCGACCTACGATGCCAAACTTTGTGTACATCGGAGGTTTCCAATGTCAACCATCCAAACCGCTGGATGAAGAGCTACAAACGTTTGTTGACAGCTCTGGGGAGCATGGTATTGTTGTGATGTCACTGGGTACTCTTATAGACACTTTGTCATTGGATCTTACTATGAAAATCGCTGAAGCCCTTGCCCAAATACCCCAAAAGGTCATTTGGAGACACAATGGAGACATCCCTCCCAATACTGGAAATAACACCCTCATAGCAAAATGGATTCCTCAGAATGACCTACTGGGCCATGCCAAGACTCGAGCCTTCATTTCTCATGGTGGCACCAATGGACTGTATGAAGCGATCTATCATGGGGTGCCGGTGGTTGGCCTACCATTGTTTTATGACCAGTTTGATAATATGGTCAGACTTGAAACTAGAGGAGCAGCAAAGGTGGTCAATGTTGCATTTCTCCAGTCATCAGATCTAGTGTGGGCACTTAATGAAATCATAAATAACTCCACTTATCGAGAAAACATGCAGAAACTTTCAATTCTCCACAGGGATCAGCCAGAGACCCCAATGGAAAGAGCCATTTTCTGGATTGAGTACACTGCCCGAAACAAAGGCGCAGCACAATTACGCTCTGAATCTTACAAATTTTCATGGTTCGTTTATTACTCTGTGGATGTAATCATTTTCCTGGGATCAATAACACTAATTATTGTATTACTTACAGATTTCACAATGAAGAAACTATTTGTTCTACTGAAGAGAAAATAAAAAGTTCAGTAAGTATAGTCAACCTGTGTGAATGGGTGCAGGGGAAGTGCAACAGTAAGCTTATACAAAAATATGTGGATTAGCAAATTGTGGGAAGGACATTAAGTCGGTAGAAGGATAAAAATAGTTTAAATGGTGAGAGGTTGGCAGTTGCAATATAAACTGAGAAAAATGTACCCCACATGTCACCTTTAAATCTCTTCCCTCTCAACTTAAATGTATGCCCTCTTGTTTTAGACACTCCAACTGTGGGAACACTGGCTATCTACCTGGTAGACAAAAATGCTGGAGAAACTCAGCGGGTGAGGCAGCATCTATGGAGTGAAGGAAATAGGCAATGTTTTGGGTCGAGACCCTTCAGACTTATGTGGGGGTGGGGAGGCAGGAAGAAGAAAGGAAGAGATGGAGACAGTGTGCTGTGGGAGAGCTGGGAAGGGGAGGGGGAAAAAGGAGAAAGCAGGGACTACCTAAAATTAGAGAGGTCAATGTTCATACCGCTGGGGTGTAAACTACCCAAGCGAAATATGAGGCGCTGCTCCTCCAATTTACGGTGGGCCTCACTCTGGCTATGGAAGAGGCCCGGGACAGAAAGGTCGGATTCGGAATGGGAGGGGGAGTTGAAATGCTGAGCCACCGGGAGATCAGGTTGGTTATTGCGAACCGAGCGGAGGTGTTGGGCGAAGTGATCGCCAAGCCTACGTTTGGTCTCACCGGTGTAGAGCAGCCGACACCTAGAGCAGCAGATTCAATAGATGAGGTTGGAGGAGGTGCAGGTGAACTTCTGCCGCACCTGGAAAGACTGCTTGGGTCCTTGGATGGAGTCAAGGGGGGAGGTAAAGAGACAAGTGTAGCATTTCCTGCGGTTGCAAGGAAAAGTGCCAGGAGAGGAGGTGGTTTGGGTGGGAAGGGACAATTTGACCAGGGAGTTACGGACAGAGCGGTCTCTGCGGAAAGCCGAAAGGGGAGGAGATGGGAAGATGTGGCCAGTAGTGGGATCCCGTTGGAGGTGGCGAAATGGCTATCTACCTTATCAGGTCACAACTCACTCTCTTGCTTTAGGGAAGACAAGCACATTCGTGCCCTATAACTCAAGCCCTTCGCTGAAGGCAACATTTTGATGAAATCCATATGAACTCTTATTGGTTGACACAGACATGGTGGTCTGAAGGGCCTGTTTCCATGCTGTACGACTGGAATGTCTAGCTCTGAAATCAGTCATGCTTCATTATTACACATGCCCAGATTCCAATCACACTGCATTCGGACCCAGTACAATTTCCTCTCTCCATACACCATGGTCGCATTCTAGGCCACAAGTCATGCATACAAATTAGCACATGAACATTCAATCATAGACAAGTAGATTGATTCATACTTAGAGATGCTCAGACCCACTACTGGTTCGCAGGTCTTTAATGGTGATGATCGTTTTAGAACATAGCCATAACATAAAACTTTCAATCCACTGGCTCCCTCTACAGCAAAAAAATGTACGAGCTTTAATGGTTAGTCACATTAAATATAAAAATTGGCATAATCTACATCCGATGGCTTCCTTGTTATCATACATGCTAGTTACTTTGTCAAAGAAGTCAATTGGTTGAACACAATTTTTCATCCATAAAATTATACTCACTCAACTGTATAAGTATTCTGTTACAATTCCCTTCATTTTCCCAACAAACTGTCCTGAAGTCATTTTCATCCCCAATATTTTCAGTATTTTGCTGTCTTCCTCTCAGCTGGGACTTTTCCGAAATGCAAAGTCCAATAACTATATATTTAAGCAATATAATTCTATTAAAAGTGATTTTAAGAGTACATAATATTTTCTGTGGTATTCATAACACAACAATGATAAAAAAGATCTTTGTTTTGATTGCACCCACCAACATGCATACATTATAAATTTTTGCTCCAATGCTCCCCATTCCTAATTATTTTTACATTGAAGTAATTGAAATCCAAGTGAGTTTAAATGGCATCAAAAAAATAAAACCTCCGGAATGGATGATATTCATTACGTGGTTGGTTGGAGTCGGTATCAGCACAATTACTATATTAAACAATGAATCTTCAGATGTCCTGGTTCAAGCTAAAACTAAAGACAAATAATAACCTCCTCATACATTCCCCTGCAAGTATCTCTGTCACTCCTTTAAAATACGCCTCTTCTTTGAACATGCTCTTAAACATCACATCTGAATTCGTTTCCATCTGATTGCACTCCTTGAGGATGTTCATCTACGTGTTCAATTAATAAAACAACGAGATTGGGGACATTTCTATTTGACCTGTCAAAGGAATTTAGGGGGGGGGAGGGTTAGAAATTGTCAGTGTGGTAAACAAACATGATAGTTGAGTGGCAAATGACAATAGTGCTACCTTCCTAATATTTAACTGAAGGAAATAATGGGTTATCAGGACTGGATGTTGTGACAGACAGCCTGACACCTTGCATGTCATTTTAGTATCACACTTCTCCCATACCCCTGGATATTCCGGATTAATAAATTAAGGTTTTGTCAACTAATTACAAATCAGGCTAATTACTAATCAATAACATTAGCCAACTCCGAAACACAAAGCGCTGAGCATTGGGATCCAGACATCACGGACAACTGGCCTCAGTTCCCCTCTCACATCTGGCAGTGCTCTCTGTCTGAAATAGGGGCCATGGAGCGTTTTTGAAAGTGGGGGGCCTGACTGATCACTCGCCTTGGGGGTAACCAGCGAGGGAGTGGAGCAACCTAGTGGAGGGAGGATGTGGGAGGGGGGTGTCCCCTCTCACACGGTTGGGACTTTTTGAAATTTGATGTATTAAAATCATGTTTTATTGCACTGTAGAAGTATGATTTCAATGTTTTTTGTTTGAAGTATTTTTAAGGTAATTTTTTAAGGAGTAGCTTTTTCCGCACAAAGGGTGGAGGGTGTATTGAACAAGCTGCCAGAGGAGGTAGTTGAGGCAGGGACTATCCCAATATTTAAGAAACAGTTAGACTGACACATGGATAGGACAGGTTTGGCGGGATATGGACCAAAAGCAGGTAGAGTAGCTGGGACATATTGGCGTGTGTGGGCAAGTTGCGCCGAAGGGCCTGTTTTCACACTGTATCACTATGACTACATTATACCTCCACCCTGCATGAATGCTTAAAAATCAAGTGGTCGAGTTTTATTGTCACACACTCAAGCATAGAAACATAGAAAATAACTGCAGGAATAAGCCATTCGTCCCTTCGAGCCAGCACTGCATTCAATATGATCATGGCTGTTCATTTAAAATCAGTACCTCTTTTCTGTTTTTTCCCCATATCCCTTGATTTCGCAAACCCCAAGAGCTAAATGTAACTCACTTGAAAACATCCACTGCCTTCTGTGGCAGAGAATTCCACAGATTCACAACTCTCTGGGTGAAGAAAGTTTGGTCTCATCTCAGTCCTAACTGGCCTACCCTTCTTAAATTGTGACCCCTGGTTCTGAACTCCCCCAACATCGGGACCATTTTTCCTGCAGTTACAGTAAGTGAAAATCTAGCAGGCAAGCAGGATGCTTTCTCCAACCACCCCCATTTAAAGGCCACTATTTTCCACTATTTCTACCCAGTGCTAGGTACTTACTTCCAGCAGCCACTGGTTGTCCTCCAGGATGCACCGAGCCGCAACCTGAAGGGCCTGTCCCACTTAGGCGATCTTTTGGGCGACTACAAGCGAGAGTGGCTGTCGGAGGTGTCGTAGGGTGTCGCGAGGCGTCATAGGTGAATGCTAGTAAAACTAGTCCCTGACAGTCGCCTAAACAGTCGCCTCAGTGGGACAGGCCCATAAGTGTGTGGGAATAACGTAGATCAGGAAGCCACGACCAGCTGCGGCACTCGTCCAGCCCACTCTCCAAGTCACTGAAGGTTTCGGGTCAAGACCCTTCACGACCAGAAACTTCACTCATTCCTACTCTCCAGAAGCATTGCCTGATCCATGCCGGTCACCAGGGCGAATTCAGCACTCTTGCACTGCTCCATGGCCGGAGCTGCAGCGAGCGACTCGCGAGCCCGGCAAACACTCGCCAGACTCAAAATGCAAGAGTTGGCAGCCCTGGTTTTGCCTTTTTCTTCTTTGTGTTGTTAACGTGTGCCCGCGAAAAAAAAACCAAATAGCACAGAGGAAGCATTTTTGAAAATTTCAGGAAATACCATCAAATTCCAGGAAATTTGGGATTCTATTTAAGGATTGTTTTTGAGGTGGGGAAGCACTGGCGCATTGTTATGATCCTGGAGCATTAGAACTAAAGTTTGCTGATTCACCAGGAACAGGTTTGCGAAGGTTTTGAAGGACGGTGAAAGAGTGCAGAAAACAGTAGTTGGATTAGTGCCAAATCTTCAATTGTGGTAACCCGTGCGGGATTACTGAGAATTGTTTATCCCAGAACCGAGAAGGATTAAGCAATTTGATACAAGCGTTTAAAAGGGACTAACAAAGCTGGCACAGTCGTTGTGAATCAAAGAACGTGTTCGTGTGCTGACCTGTTCAATGTTTTGGAGACTTTGTTATCTTTGGTTCCCACTGCTGCAAGGGTCAGGAACCAGAGGACTCTGATTTGAGGTGAATGGCAAACGAACTATAAAGGATATGAAGAAAATGTTTTCATGCAGTGAGTGGTTATGCTTTCGGAAGCCTGAAAGGGTAAAAGGAGCAAACTTAACTGTAACTTTTATATTAAAATTCCAAGTATACATGAACGGGAGACAGTAAAAGACAAAGATTATAGTCTTTGGCCTCGATAATCTTTGGTAAAAGCTACAGGGGACAGGTCACGGTGGTGCAGCGGTAGAGTTGCTGCCTAAGCGAATGCAGCGCCGGAGTTCGGGGGCGGGGGCTGTCTGTACGTTCTCCCCGTGATCTGCGTGGGTTTTCTCCAAAGATCTTTCGTTTCCTCCCACACCCCAAAGACCAAAGAGATCTTTGCCAAAGACGTTGAGGTTTGTAGGTTCCAGAAGGAAGCAGATGCTGGAAAATCGAAGGTACACAAAAAAGTTGGAGAAACTCAGCGGGCGCAGCAGCATCTATGGAGCTGCAAGGATCAGGAACCGTAGATGCTGCTGCACCCCCTGAGGGTTGTAGGTTAATTGGCTTAGTAAATGTAAAACATGTTCTTAGTGGGTTCAGGATCGTGTTAATGTGCAGGGATCGCTGATCGGCGCGGACCCGGTGGGGGGAAGGGCTTGTTTCCGCGATCGATCTCCAAACCAAAGATTATAGAGGAGCTCTTGCTCCTCTATAATCTTTGCTCCAAACTAAAGTAAACTAAACTGGATTAATGAACCAAACAGCCTCCTGCTCTAGCATGAAGTTTCTGGAATCTTCTTTGTTAATGACATTTGACAGATCGTCAGCATTTAATGTCACTCTGTGAGCTAATGTTGTGATTGGATATTTGAGCAGAGGAATCGCGAGTAGAACCAAACAGAAATATATTAGAATTGTTGTACTGGAGAAAAGAAATAGGTGACGATTCGGATCGAGACCCTTCTTCAGACTTTATTAGTTGGTAGTTTATATGTTAAATTGTTAGTTTATTTGTTTATTAGATATTTGCATCAGGGACAAGCCCACTGGCCTTAAAGCTGGTGAACCGCCTCCATAAACTGATGCCGTCTTTCAGGTCATAGAGTTATACCCAGCATGGAGACAGGCCCTTCGGCCCAACTTCCCCATGCCGACCAATATGCCCAATCTATACTAGTCCCACCAGCCTGTGTTTGGCCCATATCCCTGTAAACCTATTCTATCCATGCATCTGTCTAAATGCTGCTTAAACATTGCGATCGTACCTGTCTCAACTAAATCCTCTTGCAGCTTTCCACCCCACCTTAAACCTATTTACTCTGGTTCTCGATTCCCCTTTTCTCGGCAAAAGACCATGCATTGTCATGATTTATTTATCTCCAAATTTTGTACACCGCTACAAGATCACCCCTCACCCTCCTGCGCGCCAACAAATAATAGCTCAGGCCCTTGAGTCCTGGCTATATTCCCGTAAATCTTTTTCTTCTTTCGTGTGGCGTGCACAGCCTAAAGTTGTTGGACAACTTGTTCTATTTGATCTTCCTTTTGATCACGTCGAGTTGATTGCATTAGTCGAAACAGGGCGGACCACATGAAGGTTGCAATCTTCCACCCCCGTAAATCTTCTCTAGAACCCTTTCTTGCTTGACAACACCCTTCCTATGACATGGTGACCAAAACTGAGCACGATACTCTAAATGTGACCTCACCAATGTCTTATACAACTGTGCCAGGTCCTCACAACCTCTATACTCGATACACTGACTGATAAGGGCCAATGTGCTGAAAGTCTTCAGGTAGCTCTATTTACCTGTGATGCCACTTTGAAGATGCTGGGTGAGGTGTGACCTGGAGGGAAACCTCCAAGTTGTGTTTGCATACACTTGCTGCGCTGGTCCTTCTGATTAAATTTCCAATTTATATTGTTTATTTAACAATTTATGTAATTTCCAAACAGGATTTGTACATCTATTTGATTCAAAATGGGATTTTCTCAAAGGAACACCAGCGTATTAGTCACGTGTGCTCTTGGTATCATCATAACTCTTTCGTGTTCAGTTACTTATGCGGCTAACATACTGGTCGTCCCATTTGATGGAAGCCACTGGGTCAACATGAGGGTTCTAGTGAAAGAACTGAGACGCCATGAACACAATATTACTGTACTTCATTCATCAACATCCTGGTACATCAAGAAGGAACCAGAGTTTTATCACTCCCTGATCATCGAGTCACATGGAAGTACGGGGTTGTTGGAAGATGCTAATGGCATGCAAACTTTGGTACAAAACACATTGGCCACCTCCAAAGCCAACATCCCACTATGGACATTTCTCCAGCTTCAGTTTCAGCTAACTATGTTCATGCATGAGGGCCATCTTTGGTTGAGGCGCGTCACCATCTCAATTTTTGAGGACAAGGCATTGCTGGAGCAAATTGCAGATGCAAACTTTGACTTGATACTTGCAGATCCAATTGTTTATGCAGGCCCAATGCTTGCTTATTATTTCAACATCCCATTGGTGTACAATGTCCGATGGATGACTGCTGAAGATGCTCA
Organism: Leucoraja erinaceus; assembly: GCF_028641065.1. Taxonomy (NCBI): domain Eukaryota; kingdom Metazoa; phylum Chordata; class Chondrichthyes; order Rajiformes; family Rajidae; genus Leucoraja; species Leucoraja erinaceus. The sequence continues at coordinate 20,719,579 of NC_073393.1, read as the reverse complement.
TTTCTTTGCTGCCCCATCTCCACCCTCCTATGTCCCAGTCTTCAGATCCCAATTAACAGACAAAATGAGTTTTCTTCAACGAGTTCATAATGTCCTGCAACATATCCTTCAGTTTGGTATTTCCGAGTTTGTGATTAATCCCTTGTACGAGGATTTGTGCCAGAAATACCTCGGCAGAGACATTGCTATCAAGACGGTTCTCCTAAGGGCAGATGTGTGGTTGATGAGAATAGATTTCGTACTTGAATTTCCGCGACCTACGATGCCAAACTTTGTGTACATCGGAGGTTTCCAATGTCAACCACCTAAACCACTGGATGAAGAGCTACAAACGTTTGTTGACAGCTCTGGGGAGCATGGTATTGTTGTGATGTCACTGGGTACTATTATAGACACTTTATCTTTGGATCTTACAATGAAAATCGCTGAAGCCCTTGCCCAAATACCCCAAAAGGTCATTTGGAGACACAATGGAGACATCCCTCCCAATATTGGAAATAACACCCTCATAGCAAAATGGATTCCTCAGAATGACCTACTGGGCCATGCCAAGACTCGAGCCTTCATTTCTCATGGTGGCACCAATGGACTATATGAAGCGATCTATCATGGGGTGCCGGTGGTTGGCCTACCATTGTTTTATGACCAGTTTGATAATATGGTCAGACTTGAAACTAGAGGAGCAGCAAAGGTGGTCAATGTTGCATTTCTCCAGTCATCAGATCTAGTGTCGGCACTTAATGAAGTCCTAAATAACTCCACTTATCGAGAAAACATGCAGAAACTCTCTCTTCTCCACAGGGATCAGCCAGAGACCCCAATGGAAAGAGCCATTTTCTGGATTGAGTACACTGCCCGACACAAAGGCGCAGCACAATTACGCTCTGAATCTTACAAATTTCCATGGTACGTTTATTACTCTGTGGATGTAATCATTTTCCTGGGATCAATAACACTGATTATTGTATTACTCATAGTTTTCATGATGAAGAAACTGTTTGTTCTACTGAAGAGAAAAGAAAAAGTTCAGTAAGATTGGTCAATCTGTGGGAATGGGTGCTGAGGAAGTGTAACTAAGCTTTTTGTATTAATGAAACATCTGAACACATTAAAGATTAAACATTTGTATCCCATTTGACTTGTCTTACAGCTGGAACACCTGGCTTTCTATGAAGTCACCTTCTTTATCTTCAAATAAATATTGAATTCTTTCATAGCCAAGTAGCATCCACTGTCTTTCGCTCTGACTCTCTAGTGCTCTATAGATCACAAGTGCACCACCTGATGGATCCATTCCACACAAAAGTTGTAGATACTGGCATGAACATCACATTTACCCAATGTGGCACCATTTTTAGCCTATCAGCACTTCCTGTCCATGCAGAAATAACACAAAAGAAGGGGAATTAGTTAGAGAATGACCACTTTGGATTGACACAAACCTAACCAAACCAGCCATTTTCTGGATTGAGTACACTGCTCGACACAAAGGTGCAGCACAATTACGCTTCGAATCTTACAAACTTCCATGGTACGTTTATTACTCTGTGGATGTAATAATTTTCCTGGGATCATTAACACTAATTATTGTATTACTCATTGTTTTCATGATGAAGAAACTATTTGTTGTACTTAAGAGAAAAGAAAAAGTTCAGTAAGATGAGTCAACCTGTGGGAATGGGTACACAGGAAGTGCAACAGTAAGCTTCTCGTGTTAACAAAAGATCTGAATACATTAAAGAGGTGGGCACCTGAACATTCTACATCCCCGTTGATTTGTCCCTGGAGCTGTAGCTGGAACCCCTGGCTTTCTCTGAATTCATCTTCATTCCTCATCTTCAAATAAGTGTTGATTTTTTTTTTCGCAGCCAAGTGGCACCCATGGCTCTCTACAGATCACTGCAGTAACTGATGGATCCATTCCATGCATAACTTGTAGATAATGGCATGAATACCACTTTAAACATATGTGGCACAATTTTAAAACCCCATCAGTACTTCTTGTCCACTCAGAAAGAACACAATGGAAGAGGAAATGAGAATAGCATGTTACACTGATATTCAAATTCTAATGTGACCACTTTGGTTTGTTAGAAACCTAACCAGACCAGCCACATAAACAGTGGGACTACACAGGCAGGTTGGAGATTGGGTACCCTGCAGGAACAGACTTGCCTGCAGCTTCAAAAAAGAACAAGTCAGGAGCTGGGTAGACACAAAATGCTGGAGTAACTCAGTGGGACAGGCAGCATCTCTGGAGAGAAGGAATGGGTGACGTTTCAGGTCGAGACCATTCCTCTGGTTAGGGATAAGAGAAACGAGAGATATAGACGATGATGTAGAGAGATAAAGAACAACGAATAAAAGATATGTAAAAAAGTAACGGTGATAAAGGAAACATGCCATTGTTACCTGTTTGTCAGGTGAAAAGTAGAAGCTAGTGCACTTTTGGAGGGACAGAGAGAGTGGGAATGTTGGGGCTACCTTAAGTGAGAGAAATCATTATTCATACCACTGGGCTGTAAGCTGGCCAAGCGAAATATGAGATGCTGTTCCTCCAATTTGCGTTTAATCTCACTCTGACAATGGAGGAGACCTAGGACAGAAAGGTCTGTGTGGGAATGGGAAAGACAATTAACGTGTTTCGCAACCGGGAGATCAGGTAGGTTCAGGCGGGTTGAACGAAGGTGCTCCGCGAAACGATCGCCCAGTCGACGTTTAGCTTCACCGATGTATAAGAATCCACATCTTCAACAACGGATACAGTAGATGAGGTTGGAGGAGGTGCAAGTGAACCTCTGCATAACCTGAAAGGACTGTCGGGGTCCCTGGACAGTCAAGGGAGGAGGTATAGGGATAGGTGTTGCATCTTCTGCGATTGCAGGGGAAAGTACCTGGGGAGGGGGTGGTTTGGGTGGGAAGGGAGGAGTTAACCAGGGAGTTGCGGAGGGAACGGTCTCTGCGGAGGCGGAAAGGGGTAGAGATAGGAAAATGTGGCTAGCGGTGGTATCCCGTTGGAGGTGGCGGAGATTTTGGAGGATTATGTGTTGTATGTGATGGCTGATGGGGTGAAAGGGAAGGACTAGGGGGACTGTCTCTGTTGTGACTAGGGTGAGGGGGAGGGGGAGCAAGGATGGAGTTACAGGGTACCAAGGAGTCACGAGTGAGGGTCTCATTTATGATAGGAGAGGGGAACCCCCCTTCCCTAAAGAATTGGGACATCTCGGATGTTCTAGTATGAAACACCTCATCTTGGGCGCAGATGCGGCGTAGACAGGGTGGGAAGAAGTGTAGTCGAGACAGTTGTAGGAGTCAGTGGGTTTGTAATAGACGCAAGTCAATAGTCTATTTCCTGTGATGGAGACTGAGATCAAGAAAGGGGAGGGAGAGGTCCGAGATGGTCCTAGTAAATTTGAGTACAGGATAAAAATTGGTGGTGAAGTTGAGGATGTAGCACTGAAGCAGTCATCAATGTATCAGAGATAGAGTTCGGGGATAGGGCCTAGTGTACCTCTGAAACAGGGATTGTTCAACGTATCCTACAAAGAGGCAGGCATAGCTGGGGTCCATGCAGGTGCCCATGGCAGATATTTTGGGGGATTATGTGTTGAATGCGATGGCTGATGGGGTGGAAGGCAAGGACTAGGGCGACTGTGTCTCTGTTGCGACTAGGGGGAGGGGGAACAAGGGCGAAGCTTCAGGGTACAGAGGAGACACGAGTGAGGGCCTCATTTATGATGGGAGAGGGGAACCCCCGTTCCCTAAAGAATGCGGAGATCTTTGATGTTCTAGTTTGAACACCTCTCCTGGGCGCAGATTAGGCGTAGACTGAGGAATTGGGAGTAGGGGATAGAGTTCTTGCAAGAACTGAGGAATGTGGGAGTAGGGTTGTAATAGACATCAATCAATAGTCTATTTCTTGTGATGGAGACTGAGATCAAGAAAGGGGAGGGAGGTGTCAGAGATGGTCCAAGTAAATTTGAGTGCAGGATGAAATTTAGTGGTGAAGTAGATTAAGTCCATGAGTTCTGCATGGGTGCTGCTGAGGTAGCACCGATGCAGTCATCAATGTAACAGAGATAGAGTTTGGGTATAGGGCCAGTGTATGCCTGGAACAGGGTTTGTTCAACGTACCCTTCGTAGAGGCAGGCATAGCTGGGGCCATGCGGGTGCTCATAACTACGTCTTGGAGTTGAAGTGTGCGTGGAATCAAAGGGGAAGTTGTTGATGGTGTGGACCAGCTCTGCTAGGCAGAGTAGAGTGTTAATAGAGGGAAATCGGACAGTGATATAGATCATAAGCGGGCAGATGGGATTACTTAAATTTAGCATCACGTTCAGCACTGACATGAGCAGAAGGGCCTGTTCCTGTGCTGTACTATGTATAAGAAGCTGGTTTTAACTGAAGATAGACACAAAAAGCTGGAGTAACTCAGCGGGAAGGCAGCATCTCTGGAGAGAAGGAATGGGTGATGTTTCGGGTCGAGACCCTTATACTAATACAGCTTTTATTCCCTTCCCTTATGCTATTACAGCTTTTATCCCATCCAGTCTGAAGAAGGGTCTCGACCCGAAACGTCACCCATTCCTTCTCTCCAGAGATGCTGCCTGTCCCGCTGGGTTACTCCATCTTTTTGTGTCTTTACGGTTCTATGTTCAATTTCCACATTCCCTCTGTGGGATTTTTATGTGCATAATTCTGTCACTGCGTTTTTCATAGCACGTTCAGAGGATGTGAAAGATGCTTTAGAAATACAAACTCTTTCCATTTTGTCACTGTGGATAGAAAATCTAAGGTAGAAGGCAGTATATGCAATTATTGGAAAAGGTTTTAATATAATTTATTGCACAAGAAATCTCAGTTAAATTTACAATTCACATTTGATGGGTTATAAAAGGTCCAGCCTCCTAATGTACACCAGTCACAGAACCACACAACTCACATTTAATGTGCTACGATACAATTATTTCCCATAAATTCTCTATCTTATCCTTAAATAAAATGTCACCACGCTGCCACAATACTAGCCCTGAAAAACAAAACTATTTATACCATTTTCATCGTAGTCTTTCAATTGTTATAGTCAATGAGGCAAGAGATGTCAATACAGCCAGAGCTAACCATCACAGGTTCAACAGACAGTGTGCAGCTCCCTCTCCACAGCACACAACATATTTATTTCTATGAAGTACCAAGGGAGCACAGAATGATCAGAGAGTTCCTACTGAGGAAGGACAAAAGAACACTTTGTTAAGTACAGAGTGAAGCTTCCGCCCGATGATTCCGTCGCACACGCTTGGAGCAGGAAGAGCAGGGGTTGGATACAAAGTGAAGCTGCCTTATCAGACCAAGAAGAACATAGAAATGTGGAAAAAAGGAATAAATGGAATGTAGACTCTCTGAAGAGTTCCAGCAACAGCTCCCAATGTTTCACTGGAAAACTGGCTTGAGACCACTTTGAGGTTAAATTCACAGAAGGATATTTAGTCAACAAAACCTTTCATCCATGCAGCCCAAGTTGAATTTGAAACCATCCCACTCTCTCAATCAGTGACTACGAGCCACGCAATGAGCTCCCCACAAGATCAGGTATGGGTTTGTAAAAGGCACCGAAGTCTTAGCAACTAAGGATGACCTCACTACAATACACTGGGAAGGTCATTGACTGGGGCTAAAATAAATAGGATTGGGGGAAATCAGGCAGACAAAGAGGAGGGGAGGGTTCAACAAAAGATTGTTGAACAGGTGAAGGGACAGAGGCGTCAGAGAAAGAGAGTGGAATCTGGAATAAACGTGGGATTATACTGTGGGCCTAGGATGGATATTCTGTTTTGCAAGCTCACTGGGACTGGAGAGCTGTGGAACAATTCCGTAGGCAGTCCAACAGAATCTCCGCTCCATCTACATTTTCTTCCCTCCATACCTATACCATGTACCCTAAACACCTTAAACCTATTATTTTAAAGTATCAGTTAGATAACATGGGAACATGCCCTTAGGTCCAAGTTGCCTACCTGTGTTTGTCCCATATCCCTCCAAATTCTTCCTATCCGTTTATCTGTCCAAATGTATTTTAAATGCTGCAATTGTACTTGCCCTAACCCATGTAGCCCCTGCCTTCCATATATTCACCACCCTGTGGGAAAATGTTGCCCCTCAGGCTCCTTATTAATCTTTCTCCTCTCACCTTCTATTTGAGCCCTCTACTTTTAGATTCCCTAACCCTGGAAAAAAAGACTGACCATTTTAGAAACCTCTGTAAGGACATCCTTCAGCCTCCCACGCTAAAGGGGAAAAAAAATCCCAAACTATCCAATCCTACTTTATCCTTTCAATGCTATACAACTATGACTACCTGTTGTATTTCTGTATGGCTTGTTTGAACGTGTATAATATGGTTTGAATGGATAGCACGCAAAGTTCATCATTGTATCTCAGTACACAGGACAATAATAAACAAATAACAAATGTGAGGTTTGGAGAAAGGAGCAATAGCTCTGTACTGGGGTGGAATGCTGTGTTCCCTCCTACCCTGTCCCCATCACCAGTGTAACCCTCACCCTTTGTGAATGCTTTGCACTGGGTGACGAGAGTTAGGATGCATTACCTTGGAATTGAGTGAGGATGCTCCAGAACTGGGCAGAATGGACGGTGGAGGGCCTTTAGGAGACTGGGGAGTATAAACTCAAGAGTCAATCTTGCCTGGGCATGTTCCTTAAAGCCCCCTCTCCCTGTGCATACCCCATCCTCTAGTCTAATACATCGTGTAGAAACAAAGAAACTGCAGCTGCTGGTTCATACCAAAGATAGACACGAACTCGGCCGGTCGGGCAACTTCTCTGGAGATAAAAAAATATCTCCAGAGATGCTGCCTGATTCGCTGAGTTACTCCAGCACTGTCTCTGCTTCCAGTACATAGGCTCCGCTCCCATCTCTACCCCACTTGGTCCCCAGGTCACGCCCCCCATCTCCATGGCGCCGACCCTTGCCCTCACCCTGGGCCGAAGGGCCGCGAATAGTTGAACATGGCATAGTCGGTCAGGTAAAAGTCCTGTGCGCGGCGGCGCTCGTCGGCCGACAGCTGGGCGAGGTAGCGGCGGCTGAGTTGCGGCCCGGTGCGTTCCTCCCGCCGGTGCCGGTCCTTGAAGCGGGGGAAGGTGAGGTTGGCGGGGGCCCCGACCAGGCGCAGGAGCGCCTCAGCCTCGGCCGCCAGGTTCTCGAAGCGGCCGATGAAGTCGTAGCGGACAAGGCAGGGGCTGCAGAGGCGACCGACGCGTTCCCAGTGTATGTCGAGGCCGAGTGGCCGCCGCGGGTCCAGCAGATAGCGCACGAACTCGGGGAAGGTGACGCCCGATCCGGAGCTCAGGGCCTGGCGGGTGGCGTTGGGCCGGTAGCGGGCGATGATGGCGCGGCCGAAGACCGGGTGGTAGTAAGTGTTGGGCTGCTCGAACTTGTCGCGGAATGCGGAGACCAGGCGCTCCAGCGGCTCCCGCACGAACAGCGCCTTGGTGTAGGTGCGCAGTCGGCGAGCCATGCCGGCGCGGTCGTAGCTGTCGAGACGCCGCAGCGAGTTGCTGTAGTGTGCGGCCTGGTGCTGGATGTGGGCCGGCGAGTTGGCCAGGCCGCTCAGCACCATCAGCACCCGCTTCCAGTTGGAGCAGCCGGCCTTCGGCACCTCGCAGTACAGCAGGCGGTGCCGGTCCTCCACGTAGATGCGGGAGACGTGGTGTGGGGCCGGCAGCCTGGAGCCCGACATCCCGTCACCGCGGTACTGGAGACAGGCCTCGTCCACCAGCCGCCGGCGGCCATCCTGCACCGCCCTCAGGCGCCCGCGTCCCTGCCGCCCCAGGCCTTGCTGCTGGTCCTCCAGCTGCGGCGCCCCCAAGCGGCGCTGAGGTGACATCGCGCCACCCGGCGCCTTCCTTCTACGCCTGCGCCTCCGGCCGCGGAGAGTCGTGCCCGGGGGCGGGGCTTGTCGCAGAGGGGGCGTGTCTGTACACAGTTGGGCGGGGCTTATCGCAGGGTCGGAGATGAGGATGGGCTGAGTGGCCGCGTTGTGGTCCCAGTCTCGTGCTCCCTAAAGAAGAAAAACAACCAAACAACATGAACATCAAATTCTACCGTTTAGGCTGATTAACTCACAATCAATCTCCTTTTTCCATCCCCCCACCCCCACCCCCCTGGCCTTGTCCTCCATCTGGACTCATTTCTCCCCATCCTCCAATATTCCTTCCTCTGGATTCACAATGCACCCTCTTCTGTCCCTGTCTCACACCTTCTGCCTTTTCATCTCATGCCCGAAACGTTGCCTATTTCCTTCGCTCCATAGATGCTGCTGCACCCGCTGAGTTTCTCCAGCTTTTCTGTGTAACCTTCGATTCTCCAGCATCTACAGTTCCCTCTTAAACACCTAATTTTTCCCAGCTGGTATCAGGCAATTGAACCATCCTACCAACACCTAGAGAGCAGACCTGAACTACTATCTACCTCAATGGAGACCCTCAGACGATCTTTGATCCGATTTTACTGGATTTATCTTGCACTAAATGTTATTCACATTATTTCCTTTATCTTGTTACTGTACACTGTGTATGACTTGATTGTAATCCTGTATTGTCTTTCCATTGGCTGGTTAGCATGCAACAAAATCTTTTCACTGTTCCTCAGTTAATATGACGATAAACTAAACTCAAACTCTCTAATCTGGGTGATGTAGCGCAGGCTGAGTGTGGATTAGTGCCAGCTGCTGGTTGGGTTTGGGATACACAGTGAAGACATAACTAGCATTTGTATGATCAATGCTAAGGGAACCATCAATGAAATGTTCGTCACAGGCTCTGTTGGATGGAAATAAAAATTCCTATGTGAATGGAAGGAGTGGAGGAAATACAGCTGCCAGGGTTTGATTGCTGATGCCCATTCCTCAACCACCACCTGAAATCTGGTTATTATCTAACTGCTGCTTGTGGCATCCTTCTGTATACGGATTGGAATTAAAACATTAGCCACGTCATGAAATTAGCAATTGACTCTGAGCTCCTTGGGACATTCTGAGCTGGTGAAACCATGACCTTTCAATCTCTCAACATCTAAAGATCAATCAGTCAGTCTCTGACTGGAATTTACTTCATGCCTGAGCTCCACTGCTCACTGAGGTAGAAAAATTCCAAAGATCCATGTGTGCAAAATTCTTTGCATCTCAGTCCTAAATAGCTGACCTCTCATTTTGGGACAAAAACAAAAAATGCAGGAAATACTCAGCATGTTCAAGTTGCCATTTGGGAAGAGAAATAGTCACTGTTTCAGGTCAGAATGCCTCAGATGAAGGTTATTCAGCCTGTAATGTTGATTCTGTTTCGCGTCCCACAGAGGCAGCCTGACATGCTGGGTATTTTCAGTTTTTGTTTCACTTGTTTGAAATTTGCTTATTTTGAGATTTGACACTTGGTTCCACATGACTTAGTCGAGAGAAACGCCACCAAGTATCTACTCTGCCAAGTCCTGCAACACGTTTATACATTTCAAACAGATCACCTCTTTCTTCTGAACTTGTGAGAGTACAGGCTCAGCCTCTCCTTGCAGCAAATAGCATCTCAGAAATCAGTCTAGTGAACCTGTCACTCTGCTGCCTCTGTCACCAGTGTAACAGTGTGAAGAGGGAGACCAGACCTGTGCACAGTATTCTATCGCCGGTTGCACCTGCTCTATTCAGATATTCAAATCCTCATGCACGGTAGCCCAGCGTACACTTAGCCTTCTGACTTGCTGTGATGGGACTGGGAGACTGCAAAGTGCAAATCAAAGGTGGGTGGGTGGGCGATGAAGGCAAGCATTGATGCAGCAAAATCCAGCCTTGAACTCCCTTGTTTAAAGGAGGGACAAGAGGGTGGACTCGATGTAAATGGTTAAAAAAAAGTTGCATAACGACAAAATAATTCTTTCCTCAGCTGGAAAATAAGGACGAGGAATAATTTTAAAATGAGAACAAGGCTGCACAGATGAGAAATCACTCTAGTGGTCAATGGGAATTTGGAGTGGCTCACCACAAGCTGCTCCAGTGTTCTCCATACTCATGGATCTGCCCATATAGATGTGGACCGGTGACTAGTAAATGTTTCTGAAGGGTAGCACAGGTATGACAGGCCAATGGCCTCCTGTCTCTCTCTTGACGCTGGTCCAGGCTGTCATAAGTTCTCAACCCCATTCTCCTGCCACCTCCCCGTTACCCTGACACCCTTGCTAATCAAGAATCTGTCAATCTCTGCCTTAAGAAATACCTAATGACATGCCGACAGCCATCTGTGGCAATGAATTCCACAGGTTCACCACCCAGTCCCCGTCATGGCCGGCAGGTGGCGCTGTTGGATCGCTGCATATATGGAACCCAGGGAAGGACCTGGGGTAGGGAGAGAGAGGGAACTGGGGTAGGCGAGAGGAGTAGGGGGGCTGAGGGAAAGAGAGGAGAGGGAGCAGGGGACTGAGAGGAGGGTGAAGGACCTGGGGGCTGAAAGGAGGGAGCTAGGCACTGAGGGGAGCAGATGGGCAGGAAGGAGAGGAGATGGGGGTTGTTAGGGCATTGGGTGAAAGAGAAAACTGAGGGAGGGGCGTTAGACTGCAGGAATGGACATTGTCCATGAGTATTTCATCACATCACCATCTCCTGCCACACACTCATGAACAGCTTTTCCACCACAAACATTTTGACGGAAAATTTAAAAAGTATTGCAGGCCACGTATACAGGTGCTTGAGACTCTGCTGGGTGTCACTACACTCTGGGTTATGCACGGTTTGTCAGTCCGCTGTTCCAAGTCCCTTGTCCCTTTGTCAGTCCCTTGCCATCAGCTGCCCGGGGCCTCTGCTCCAGAACCCCCTCCTCAATCTGCCCATCAGACGCGCTCCTCACACCTCCCTCCTCGGCCAAGCTGTGCGGTCGCACTCTGGCATCTCCTGTGGCTCAGGGTCTGAACCAATGTTTCGCCGGTTTGTTGCAGGTAGATTCGGGGAGTTTCTGGAGGGTGGGAAGCTGCAATGGCCTGCGGTATGTACTGGGATAATGATGCCCTGAGGAGTGTGTGCCCAGCCCCTGGTATAATGGAACACAGAGGCAGGAATCAGCCACAACTGACCACAGACTGCTCAGTGTTGGTTCCATCCTAGTCTCTCCACATTCACTGCCCTGCCCCTGGAAACTGCAATAATCCTAAATTGACCATGGTTTCTGCTCACTGCTGGCAATTTCTGGGCATCGGACACCATGCATCATTACATCAGACTCAACAATCAGGACAATGGTTGCCTTCTGTCCCATTACTTGCATCTCAAGGTGTTCTACGGTGTGGAAACAGGACCTTCAGCCAACCATGTCTGTGCCGACCAAGTCAAGTTGGCTTTCTGGGCTAGTCCTGTTTACCTGCAGTTGGTCCACAACCCTCTAAGTCCTTCCTATCCATGTATCTGCCCAAGTGTCTTTTAAAAGTCTTAATTGTATCCCATTCGAGAGCTTCCTCTGGCAGCTTAATCCAGATATGGACTACCCTCTGAGTGATAAACCTGCCCCTTTGAGGTCCCTCTTACATCTCTCCCTTCTCACCTTAAACTTATACCCTCTACTTTTAGAATAGTCTACTCCCGAGAAAAAGACTGTGTGTTCACTGTATCCATGGCCCTCATGATCTACACCTCAATAACCCTCAGCCCCCTATTGCTCCAAAGAGAAAAGTCCCAGCCTATTCAACTTCTTCCTATAATTCCAGCTTGCAAGCCCAGGTAACATCCTAGTGCACGATTTCCACCCTTCCCTCTCCCATCTCATTGCCCCCTATTTCCCTCGCTCACTGAATCCACTTACATTACCCCCCGATGTGCTTCACTCCCCGACCTTCTACCTGTGATAGTATGTCGTCATTAACCTTGCTCCACCACTCACCTGTGGCTCTCCTGGATTTCCCTGGGGGCCGGTTTCTGGAATGTAAAGGAATGTTTTATTAGCAACACAAAGTGACACTAATCTTGCAGCAATGAACGTAGAGCTGGAATGTGCAGCAGAAGAGAAACAGTAGGAGGCCATTCTGCCCATGTCATGCTTGCCCCAAATTTTCTACAAGGAGCAGGAGAGCATGTTCACGATACAAGCATTCAATGTGCCCTCATTCACCCAACCCCTTTCCCCCAGAACAGAGTTATGACTAAGAAGGGTCCCAACCCGAAACATCACCTCTACATGTCTTCAAAAGGTGCTGCCGGACCCGCTGAGTTCCTCCAGCCTTTGTGTTCTTACCAGAACCAGGACTACACTTAGATGCAACTATTTCCTTTCAGAGGAACTACCTGTGCCTTGTCCCTCACAAGTTCTTCCTCCTTTTTGACACTGCCCTGAAGACTGGATCAGAGTATTGATTTTAAGTTTTCTGCTTTATCTAATATTGTTAATTCCCCAATTCAGGAATTACCCTAGATACCCTCTTCCTTTTTTTTTAAAAACTCCTTGGAATCTCCTGCTGTTTGTTTGGATGTTACCTACCAGTTTTCTCATATTATTAATTTTCTTCCTACTTGTTAGCTTTATAATCTGAATGCTGATTCTGGAGAACTCCCTACCCTCTGATCTACCACTAGCACTTACCAGTTTGTGTACTCTAGATGTGCTTAAATTTAAATAATTTTGGTGATTGCAACCTCATGTGAGTCCCAGACAATCTACAAAATCAACATTAGTGCAGCAAAACGAGAGTCTCAGAAAATGTTAACCATTTTACAATAAATTATCAAAATTAATGAACTAAAGGTGATGACAGTGAGCAGGATGAAAGGTGGTGTTGCAGGATTTCATGCAAGAGCAATGTGGTCTGGTGCACAATATTTGCTCCCTCCTCCTGTCTCAAGCACCACTCGCCCCAGTCATTCCATCTTTCCCCGTCAGGCAGAAGATCGAAAGCAAGCACCACCAGATTCAGGAGCAGCTTCTTCCCCGCTGTTATCAGATGACTGAACAACCATCCCATAAGCTAGGGTGTAGTCCTAATCTTCCAACCTACCTCATTGCACTTTTTCGCTGTAACATTATTTTCTGTATAGGTATTTTTCTCTTTGCGCTACCTGGTATACTTGCGCATGGCTTGATACGGCCTTGGTAAGGCCATCAAAAAGGTCAAAAGGAACTTCTGCTCCAAGCTGAAGGATGAGACAGATTTATGGCAGCTGTGGCGGGTCCTGAATGCAATCGCCTCCTACAAAGCAAAATCAGGAGGTAGCTCGAATGTCGGCGAAACATCACTCCCTGATGAACTCAATGCGTTTTACGCACGCTTTGATAGGGAGAACACTGATGTGCCTTCTCGAACCCCATTCACTTTGATGGTATTTCAGTCATAGTCACAGAGGTCGACGTCAGAAACTCCTTCAGAGGGCTGAACCCTCGAAAAGCATCTGGACCTGATGGCATACCCGGTCGTGTTCTAAAAACCTGTACGGACCAACTGGCTGGAGTTTTTACGGACATTTTTAACCTCTTACTTCTGAGGTCTGAGGTTCCCACCTGCTTTAAAAGGGCATCAATTATACCGGTGCCCAAAAAGAACAAGGTGACGTGCCTCAATGACTGTAGACCAGTGGCTCTAACATCGGTGGTGATGAATTGCTTTGAGAGGTTGATCATGGCACAAATCAACTCCTACCTCGACAAAAACCTGGACCCACTGCAGTTCGCCTACTGCCACAACAGATCAACGGTGGATGTGATCTCGCTGGCTCTCCACTCCGCTCTGGACCACTTGGACAACAAAAACTCATATGTCAGGCTGTTATTCATTGATTACAGCTCACCATTTAATACAATCATCCCCTCCAAGCTGGTTACCAAGCTCGCAGAACTGGGTCTCTGCGCATCCCTCTACAATTGCATCCTCGACTTCCTCATTCACAGACCGCAGACTGTTCGTATTGGTGGAAATGTGTCAGCCTCGATAACAATCAGCACGGGAGCACCTCAAGGCTGCGTGCTCAGCCCCCTGCTGTACTCACTCTATACCCATGACTACGTAGCCGGTCACAGTGCAAACTCCATCATCAAGTTCGGTGACGACACCACTGTTGTGGGACTTATCACTGATGGAGACGAATCAGAGTATAGAAGAGAGATCGACTGATTGACCAAATGGTGCCAGCACAATAACCTGGCCCTCAACACCAGCAAAACCAAGGAACTGATTGTGGACTTTGGAAGGGGTAAGATGGGGACCCACAGTCCCGTTTATATCAACGAGTCAATGGTGGAAAGGGTCAATAGCTTCAAAATCCTGGGCGTGCACATCTCTGAAGGTCTCTCCTGGTCCCAGAACACTGATGTAATTATAAAGAAAGCTCATCAGCGCCTCTACTTCCTGAGAAGATTACAGAGAGTCGGTATGTCAAGGAGGACTCTCTAACTTCTACAGGTGCACAGTAGAGAGCATGCTGACCGGTTGTATCGTGGCTTTGTTCAGCAACTTGAGCGCCCAGGAGTGGAAGAGACTACAAAAAGTAGTAAACACTGCCCAGTCCATCATCGGCTCTGACCTCCCTACCATCGAGGGGATCTACCGCAGTCGCTGCCTCAAAAAGGCTGGCAGTTTCATCAAGGACCCACATCATCCTGGCCACGCACTCATCTCCCTGCTACCTTCAGGTAGAAGGTACAAGAGCCTGAAGACTGCAATGTCCAGGTTCAGAAATAGATACTTCCCCACAGCCTTCAGGCTATTAAACTCAACTCAAACAAAACTCTGAACATTAATAGACCATTCTCTGTTTATTTGCACTTTATCTGTTTATTTATTCATGTGTGTATATATTTATAAATTGGTATATGGACACACTGATCTGTTCTGTATTCATGCCAAATATATTCTGTTGTGCTGAAGCAAAGCAAGAATTTAATTGTCCTACCTGGGACACATGACAATAAACTCTCTTGAATCTTGAATTGTACTCATGTACAGTATGACTGCTGGATAGCGTAGAAGGTTTTTCACTGTAACTGGATATAGGTGACAATACTCTCGCCATCCCTTCTCTTCTCATCCCCTCTCCCTCCATTCCACTCATCCTCCCGCTCACTCTCCTTCTAGAGTCTCTCCTCTCCCAATCTCACACTCCCACCATTCCTGTTTTACCACCAACATGCTCTCCCCATCTTCCCTATTCCCTCTTCCCCTCTATAACATTATACCAGGGTGAGGTCAGAAATCATTTCCTTAGACTCTGAGAAATTCTGGAACTCTTCCCCCTCCCCCAGCACTCTGTCCAGGCTACGCTGAGGCGAGGTTGCTCGGTTTGGTAAGATGGGAGAGAACTTCTTGTGAACCCCGAACTCTCCGATCCCTGCTGCCACTAGTTCCATCTAGTCTCGTTTTCTGTAAGCACTGGTCCAGCTCCTTCAATTTCCTGCCCCACTTCATGGCTTCACTTAGGCATCATTGCCCCCTTGGGCCAGCAGATTGCTCTGGGACTGCCCTCATGACTGCTTCTGTTGCATACTTCATTAAAAATCAGGCAAATGTGATATCCCTTTCATGAATCCATGCTGTCTCTGTTCTCTGTTCCATCTCTCAGTATAGAGAAAGGCTGCAGATGCTGGAATCTGGAGAAATTCGGTGAATCTTTTACAAAAAAACAAGGTGGGATAGAAGGAATAAGAACAGCAATGATAGACCCGAGAAGGAGAGCAGAGCGAGATGGGTCGGTGAGATTTAGAAATGCCGGTGAGTCAGCAACACTGACCTAGTGCAACAAAAACAAAATCCATAGTAGATCGTACTCGCTGATCTTGTTTCCTGCAGTTTCTGTCTCTGGCTCACACCATCTCTGTCTGTATAAGGTGAGACGGTGAGGTTGGGGGGGGGGGGGGGGGGGTTGGGGGTGGGAGTGGGGAGAGTAATGGGCGGGTAGGGCCGGGGGGGAGGGAAGGGAGGTTGTGGGACACAGGCTTGTGGGTGATAGGTGGAAATAGGTAAGGTAGGGAAAGGTGGAGAGAGGCTGGGGGATCGTTGCTCAATGCCCGACTTGGAAACATTGAAAATAGGTGCAGGAGTAGGCCATTCGGCCCTTCGAGCCTGCATCGCCATTCAATATGATCACGGCTGATCATCCAACTCAGTATCCTGTACCTGCCTTCTCTCTATACCCCCTGATACCTTTAGCCACAAGGGGCACATCTAACTCCCTCTTAAATATAGCCAATGAACTGGCCTCAACTACCTTCTGTGGCAGAGAATTCCAGAGATTCATCACTCTCTGTGTAAAAAATGTTTTTCTCATCTCAGTCCTAAAAGATTTCCCCTTTATCCTTAAACTGTGACCCCTTGTTCTGGACTTGACTTGCTGCATAGTCAGGGTAAAAGTCACTCCTCTGTTACTGAACAGGATCCCTGTTTATTTGTGGCATGGTCACTGACTGTGACTATTGACAGTCGCTGTTTGATTTCCAGGATAATGATATGTGTTAATGTCAGAACTACTTAAACTATTTTCATCTTCTTATGTTAAAGTTCATCTCCATGACTACATGTAGGTGGCAGCCTGCCCTGACAGTCTCCACCAAGGCACTGGCTACATTCAGGCTGCCAGCTGTTACTGACTCACGGACAGGTTGATAAACCTTACCGACCCAACTCGTTCCGCTCTCCCTTTCCGGCTCTGTCATTGCTGTTCTTATTCATTCTCCTTTTTTGTTTTATAAAGAGTCAAGTGTTTAATTTTCAAATGTACCAGTGACAGAACAATCACATTTTTATTTGCAGCAGCTTTACAGGCTCCTTAGTGCAATAACACAACAAATAAATATACAATAATAAATAATAAATAAATAATGTGAAACTAAGTAACCAGATCATTATAGTACAAAACTGAAGTACCTGTACATAGTATAACCCAAGTCCATAGTAGATCGTAGCTGCAGACCCTGGTTCCTGCAATCTCTCTCTCAGCTCACACTAATTCTGTTACTTTATCTCCTCTTTCTTCAGAACCCAGAACAGTACAGCACAGGAATGGGCCCTTCAGCCCATAATGTTTGTGCTGAACATTATGCTTTAGTAAAATTAATATCATATGCCTGTACATGATCCATATTCCCCTCTATTCCCCGCACTTTGATGTGCCTATCTGAAAGCCTCAAACACCACTATCATATCTGCCTCCACCCCTACCCTGGAAATGTGTCCCAGGCCCTCGCTACCCTCTATTTAAAAAAACTTGTCCACATGTCTGAAGAAGGGGTCTCAAATGTCACGCATTCTGTCCCTCCAAAGATGTCGCCTGCCCGCTGAGTTACACCAGCATTTTGTGTCTATCTTCCATTAAAGACAATAGACAATAGGTACAGGAGTAGGCCCTTCGAGCCAGCACCTCCATTCAATGTGATCATGGCTGATCATCCCCAATCAGTACCCCGTTCCTGCCTTCTCCCCATTTCCCCTGACTCCGCTATTTTTAAGAGCCCTATCTAGCTCTCTCTTGAAAGCATCCAGAGAACCTGCCTCCACCGCCCTCTGAGGCAGAGAATTCCACAGACTCACAACTCTGTGAGAAAAAGGCTTCTAAATGGCTTACTCCTTATTCTTAAACTGTGGCTCCTGGTTCTGGACTCCCCCAAAATCGGGAACATGTTTCCTGCCTCTAGCGTGTCCAAACCCTTAACAATCTTATATGTTTCAAACACTCCCCCTCTCACCTTATAGCTATGCCCTCAAGTGTTGGGACATTTCCACCCTCAGAAAAAGGTTCTGTCTACCTGATCTATGCCTCTCATAATTTTATATACTTCTATCATCTCCAGTCAACCTCTGACTTTCCGGGGAAAACAATCCAAGTCTACCCAACCTCTCCCTGTAGCTGAAACCCTCTAATCCAGGCAGCATTCTGGTAAACCTCCTCTGCACCCTCTTCAAAGCCTCCAAATCCTTCCAGTACTGCACCCAATACTCCAAATGCAGCCTATTTGGAGATGGTGAATCTGTGGACTTCATTGCCTCAGACGGCTGTGGAGGCCAAGTCAATGGACATTTTTAAGTGGAGACTGACATATTCTTGATTAGTAAGTGTGTTAGGGGTTATTGGGCGAAGACAGGCGAATGGGGTTGAGAGGAAAGATTGATCAGCCATGATTGAATGGCAGAGTAGACTCAATTCTGCGCATAGAACTTATGAACATAATCAATGTGTTATGGCGTCACTTCTCGGGGTCTGACTGTACCCTTTCCTCCTTACAAAGTTGATCTCTCTGTTCTCACGTCCTGTGTTCTGTCCATCTGCTCCACATGTAACAGAAGGGTGATGGTTGCTGTTTATCAAAATGAATTGAATTGAATACATTTTAATAGCCAAGTATGGATACATACAAGGAATTTGCCTTGGTGCTTTGCTCGCAAGGAGCAACACGATATACAGTAGACAATTAAAAATAAAACATAATTTAAACATGTGAAAAATGAAATAAAATACCAGAGCAAACGGACGCTACAGACGTTTGGCTGTTGAGTAGAGCTACTGCTCGTGGAAAAAAAGCTGTTTTTATGTCTAGCTGTGGCGGCTTTAACAGTCCGGAGTTGCCTTCCAGAGGGAAGACGTTCAAAGAGTTTGTGGCCAGGGTGAGAGGGGTTAGAGATCTTACCCACCCGCTCCCAGGCCCTTGCAGTGTACAGTTCGTCGATGGGGGAAAGGTTGCAGCCAACAACCTTCTTGGCTGATCGAACAGTGCGCTGCAACTTCCAGATGTCATGCTTGGTGGCTGAGCCAAACCAGACCATGATGGAGAAGGTGAGGACAGACTCTATGATGGCAGTATAAAACTGGACTATCATTGCCTGTGGCAGATTGTGTTTACTCAGGAAGTACATCCTTTGTTGGGCCGTTTTGACCGTGGAGGGTGAGAAACCCTCAGTTTAAATGTACACAGTCCCTGTGGAGGAACCAAGACAGACAGTTGTTCCTCAGCCCTAAATCCAAATGGTCTTAGTTTAGTGTAGAGATACAGCGCGGAAACAGGTCCACTGATTCTGCGCCAACCAGCGATCCCCGTACACTAGCACTATCCTACACACTAGGGACAATTTGCAATTTTTACCGAAGCCAATTAACCTACAAACTTGTACGTCGTTGGAGTGTGGGAGGAACCCGGAGCACCGGGGTAATCCCATGCGCTCACGGGAGAACATACCAACATTGTACAAACAGCACCTGTAGTCAGGATTGAACCCGGGTGGCTGGCGCTGTGAGGCAGCAGCTCCACCGTGCTGCCCTAAATTGGTCTTCCAATGCAAGCCATGTGCTGTGGACTGACACACTGCAAGGTGCAGGGCAGATGAGGGACATACCTGACGTTTGGTGTAGCAGAGCCAAGGAGCTCGTTGGCAACTTCAGGAAGCGGGGTGGAGCACACGCCCCCTGGTGTGACTTGGTGCTGAAGTGGATGGAGATGGTTGATAGCTTCAAGTCCCTCAGTGTAAATATCACCACTACTTTGAGCTGGTCCGACCACATCGATGATAACGGCCAAGAAAGCACACCGATGCCTCCGCTTCCTCAGAAGACTAAGAAAGTTTGGCATCTCTCCAATGCTGTGTATAACTTAAATATAGCTTCCCAGCTTTCATTAATCAATTCCCCTTATAGTAAACAATAACATTCTGTTGATGAAAATCAAAGAATGGCAGATAACATACTGTTGACTTTGCTAAGTATTTTGGGTGGAAATATGAAAGGCTGGAGGCCATAGCTTTAAAATGTGAGCGGCAAAGATTAAAAACGTGTGGAATAATTTTTTTCGCACTGGGGTGGTGAGTGCCTGGAGCACGCTGCTAGGGGTGGCGGTGGAGGCAGATACACTAGTGGTGTTTGACGAGGCTTTTAGATTGGCATATGAATGTGCAGGGAATGGCCGGGTATAGATCACGTGCAGGCAGAGGAGATTAACTTGGCATTATGTTCGGCATGGACATTGTGGGCTGAAGGGCCTGTGCTGTACTGTTCGACATAGAATGTCACCTTGCACTACCCATTAGCAGTGGGTGAATTCTGGGAGAGGTTTTGCATATAGCATCACAGTGCTTTAGCGAGGAGTCTGTGAATCTATCATTTGGCAGAGACTGGGCATGATACGGATCTGGATCCCTCTCCAGAACTGGGAGCTGGCGTTGCTGTGGGTTGATACAGATTTCATAAGGGTTGCTGTTCATGAATATTTAATGTTTCTGATTCATTTCACAGTTTACTCCACATTCCCGACATTGAATATCCATCCCTCATACTTGAGGGTAAGTCAGAGACGCCACCTCTCGTGGTCGACTCGGCACACTGGCCCTGATGGCTCGCACTCCCAATGTAGACAGTCGACTGGTCAGCCTTGCTGCCAGTCATCCTGGTGTGTTACTGAGGAGCAGAGACCACATGGGGCATGGGTAAAGTGAACGCCCACAGGGTTTTCTCCAATATAGAGGATTCTAAAACTAGAGGGCAAAGGCTTAAGGTGAGAGGGGGGAGATTTAAGAGGGTCCACAGAGACACCTTTTTCACTCAGAGGGTAGTCTGTATCCGAGGAAGCTATAGAGGAGCATGCAATTCTGACTTTAAAAAAATATATATTTGGACATTTTGGGTAATGGATGGATAGGGATTAGAGGGTTCTGGGACCAGTTCAATGCCAATTTGATCAGCCTGGACGAAGTGGGCCAGAGGGTCTGTTTCTCTACTGTACAGTTCTATGAATCTATGACCAGTATCTACAAGATCAGATACAGAGAGCTGAGGTCCCAGTGCACGATTCACAAAAGGCAGGTACTACATGTACACATGACACAAGAACAGGCCCTTCGGCCCTACATGCCTATGCTGAATTTCCCAAGTTAAACATTGGAACAACCCTGGGCTAAGTTGAACCTCAGCACGGTGCTGGAACAGCTCCGTGCAGCCGTCAATCTCTCAAGTTCACCTCCAGCGCTGAGGCCAGGGTTACTCAGCTGGGATATTGTGCAGGAGGAGACCCCCCCCCCCCCCCCCCCCCAACATGGCGTGTCCTCACTGACTGGTGGGGACCCCGGACCTGTGACGGCTCACAGTGGAGGAGGTGGAACAATAGAGGACCCAGCGTGGGGGGATCGGCGTGAGAGAAGAGGGGGGGGGGAGGGGGGCGAGGGGGAGAACAAAGGGGGACCTGGCACGAATACTGCATGTACTTTAGTCTGTGTCCTTATGTGATCACTATTTGCATACCTTGGGTTTGCAAGCAAGGAATTTCACTGTGACTTGTCACATGTGACAATGAAGTATTCATTCATGCATTCGATCGGAGAGCCATGTCCCTCGGACAGGATCGCACACAATCCCAGCGAGGACTGCAAGAGGAGGGCTCCCCTGGCCTTCCCCCCCTCCCCCACCGCCAGCCCATGTGGCGTCCCCTCAGTGGCCATCTCAGGACGGGAGTGGAAGTCGAGCCGCCCTCCATCCCCGGAGACTGTCTCGGGAGACGAAGGCAGTGGCCTTGGAATGAGCGTTGCCAAGGTAACCCTCCAAACAGCACACAATAGCTTCTGTGGGACTGTCGGTAATTGGCGGAGAGGGAGAGGGATGACAACCAGCAGCAGAGTCTGCAACGTGAGCGGCCCCGAGGGAAATCGTGCAGAGTTTTGGGTCTGAGGTTCCTTCCCAGAGTCAACCAGTCTTGCCATTGACCAAAATACTCTCCCATTACTGCCCCGATGTAGTATTTGTATCTGATTCCACCCCTCCTCTGGCAGCAAGCTTACCCCTCAGATCTCCTTTCAACTCCTTCCTCTCTCTTGAGAACAAGAGAAAATGATTCTGACAAGCCACCCTATCTACGCCTCTTGTAATCTTAATGCCTCTATCGGGTCACCCCTGTAATCTTAATGCCTCTATTGAGCCCCCGTTACTCCAGGGAAAGCAAGGTCAGCCTGTTCAATCTCTCATACGTAAAGGCCTCTGATCCAGGCAACATCCAGGTGACTCTCCCTTGCACCCTCTCCAGCACCACCTCATCTTTCCTGCAATGTGGTGACCGGAACTGCACACTGTACTCTGTGTGGTCTAATCAGTGTTTTGAGAAGGTTGCAACATTACCTCCCGACTTTTATATTCTATGGTTCGATCCACGAAGGCTATCATGCCGTGCGCCTTCTCCACCACATATCGTCTGTGTTGCTACTTTCAGGGAATGATGGACGAACACCAAAGCACTTCCTAAATCCCATTTCCCACGTATCGCTCAGTAACCTACTGCCACTCACATGTTTCGTCAGCTCTCCCCACCCTCCCCCCGCCCCCCCCCCCCCCCCACAGAAGATAATTAACACAGTGATCAACAAGTCCTTTGCAAATAAAAGGAAACTGGAGCACAAAGGGGAAACACAAAGGTAACGTGCAGACTCCACACAGGCAGTGCTGCATCAGCGTGCTGTTTCTGTTAACTGTTGAGAAAGATGAAAATGTATGCAGAGGTTTGTAGAATCTGCTAGTGCCTGGATCATTGAGTTGTGTTGCCTTGTTTATAAGATGATGGGTTTGATAAATATATACACAGTTTAGAGTCAATGAGGCAAGCAGTAATTAGCTTTGCTCTGAATTGTGCTGTTGTGCTAAACAGCCATGGTTATTTGGTCTGATTCCACGGAGCATTTAACTAAATGCAGCTTTTGTTTCCCAGGCCTTGCAGCTAATTGCCCCACTCTCACCCTGGAGTGGGATCATCTCTTCAACCACTGCTAAACTCTTTCTGCTCAAACCTGAAAAATAACCACAACATTCCCTTGCATATGAACCAGGTTTAGGAATGGCAAGAATTGGCTGGAGCGGATAGCCAAGGTGGGGAAGAAGCTGGAGCTGTGGAAGCAACGTTCCCTCTCCATAACGGGGAAAAATTTGGTCATCAGGTGAGGTGCTCTCGGGGCTGTTGTACTTGGTGCAAGTCCTGTCCCTCCCTCCTACGCCACAGGGATTACCCGGGCCGTCTTCCAGTTCATCTGGGGGTCGAGGATAGACCGGGTGCGATGGGCCACAATGCACAAGTCGGCAGACAAAGGGGGTAATAGCATGCCCAACGTCGCCCTCACCCTGATGGCCACCTTCGTGTGTGGCTGCATCAGGCGGAGCGTAGAGCCAAGTCACGTGGGCACCAAGTGTCACTACCTGCTGAGGTTCTACCTGTCCCCGGTGTTGCGAAGGATGGGCCTGGCGCAAATGCCACACAATCTGCCAGTCAGTTGGATGTGACATTGCCGCCCCATCTGTCGTTCGTGGAAAGGTTCTTCCGGACCAACACCTTTGACCACAAGTCCATCGGGCAGTGGTCAGCACGGAATGTCCTGCAGGCACTGCACCGTCAGAACCTTACTGCCAGCGCACACTGCTCTCGGGACGGCTGCTATGGAGAGGAGACGGTTGCCCACCTCTTTGCAGAGAGTGGATTCGCAAAGAGAGTCTGGAGAGGTCTGTAAGGGTTCCTCTGGGGGAGGACCACAGTCTAGGGTCCTTCCGCTGCTGGACATGGGGGGCAGGGTGTGGTGGAGATGCCCTTCAAAAATAAGGGAAGGGATTTCATGCCAGTGGGCCACATGAGTGGCAAGTGTGGGGGAATACATTTATGATTTGGAGAAACTGTATTGTATATATGTATAGCCTGTGAGAATGTCGAATGGAGTTTTGTAAGGATCATGTATATATTTATTTCTCGAATAAAGTCTATTTTGAAATAAATTTTTAAAAAATGAAAAAGGTTTATGAATGGCTACTTTCCTTCTGCCATAAGGTTTGTGAAATAAAAACGACATAAGGTGCTGGGTGCATCCGTGAAATGCCACAGTGACCAGTCCAGACGAGGGGAGGGAGAGGGTGGCCTGAGCCCAGCTCCCCCCAGCCCACACCCCTGGCCAACATCAGATACCCCAGCTGATCCCGACCCAAGGCCCATTGAACCGTCCTTCAAGTTGCCGAGTGAGCAGATCAAACGCGGCCTGCAGCGGCACGGAGCGGCGAGCAGCGCTGGAGGACATCGTCTGGCCAGGCCGACCCTTGCAACTCCGACCCAGTGCCACTGCCAGGACAATGGGCCTTTATGGCCAAGTTAAGACTCGACATTTTTACCAATTCTGAACTTGAAGGGTACAAATTGGCGCTGGAAGTGCAGAAACTCTTGTGTTCGGTCTCAGTGTAAGCTATTGTTCTTACACTACTTGTACTTAAGTATATTTGTGCCTATATGCAGTAAGATTGAACCACAACTCCCAGAGTATATACCACGCAGGATCTATATAATTGTGCAGTATACAATACACCGCCCAGAGAAAACATCACCCACAGTACATACCGCCTAGAGTATACATCGCCCAGTACACACCACCCAGAGTATACACCACCCAGAGTATACACCACCCAGAGTATACACCACCC
The DNA here is from genome assembly GCF_028641065.1 of Leucoraja erinaceus. Taxonomy (NCBI): domain Eukaryota; kingdom Metazoa; phylum Chordata; class Chondrichthyes; order Rajiformes; family Rajidae; genus Leucoraja; species Leucoraja erinaceus. The sequence continues at coordinate 20,695,143 of NC_073393.1, read as the reverse complement.
AGAGTATACCACCCAGAGTATACACCACCCACAGTATACACCACCCAGAGTATACACCACCCACAGTATACACCACCCACAGTATACACCACCCACAGTATACACCACCCACAGTATACACCACCCAGAGTATACACCACCCAGTATACACCACCCACAGTATACACCACCCAGTATACACCACTCACAGTATACACCACCCAGAGTATACACCACCCACCGTATACACCCCCCACAGTATACACCACCCAGAGTATACACCACCCAGAGTATACACCACCCACAGTATACACCACTCAGAGTATACACCACCCAGAGTATACACCACCCACAGTATACACCACTCAGAGTATACACCACCCAGTATACACCACCCACAGTATACACCGCCCAGTATACACCGCCCAGTATTCACCGCCCAGGGTATATACCATCCAGAGTAATTCCCAGCAAGGCCATGTCCCCCAGGAATTCCTGCAATTTTTCCCACCTTGGATTTTGTCATCCTAGCACAGTTGCTGGATCAGGGTACCTGGCAGAGTGTAGATGATATTGTGGCATTGTGGCCGTGAGTGTACACTATGCCAGTGCTGCGAGTGTACACAGTGCCGTGAGTGTACACTACACACAGTGCTGTGAGTGTACACAGTGCAGTGAGTGTGCACCGTGCTGTGATAGTACTCTGCGTGTCACTCCGGGACAGCCACACAAGCGGAGTGTTTCTCATTTACCCTCACTCTCTAAGCACCAACGGCGAGCTACACAGCCTGTCCTCCAGATTAACCCTTCAAAACCAAAAGTCTATTTCCTGTCTGCTGCCTCCACAAATATAATTATTTGCTTATGTGCTTACATTGATCAACAGGGGACTTTGTTTCCAGCCGAAGCACCTGAACTAAATTGTGTCTAATGTTGTGGAAAATTACTTGCATCCTGGCCAACACTGACAAACCGGAGCACGGCGAGCTCCCACACTAACCCAGCAGTCTGGTCAGCTCCCCACTGCCAGCACCTGCCCCACAACACACACACACACTCACACACACTCACACTCTACACATACACTACATACACACACTTTACACACACACACAAAAACAACACAACACACACACAACACACACACACACAACACTCACAAACACAACACACACACACACTAAACACACACACACACACACACACTCTACACACACACACACACACACACACACACACACACACACACACACAACACACACACACACACACACACACACAACACACACACACACACACACACACACACACATACACACACACACACACACACACACTCACAAACACACACACATACACACACACACACACACACACATTCACACACACACACACACACACACACACACACACACACACACACACACACACACACACACACACACACACACACACACACACACACACAAACACACACACACAAACACACACACAACACACACACACACACACACACACACAACACACACACACACTTCACACACACTCCACACAATCCATACACAGGCACAAACACATATTCCACACACAAACATTCACACACACATATATTGACATGTACACACATGCACATTCCACACAGCGCAGAGCACGGACACTCCTCCTGCCAAGACCTGGTTAGAGTTTTCTGCCACTAACTCGTGCTTGCTGTACACTTGATTACTATTCCACAGCCACATACACCATAGATGTTTTAATCACTGTAAACTCCTTTGGGAATAATGACAGGCAGTGTAGAGGGAGCTTTACTCTGTATCCCATGCTGCTCCTGCCCTGGGAGTGTTTGCCAAGACTGTACTGAAGGAGGTTTACTCTGAGTATACCATGGAGTACCTGCCCTAGATGTACATGTGTGATTTATGGAGATTTACTTGTTGTCTAACCCAAGCTTTCTGATGGGACAATGGTGGCAGTAATTGGGAGGATTCCAATCGCTCGTCTTGTGAGCTCCTTTTTAATATCCCTGGTCTGGATCTGAAGCAGTGATTTATGGCTGAACTAAATTCATTGTTTAAATATATCTGTGCAAGACCTGCTTTGCAAATTGTGCGACGTATTTTAAAGGGAACATGCAAATATGGGTCAGTTAAGGTTGGCACCGGGCACAAAGCTGCCCGGGTCACAGCCATTCATTTACCAGCATCTGGTCTCAATGGGCAGCAATTTCACTCCAAGTAGCCACCTCCCACACAGCTGTGACCCCCGCGCATGTCACGTACAACCATTGACCTGTATCCGTTTCTATAGCTTTTTCTGGCAACTCATTCAAGATACGGGCTACCCTCTGAGTCAAAAAGTTGCCCTTGAGGCCCCTCATTAATCTCTCCCCTCTCACCTTCAGCTTGTGCCCTTTGGTTTTAGAACCTTCTATCCTGGGAAAAAGACTGGGTTCACTTTATCCATGCTCCTCATGATCGTTTACACCTCAGTAAGGTCACCCCTGAGCCTCCTACACTCCAAAGAAAAAAGTCCCTGCCTATCCAACCTCTCCCTATAACAGTATCTCTCCTGGGTCCATTGCCCCTGTGAATAGTTTTTGCTACTTAATGGGATTACATTTTCTCCCAAACACCTCAGACTTTAGGGAAGCATTCAGATAGTCACAATCTTTCGGGTAATTCCCTGGTTTCCCTGCTATATAGAAACATAGAAACATAGGTTCTGATGGTGCAGTGCCTGCAGGACATTCCGTGCTGACCACTGCCCGATGGACTTGTGGTCAAAGGTGTTGGTCCGGAAGAACCTTTCCACGAACGACAGATGGGGCGGCAATGTCACATTGCGTGGCATCTGCGCCAGGCCCATCCTTCGCAACACCGGGGACAGGTAGAACCTCAGCAGGTAATGACACTTGGTGCCCACGTGACTTGGCTCTACGCTACACCTGATGCAGCCACACACATAGAAACATAGAAATTAGGTGCAGGAGTAGGCCATTCGGCCCTTCGAGCCTGCACCGCCATTCAATATGATCATGGCTGATCATCCAACTCAGTATCCTGTACCTGCCTTCTCTCCATACCCCCTGATCCCTTTAGCCACAAGGGCCACATCTAACTCCCTCTTAAATATAGCCATTGAACTGGCCTCAACTACATTCTGTGGCAGAGAATTCCAGAGATTCACCACTCTCTGTAAAAAATGTTTTTCTCATCTCAGTCCTAAAAGATTTCCCCTTTATCCTTAAACTGTGACCCCTTGTTCTGGACTTCCCCAACATCGGGAACAATCTTCCTGCATCTAGCCTGTCCAACCCCTTAAGAATTTTGTAGGTTTCTATAAGATCCCCCCTCAATTTTCTAAATTCTAGCGAGTACAAGCCGAGTCTATCCAGTCTTTCTTCATATGTCCCTTACTTCAAAATAATTTATCTGCAGCCATTGGAAACAGTTTCTCTTCTTCTGCATCCCCCTTGCGTGTGCGTGCGGCCTGTTATCTGAGCAAGCTGAGTGTAAATGCTACGAGCTCAGTGGCGCCTCCCAGAGGAGCAGAGAGACGTTTACGCACTGACCTGTGGTTTCTTGGCGGGAAACATCAATCAGATCCTGAACGTGGAGGAGGAACAGCACTCCCAGCAATCCGAACAGCAGGATGAAGGAGAACAGGTACGAGAGCCTCATGGTCATCATAGCTCCACGTGGCAGTAGGTCGGGAACTCACTGCTGCACTGCCACCTCTCACTCCCCCTCCCCGTCCTCTCTGACCCTCCCTTTGGCTTACTCTCCTCTCACGCACTGTCTCTCACCTTCTCGGTCTCTCTCCTGCTCTCTACCTTCCCCTCTCTCGCCACACTGAGATTCCTTCTCTCCACACCCACCCCACCTCTCCTTCCCACTCCCACTCCCTACCTCTCTCTCCCCCTCTTTGCCTCTCTCTCTCCACCACTCCCTCTTTGCCTCTCTCCCTCTGTTTCTGTGCCACTCTCTGCTTGTGTCTTTGCTCACCTACTCTGTCTCTGCCTTGCTCTCCCCCACTCCTTCTCTCCCTCTCCCACCTATTCTCCCTCTCTTCCCTTCTGCTTCTTGTTCTCTCCAACTCCCTCTTTTATCCCTCCCTTTCTCAGTTTCTCACTCCCCTATCACCACCCCAACTCTCTCAGCTGCCCTCTCTCAGGCCGCCTGGTACTATCTCATCCTCTCTTTGTCTTTCACTGTTTTTAGTCTAACTTTGTCTAGTTCCCTTTTTGCTGCCTCTTGTGTTCTGTCTCTCACTCTCTCTCTCTTGCGGTTTTGGCTCTCGCTTTGCTCTCCCAGTCGCTCATGCTCTCTCGCTGTCTCCCTCTCTTCCTCTCTCCCTCTCTTCTTCTCTCACTCTCTCCCTCTCTCCCTCTCTCACTCTCTCACTCTCTCACTCTCTCCCTCTCTCCCGCTCTCCCTCTCTCACTCTCTCCCTCTCTTCCTCTCTCCTTCTCTCACGCTCTCCCTCGCTCCGTCTCTTCTTTGGCTCTTGGTGTCTCCTGCACAAAATGCAAAAAAGAAAAGGAAAATTAAATTCTCACACATCAGTGCCGGCTGTGCGTCACTGGATCTGCATATGATGCACTTGCACTTTTCTAAACTGAATCTCATTATTCTAATTTCCTGCTGCTCGAAAACTGCAAAAAATCTCTCCAATTCCGGCATCATCCCCCTGTTCTTCTCACTGCTCCAGAGGGCAGCTCCGACAAATTGCTGGGAGTGGCTGCAACAGCGCCAAACTGGGCAGTACGGTCACTCACATCTCAGCCCATTCCCAACACACGAGGTGGAGATCATATGGGGCAACTGGCCGTTCACACTCAACCTTCTACAGTGGTTGCTTGATCATCACCAGCCACAGAGCTTGTGATCAAAGTTCACACCGGAGCCTCCTTGACCCCTTCCCAGTATTTCCTGATGTTAGATTCAGCGGATTTCAAGTCTATTTCGCTCATTCAGGGTGAGTGGGGCCAAGGGTCAATCACCCCAGGGGTCAGAAGGTGAGTGGGTCAATGATCTTCACCCCAGAGGTCAGTGGGTTAGGGTCAGGGTTACAGTCAGATGCTGTGAACACCAGTGGGTGGTTCCAAGTTGCAGTTGACTAATAAACAGAGTTGTCACCTTGTCGAACTGTTTTAAAGGACTGTGATTTGTAGTGAGCTGAGGGTTGGGCAGTTGCTGGACTGTGTGAAGTCGGTGATTAATGCCAGTCTAACCAGTCATTGATCTCATTATTCAAAGCCACTTAAATCATGGATTCCAAACCCATTTCAATATTAAGACGATTTATCTGAATTGAATATTGAGCCGCAGAAAGACTTACTTATCAATCATCGCAGCAAGTGAAGGAAAACGCGTTGTTGACACACAGTCCCTGGTCAGTATAGGAAAACGCTGTGTTATAGAGTCATACAGCTTGGAAACAGGTCCATCTGGTCCTCGATCCCCCCACTCTGGTCAAGAGACTCTGTGCGTCTACCCCATCTATTCCTCTCATGATTTTATACACCTCTATAAGATCACCCCCTCATCCTCCTGTGCTCCAAGGAATACAGTCCCAGCCTACTCAACCTCTCCTTATAGCTCAGACCCTCGAGTCTTCTCTGCTCCCTTTCCAGCTTAACAACATCTTTACTATAACACGGTGCTGAGAACTGAACACATTACTCTAAATGCGGCCTCTCTATAACTTCTACAGGTGCACAGTAGAGAGCATGCTGACCGGTTGCATCGTGGCTTGGTTCGGCAACTTGAGCGCTCTGGAGAGGAAAAGACTACAAAAAGGAGTAAACACTGCCCAGTCCATCATCGGCTCTGACCTTCCTTCCATCGAGGGGATTTATCGCAGTCGCTGCCTCAAAAAGGCTGGCAGTATCATCAAAGACCCACACCATCCTGGCCACACACTCATCTCCCTGCTACCTTCAGGTAGAAGGTACAGGAGCCTGAAGACTGCAACAACCAGGTTCAGGAATAGCTACTTCCCCACAGCCATCAGGCTATTAAACCTGGCTCGGACAAAACTCTGATTATTAATAACCAAATATCTGTTATTTGCACTTTATCATTTTATTTATTCATGTGTGTATATATTTATATAATGGTATATGGACACACTGATCTGTTTTGTAGTAAATGCCGACTATGTTCTGTTGTGCTGAAGCAAAGCAAGAATTTCATTGTCCTATCAGGGACACATGACAATAAACTCACTTGAACGAACTTGATCATTAACGTCTTATACAACTGCATCTTGAACTCCACAGTTCTATACTCTATACTCTGACTGATGAAGTTCATCGTGCCAAAAGCCTTTTTGACCACTCTATGTACATGCGACTCAACCGTGGGTTGACACAGGCCCTGGTCATTACAACATGGGGGAGGGACAGGCACACTGGGCTGGGACGGATGCCCAGGCTGAGGCCTCATGTGACAGATACATGCAGGGTGGTGAGCTGTCACCCAGGGGTGGGGGTTCAATTGACAGGATCTGGTCCCACCCCAGGGTGGTGGGTGTGTATTACAGGCTCAGATCCCACCCAGGAGTGGACTCATGTTGTGTGGGACTGGCTCCTGGGGAAGATCCCTGGACCTAGCCTCACACTCGACTCTCCTCGACAGCATGGGTCTCACGGAGAGAATGTCTCTGTCCGCCAGGGGGAGGAACACTCCAACTGAAGACGACCAATATGCATTTAGTTCAGGTTAGTTTAGAGATACAGCGTGGAAAGAGGCCCTTTGGCCCACCGAGTCCGTGCTGACCAGCAATCCCTGCACACTAACGATTTCCTACACGCACTAGAGACTATTTTTAATTTTGTGCCTGCAAACCTGTATATCTTCGGGGTGTGGACAGCAACTCTCTACCACTGCACCACCGTACAACCCTTTATAATAAACCCATCCAAGGTTCGCATGGATATCATTTACAGACCGTGCTGTGTTACCTGTGATGCCACTTCTCAAGTGTCTCAGAACCCCTGCCTCTCCAATATCCCCCTCCTCAGCTCTGCCTTCCCTTTCCCCCCTCAGTCCTCCTTCTCGCTTTCTTTCCCCTCTCTGCCTCTTCTCCCTCCCTCTGTCCTTCACTGCCTCTCCTTCCCTTTCTCTCCACCTTATTCTCTCCCCTCCCCTGCATCTCCTTCCCTTCCTTGCTCCTTCCCACTCTCCTCCTTCCCACGCCCTTCATTCTCCTTTCCTCCCTTTCCCCTTTGCTGTCTTTTCTCGCCTCCTTCCCTTTGTATGGAGGAGAGCTCCCTCTCCTCTGCTCTCTCTCATTCTCTCTCCTGCCCCTCCCCCTCCCTGTCTCTATCCCTCCTCTACCCCACCCCCTCTCCCACTGGAGTCCATCTCCAGCTGAATTCCCTTCCACTCGCATTTCAAATATTTCATCTTCAAAATGAGATCTGGAACTGCCAGCTGCTGCCATCCTCTCCCCGGTGACATTGAGACTTCTTGCATCCTCTGAGTTTTAATCAGAGCTGCTCAGCGTTGAATCCTCCTGCTCCATCAGTGGAAGCACTGATTACACACCACCTTTCATTTAGTGGCGAAATCAGATGAGGTTTCAATATCAATAAATTCATGGCTTTGCGCTACCGTAGCAGCCGTCCTGGCAATGTCAAGGCACGCGGAGTGTGTGCAGACGGTGGGGCCGGTGTGAAGTGTTGGAAAGGCGGAGCGGAGCAGCAGTTGTACCGAGCTGCCGCCAGCATCAGTTCCTCATGAGCGAGTGATTGTTGGCAGCCCTGAGATGGGCCACAGGCACTGGGCAGAACCGCTCCATTCTACCTCCAAACTCTTTCTGGGATCTCTTCCACCCAGAGCCTAGCGTGACATCTCATCTGGTTTAACAAGGCAGCAATCCCTCAGCACTGGACAATCAGCCCCGATGACAGGATCAAGTCTTACTAAACAGTTTGCAATAGGAGCACTCAGACCAGCTCCACCGCTTAGTAACATGAGTGAAGAAGGGTCTCGACCGAAACATCACCCAGAGATGCTGCCTGTCCCACTTAGTTACTCCAGTATTTTGTGTCTCTCTTTGGTGTAAACCAGCATGTGCAGTCCCTTCCTACACCACCTCTTAGTAACATTACGACCGCACTTAAAGAGTATTATGTTCAATTTTGGTCACATTTAATGGAAAGATGCCATTAAGCTGGAAAGAGTGCAGGGAAGATTTACAAGGATTTTACCAGATTTACGGGGAGAGGTTGGGCATGCGATGATTTTATTTCTTGGAGCGGAGGAGGCTGAGGAGTAATCTTGTGGAGGTGTATAAAATCATGAGGGGAATAGATAAGGTGAATGTAAGGAGTATTTTAGGCAAGGTTGGGGAATCAAGATCCAGAGGGCATAAGCAAGAGGGAAAAGACTTAGTAGAATCTGAGGGGCAACTTTTTCACACAGAGAGTGGTGGATATATGGAACCAGCTGCCAGACACGAACATTTAAAAGGCATTTCGAGAGGCACATTGATAGGAAAGAGTTAGAGGGACATGGGCCAGGGGTGGACAGCTTGGACTAGCTTAGATAGAGCATCTTGACAGGCATGAACGAGTTGGGTCGAAGGGCCTGTTTCCGTGCTGTATGAATCTATGACTCTATCTCATCTCCTCATTCCCAACTACCCCTACCTCCAGTAACCTTTTACCCTTGTTTGTCAAATAAAAAACATTCAAATACCATTTCCACTCCATTTCCAAGACAATTCCAAAGACACACAATCCTCTGGGAGAAATAAATTGTCTTAGCTCTGCCTCAAATGGGCAAGTCTCTCGTGTCTTCCCTGACAAGACTTCTTAAGATTGTGGATGTTTCATACAAATGGCTTCTCACTGTTCAATGCTCCAGCATTATCCAATCTCTCCGCAAAAGACAACCTGCCCATTCCTGAAATTAGGCAGTAAATCTTCTCTGACCTGCTTCCAATGCATTAACAACCTTCCATAAATAAGAAGGCCAATGCAGGATGCAGTATTCCAGATCTGGTCTCACCAGTGGCCTGCATAACTGAAGCATCACCTCCCCACTTCTGTACTTAATTTGCCGATAACTAACGATAACATTCTGTTAGATTTTTTAATTACTTCTCTACTTGCACGCCAGCCTTTGTGAGTCATGTGTAAGGGCATCTCAGACCTCTGCATACTCACATAATAATGTATCTTCTTTACTGTCACATCACACAGTCCCAGGGCAGGGACAGCACTGGATAGACAGAGTGAAGCACCCTCTGCACATGCCAGTCGCACACTGTGTAGGAAGGAACTACCGATGCTGGTTTATACCAAGGATAGACACAAAATGCTGGAGTAACTCAACGGGTCAGGCAGCATCCCTGGAGAAAAGGACCAGGTGACGTTTCGGGTCGGAACCCTTCTTCAGACTGTCACACACTCCTGTGGCAAGATTGCATGGGTTAGAACATAGACGGCACAGCACAGGAACAGGCCCTTCGGCCCACAATGTCCATGCCAAAATGATGCCTATTTAAATGAATGTCCTCTGCCTGCACGTGATCCATATCCTTCCATTCTCCTGCATATCCATATGCCATCTAAAAGCCTCTTAAATGTCACTATCATATCTGCCTCGACCACCATCCCTGGCAGCACATTGCAGACGTCTGTCACTCTCAGTGTAAAACACATATCCTGTACATCTTCTTTAAGCTTTGTCCTTCTGACCATAAAGTTGTGTCGTCTAGTTTTTGATGTTTCCACCCTGGGAAAAAGGTTCTAACTGTCTACCCTATCTACACCGCTCATAGTTTAATATACTCCCAGTAGGCTCCCCTCAATCTCCAGTGTTTCAGAGAAAACAATCCAAGTCTGTCCAAACTCATCTGATAGCTGGTAACCTCGATCCAGGCAGCACCCTGTTAACCCCTTCTGAATCCTTTTCAAAGCCCCCCCATCCTTCCTGTAACGGGGCGACCACAACTATACACACTACTCTAAATTCAGCCGGACAAAATCTGTCTTTGTTTCAAACCAGCATCTGCAGTTCCTTCCTACACATAGAATTCTATACAGCTGCAGTTGGATAATGGGTTAGGTAATGTTTTAATTTGAAAGGATATGAGTTTTGAATGAAAATCAAATATTGTGAATATATTAATATTAGACTGTGTATGAGCCTGTCCTGTCCCAGTTCCCCAGCTACTGGTGAGGGTGGAGGGGTTGAGTGACTGGGAGCTGGAGCCTGGTACATGCTGTCGATAATCCCCCTCTGGGTGACACTGTGGAACTCAGCCTTGGCTGTTATCTCCACATTTACCTCATCAAAACATTCAGACAGGTGAGTCAAACAGGATTTGCTTTTAATAAATCTCTGCTGGTGCTGTTTTATTAAATCTGACTTCTCCAGATTCCTGTTATTTGTTTTCCTGATTAATGTTTCTAAAAGCTTTCCAATCTCACAACGTGCTCCCTGAAACCTCTGCAACTAAGCTGAGCCACCTCGCCCAGACTGGTGGGGCCACACACTGTGTCAGGGCCATGACGGGATCAATGCAGTCCTTGGGCCAGTGTCTGGTTCGGATTGACCCCGGTTGGAGTCAGTATCAGTGCAGGTGTTCATTTTATACGTGCCCAAGGGATAAAGACCTAGTCTGTTCAAATATCAGAGTCACAGCACAGAAACATGTCCTTCGGCCCAACTCATCCATGCCGACCAAGATGCTCCATCTACACTAGTCCAATTTGCCTGCGTTTGGTCCATATCACTCTAAACCTTTCCTACCCATGTACCTGTCCAAAGATGGACACAAAAAGCCAGAGTAACTCAGTGGGTCAGACAGCATCCCCGGAGAAAAGGAATTGGTGACGTTTTGGGTCAAGACCCTTCTTCAGACCTGTCCTAAGGTCTTTCACATGTTGTTACTGTGCCTGCCTCAACTCCCTCCTCTGGCAGTTCGTCCATACACTCAACTTTCCATAAACCAAATCCTAACCCAACACACTCTGTGTGAACAAGAGCTCTGTCTTTATAGCAGAATTGAATTATCTTTTAATTCACGCACAGGATGCATCACCATAAACCACGGCTTGGTTGGGCAACAGCTCTGCCCAAGAGCACAAGAAATTACAGAGTTGTGGATGTAGCCTAGTACATCACACAGACCAGACTCCCCTCATCAATTCCACCTACACTTCACACTGCCTTGAGAAAGCAACCAACATAATCAAGGACCACTCACATCCCCTCTTCTCCCCTTCCCGTCGGGCAGAGGATACAAAAGCTAAAAAGCACCTACCACCAAATTCAAGAGTAGCTTCCTTCCCAGTGTTATCAGACAACTGAATGGTCCACCCATTAGCTGGCGTTTCGACCCTAGCTCCCAACCTACCACATTACAGCCCTTGCATTTTTTAAAGGGCACCTTTTCTCTGTAACTGTAACGCCATAACACTGTCACTATATTCTGCTGTCTGGTATTTTCCTCGATGCATTACCTGTTGTGCTTGCGTATGGCTTGATTGTCCTCATGTATAGAATGTTTTTTTCCGTATACATGGCCATAACAAACCATTGCCAATACTAATACATGAAGCTCAGGATGAACAGCCATGATAAATACAACAATAAACATCACGACAAGTGCAACAACAGCAGAATGGTGTATGACAGCAGTTCAAAGTGGCCACCACCTTCAATTCAAGGAGCCTCCCAAACCCCTTCATTCTCTTCCATTTATTTTCCACAGGGACCCTTTCCCATCTTGGGCTCGCTCAACATTTAGGAATATAGGAGTAGGCCGTTTAACCCTCTTTAATCTTATGCACCATTCAGCAAGATCCCAGCTAATTGTCAGTCAACTCATGCACCCATCTTTTCCCATATCCCTTAATCCCTGTGGTTGACACAAACCTATCATTCACAGGGGAGTACCAAGGAACTGCAGATGCTGGGGCAAAACACAAAGTGCTGGAGGAACTCAGCAGGTCAGACAGCACCTGTGGACAGAATGAACTGACGACAATTTGAGTCAAAACCCTTCTTCATCTGATTACCTATCAATCACACAGGAGGTTCACCTTCATCATTCTCTGTGTTCCAAACTTCACTCTGAAAACATCAATGTTTAATCACAACTGATGTAAAATCTGCAAATCTTCAAACACATAATATTGTATTCAAATTCTGAAAAACACAGCCATGAATGCAAGCCTAGGGAAGGAGACACCATCTGGTGAACCTAAGTTTAATGCAGAGACACATCACAGGGACCATGTTCTAATCAAGAGGCGTCTATTCCATGCATACTTTATAACTGCAGATGGCTTGAAATTTGGATCAGTGATGCCCCTATTTGGGGTGATGAATATGCTGCTGGAACACATGGCACAGTTTTGAATCAATTGAGCTGGTGCCATAGTGTTGAGGGTAAACAGAACACTCATGAATGCAACCAGATGGTGACACCAGTTGGGCGGGCTTTGTTGTAACAATCCCACTCCCTCCCCTTCCTTGGACATTGTAATCTCTTCACTCGCCTCTTATGGGTTTGCTGCTGACTGCTGCTTTGTTGTTTCAACTTGCACCAGTGATCAGACCTGCCCAGAACACAGAGCCCCAAAGGACCCAAACACGGAATAAGCCACTGAACTCGGGAGAGTGACTGCCCTCGGCATCAAGGCAGCCTGCGACTGTGTGGCCTGAACGAGTGGTAAGGCTGAACGCAGTGGGCAGCAAAAGGGAAAGCAGCGATTAGAGCCATTCTCTGTGTGATCTGCTGACTCCCAGTTCAGCTTCCCCTCTAGGAGAACAGGCAGATCCACCTGCAGCAACTATCCCCATCCTTTGTATGGCAAAGGCTTGTTGGACCAGTAGCACACTTCACCAGTTGATCTGCCAGCAACAGTTGATTTTGTTCAGTGCGTCTCCTTGGGAACAGTCTGTAGAGTCCAGAGTTATAGAGCTCCTTGAGGTGAACCTCGATACACACCCTTTCCAGATGTCTTGGCAAATGCACAGTCCAGGTGCCATCCAAGTCACACATCATCCCGCCTTGGAAATTATCACTGTCTTCACCGTCACTGGGTGTAAACCCTGGAACTCCCTCCCCGACGGCCCTTTCACTACACGATTGCAGCAGTTTGGGGGAGAGAGGGAGCTCATCGTTAACTGTTCAATGAGGGATGGACTATAAAAGCTGATACAATCAACGAGGCCCAGATCCACACTGCAGCCACCTCAAGGGCATCAAATGGAGCAAGTACAACTTGGCCTGTAGGCTGTCTGCCCAGAACGAACCGGTAGCACAGGTAACTGCAGATGCTGGAATCTTGAGCAAAATGCAAAGTGCTGGAGGATCTCAGCAGGTCAGGCAGCATCTGTGATGGGAATGGACATAAGATGTTTTGGGTTGAGAACCTTCTCTGGATTGATCGAGTACATGGGAGAAAGTTGGGAAAGAGAGAACTAGCTGGTCCTCTGGTGCAAGAGGCTGTCCAGGACTGAACACTGCAGACTGACCGTAAGAAACCAAGAGGAGTGCGCGCTGAGAGACGCACTGAAGCTTGGTGCAGCCACCTCATGGCCACCAGGTGCCAAGGTAGCAACCGAGGCTCTCCAGCTACCGGGAACAGAGGAGCTGGGACTTTGCACAAACCACTTGGTATTGCTTGTGCAATGCGTGTGAAAGAAAACGATGTCTGACTGACACCGTGCAATGTTGCAAGCAAATGCAATACGCCTTGTGCTGCAAATAGCGACATACGCGTGTCGTGTATTATATATTTGTACATTTTTTAAGAAAAGATATATTTGGAAAAATGTCCCCATGGTTACTCTGCTGAGGAATGTAGCCAATGAACACTGCGGTCTGCTCCGCCAGAGTAATCGACCACACAGTCGAGGGATCACTGGCAAGGGTCCGCAGCAAACTGCTTCTGGCCTGAGCGCAGCCCAGGAACATTAGATTACCTTACAAATGCAGAGAGACAGCCCTGTGTACCGAAAAACACACAGCCCCACATCCAGTACAAATACATAGCCTAGAGCACTGAGGAAGTATGAAACCCTCTACATTGTGTGACAGCTGAGGGGTGGAGTGGGGAATACACAGCACAAACACAGGGGTGAATGAAGAACTCTGCAAAACCTTGTCAACATTCTGCAATCACATCATTTCAGAGCGTCGTCCGTGGCCCTAATGGAATGATATTTGATAGGGGTTGGAACCTCCTGCTTCCCACAGCAAAGGACCGACCGTGACTCAGCTGCTCCATGCTGGGCAGCCAGCCGAGTGGACAAAGCTTTTTTAAATCCCGGGCTGTGCACCGTCTCGCCAGGGAAGGAGTTGTCAGGGTGTTAGTCTCTGGCAGGCAGCTGGTCTATAGATTAGCTGGCCTGCCTCATCACAAATGGAATGAAAGTGTTCCCCCAATCCCCCAACACCAACCCTACCCCAAACCTCAAACCCCTCCTCATCCCCATCCCATTCCATAGACCCCTCATCTCAACTCCATCCCTCAGTCCCCCCAACCCCCAGCCCAATCCCTCTCCGTCACCCACCCACCTCAGTCCCAGCCCCCCCCCCCCCCCCCCAGCCATCCCTCCAACACCAATCCTCACCCCCACCTTCCAATCCCAGACCCCACTCCAAAGACCAAATCTCAGCCCAAAGTGAGAGGCTGAATGGGTAACCCTGTTGCCAACCTGTATGTGGGGTGTGTGGCGGGGTGGAAGTGTACACCCCACCCCCACATGCAGACCCTCATGCAAACTCTCTCGCAACACAAAACCTCACATGCACATACATATACACTCCCACACACTCCCCCCTCACATACCGCCAAATACCCCCACACACTCTCCACACTCAATGTGCACACACGCCCAATCCACCCCACACCTACCCCGCCCCATACACACTCCGCCACACACCCATCCCATACCGACCCTGCCGCACACCCACCCTACACCACACCCACCCACACACCCCGCATCCATCCCACACCACCCCATCCACACACCCACCCTGCCACATACCTAGCCCGCCACACACCCAGTCCGCTACACCCAGCCAACCCCACCACACGCACCCCACACATTCACATACCCCACTCACACAAACACCGTCAGGGAAACCACCCCACACACACCATCACATGTCCAGTACACACACATCCTACACACACACACACCCTCACACTCACCACCCACACCGACTCTCAGATACTCCCTTACAGACAGACTCGCGAACTCTCCCTCACAGACAGGCACACATCCCACAGACAGACACACCAATACCTGCCCCACAGACACACACACACACACACCCTGTGGCCGGACTATCTCACAGCTCACTGACCTGTGCTGAGCGCTGTGAACGGACCTCCCGAAGGAAGCGCTGAACAATGTCGATTGCAATCCTCCTGTCCGAACCGCTTGTGCGCGCATCTGCCCGCTAGCCCGGAGCCGCTTTTTGTTATATTCCTTCACAATTCAATCAAAGTTGCCACCAAAAAACGAGGCAGTTTTGTTCTGGAGCAGGCTGTGCTGATGAGGCGGGAACGCTCCCACCTCACTCTCTCTGGCAGCTCCGGGCGAGCCGGAGGATCCAACCTTCTCCCAAGAACTGAATGTGTGGCACACCTGACAGCTGAAACCAGGGGCTGAGATTTATATAAACCTGCTCTGTCATAGCAACCAGGCGGAGGGGAGGGGAGGGGAGGGGAGGGGAGGGGTGAGCCGGCAAGGACAGAGCCCGGCGGTTCGGCTCCCCACCCTGCCCCGCTGACCTTCAGCACCGAGCCGCTGTCCTCCGGCGCTGCCCTGCTCCCCCGGGAGATACCGGCTCCAGCACTCGCTGCCCCGTGGCTCAGACAGCGAGTGTGCGGACACAGGTGTGCAAGCATCCACACACGCCGGGCTGTCAGTGTGGGCGTGTATGAGTGTGTGGGCAGTGTACACACCAGCGTGTCAGCGTGTCAGCGCGACTGCGTGTGAAAGTGATGGCGTGGCTGAGTGTAAAAGTGTTAGTGTAACTGAGTATGAATTTGTTAGTGTGACTGAATGTGAATATGTCAGTGACTGAGTGTGAACATATAATGTGACTGAGTGTAAACACACTGATGTGATTCGGTGAGTGAATGTCGCTGTAGTGTAAATATGTCAGTAATAGTGAATGTGTTGGTGAGTTAGTGTAAATGGCAGTACAGTATGTGTGAATGTGCCAGTCACTGTAAATTACTGTGTAAGTCACTGTGTCTTTTGAGTGTAAGCATGTCAATGTCAGCAAGTGTGAACATGCATGATGGCATATAATTCAGGTGAGCATGTGAGTGCACGGCAGTGAGTGTGTAAATGAATATGTGAGGTGTGAGTGTGTGTGTCAGTGAGTGCGAGCACGTTATTCTGGGGAGTGTCCATCAGTGCCCGTGTGACTGTTGGTGACCAGTTCAAGGTCAGTGTTCGACTGTGTGAGCAGCGTGGTGAGTGTGAGCGGGGCAGTGAGGAGGTAGTGATTGTGAGCAGGATGGTGAATTGGTGTGAGCAAGGCAGTGAGCATGAGTGGGTGGTGAATGAGTGTGAGCGGGACAAATGAGTGTGAGTTTGCGCTGAATACCTGGGTGTGATAGTGGCGTGGGGCCACCTGACCCGGATCGATGCCCAACCACATGCCCTCAATCTGGTCAGGAGGCAAGTGTTGGGTCGACTGGTTGATGTTAATCTTGCATTTGATGGTCTTGGAGGGCGGAGATAGATGAGCAAAGGGAAAATAATTTGCAGAGGGGAATTGCGACTGGGTCCAGGTAACAGTTTTTGAAGGAACAATAAAATGATTTTGTGGGAATGGATTAGAAGAGAGACAGAGAGATGCCAAGAGTAACTGAGGAGAGATAGAGATGAGACATGACAGAACAAGGGACAGAACCAAATACTGATGTGTTGATATCTGCTGCCTGCAGACTGAACAGAATTAAATGATGAAATTCAGAAAAAACGCTGCGATTTTAGCAGGACATCAATCAATTCCTCTCTTTTTAATAAGAAATGGTGAAATGAGAAAGCCAGCAAGAATCCGAATTGAACTATAAACCCGTAGACGTGTAGCAAGGAAACTATTCACTGGTTAATATGAATTCTTTATAAACTGAGGTGAGAGAAATTATTCTGGAGAATAATAAACTGCCAGAAAAATCAAACAAATATTTTCTTTCTGCCTTCAACAAAGGAGGCACAGAAAACTTCCAAGAAGCAGTGAAGGACTGAAGTGAATGAGGAGCTCAAAGAAATCAGCAGCAATAACAACAATCAGAAGTGAAGAAATGAATGGGAGTGGAAGGCAATACATTGTGGGTCTGCTGCCCTGCACCCAAGGTTTTGAAGAAAGTGACAATGAAAATAATGGGTGAAGCACAAAGTACAGATGAACTCAGCGGGTCAGGCAGCATCTGTGCAAGGTATGGACAGATAATGTTTCGGGTTGGCACCCTTCTTCAGACTGACGGAGTAGGGGGGGAGAAAGGTGGAAAAGAGAGGTGGGGGCAGGACAAAACCTGGCAAATGATAGGTTGATCCAGGTGGGGAGGCTGGGGATGTGATTCATAGATGGGTGGAGTATGAGACAAAGGCTAGAGATGAAAAGGAGACAAAAGGATATCAGATGAGGAGGAGTGAATGTAAAGCCAGGCGAAGGATATGGGTGGAAGGGGACAGGGGTGTCTTGGTTGTCACCTTCCAAAATTCAGTTAAAAAGCAACTAAAATAAACAAAATATATTGTAATGTATCTACAACAGGGAATGGTGCTGAGCCTCAGTGGTTCACAATGGTATTATTGATTAGGATGAGAGAACCAGGGACACTATATGGAAGTTTGCTCACGACAATGAAAGTGGGTTGCCTCATGGAAGCAGAGAAGTGGGAAGGAGGCAGATTAAATTTTCACACAGAGAGTGGTGAATCTCTGGAACTCTCTGCCGCAGAGGGTAGTCGAGGCCAGTTCATTGGCTATATTTAAGAGGGAGTTAGATGTGGCCCTTGTGGCTAAGGGCATCAGAGGGTATGGAGAGAAGGCAGGTACGGGATACTGAGTTGGATGATCAGCCATGATCATATTGAATGGCGGTGCAGGCTCGAAGGGCCAAATGGCCTACTCCTGCACCTATTTTCTATGTTTCTATGTTTCTAAATGGGCACGAACATGGCAGATGGAGCATAAAGTTAAACAATCTACGTCTTCCACTTTGGTAGAAGAAAGTACAAAGGTGGACTTTTTAGGGAAAGCAGAAACATAAATGGTAAGAATGGGATGAACAGAGGAACCTAGGAAGAGACTGCAGATGCTGGAGTCTTGAGAAATCAAAGCACTGGTGGAGCTCAGAAGGTCAAGCAGAATCTGTGGAGGGAAATGATCAAATTACATTTTGGATCAGGACCCTTCAGACAGTCTGAAGGTGCGCTACATGCAGCTGCCC
Source organism: Leucoraja erinaceus (assembly GCF_028641065.1). Lineage (NCBI taxonomy): Eukaryota > Metazoa > Chordata > Chondrichthyes > Rajiformes > Rajidae > Leucoraja > Leucoraja erinaceus. The sequence goes on along the minus strand of NC_073393.1, from coordinate 20,676,708 downwards.
AGTAGTGGCAACAACTATCTACAGCTGTCATTAAAATAGGTCGACGCAAAGTGGCCTTGGTATCTGAGGAGTAATTCTTCCTGTATGGAGAGCGTCACCAGGTGTGGCTGGTTCCTGAACCCCCCTCAGCAGAAGGAGTGAAGCTCAGATGTCCGGATGACCCATTCCCTCTCTATTCAACTCTTGGCCTTAAGTAGAGACGCACCCACACTCCAGAAGCAAGACTGTTGCTTACCTCAGATTTCTTGGTACGGTTGAGATAACATGACTGGCTGGAGATGGTCTTGATTCCACCTGCAGCAGCAAGCTCCGGTTCAGATGTCCAGGCTCATCGGATTGTCTCTAACACCCCTGGTTCATAGAGTTTGTGGATCTGTTGGGAAGCAAGGATAATCTTTAAAAAAAACAGGCACCTTCCAATGTTTCAATGAGGGTTTGACCCTTTGGTGCTCAAAAACACAGGCTCTCGCTGCCCACTCAGGCTTCTGCAAATATCACAGTCGTGATTCAAGCTTCACCTCCACCCACCAGCCACACACACATCACACCTCTGGGAACCTGCAGCTCACATACAAGGACACTCCAAAAATAGCACTTCCCAGAATCACAGAATGCTTTCAACAGTATTCTTGCAAAGTCGTTAATAGCCTGGAACTTTTTAAATGAATGCTTTATGTTGTAAAAGTCAGCTTCTGTGCAGGTAGAGAGCATACTGACTGGTTGCATCACAGCTGAGTCACATTCGGTGACTCGAATGAAGGTAGCTGCGGAAAGTGGTAGACATTGCCCGGTTCACAAGTATTGACCTCCACACCATCAAAGCCATCTACACAAATGATTCCTCAAAAAGGCAGCTGTTTTCATCAAAGACCCACACACACTACCCTGGCCACACTCTCATCTCGCCACTACCATTGGGAAGAAGGTACAGGAGCCTGAGAGCTATGATCTGAAGGTTCAAGAACAGCTTCTCCCCAGCAAACATCTTTGAACCAACCAGTGCACAACCCTAACCACCACTCTATCTTCGCAACAATCTTCTATGGATTATATGTAGGTTGTACTAAGCACGTCAATTTGCACTATTCTGTTCCGGTTACCTAGTTTGACAGATAAACCATTGTATTATTGATTATTGTATATTTATTTGTTGTGTTGTTGCATTAATGAGCTGGGAAATCTGTAGAAAGTAGGAATCTCTTTATTCGACTCTTGCCCTCCAGCATCATAAACACCCCTCCCAATCTCTGCTCCCTCTCCACCATAACACCCTTCATTGCAGCCCATCTCCCCCATAACCCCTATCTGTTGTAACCCTCTCTACTAAAATAACCCATCTAACGCAATCCCTCTTCTCCACTGCAACACTCTCTCCATCACAACAACACATTCCCTCCACTGCACCCTCTCCATGGAGCTCTCTCTTCACTACAATTCCCCACCCCCATTGCAAACTGTTGTTGCACCATAAACCTCCTCACTTGAGAAAATTCACTGGGATATTATCCAGGATGGATATTTTCAGTAATGAGGGAGGGCTGTGTAAACCGCATCAACCACATCAATATAATTAGCTTTTTAGCTACACAAAATTCCATTAAATTATTCAGATAGGATCTGCCACAAAACAATTCAGTGCTGACTATCCCTCATCAATCGTTGTGTTTCTAAATGTAGATTAATTATCAGGATTATTTCCCAATAACCAATGTTCCAATTGAATGAGGGGATGGAAGGCTTTGTGGCCAAGTTTGCAGATGTTACAAAGATATGTGGTTGGGCAGGTAGTGTAGTGGGAGCAGGGACCCTGCAGACGGATTTGGACAGGTTGGGAGAGTGGACAGAGAAGTGGCAGGGGGAGTACTGTATGGTGCAGCAAAATGTGGAGTCAGGCATTTTGGTAGGAGGAATAAAACCATAGACTATTTTCTAAATGGGGAGAGAATCCAGAAATCGGAGGTGCAAAAGGGACTTGGGAGTGCTGGTGTAGGATTTCCAAAAAGTCAATTTGCAAGTCAAATCGGTAGTAAGGAAGGCAAACGCAATGCTAGCATTTATTTCAAGAGGACGAGAATACAAAAACAGGGATGTACTGGCCAGGCTGTATTTGGAGTATTGTGAGGAATTTTGGGCACCATATCTGAGGAAGGATATGTTGGCTCCCGAGAGAGTCCAGAGGAGGTTTACGAGAGTTATCCCAGGAATGAGTGGGTTAACACATGATGAGCATTTGACGACACTATGCCTGTCCTCGCTAGAGTTTAGAGGGTGAAGGGGAACCTAATTGAAACTTACTGAATAGTGAAAGGCTTGGATGTGAGAGAGTCTAAGACTAGAGGTCATAGCCTCAGAATTAAAGGACGTTCCTTTAAGAAGGAAACGAGGAGGAATTTCTTTAGTCAGAGGGTGGTGAATCTGTGGAATTATTTGCCACATTAGGCTGTGGAGGCCAATGGATATTTTTAAGGCAGAGATTCCCTAGATACTGTAGATTCTTGATTAGTACAGGTGTCAGGGGCTATGGAGAGAAGGCAGGAGAATGGAGTTAGGAGGGAAAGAGATAGATCAGTAATGATTGAATGGCAGAGTAGACTTGATGGGCCGAATGGCCTAATTCTACTCTTATTACTTTTGACCTTATGTAAGCGCTCCAGCAATCTCTTCCAAAGCATCAAATACCTCCTAATTTTTAATCTTGTGCTTTAGAATTTCCAACTGAAATCACTGATTACAACATATTTCTGAAGAGATTTAGTGGCTCTGGCAGCATCTGTGGAAATAAATATTTAGTTTGGTTTAGTTTAGAGATACAGCATTGAAACAGGCCCCCCTCCACGCCAACCATCGATCACCCATTCGCACGTTCTATGTTATCCCAGTTTCGCACCCACGCAATTTACAGGGGGCCAATTAACCTACAAAAATGCACAGACAAATTTCCAGGTCGGGTCCCTTCTTCAAACTTCAGAATAATGGAGCGTGCCTTTAGAATGGAAATGAGGAAGAATTTCTTTAGCCAGAGAACAGTAAATCTGGAATTCATTGCCACAGATGGCAGTGGAGGCCAAGTCTGTGTATTTTTAAAGCAGACTTGATAAGTTCTTAATTAGTAAGGGTGTCAAAGGGAAGAAGGCAGAAAAATGGGGTTGAGAAGGAAACATAGATCAGCCATGATCAAATGGCAGCGCAGACCTGATGGGTCAAATTTCAGCATCTGCTGGTTCTTGTGCCTCCAATATATTTCTCCTTGGTGAATACGTAAGTAGAAGCAGAAAAATGGGAGCTATCTGAAATGATTGAATTTGGTATTGATTTCTGATGTAACAGAAGATGAGGTTTTGTTGAAGCCGCAGAAGAAGAGATCAATTGGAGTGGAATAGAATGAAAGTAACCAGCACCTGGAAGCTCAGGGTCATCCTTGCAGGCTGGATGTAGATGCACTGCAATGCAGTCACCCAGTCTGTGTTTGGGTTCTCCAATGCCGAGGAGAAATGCATTGTGAAAACTGACTACCATACACTAGATTGGAAGAAGTACATTGCTACTTCATCTGGAAAGACTATTTGGGTCCTTTGATTTTGGGAGAGGGGGCAATTGTTGCCCCCCCTATAGTTGCATTGTAAAATGCTATGAGAAAAGGAGTTTTGGTGGAGATTACTGGTTCATTATTATCAGATGTACAAACATACAGTGAAAAACTTTGTTTTCTGTGCTGTCCAGACAAATGAGTATAACAGGTAGTGCAAAAATAAACAGAGCGCCAAATACAGTGTTACAGCTGTAGAGAAAGTGCAGAGGCTGCAACAAGGTAAATTGAAATATTGGTTAATTCATCTTACCAAATGAACAGGCTGTTCAAGACACTGATAACAGCAGGGAAGAAGCTGTTCCTGAATCTGATGGCATGGGATTTCAAGCATTTATATCTTCTGCCTGACAGGAGAGGGGAGCGGAACCCTTGTAAGTGGTCCTTGATTATGTTGGATGGTTTCCTGAGGCAGCATGGTGTAGATGGAGTTGCTGGGGGAGGCTGGTATGTGCAATGTACTGAGCTACATTCACATCTCTTTGCAATTTCTTGAGATTGGATGAGATGCTTTCTAAGTTGCATCTGTAGAAATTAGTCAGAATCATTGGAAACATGCCAAATTTCCTCAGCCTTTTAAGGAAGTGGAGACATTGGTGTGATTTTTTGGCCATAGTGCTATTGCAATTGGACTAGGACAAATTGTTGGTGATACTTCAAAGACACCTGTGTAGAAACATCTCATCATTATTTGAAATGCAACAGAGGCGGAGGAAGGGAGAGAATAGAAGGGAGTGACTGAAGGAAGCAGAGGTGAAGGAAGTACAGTTGAAATAGCTGTGGTCATTTGCTATGTAATAAATATTAGAGCTCCATGAACAGAGAAATCCAACAAGGCAAGGGAAGAGTCAGAGAAGGACCATGTGAAAGTGAACCTGGCTGATGATGTTTTCTGCAATTCCCATTGGTTAGTGGTTGGGTCTGCTTTCACCCATTCCCATTGGTCAATAGTTGGGTCTGCTTTTAACTATACCCATTGGTCACTGGTTGGGCTGTCCTCAATCACCATTGGTCAGTGTTTGGGTCTGTCCTCAGTTCTCATTGGTCAGTGTTTGGGTCTGTTCTCAGTTCTCATTGATCAGTGGTTGGTTAGTGCAGGGACCAGGGTTGAGGGAGAAGCCAATCACCAGCCTGGATTGAGCTCAGCTTTCCCATCCTCCACTGGCCCTCTTTGGTTGCCCCTCAGTTTATGGCTTGTGACACACAGACCACCATCCATGCTGCCTTGTCTGTGCAGAAAACCGCCCACCCATCAACCTCAGCTCAACACTCTCAACCATCCCATCTTAGACAGGATATGCATTGTGTTGCGGTTGCGGTTGCTATGCGGACATGATTCCCCAGAGTATCTGTTTCTTCGGATTTATTTTAAGATTTTCCTGCGGGAGGTGACTGGGTCTGCTGGCATGCTGCAGACTGGGGTTGCCTTTCCTCACTGGGGAGTTGCTCACTCGGGAGCTCACGGATGCCAATCCCAAACAGTTCATCCTCCCTATATCTAGGCTGACTATTGCAGCGCGGTGGGAGGGGCAGTACAGAGAGAGACACACACTGTAGGAAGGATGGTACTGAGGGAGACATGCTGTGGGAGGAGCAGTACTGAGGGAGTGCCATACTGTGGGAGGGGTGGTACAGTGGGAGGGCTGCACTGCCGGTGTTCTCACTCTGACGAAATCTACCTCGCAACCCTATTACCCTCACTCCAGAGATGTTGCCCTTTGCCTCTAATATCACTGCAGGAGATATCTCTTGGTTGCCAGGAGCAACAGACGATGAAGATGATGTGGAATGGGCCGATGTGAAGTGCATCTCAGTCTAAATCTCGCTATCAGGCTAATGCTGCAATTTTAAATTTTAATTGAATGCTCAGAGGGATGGAATTTGTTTAAATCACAAATTAATAATTGAAGGAAAGAACCTCATAGTGAGAACGATAATGAAAAAGTGAAAAGCAATATTTGTATTTAATATATTTCTGAGGCTTCTCACCTTTACTCTATTGCTAACTATGCTGTCCCTAAGCATGGAGTGTGTGACAGGAAAGTGTACAGCGAGCTCTTCTCTGGAATCAGTTGTATTTCAAATGTCATTAAAATATCTTTACTTACAGCTACAAATAATCAACAACTAAATTTAAATTAAATTAATTTAAATTAAATCTGAAGAAGGACCTCGACCCGAAACATCATCCATTCCTTCTCTCCAGAGATGCTACCTGTCCCGTTGAGTTACTGCACATTTTGTGTCTACCTTTGATTTAAACCAGCACCTGCAGTTCTTTCCTACAAATTAAATTTAAATGTTGTCTCAGCATGGAAACAGGACCATCGACCTATCTTATCCATGCAGCCTTTCTTAAGCAGAGGTACAAGATTGGCCACTCTCCTGTCTTCTGGCACTTCATTCATGTTTAATGACGGTGCATATATCTCTGGTAGGATTCCTGCAATTTCTTCTCTAGCTTCTTTGGATATACTGGTCAGGTCTGGAAGATTTAGCCGCTTTGAAGCATGTTAAACCAACCAGCATTTCCTAATACAGACCAACCTCAAGACATTACCATTAACTTAAAAATAAACTCTGTCCTGGAGGAATAACTCAGTGGGACAGGCAGCATCTCTGGTGATCATGGATAAGTGACATTTCTGGTCGGGTCCCTACTTCAAACCTGAAACGTCACCAATCCATGTCCTCCAGAGATGCTGCCTGGCCCGCTGAGCTACTCCAGCACTGTCATTTATTTGTATAAACCAGCATCTGCAGTTCTTTGTACCACCACTAACTAAGTTCCCTACTCTTCATGTACACTAAAAACAGAGTAATATTAATTGAGGACCTTGTCCATCTGCTGCGGCTCCACAACACTTTGGTTTCTGAGGTGCCCTATTCTCTCTCTGGTTACCCTCATTCCATTAATGTGAAATCTCTCTGCATCCAGGGTACAATCCACCTCCTTTGGTACTGAGCTATGCCGTGAGCCAGCCAGGACCATGCTTTCCATGTCTAGGAACACCAAGGCATGAATGTATCCTAGAAAGAGGGGCAGGCAGTCAGCTCGGACAGGCCACCCAGGATCCTACTGCCTGGGCCTGTGAATGGTCACCATAGAACAGATTACCGAGGAAATCCCTGACCCATCAGTCAGAAGAAGGGTTCATCATCGGTGAAAACATTAACGACGGAGTGGTGCTGGTTTCCAACGGGAACAGTGACAGACGCACCACACATCTCTGTCCTACAGCTCCTGCGGATTTCTGCCGCTGGAGGTATAGGATTTTGGTGTGTGTGCTTTATCATCATTCCTTACAATGCTACGTACAACAGTGATCGCAACTTCTACTGAAGTGTGGATGGCCGTTGGCTCGCTAGAAGCTCATCTGCCCTTTGACTGGTCTAGTTTTTGGTCCTGCTCACCGGGCAAACCAGGTGGGGGAGACAGTTTAGACCCCGACCTGACAAGAAAAGAAGGGCCCCGACATGAAATATCATCTATCCATTCCATCTGCAGATGAAGGAATGTATGAAACTTTATAGGATACCTAGGTACAGTGAATGCTTTGTTTTGCATACAACCTAGGCCCTACGCAAGTGTCGTCACAAGTTGCCGCCGACCAAGTTAAAATTGTACCGAAGTCTTCTCCACTATCTGCTGCCGCATGTGGGAGGAGCACCAGCCTGTTCCCGCTATGCACCCCCCCATTGTTCACGGTGGACCCCCACACTGGGTCAACCCTTTTTACTCAGCGGCTCTCTGCCGGGTTCTGCATTGCCTTCACCGGTCTAGCTCACTCTCTGAACCCTCCACGCTCTTTGTAGCTCAATGCCGATTCGGAGCTCGCTGTGGGGAAGCCGGGCCTTCCAGGCAGGTCCTCTATTATCGGTCCCCGGCGGGCGATCCTCGTTCCTCTTATAGCGGTGGGCGAGTCCTCCGTCGTGGGCCCACGATGGGCGAGTCGGGCCTGCCCGCCGGGAGCAACCAGATCTTGAGGAGCATTCCCTCCCAATACTCAAACAAGGGCTGCAACCTCCTGCAATCTATGTACCCACAAAACAAGAATGTGCTCTGTGGGGCAGAAGGTGCCAGGTACGTGTCTGATAGGCCAGGGATTGCAGCTGCCCAAGATAACCAAGAGCTTCAAAGTTCCTAGATGTAAATAGCACCAGGTTATTGATTAGGAAGGGCATCAAAGGTTACGGGGAGAATGGCAGAGCAGACTCGATGGGCTGAATGCCAGAATTCTGCTAACATGGCCTAACTCATGTTCATAAGTGATGAGCAGAATTAGTCCATTCGGCCCATCAAGTCTACTCTGCCATTCAATCATGGCTGATCTACCCCATACTTCTCAATCCTATTCGCCTGCCTTCTCCCCATAATCTCTGACACCCGTACTAATCAAGAATCTATATCTAACTATGCATTAAAAATATATAGTGACTTGGCCTCCACAGCTTTCTGTGGCAATGAATTCCACAGATTAACCACCCACTGACTAAAGAAACCCTCCTCATCTCCTTCCTAAAATTACCATCCTTTAATTCTGAGGCTATAACCTCTGGTCTTCGATGGCTGAATGGCAAAATTGTGCCCCATGGACTAACTCTATGGGCTGAATGGACTAACTGCATGGGCTGAAAGGAATTAGCTTTAGCTCGTAGGGCTAAAGGAATCAAGGGATATGGGGAAAAAGCAAGAATATTGATTTTGGATGATCAGCCATGATCATATTGAATGGCCTACTCCTGCATCTATTTTCTATGTTTCTATGTCTAACTGGAAGGGCCGAATGGCCTAATTCAGCTCCTGTGTCCCAGGGTCTCGTGTGGTCCTTGCGATGGCCCCGCCCCGTCCACCGCCATTGGGTGCCCGGGCAGGGGGCGTGGCTTACCTGCACAATAAGATCACATGACCGATCACGTGAAAGAGAAAGCGCTGCAAGATGTCGGCGAATGAACAGTAAGTGGTTACTGGGATCTTCGGCGGCTGGGGTTTGGCGTCGGGTGGGAGTTGGGTGGGTGGGTGATGGGGAAGAGACCGGGTAAGGGGCGGCCGGAGCCGGGCGGGCGAGCGAGCGAGTGACCGCCGTCTGCGCTCCAGGCAGGGGCAGGGTCCGTGTAACGGGGCCGGACTCGACTGTTACCCAGGCACTTGATCACTCTGTTTAAGAAGGAACTGCAGATGCTGGAACTGAGACTCTGGTGCTCAATAAAAGCTTTTAAAACTCCAAGGAAAATTATGGAAGGCTCTTTCTGGAGAACAGGACAGTCTGCCGAATGAAAACCTTGACTCAGTCTATCACATTTAGTGCTTGGATGCGACGTTTCTGCTCGTTCTTATTGTTTTGCGGACGGTTGAGATATGGTGGAATCGAGAGGAATCTGGAGAGAAAGAGGGAATGAAGTGCAGGGCAAGTCCTAATGTTTAATTAAGCATAAGTGACTCTGGCTGACTGGCGTATGTACTTGGTTCTTCCACTTTGTTAGTAATCCAAAAGTTAGTAATCCAACAGTTAATTGGCTGGCTCCCATGGTATATTGTGGATCTGCAGTCATTTCTGGGTCTAAATTGGATGGGACATCAACAAATTTGTCCTGAATGCTTTTGATTACATTTGAGGCTATTCAGTGGTTATTTGTGCAGAGTATTCATATTTAGGGATCTCTGGTGTGGGGTGCTCCAGCTAGTCAGCAGATTAAGGGAAAGTGAAAATGAAATGAAATGCCTTTATTTGTTGTTGTAAGCACTGCATCCAACGAAATTGTTGTTGCCACTCCATTGGTGCATAATATACAAACATAAAAACACAGGACACAATTTAAAAACAATGTTAAAAACCATGTATTAAAATAAGTAATCGGTACTGTACATGGTGATAGTAAAAGTTCAAGGTGGGTAGCAGCATGGAAGAGTGCAGCATGAATAATACTCAGTGTTTTTTCATGTTGAGTGTGAAGATTGCTTTGGGGAAGAAACTGTCTCTGAGTCTGGAGGTGCGTGTTTTGGCTAACCTGTAACGCCTGCCAGAGGGCAACAGTTCAAAAAGGTGGTGACCGGCATGTGTGGAGTCTTTGATTTTAGTGGCTGAGGTAGTGCGAAGTGGCAATATCCTCCAGAGTGGGCAGCCGGTGATTCTCTCTGTTGTTTTTACCACTCTCTGGAGCGCTTTCTTATCTGCAGAAGAGCAGCCTGCATACTACACTGACATGCAATATGTCAGTAGACTCTCAATGGTTACCAGCAGCTTCTTCTTGGTGTTGTGCCTCCTGAGCACTCTCAGGAAGTGGAGTCCCTGTTGTGCTCTCTTGACGGTTGAGTAAAGAATGATTTCTAATGATCAACTGCCCCTCAGGAGTGTGAATTACATTAGATTAGGATTCTATTAAATGGTCTGTGTTTCTTGAGGCAGTATCACCACAGAATGAAGCTAGGTGGAGTGGACTAAAATGGAAAATGGCTGGAACAGTTGACCAGCGATGAGTCGCTAATCAAAAGTGAAATGATGCAAGGTCCATATTTTAATTAAAAACGTGTGGAAATATGAATGTGGTGGCTTGTTCTCCCATTCAGAATGACATGGGAACAAGATTTGGTATCAAGGTTTCAATTATTTACTGCTTTGAAAGATTCCTACTTTCATTTGGATTAAGTGCTGATCCATCCTTATTGTAATTTAAAAAGTATCTACAGTACTGCAATTCCACCTCTCCTGTGCAGCAGACAAAACTCTTAACTGCAACTCTCTCTGATCCTCTTCCTTGATAGCACAGTGGAAATACTTTCAAGGGGCTATGGCAGCTCACTGCCATCTTCATAAGGGCGAAGGATAATACATGCTGGTTGTGATGTCCAGATCATCAGCCATGAAGTAAATAGTTTTGGTTTATTTTGTCATGTGTACAGAGGTACAGTGAAAAGCTCTGTTTTTGCATGCTCTCCCATCAGGTCTGATCTACAATACATTAGACAATTGATAATAAATAATTATAAATACAAGGTAGACAATGCCAGAGTAACTTGGTGGGTCAGGGTTATGACTTAAGCTCGTGTATTCTGTTTCTCCCGGAATGCTGCCTGACCCACTGAGTTACTCCAGCATTTTGTATCTATCTTTGGTTTAAAAACCCACACCTGCAGTTCCTTCCTACACAATCAAGTATATAATAGCAAAGGGAAAGATGTAGAATGCGTTCTGCGAGCAAGATTGAGCACACAGTAAACCTCCCCGCTGTGCAACGTGAGTGAGTTTTGAGATTGTGGGATGATTCGTGGGTGAGACACAGGTAGCAACTTCTGCATTTTGAATTGTTTCTCATAGACGTTACATCCAAGAGACAGCAGTTGTGACAGATTATCATCAATGATAGGCAGCCTTGTCAGAGCCGGAGTGGGGAGCCCGACGGGAGGCCCTGTGGTAGCTGACACCTTGAGTACTGCTGGGGTGTGCCCCTTGGTGCTGGCATCTCCAATGTTCGGGTGGCTCTCTGATCCTCTTGATTCCAGCTGCCTGGATTGAGATTCTTACCAATAGATGCGGTGATTGGTCAGCAGTTGGCCCACCTCCCCAAGTGTCTCTGCTGCCAGATCTGGCTGGAATTCCACCTGTTTCCTCTACAGAATTGCTTGCATTTTGGCCTTGCTCTACTGCTGTGCTTGGGTGTGCCCTGGATATCCCCTGCTGGTCCCTTGTTCTGTTGAGTAGTCTGCTGCTCAGCCCTGGTGAGATACTGCACAGCACAAATGAGTTGCATCAGCATGATTGCAGCAATATAACTTCTGCAATCACTTCAAAATTCCTCCCAGCAGGTCAATGTTTAATCTAAACATGAAACTCATTTGCTTGATTGCCTGTGGTGTTTGCCCTGGTTTGGAATTCAGCAAGCTACTTTTAACTAGACACCAACCTCCTAGGCCACTAGGGGGGGGGAGGGAGAAAGAAGTGCTTGTCACCAGTTACTGCTCTGTGCTGGGCTGTCCCTCACACTTGCTGTCAATACTCGGATATAGTCTTCAAGCTGCACCAGAGCCATCTCTCCAGCTCACAAAAATGCTGGAGTAATTCTGGCAGCATCTCTGGTGAGAAGGAATGGGTGACGTTTCGCGTTGAGACCCATCTTCAGACTTTCTTACACATCTCTCCGGCTAGTTGGGTTGCCACCAGAAGGATCTTTGGGCAGCATTTATTCCTGGTGGAGATAATTGTCTCCAATTGAGCTTGAACCCTCTCTTCCCCCATTCTGAGCAGATGTTTGCTGAATAATAAATGTGGCAATCAAGGAGGCCTTCAACTCTCTCACCCACCCTCCTGTGGTAAGCTCCAATCTCCTGCCACAGCATCCTCCAAGCAAAATGGTCACTGCATAGGGTGTTGCTTCATCTTACAATGTGTAAAGCAGCAGAAATCTGCCATGGACCATTTTCAACACGAGTGTACAAACGTCAGTAGGGAAGATCATTTGGTTTTAAGAAGCACCTACACAGCACAGCTCCCAATTGTTTTCCCCCATAGTTGGTGGAGTTGAGGATAGTTAGGAAACTTGTCAAAATATACAACAGGTGGATCCAATGGATCAGTTGGAAATATGGCCAGAAAAATTGTGGCGTTAATTTAATTTGGGCAAGTGACGTGTTGTGCATTCGGAGGTGAAAAGTCAGGGGAAATGACACAGTATATGGCAGGGTCCTTTGAACCATTGATGTCATGGGATCTCTGAGTATAAGCCCTAAGTTCCCTGTTAGTGGTGAGCGGTAAAGAAGGTGCTTAGTATGCTTGCCTTCATTGGTTGCGGTATTCAGTTCAGGTCAAAGTCATGTTGCAACAGTGTGGATTTTTGGCTAGGCTGCATTTGGAGTATTGTTCTGCTTTCCCCATTACAGGAAGGATGTGGAGACTGTGGAGGGAATGGAAGAGATTTATCAGGATGTGTAGTCTGGTTTGAACAGTATTAACTATAAGGAGAGGTTGGGTTGCTTTCTCCACAATGTTGTAAGCTGAGGGGTGATCTGATGGGTTTTATAAAATTGCAGGGCATAGATTGGAGAGTCGTGGTCATACAACATGGAAATAGGCCCTTTGGACCAACTTGCCTCTTCTGTCCAAAATCCTCCATCTACCTGCCCATGTTTGGTCCATATTCCTCTAAACTTTACCTATCCATAGATGGTCAGACATTTTTCAGGAGGCATAGAAGCGTCTCAACCTGAAACAGGACTCCCGGAACTGTGAAGGTTTTCTCCAGGTGCTCCGGTTTACTCCCCCACTCCATAGATGTACAGGCTTGTAGGTTATTTGGCTTCTGTAAATTGTCCCTATATTGCTAGTGTGCAGGGTGATTGCTGGTTGGCGTGGACTCGGTGGGCTGAAGGGCCTGCTTCTACGCTGTATCTCTAAAGTCTAAAGATACGTTAACTATCCATGTTCTCCAGAGCTGCTGCCTGACCTGCTGAGTTACTCCAACACTTTGTGTCCTTTTGATGCTCGTTTCCAGGGTTCCATGGGTTTATGGTGAGAGAGGGAAAGTTCAAAGCAAGCAAGTGTTCTTAGAGTAGTAAGTGCCTGGAATGCGCTGCCATGGGTGGCAATGTTTAAGAAGTATTTAGACAGGCGCATGTATAGGCAAGGGATGAGAGGGGATATAAACAAATGTGCATGCCGGTGGGATTATTTTAATTTGCCATCATGGGCAGCAAGTTTGTGGTGGGCTGAAGGGCCTGCCCCTGTGCCCTACTATTTTATACAAATGAGTTTACATTCCATTTTTTAATAAATGCTGAGCATTTAATTGGTATTGGCCTTCGATTGTGCTTTTATTGGGATCATATGGCACATCATTGCTGATGGATGCAAAATATTTTTTGGCTTCTGCTACCACCAGATAATGAGGCAGTTTATGTCTTTATGATGCCAGGCCTAGTCACGATGTATATATGGGCTGATTAACTTGCTCGTAACATTCTTGGCACAAGTTCAAGCCATTAACCATCCACTATGAGCATTTACATGTTCCCTTGAATTTTGTTGGCGTTGTTGTGACTGAGACCCCACTGCCAGCATCCTGATGTTCCACTTGGATACCTTGCAACCCAACCAATCTCCAATTTCAAGCAATACCCCCTCTCCTTGCACTGCGTGCAGACCTGCCCCCCGCACCTCAGCACCCATTTCTCCATATATATCCATTCTGTGCCGTATAGACAAAGTCTACGGCTTTGCCCTCATCAACCTTTTTGGTTACTTCAAAACATTCGATCAGATTCATGGAATACGAGCTCCTGCATATAAAACCCTGCTGGATATCCTTCATCAGCCCCTGTCTTTCCCAATGCATCTATATCATCCCTCTGAATCCTCTCCAGTAACCTTCTACCTCGGGTATTAATCTCACTGGTCTATAGTTCCCAGACTTTTCCTTGCATTGTCTTAAATAGAGGTGCAACATTAGCCACCCTCCAGTCTTCCAGCACCTCAGCTGTGTCTGATGATGATTTCTATATCTCAGCCAGGCTTCTACAATTTCTGCTCTAGCTTCTCCCAAATGTTCTTGGATATATCTGATCAGGACCAGGAGATGTACCTACTCTCATATGCCTTGGGAGATCCACCACACCCCTACCTATAATACAGATCGTCCTCAAGAAATTGCCATTAACTGTCCAGAGTTTGCCAGTCTTCATGTCTTTCACCATTGTAAAAGCAGTGGTGAAATGTTCATTGAGTTAATATTTTGGGCTTCCCCTTCCCCCCTAACACAGCATGGCAGTATCTTTGTTACAAGAGTAATGACAGCTTAGGAAGGTGGGTCACTGTCATCTTGAGGATAACAGTGAAGAGCAGTAAATGCTTGCGTCTGGTGACACCATTATCCCATTCTTTCTCAGTACTGTCTATTGAAAGCCATTCGGTTTGCCCCGCTCCCCACTTTTGCCAAGAACCCACCATTGAAGGGATCTGCAGGAGGCACTGCCTCAAAAAAGCAGGCAATGGCAAAGGCCTATGCCACCCTGGCCATGCTCTCATCTCGCTGCTACTATCAGGAGGAAGTTACAGGAGTCTGAAAATCATGACCACCAGGTTCAAGAACAGCTTCTTCCCAGCAACCATCGGGCTCTTGAACACCCTGCGCAACACTTATTTTAGTTTAGAGATACAACGTGGAAACAGGCCCTCGGTCCACCGAGTCCTCACCAACCAGCGATCCCTGCACATTAACGCTATCCTGCACTAGGGACAATTTTTACATTTATGTCAAGTCAATTAACCTACAAACCTGTACATCTTTGGAGTGTGGGAAGAAACCAAATTTCTTGGAGAAAACCCACATTGGTCACGGGGAGAACGTACAAACTCCCTACCGACAAACACCCACAGTCAGGATCAAACCCGCATCTCTGGCATTGTAAGGCAGCAACTCTACCGTTGTGCCATCGTGCTGCCAAACCTAGGCAACTTTAATCTTCCAATCTAAAGAAACGTTCCTTATGCATGTTCTCCAGGGTTGCTGCCTGTCCTGCTGAGTTATTCCAGCACTTTTTTTTTTGTAGTTCCTTGTTTATACAACAGTGATTTTCTTTGGGCTGTGTCTTTTGAATTGAATAAATGTCATTAGGCAAGTATGTATACACACAAGGAATTTGCCTAGGGTGCTTTGCTCACAAGTAGCAACACGATATACAGTAGACAATTAAAAAATAAAACAGTGTAAACTTATGAAGAATGAAATAAAATAATATATACAATACCGTTTATTTGTCATTTGAACCTCACATGAAGTTCAAACGAAATTTGGTTTCTGCAGTCATACAAGAAAAGAACCAAGACACACACCAACACAATTTACACAAACATCCATCACAGTTAATCTCCACCTCACTGTGATGGAAGGCAAAGTCTTGTCTCTCCCCTGCTCTCCATTCTTCTCCCGAAGTCAAAGTCAAAGCCCCCGGCGGGCGCTAGCAAGTCCGCGGCCATTTAAAGCTGCGCCGGGCGATGTAAGGCCCCGCTCCAGGTCACTCTCATACCAGAGCACAAGGAGGCTACAGACTTTTGGCTGTTGAGTAGAGCTACTGCTCATGGAAAAAAAAGCTGTTTTTATGTCTGGATGTGGCGGCTTTGACAGTCCGGAGTTGCCTTCCAGAGGGAAGTAATTCAAAGAGTTTGTGGCCAGGGCGAGGGGTCAGAGATGATCTTACCCACTCTCTTCCTGGTCCTTGCAGTTTGTCGATGGTGGGGGAAGGCTGCAGCCAACAACCTTCTCGGCTGTTCAAATGATGTGCTGATCGAATGGTGCACTATAGTCTTTGGTTTTGCACTATTATGGTTACCTAATTACAGTTATTTGTCTCATTTATTATATCTTTACCTATTATTATGGTTATGAATCTGCAGCAAGAAAAAAACCCCATTGTTCTGTTGCTGGTACATTTGACAAATAAGCACCCTTGACTCTTTCAGTTATATTTTTAATTATATTCATGTTGACCTTAAAGGAGATGCTTTATAGAACACAGTAACCATCATGCCTGAAAGTGTTTTTCCCAAGTGATTGATCTTTTGTGTTTTCTGCTATCATTTCAGATTCAGATTCAGATTCAATTTTAATTGTCATTGTCAGTGTACAGTACAGAGACAACGAAATGCATCTCCCTTGAAGAGCGACATAGCAAACGATTTGAATTAAAAACATAAATAAATAAGTGTCCGGGGGCGGGGGGGGTGGGTGGTGATTGGCAGTCACCGAGGTACGTTGTTTAGTAGAGTGACAGCCGCGGGAAAGAAGCTGTTCCTCATTTGTGGGTCATCATCCCCTTTTTCCATTACAAGTGAATAGTGTTGTGCCTTTGGTCCCCACAATGGGTACTGTAACTCAGTCTGATATTCTATTCCCCTCAAGTAGTGTTACTACTTGTTGGTGATTCAGAAGATTGCAGATGCTGGAATCTAGAGCAAAGCACGAAGTGCAGGAGGAAAACAACGGGTCGGGCAGCATCTATAGAGGTAAATGGACAGATGTTTTGGGTTGCTTCCCCTTCAGAGGCAGCCTGACCCACTGGGTTCTTCAAGCATTTGTGTTTTGCTCAAGATTTCAGCATCTGTTGTCCCTTGATGACTGGATCAGATTTCAGTATCTGATGTTGGAGTGAGTATTGGACAACTCGTTAAGGATGACTCCCTGGGCCATCATGAAATAGGACCGTGTGAGTTTCCAGGGGGCCAGGTTTCATGTCTGCTATGTCTGGTTTACCCAAGTTGAACAAAAGAGAAAATAAACAGAGTGCAGAGTATTGTGTTACATCTTCAGAGAAAATATAAGTAAGAGAAATTTTGAAAGGTGTGTTTCTGATAGTTAAGTACTCCACTGGAGGGTTGGCGTGAGACTTGAACCCTTTAACTTAAACTCATGGCTGAGAGTAATCCTGAGATGTGGTAATCTTCCAGCCAGGCTGTCTCTTGGAGATTTGGAGATTTCAGAGTTTTTACTGAAGATAGACACAAAATGCCGGAGTAACTGAGCGGAACAGGCAGCATCTCTGGAGAGAAGGAATGGGTGACATTTTGGGTCAGGACCCTCCTTCAGACTGACCCTCCTTCGATGCTGCCTGTCCCGCTGAGTTACTCCAGCATGTTGTGTCTATCGTTGGTTTAAACCAGCAAATGCAGTTCCTTCCTACTCATTTGTACTGCTGGGTGTTGATGTATTGCCTGTAATACCTTCCTCTTTTAGGCCCTCCATGTCGCTGGGAAATGAGACCCTCAGGGTTCCCATGGCCCTGTTTGCCTTGAATAGGCAACGGCTGTGTGAAAGACTGCGCAAGAATGCTGCGGTGCCGAAGAAGTCAGTAATGCTGCTGCAGGGTGGAGAGCAGGCGCAGCGTTACTGCACTGATACCGACGTCGTTTTCCGTCAGGTGAGGCTGCAATTTGGGCAACAGGTGTGGGTAAAGGCAACCTTCCGTTAAACGGATTACATGTAGGTTGGAGCTGATGAAAGGGACGTGTCACAGACACGAGCCTCTCAGCCCAACTGATTCACACTTCAGAAACACAAGACGGTGGATGCTGGAGCAGGAACAGAGTGCAGGAGAAACAACGTGTCAGGCAACATCGGTGGACGGAGCGGACAAACAATGATTTTAAATCAGGACCCATCTTCAGACTGATGAAGTAGTGGGGTTTGGGAGGACTGGCATAGAGTGGGGGGTGGGGTGGGATGCTTGGCAAGTGATAGATGAATGCAGGTGTAGATTAACAAATGGGTGGAGTAAGTGATAAAGACTAGAGGAGAAAAGGAGACAAAAGGATGTCAGATAAGGAGACTAGTGAAATGTAAACTGGGAGGGATGTGGATGGAAGAGGTCAGGGGAGGGGAAAAGGGTGGATAAAAGGGAGATATGGGGTGGGGGGTGAGCATATGGAGGAGGGGAAAGCAGCTGGGTGAATGGGGAGATGGGAGAAATGTTTTCAGCTAGTGATTAGGTAAACGGGTCAGCAGTTCCCAGCTCTCAGTCCCTCAAATCCACAGGAACAATGGCATAAAACACTTTCTAAGAGAATAACAAAAAAAATTGTTGTATTTATAGCCGTATTTTTCAGAGCTCTGGGATTGGGTTATCAGGCCCTTTGTGATTTACTAGCCTTTACAAGCTGTTTGAGCGGTTTCAAGTGTTGCTTCATGCTGGATACAGCAGTAGGGCATCCTCCTGATGTTATAGGTTATTCTAGAATCTCCCATAGAACAATGTGGTTCCTGCAACTGCGGATGTTCATGAATCACCCTCTGCCAATTTATGCACACGCACAATAAACTGAGTTTGTAAAGAGGATAATTAAATTCTGATTAACATTGTGTCAACAGCTGGGCTGATGCAAATGGTGAGTGAGAGCCAGGCAGTTCCATCTCATAAATACACACTGTTCTCTCCTGTTCTTCTCCCAGCCTGCTGGGAGATTTGGAAAAAGCTGATGTTGCCAGTGTTGTCTTAGCATGCAGATAACTCTGAACATCGCAGCCCATTAGCATTGGATACTAGGGACGTGCAAGTTGATGGGAGCAGCGATGGAGAGTTCTGAGCGAGTGTTGATGGAAATGGAGGCAGGCCAAGACATGGGAACCATCTGCTTCCTTACTCTGCTTAAATTGTCACTACAGTGAGCAGAACTCTTCATTCAAGCCGTAGAGATCTCTCCAATGATACCAGGGAATGGAAAATATTAGTGTGGCAATTGGAAGCGTATGAGACTGCGGATGCTGGCATCTTGAGCAAAAAAACAAATCGCTGGATGAATTCAGTCGCTAGGCAGCATCTGTAAAGATAATGGACAGGCGATGTTTTGGGTTTGAACCCTTCTCGATCCAAAAGGTTTCTGTCCATTCCCTCCACAGATGTTGCCTGGCTCTGAGTTCCTCCAGCATTATTTGCAATTCTGTGCAAAAAAAAAAACAAGATGTGAACTCGATTACAGCTCTTTCAGTTTAGATATGCAGCGCGGAAACTGGCCCTTCAGCCCACTGAGTCCGCACCGGCCAGTGAACCACGCATATTAACACTACCCTATACACACTAGGGACAATTTTACATTAATGCCAAGCCAATTAATCTACAAACCTGTACATCTTTGGAGGTGTCAAGAGTTTCATTGTCATGTCCCAGATCGGACAATGAAATTCTTACATGCTGCAGCACAACAGAATATGTAAACATGATACAAAACGGAAGATAAAAGTTAATTGTGTCTATAGACCATATATGCACAATAAATTAACAGATATAGTGCAATAATAACAATAGACTGTTATTGTTCAGAGCTTATTTGATGTGTTTAATAGCCTGATGGCTGTGGGGAAGAAGCTGTTCCTGAACCTGGATGTTACAGATTTCAGGCTCCTGTACCTTCTTCCCGATGGCAACGGTGAAATGAGTGTGTGACGAGGGTGGTGTGGGTCTTTGATGATGTTGGCATCCTTTTTGAGGCAGCGACTGCGATAGATCCCTTTGATGGTGGGGAGGTCAGAGCCGGTCACAACTTTCTGCAGTTTTTTCCGCTCCTGGCCTTTCAAGTTGCTGAACCAGGCCACGATGCAACCAGTCAGTATGCTCTCTACTGTGCACCTGTAGAAGTTCGAGAGAATCCGTTTGTGGATGGAAACTGAAGATCTAAGAGAACCTACATGGTCACGGGAAGAAAGTACAAAGTCTGTAAAGACAAGCACCCTCAGTCAGATCAAACCCAGGTCTCTAGTAGATCTAGGGAGACAGAGGAACTGAAAGAAATTGCATTAGGCGAGAAATAGTATTGGGTAGACTGATGGGACTGAATGCTAATAAATCCCCAAGGCCTGATGGTCTGCATCCCAGGGTACTCGAGGAGGTGGCTGGAAATCGTGGATGCATTGGTGATCATTTTCCAATGTTCCATAGATTCAGGATCAGTTCCTGTGGATTGGAACCAGTGACTGAAAGTAAACATGCAGGTATAGCAGGCAATGAAGAAAGCTAATGGCATGTTGGCCTTTATAACGAGAGGATTTGAGTATAGGAGTAAAGTGCTCCTTCCGCAGTTGTACAGGGCCCTGGTGAGACCACATCTGGAGTATTATGAGCAGCTTTGGTCTCCTAATTTGAGGAAGGACATCCTTTGCTATTGAGGCAGTGCAGCGTAGCTTCACAAGGTTAATCCCTGGGATGGCGGGACTGTCATATGAAGAAAGATTGGAAAGACTGGGCTTGTATTCACTGGAAATTAGGATAAGGGAGGATCTTATAGAAACATATAACATTATAAAAGGACTGAACAAGCTAGATGCAGGAAAAATGTTCCCAATGTTGGAGTCCAGAACTAGGGACCACAATATAAGAATAAAGGGGAGGCCATTTAAAACTGAGATGAGAAAAAACATTTTCACCCAGAGTTGTGAATTTGTGGAATTCTCTGCAGCAGAAGGCAATAGAGACCAATTCACTGGATGAATTTAAAATAGTTAGATAGAGCTCTAGGTGCTAGTGGAATTAAAGGATATGGGGAGAAGGCAGGCACAGATTACTGATTGTGGATGATCAGCCATGATCACAATGAATGGCGGTGCTGGCTCAAAAGGCCCAATGGCCTCCTGCACCTATTTTTCATGTTTCTATAACTAAAACTACCAAGCCCGTCTCTGAGTTGTTCTATCATTTGCCCTCACTGGAATATAGAACAGTTCAGCACAGGAACAGTGCCTTCGGCCCTCAATGCTTGTGCTGAACATGATGCCAATACCAATTCTGATCTGCCAGTATGTGACCCATATCCTTCCATTTCCTGCACCTATCCAAAGTCTCTTCAATGCCAGAAACCTTTCTGAAGTCATATTTTACATGCCATGTATTCCTTATTCCAGGAATCCTACTTCCACTGGACGTTCGGAGTGATGGAATCTGACTGCTGCGGTGCCGTGGATGTTGCTACCGGCAAGTCCCTGCTTTTCGTGCCCAAACTCCCCGAGAGCTATGCAGTGTGGATGGGAACGTAAGGCCATTATTAATGCTCCTTGTTTGATCTTCCTTGCATTCTCACCCTGACATGTTGGCACTGGTTCTGCCAAATTTCCTGAACTCATCCTTGTCACACAGCCGAACAGAAACAGGCCCTTTGGCCCAAACTGTCCATGCAGACCAAGATCCCCCAATTAAGCTACTCCCATTTGGCACATTTAAAGGGGAATAGATCGCGTGAATGCGCAGTCTTTTATAGGTTTTAAGGTGAGAGGGGGAAGATTAAATAGGAATCTATTTAAGGAGGCAACTTTTTCATACAGAGAGTGGTACTTGTATAGAACAAGCTGCCAGAGAAAATAGTTAAGGCGGTTATAGTAACATCACTTAAAACATTTGAATAAGTTCATAGATAGAAAAGATTTATAGGGATATTTTTCAAACGCTGTCAAATGGGATTACTGAGATGGGCATCTTGGTCAGCTATGGATGAATTGAGCTGAATTGCCTGTTTCTTTGCTGTACGCCTATAAGCAGTGGGGGCTGTGTATTTGTGGTTTACTAGTCATACCATTGCAAGATGTTCATGGACATTTGGAGGCCTTTCATTTCTGCTGTACCACACCGGGGTGTGTGGATGTGACGGAACTCCCCTGCGGTTACTCTGTTTCTGATGTTCAGCTTCACCCGGAGTTTTTACCAACTCGGAGGGGAAGTAAGTCGGGAATCACACCTGAGCTGCTTGCTTGTGACTGTTGGACGGGGACTGAGTGCTGTGCCTGTGCAATTGAACAGCTTGCTGACGCTCTCTCCAGAAGAGTCACAAGGGTGAGGTGCTGGAGAAAGCCACTTCACAGCAAGAGTGGCCAACCATGAACGATGGAAATTTGCTCCCAGCAGCTGTTGTGTTGCGAGCTGTTTCCTGTTCATTGTCTGCTGTGTTGTGGATTTCTGTGGCTATGTACTACAGCCAGGCTGTGAGCAGCTTCCCAGCCCGCTAATTGAAGGAGGCTATAATGTAGAGTTTGGCTGCAGGATCAGGCTGGAAGTGGCAGTGAACATTTTTCCACGTGGTACCATCTCTCAGTGTAATTAAAGCTGCACCTGCTCCCTCTTGTTTGACAGCAATTAGTGGCAGTGCTAATTAATATATGGCTCAAATGGCCTCTGTCTTTGAGTAGATCAAATTAGATGTGCTCAACTTTATATAAAAAATAATAATAGATCTAAAAGCTGAACCTCTCCTGCAGTTGACTTGAGGGGTCATTTCTATTTTCATCTCCTCGGAAGGGCAGATGTAACGTGACAGCCTAATGTCCTGTCTCTCTCACGGCCTGCTCTGGGCACCACAGTCACAAACGGGAGCAATTTCAGTCCCACTACAGTCAGAGTTACTGGCAGACATATACAATGAAGAACAAGGACACATGGCCATTTTTTCTGATACCGGCACTTTGGAAGGGATCTCCCATTAGCTGCATTCCTCATGACCATCTTTACTTACATCCTGTCTAGGGCTGTTTTTGAAGACAAAAAGGTGCCAGTGTGCATGTGGTTCCTTGCTGTTATGTCTATGGCAGATCGTCATCCTAGAAGCTGTTTAGGGGCGTAACTGCCTAATTTCATAAGAGCATTTCTTTTGTTTTAAACTTGAGTAATCTTTTTATAACATTCTAAACATTTTGATGTCTAGATTTTAACTTATTGCAGGTGTTGGTACACTGTACCGGTGCGTTCCATCGCTAATAAATCACTGGTCTGGTATTGTTTGGACGGTCATTGTTGAAGCCACTGCTTCTGCTGTTTCAATCATGGCCTTTCACGTTATTCTGCTTAAGAAATTCCTTCCCAATGCCCTTCTGGAATTGTTTACCCAAGCGCATTAAGTCTTCTGGTTTGTTTAATTATTTAATTGGACAAAGTCTTTTCTACCGTATTAATAACTGAGCAGAAAAATTATTGGAAAGTAACCGCACTGATTCCACTGAAAGTAATTCCACTGCCCTTTGTCTAATACCAACCACGCCAGTTCCTCGGCACCCATACTCCAATACTGCCCCAAAAACCTTTCTCTCCTCTGAGCCGCATCTTCCGTTCGGTACCTCCCCCGAGCCGCCCCCCCCCCCCCCCCCCCCCCCCCCCCCCCCCCAAAATGTTGTCTGCCCATTTCCTCCGTTGAGTTTGTTCAGCACCTGCTCAAGATTCCAGCATCTGCAGTTCCTGGTGCCTCCAATATTTTGAAAGTGTTAGTTCCTGATCAGTTTAAATTCCATCCAATGTGTCTCTTTGATTGATGTGTATTCTTTGTCTACTTTTTCCGCAAATAATCATGTACCTTAATTATAATGTGCAGACCACGATATTTGGAAATTATCAAACTTTGGAATCAGCAAATGTTGCCACAGCTGCTTGCATGGGTTTTGTTGGGGGGAATGCCCAGTGGGAAGTAAAGACAAAATCCCCAGCTGTAGAGAGGAAAGCTTGGGAATGAGAAGGCAGAGGAATGGAGTAACAAACCACCTGCTGGAGGAACTCGGTGGGTCGAGCAGCATCCGTGTGTGGGTGAGGAGAGAGGGAAAATTTGTGCTTCTGAAGATAACCTGTTACATTCTGCTATTAGTTCTCTCCTGACATTCGTCCTCTTCCTGCAGGATTCACTCCCGTGACCACTTCAAAAAGAAGTATGCTGTGGATGATGTTCACTTCAATTGCGATGTAAGTGTCCCTCTCTGGTTACAAGCTGTGGGTTTGAGACAAAGATCTGGAAGGTCGGAGGAAGAGTTACGGGGCTATTATTGGGGAAGGGTGGGATGTTTTGGAAGAGGTTTGCACCCAGGAGTTAGTCCTGCAGCCGATCCGTTGTCCACATCCCAGATGACCAGAGCCAAGTTTAAACACGTACTCAACAGGGGTCAGATGTCTTACCGAGGGAGGTAAAATGGGACTAGCTCAAAATACCTACTTGATCAGCATGGACAAGGTGGACTGAAGGGCCTGTTCCCATGCTGTATAGCTAGGTGAATCTGAATTATTAGCTAATTAAATTGCCGTGCAACAATTCTTGTAGTGCAGGAGGCTGAGAGGTAATCTTGTGTATCTATGTATAGTAAGATTTCCTGCATTGTATGCCAATCAAATTGCTGTTATAATAGGTGTGGGAGAGTTACGGACTTCGTCCTGACAGTCACAGAGCGACACAGCACGGAGACCGACTGTCTTATGTGACTCTGTGATATGCTGCAAATATAATTCCTGATCTTCTAACTACATGGGCACTTTTTAAATCTGTAGTTTCTCTGTAGCTGTAACACAACGTTCTGCACTCTATTTTATCATTTACACGACCTGATGTACTTGTGTGTAGTTAGACTGGCCTGGATAGCACACAAAATCATGATTTTCACTGTACACGTGACAACAGTAAATCGATACCAACTCTACATCGCCCTCTCGAGCCATGTAGGAAAGATCAATAAAAGACAGGCGCCATAGGAGGGACAGCGGGAGGGAGGGAGAACGAAATGACGAGGTTCTTGGTTTAATGTCTACTTTGAGTGACGATATCTTGGACTGCACTCCCTCTTTAATGGACCGAGTACAGAAGTTGGATCAAGGGTTGGAGTCTCCGGGGAGCTTTAAAGCACCACATTTCTGCCCCAGCGATGAGGGTCAACGTATTGAGCAGGGCTCCTGTTAAATTCATCTTCTATTTAAGGGGACCTATAACCTGTGCTTTCCGCTACTCGCTGAATTTTCTGTTCAGGAATGTTACTGACTGCTTCTAAACACTTTGGCAGTGCCTCCTTAATTTTTTTTTTTCTTTAATGTGGGATTTAATGCTGTGAAACTCGTAGGATTTAAGGTAGTCAGAATTTTCCCTTCCGAACACAAGACCTTGCAGGTCCCACTTGGCGTGTTCCAGAATCAGATGCAACCTTTCATGATTCTGCGTGACTGACAGTTGGTGTGCAGGCTTCTGTGAAGTGAATGTGTGCGATTCTGCATCAAAGAGCTTCATCTCGGCAATGTCCCTGGAGAGTCTCAGTTGAAAATCAGACCACAAAGCCCAGGATTAGTGGCGGTGGTTCAGTAGCTTTCTATTTGTAAGCACATAAAAACCCATCTCTGTCCCTTCCTCTGCCAACAGCTCAAAACGTCTGTGGACTGAACCCTTTCAGAACCAGTGTTTAAGATTGGGGCGCGCTCTCCCCGCGTGAACTTTACACCCGTTTGGTTTATCCCCTCTCTCCCAGCATGCAGGAGCTTGCTATCCCTTGTCTGTTGGTCTACACGGTCGTTGTCTATCCTCACTCTTACAAAATTCTATTTTAGCCATCTGCAGATTTGCTGATGCTCCTATCTAACTAGCTGTATGTATCACACACTGCCTTCTGTCATGTACTAAGTTAGTTATTGCCATTTAATCAATATAATATCCAGCAAATCCTTTATAATTAACGTTGTTTCTTAATAAGTCACATGGCATGGAAACGGGCTCTTCAGCCTAAGGTAGACACAAAATGCTGGAGTAACTCAGCAGATCAGGCAACCTCTTCTCCAGAGATGAATAGGTGATGTTTCAGGTCGAGACCCTTCCTCAGACTGTCAGTGGAGAGAGAAACTAGAGGTTTGAAAAGGTACAGAACAGCCCAATACATCCATGCCGGCCAAGATACCCATCTGAGCTACTCCCATTTGGCCCATATTGCTCTAAACCTTTTCTATCCATGTACCTGGCCAAATGTATTTTTCTGGTAGCTCATTCCATATCCCCACAACCCTCTGTGTGGAAAAAGTTGCCCTCCAGTTCTTAGTCCCCTCAACTTAAACCTGTGCCCCCTCATTCTTGATTCCCCAATCCCTGGAGAAGAAAAAAAACAATGTATTCACCCTGTCTACTCCCTTCATGTTTTTATATACCTCCATAATGGTTCAATGGTACTTTATTGGCACCTGTACCTGGGTACAGGGATATTCCTTTGGCATAACATTCAGGAAATCCTACTATACATAGGTACATAAGATCACCCCTCACTCAGCCTCCTGTGCTACAAGAATTGTTGCACAGCAGTTAAATTACTGGGCTAATAATTCAGATTCACAGAGCTATACAGCATGGGAACGGTCTCTTCAGTCCACCTTGTCCATGCTGATCAAGTAGGCATTTTGGGCTAGTCACATTTGCCCAGGCACGTGCCGTGAGTAATTATTCAGGGTAGGCAGTCATTCGGCTTTTTAAAAAAAAAAAAAAAAAAAAAATCTTATACTGCTCATGCGCAGATTGTTCTCCTCTCCGTAAGCTGTCCGTCAACTTTTATAAAGTCTTCAAAAACCATATTTCTTAATAAAGTACTGTATTTCCCGGCAATGAAGACGCACCCCCATTTTGAGTTGCTAAATTTTGAAAAAAGGCTGATGGGACATAGAATTTCTCATGCTCAAAAAATAAAAATAAAGCAAGTAACAATTCAATTTGCCCAAGGCTTCCAAATCTCCTTCTTTCAGAATTACTGAATGGGTGGGTGGGTGGGTGGGGGGGGGGGCAGGAGCGTTGAGAAGGAGGGGGTCGGGATCATGCCAGTATCCCACTCACTCACCGCTGCCGCGACACTCCGGTGAGCCACCTTCGCGAGCCATCTTCAGCCTCCAAGACGCATGTGAATTTTCGTGCCTTATTTTTGGGTAAAAAAATAGCGTCTTCATTGCCGGAAATATGGTATTTAAAAACGTATAGCTCAAAGATATCTACATACCACATGTGTACACGAACTCCATTCTTCTCTCTTTGTTTCTTAAGATACTCTTAAGAAATGTGACAATCCATGTTTGGAAAAACCTGCCAAGAAACGTGTGTTGCTCATGCACAATCCACGGTTCAAAGGCAGAATTTCAGCTGCCTTCAGCTCCGCTTGTCATTGAAGGCTTGAAGTAGCGTCGATGGCACGTGAGCTGCACACACTTTCGTGTATTACATGTGCTGCGCATGAAAGGCACAGTGAATTATGTCTACTTTGTGGGCATAATTCTCCCGTGCCTTTACTATTCATATTTAATAATTACCATTTTATAATTTTAGTCAGGGTAGGCAGTGCCTACCTTGCCTACTCTGACGGCACGTGCCTGCATTTAGCACATATCTCTCTAAACCTTCCTATTCATAATTCAGAATCAAGAGAAGGAACATAACTGTCTGATTGGCTGGCTGCTGGCATGAGACAGTAAGGTACGAGCAAGAAATTCAGAATTAAAGTGACCTGGGGACCTTTGCGATCGTCTCGGATAATAGACAAGCACATTGGTGTGGAGCAATTGCTGCCTGCAGCAATGGAGCTGAATTTTAAATCTAACTCGAATGTCCCTGGCCTGTTAATTTGACTCGCGTTGTCAACAGTAACTGTTTGAAGCTGGTTCCCCAATTACATTACCAGCATACAGTAGAGTGATGCGTTGCCCAAGTCTAATTAGAGTATCCAGTGCTGGGTGGCACAGCTCTGAGATTCTGATCTGCCCTAGACAAGCTTCTGTGTTCTGGCCACTTGGAATTTACGCTGTCAGTCAAGAAACTAATCATCTTTTTATCAGGCCGAGAATGTCGTAACTTCATTCACAAAGATATTGCAAGTGTGTGAGAGGCTGAGTACAGGAACAAGCCGCACAATGATTTAACAGGATCCCATCTTCCCCCCGCATCAGAAACCCACACAAGTTCCAGATTGTCGGCCATATTCATTCAGATCGAAAGGTCTGAATGACAAATAAAGGATTCAATTCAATATTCCATTTGTCCTCTGGTTTTTGATGACATTGTAAACAGTTTGCCTTGTTACATTACCCAGCTAGTGCAGGGATGCTGGTCAGCTGAATCACCCCTCCCTCTTCCCCCTCCCTTCACTCCACATCACTCCCTCCCATCTGAGCGCAAGGGTGTGATGGAACACATTTATTTAGGAAGAAAGACCTGCATTTCCATAGCATTCGCAACATCTCACAGCCCTTCACTGTCAGTGACAGGTTTTTGACATGGCCTCTGATGGAATGCAGGTAAAGTAACAGGCAATTTCTGCAGGGTAGTGTGAATGGGATACCAATAGATCCAGGCCAAGAGTCAAGTCAAAGTGTTTAATTGTCACAGGTGCAACATAATAATGAGATTCTTGCTTGCTGCAGCTTTACAGATTGTAAACACAGTAATTCACAGACAAATAATTGAATTAATTAGTAATTGTAATACTATATGACCATAATAGTGGAAAGCACCTGTCTGCAGTGCAGCCAAAGAAGTCCGTAGATCACAATTGCTGAAGTTAGTGTACCTTGTTCATCAGCTTGATGGTTGCCAGGACGAAACTGCTTTTGAACCTAGAGGACACGGTTTTCAGGCTCTTTCTGATTGCAGGAGTGAGATGAGCATGGCCAAGATAGTGAGTGACTTTGATATTAGCTGCCTTTTTGAGGTTGCATCTCATTGTTGATCCCTTTGATGGTGAAGAGGTCAGCACCCATGATTGACCAGGCAGTGTCTACCACCATGAAAGATCCATTTCCCTTTCTGAAAAGATGCTGTATGGCTTTCGCTGCCTTTATGAGAGAGAATGCAAGTGCTCTGTTCAATATTTTATTTGAGGGAGGAGCAGTGCTATCTCAATGACCAACCAAATAGGCAGCCCAGACTATGCTTGAATTTCTGCAGAAGGGCTTGATTCCACTTCCGTATGACTCAGTGCAATGTCAAGACCCAGACTGTGATATGATTTTGTGAAGCAAAGCTGTCAAGAACTGGAAATGAGACAGAATTGCATGATGCTTGGCTTATGGAGCGGCTAAACATTACAGATGCTGGAAATATGAAATAAATCAAAATACTCAGAGGATCACGCAGCAGCGGTGGAGAGAAAACAGATAAAGTTTATAGTTGATGACCTTTCACGACAGCAGCCCTTGATCTACTGACCACCACGCTGGCTGACAGCCAGTCTGATGAATGGTCCCAATCAGCACCTCGGCACCAAGTCCCCCCCCCCCCCCCACCACCCGCCTCTCTCCCATATCAACTCCTGCCTGCCAGCCATCAAATCTTGGATGCAACTCAACTTCCTTAAATTAAACAGTAACAAAACAGAATTTCTCATTGGCTCCAAATCAACACTTACCAAAATTAACAACCCCGCTCTCACTATTGACGGCACCACTGTCTCCCCATCTCCTCAGGCCTGCAACCTTGGCGTGATCTTTGACTCAACCCTCTCCCTTGAGCCTCACATCCGCCATGTTGTCAAAACATCATTTTTTCACCTCCTTGCAACATTGCCAAAATCAGACCCTCTCTCACACCCCCCGCTGCTGAAAGACTCATCCATTCCTTCATCTCCTCCCGACTGGACTACTGTAACTCTCTTCTCTTTGGCATCAATTCCAGCAACATCAACCGACTCCAACTGGTCCAGAATGCAGCCGCCCGACTCATTACCCACACCAAATCCTGGCACCACATCACCCCAGTCCTCAAAGAACTTCACTGGCTTCCCATTTCCCACCGGATCATCTACAAAATCCTGGTCCTCACCTACAAAGCCCTCAACCACTTGCCCCCCCCCCCCCCCCCCCACCCCCCCCCCCCCCCCCCCCCCCCCCCCCCCACCCCCCCCCCCCCCCCCCCCCCCCCCCCCCCCCCCCCCCCCCTTATCTCACTGACCTGCTCTCCCCCTACCAACCCTCACGGTCCCTCAGATCCATTTCAGCCGGTCTCCTCTCCATTCTGAAATCCAACCTCTGCACTTTTGGAGACAGAGCCTTCTCCAGGGCAGCTCCCAGGCTCTGGAACTTCCTCCCACAATTGATCCGAACTTCTGAGTCCCTCACCATCTTCCAGTCCCGCCTCAAGACCCATCTCTTCACCTCTGCATACCCTTAGTCCCATGTCCCCCTCCCCTTTGCACCTCTGTCTTACTGCTCTATTTTGTTTTGTTCTTGACTCACCGTGTAAAGCGACTTTGAGTCCTTGAAAAGCGCTATACAAATAAAATGTATTATTATTATTAATCTGAAACATTGCCTGGCCATTCCCTCCACAGATGCAGCCTGACCTGCTGAGTTCCTCCAGCTCTTTGACCACTGCTTTCTTGCTATGTTCTTTTAATTTCATAGAATCTGGACTTCACTCGCAAGGCCAGTATTTGTTGCCCATGTCTGATTCTGAAAAGATTGAGAGCCACATTCATGAACCACTGCAGTCCTCTGGTGATGGTGCTCTCGTAGTGTTGTTGGGAAGTGGGTTTGCGAACATAGATCTAGTGATAACCAAGAACTGGTGATGTACTTTCTTGGCAGAGGTTGTGAATTTGGAGTGGTGGTCTAAGGAGATGTGCCGACAAGTGTGTAAATGGAGGTACAAACGGCAGCCACAGTGCTGTGGTGGAGGGAGGTATGTTCAGAGGGGTGGGTGGGGTGGGGCAGTCGAGCTGCTGGCTCCTGGAAGGGAGAGAATTCCCTGAGTGCTGCTGTGCTCTGCTTTTACTCAGTCGTTCCTATGGGGGCCGTTGTTTAATGTGAGAATAACTGAGAGTTGTTCTGCCTGCAGATTGCAGAGGTGCTGAAGAAGCTGCAACCTGATGTGCTGCTCACCTTGGTATGTACTGTTGGCCTACCCCCCCCCCACCCCCCCCCCCCCCCCCCCCCCCACCCACCACCACCCACCCCACCAACTCTATCCTCTTCCAGCTCTAAACCTTTCTTGTGAGGCCACTCCTGGCTCTGCCCCTCCGTCCAGGGTCCCCATCACTGCCCGGCCCCACTCCACCTGTCCTGAGCACCTTCCCCCACCCCTCGCCTTCCGTCCTCTTGGCCCTCCCCTCCCCTTGTATGACCATGTGATCCGTAACTGTGGTTGTAATTCCAGCGCGGCCTCAACACTGACAGTGGGAACATCACTCGAGAAGCCTCCTTCGACGGTATCAGCCAGTAAGTGCTTGTTATGCTTTTGCCTTGACTAATTATGCAAGGACTTCACCACTATATCTGTGAGGACCGTGTGCAAGAGTGAAATGCAGGAACGATTTGCCAAAGAGAGCTGACTTTGGAGAGACTTTTCTGTAGGGCAAACAAATGGAGAGACAAAAGACGGGCAGATGCTGGAATCCAGAGCACAAGGCAGAGTGCTGGGAGAGCTTTGAGTCAGACAGCATCAGTGGAGGGAATGGACAGTTGATGCTTTTTTTTAGAGACTGCACCAGTCTTGAGTACATCAACTGCAGTCCCTTGTGTCTGCAACTATGGGCATACAGGGACTGACAATCTTTATGCTGAGTTTGCTGGCAAGTGTGGTAAATGTTCCAACACAGTACTGATAGACCACTGCTCTGTTGGACATGAAGGCTTTTTTTTTTTTAGAGGTACTGTGTGGGGAAACGGGCCCTTCAGCCGACCAAGTCCACGCCGACCATCGATCACCCATACACTAGCTCTATGCTATTACACACTGGGGGCAATTTACAAAAGCCAATTAACTTATAAACCTGCAGGTCTTTGGAATGTGGGAGGATTCTGGCGCACCCGGCGAAAACACACGCGGTCACAGGGACAATGTATAAACTCGACACAGACAACGGCCATAGTCAGGATCGAACCCGGGTCTCTGGCGGTGGGAAGCAACAGCTCTACTGCTGCGCCACTGTGCTGGCATCTAATAAGGTGGACACACGAGGAGCTCCTTACAATGTTTAAGCAAGGAGATGTTGGAAGGATGCTTTCTCTGGCTTGTGGGATCTAAACACCATGGTCACAATTTCAAAATGACGGGATTTAGGACTCGAATTAGGAGTTTGTAACTTTAGGTTGGCCCTCAGTACCCACAGTGTTTGTTGGCAAGGATTTCCAGGTTTCTGAGCCCTCTATATGGATGCTGCTTCCTGACCTCTGCTGGGTTCCAGTTTTCAATTTCACCTTCACAGATGCACCATCCCTCCCACTGGTGCTTTCTTGTTCAAGGCAACATATTCTATCCAATCTATCAGCATTTAAGCCTCAAGCTGGTGAACCCTTCCCCTAAGGCCAGAGCATACATCCTCTGAGATCCAGTGCCTGCCGCGTTGTGCTTTTGCACTCAAAAGACTCTCTTAGACTGTTTGTCTTGGCCAGGATCCCGGAGCTTTTGACTGCTGGTCTCAGTGGGCTGGGTTGCCTTTGCTTAAAAACCCACCGAATCACCGTTGTTACTTCCCGTCAGATCAGCACAATCCAGTAGTTGGAAGTATTGTTCTGATGTGATCAACAGAAGGCTGCTGTCTTTCTAACGTTAGCCTTGTTTTGAAGCGGCTGCGTAAAATATCAAAATAGTTCATCTTCGTCACAGAAATTGTGTCCCTAAGGAAAACGTTGCAAACGGGCATGAATTTCATTAATGATTTATTGCAGCTAATAAAATCCCAACCAGACTGATGCAAGGAACTGCAGATGCTGGAATCCTGAGCAAAACGCTGGAGGAACTCAGCAGATCAGGCAGCATCTGTGGAGGGAATGGACAGACAACGTTTTGGGTTGGAACCCCTACCACAGACTGATGGAGTTAGTGCGAGAATGTTGGGCAACAGAGGTGGGGGTGGGGAAAAGCCCAGCAAGTGACAGGTGGATGGTCTGGGTCAGAACATGGTCCAACAACAGGAACCACAGAGGGGGGAGCAGTGAGGGAGGATCACACGGCAGTGGTGGTTGTGCAGAGAATGGAGAGATGTGGATCGCGTTTGGCACAGACATTGGGCTGAATGGCCTTGTTCTTGTGCTGTATCATTCTATGTTTAAAGTTGACATACTTTGAGGAGATATTGGGTAGGACTGACAGTTTAAGATAATGCCTGAATCCTCCACTTAATCTGTGGCTGTTGGAAAAACACACTGCATTTAGCTGAGAGAATAAATAATTTCTTGTGGTTTTAAAAGCTATGTTCAACGATAGCACAGACATGTGTTTTTCACGCCACTGAATGAGTCAGGCGCAGTGAGTGAAACTTAGATCCTGAGTTGCCGAAATAACTCGGATGTGTGCACATAATCCCACTGGTAACAATGAGGTCATGTTTTGTATTTAGCTTCATCTTTCACATGAAATGTTATGCTGCGTCTCTCCAGAGTGCACAAAGGTCTCCTTAGAATAAAAAAAAACCACAGGAGGAGTTCAGCGGGTCGGGCAGCATCTGACCAGACCTGCTGAGTTCCTCCAGCACTTTGTGTTTTGTTTAAGATTGCAGCATCTGCAGTTTCTTATGTCTCCTTGGAATGTTTTGAAGGGCATGGATATGCTCTCCAGTATGTTGAAACAAGCCACAATCAGTTTTTGTTAGATTGATGTGTAGGAAGGAACTGCAGATGCTGGTTTAAACTGAAGATAGACGCAATGTTGGAGTAACACAGTGGGACAGAAAGCATCTCTAGAGAGAAGGAATGGGTGACGTTTTGGGTTGAGACACTTCTTCAGACTGATTGATCTTGTTAAATTCTAACTTATTCAGTAGAT
Source organism: Leucoraja erinaceus (assembly GCF_028641065.1). Lineage (NCBI taxonomy): Eukaryota > Metazoa > Chordata > Chondrichthyes > Rajiformes > Rajidae > Leucoraja > Leucoraja erinaceus. Next base: position 20,643,150 of record NC_073393.1, on the reverse strand, counting down.
CTTGTTCTTCCATTTTACTGCTCGACTGCAATATCTCATAGAAACATAGAAAATAGGTGCAGGAGTAGGCCATTCGGCCCTTCGAGCCTGCACCGCCATTCAATATGATCATGGCTAATCATCCAACTCGGTATCCTGTTCCTGCCTTCTCTCCGTACCCCCTGATCCCTTTAGCCACAAGGGCCACATCTAACTCCCTCTAAAATATAGCCAATGAACTGGCCTCAACTACCTTCTTCGGCAGAGAATTCCAGAGATTCACCACTTTCTGTGTGAAAAAAGTTTTCCTCATCTCGGTCCTAAAAGATTTCCCCCTTATCCTTACATGACCCCTTGTTCTCCTCAAAGTATTCCTAATGTACTATATATAACATTTAAGAGACATTTGGGGTACTATCATAAAATGTAACCTTTATGAGACGTTTGGCCGGGTGCATGCATAGGTACGGTTTAGAGGGTTATGGACCAAGCACGGGCCCTTACATTATTGAAATCATGTCCTGGTATAACTGAGCAAAATGCAGCACCTAACTGGCATTCCATTTGGCATTCTTTGGCTCATTTCCCCAGCTGATGAAAACCCCACTCTTGTTAATGATGATACCATCTATTTTAGTGTCATCTGCAAACTTACTAATGGTGCCTTGTCTGCTCTCATATGAATCATTGATATTGATATCGTTGACATAGGATGTGAGCAGAATTAATTATTTGAAACCATTTAACTGCCCACCCTTATTCTCAAGGTTTAAAATTAACTGTGTTACAAATATATTTCAGGAGGAAGAGAATGCGATCCATTTATAACCTGCAGAATACATTAGCGTCTGACTCATTCAGCCGATCCTGTCAACGAGTCATATATACCATCTAAAAATCAATGCACTCTCTGAATGGCCAATATCCAGTATTTATACAGAGATAATAAAACATAATTAGAGCGGGACCCTTTTGTGTGAAAAGGTTAACAAGCCTGGCAGAAAAATTGCACGTTGTGAAATTTTTATTGACTGCTAATCCTTTGCCCCTTTACCCTCTAGTGAAATTAGATTTCATAAGTATGCTCATAAAGTGCGGCGGAAAGCTGCTAACAAGGCCAGTGCTGACCTGTGCTCTGGACTAGTCGACGTGATGACTGCTTCTGGGGCGATCCGTGCATCTGAGTCCTCTCGTCAGTCCCTACCTGCCGCCTCACTGTTACCGTGTCTTTAACCAGGCCCTGGGTTTCCTCCCGCAAGGTTCCATATTATAAACGAGGCAATTCCTCGAGTCTACTTTGGTCCACAGAGCACATTCTCCCCATCACTTTCCCTACAACTGATTCTCCTCACAATCCTGTCAACTCCCCACCTCCCCCTGGATTCTAGCCCTCACCTACACACAAGGGACAATTTACCGCGGCCAATTAATCCACTGTCCCGCAAGTCTTTGGGAAGTGGGAGGAAACCTGCTGTGGGAATCCCCCTTGCTCATAGAGAGATGTGCAAATTGTACACAGACATGTCACGTTGGGAGTGCTGTGACTTTATTTGCACCCCCTTTACACCAACACCTTCCCCCTCCCTGGGCCGTGCACAACCCAACCCAAACCTGCTCAATCTTCCCTCGGTTTTAATTTGTTCTGAGGATCGACTTGCTGTAGGCAGAGCTGTTTCAAAGCCAAATTGTGATGCTTCCATATAGATATACACAAAATGCTGGAGTAACTCAGGGGGGCATCACTGGAGAGAAGGAATGGGTGACGTTTTGGGTCAAGACCCTTCTTCCGACTGAGAATCGGGGAGAGAGAGAAATGAGATATGGAATGGTACAAAGAACATGGAAGGTGTGAAAAGAACAGGTCAAGGAAATGTACTCCCGGATGAGGGGAAAGTGACGACGAGGTATACAATCCGTAACATTAATAAGGAGGACTGAAACTAGAAGGGTGGGGGAGGGATGGAGACAGAGGGAAAGCAGGGATTTCTTGAAGTTAGAGAAATCAATATTCATACCGCTGGCAATATTCATCCCGATAGGATGCTTTTACATCTCATGAAGGAAAGTGGCACTTTTGACAATGCAGCACTCCCTCAGTGCTTGTATTGGAAGTATCAGCTGAGATTATGGACTTGATTTTCCGGTGTAAGGTTTGAATGTATGATCATTCTGGAGAAATTAATTTATTGAGTTGAATGAGAAAATGAAGTGTAATCCTGCTAGGTGCTGTTGAGGTACATTGCTTTCTAAAGGAAACTATAGGTGTGTGTCTCTCCGTCACTGGTCCAGACATGGCAACTGTGCACTCTATCCGTTAGTTATCCTCACTGAAGTTCAATCCTTGAACCATGGCTACAGTTAAGGAATGATGTTCGGCACTGTCATTGTGGGCTGAAGGGCCTGTTCTTGCGGTGCAGTGTTCTATGTTAAAGAAGGTGATCAGCATGAACAGAAGGGGAGGCTGTGTACTTTTCTACGATGCACCATAGGTTTCAGTAATATCTATTATTTTCTCTTCTCCAGGTTTAATGTGAATAATGTCTTGCTGCATCCAGAGATTGCGGAATGGTGAGTATCTGTTTAGAATTCTTTCTGTGACCGCAGTGCAGGTGAATCGTGGCTTCGGGCCGTACCACACCACTCCATCGGGGCCCCTGCCTCATTCCAACAACAAGCATTCATGCAGCACCTCTAGTAGCTCCTCTTTAGCGCTTCCCTTGACTCCCAGCAGTGCCCTCAGGACGTGGCCCTCTGGGGAAACAAAAGCTCTGCCCCACTGCGTCCCTCCACTTTCTAGGGTTCAACCTCCAGATACGCAAGCCAACAACATCTGTACAGCTACTGAAAAATGACCTCGGTTGGAGAAAAGTGTTGACTGTATTTATTGTGAAACATTCATACATATTTTATGAGGAAATGTTACACAACCAGGGAGGAGATTAATCACATTGAAGAATGGACAGTTTTAGTTTAATTTGCACTACTTCAGATTGGACTACATCCATTGCACCATTCTGTTGCTTTGCATTTGCTGTGGTATTCTTCTATCTATCATGTATACTGTGTACTCTGAGCTTTATGGTGTTTTTATTGCACCCTTATGTATATGGCACTAATCTAATCTGAGGTACAATGGATAAGCTTTGGCATTGGTTTATTATTGTCACATGTAACGAGATACAGTTCAAAGATGTTTGCGTGCTATTCAGTCAAATAAAATCACACTATACACAAGTACAATCAAAAAGAAAATCTCAACGGGTCAGGCGGCATCTCTGGAGAACAATGATAGTGAATCTCTGGAATTCTCTGCCACAGAAGGTAGTTGAGGCCAATTCATTGGCTATATTTATGAGGGAGTTAGATGTGGCCCTTGTGGCTAAAGGTATCAGGGGGTATGGAGAGAAGGCAGGTACAGGATACTGAGTTGGATGATCAGCCATGATCATATTGAATGGCGGTGCAGGCTCGAAGGGCCGAATGGCCTACTCCTGCACCTATTTTCTGTTTCTATAGCTGTCGCCCGTCCATGTCCTTCAGGGAAGCTGCCTGACTCGCTGAGTCACTTCAGCACTTTGTGTCATTGTTTGTAAACCAGCATCTGGAATTCCGTGTGTTTGCACGAGTGCAACCAAGCCATACACGAGTACAACGGGTAGTGCAAAGAGAAAGATGCCATAGTGCAGAATATAGCGTTACTGCGATATAGTGTTATGGTTGCTGCGAGAAAGTACAAGGTATGCTATGAGGTCTGTCGGAAGATCGGATCTACACCATAGCTTATAGGAGCGCTGTACAGTAGTCTCATAACAGTGAGAAAGCAGCTGTACCTGAATCTAGTTTTGACAGTGAGCATGCCGAGTGTGATCCCAGACTGACTTCTAATGAGGGAAAGTGACACACGTTGTTCCTCGGTACTTGGTGTGTTATGTGGGGGGAGGGGCGTCTGCTGCAGTGCAGTTTAATCAACGTGTTTGACTGCATTAAACTACTCTGCAGCAACGTTTCTCTATATTCAAGCTGCCCAGATTAATTCCCCACGCCCTTTAATATCCCACCTAGTCTGTTCACACTCTCCTCTCATTTCCCATTACTCTTTAATATCCCACTTATATCCTGTGCATTTCAATAGTTGAATCCAACTCCTGCTCCCACAGGGAGTGCTTGACGTCGAGGGGATGGATGCCTGTAAAGGGGGCTGGTCAAGCGTATGAGGGGGAGGGGATGAAAGATCCCACTGATAGATTGAGATGATGAACGACAGATGACAGTAGCAAGGAGTGTGGGCTGAATGGCCTTGTGAAGTGTTGCATGTCCTATGTAATGCTTGCTTCATTGCACCTTTTAAAAGTGATTGAGAAGAACAGAATCCATAAGCAGTAACTGGACTGGAAAAGGGCTTTTGGTCGTCTTATCTGCAGGAACCATGCAGAAAGTCTCGTCCTCCTTCCACCTCCCTGGAGGCCTTGCAATTCATGTCTTTACTTGCCGTTTTAAGTTTATCTGTCTCTTCCTATGTTTCTATGTTTCCATCCTATGAGGCAAAGCATGCTCTGATCTTTGAAGTTACGATCCCTTCTCTTGACACTGGACTGCATTAACAGAGTGGGTACTGGGTCTCTGTCCACAGTGGACCAGGAAACCCATTAATGTGTGAGCCCGTGCAGATTCTAACCCGGTCCTTGCTCTCTCTGCATTATCCAGCTCCTCTGCTGCCCATGTTTATCATTCCCTTAAAACAAGAAAGGCAGTCACCTCTATCCGACCCACCTCGGGGCAAAATATCCCAGCAGTTCTGTCTGAAGCAATTTCTGAAGAACACTCTCCTCACTATTTTTTAAATCAATCCCCAGCTGTGCATATCTGGCACTCAGTTGGTTTAGATCTCCTGTGTATTCTTGTGCTCTGTGCTTCTAGTATTACTTTACATCCATTGAACATAAAATATGATTTGAGTTTATCCGAATATATGAGATGTCCTCTTTTGGCTGCATTGATTTTGAGAGGTTTCTGACTGAATGGCGGGGGATGGAGAGGAAGAATCATCCAAGGTGATTTGATATCTGGATCATGCTGAACTAAGATTGGTTTTCACCACGGAATGCAGCTTCAAGTCATCCGGGAGCTAATAATTTCAGATTTTTGAGGGACCACTGAGTAGGCCAGTGAACAGGAGATACTTGATCATGTGTGATTGGATGAAATGTCACCCTCTGATTGCTGGACTCCTCTGGTGAATGTCATTAACCCTCCTCCTCCCCCAGAATCAACAGCTGCTTGTTGCTCCCCATTCCTGGCACCCACATTGTACGTGTTAGTCTAGGCAGTGAATGTCAATGGAAGGTATCAGGCTTTCCAGCAGGGAATCGCTCTTGCCCCAGGGGCTTTTGTTACCTGCCTCCCATCACCACGCTCCTCGCCTTTCCAAGGGCAGTCATCGAAGCTGAGGAGTTTGATGCAAGATTACAGGCCGCTGGCGACCATACTTAGCCAGCCAACAATGGGCCATTATGGGGTCCACCCTTCCTGAGGTCGACTGTTGACTGCCCTGATTTGTGCTGACCCAAAACCTGAATTCACCAGAGATGCTGCCTGACCCGCTGAGTTACTCCAGCGCTTTGTATCTTTGGTATACACCAGCATCTGCAGTTCCTTTCTACACACCTGGTCTACCGTTATATAGTTTTGGGCCTCTTAGATCAGATATACATCGAGTTAATGCAGCTGTGGATTTGTGGGTGAAGGGGTTGACAGAAGAAGGGGAGGTGAACCTGTCGACCCACGCTCATTGAATTGCAGATTTATTTAACCATATTCTGAGGGATGCTGACATGGGTGGATGCTGACATGGGTGGATGCTGACGGGGCATTTTGTCTAGAACCAGCTGGCATAATTTCAGAATCGCGCTTTGCCCACTTCAGAGAAACAAGAAGGATTTTCTTTTCAGAAGGATGTGAAACTTTGGAATTCTGAGCCGCCCAGATTTTCAGTAGCGGAGTCATTGAATATGTTCAATGTGGAGGCATAAAATGCGAGGGAGGCGGGTGTGGGGAGAGTGAAGGCCAAGATTGGATCAGCCGTGATACTGACCAGGCAGAGCAGACTTGAGAGGCCGAGTGGCCTGTTCCTCTTGACCAAGTGCAACCTCGTCCAATCAACCACTGCCCGAAGTAGAACAGTTCAACTACCTGCCTTCCGTTAACTTTAATTATCCTGATCTAATGACCAAAACCTTTAGAGATTGTCTCCTGTTTGAGGGCTATTCTGTTGTTGGTTTCCAGATCTCTAATGAGCAATATATATATTTTTTATAACTGTGATTATCAGTGCACTGCTGAGGAATGCTGTGCTGGCAACTTTCTCTTGGCTGAGAAACCAGCTGGCTCTGTGTGTGGCTGTAAATGATTGCTTGCACAGTGGCTGCTCATTCAGTGCACAGCTGATCCCAGCTGGCCACTTCAATGGGTACCATTACCCCCAACCCACTGCCCCCATTTCCCCCATTCATTTTCGCACACATGCCTAACTCCTCTCTTTGCTAGTTACCTACATTAAGGGGTAACACCTACAGTGAACAATTGCCCAACTTGCACATCTTCTGGATGTGGGAGGTATCCGGGAAATGGGCACAGTCACAGGGAGAACATGCAAACTCCACACAGACAGCACACGAGGGCAGGATCAATCCCGGATGCATGTGGTGACATGGCAGTGCCTCTAACTACTTGGCACCAATCTATTACTGTTGTTTGGAAGGGGCAGTCCCAATAAACTGTCTATAGTCTGGGATAGTGTGCGTTAGATGCAAAGCGAAACCATATCAACACCGTCCTGTCTCGCACTCCCAGAGAGAAGATGCCAATGGTTAGACTCTGTGTGTAGCTTCCTCTTCTCGGCCCCATCAAAAGCTCGAGTTGCTCAGCTTTACAGCTGCATTGAGCCCTACTTGCAATGTCTGAAAGATGCCGATTTCTAGTCAAACAGGCCCTTCCACCCAACTCATCCACGCTGAACCTGTGCTAATTCCACATGCCCACGTTTGGCTCGTATCCCTCAACCTTTCCTATCCATGTACCTGTCCAAATATCATTTAAATATTGTTATTGTACCAGCCTCAACTACTTATCTTGGCAACTTGTCCCACATACCCACCACCCTCTATCAGAACGTTGCCCCTTTAAATCTCTCCAATCTCATCTTAAACCCTTGCCTTCTAGTTTTATATTTTTCTACCATGGGGAAAAAATCTGACCATTCACCTTTTCCATGAATCTTGTGATCTTGTACCTGCACTGCAGCCTGAAAGTTGTTCTATAGAGGAGTGGTTGCTTTGAAGAATCCAGAGGAGGACTGTTCAAATGCTGTCGATCGATTCGCTTTGGAAGCTCCTGTGGGAATGGGTGCTTGCGGAGTTTAAGTCGTGAGGGGAAGTGTAGAAAGCTGTGGACCTGAGCTTCCCTTATCTCATCTTGCGCTCAATGCGAGACTGTCTGAACTTTAATGCTGCGATTAGTCAATACTTCTATGATTCCATTCTGTGATTACCAAACTCAGGGTGACCCTTGTACATTTGTTACCCAAACCTTCCCATCCTGCTGCTTTCTCGGAAAGCTTTGATGTAAATAATTAGCATATTATCGATGCAGTGTGGCTGGTCATTGCTCATAACTTTAACTCGTCTCTTGCAAGATTGCAACTCCCCTCGACACCCTCTCTGGTGCGTTGTATCTTTCCTGCAGTGGGCTGACCAGAACTCCACACAGCACTCCACCTATGGTGTAACCAATGTTGAATGCAATGCCAGCGTTGCCTGCTGCTCTTATGCCATGTCTCAGCCAGGACTCTTTGTTATGCTGATTGTTATGTACACCAGGGTGTAATGCAATTCCATGAAGCTCAGAGTAAACAGTATACATACCACGGAGACACAAGGAACTACAAATGCTGGTTTACATGAATAGCAGAAAGTGCTAGAGTAACTCAGTGGATCAAGCGGGCGTTCCTCACACTGTAATTTCACTACACCTAGGTGTATGTGACTAATAAAGAAACCTTTGAACCTGTTAGCTACTTGCCCGTTTTGGTATCATCAGTAATTGTGGCTCATACATTTTGGCTCGGATCATTAATATACCACAAAATGTTCAGAGCAAGAAATAAACTGCAGAAGGAAGTCAGCGGGCCGGGCAGCAACTATGGAGTGAATAGACCCATTCCAACGTCTCGGGTTGGGACTCTTCTTCGGACCTAGAAGTAAATGATTGAAGCAGTGGTTGATTCAGGAAACAATGAGTCTGTCAGGAAGGTCCGGCTTGTGGATTTTGGGAAAGAGATAGGGTTGGAGGCTGCAGAGGGGGAGATTGCCAGAGCTGATAAGATCTGTGTTGGTCTGGGATGTAATGACCTGGTGTTCATCACTGGGGACATGGTCATGGTATGAGAAGGCGTGTGAAGGAAGTTCCTGACATAAAATATCACCTATCCATTCCCTCCAAGATGCTGCCCGACCTCCTGAGTTCCTCCAGCACTTTGTGTTTTGCTCATGATTTCAGCATCTGCAGTTTCTTGTGTCTACAAACATTCAGAGCCCGATCCCGAGTCCTACCGCACACCATCCTCTGTCACAAGTTCTCACTGATAATAACCATCAGCTGTTGCCATGACCCCATTATGAATCCCACTTGCTGCACTCCCTGGGCATTTACTGTCCGGGTCAATCTGCAGTCTGGCTTTTGTTGAATGTCATGTGTTACAATCCACGTATATGGAGGAGCTGTGATACCAGGCACCTGTAACTCACACTGACTGTTTTCTCCCTCCCTCCCTCCCTCTCTCCCCCAAACCTCGGAAGCCGTGTGTTAAAGACAGACATGGAGCTGGAGCTTGTACGCTACACCAACCGCATCTCCAGCGAGGCCCACAAGGAGGTGAGTATCTGAAAAGCTTTCCAATATTTCCATGAATCTTGCTGGCAACTGAAGGGATGAAGGAATGGTGAGGACAGGATCGCTTGGAGAGATCCACTGCTGAACGAGTCCATAGTTCGAGGGTTGTGTTGTAAGCTTGCTGCAAATAAATCCATCATGAGTTTCATTGGTGAGGTTACCACAATTGCCACTCGCCCCTGACCAATCCTCCTCCTATCCTCCATCACACTCCTCCCAGCAGCACTCTGTTCCATTTGTTCTTAGAATCAAGGAATAATCGAGCTCCAGAGAAAACAATCAAAGTTTCCCCAATCTTTCCTAACAGCTAATATACTCTAATCGAAAAAGAAGCACAGCTCTTCAAAACCTCTGCATCCTTCCTATAATAAGGCGACCAAATTGGCATGCTATATTTCCTAATGTAGCCTAACCAAAGCTAAACTCTACACTGCACAGCCTCGCACTCCCTAGAGTGTCCTGTTGATTTAATTGCATTGTGCTGAATGTCTGAGTCTCTCTTTGCGTCGATGAAGTGTACACGATCACGTGGGGCTTGGATAAAGTGAATGCTCAGTCTTTTTCCAGGGTAGAAAAATCTAAAACTAGAGGGCATAGCCTTCGGGTGAGAGGGAAACCACAGTTGGAATGGGCTCAGTCTGTGCCCACTGGTCCTTGAGATGAGGGGGTATTTTTTTGAAACTTAATAAACATCTTGTAAATTATTTAGGCAAACCTGTCAGGAGGAAAATGCAATTCTTCACAGAATAAACTGGTCCCTCCCTCTTGAGGGGCTGTGCGGGCTGTCGCCAGCTGTCTGCTGACGGCGAGTGGCAGAGGTCCCTGCAGAACTCGTCCATCAACACTGTCAAGTGGGAGTGGAGACATCGGCTATGCAGTCTGTGTGGACCCAAGGGACGAGCTGTTGCACCTTGTGTGGGAGGGTGTAGCTCACCATCTGCAGCATGGAGCAGAGTCTGCTGCTGTGTGGTGTATCAACACTTGGAGCCAGCCTGATGCACTAACTGTGCTGTGCGCGCCACAGCCATTATTGGGCCATCAATATTCTATGAAGCTGCCTGCCTTTCAGCCGGGGGTTGGCTGGTGCTGCTGGATAATGGGCAGCACAGTGGCACAGCTGGTGCCTCGTAGTGCCAGTGAGATTCTGATCACAGGTGCTGTCTTTGTGGAGTTTGCACGTTCTCCCCGTGACCGCGTGGATTTCTTCTGCGTGCTCCTATTTCCTCCGACATCGAAAAGACGTGTGGATTTGTAGGTTAATCGGCCTCTGTAAATAGTCCCTAGTGTGTAGGGAGTGGTTAAGAAAGTGAGATGGCATCGAACTGGTGTGAATGAGTGTTTGAAGGTTGGCATGGTTTCAGTGGGGTCAAGGTCGTGTTTCACACTAAACACAGCACAGTCCGGCAACTCAATGGTGCTCCCACGGTGACCACGAAAGGATCTTCTCAACACTGGCTGGTGGAATGTTTCTACTAGAAGGCTGTGGATACTGGGGCCAACTGGAACTTATGACCAGAAATCTGGAGTTTGCAATAGTGCCGTATGGGGAAATATGGAGCCATGGCGTTAGGCGAAGATGAGCTACAGAGTTATTCATGTGAATGATACAGTGTGTCACACACAGCTACAGGAAGGATGTCATTAAGTTGGGATGGGTGCAGAAAAGACCAGGATGATGCTTGGGCTTCAGTTATAGGGAGAAGTTGGATAGGCAGGGACGTATTTCTTTGGAGCGCAGGAGGCTGAGAGGTGACTTTATTCTGATCTACAAGATTATGAGGAGCATGGATAAAATGAACACTCAGTCTTTTTCCCAGGGTAGAGGATTCAACAACTAGAGGCTTAAGGTGAGGGGGAATACATTTTAAAAGGCAACTTTTACTCTTAGTTCGTATCTGGAACGAGCCGCTAGAGAAAGCTATAGAATTAATACAATTATGATTTTTAAAAGACTTGAACATATATATGGACAGGAAAGGTTTCGAGGGAAATGAGCCAAATGCAGGCAAATGGTACAAGGCCAATATACCAACTTGGTCGGCATGGATAAGTTGGGCTGAAGGGCCTGTTTCTGTGCTGTAGGACTCCATGATTCTCCAATGATTTTAGGCAGCAGACTCCAGGTCTTTGCAGCTTACTAAAACTAAAGATCACCTCTCTCGGTCAATATTGAGTCTTTCAGGGAAAGATGTGCATTATCACGACTGTGACTTTAAAATTATTGAAGGTGGATTTGGATCTTTGTGTTTGAGATTGATCTGAATTAAGCAGCGCAGGAACCTCGTTCTTTCTGCCTAGTCTCAGGTGTTCAATAAATCTCCTGCAGTGCTGATGGTAAAAGAACAACCTTCACCCTGCTGCAGATTTTCCAGCCCTTCTCCTTGGTCTGCCATCTTGCTACGTGCAGCACTAGTAGTATTTGCACGTGCAACTTTGCAGAGTAATTTATTAACCTTGGACTATCTCAGGGTTTCCTGAGAGTTATATAATGGGCTGAATCCCCTGCGCTTGCTCTTAAAGAAAGTTTATTGATGGCTCTGGACACTGGTGTTGGTGGTGATTGACAGCAGCTGTATGAAAACCACTTTAAACCACTAAAGTAGGACGAAGACAGACCCTCATAATCTCGTTAAAGTCTCTCTTTAATGCAGAGCTGCTGTGAAGTTCTGTGGGAAACACTGATTTACACTTGTTTTATTTTCTTCCTCGATCTCCCAGGTGATGAAGGCAGTACGAGTGGGAATGAAGGAATACGAGCTGGAAAGGTCAGAGCCTCTTACTTCTGTTTTCAGCACATTAAATCATCTTTACGTGCCCAGCCTGAGACTACAGTTAGAATTCCCTGAGCTAGAGGTTGAAAGATCTTTGTTTTGCTCCCGTCATCTGGTTTTGTACGGCCTGCTGTTAGCTGGGGACCAGTTATTAATGCCCATCTCCACTTTGCCGTAAACTACTGATTCAAAATTACCCAGTGGCTGGCAGCGCTAATTACCCGATGCACAGACCTTGTCATTGAAACGTGATGTACCAGTGAGAGCTGGTTGCAATGCGGACCTGGAGTTATACAGCACGGAAACAGGCCCTTCGGCCCACCTTGTTATCCCTCGTCTATTGATCTACTGAGTGTTGATGGGACTTTGTTGTCTGTGCTGGTCACTGAGAATGACAGTGGGATAGTTCGGAATAAATTCATTACTAGATCCTGCAGATTAAAATATAAATACAAGGTTTCTAGTTCATTTTACTTTAGAGATGCAAGGCGGAAACAGGCCCTTCGGCCCACCGAGTCCGTGCCGACCAGCGGTCCCCACACAGTAACACTCCTACACACATTAGGGTCAATTATCTATTTTTACGAAGCCAATCAACCTACAAACCTGTACGTCTTTGGAGTGTGGGAGGAAACCGGAGTTCCTGGAGAAAACCCACGCAGGTTACAGGGAGAAGGTACAAACTCCATACAGACAACACCCGTAGTCAGGATCAAAGCTGGGTGTCTGGCGCTGTAAGGCAGTAACTCTACCGCTGCGCCATGGTACCGCCCGTTTCTCATATCGTGCACTGAGGACTGAGCCCCACTAGTTGCATGATTGAATGTGTGATCACTGTATGCCCTTGCCCTTCCAAGAGAACGTGGACACTACACAGTCTATGTGTGTCTGTCTTTACATTTAGCTTTACCAAAATACAGTGAAAAGCTTTGTTTTGCAAGCTATCCAATCAAATCAGATAATGCTATACACAAATACAGTCAAGTCAAACTCAAATACTTCCAACTCTTTCACTAGTACTCAAGTCTTATGCCAGCATAATTTCCTAATGTTGTTCTTTGTACTGCTTGTTCCCACAGATGTGATTCAATTGTTCATTAATTATTTGTTAATTTAAGGGCAGTGCAGATAGGATCATTGCATAGTTGCCTTGCTGGAGATAGGCAGGACTCCACGAGGAGCAGTGATGGTGTAACCATTAGTTATGTCGCCGGCCTTTTTCACGGCAAAGGTCAGACTGCACTCTCACTGCTGACTGGGATTAACACCGAGCCATGAGTTTCATCAAGCATACGAGAATGTCGATCTGTCTTTCTCATTTTCCTTTCTGGGTGCCTCTGTCTTTTCTTTCAGATGAAACATGAAACTGAAATCATGTCTATCTCGGGGAGTAACCAAAAATGCTGGCATTCCTTTATAGGTCAGGAAGGTGTGTGGGAAGAGACGGTAGTATGGATCTTGGGGTCTAAGTTTAAAGGTGATGTGCGGAACAAGATTTTTTATTTACAGAAACTAGTGGGTGCCTTGAACGTGCCTCTGGGTCTGGGGGCAGTGGTAGAGGCAGATAGCGGTGTTTTAGCAAGGCACATGGATAGCGAGGGATATTATCATGTGCAGATAGAGATTAGTTTAACTTGACATCATGTTTGCATGGACTGTGGGCTGAAGGGCCTGTTCCTGTGCGGTTCCGTTCTATGTTCTAAATAATACCTCATGGTCTTCCTCAGCTGGTGGGTGAAGGAGATCATTGTCCATTCATTGGAAAGCGGAGACCTTCGTTGAGGTCTTGGCCAACCTTGCCACCAACAATCTTTAAATTAATGCGATTGCATACCCGAAAACTAGCACTGGGCCAAATGGCCTCCTGTGTTGATGTGGGTACAAAGACAAGGCACTGGAGTTGACCTGGTTTGGGACTGGAGTGCAGCGAGATAAGAGATTGCCTGAAGGGATCCACGATTGTAACTCTGCCTTTAATGTTGCGGTCTTTGTTAGTTATTTGCGGCATCTATAATACATGAGTTCAAATCCTACTGCCTGTTTACTGCAGTGTAAAACAAACATGTAAATAGAATCCAAAAGCAAAGAGCCACAGCTGCCGAGAATCCAACATCAAGCTGGGAATGTCGGAGATATTCATGGGTCGGCAGCATTGGTGGGGAGAGAGAGAAAATTCACCTTGGTCAATAAAGCTATCAAGTGTGCTTCTTTCTCCACAAGTGCTGCCTCACATGCTTTGTTTCAATGGAAGTAAAATGAAAGATGAATTTTGGAGCTGTTATATTTTGGAACTAGTGCGCACACCATTTCCCACCACCTTGGTCACCACTGCTCCTTTCATCTCCTTCATACGCTCCTCTCCCATCCCCGTGTCCCATATTTAATTTTAACTCTCCTCTTTTCCCTCCCACTTCCCTTCAACTGGCTTTACATTTCACCTCTTTCCATATCTGATACTCTTTTGTCTCATTTTCACCAGTGGCCTTTATCACTTACTCCACCCACCTGCCGATCACTCCACTGGCCTGCATCCACCTACCTCTCTTTTTCAGCATTCTTCCCCCTGCCTCCCCACTCCCATCAGTCTGAAGGTTCCTGACCCAAAACTTTGTCTGACCATTCCCTCCACAGGTGCTGGTTGACCCGCTGAGTTCCTCCAGCACTTTGTGTTTTGCTCAAGATTCTAGCATCTGCAGTCTCCCGTGTGTCTGTAAGAATTCTGTTGACAGATGAAGAGGGTTAATTGAACACATTAACCACACTGAGCTAAACACAACCTAATTAATCAAACTTTGCTCATTGTTATGGATGCCAGAATTGGATTTTTTTCAAATGATTGACTTCCTTTCATTACTTGATATCTAATTCATTGTAAATTAGCCGCTTGAATTGTTCTCCATCAGATCGTTTTGTGTACGGGGAAGGAAGAGTTCCGTGACTGCGTCTTAGTTGAAATAATTATATTCGTGTGAGGTTTTAAACCTTTGCCCTGCTGGATAAACAGGCTCTGTGTGCAGTAATGTCTCCTGTAACAACTTCCCTTACATGGGAATCGGGGTGCATTGACAAATGTATTCACTGACGAAGGCTCTAGACTCTAAATGTCGTCTGTCCGTTCCCTCCATAGATACTGCCTGACCCGCTGAGTTCCTCCTGCACTCTCATTAGTTCACGATTCCAGCATCTACGGAATCTTGTGTCTATACCAAAAGAGAAACAGAGTGTGAGGGTAACTCAATGGGTCAGGCAGCATCGCTGGGGAACGTGTTCTGGGATATGTTCTGACATTTTGGGGCAGGACCCGTCTTCAGACTGAGTTAGTGCTTGGTCGTCTTTGCTGTAGATCCATCTGCACAGGCTGTCTTTGCATCACTCTTGTTTGAATCTCGTTTGAGAGGGTTTGAAGTTCATGTTGTGTTAATCAGCATTGATTGAGTTGTCCGGAGAGTGAGGGTGCGCTGATGTACCACAATGGTCACCATACAAGGAGAGTGTAAGGAATGGGAGCAAGGAACAATGAGACTGCCCTTCGTGCCTCCTCTCCCTTTCTGTCAGTCCTAACTGCTCCAGCTGC
Organism: Leucoraja erinaceus; assembly: GCF_028641065.1. Classification (NCBI taxonomy): domain Eukaryota; kingdom Metazoa; phylum Chordata; class Chondrichthyes; order Rajiformes; family Rajidae; genus Leucoraja; species Leucoraja erinaceus. The sequence goes on along the minus strand of NC_073393.1, from coordinate 20,627,880 downwards.
ACTCTCCTGCCGGCTCAAACCATCTCCATCACCCTGGCAGTGTGTGAAGGGACAAGGTGAGAGGTGTTTTATTCTGTGGCTAACTCGGGGTTTGTGTGATGGGAGCTTCTCTCTGTACCTGCCCTGGGAGTGAGTGGTGGGAAGGTGTGGAGGGAGCTTCACTCTGTATCTGAAGCAATTCTTTGACTTGCCCATGATGGGCTACGGTCTACGTGATGTTAGAGCAATCGCAGAATGATCAGGGGAACCGGTTTAGCTGGACTACCATCGTACGAAAGCAGTGACTTTCAACTACATAGGAGCACAGAGTACGTGGGCGAGCTTGGCAAGCCCAGTGGGGAATGCCCAGCAGTTATTAGAACAAAAAATAATGTATGTGCCAAATATGATGCCAAGTTAAATAAATCTCCTCTGCCTGTACGTGACTATACTCCGTTCCCTGACTCGCAATGCTACTACTGGATCTGCTTCCATCACCACCTCTGGCAACACAAGGGACTCTCACCTTAAATATATGCCCTCTGAACTTTGACATTTCTACACTAGGAAAAAGATTCTGACGGTCTACCCAATCTATGCCTCCCATAATTGTATATACATGGATCAGGTCTCCCATCAACCAGCGACATTCCAGAAAAAGCAAACCAAGTTTGTTCGACCTCAACCTTCTGTTCAACTACAACCTTGTAATTCATATCCTCTACTCCAGTCAGCATTCTGGTAAATCTCCTCTGCACCCTCTTCAAAGCATCCACAACCTTTCTATAATAGGGCGACTGGAACTGCACACAATATTCCGAGTGTGGCCTAACCAAAGTCTTATAAAGCTGCATCATAACTTCCTGACTTTTGAACTAGATGCCACGACCAACGAAGGCAAACATATCATGTGGCTTTTTTAACAATCTATCTATGTGTTCCCCCTTTATGGCTGTGGGCTATGGGCTTGCCGCCTGCCTGACAGCTGCCATGGTGAGGTGAAGGTCTGTCTCTGCTTGGACAGATGGCTCCTCTGCCAGATATCTCCCCCGTCCAATGTACCAGGGCAGGAGAGATCGTTGAGTGACAACCCCGTCCTCGAGAGAGCTGCGCCATGGCGCAGCAGGCAAAGCAGCTGCCTCACAGCATCAGGGACCCAGGTTAAATCCTGACCTCCAGCACTGTCTGTGTGGAGTTTGCACGTTCCCCCGTAACTGTGTGGGTTCCCTTGGGTGGTTCTGGCTGCTCCGATTTCCTCTCGTGTCCCCATGGTGTGCGAGCGGCTCAGTGGGCTAACTGGCCGCTGTGCGTTGCCTCCAGTGTGTAGGCACCGGGTGGAAACTGCGGGGCGTCAAGGGGAACGTGTGGAGCATAAAAGACCAATGTGGACGTTTCATGGTCGGAGAGAGCCAGGTGGGTGAAGCGCTTGTTTCTGAGCGGTGTCCCTATCTGACTGTGCAGTGTCCAAAATGACGGATCTTCCAGAAATGGTGATGTCCACATTGCTGAGTGAAGTTCTCGTGTGGACTAAGATCATGAAACCTGCAGCCAAGGAAGTCTCCAACAATGCAGTCTCCGTTGCCAGTCAGTTGTTTGAGTCATAGGGAGAGGTTGGATAGGCTGGCACTTCTTTTTTGGAGCATAGGAGGTTGAGGGGATCTTATTGAGGTGTGCAAGATCATGAGGGGCATGGGTAAAGTGAATGTTTTCAGTGTACAGGATCCTAAAACTAGAGGGCATAGGCTTAAATTGAGTGGGGAGATATTTAAGAAGGACCTTGGGGGCAACATTTTACCTGGAATGAGCTGCCAGAGGAAGGTATCGAAGTGGATACAATTACACCTTTAAAAAGGCATTTGACAGATCGATAGATAGGAAGGGTTTAGAGGGATATAGGCCAAATGCATGGCAACTTGGCCGGTATGGACAAGGTGGGCCGAAGGGCCAGTTTCCATGCTGTGCTGCTCTCTGACCCAATGACCTGGGCGGAGGGGGTGGGGTACTGGGACAACAGTTCCCAGTGCTCTATTTACCTGTGGATATTTTATAGGAATCCAGCTCGTGAATTTTTTATTTTTTTTTTAATAGTTTGAATATAGTGGTTGCATTATCTTCCACTCAATTTTGCAGAAGCTTTTGAAGATTGAGATGAGTGTGGAGGTTATCATAGTGCCTGGGGACTAATCGAGGAGCGGAAATGGTGATTGAGAGTGACTGGAAAGGTTCTGAGAGCGCTTGGCATGGGGTTTGGGGATTGGAGCAACAGGCTCTGTGCCATGTCCGAGCCCCTGCTTCAGATTAGTGTGGATAATGGTAACCTGAACAATTGGTCCCTGTGGGATTAATTACTCCTGCACTGAGCCATGCTGCCAACCAATCTCAGCTCTAACAGGATAATTCCCCCCCCCCCAGCCCCTGCTGGCAATATCAGAGGCTCTTTTAGTTCAGAGTTGGTGCGTTATCATTTCACCCCTTTCTCGATCCTTTACACTTCCCATATTAAAGTGACTGATTATCTGTATTAAGCGCTGAGACCTTACATAAATGCCTTCTCTTTCAATTTGCTCCCTTCTCCCCTTTCTACTCTTTCCTGTCTGAAATATCCTCACTGCTTCTCAGCACTTCCCATCTTTCCTCAACTACACCCCCCCCCCCCCCCCCCCCCCTCTTGTCCTCCCTCATATCATCCCTCCGCTTCCCAAGTTATTTCTCTGTCTCTCTCCCATTCATGTTCAAGATTCTGCAGTAGAGAAAGTTGGCGAGACCACACTTGAAAGCTGTGTGGTCGGCCACTCGGCTATAATAAGGATGTCATTAATTTGGAAAGGGTGCAGAAGAGTGCAGCAGGATGTTACCTGGGCTCGTGTTATAGGGTGAGGTTGGATAGACTGGGACTTCCTTCTTTGGAGCGTCGGTGGCAGTAACAGGCAGGAGGTTGGTAGGTGGGGGGGCAGATAGCTTAGCTAGTAATAGGCCTGTCCAGGAGAACTTTCAGTTTCTGCACTAACCTAATGATTCAGCAACTTATCAAATGCCTTCTGGAACATGAGAATCTTGGTCAGCATGGATGAGTTGGGCCGAATAGCCTGTTTCATGCTGTATGGCTCGGTCTACGTCCCCTTATCTACTTGCACAGACTCCATTGAACTGATCAAACAATTACCCCTTTCTGACTGCTTGATTACATTGATTTTTCTTTTGGTATCCTTTTATGACTTCTTAAATAATAGATTTAATATGTTCCCTCAGTTGTTCGGTCTTTGGCTCCCAGCTCTGTTTGTCTCTCTTCCTTTCATGAATAAAGGAATGGTATTTGCTATTTTCCTGTCCATTGGAACCTTCTCCAACTCTGGGGACCTTTGGGCAATGAACTCAAAGAGCCGACATCGTAAGGGCATCTCCCATTAAGACCCTGGGATGGTGAGTCTCAGGACCCAGGAGGTGTCAGTTTGCAGCTTCCACAGCCTGCTCTGTGACTTCCTCCCACCTATTCCTGCTCACAGCTGCTTCTTGCAACCTCTACTACAGTGACAGGTGCAGAATATCCCTTTTAATTCAACTGCTATCACCTTGCCAGTTCCCTAGATAATCAGCACTCCCTTTGTCAAGTCTTGTTAAATTATCTGCACAACTCCATTCTTTGTTTCTGGCTGGCTTTGCCCTGAACTTTAATTCTTCTCTCCTAATTACCTTTTAGAAATTATTTTTAGAGTTTAGATTTGTCCACGCTAACCATCGATCACCCGTTCACACTAGTTCTATGTCATCCACTCCCAACGCACTAGGGACAATTTATGGAGGCCAATTAACCTACAAACCTGCATGTCTATGAAAGGTGGGAGGAAACCGGAGCAACCAGAGAAAACCCACGCAGTCACAGGGAGAACATACACACTCCACACACAGACAGCACCCGAGGTCAGGATCGAGCCCGGGTCTCTGGCACTGTGAGGCTGCAGCTCTACCGGCTGCACCACCGTTCCGCCCTTTTAGTTTACATTGTGTCTAAGTGACTAAGAGTGATGTGACTCGTGCAGTGCAGGTTTTGTAATCGGGGCTGTTCAACAACTCAGTCTTTCTGCAACAGGAGCAGAAGCAGAGTCAACCTCTGCCCCCTGCCCTGTGACCTACACTCCCCCGCCCTGCAGCCCTCGGCCCCCTGTCCTGTGACCCAGAGCCCGTGGATACTGGTGGGGATCTGCCTGGAGTACAGAGCACTGATGGTCTGTTTTGTTTCCTGTAGCCTGTTCCAGCACTACTGCTACACTCGAGGAGGAATGCGCCACACGTCCTACACCTGCATCTGTGGCAGGTAAGTGTCTGACCAGAGCGTACAGCTCGGCCCCTTTGTCAGTGCCTGCAATCTCTGCTCATACGGGAAGAGAACTGTGGGAGGGGACGGCAAGGGATGGAGCCGTGTGAGGGGGATGCAAGGGAGGGAACGCCACAGCAAGGCAGGGGGTAACGGGGAGAGCTGTGCTGTGGGAGGAGGTGGCAAGGGAGCATCACCACTTCTTGTGGTTCTCTAGCGCCACCAGGTGCTACTCTGGTGTCATACAAAGTTTTAAGTTTTTATTTTAAGATTTATTAAACTATCTGTTTAAACTTTCTGCAACAAAGTTGTGACTCGTAGTTGTGAACTTGTATTGAAGAGCGGTAAAAAAGCAGCCTGTTAGATAGTTCAGTAACCAGCTGACTGGGAAGCTGGAACATGGGAATGGTAGCCGTCACTGTGTGCACTGCAGGCTGCCACAAGCAGGGGTTCAGTGTCTGACACTTGGAGGGTAAAGCGATTGCCACTGGCTCAGGAGATTTGGCTTCAGTGCAGCCACCTGCGGGGCATGAGGAATACGACTATGTGGAGTTTGCACGTTCTCCCTGTGTCCTCGCGGATTTCCACATGGTGCTCCGGTTTCCTCCCACATCCGAAAGGTGTGCAGGTTTGTCGGTTTATTGGCCCCTGTAAATTGCTGCTGATGCGTACGGAGTGGATGGGAAAGTGGGATAACATAGAACTAGTGTGAACAGATGATCGATGTTCGGCGTGGACTCAGTGGGTTGAAGGGCCAGTTTCCACGCTGTTTCAATCTATCAATAGTCTGCTGGACCTGTCTGTTCCCTGGGTGAATGTGCATGATCACACAGCTGATGGGAGTTCTCCTGGGTCCTGAGCAACACCAACCATCACCTGATCATGGTTTTCTCTGCTCGCAGTCACTCCCTTGATCACACTCGTTGTCCTGTCTTACAGTGGGGTGAACTCCTCTGTCCTGCACTATGGACATGCTGGCTCTCCGAACAACAGGACCGTCCGCGATGGAGACATGTGGTAAGAGTTGTTCTCTTTCTTGTTTGTGTTTCATTCGCCAAGTATCAAAGGGCATTCTTTCTGCTCAATTGGCCAGCAGCTGAACAGGTGGCTGAGGAAGGTAGAGGACCAAAGCACAACATGCTGTTGTATTACAGTCTTCGACAGCTCCATCCTGGGAGAAAGATTGGGACAGTCGGCCCCATCTATGCCTCTCATAACTTTGTATACTTTTATCAGGTCCACTCGCCATCCAATGTTCCAGAAAAAATAATCCAAGTTTGTCCATCCATGGTAAAGAAGATTTATGAGGATGTTGCCAGGACTCGAGGGCCTCAGCTACAGTGAGTGGCTGGGCAGGTTGGGACTTTATTCCTTGGAGCGCAGGAAGGTGAGGGGTGATCTTATAGAGATGTATAAGATCATGAGGGGAATAGATAGGTTGAACGTGCAGAGTCTTTTACCCAGAATAGGGGAATCATGAATCAGAGGACACAGTTTAAGAGGGGAATGATTTAAAAGGAAACTAAGGGGCAATTTTTTTCACACAGAGTGACTGGTATGTGGAACGACCTGCCAGAGGAACTAGTTGAGGCAGGTACTATTACAGTATTTAAAATATTTGAACAGGCACATAGTTAGGAACAATTTAGAGGATGTAGGCTAAAGGTGGACAAATGGGACGTGGGTTGATGGGGCATCTTTGTCAGCATGGACAAGTTTGGATGAAGGGCCTGATTTCATGCTTTTACACCTATATGACTCGCCTTACAGCTAATGCCCTCTAATCCAGGGAGCATCTGATAAATCTTTTCTACACCCGCTCAAAAGTCTTCACATATTCAAAGAGTCATATCATGGAAGCAGGCCCTTTGGTCCAACTTGCCCATGCTGGCAAGGGTACCCCTGCTAGACCCACCTGCCTGTGTTAGGCCCATATCCCTGCAACCCTTTCCTATCCATGTACCTATCCAAATGTCTTTTAAATATTATTATAGTAGCTACAGTACATCCTTCCTGAATGGGGAGGCCAGAACTGCACAAATATGGCCAAACCAAAGTTGTATGAAGTTGTAAAGTTTTGGTCGGTGCCGGCATGGAGCTCGTTGCCCTCTGGGTTCAGACACTTGTACATCGCTAACTTTACTCACTCACCTTGGCTGTGTCTGTGGCTCAGAGCACCTAACCCACACTACTGCCCTCCTTTCCTCCTCGAAGACAGAGACCCTCCCAGAACTATCTTGTTGAAGCCGTCGGTGAAAGCCTCTGGCCACTGATGCTGACTTGTGAAGTATTATGAGCAGGCTGGTGTGTGTCCATTGTCTAATGGTGGTTGCTGCTTGCTCCTGCTGCCACAGGGTGGCAATGGTGGGCTGCAGGAGAGGCAGTGGTGTCTGCCCAAGTGGTTAATTATCATACCTACTGGCAACCCAACAATGACATTCTTACTTGCTGCTGCTTAACAGGCCTGTAAACAATAACACAGATAAAATTATAATAATACAGTAAATTAAAAACTGTAATACTAGGTAACTGTAATAGTGCAAATTAAACCCATGCCCCAATATCTCGCATTTTAATCTGAAGCCTTCTCATCAACATCCGCTTCACCCATGCTTCACCTCTGTCCCACTGGCCTTTGCCTCTGCCTCTCCCCTGTCCCCCTCACATCTCCCTTCTCCCAGCCAGCCGGTGAGCTCCTAACACTTCCACTGGCCAAGGATTGAGCGGGAGTGTCTGCCTGTGACTCTCGGTATAAATAACTGCAGGGAATATCTGCACTGTAGTTTGGCTCACTGTTTCCAGGGAATAACTTGTCTCCTGCCCCAGCACGAATCAGTGCCTTCAGCGAAGGAGAGGGGCGAGGTGACCATGTTTGGCAGCGCACCAGTTCCCAGTCGATTCTCAGAATTTGACACCAGAAGCAAGTTTGCAGCATAAATCCTTGCAGCCCGAGCTCGCCGCAGAGCCCTACCTCTCCCCGGATCTTCCCACGCTCCAACAATGCAGCCTGCTCATGGTGTTCCAGCAACACAGGAGCTATCAGCAGAGATCACAGAACATGCCCTTCGGCCCGCAGTGTCTGTGCCCAACATGATGCCCAGTTAAACTAATCTCTGCCTGCAGGTAATCCATAATGGTTAATTCTGTCCATATCCACGTGCCTTTCAAAAAGACTCTTAAACACCACTCTTGTATCTGCCTTCACCACCATCCCTAGTAGTGCGTTCCAGTACCCACTACGCTGTGTAAAAAATAAACTTCCCCTTTTAAAAATAAACCTATCTCTTTTAAACTTTGTCCCTCTTATCTTAAACCTATGCCCTCTAGTCTTTGACATTTCTATCCTGGGGAAAAGATTCTGACCCTGTCTATGCCTCTCAATTTTTATTTATATCCATCATATTTCCCCTCGACCTTCGGCATTCCAGAGAAAGCAATCTAAGTTTGTCCAACCTCCTTACAGCTAATACTCCCTAATCCAGGCAACATTCAGGTGGATGTGAGGTTGTCTGCTTTGCTGAGATGAACAGGAATGTGTTAGATTGGACAATGCACAGAGAGACCTGGGTCGTATATCGGTATCTGAAAGTAAACATGCAGGTGCGACAAGCAATGCTGGGAGTGTCGAATGGGATGCTGCAGAGAGGGCTTCACTGTGCACACCCTTCAGTGTTCGAGGTACCAGTGAGTGCTTGGACTGTGAAGGCCGCAGGCCAATGCGGGGACTATTACGAATCCTGTGACAATGTTGTGAATTTGTCATTGCAGCCTCTTCGACATGGGTGGCGAATACTACTGCTATGGCTCGGACATCACCTGCTCATTTCCAGCCAACGGCAGGTTCACACCTGACCAGCGAGATGTTTATAAAGCCGTCCTGAAAGCTTCGCGGGCAGTGATGAGCGCAATTAGACCAGGTATGCTTCCTCCCCTTCCCCCTCAACACCCGCGGTGCTCTAACCGTAACACTACAGCACGAACACTATTTGACACTCAAGTGTTTTTGTCTTTGCACCACCTGTTGTACTTGTGCATGGCTTGATTGTACTCGTGTGTATTATGATTTGTAAGCTGGTGCAACTCAGCTGGAGCTGGAACAACTCAGCGGTTCAGACAGCATCTCTGGAGAAAAAGAATAGTATGATTTGATTGGATAGCACTCGAACAAAGTTTCCCCCTGTATCTCTGTACAGGTGACGATAATAAACCAGTACCTTTACCAAGTGGCTGCTGAGCAGAGAGGGAGCAGCCTCGGGCTGCCCCTGCTCCCGGCCCCGCAGGACTCGCCTCGTCCAGGGGCTTGAACTGTGGCCGCAGGTACCGTCTCCATCACCTAGCAGCCCCCAACAAAACTTTCTCCAACTCCCCTCAAACTCTTTTCCCGATTAGCTTGTGTCTTTGGTGAAAATTGGAAGGACAACAGTTGACGGATCGGAGAATCTGAGGTTGCAGAGTTCATTCCTCCTGTGGCCCTTCTGCCAGTGTCCAGCTTTTAATTATAACATGTACCGACAACGGAATGATGAAATCCTTACTTTCCCTGTAAACACGTTTGTAAATGCACTATACATAGATAAATATACAATAATCAATAATGCAATAATGCAATAAATTAATAACAGTAATGCCAGGTAACCACATTAATGCTAAACTTATGTTGTGATTACAATTAAAGACACCGTGGATAGAAGATCATGCTTGCTGAGGTAGTGTGTTTGTCTGAGGAATTAGTTCAAGGCCCCCAAGCCTGAGCTCTTTGTGCCTGCATGTGGGAGTGGAGGAGGGAGCAGCAGGAGGGGGTGATGGGGGTGGCATGTGCCGGGGAGCGGGCGTCCTATGGTGGGGCGGGGCGGTGTGTGTCGGGGATGAGTAAAATGGCATGAGTTGCTCTCTGTTCCTCTGAACACAGTGGCAGCAGCCACACTGTGCCCCATGACACCGGGGGCGGTTTTTGTGAAGGGGATTTACCCGTGACCAGAGGTGGCGGATGTCAGCTTGCTAAACTGAAGCTGTGGGAACTGAACTCTTGAGGGTTTGGGTCACTTCTGGAGTCCAAATGGTGCACTATTGAAAAGGGTGTGAAAGCAGATTTAATTAACAAAGGAACTGTATAAATAGTCAATAAGGGAGCACCAGAGAAAGTAGTAGGCCAATCGGCCCCTTAAGCCTGTCCCCGTTCAGTGTGATCATTGCTGATCTTTGCTAACCTCATCACCCTGCCTGCCAGATCCCACATCTCTCAAATATAAATCCAACTCCACTTTAAATACTTCTAAAGGTTCAGCTTCCGCCAATTGATGGGGAGAGAGTTCCAGTTTCACCACCCTCTGCGAGAAGAAAATCATTTTTAAACGACCTTGTAGTTGGAGTAAAACACACAGTGCTGGAGGAGCTCAGTGGGTCGGGCAGCAACTGTAAGGCAATGGACAGATGACCTTTTGGGTCTGGACCTTTCTCCAGACTGGTACTTGGATCCCAAGAGTCAATTTAATTGTCATTTGCACCCTTATTGCAGAGTGGAACTGCTGGGAAATCTAGGTGCCACGGACCAACTTGTCTGTGAGATTGTTTAAACTTAGTTCCTGTTAAGTTAATTTTAGTTTATTCTCTCCACGAGAATTGTATTTTCGGTTTCACGTTCCAGACACAGAGTAGATGCTGATTTCTCAGGTCAGCGAAACACTAGCCGCGTGTCTGCAGAAGCTGCTGGGTCAGGCGAGCCTGAGGCGACTGGTCTCGGGGCCATTGTCCTTGCGGTTTCAGTGAGGGCTGCCTCTCATCCGTCCCAGTCCAAGGAACGGCTGAATTAAAGCGGCACGCGTTTGTGGGCTGGAGTTGCTCGATACAGCTGTCTGTGCCTGTCCTTGTGCCTGTTCTTGCTCCTGTCCACCTCTACGGTAGACATTAGGCTGAGGTGTCCAACCAGCAGCCTCGAGGGCTGCCATAATCTTGCTGTCGGCCACCTTCAGTGTTGAACTTGGGGAAATCCCCGTCGCCCAGTGGAGATCTAGCTCCAGAAGTAGTCATAGCACATGTGAACAGGCTCTTTGGCCCACCTTGGCCATGCCGACCATTGGCATTCTGGGCTAGCCCCTTTTGCCTGCATTTGACCCATATCCTTCTCAACCCTTGCTTTCACGATAACTTGCCAAATGTCTTCTGAAGGTCAGAATTGTGTGCACCTCTGCAGCTTCCTCTTAGGCCAATTTCCCCTCTCACCTAAGGGCACGTCGGGGCATTGTCCTTGCGGTTTCAGTGAGGGCTGCCTCTCATCCGTCCCAGTCCAAGGAACAGCTGAATTAAAGCGGCACGCATTTGTGGGCTGGAGTTGCTCGATACAGCTGTCTGTGCCTGTCCTTGTGCCTGTCCTTGCTCCTGTCCACCTCTACGGTAGACATTAGGCTGAGGTGTCCAACCAGCAGCCTCGAGGGCTGCCATAATCTTGCTGTCGGCCACCTTCAGTGTTGAACTTGGGGAAATCCCCGTCGCCCAGTGGAGATATATCTCCAGAAGTAGTCATAGCACATGGGAACAGGCTCTTTGGCCCACCTTGGCCATGCCGACCATTGGCATTCTGGGCTAGCCCCTTTTGCCTGCATTTGACCCATATCCTTCTCAACCCTTGCTTTCACGATAACTTGCCAAATGTCTTCTGAAGGTCAGAATTGTGTGCACCTCTGCAGCTTCCTCAGACAGCTTAGTAAAATTTCCCCCTCTCACCGTAAGCCTTCTAATTTTAGAATGCTCTGCCCTGGTGAATGTGAGCAACTGAGAGGAAGTAGCGCAGGGGCAGATGGATTAAGTTACCGGACAGGAGGCTCGGGTTTTGGGCCATTGATCCAGAGACCTCAAAGTCACCAGATTGTCATGAAAGCCCACTGTTCTCTCCTGTTCAGGGAGGAACTCTCTGGTCCATCTGACTCCAGCTCAGCAAGGTGGTTGTGTCTTCACACCACCTCATCTGGGGACAATCAGAGACGGACAGATACCGTCAGCACTTGCAGCCACATCACATCCAGTGAAAGAATAAAGAGTGTGGCGATTGTGCTAAAACTAGAGGGCACGGGCTTACTAGAGATCTAAGAGGGGCAATCCTTTCACCGAGGGTAATCTGTTGAACGAGCTGCCAGAGGAAGCTGTAGAAGCGGATACAGTCACGATCTTTAAAATACATTAAGACAGATGTATTGATAGTTGTGTAAGAAGGAACTGCAGATGCTGGAAAAACCGAAGGTAGACAAAAATGCTGGAGAAACTCAGTGGGTGACGCAGCATCCATGGAGCGAAGTAAATAGGCAATGTTTCAGGGCGAAACCCTTCTTCAGACTGGATAGGATGGATATGGATAGGTTTAGAGGGATATGGGTTAAAAGCAGGCAAATGGAACTAGGTCCGTATGCCAACTTGGTTGACATGGTCGAGCTGTTCATCTCTATGTTGCTGGTGGTGCGAGCTGGAGCAGTGAGAGGGTTCATCCTCCTGTGTGACGGGGAGCCGAGCTCTGGTTTGTACTGGTGCAGGGGGTGTGTTTGCCCTGATCTGGTGATGTTGACCTGTGCTGATGGATAAGGAAGCTTGTGTACATAACGCTGGAGCTGCCCAGCTTGTTCCAGTCGCAGAAGCCGCTGGTGACCTGGATGTCCACCTGCTCACAGTGACTAGGCAGCAGCTGTTGACCGTTGCACTGTGTCACTCCCCTCACAGACCTGGGCCGCCCGCCCTTCTCCATCCTGATCCGCTGCACTGCTGCCCACATTTTACATTTTCACCCTCACACCTTAAATGTATGGCCTCTAGGTTTGACATTGCTACCCTGGGGAAAAGGTTCTGACTGTCTACCCTATTTATGCCTCTCATAATTAAAAAAAATCTCCCTTTATCCTCTGACGTTCCAAGTTTGTCCAACATCGCCTGATAGCTAATAACCTCTAATCCAGGCACCATTCTGGACAACCTCCTCGGCACCTTCTCCCGTAATGGGGCGGCTAGAACTGCACGTAATACTTCTAATGTGGTCTAACCAAAGTCCTATAAAGTTGTATCTGTTATCTTGAGGTTTTATAACAGTTGAAGTGATTCTCACTGCAGACAGTAATCTCGAGTGCAATCGGTGAATGTTCACTGTTCTGAATCCACTGGATCTCCGGACCCTCCTGTAGTGGGTGACAACTGGACACGGGACTGCCCTTCCTCACCTCTACACACTGTTTGCAGCGATTCCCAAACCCCTTGGAATTGAGTGTTGGTCTGATGCCCACTGACTGCTGACTGGGAGGAGTGAGGAGTGATGCTGGGGGTGGTGGTGCAGGCAGGTACGATAGTGGTGCTTATGATGCTTAGACAGACAAGTGGATGTGAGGGAATGGAGGGATAAACACTTGCAAGCTGAGGTTAGTCTAACGTGGCATCGTGTTCAGCACAGACATTGTGGGCCGAAGGGCCTGTTCCTGTGCTGTACTGATTTTTTAGTGGGTAGGTGTGTGGGGAGGGAGGTTTCAGGTGTGATGGGGGAGCAGTGTGGGACAGACCCCAACCACACTCAGCTGGACCAGCCGATGAGAACCTTGCCTCTTCCTGTACGTGTTTTATGTTGCCACGTCTCTTGTGCTTCTGTTATGACAGCTCTGGCTCACTGTCAGTGATAGCCCAGCCAGGGGCAGTGGAGGAGGTTTGCATTACAAGCATTCCTTCTCCAGCAACGCTCCGTTAACCTTTGAGGTGTGTAGCAGTAGTTCGGCACACTTTCAGAAGCAAAGCGTTGCCACTGATGCCGTACTCTATGCCAAACCCCAAGTACACCGTCCCTCTTCGACCCCAATGTGTGTTCCTCCAACACTGGCCTCGGCAGTATCTCTCGCTTCCTTTCCCCAGCGGGGCCTCTCCTTCTGACCAGAATTTCCCTTCCCCAAGTGCATTACATTTCAGTTGTTGGGATTAAATTCCATCTGCCACTAGTCCGCCCAACTTTCCAACTGATCTATGTCCTGCTGTGTCCTTGGACAACCTTCTTCACTATCTGCAAACTCGTTTTATCTGCAGACTTACTAATGATATCCCTACATTCTCATCCAAGTCATTTATATAAATGACAAACAACAAACGTTGCAGCACCGATCCCTGTGGTGCTGGTTTCCAGTCAGAGAAACAGCCTCCACCATTACGCTCTGACTCCCATCACCAACCCAGCTTTGGGCCAGTTTGCCGACACACCTCTGATCCCTGGAGTCTGAACCTTCTGGAAGAAGGTTCCAGAACCTCCCCCTCCCACCGTCACCCTCCCACCCTCTTCCTGCTCTGTTGTGCCACCCCCCCCCCCCCCCCCCGATCCCTCTCTTCCCCCGATCGCTTTCTTCCCGCATCCCATTTTCTATCTTTCTCTCCCAACCTCCCGCACTCCACCTGCGATGCTCCCCCTCCCGCCTCACTGCAGCTTTGCACGCTTTTCCCTCTGCAATGAGGGGTTCCAAGACTCCAGCTTGCTTCTCTCCCCAGTCTTGTCTGGCGTTAGCTGTTTATTGACCCGAGGCCTGCTGTTTCTAGGAATCTTCTCCAGCCAGAGCAGCCTACACCAGTAAATATTTACATGTTTGACAGTGATGTGTGTCTGTGCTGGCGCCATGCACACTCGACAGATTTGTTCCCGTACGGGCTCTGAGAGAGATGGCTGGATGTGGGATGGATGTTCACACACTCAAACTATCTCAGTCTGAACACCCACTGGAAACGTGCTCTTCAGCCCAACTCCATGCTGACAACGGTACTTTCCTGAGCTAGTCCCATCTGCTCCTGTTTGACCCACATCCCTTTAAACCTTTCCTATCCATCTACCTGTCCAAATGTATTTTAAATGTTGTTAATAGTACCTGCCTCAAATACCTCCTCTGGCCGCTCATTCCATATGCACCACCTTCTTTGTGAAAAAGTTGCCCCCCACCCCTAGGTTCCTATTAAATATTTCCCTTCGCATCTAAATCTATGCCCTCTAGTTCTTGATTCATCTAACTGGGGAAAGAAAACTGACCACTCAAGATTTTACATGTCTCTCTAAGATCACCTCTCAGCCTCCTTTGCTCCAGGGAAAGTAGCCCAAGCTTATGCTGTCAGAAATAATAATAACAATAATAATCTTTATTGTCATTGTACAAGACAACGAAATTTTGTTGGAGCAGTCCTCCAGCTGCACAGGAATATGAGTATAAATAGAGGCTTCCAGCCCATGATTATTCTCTTCCCAGAATTTCCTAGCTTCCATGACCTTCTCCACAGACAGGAAGTATCCAGTTAAGACCGCACCCATTTCCAGTGGCTCCACATATTAGCCTTTAAAGATACAGACCCTTTGGTCCACAGTCAATGCCGACTAGCACTATCCTACACACCGGGGACAATTTACAGAACCCAATAAACCTAGAATTCTGTACATTATTGGAGTGTGGAAGGAAACCGGAGCACCTGGAGAAAACCCATGTAGTCACTGGGGAGAACGTGCAAACTCAGCATCCGTAGTCAGGATCGAACCTGACGTTAGTTACTTACCACTGTGTCATTGTTCATATAGATGCCCACACTAATCTTAATGCACTTGCACTCTCCCTAGTTACTTTCATGCTCTTAAAAGGCTTATAGAATCTCTTGCCTTACCTGCTAAGGATATCTCGTATTCCAATTTAACCCTCTGATTTCCTATGTAAGTGTTCCCCTACATTCCTGATACTCCTCAAGGGAGTTGCTTTATACCAACTGCATGTTCTTAATGTGCCCCCATTTTCCTGACAGAGCCTCAAAATCTCTCTTCATCCCGGGTCCCATCATCCTGCCAGCCGCCTTGCCTTCGCCTGCCTGGTGCAGTCACGGTCTGTCTCTGTGAGCCCTGCCTCCATCGGCAGGCTGAGTCGGAATGGACTTCCCAGCGTTCCGACACAGACCTGGCCCGGTTCCCCGGTTGCCTCTGCTACCACGATTGTTGGTGGCAGCTGCCGAATGTTGGACAAGAGCCATGAGTGACTGTCGCTGATCCCCTGGTCAGCACTGGTGATGGACCTGACTTGGTCAACTTGTCACCAAGTTAATTTCCTAAACCTCATGCATTACGCTTGAACTGATGAGGCTAGGACAAACACCACGAATGGTCAGGTCTGAGGGAACATCAAGGTATGGAGGGACCTCCGAATACAAGCCCACTGATTCTTGAAGGTCGCAAGGCAGGGAGATAACATACATGCGAGATACTGGCCTTCAGTAGTTGGGGTGCTGAATGCAGAAGTAAGAAAGTGATGCTTCATCAACTATATAAACCCTTGGTCAGACGTCAGCTGGATTACTGATTGTGTCATGGTCACCAAGGTATAGGATGTGAGAGCACTGGAGAGGGTGCAAGAGAGTAGAGTGTTTTATTATCCAATGTCCCGAAGCGGAATATATATATAAGGAGATTCACCAGGATGTTCCTTGGGTTGTGAGGAGGCTGTAAAGGCTGCGTCTGTCGGACTCTGCCCAGTGCTAGGACAGGACTGGCTTGGCTGGGCAGTGTGGTATCTGTGCTGTGATTGTATGCTGAGATGGGTGACCAGGTGGCTGATGTCTGCTGTGACTCTGTGTCCTGCTCTGTGACAGGGGTGGCGTGGCCAGACATGCATCGGTTGGCTGAGCGAGTGCAGCTGGAGGAGCTGGCGAGGATCGGCATTCTGCAGGGCAGCGTGGATGAGATGATGAAGGTTCATCTGGGAGCAGTGTTCATGCCTCACGGACTGGGCCATCTCCTGGGCTGTGACGTGCACGATGTTGGCGGATACCCAGAGGTCAGCACTTAGCATTTCCTGCTGTCCTGTGTTAACCCCGTCAGAGCCACTGTCCAGGAGGTGTGGACTCTGCACACTCTGACCTTCCCTCTGGAGCTCTCTGCTGCGGCCCGTGCTTTCTGTGTCCACCGGGGCCAAGAGCTGGCCAGCCTGTGTTTGCATCACAACCCATCGGGCACTGTCCCAGGGAGATGTTGGATGCTGAACCAGGAGACAGCTGGTGATCTCGAACGGGCTCAGCAGATACGCAGTCCCTTCACCACACACGCAACACACAGGCAGTCCCTTCACACACATGCAGTCCCTTCACCCACCGGCACCACACACGCAGTCCCTTCACCACACACGCAGTCCCTTCACCACACACGCAGCACACAGGCAGTCCCTTCACACACGCAGTCCCTTCACCCACCGGCACCACACACGCAGTGCCTTCACCCCTCGCAGCACCACACACGCAGTCCTGTCACTGCCGCCACCTGGGTGGGAACAGAGAATTGGGCCGTACTGAAGGACCGAGGGCCTCCGATCAGGATGTCCCATCATCATTCTCAGTTCTCGGTTCCCACAGTTCCATCCACTTTAGTGACAGAGCCCCCATGGCCCTCTGCAGTAAAGAACTCCACAAAGATTCTCCACCTCAGAGGAATGAACTTAGCCCAGTCCCAAGCACCCTCTCCGGTTCAAACAGCATGCTTCCTGCTTCAAAGCCCCTCAGCCAGAATAATCGTTTTCCTTGCATCTGCCTGTCGACGTGGAATTTTGAAAATTCCTGACATTGATTTCTTCTAAGCTAAGTCCCAGCCTCCCCAATCTCTCCTGATTCAGCAAAGCCACCATCCCTGGAGTCTTCCCTGCACT
Organism: Leucoraja erinaceus; assembly: GCF_028641065.1. NCBI lineage: Eukaryota > Metazoa > Chordata > Chondrichthyes > Rajiformes > Rajidae > Leucoraja > Leucoraja erinaceus. The sequence goes on along the minus strand of NC_073393.1, from coordinate 20,610,930 downwards.
ACCGCTGTGGTCAGTGGAGTGGACCTGTATAGAACACGCCAGGTCTGGTGTTCTCAATGCCCTGGACATCTGCAATAAACTTTTATCTCAGGATTTGAATCTGAAGTCGTAAAGGCCAACACTTAGCCCCAACAACCCTTCTCCCCACCTTGTTCTTGCTTTCCCTCCTCATGTGACCCGCTCTCCCTCCCGATACTCCCTCATGGTTCCTGTGAAGTAGCCCTTGCTGTCTCAGCAACCCATTGAGGGTCAGTGAGGAGTTGCAGTTCATGTCTGAGGCTGAGTTGTAGCTGGATAGTTGCCACGTTAAATCCAAGACCTTTGTGAGCTGTAAATCATCTCTATGCAAGATCTGGGGACCAGGCCCTCGTCTGCAGCCCTCCCCTCCCCAAATCTCCCCCTGTGCCTTTCCTTTGACCAATTTGTGGTTCTGTCTTTTGGCCAACTGCAGCTGAAGGCTGTGTTCCCATGAGCTGGTCCCCACCTCCGTGTGGGCTGGAGCCCTGCCTGCGGGAGGGGGCGGAGCCCCCAAGATCCCTGGGGTTGGCAGCTGCTGGCTCTGCCCCCTCGGGTCCTCATGAGTCTACCTTGTGTTCCAGGGTGTGGAGCGAATTGATGAGCCCGGGCTCCGCAGCCTCCGGACTGCGCGCCACCTGCTGGCGGGCATGGTGCTGACCATTGAGCCGGGTATCTACTTCATCGACCACGTGTTGGACCAAGCTCTGTCCGACCCGGCCCAAGCCTGCTTCATCAAGGCTGACATCCTGACCCGCTTCCGTGGCTTTGGAGGGGTGAGTACCGTCTAGTGGGTGCTCCCTGGAGCAGAGCACAAGGCCATTTGGCCCTTCGTCCTATAATGGCAGCACCTTACCAACTGGAAGGGTCACATGGTGTTTCAGGCCATAAGAAATAATTGTAATCTTAGGCCAGGATGGAGCATTATTCTGTCTCGCCCCCAAGCTGGACTTCACTGGGACTGAGGACAGTACAAGGAGATTCCAGTTTGGCAATGCTGTTCCTACCGTGGGAGTGTGTGAAGGTGTAGCTTGAAGAGGGTTCTACTCTGTATCTTACCTGCTTTTTCCTCCCTCTTTACTGTCCAGTAAGTTTTTAAAATTATTTTTCATGGGAGTGTTTGATAATGGGACAAGGTAGACGGAGCTTGTTGTGCCTAACCTGTGCTACTGCTACCCTGGAGTGTGTGACAGGACAGAATGCAGGGAGCTTTACTCCCAATCTAACCCAACTTTGTACCTGACGTGTGCAGACTCTGCCCACGGTGTATGACAACATCAGCCATTTTATAAATAGCTTACCTCTGCTTAAAATATGGATGCAGATGTGTCTCAAGGCCAGGTGAAATTTGTTGCAGTCAGTGGGGTAAGGTACGCTGGGGCTATTTTTTTTGCTTAGACTGCCTTACAAGGTCACTGTAAAACTCATGGCGTGGGAGCAACCTCCAGTTTACTGCCTGTTGGATTTACACCTGATCAGATGGGACATTTATTGGGGCGTTGTGAATGGCTAGAGATAGGCTGATAAGATACCACGGGATAGAAAATCAGTGTCAGGGCTTTTTTTCTCAGATAATGTGGAGACTGTTGAGCTGCACAGTGAATCACAGGGAGCTGTGCCAATAGGAGCAGCAAGTGGTGCCAGTTCCTGACAGGAACAGAGACTTAACCCCTTGTTATCCCTTGGCCTGGAACAAGTGGTGCACACTGACCTGACAGGTCAGCTGAGTGAGGGCTGATTGGCAGTTGGGTGGACATAGTGACAAAGGCTTGAGGTAAAAATGAGTCAAAAATGTGACAGATAAGCAGAGGAGTGAAATGTAAAGCTGGAGGGGGAAAAGGAGTATAATGGGGAAATGAGGCTTGGAGATGGCAGATGAGCCTATGGAGGAGGGGAAGGAGGAGGCTGGTGGGAGAAAATGGGTGTGCATAGGGGTGAGGCGAGAAAGAGAAGGGAATTTGGGGGTACTATTTCAAATCGGAGAATTCATTGGTCATACGGTTGCATTGTATGACCCAAGCTGAGTACAAGATGCTGTTCCAACGGTCTGATTTTTGTGATTCCCCCCCCCCCCCCCATCGATTTTGACGGCACCTTTGGGCCAGGTCCTTTCTTCCAATAGATTGTGTAGGGAGGAGAAAGCTGGAAAAGAGTCCCGACCCGAAACATTGCTTGTTCATTCCCTCTGCAGTTGCTGCCTGATCTGCTAATTCCTCCAGCACTTTGCATTTTGCTCAAACTTCCAACACCTGTGTCTGTGAATGTGTCTTAATTTCTCAGGGTTAGGTCCAATATCGCCGCTCCTCTAATGAGACCATCAATTACCAGTTCACAAGGCTCCCGCCCACACTGCTTGATGCGCTGAGTATTTACGGCACTTCTCAATTTTATTTTGGTTTTCCAACATCTGCACTTTTTTGCCGGTTTATCCCAACTGAGGTCAGAAGATTGGGTGGGAACAGGAAATGGGAAGGAAGTATCAGGCAAAGTGTTGTCCCTTAGTGAGGCCCAGAGGGGGCTGCAGAGCGGGGGTATGGGGAAGGTGATGTGGAAGGGGTGTGCACACTGGTATCACCACTGATGTGGCAATGGTGTCAGAGCAGGAGCTGGTTGGAGCAATGAGTTGCTGAGGAAGGGGGGGGGGGGGGTGATGAGAGAGGGGGGGGGCTTCTGTGCAAGGGGGTGGTGAGGGAGCTGCGATTATGGGGTGGGGCCGAGGGACGGTGGGGAAGGAGCTTCGTGCTGCGGGGGGGGCCGTGTGTCTGTTGCTGACGTTGCCTGTCTCCCCCCCCCCCCCCCCCCCAGGTACGTATTGAGGATGACATTGTGGTTACCCCCACGGGGATGGAGCTGCTGACATGCGTTCCCCGCACCGTGGAGGAGATCGAGGCCTTCATGGCCCAGGGCACCAGCTGCAGCAAGCAGTTTGGCCAGCAGCCCAGTCAGACCGCCTGAAGACCAGAAACTCTTGGACTGCAATCATCACCAGGGCTGGGCCTGGCTGCATAGCTTTCAATCCAATCCAATCAGAGTCTACAATCAAGCTTTGTGCTCACAAATTTCTCACCAATCACTGAGCTGCAGGAGAGGCACAGGTCCTGCTGCAGCCAACACCAGACCTGCAGTCCCATCATCTGCCAGCACCACACGCGCAGTCCCACCGGCACCACACCACACGCGCAGTCCCACCGGCACCACACGCGCAGTCCCACCGGCACCACACGCGCAGTCCCACCACCACACGCGCAGTCCCACCACCGCTCCTTGGGGTGAGGGGTAGAGGTTACTGGGGATGTGTCTCACTGCCAGGGGCGAGGTGTACACCCGTCTCACAGCTGTTGCTGGAAGGGAGGGGGGATTTTCTGGAACTAGGGACGTTTGATCCAGGGACATGCGGGGATTATGAACGCTGCCTTTGCCTCAGTCTGCTGAAATTAACCGATGCCAATTAACTGAGTCCGTTCTTGCCTTTTAGAACTTTGCAAATTAAAGAAGCCATGATTGCTACATGTTGATGTGTTTGGGCGTTGTATCTAAAGGGCTTGGGTTAAGTTGAGAGGAGAAATATTTAATAGGAAGCAAAGTTTTCACACAGAGTGCTGGGTACATGCAATGAGCTGCCAGAGGAGGCAGAGTAGCATTTAAAAGACAGATACATGGATAGAAAAGGTTTGGAGGGATATGGGCCAGGACAGGCAAGTGGGACCATCTTAGATAAGCTACTCAGTTGGCATGGGCGAGTTGGGCCAGAGGGCATGTTTATGTGCTCTATAGCTCTGTGACCCGATATCCCTACCTGGGGGGGGGGGGGGGGGGGGGTAGTAGAGATATTGACTATCTCTTAACTCTGCCTTTTACAATTTTAAAGTACTATCGGGTCACTCCTCAGTATCTCTTATTCCAATCCAGGCAACATCCTGGTGAATCTGATGTTATTTATAGTTACTACACAGCCACCTTCTAAATGCCCATATCGGGTGCACCTCCCAATGGAGGCAGCCTGCTAAAGAAGGGCTGAGCAATGCCCAATGCAAACAATATCACAGGTAGAAATAGAAATGCACTTGTGAAAATTAGTATTTAATCTCCATTCTTACAACCAATCACTGCATAACTCACCTTGACCAGCAGTATATAAAATAGGTTTAAATTTTCCATGTACGGTATCCTGAGTAGTGTATTTGCCATTCAAAAGCACACATTAAAACGTAATTCTTATTTACTTACACAAAAATATTCAGATTTTTACACAAGGTTTAAAACCCACTTTGCATAAAGGAAGATTCTGACTTTTAGACAGGAAACAAAAGTCTGACCGTGTAACAATTGTTTAATGCAGTGATTAGTTTTGTGATGTGCTGTCATGAACAGTGGCCCTGAGGGAGAGGGCAACCTGGAGTAGTCCAGAGTCAGAAAGCAACTCTCAAGTTAGACTGGCACATAGGCTACGCAAAGAGGGTGGTGGGTACATGGAATGAGCTGCCAGAGGAAGTAGTTGGATACGTATAAAAATAGTGTGGCAGGTACATGAATAGGAAACGTTTAGAGAAATATGGGCAAACGGAACTAGCTTAGATGGGGCACCTTGGATGAGTTGGGTCAAAGAGCCTACTTTCTGCCTTCTGGCTCGGAGGAAATCTTGTTTTAAAGGAAGTCGAGAGAGCCTGACACTGCACGTACTTCTACCTGCCTCTGTACCCTCAGCAAATGGTGATAGACACAAGACCGCTCCTCAACTTGACCACGCCGGACCCTGCCTGTCTCTACCCTGAAATGCATGGTCCCCTGCCCAATCCCCACCCTATTTTTCCTCCTATGTCCTTGTTGGGTGTGTGGGCAGAGAACCTGCAGCAAGACATACAACTGCTATCACATGGGATCAACAGGAGTTGCAGTGGATCAGAGTCATGGGTGGATATTTAAACCGTAGTGACAGAAAGGAAGCCAGTGTCCAGGAGAAGTCATCTTTCGATTTCTGTGAACGGAGTTTGAACAAGAGTATTGTTGGGCTGTGTCCGCTGCGTTAAAGTCTAAAGAGTTTGGTAGAGTGAAGGTTGAATGAAGTTTTTTAATCTGGGGTCCCACAGTTTCAAAGTGACTCTTGTGTATCTGGGACCATGAGTCTGGTCTGTTTTGTGGGAGTGGACATTTATTTGGCCTCTAACTGTGGTTGGGACATAAATCTCAGGTATTCCCTCAAGTCTTAGAGTCTCAAAAAAATCTGTTCCTTAAACCTGCTTTTGTCATTTCAGGGACTAGCTCAGCTGACAACTCATCCCTACACAGGAGACTTTAGAATAAGGAGAAACCTATTCAACAAATCACTTCATACAATAACATCTGAGGAACACCTGTTCTGGCTCAGATTAATGGGAAAACAATTTCACATTACAACATTATTTAATATTTCACTTGCACGTTAGAAAATTCCTCTTTACATTATGGGGTAAAGTGTTCATTTATAAAAGTGGACATTAAAAAAAGCACAAGATAGTCGTTTCACTGACATTCAGTCCATTTTTCATTAAATCTAACCTTGAGGAACAATGTAAATCCACACAGCAAAGTATTTTGACCATTTGAGCTTCTGAAGTTCTTTGTTGCTATTAATACACCAACTACAATTGATTCTGAAGAATCTGGTAAAATAACTGCAGGATTACATGATCAAACTGGACATAATCATTTCTGGTACTCAAGGCCCTTGATTTAATTTTCCTCTCCCATTCTATGCCTGACGCAAAGGAAATGAGGTACAATCATCAAAGCTTCTGTGCCCTGCAAAACTCACCACTCATCCCAATCAGCAAAATCAGCTGGAACCAGGAATCTTCTGACTTTAATGGCCTAGCATCCAAATAACCTCAAAAAGGTCAAAATACCAGAGCCCTTTACATTATCCACTGGTTACACTGGAGTCAGTGCTATCAATGGGTACATTCAGACCAATCCTGCTCCCTCTGGGCTGTGATACTCCAGACTAAAGCTGATGAAATCATCTCATTCGCATTCACATGGATGTCTCCAGCTGCATGAGCCCAACGTTAATTCTCCCTGGTGTTGCAGCTTTCCACACAAGCCTGATTTAGATGGGCAATTCTTGCAGTGCATACCCCTGCCCCCAAGTCACTCTGCTCCTCGGTTCACTCATCTCCCATTCCAGAGTCCCCTATTTCCATTCTTTCTCCACCTTGACCCTTTCTTCCTTATCCCTCCCTCCAGCTATACATTTCACTCCTTCTCTTCTCTCCTATCTGACATGCTTTTGCTTCCTTTTCTCCTTCAGCCATTGTCACTTACTCCTCCAATCATCCCCCTTTCACTCCCCCTGTATCCACCTCTCACTAGCCAGGCATTGTCCTGTTCCATCACTCTTTTCTAGCTTTCTCTCACATTCTATGTCTGAAGAAAGGTCCCAATCCAAAACATCCCCTGTCCATTCCTGCCACCTACATTGCCTGACCTGAGTCACTCCAACACATTTTCTCTCTATCATTGTATCTGTGACTGTACACTTTAACTGGAAACATTCACTTAAAGGGGGTAAGCAAACGGGGCTCGTGAACTTCACATGCAATAGCATCCAGAACTCTCCTCTGGGCTGATATATATGCTGTGAAACAGTGCCAACATTAAGATGGGACATTACACCATAGAATGCCTTCCCTTTGCAAGTGGCTGTTTGGGGCCTTATGCTACCATTGGCCGAGGAGCAGGAAGCACTCTATAAACAACTTGTTCATCTCACTATGGGAACCTGCCATGCCCAGCCCAGTGTTAGGTGAGTCATTGAAAGTGCCAGGGTTCCCAGTGGAGCAAGTGGGTGCAGGTCACTGCCCTCAAGGGTGGCCATAGCAAAGTTCTTCATCAATAGAGCCTTCTTTCTACTGGTGACAACACATACTGAAGGCTAGCAATCCGTCACCAGCACAGGGCCTGGCTGCTGTTACACTGCTCCATTTGCCGTTGATAAATGTGCATCTGGACCCTACATCCTGCCCCCGATGGGTGATTGGCCCGGGACGAGGGCTCACGGGGCATTGACCGAAGGATGGCAGCACTTCAGGGGAACTAACAGATGGGAGGCAGCCACACGGGCAGATGGTACAGGAGGCTGGTGCTACAGACGGACGTTTACCTAACTAACTGCTATCCACAGAGAACCACGAGGCTTCTGCACAGCTTCAACCAAGGATTAAATTGTTGCCGGTGAAGGGTTTTGTAATTAGTACAGCTGTTAATTTTCTAGATTTAAAATACAAAAATCCAAATACCGAGAGATCTGAGCCATGAACTAGCTGATCACCAATCTCCAGAAAGCTCTATCCCCTGTATGAGCCCCACCACCACCCCTAGACCACTGGGGCATTCCCTTCTCTCAGCCTGTGAAGTACCCACCACCAATTTGAAGTATAATGTAGAGACAATGGGAGCTGACAGCAATAACAATATTGGCAAGATTCTTCCTCAGGCTCCAAACACCCACAGGAACACAGAGTGAGAGACAGTATCCCCCACAGTCCCCCCTGTTTCTCCCCCCCCCCCCCCCCCAAAACCGCCCGTCCCCGCGACCCGGCGCTGACAGAAACACATGAGTTGGACTGCCTCTGCCAGCAGCCCTGAGAGCCTCCCACCCTTGGGCGAAGGCAAGAGGTCCTTGGGCTGAGTGAACTGGTGACAGTGCACAATACGTCTGTACTGTCATGAGCAAAGCTTGTGAAATAGGGCTGAATACCCAGTGTCAGGCCTTCTGCAGCACAATTTTCCAGCCGGTAAAATGAATGGGTGCTATCTTGGGAATGGACAGCCCTGATACATTCCCTTTAGGATAACAGAAGATCAAGGCAGACCGAGGGGGAAGGGAAGGGAAGGACATTGGGCAGCTGCGAGAGTGACGAGTGCTGGTGCTATCTGTCAGTGTTGAGCATGCTCTCAGTTTGGGTACAGTCTGTTCAGCTGCTTCCACACAAGACCTCTTGAAGCTCATCAGCAGCAGGATCATGTGCAATGAAACCCTCGAGAGTTCAAGGTAAAAGCCCCTCAATGTAACACTTCTCCGGCTGTGACATTGCTCATTGCCCTCCATTGCTCGGCTCCTGCCCAGAATCTTCAGTGAACGAGGGGTGCCCGTTATCAGAGAAACTATGTGCATGCTCAAGGAACAAATCCTTCAGGGTGCCTAGCTCCTTGGTGAGCAGTTTGATCTTTGCTTCCAGCCTTTCATTCTCCTCCTTCAGCTCGTCCACTCTCTGCTGCGTGTCGCGTGCCTTCTGTTTGCTCTTTAACCTGCTCTTCCTGACTGCCAGGTTGTTGCGGGCTCTCCGCTGCCGGTACTCGTCACTCTCCTTGTTGTGACCCCCGTTCTTCTTGCTCTGTTTGCTGGGCGCCATAGCCTTGTCACCCCCCGTGGGAGTGAGTGGGTTGACCGGTGGCACTTGGTGGGCACTGATGCCTCTGGCACCGGCGTTCTGGAGAGATGCTCCGCTCACTCCATTCTGACCAGCGCTCTCTTGAAGGAAAGTGGAAATGACAGACTGCGTGCTCATTTGTCTCAATGACCCCCTGATGGACTGGCTCCTCTTCTCAGCGATCCTTCCAAGATTGGGAGCGACGTGCCCCGATCTATAGATCCTCACAACCTGCAAAGACACGGCAATAAATCACCATAGCTGACAGAATTTGGCCAACACAATGGGTAGTACAAGAACCAGCGACATTCATCTTGTACCTCGGCACCAACTCCATTTCCCTCAATTCTATTAATATCTAAGAACCATCCCTAAGCAATCAAGCCCCACTTCCCTCTTGTGCAGAGAATTTCAAACATTCACCATCCTCAAGGTGAAGACATTTCTTCGGACCCACCTGCCATTCCTTGCCAATTAGCCGGTTTACGTTGCGCACTACATCCTTCTCATAACACCACTAAGCTTTGTTTGTTCAGCATACTCTAATTAGTGGGGTCACCTGTAATATATCGAAGTCAATGATACTGGCTGAACAGCTGATCACTGCACTATTCTGTTTGTTATAGCTGCAAAGACATGATCTGTTGCTTATTTCTACTCTCCATTTTACATCCATTCCTAATCCTCAATGTAGGCCAGTATATTACTTCTCTCTCAAGCAGTCTAACTTGGTGTCATAATCTCATATGGCTCCTTATCAACTTTATAAAAGTTCATCCTTATTCATTCTGATAATTGCAACCTCAAGAGTTAATACCCAAGTGAACTTTTTTTTATAAATCCGTAAACCTAATGATCCATAAATCTATAAATGCTCAAATCTATTTCTATTTTCAAACTGACAGTTACCACTTGGTTCCATGTTCTAAAGAGATGCTGCCTGGCACGCTGAGTTACTCCAACGCTGTGTCTTTTGTAAACCAGCATCTGCAGTTTCTTATGTCTACCACTTCCTTCATAGTGGATTCCAGAATTATCCTTCCGATGATGTAAGTCTAGCTGGTCCATATCCCCCAGTCCATTCATAAATTGTGGGGTTAATGCAATTGTTTTCCAGTCTGTGAACTGATCAGAAGTTCCACAAATTCTGCAGGATGACTGCCAGTGCATCAATTATCCCCAGAAATACACCCACGTAAACCTGGCATGCAGGTCGTCTGGTTCCAGACATTTGTGTTTAAGAAGGAACTGCAGATGCTGGAAAATCGAAGGTACACAAAAACGCTGGAGAAACTCAGCAGGTGCAGCAGCATCTATGGAGCGAAGGAAATGGGCAACGTTTCGGGCTGAAACCCTTTGGGGCAAGGGAGAAGATTGATATGCTTCTCATGGCCATTTTTTTGCATCATTCTTAGCCATGGGTGAAGCACTGGGTTGACAGAAGGATAGCCAATGCTGACCTCTTATTCAAGAAGGGCAGCTGGGACAAACCAAGTAACTACAGGGCACCAAGTCTAACATAAGCAATTGGGAAACTACTAGAAAAATTCTAACGTAAAGGAATTATCTTCACTTGGAAAGGCAGGCATTGATCAGGGATGTTTAAAAAGGAACTGCAGATGCTGGAAAATTAAAGGTAGACAAAAATGCTGGAGAAACTCAGCAGGTGATCTTCAGAGCGAATGAAATAGGCAACATTTCGGGTCAAAACCCTTCTTCAGTTCCGAAACGTTGCCTATTTCCTTCGCCTCATAGATGCTGCTGCACCCGCTGAGTTTCTCCAGCAGGTTCCAGACATTTATTGGCTTCTAGTCCTATTCATTTCACCAGATGTTTCTGCTTTACTAATGCTATTTCAGCTTCACGTTCACACTGGACCTCCCATTTCCCTCTATTTCCAGGTGATATTTCGCACTGCCATTTTCTATTCTCCAGTGTCGATTTGCACTAACTTTTACTGTTTTTGTTTTCTTTTTATATATCTACATACGTTTTAATCTCCCGTGATTCTTGTTCGATTCCACTTGTACTCTTTCCCTTTCCTCATCAATGTCTCGACCTTCTGCCAAACTCTCAAACTTTCCCAATCCTTATGCTTGCTGCTCCATTTGGCAACACTGGAAGATTCTTCCTCTTTCCTAATGTCACTTTTCCCTTAGACCGATAGGTAAGGCCGGAATAACTCAGCTGGTCAGGCAGCATATCTGGAGAAAAAGGAATAGGTGACATTTCTCCAGAGATGCTGCCTGGCCCACTGAGTTACTCCAGCCTTTTGTATCTGTCTTTGGTTTAAACCAACATCTGCAGTTCCTCCCTATATCACTTTTACCTTCTCTTATCACGTTTCTGACAAACGTAGGCATCTCGAGGAAGTTTTGGGATTTCATTCAGTTAACAATGATGTCTGAATATTGTGGGTAGTTAGCTGGAGATTGCTGGGAGGGGCAGGGGAAAGACAGAGCATGATACTGGCTCAGCAGGATTAGCCACTGATCAATCTTGCCCATGGTGAGGAAAAGGGAATAATTACAAGGCAGGGATCTCGTCTCATTTCATCAATCCCCAATAATTCTCAAAAGCAAACATTAACTACATTACAACTCAGCAGGACCCATTGTGTCAGGAACTCAGTCTGTTTACGAGAGGCACGAGGGCAAAACAGCACTGACAGAATTAGGCTGCTAATGATCTGGGTGTGCACAGATGGTTAATATTTAAAGACGCAATGATCATTTAGGTTTGAAAGCATTTATCGACTTAAATATTTATTTGACATAAAATGAACTTCAATAAGCATGTACAAGGTGAGGCAACTATCAAAGTGGTGTGACTCTACCAAAGCAGAAGCCAAGCATGGAAAAAGGCCCATGCTGCCCAAGTGGGATACTAGGCTTGTCCCATTTGCCTGCATTTAGCCCATAGTCCTCTAAAGCCTTCCTATCCATAGATCTGTCCAAATATCTTTTGGAAGTTATAATTGTTATAATATTAGGTTATAATCTGTTACAATATAATATAATACTGTTATAACCTAATATAATCTGTCAGCTCATTCCAGATACGGACTACCCTCTGAGTGAAAAGGTTGCTTCCTAGATCCCTCTTAAATCTCTCCCATCTCACCATAAGCCCATGCTCAAAGTCCAGCTTTGACTTTAGAATCCATTGGGAAAAAGACTGAGCGTTCACTTTATCCATACCCCTCATGATCTTGTCAGCCTCAATAAAGTCACCCCTCAGCCTCTTACTCGCCAAAGAAAAAAAATCCCAGTCTATTCAACCTCCACTTATAAGTCAAGCCCGCAAGACCAGGTAACATCCTGGTGAAACTCTTCTGTACCCTTTCCAGTTTAATAGCATCCATCCTATAGCTGTCCATCAACTTCCCTTATGTTTTTGTTTTGCCAATTACCTACACTGGGTAAATTTATAGTGGCCAATTAAGCAATCAGCTCATTATCAGGATGAGGAAGGCAACTAGAACACTGAGGGGAAGCCCTCGAGGTCAAAGGGAGAATGTACAAACACCACAAAGACATCATTGGAGATCAGGATTGAACTTGTGTTGCTGGAGCTGTGAGACAACAGTGCCAATTACAAGCAACCTCTGTGTTTAAAGCAGCCTTACTTCACAAATTACTGCCAACAAATCTGGGATACACGATAAACATTTGCTCTTGCAAAATCTGTGAAAAAAGTAACAATCTACATTTCTTGATGCATGTGCAAATGATAAATGCTCTGCGTCAGGGAAATACGTAATATGAACTTTCTACAACCTCAACCTCCTTTTACCCTCCCTATGAGATACCTGAAGTGTCGCACTCTGCTGCACAGCTGAAACTGAAAGCTACCCAGCTCGGTTATATGCGCCAGTCCCTGGTCAATGAAGCTTGGAAAATCAAAGCTTTTCTTAATCATACACTGTAAAATTTGCAGTGCAGCCTGTTGCAATTCAGATGTTCAGTTCCCCTTAATGAACCTAGAGCATTGGCGACAGGCACTGGCAGAGAGGGTTACTGTTCAGACGTGGGTGATTACCACTGGTCTAATGAAGGGAGAGAGCCGACTTTGAGCACCGACACTACCTCAGGAGCTCTCCTCACACTGTTTCTCAATACTCAAGAATGAATAACTTCTATAAATCAAAACGTATACATCCAAACCACAGTCACAGCAAGATCGCAGTTTCGATAGTCAGGTCTGGGCATGAAAAGGCTTTTAATCCTGTTGGTTGGGAATTTTCAAAAACAGCCTAACAACCCAGAACAATGTTGTCTCTGCAATTAGTTTTTGTTCCTCATTCCCCTGTCAATGCTCTTTACGCCCCGCCTCGAGAGAAACCCTTGCCACATCTAGGTTCTCCACTCTCACAGGCAGGCACCTTCCCTTCACCCATCCCCTCCCTCGCTCTTCCCTGGGGTTCAGGTCAACAACCCCTCTCCATCATTCATCACCCAGGGGTTGGGTAGTGGGGGAGAGTGTTTGCTGTCCCCCACTTCCACATTGCTTGCTGGGTGCTCCATCTCTGTCCGTTATTCCCCCCCACCAAGGAGCAGTTCTATTTCCCCCGCTAATTATTCACCATCATTGAGAACCCGTCTTCACCTTCCCACTACTGGGTGGGATCTGTCTCCCTCAAACACAATGCAATTCAGATGTTCTCATTGTGGTCTGGCAATGGTCCTTCCCCATAAACTTCAGACATTACTAGTGACCACGCCAACAGTACCCAGGTGAAGGGCCCCACGATAATGAATATTTTTGATCAGACGATTACTCAAGTTGCTTTTCATCATGTACAGTGCCCTCCATAATGTTTGGGACAAACACCCATCATTTATTTATTAGCAGATGTACTGCACAATTTGAGATTTGTAATAGCAAAAATCACATGTGGTTTTAAGTGCACATTACCAGATTTCATTAAAGGGTATTTTTATACATTTTGGTTTCACCATGTAGAATGACAGCTGTGTTTATACATAGTCCCCCCCATTTCAGGGCACCATCATGTTTGGGACATATGGCTTCACAGGTGTTTGTAATTGCTCAGCTGTGTTTAATTGCCTCCTTAATACAGGTATAAGAGAGGTCTCAGCACCTCGTCTTTCCTCCAGTCTTTCCATCACCTTTGGAAACTTTTATTGCTGTTTATCAACATGAGGACCAAAGTTGTGCCAATGAAAGTCAAAGCCATTATGCGACTGAGAAACAAGAATAAAATTGTTAGAGACATCAGCCAAACCTTAGGCTTACCAAAATCAAACTGTTTAGAACATCATTAAGAAGAGAGTGCTGGTGAGCTTACTAATCATAAAGGGACTGGCAGTCCAAGGAAGACCTTCACAGCTGATGACAGAAGAATTCTTTCTATAATAAAGAAAAATCCGCAAACACCTGTCCGACAGATCAGAAACACTCTTCAGGAGTCAGGTGTGGATTTGTCAATGACCACTGTCTGCAGAAGACTTCATGAACAGAAATACAGAGGCTACACTGCAAGATGCAAACCACTGGTTAGCCGCAAAAATAGGATGGCCAGGTTACAGTTTGCCAAAAAGTACTTAAAAGAGCAACCGCAGTTCTGGAAATAGGTCTTGTGGATTAACTTATATCAGAGGGATGGCAAGAGCAAAGTATGGAGGAGAGAAGAAACTGCCCAAGATCCAAAGCATACCACCTCATCTGTGAAACATGGTGGTGGGAGTGTTATGGCCTGGGCATGTATGGCTGCTGAAGATACTGGCTCACTTATCTTCATTTATGAAACAACTGCTGATGGTAGTAGCATAATGAATTCATAATGAATAAGTGTATAGACACATCCTATCTGCTCAAGTTCAAACAAGTGGCTCAAAACTCAATGACTGGTGGTTCATTCTACAGCAAGACAATGATCCCAAACATACTTGTAAGCAACAAAGGAGTTTTTCAAAGCTAAAAAATGGTAAATTGTTGAGTGGCCAAGTCAATCACCTGATCTGAACCCAATTGAGCATGCCATTTATAACCTGAAGAGAAATCTGGGGACTAGCCCCCAAAACAAGCATGTTAAAGATGGCTGTAATACAGGCCTGGCAAAGCATCACCAGAGAAGACACCCAGCAACTGGTGATGTCCATGAATTGTAGACTTCAAGCAGTCATTGCATGCAATGGATATGCAACCAAATACTAACAGCCCTGTCCCACAGTACGAGTTCATTCCAAGAGCTCTACCGAGTTTAAAAAAATTCAAACTCGTGGTTAGCACGGAGAATGAACGTAGCGGGTACGTCGGAGCTCGGGGAGGTCTCTTAGTGCTAACGGCAGGTGCTGGGGAAGACTCGCTAACGATAGGTAAGCACGGGAAAACTCATGAAGGTTTTTCAACATGATGAAAAATGTCCACGAGAGCCCCGAGTACCGACGAGTGGCCATTACCGTAAATCTCCGAGTTCGAATCAGGGCAAACTTGGGAGAACTCTTGGAATGAACTCGTACCGTGTGACAGGGCTTTTAGCATGACCACTTTCATTTACATGACTTTGTGGTGCCCTGAAATGGGGGGGCTATGTATAAACACTGCTGTAATTTCCACATGGTGAAACCAAAATGTATAAAAATACCCTTTAAAAAAATCTGACAATGTGCACTTTAACCACATGTGATTTTTTTCTATTACAAATCCCAAATTGTGGAGTACAGGGGCAAAGAAATAAATGAAGGGTCTTTGACCCAAACATTATGGAGGGCATTGTACTTTAGGCTGACCGCAGTGCCTTTACACATTAACACCTGTATGAAGGAGACACCATCTGTGCTGTGTCAAGCCTATTGTTTTCTGCATTATAGAAGCTTTGTTCTGTCATTCCCATTAAGCTCAGAGTCTCCTCCTCCTGCCTTTGCCATTCCATGATGATAATTAAAGACTCATCTTGGTTGTTCCCAGAAGCTCCCCTCCTTCAGGCTTCAGTTCCTCCACTAGTCTGCATGCCACAAGCTTTCTATTAGCCCACTGGGCAGCCCCTCACTCACTGCTTTCCTCTTGCTTCACCATGGGTTTTGACTGTCTACCTGGGTTTCTCGTCAACAAAGTACAGAGCCCTGAAAGCAGGACATTGTTACAACGACACTCAGCACCAATCCAATACAATTACCACCCGTGATCCCCAGTGCTCATCTGTCGCCTGTCCTTCAGTTCCCAAGCCACCAGCTCTGGAGTTAATGCTCAAACCTCTTCTATAAGACGTTACTGAAAACTAGTCTCTGTCCACATTGTTAGTCACTTGCCCCAACAAATTCCTAATTGGTTATTTCAATGTTTCATTGGATGATGTTCCATTGAAGCTCCTTCTATCATTTCACAAGGTTAACACGTTGTCTAAATGCAAACTGTGGTTGTCAGAGGCATTCTTCAATTCCACCTCTTCTAACTCTACCCGAGGGGATCATAAGGACAAGACTTTATAAGGTGGCAGCATCATCTGCAGAGCAGCAGGCCCCATGTGCATCTACCAGTGCTGGAGGAGCTCACTGCTGTCAGTACATACATTAGCACAGCCCTACTGCTCAGTATCACAAGGGATCTGTCTCTTTGGAAAAGGAATGGAAAATGGTTGGAAAGATGTCAGAAAAAAAAGCCCACAATCAGTGTTTGAAAAATTGTCTGAGCTAGACAACTGTTCTCTCGGGCTGTGCCGGCAGTACTCTTCTGTTGGAAAGGAGCCAAAGATGCTGCTTCATGCCAAGACCTGCAAACCTAGTGACTGCAGAGCAGATGGGAGCGTGTTCTGGGAATCTGGAGCATGTATCTCATGGACATCTTAATCTTATACTTAATCAAACTCCCAGGCATGACCCTGAGAAATCGCAGTACTGACAACACAACATTCTTTCTTGTTAAGATCTCATTACTAGCTTGCGATTTGCAACTTAAAAACTGCAGCTACAGGGAGATCAGAAACTGGGTATTCTGCAACAAATGATTGACGTCCACACACTCCACATGCTTTGCACTATCTACAAGTTCCCAGTCAGAAGCGTGAAGGAATACTCTCTACTTGCCCCAAAGCTCCATTGGTGTTTGAGGGAAAAAAATCTTCAAATTTCCAAGATGGATTCACCTTGATAGTTGGAATCTGCAACACATTTCACTAAGTACTCTCACAACAGTCAAGTAGCATCTAGACCGACAAGGCATAGAAGGCTATGGACCAAGGGTTGTTGTGGGGGATTGATGTAGATAAGTACTTGATCATTGACATGGCCTGGTGGGCCAAAGGGTCTGTTTCTTTCTGCATGTCCTAGAATGATGGATGTTGCAATTATGGGTGCAGGATGGTAACCGGCATCAAATGCAACGTAATCCTCATCATGTGTGAGAGCAGGAGGCAGCATCCCATTTACCCCTATCATATTTCTGTGAAGGTACTCAGGGACATTTTGCTATGATAAAATCATCCTGGGCTGTTAGTGTTATATGTAACGTGGTGACTCTGAACAGCGCAAAGCTGTGGTAATACATCACTTGTAAAGGTCAAGACCTTTATCCTCACACTGCAGTTAGAGCAACATTGATCACCAGAGCTACATTATCAAATGAACAGATGGGAAACAACAAGATACTGATAGGATAAGAGATGTCAAATGTCATGATCAAGACAGTACCCATTTCCAACAGCTAAGTCTGCAAAGCCTCCCAATGCTACACTGACCATGCACAGTTTTAAAATAACCTCGTCAATTTGGATTATGGACTGTGGCTGACACATTGGTCACTAGAAAACTGATCTTCAGTTTAGATTTTCTTTAAACATTTAAATACTCTCACCATTTCCTTGAGAATTATGTGGAGGGCAGGAGAAAAGTGTAAATTGACTGCAAGAAGCAATTTAGCAAACAACTTAAAGATGTATTGAAGTATCTCTGCTGGGCATATTACAGATAATTATTTGAATGCTTGACTGCATTTTCAAAATTTTCCATTCACTCGAATCATTTAGGCTGGCCTGAAATCGGACAATTAAGCCTTCACAAGTCCATCAACTCACCTCCCCTCAAGCGCAAGAGAATGCAGCTCAGAGCCTACCCACCAGTATAGCACAAACCACTGTCCTCCTCCCATTGCCTTCCAGGTACAATGTATAAGAAGTGGCTACCACACAAAATGTACTCTGGGTGGGGGATATCAATGTTAATCACCATTGCCTGGATTAGCAGATATTAGATAGAGGGATCAGTTGGACAGACTTGGATTGTTTCCCCTGGAATGCTGGAGGTTATGGGGACACCAGAGAGAAGTATATAAAATTATGAGAGGCTGAGATAGGGTAGTCAGATTTTTTTTTCTCATGATGGAAATATCAAATACTACAGGGCATTGCTTAAAAGTGTCAGAGGTAAAGTTTAAACGAGATGTGCGGTGCTTTTTCTTTACACAGCGAGTGTCTGGAGCACGTTGCCAGGTTGGTGGTTGAGGCATATACAATAGTGACATTTGGGAAATGTTTGGATAGGCATATGGATAACCAGGGAAAGGGGGGGGGGGGGGGGCTGTGGATTATGTGCCAGTAGATAAGAGATAACTTTGGCGCCATGTTCAGCACAGACATTTTGGGACGAAGGGCCTGTTCTTGTGCTATTTTACATATCCACCCTCAACTACAACTCAAAAGCACATATACACAGTTATAGCAAAGTCCAACTTAAGCTTGTATTTGCTGACTGGCAGATCAGCCACCAGTCTAAACTTTCATTTACTTCAATCACTGGCACCATTTACAAACTGTATAGCATTTTAATTTGCCTGGACTATTACAAGCCACCATGAAGGAAGACATGGAAGGAGAGGCATGGAAACACCATACCCTGTCAGTTTCCCTCCTAGCCCTACACCATCCATACTGGGACATACATCAAATTCTTTATCACTAAATCCTGGAACTCCATTGTTGGAACAACCTCACAAGCTTGTCCATAATGGCTCAAAGTGGCACTATCACCTGCAAGGAATTAGAGATAGGTAAAACTTGGAAGGGACAACATGTGTATACATTTTGCCTTCTTCCTGTGCCAAGTGTGCAGTCTAAATATGGCTGTTATCTAGGGATCCTCCCACAAACTTGAAGCTGTATCTAAACTTCCAAGTATGCGATGGATGACTAACATCTTAATAATCATAATCATACTTTATTAGTCCAGTATGTTTTGCAACATGCGAGGAATTGTCTTCCTTAAACCCTCATAAACCCATTTTCCTGAGGGCTCCTTAATCACATACAAGATCAAAGTTGCCGCACTGTCCAAAAAAATGGCAGCATCTTTATTCATATGGTGGATTCTAAAATGAGCCGGCAATTAGCAAGGCTCATTTTAGTGGTGGAAGGACTCATAAAGTGGTGGAAGGATCAGAAACGATCAGACAAGCACCCTCACAAGAAATCCTCCACCATTGCAAATACAGTTGTAAAAAGGCAAGTTGAAAACAAATGGTACAAGTTTTCAGAATTTTAAAACCTTTCAACGTTACCAATGTAAGTCATAAAACAAACTTTCTTACTCCTTCAATTTGTCTGACATGACTAATACACTGTGAAATGAACAGTTTTCCACTTAAATTTACCCTTTAATCTCCAGTCACATTCAAAGTGAGGATTTACAAAAACGTTCTGCTAAAATGAAGTACCAAAGCTTAAGTTTTACACAAGTCATCTCGCCTCAAAAGTGCTGAAGAGTTGCAGAATTTGACCTGAAGGCAAATCGTATCGTGGAAGTCACTGAACTTCCTTGGGAACCAAGAAACAGAATTGATATTACGATACCCGCAAAAATGGCAACTCACTCGTGATTGTATCTTGCAGAATAAACAATTCAGTATTCTGCACTCTCTGCATTAATATGATGAACCATATTGTTTAGATACAGTTATACAAGAAACAGATTTAATGTTTCAGGTCGATGATCTTTCATCAGACTGGGAAAGTGTGAAACCAAGCAAGCATGTTTTAAGTTTCAGGGAATGGCAAGGGTTGGAGAGAACAAAAAGATGGAGACCTAGAGAATATAGATGATGCAAACACATTGGTGCTTTCTGAAAAAAGGATTATGAAGGCTTGTTCATCACGGCTGATGCCTGGATAGCATGTTAAGAGAGGAAGATGAATAAGGACAGAGATGAGGAAAAAATGGTGAAACTGAGATGCAGAACACGAGAGGTGATGGAAGTCTGTCACCATTATTAAAATGTAGTTTTAATATGAGAATTATTTCATGGAAATACAGCAGAAGGTCAGGGAACATCTATTTATAGAAAAATCTGGGTAAATATACAGTGCACTCCATGATGCTCGGGACAAATACCCATCATTTATTTATAATTGTAATTATTATTTGTAATTACTCAGGTGTGTTTAATTGCCTCCTTAATGCAGGTATAAGAGAGCTCTCAGCACCTAGTCGTTCCTCCAGTCTTTCCATCACCTTTGGAAAATTGTATTACTGTTTATCTTCATTGATGATACAACTGCTGATGGTAATAGCATAATGAATTCTGAAGTGTGTAGACACATCCTATCTGCTCAAGTTCAAACAAATGCCTCAAAACTCATTGGCCAGCGGTTCATTCTACAGCAAGACAATGATCCCAAACATACTGCTAAAGCAACAAAGGAGTTTTTCAAAGCTAATAAATGGTCAATTCTTGAGTGGCCAAGTCAATCACCTGATCTGAACCCAATTGAGCATGCCATTTATATGCTGAAGAGAAAACTGAAGGGAACTAGTCCCCAAAACAAGAATAAGTTAAAGATGGCTGCAATACAGACCTGGCAGAGCATCACCAGGGAAGACACCCAGCAACTGGTGATGTCCATGAATCGCAGACTTCAAGCAGTCATTGCATGCAAAGGTTATGCAACAAAATACTAAACATGACTACTTTCATTTACATGACATTGCTGTGTCCCAAACATTATGGTGCCTTGAAATGGGGGGGACTATGTATAAACACTGCTGTAATTTCTACATGGTGAAATCAAAATGTATAAAAATGGCCTTTATTAAAATTTGACAATGTGCACTTTAGCCACATGTGATTTTTTTTCTATTACACGTGGTTAAAGTGATCACAATGTTCTCCAAGTATGTAATGACCAGAACTGGCCATAAAACTCCAGCTTTGGTGTAATCGATGTTTCATAAAAGTTCAACATAACACCCTACTTTTTCTCCCTCCACAAATCCAAGGATCACATATGCTTTACTGACCAATTTATCAACACGTCCTGCCACTTTGAAAGATTTATGCACATAAACACCCAGATCCTTCTGTTCCTGCACACCGTTTACAACTGTGTATATAGCCTCACCTCGTTCCTTCTGGCAAAACGCATCACTTCACACTTGGGATTAAAATTCCATCAGCCAATGGTCTGCCAAATGATTCAGCCTGCTGTTGCTCTCCTTTTTGTTGTTACCACGCCTCAAAGCTTCAGATCACTTTCAAATTTTACCTATATCCTCATATTCAAGCCACTTATGCATCATTAAAAAAAGCAGTGACCCTAATATTGATTCCTGGAGACGTCACTGCCTGCTATCTCCCAATCCGAACGATTTGACTCGTTGCTTTACACTTTCGAGTCAAGATTTTATCCACACTGCTACTGAACTCTTAACTTAATGGGCCTCAGTTTTGCTATACAGTCTTTTATTGTAAAATGTTACCTGATAATCCAAAAGGAGAGTGTTGCTTTTGCCTGAATAATTGCAAAAGCTTTTAAAATATTTCCGGTAGGCGGCGCGGCTCTGGCCAGCAGCGGCCTCTGCAGCCTGTCCGCGTTTTTATTATTTTTTGTCTGTGTTTTTATGTAGTGTTTGTTATTTTATGTTGGGGTGTGTGTGTGTGTGGGGGGTGGGGGGGGGGGGGTGGGGGGGGGGGGGAAACTTTTTGAATCTCTCCCTGCACTGAGACCCGACCTTTTCTCGTCGGGTCTCAGTCGTCGTTGAGGCCGTAACGAGGAGCGGCCTCCAACAGGAGGAGACCGGGGACTCAGGTGTCGACGGGGACTCAGGTGTCACCGTCGCGGAGCTGGCCGGGTCCGGAGCGGTGGAGGAGCGCTGCTGCTGCTGATGCTGTTGCTGCTGCTGCTGCTGCTGCTGCTGCTGCCGGAGAGTCGGAGGCTCTCTACAGGTCTGTGGACGACGGCGCCGAGCCCACGGCTCCCTGGAGGGAGACCGCTTTTCGGGGCTTCTGCGGCGGCGACTTCTCCCGCCCGAGTTGCGGGGTCGAAGAGCTCCTGGAGCGGGGCCTGACACCGCTGCCCCGCGCGGCTGGAATGGCCGCGGACTCTGCGAGCGCACACCGGGGGCACCAACACCAAGACCCGGTGTGCGACCTCGCTTCACCCGGCGTGGCTTTAATGGCCGCGGGACAATCGCCATCGCCAGCCGGGGGCTATGACTTTGTCTCTGACATCGGGGGGGGGGGGGAGAGTGCAGTGGAGAGATACGTTTATTTGGCCTCCATCACAGTTATGTGATGGATGTTTATGTTAAATGTAATTATGTTGTGTCTGGGGTCTATTTGTGTGTTATGTATGGCTGCAGAAACGGCATTTCGTTTGGACCTCCAGGGGTCCAAATGACAAATAAATTGATTCTGATTCTGATTCTGATTCTGATTTGCTGAATTCTGGCCTTCAGGAAAGTTCTAAATATTTATTGATTTTCACAAATTATTAGGTTATTTCACTGGATTGTTATACCTTGACCGAGTTTGCAATGTCCTTTTCTAAAGAACACAAGTAGAATCAGGCTGAGTTTGTTTTCCTTGGAGCAGTGTGCTGACTGAGATATACAAGATTCTGAGAAGCAAAAATGGGGTTGCGAGCAACAAACAATAAACTGGTGGCTCTAAGGTTACTAATAATAACTGACAGCACTGATGTTGTTCTAAATTTAACTAAACCAAATTTAAATTCACAACTGCTTTGATGAGATTTGACCTGTCTCCAGGCAATCACCAGACTTTGCAAGATCAGACTAACAACATAGTCACAATGCTAACGTATATATTATATATATATATATATATATATATATATAAAAAAATATATCCTTAACAAATATGTACTAGACAGTACAACAATATTCATAATATGCCTTAGGTACAAAAGTTTCCTCACGATCTCAAACAGGAGACAACAACATGATGTTGTCAACAGAAGGAGTTCAAGGAGAAAACAACAAAAGGAGCTCAAGAAGATGCACTGAAGGAGCTGTGGAATGCAAAGTTTGGGGAGAGAGCAGTGCTACAGCAGGTGGCTTAGTAGCAACGATAGACGCATAGTATAGAAACACAAGAGGATGAAGACAGATGTTGTAGGTGCAAGAGGGAATATGGACACAGCATTATATAGGTAACCCATGGACGGAGCTAAAGGGTAGAACACAAGAAGATGGCAGGCAGAAAATTCATTGGTCCCTAGGATGGCCCCAAGACCTGGTGCACGGTAACAGGCCTAACTCGCCCCTGCCAACCAAGATGCTCCATCTAGACTAGTCCCACCTTCCCATGGCTAGCCTATATCATTCTAAACCATGTATTAATTGGTAAAAAATCTGAAAGATACCATCTCAGACATTCAGGCAATCGGAAAACCTAGCAGGGAAGATCACACAGTACACAGGATTCTCACTGGAGCTGACAAAGCCCCCCCCAGGGTCATTTGTAGGTGGAGAAGGTGATTTGTGAGGTTCTACTCATTGTGGCCAGCCATGCTTTGAACAGAGTAATATTTGTGGATACACAGACTGCCATAACACATAATGGAGCCATTCTTTCCATGGTGCCTGTGCCAATTCTTTGAAGCAGCTCACAAATTACTCCATCATCCCTTCTCTTTCACCAATTGCTTTAAGAATTAATTTAATGTCCTTTTAAAGGTTACTATTATGTTTCTCCCACTCATTTCAGTAGAACATTCCAGATCATGACAATGGTTCTCAAGTAATCTTTTGGTTCTTTTGCCATTCACCCAAGTCTCTCCCTTACAAACTGTACCGTTTAGTTTATTAATTATCTCGCTTTATTGCTCCTATTCCAATTAATCAGCAGGTGATAGGAGCCACAAGGAGAGAAGAGCACGCTTACAGCTATTTACTTCACAGGCACATTCAGTGATGAAGAACACAGGGGAATTTCACTGTACCTCGGTACACCCGACAATAATAAACCAATACCAATTCAGCTCAATACAGGACAAATATTTCAAGGTTGCAAACAGTTTGTTCAATGGTGCTGGGCAGAGGTGTGAAATTCTTGGGGCATAGTTTATGACAGACAAGAATGGCTAGTTCAAGGCTGTCTCGTGTTCTAGTGCAATGAACGAAGATTGATATTAGTTTATTATTGTTACGTATACCGAGATACAGTGAAAAACTTGGCGTGCTTTCCAGCCCATTCATGCTCTACAAGGGTACAATTAAAACATACACGAGTATAATAGGTAATGCAAAAATATAGCAGAAACAGAGTGCAGTTAATAGTGCAGCAGATGCTGGTTTAAACCGAAGATAGACTCAAAAAGCTGGAGTAACAAAAAACAGGTGTTACAGCTATAGGAAAAGTACAGGTTAAAAAAATAAATGCCAGGGCCACAATGAGATCATAAACAAGTGACAGCGAGTGGTTACGGCACTCAAGAGAAATAACAAAGTAAAAAATAACAAGTAAGGAAGAAGGCTGGCTAAGGTGGGTCTCGATGGGAATTCCTGCAATGATGCTGAAGAAAGGCTAGAACACAGCTGGAGATGCTTTAGTGTCATGCAGAAGTTCACAACATTTGCCCCAAAAGTGGCATTTGGAGAATTTATTTTAGCCCTTTGGAACTGAAACGGATTTAGAAAATAAATCTAGCTACATCAAATGCACTTCCGTAATCTGTAATTTCAAATCAATCCCAGTACAGTTTATCAATGTTATCACCTTTGCTACCAATTTCCTACCCTCAGACTCATATGGGACTGACACTTCTCTCTATTTTCTATATCTCTCTGTCTCCATCCTGGAGACAAACAATCTACAAGTATCTATTAACAACCCACTGATTCTCAGTTACCTTGACTACACAACCAGCCTTCTCTCAGTTTCTCCGTCTAATCTGTTTTCAAGGTGAGGTTTTCAGATACTGGACTTCCGAAATGCCCTCCTCCTTCAGGTGACATGACTGCCACTCAGCTGTAGTTGATTGAGCCCTCACTCATACTTACTCCATTTCCTGGATCTCTGCTGAATCATCCAGCAGAACCCTAACACAAGTTACATCTTCATAACCCCTCCAGATTTCCACAGGGGAGCACTCTCTCCATGACTCCCCTGGTCTGTTCATCTCTCCCCATCCCCAGCAATAATGGGAGCACAACAATTGTCCCTGCAATTCTTCCCTTACCACCATCCAGTGACACATCGGGGTAAGGCAATGTTTGCCGAGTACCACCTTCAACCATGTCAATTGCATTTGGTGCTCCCTCTTTGGACTGCTCTACATTGGTGTAACCAATCACAGACCAGGCAACGGTTTTGCAGAATACCTGCGCTTTGTCCACAATGGCCATGTTGAGCTTCCGATTGAAAATCATATTAACCCCCTCTTCCCATTCTCACACTGACCTGTCTGTTCTCAGTCTTTTGCACTGGCACAGTGAGGCAAGGAACTACAAAAACACCTCGTATTTCATATGGATAGCCTATAACAAAGACCAATGAATATTTCTAGTTTTAGGTGGCCAAATCCAGTGTTTTATTCCTACTCTGACATAGATACATACATAGACATATCCACCTCTTCCTCTGTTCACTTTTTCCATTCCCCCTCCCCGATTACCTAGATAAATCACCCTCCCTCACCTGGTTCCACCCATTATCCTTCCTTATCTGATTCCTTATCACCTTCTAGCCTCTATATCTACCCTTCTTCTCCTCTCCACCCATCTGATCCCAACTATCACCCAACAGCTTCGATCTCGTGAATGTTATTCCATAATTAGAAAAGTAATCAAACCGGTCTTCTGAATATTTTTGTTTAAAGATCAGAGTATTTATGTTCTGCAAAGCGATCTTGTAAGTGAATGAAATGTGTCACGACTGACTCCATCTGCCCATCATCACCAACCTCATCTGGTTCAAACGACCAACGCTGCTCTAACCTCCCCTTGTCATCTCTCTGTACTGACTATCATCATACCTTTTCACTCTGTCTTGATGCAGGACCTCAAGCCAAACATAAATTATTCTTTTGCCACCACAGATGCTGCTTCGCCCATTGACTTCCTCCAGAAGTGTGTTTTCCGCTCCAGATTTCAGTATCTGTAGTTTATTTTGGCCTTGCGCTAATAGACCTGGACCTACCAGTAATTTAAGCATAAAATATAAATAAATTCTAATGCCTTTTTAAAATAATGTCAAATAAACTCAAAATTGTGACACACTTCATTCGGTAATAACGTCTCTTTACAGAATGTAAACACAGTGATCAGGAGACCAGTTTGATTACATTTCTAATTATGGAATAACATTTCATAGTTTAAGCCTCACCCTTATAACATCACTCTGATAAACACAGCACTCCCTCCATGCTGCACTTAAGATTTTATGAGCTTAAGTTCTGAGGTGGGGACTGAACCCAGGACCTAATGTTCCAGAGACAAAAGTACCATAAACAAACAATCATACTGACCTCAAAGGGTGGAGTGCTGCTGGCTCAACCTGAGTCACCTGCAAAAGAGGCATGAACCAAAGTGTGACATAGCTGGTGGTGTACTGGCAAATTATGCTCAGGGCAAAGACGAAGAGACGTTGTTTCTGTGTTAGCAGCCTATCCCCCAGAAGCACACTAATCACTTCCTCCACAGGTATCCAGGAATGATGCAATCTTCTACAATTATTTCCATCAGCGTGCATTACAGGCCTACTCAGTTCCCAAATAAATTCAAACAGCAATCCCTAGCACTCACACAGGCAGCCCATTACCAATAGACTACAGATAGGCTAACTTCTGTAACAGTTTAAAAAAAAAAGACTGTGGTAACATCACTCTCAAGAGTCTGGCATCTCCAAAACATCTCAGAGTCGATATATAGTTCAGTTTAGCACTCTATCCAAATGACAACATATTTTAAAGCTCTCCCTCAGCACTACATTGCAAGTTTACCATGGGTTAGTAATACAAGTGAAAAATCAAAAACTGTTGGTACTGTACATCTAAAATAAAATAGAAAAAGCTGTAAACATTCAACAGGCAGATTGCGTTTACAGAAAGTTAACCTGAAATTGGGGAAAGAGCAAGGGAGATTCACCAGGATCAAAATAAAGACCTTCTGGAGGAACCCAGTGGTCAGGCAGTATCTATGGAGGGAAATGGCAGTTGATATTTTGGGTCAAAGGTCTGCATTGGACTGGTGCAGGGTCTTGACCTGAATCGTCGACTATCCCTCTGCCACCAAAGATGCTGTCTGACTCAGTTAGTTCCTCAAGCAGTTTGTTTTTTGCTCATATTTTCAGAACCTGTAGATTCTTGTGTTTCCAAGAGTGAAGTGTTTTATTGACATATGTCCCAGATAGGACAATGAAATTCTTGCTTGCTGCAGCACAACAGAATATGTACACAGCACTTTACAAAGCAAAGGTGTCCAAAATAAAGGGTATATGTTTATGGAAAGTGGTAATGAGTTTAGAGGGGAATCTGAAAAGCGATTATTTACCCAAAGCTAAGGTAGACACAAAATGCTGGATTAACTCAGCAGGTCAGGCAGCATCTCCGGAGAGAAGGAACTGGCGAGGTCGAGACTCTTCTTCAGTCGAGACTCTTCTTCAGAGAGAAGATATAGCCTGTGTGTTTGGTGGAGGCAAGCACTCTCACAACACTTAGGGCGTATCTGGACTAGCATTTCACCAAGGCCATGAACTAAGTACTGATAAATGGTTTTAGTATGGATGAGTATTTAATGGTTAATGAACATGTTTGGCTGAGGGGGGAAGTTTCTGCGCTGTTTGACTGTATGACTTTAGGAAATATTAATTCTTATTTCTCTTTCCACATATTTGGCGGGCTTGCTGAGACTTTCTGGCATTTTCTTTTTTTAATTTTAACTATCCAAATCTCTATAGTGGAGCTGAACACTATGATTTCCTGGCTCAACGATGAGAGCACTTCAAATGTTGATTACTACGGAGATACAAGGAACTGCTGATGCTGGTTACAAAAAACAGACATGTGCTGGAGTAACTCAGTCGGTAAGGGGAACATCTCTGGAGAACATGGGTAGGAGACATTTTGGATCGCAACCCTTCTTCAGACATGTCAAAACTATCATGCTTTGTCTGTACTTCTGAGATGATGCACTGTCCTTTGTTTTAAATGGTCAATACTAGTGAATATTTGTACAAAATAATACTGCTACTCCGGCTCAAGCGACAAAGAAAATATGCGGGAGGACCAAGCAATTAAAATGACAAATGGTATGATGGGTCTATGGCCTTTCAGGTAACAATTCTTCAGGTACAATGCAGGTACTGTTTATTCTTGGCTTTTTACCTGGGAAAGGATTTCCTTGGCTGGGAGACACTGCAACATAGATTTTCATGACCAATTGACAATAGTCAATAGGTGCAGGAGTAGGCCATTCGGTCCTTCAAGCCAGCACCGCCATTCAATGTGATCATGGCTGATCATCACCAATCAGTACCCCGTTCCTGCCTTCTCCCCTGACTCCGCTATCTTTAAGAGCCCTATCTAGCTCTCTCTAGAAAGCATCCAGAGAACCTGCCTCCACCGCCCTCTGAGGCAGAGAATTCCACAGACTTACAACTCTCTGTGAGAAAAAGTGTTTCCATGTCTCCGTTCTAAATGGCTTACGCCTTATTCTTAAACTGTGCCCCCTGGTTCTGGACTCCCCCAACATCGGGAACATGTTTCCTGCCTCTAGCATGTCCAAATCCTTAACAATTTTATATGTTTCAATAAGATTCCCTCTCATCCTTATAAACGCCAGAGTGTACAAGCCCAGCTGCTCCATTCTCTCAGCATATGACAGTCCCGCCATCCCAGGAATTAACCTTGTAAACCTACGCTGCACTGCCTTAATAGCAAGAATGTCCTTCTTCAAATTAGGGGACCTAAACTGCACACAATACTCCAGGTGTGGCCTCACTAGGGCTCTGTACAACTCCTGGAATTACTGGAATGAGGGATATCTTAGGGGGAGCAATGAGAAAGCATGGTTTCTTGTTGCTAGAATTTAGAATAATGCATAAAAGTAATCCAAGGAGGCAAATGCTGGAGATTGTTTCATTTGGTGGAGATAACCAAGGATAACATGGGAACACAATGACTTGGATGGTTATTGTTTGCAGACAGCACAAAAAGTTGTGGATAGTGAATAATGCTATCAAAGGATACAGCAGGATATAGATTAGTTACAGATGGAGCAAAGAATAGGTGATTTGATTTAATCTGAGCACGTTTGAGGTGTTGCACTTTGGGAGGGGGTCAAAGTATGCAATTAATTTCAGGACTCGCAGCCGCATTGATGTACAGAGGGATCTTGGGGACCAATTCCATAATCCCTGAATCAACACAAATCGAGAGTGGTAAAGAAAGCGTATGGTATGCTTGCCTTCACTGGTTGGAACATTGTGTAAAAGAGTCAGAAAGTCATGTTGCAGCCTGGGTTCAGCAGCATTTGGTGTACTGTGTGCGGTTCTGGTTGCCCCATTAAAGAAGAATAAGGAGGCTTTGGACAGGGTGAAGAAGAGGTTTAGTGGGACCAATATATTATTACACTGAATTCTATAGAACTTGCCATTCGGTCCAAATAGTTCATGTCATCGTTTCTGTTTTCTATAAACCTCCTCCATCCTTACTCCATCTCATCTCAAACAAATTTTAAAAGTCCTGGAAAACATACAGACTGGGCCACTGGTGGGGATAGATCATATACCTGATGTTTAATAATATTACAACTAGCAATATACCTTTAACCTTTTTCAGCTTCAAGCTGAAAATTTCCCTGGTGGTGCTCCATTTGAAGCTCTGTACCATGTTTCATATCATCTTATAAATTGACTAAATATATGGATTTAATCAAGTTATAGAGAATAAGATACGTGGCACTCCAATAGCTATAGTCCAAGCCTGATCCATTAAGTCAAAAGCAAAAATAGCATAACAAGCACATGCAATTCACTTTTCACAACATATAATAGTTAAGAGTAGTCAGACAAAATGCTCAGCAACTGTCACTGAAGGAATTAAAGAGGCATTAATAGTTTGATCAAAGATACGTTTTAACAATTTTTTCCGTAAGGAAAGGTTGAGAGACAGAGTGAAGAAGAGAATTCCAAAACTTAGGGCCTTGGCAGCAAAAGGCATAGCCACCAATGGGGGAGTCAAAAAGCGAGGCAGGAATTGTTGAAGCACTGCTCTCACAGAGTTAGAGTTTATTGTCATTGTTGCTTTGTTTAAATCATGAGGAGAAGGCAGGCACCGGTCATTGATAGGGGACGATCAGCCATGATCACAATGAATGGCGGTGCTGGCTCGAAGGGCCGAATGGCCTCCTCCTGCACCTACTTTCTATGTTTCTATGAAACACATTCCCAACAGCACTGTGGGAACACTGTTACTAGCTGAGCTGTGACATTTCAAGATGGCAGCTTATCCAGTTCTTCAATGGCTAAGAATACTGGCTGTGCTAGTGATACCCATATCGAGGAGTACGAATAAACAAAAAATAGTTGGAAGAAAAGGCACAATGGAAGAGAAGAAATGCTAAGGAGCCAATGAAGCGTTTGAGTGGTATAGGCTGTGAAAATAACACATTCCCAGTAGGAATACAAGAAGTGCAGGAAAGTACTTGAAAAGGAAATTAGGAAGGCAAAAATGGGTCATGAAATACTATTGGTAGATAAGATTAAGGTGATTGCCAATGTATTCTATAAATATATTATAAGGAAAAGGAAAACAATGGGCCCTCTTAGGGACTAGAGGAGCAATCTGTGCTTGGAGCTTTAGGATTTGGTTGGCCCAAGGATGTCCCATGTGAAATTTTCTCTTCTGTATACACCAAAAATATTGTGATAGGAGAGTTCAGAGCAAGGGATGAGATGGGCATGTTAGCATTAGAAAGAAGGGCTAGTTGTCTTGGGATGCAAAAGGCAGAAATCTACCTAGATCTAAGTGAGATGTTTCCCAGGCTGCCTTAGGAGGCAAGGGAGAAGATTGATATACTTCTCATGGCCATTTTTTTGCATCATTCTTAGCCATGGGTGAAGCACTGGATTGACAGAAGGATAGCCAATTTTGACCTCTTATTCAAGAAGGGCAGCTGGGACAAACCGAGTAACTACAGGGCACCAAGTCTAACATCACTGATTGGGAAACTACTAGAAAAATTCTAAGGTAAAGGAATTATCTTCACTTGGAAAGGCAGGCATTGATCAGGGATGTTTAAGAAGGAACTACAGATGCTGGAAAATCAAAGGTAGACAAAAATGCTGGAGAAACTCAGCAGGTGAGGTAGCATCTATAGAGCGACAGAAATAGGCAACATTTTGGGTCAAAACCCTTCTTCAGTCCCAAAATGTTGCCTATTTCCTTTGCTCCATAGATGCTGCCTCACCCGCTGAGTTTCTCCAGCATTTTTGTCTACCATTGGTCGAGAATAATCAGCTGGGCATTGTTCAGGAAAATCTTGCCTTCCAAATCTGATTGAATTTTTTGAGGACGTATGAGGGAGAGTATGATAGTGTCCACATGAAATTCATTAAGGCCTTTGACAAGATTCCATATGGCAGACTGGGTCCAGAAAGTTGCAGCCTGTGAGATACAGCATAGGCTGTCAAATTGGATTTGGTAATGGCGGAGGACCTTGTGTGTGACTTGCATGTGAACATACAAGGTGTGATAAGTAAATATGCAGTGAATTGAACTGAAAATTGGTGGTGACACAAGAAACTGCATATGCTGAAAACGTGAGCAAAACAGAGTGCCGGAGGAACCGAACTGATCATTTGGAGTCGAGCCACTTCTTCAGTATGTCTGAAAAAGGCTCTCAACCTGAATTGCTTGTCTATTTCCCTCCACAGATGTTGCCTTCTCTATTGAGTTCCTCCAACACTTTGAACATTGGTGGTGTTGTAGATCGCAATAAACATTGTTTAAGGGTGCAGCATGATATAGACTAGATGGGCAGTGCGATAACAAATGGAATTTAATTCTGAGAAATGAGAGGATGCATTTTGGGAAGAAACACAAGGGTGTTTCTTCCCAAAATGCATCCTCTCATTTCTCAGGATTAAAATCGATTTGATATTGCTCTGCCCATCTAGTGAGTGGCAATGCCGGAGGGAATGTTGATGAATAGAAGGATCTTAGAGTGCATGTATATTGGTACCTGAAAATGGCAACAATAAGGGGGCTGCGTGTTGTAGATGTTGGAGTGCAGAGGCAGTTGGACAAATGCTTTGGTCTAGCCCCTGACCCAGAGTTATTCCCAACTCTTCCCGACGAGTTTCATCAGATGAACCGGGCCACTGGGATCAGTGCAGGTCCGCGTCTCTTCTCCCTCTCCCTCTCCCACTCCATCTCTCCCTCTCTCCCTCTCTTCCTTCCTTCCTTCCTTCATTCCCAAGAGACTGGGCCTGAGCCCCACGTACAAAATTCACCACCGATTCCCACCGGCGCTCCTTAACAGGCCACTTAGCAGAAGCCTGCAGCAAGCCCAATCACCGCGCGCTCCCGGAAAACCCGGCCCAGTCTACGGGTTCAAACGCCGCTCTCAACCCGGGCCTCTCTGGAGCCCTGTCGCCGAGCTCTCCCCCGGGCCTTTCTCCCGCCTACCTGCCACTAGGCCTCGGCTTCTCTCGGACTTTATTTTTGTTTTTTGACCTCAGCATTGCATCGACGGATTGAAAGCCCACAAGCACCGCCTCATTAGCCCAGTTGACTAATTAGCAGTCCGTATTTTGAGTATGATGTAATCTTACTGGTGATTGTCAACTGAATGAAGCAATCACGGGCGGGAAGGGTGGAGGCGCCGGCAGTTCGAGATGATGGATGGGAAGGTTCACCAATCCGAGTGGTTGTGAAGACCTCCACTGGAGATACTGCTCGCCAATTGGTGCACAGCCTCCTTGGAACCGCCCCTATTTATAATTGACAATGTACATATCCAATCTGAATTGACGTTTATTGCCGCCGAGCCGCCCCGCGCCAGCAACTGCAGCCAACCAGGAGCCGAGGACAAGACCCGCCCATCAGAGACCAGGGGAAGAAGACTCGACCAAAGATTGGACTCGACTTGGTTCCTCGTGGCGGTTCCCGCCAACTGACATCGCACAGGAAGATCCCACGAACAACAACACGGCGGTGACAGGCGAAATCAGAGACAGAAGAGACCTTTAAAAATGCCAACAATAGCAATTGTCCTGAGAATTCAAATGGAAATTGCTGGAAACACAGATTTAACTGCGAGACCGTGTTCAGATTCAGATTCAGATTCAACTTTAATTGTCAGTGTACAGTACAGAGACAATGAAATGCAGTTAGCATCTCCCTGGAAGAGCGACATAGAATATGATTTCAATAAATAAATCTATTTATTTGAAGGTGGAACTGTACATGAATAGCACCCTGCCATAAATGTTCTTATTGCCAAGAGTTGTTAATAGTGCAAGGGTGATGGCATCCTCCCTAAATCTATTTTTATGAATTGTAGGCGTTCTAGATTGTACACACGACTGGCAGTGAGGTGGGCCTACACCAATCTTTCAAATCTCTAAGAAACATAGGAATTTGTTTAAAAAGGAACTGCAGATGCTGGAAAATCGAAGGTAGATAATAGTGCTGGAGAAACTCAGCGGGTACGGAGTGAAGGAAATAGGCAACGTTTCGGGCCATGCCGCTAGGGTGGTCTGTATACAGCTCCAAAAAACGTTTTCTGCACTTGGCTATTTCGCAGTTCTAACCAAACCGCTTCTACAGCATCTACGCTAATGTCTCTCCTTACCATTGCATTAATCTGCTCTTTAACCAGCAATGCCACCCCACTTCCTCTTCCTTTCTGTCTATCCTTCATTATGGTTGATGGGCGATAGTCATTGAAACAAGTCACTACAGTTTCTTGGAACTGAAATGAAGCAGGTTTCCTCAAAGCAGATGCAGACAGAGGACTGTTGAAGTGAGAGCTTTGGAGGCGATCTCTAGCAGTGATGCTTCTTTACCAGATGAGATTAATACCCTTTACACCAAAGATTACACCGTCAAATAAAAGCCACCCAAGGACTCTATCTGGGCTGGCTGCTTTCCGAGAGCTCTTTCTCTTTGCCCCCCATCTCTCTCTCTCCGTGAGAGTCTCTGTGCATCCTGGAGGACAACCAGTGGCTGCTGGAAGTAAGTACCAAGCACTGGGTAGA
This sequence comes from Leucoraja erinaceus, assembly GCF_028641065.1. NCBI lineage: Eukaryota > Metazoa > Chordata > Chondrichthyes > Rajiformes > Rajidae > Leucoraja > Leucoraja erinaceus. The sequence goes on along the minus strand of NC_073393.1, from coordinate 20,577,052 downwards.
AACGGTGGAAGATAGTGGACTTCAAATGGGTGTGGTTGGTGAAAGCATCCTGCTTGCCTGCTAGATTTTCACTTACTGTGACTGCAGGAAAAATTTTCCCAATGTTGGGGGCGTTCAGAACCATGGGTCACAGTTTAAGAATAATGGGGGGGGGGAGCAGTTAGGACTGAGATGAGAACAAACTTTCTTCACGCAGAGAGTTGTGAATCTGTGGAATTCTCTGCCACCGAAGGCAGTGCAGTCCAATTCACTGGATGTTTTCAAGAGAGAGCTACATTTAGTTCTTGGGACTAACGACATCCAGGGGAATGGGGAAAAAACAGGAAAGAGGTACTGATTTTAGATGAATAGCCATGATCATATTGAATGGCAGTGCTGGCTTGAAGGGCCGATGGCCTATTCCTGCACCTATTTTCTATGTTTCTATGCTTGAGTATATGGCAATAAAACTCGATCACTTGATTTTGAGGCATTCGTGCATGGTGGAGATATAATGTAGTCATACAGTGTGAAACAGGCCCTTCGGCCGAACTTGCCCACACCCGCCAACATGTCCCAGCTACGCTACCTGCTTTTGGTCCATACCTCCAAACCTGTCCTATCCATGTATCAATCTAACTTTTTCTTAAATGTTGGGATGGTCCCTGCCTCAACTACCTCCTCTGGCAGCTTGTTCCATACACCCATCACCCTTTGTGTGGATAAAGTTACCCCTTAAAAAGTTACCTCAAAAATACTTCATACAAAAAACATTGAAATCATACTTATACAGTGCACTAAAACATGATTTGAATACATCAAATTTCAAAAAGTTCCTACCCTGGGAGGGGGGGACACCCTTCTTCCACACCCTCTCCCACTCGGTTGCTCCACTCCCTCACCGGGTACCCCCAAGGCCAATGATCAGTGATCGCACAGCCTCCCCCCTTTCAAAAACACTCCAATCCAATTTAAAGCATATATATTGCATTCAAGTGTGTTAAAAGACTCGCTACAGTATGCACCATATTGCACAATTTCAAGCTGAAAAATGCAAATGTTCCGTACCAATGGGAGGGGGACCCCCCCCCCCCCCCCCCCCCCCCCCTACCCCCCCCCCCCCCCCCCCCCCCCCCCCCCCCCGGGTCGCCATGCTCCCTCGGGCTTGGTCTCTCGCAATTTCTCACTCCCAACTCTTACCTAATGTTGGCACCCTGGCATTCACTCACGGAGATGAATGGTGATAGAAGGGTTGGGGACGGAACGCAACTTGGTTCCTCTCGAAAGCCTCGGATCTGGGCTTTAGCAGAGAGTTAATCTCTCTGTTCATCCTTGGTTTCCGGTTAGGATAGGCCCTAGTTTGTGATCAAATGGTATATTCCCTTTATAGTGAGCAAATTTGATCACATTCAAGGAAGTATATAGGGTCCAGATGAGACTTGCAACTGGGGAATTGTGTACAGTTTTGCTCTCCTCAGGTAAAAATGACATGCATGACATGGGCAGAGTGCGCTGAAACTCACTAGACTGGTTCTTGAGTTGGCGGGTTTGCTGTACATGGAGAGATTGAATAGACTAGAGCGCATTCCAAAAATAAGAAAAATGAGAGGTGATCTCATTGAAATATTTGAAGTTTTTGCAGAGCACAACACGATAGGGAGGCTGTTTCCTCTGGCCAAGAACTCTCGAACTACAGATCACAATCTCAGAGTACGGGATAGGCCATGTAGACACAAGAGAGGTACAGACGCTGGAATCTGTGGTAAAAAAATATAAATACTGAGGAAATCAGCAGAAAAAAGACAAAGTGTTGGAATAACCCAGTGGGTCAGGCAACATCTCTGGAGAACATGGATAGCTGATGTTTCGGGCTGGGACCCTTCTTCACATTCAGCAGATCAGGCAGCATTCGGAGGGGGAAATAGACAGTCAATAGGGAAGGGTGGAGATGGAGGACATATAGTACTGAAATAAGGCGAAAAAATTCTTCACTCCTGAAAAAAACAGGTATTTGTGTCAAATAATTATTGCAACCAGCTCTGGGTGGTATACTTTGGTAAATGTGAAGACATTGGAGAGAGTGCAGAAAAGATGTTCAGAAACAGATTAGGTTGATTAAAGATCTGACGAAGGTTTTTAAAATCACGATGGACAAAGACACGCACAGCTCAAGGCTTCGCTGTTCATCTCATTTGATGTATATTCACTATGGATCTAATCACCAATTTGTCTTGCAACCTTTAATCGTTTTGACCAGCCTGCCATGGATTAGGAAAGAGGCGCCCCTATCCCTCTGCACTCTCCCCAGTGCAATCATGTTCTTCCTATAGTGCGGCGACCAGAATTGTGCACTGGATTCAGTGAAATTCTGATAAACTTTATACAGGTCGATGTTGGACCACACTTATAGTATTCTGAATAATTTTGGTTGCAAATGATAAAAAAAAAGGGCACTGGGAGATGTACAGAAATAATGTGCAAGGACAAATGGCAATGATGCATTCAACACAATCATCCCTTCTAAGCTTCACCAAGCTCCGTTGGCCACTATAGTCCATCTCTTGCACTACCATGGACTTGCTTTCAAATTGTAATTTGCACTATTGCCTTGTTTTTTGCAATTTTTTTCCTTTTTGCAGTTTTGTAGAATTTATGTACAGTCTTATGTTTTAGTGTGTTGTCTGAGTCTATGTGCCTGTGATGCTGCGGCAGGCGAGATTTTCATTATATCTGTACCTTATTATAATTGTGCATATGATAATAGACTCAACTAGATTTAACTTGGAGATTACACCCATTGGGAAAAGTAAACAGTCTGAGCTGGTGGGCGAAGGTATCCTCATGGATATTTATTTTTAATTGGAATGTTTTGGTAGTGCAATCATAAGAGGGACTAATTTCAATATTGGTGTTGATATTAGTTTATTATTGTCACATGTGCCGAGTTGCAGAGAAAAATTTTGCAAGCTATCTAAGTAAATCATACTATATGTAAGTACAGAGAAAATAAATGGTGTGCAGAATAAAGAGAAAATTCAGATTAAACAAATATTCAAGGGCTGCAACGAGGTAGATTGGAATATCGGGAATTCACCCCGAGCATGTGAGAGGTCCTTTCAAGAGTCTGATAATAGTGGGAAAGAAGTTGCTGTTAAATCTGGCGGCACGTGCTTTCAAGCCTTTGTATCTTTGTCTGACGGGAGAGCGGAGAAGAGCGAATAATTGGGGTGTGAGGAAGATGCTCATCAAGAGATCAAGTGGAAATTATTTACTTAGAGAGAGAATGTACAACTTATTCCCAGCATTCTCCCACAGAGCTGGATAGGGCTCTTAAAGATAGCGGAGTCAGGGAATATGGGGAGAAGGCAGGAACGGGGTACTGATTGGGGATGATCAGCCATGATCACATTGAAAGGCGATGCTGGCTCGAAGGGCCGAATGGCGTACTCCTGCACCTATTGTCAATTGCCTATTGTTTATAGCATGATGGGAGAAGAGGGGGAGCAAAAATATCGGAGTGGGCTGCTTGGGCCAAAGGCCTCGATCTATCTATACTATTACTAAAACTCTCATCTTGACCACTGTGTTGTAATTATATCTGCGCAAAAAAGATCCCCCATAGTGCGACGATTTTTCGCTACCTTACTCACCATTCTCCTCTGCTGCAAGTCAAATAAGTTTTGTTCCGATCAGTGAAATAGTACAGAAGGGAGCGAGCAGCCTGCGGACTGCTTCTGCGGTGACCACCACAACCAGTCGGAAGCTGCTGAGTTGAACCGGAAGCCTCTGAGTGAAGCCAGAGTGGGACCGGGATCTACTGCATGAGGCCGAAAGCTGAAGGTGTGGGGTGAGCACAGTGCGAGCTGCATCTGCTGTGACCACCCCCCCTCCTCACACTCCCCTTCCCCTCCCCCCCCATCCCACCCTCCCCACCCCCCCCCCCCCCCTTTCCCCACTCCCTCCCCCCCCTTTCCCCACACACACTCCCTTTCCCCACTGTTATGTTCTGGATGGCAGTATGAATAACAACTTACACGCATGTTGCCTGGATCATGAGAGAGAGATTTATTATCCAACATTCCCTGCTTATATTGAACACCAACTCATTAACATATATATGAATATGTATGAATACATTACATAGCTCTCCTTTATTTAAGTATTAAATCTAAGTACTCAGTTACAATTTTGTTGTTGTGATACTTGATTTAACCAGTATTCATGAAATTCGAAATGATAAACATAATATATTTATTTTACATATCTACACATTTTTGCTTTACTTGTGCAGTGATTTATTTAACTTACAAACCTAACCTGACTACTGGTTTACAGATTCTGCCTGATCACCTAACAGTAACAGGTGTGACAGGCTTAGGTGTTGACTCAACTTGTTTTAGCTTGTTTGGCTCTGTTTTAGTACCCTGACTTTGACCAGAAGAATCTGTTTCTTTGGCTGTACTAACTGAACTTTGTGTTTCAATCACAGTGGCCTCTCCCAACTCACTTTCAGTTACAAACTCAGGGATTAGGACTTCATGCTCAGTTTCTGGTTCATCTTTGGCTAGAATCATTAAAATTGATCCTATCTCCAACTTTAACAAAGTATCTTTTTGTTCCATACACTTCCACTATTTTCCCAACATCCCATTTGTCTGGACTTGTTGGGAGGACTGAGAACACGAACCTGCTCATCTGGCTTGAAGTACCTCACCATGCCCACTGTGAATATCAGTAGATCATCCTGGTTGCACACACAGTGCGGAATGCCTTGTAACATTTGGTCCATGACAGACTGAAAAATGTTGAGTTCCTCAAGCTGAACAGCCTTTATACAGCTAAGTTTTAGGTGAATTGATACACCAGAACAGACAAGAAATCGGGGTTTTTGAATGGACTTTAAAAAAAAAGAGAGGACGACACGATGGCTGCATCCACTAGCTACATCGGAAACCTGGGCACTTTCGACAAGAGTAGAGAGCCGTTCAGCTCCTATATGGAGAGAGCAAACATGTTTTTCATGGCAAACAACATAATGGATATTAGTGGTGAAGTAAAGATAGTGACTGAAACAAATAAGGCCGTTTGCGAACACATGAAAGCGATTCTGCTCATGGAGATTGGTCCTGAAGTGTACAGCACGCTCCTGAATCTCCTTGCACCCATAAAAGCAAAAGATGTGCCATTCAATGACATTATGAAGAAGTTGGAAGAGCATTTCAACCTAAAGCCTCTGGAAATTGCTGAAAGCTATAAATTTGGCATGAGAAACCAGAAACAGAATGAGACAATCAATGAGTACATTGTTGCCTTGAAAAACTTAACTTTGCATTGTAACTTTGGAACCTTTCTCGGATGTGCACTACTCGACAGATTTGTTTGTGGTCTAGTGCAGTGATTCCCAATCTGGGGCCATAAATAGAGATTTATTACCCAACATTCCCTGTTTATATTGAACACCAACTCATTAACATATATATTAATATGTATGAATACATTACACCCACCCTCCCTCCCCCCCCCCCCCCCCCCCCCCCCCCCCCCCCCATACTATCCAATCAGATCAGGTAATACAATACAAAAATACAATCTAACTCGGGTACAATAGGTTGATCAAAGGGGGAAGGTACAGAGTGCAGAATACAGTTTTCAGCATTGTGGAACATCAGTTCCATGGACTAGTATGTGAGGATGGTGGAGACAGAGGGTGCAGGTGGTTAAACAGTGTGGAAGTGAAACTGGTTGGTAACCTTGTCGATGGTGGAAGTGGAATACTGAGCAGCTGGATCTGTGATTGAGTCACACACAACCTGTTCGGATGAGTGGTTGAAATGGTGATCAAGCAGACTGTAGTGTTAAGTGTTAAAATTCAGGTCGGGGGAAGTTCCCTCCGCCACGGGTACCATGCAATCCCGTGCTACCTGCTCCATGGTCGGATAGTCGGCGACTAAACCATCTCACCCATCTGGTGAGGAGGGGGCTGTGGACACCCAGCAGAACCAAAAACAAGACCTGTCAGAGGGCGGATGAGCTCCTAGCGAGGCAACGGCCATCCACACTTCAGTAGAAGTTGCGATCACTGTCGTACATAGCATTGTAAGGATGTAAGGTTAAGCATCCTGTACGTTGAGTGCGTGAGAGATGGTTCAAACTGGCTCCATTTGAACCAGTCTGGGACAACTACAAATAGTCAAGAGTCGAGAGAGTCAAGTTGATTGTTATATGTACCGACAACAGAACAATACACAGATAATATATTAAACATTTTTTAAATGTAATAAATTAATGATCACAATACTAGAGCAGAACACCCATAGTCCTCAGTGCAACCAATGACAGTCCATAGAAGTTCATAGTTGAGGTTAGTGTTGTGCAGTGTTCAAGAAGCTGATGGTTGTCGGGAAGAATCACAGTTTTCAGACTCCAATATCTTCTTCCTGATGGTTGCAGCAAAATTAGAACATGGCCAGGGTAGTGAGAGTCTTTGATGATATTTGCTGTCCTTTTGAGGCAGCACATCCTATAGGATGGTGGGGAAGTCAATACCTGTGATGAGATACAGCTCATTAGGAAGGGACATTATTGGACAGGAAAAAGCAGAGATCAGACGTAGATTCCTTTTAATTCTTGCAGTTTCACGTGAACATTTGCTTTTATTTTCTTATCAGTCTCCTGTAACTTTTGACGGTCAGAATGTGATGTAGATTACGTGTGATCACCCTCTCAGCTTCTGGCAGGATGACACATTGGCAAAGTTGGGGCGGGTTTGTGAATTTTGTCTGCCTGCCAGCTGTAGCTTTACTTGACCTTTGAAAACACATTTGGCCTGAAGGAAAGATTAGTGGTGTGTTCACAATTCATTAACCTGTGCCAAAAATGAAGGATTCTTGTTGAGTCCTAATCAGCTGACTATGCTTTATTATACACACAAATTACCAAAGGAGTTGATGATATAAGCAACTCTGCTTATATCTCTGATATAAGTTTAAAAACTGATATGAATTTTGGGTTGATTTTACTCTTGGCTGCAAGACTACCAAGTCATATAATTCTATGAAAATGTGCTTTGGAACTGCTGTGACTGTGTGTGTGATAGAGACACTGTCCCTGTGCAAACAGGTACTTAGATCTGATCAATGCCAGTCAATGGTTTTTAGCAACAAGGATCCATGCAAATGGATCAGGCAGGTCAAAAAAAAGTCTCCATTTCTACAGGCTTTCAGTGAACAAGGGATAAGTTTTATGAAGTGTAATATCGAAGCACACAGCCAATTTATTTCCAACAAACATTAATGAGAAAATGGTCTGGTATTCTGTTACTGTGATGCTGAATCATCGATAAACATAGACATAGCTTTTGTTTTTTACTTATTCTGACACTGAGGCCATTCAGTCCACTAGGTCTATGCTGGATTCCAGAAGAGCTATCTCACTCACCCATCTTATTTCCTGAAAACCATGCAACCAAGTCTATCTCACATGACATCAACTCTCCTCTACTTCCTTTACCACTTGACTATGCCAAGAGATAATTCACAGTGGGGAATTACCAGCACGTCTTTATAATGTGAAAGTCATTGGAGCATCCGGGGGAAATCCACATGGTCACAGCAAGAACATTTCAACTCCACACAGACAGCGCCCAAGGTCAGATGCTGGACCTGGGTCCCTGGAGCTGTGAGGCAGCAGCACTAACTGTGGCACCACCATGTTGCTTTGAATACAAAACTCAGAACATCATGATGCAGTTGTACAAGTTGTTCGCGAGACCACACCTAGAGAACCATGTGCAGTTCTGGTCGCCCAGCTATAGGAAGGATGTCATCAAGTTGCCAAGGGTGCAAAGGAGATTCACCAGGATGTTATCTGGTCTTGCGGGCTTGAATACAGGGAGAAGCTAGATAGGCTTTGGAGGCTGAGGAGTGACCCTACTCAGATTTACATGGATAAAAGAACATTCACAGTCTTTTTCCCCAGAGTAGAGGATTCTAAAACTAGAGGGCCCAGACAAGTTGAGAGAAGGGAGATTCCTCAGTTGGAAGGCCAGTTCTCTGAATGCTTTCAAGAGAGAGCTATATAGAGCTCTTAAAGATAGCGGAGACAAGGGATATGGGGAGAAGGCAGGAACGGGGTACTGATTGTGGATGATCAGCTATGATCACATTGAATGGCGGTGCTGGCTCAAAGGGCCGAATGGCCTACTCCTGCACCTATTGTCTATTATCTAGTGTGTAATTTTCACTCAAGAGGGCAGTCCATACATGGAATGAGCTCTCAGAGGAAAGGGATACAATTACAATATTGTAAAATACATTTGTACAAATACAATATATCGTTAAAAAAAAAGGTGTAGAGCGCTGTGGACCAAAATGCAGATGAATGGACCAGCCCAGTATATCAACTTGGTCAGCATGGACAACATGGGCCAAAGGCCGTTTTCCACACTATCCAGTTCTATGACTGATAAATCCAACATAGGTATTGGTTTATTCTTGTCATGTGTGCAGAGGTACAGTGAAAAGCTTTTATTTGTGTTCTATCCAGGTTAAACCAGGTTATATTAAGAGTACCATCAAGCAATACGTGAGTACAGTAGGTAGTGCAAAGAGAAAAATACCAGAATACAGAATATAATTTTACAACGTTATAGCGTTACAGTTACAGAGAAAAAGTCCAGATCCATAATTAAGGTAGGGTGGAAGATCAGGATTATTACCTAATTTATGGGGGGACCATGCGATAGTCTGATAACAGAGGAAAGAAACTGCTTCTGAGTCTGGTGGTTCGTGATTTCAAACTTTCGTATCTTTTGCCCAAGGGAGAGGAGGGAGAGAAGGCAGGTACGGGATACTGAGTCAGCCATGATCATATTGAATGGCGGTGCAGGCTCGAAGGGCCGAATGGCCTACTCCTGCACCTAATTTCTATGTTTCTATGTTTCTATGACTGGGGTCATTGTGTTGGCTGCTTTCACAAGGCACATGAAGTGTAAATGATTCATGTGTTTAAGAAGGAACTGCAGATGCTGGAAAATCGAAGGTACACAAAAATGCTGGAGAAACTCAGCAGGTGCAGCAGCATCTATGGAGCGAAGGAAATAGGCAACGTTTCAGGCCGAAACCCTCCTTCAGACTGAAGAATGGTGTCGGCCCGAAACGTTGCCTATTTCCTTCGCTCCATAGATGCTGCTGCACCCACTGAGTTTCTCCAGCATTTTTGGGAAGTGTAAATGATGTTGATTGGGAGGGGTGGGAGGGGGGGGGATATAGAGAGGCTGGTTTGTGTGATGGACCGGGCTATATCCTCAACTCTCTGCAATCTCTTGGGCAGAGCTGTTCTCAAACCAATGTGTGATGCAACCCATTAATATGCTCTCTGTGATGCATCCATTGAAGGTGGTAAGAGTTGTTAGAAATATGTCAAGCTTCCTTAGAATTGAGGTTAATAAATAGATCTGTATTCCTGATCCCACCTTTAAATGTGGCAGAAACAATAATAATGTATTAATATAAAGGCATCATTTCTGAATGTGACGTGCTCTGCACATTTAAAATCAACACTGGGTTGTGATACGATCAGGCAGTCTTTCTTTCTGTATTTAACAACACAAAGTCTACTTGTTCAATAAACACTGACTGAGGTGAACCGGTCGTTCACTGGTCAGTTGGAAGTTGCTCCCCAGCTTCAAGTAGAGGTCAAAAACACCGATGCTGAGGCTGTAAGTGACCTGTCTAGCCCGTGACATCTGAGGTGAGACGACTGGGTTGGGACGGCTGGGTGCCACAGAGTCCCACATTTAATACATAACTCTTGAGTTTCCTGCATTAATTGGGGTGGGTCTGATGACAATTATATGTAATTATTATACAGAATGTAATTATACTTAATTATCTGCTGTATAGAAATTTCTGTGTCATTATATTTAAATATAAATCACATCAATCTGTAATTGTGTGATGATTGATTTGTTTCTCTCTTTCAGTTTAATTTTTTCCTTTTGTAGAATTTCCGCCTTGAGTTGTTTCTTTCTCCTTTCATTCTCCTTCCTCGTTAATTTTGAATTTCTTTCACTGGTTTCACGTCGCCGTATGAATCAGAGTGGTGCAGTCTCAGTGAGGATGGGCAGGGGTGTTTCTTGTTTATTAATTCCTCGAGATGTAGGCGTCATTACAAAGCCAACATTTATCACATCTCCAATTGCCCTTGCGGAGGTGTTGTGGAGCCAGCATCTTAAACCACTGCAGTACTTCTGGTTGAGGTGCTCCCACTGTATTGTTGTGAAGGGAATTCCGGGATTTAAAGTAAGCATCATAGAAACATAGAAACATAGAAAATAGGTGCAGGAGGATGCCATTCGGCCCTTCGAGACAGCACCGCCATTCATTGTGATCATGGCTGATCGTCCCCAATCAATAACCCGTGCCTGCCTTCTCCCCATATCCCTTGACTCCACTAGCCCCTAGAGCTCTATCTAACTCTCTCTTAAATCCATCCGGTGATTTGGCCTCCACTGCCCTCTGTGGAAGGGAATTCCATAAATTCACAACTCTCTGGGTGAAAACATTTTTTCTCACCTCAGTCTTAAATGACCTCCCCTTTATTCCAAGACTGTGGCCCCTGGTTCTGGACTCGCCCAACATTGGAAACATTTTTCCTGCATCTAGTTTGTCCAGTCCTTTTATAATTTTGAAGGAATGGCAATATATTTCTGTCAGGATGGCGTATTGTTTGGAGGGTAACCTGCAGGTGGGAGTGTTCCTTGCACCTGCTGCCCTTGCCCTTTTTAGTGATGGAGATCACAGGTTAGGGGGATACTGATGGAGTATCCAAGACAGATGAGTGCATTTTGTAGAAGGTAAACTCTGTAGCTCTGCCAGAATGAAGGAAACAAATCTTTATGGTTGTAGATGGGGTGCCAGTGCGCTACTTTGCTCTGGATGATTACCAACTATTTGGAGCTCGATTCATCCGGGCAAATGGAGTGCATCCCTTCAGGCGTCCGACTCGTATTTTGTCAATAGGGAAAGACTGCAGTGTCTGCAGGTGAATGAGTCTGGTGCGTCTGTGTGGTGCGATTGGTCCATTAGGGATTCTGGTCAGTTGTAACTGTGAAGATCGTGGGTGACTTGGTAACATAATGCCATTGAATATCAGTAGTCGTTGGTGTGAGATATGTTATTGGAGATACCCATTGCCTGTCACTTGGAGTGTGAATATTATCATCAGCGAATATCACCCTGGAAAGAGGCCTGTGATGGAGCAGCTTGATGATGGTTGGCCATGGGACATTAGTTTGAGTAACCTGTGCAGTTATGTCCTGGAATTCATCGGGTGAATGTAGAGAGGGATGTTTCCTCTAGAACTAGGGCCACTGTTTAAAAATAAGTGGTCACGCATTTTAGACAGCAATTTATTTTCTCAGAAGGTCATGTCTTTGGAAGGTGTGGACACAAAATCTTTGAATATTTTTAAGACAGAGGTAAATAGATTTTTGACAAACAAAGGGATAAAGGGTCCTTGGGATAGGCTGGAATATAGATTTGAGATTACAATTGGATCAACCATAATGGGCCAAATGGCCAACCCCTGCTTACAACTCGTGTTACCTCAACGATCTATTTTTCTATGAGGTCTGACTTCAACCATGAGAGTGTTTTCCCCTTGATGCCTGTTGAATTCTGTCTTACTTGGTCTCCTTGACATCCCACTTGGTCACACGCTACCTTGATGTCAAGGGCCGTCTCACCTTACCTCTAAAATGTTCTGTGATAATCCAGGGTGATATTAGCCAAAATAAATTTGTGGACAGGCCAAAATGACAGGTAGTTGCTCCCCTTCGAGTTGAGAACATTACGGGGAGATTTAATAGAGGCTTTTAAAACCAGGAAGTATTTGATGAAATTAAAACCGTCTCCAGTTGTGCAGGAAGGACGGTGATCAAGGACATGGGGATAATTGACAAAAAACTAGTGGAGAGTTGAGGGAATGATATTGGTATCCAATGATTTGGAACACTTTGCGGTTGCACAATCAACGTCAACCTTCAGAAAGAAGTTAGATGAATATTTTTGAAGGGATTTGGCAGGGCTATTGGAAAAGAGCAGGGCGCTGGTATTACTGGGAGAGCTCTTTTACAGAGCCAGCACTCGAGGGTCTGAGTGGTCTTGTTTTGTGTGGCACTATTCTAATTCTACAGTGCTTAGACAGGATTTAAGTAATTTCAGTCTCCATAGTCGGAGTTAATTAAAAAAGGAAGTGTAGTAATCAAATAAGACCAAATTTAAAAGAAAATTACATGTGTAGAGCTACCTCTGGAGAGAGCTGATTACCACTACAGACATCAGCCTGTTGCTGGGTACCAATAGGGTTGCTTTCTAGCCTCCAGAAAAGACTCTGCCTGCACTTATCACTTCTTTTATATCTGGACTTTTCTGGGGATTTATTGTACATTCATTTTAATGTTTGCATTTACAAATCCTTCACCTGCGTGATTTTTAAAAAATCTTTGTCGATTGTCAAAAGGATCCTGATCACTGGTAGCAAATGAATACGAGAGACCCATTTTCTGTGTGCATTTCATTATTAAAGGCATCTGTGAGTGAAAGAGAAACACTTGCATTTAGAGAGAGGAGAAAGTGAGAGAGATAGGAGGGAAAACAAGAATCTCATAGCAGAGAGAACAGAGTGTGAGTGAACAAGATGAAGAGAGATAGAGGAGTGGGAAATAGAGGGAGTAAAAGGAGAAAGGAGATAAGGGTGGAGAGAGATTAAAAAATAAGTGAAGCTGCAGACAGCAATTAAACTAAAGAATTCTCAAAATCAGATCTTTGTACAGAGTGGTTCTGGATATTGTAACTATCATTTCCCCTCACTTTCCTGTGTGTTTACTCCCCATTGAATTCCAAGAATTCCCCATCTACTGAGTGAAAACATTTCTCCTCATCTCTGCCCTAAATGGTCTACCCTTTGTTTTAATCATAATTCAACCAATGTTATGCCGCTGTCCCACTAAGGAAAACTGAATGGAAACCTCTGGAGACTTTGCGCCCCACCCAAGGTTTCCGTGCGGTTCCCGGAGGTTGAAGGTGGTTGCCTGAGGTTGCAGGTAGTGGAAGCAGGTAGGGAGACTGACAAAAACCTCCGGGAACCGCACGGAAACATTGGGTGGGGCGCAAAGTCTCCCGAGGTTTCCGTTCAGGTTTCCTAAGTGGGACAGGAGCATAAGGCTCTCTGTCTCAGCATTGAATATGACAAGGACCTATATGGTAGGCTGGTCCAGAAGGTTAAAGCATGTGGGATCCAAGGAGAGCTGGCTAATTGGATCCAAAATTGCCTTGGTGATTGGAGATAGAGGGTAGTGGTGAGAGTCTGACTGAAAGTCTGTGATCTTTTTACCACAGGGATCGGTGCTGGGCCCTTATTGTTTGTGAAATATATTAACAATATGGATGTGAATTTATTGAAGGATTGAAAGATACTACATGGAAATAGGTCTTTCAGGCCACCGAATCCATTCCGACCATTGGTTCACCCATTTAGGACGTACGATTAGTGAATTGGTGAGAGTGAGGAAGATAGTTTAAGGCTTTAGCAGGATATATGAGTGTTTGGCACCTCTGAGCCTGTACCTGCTGGAGTTTAGGGGGGGGGGGGGGGGGGGGGGGGGGGGGGGGGGGGGGGGGGGGGGGGGGGGGGGGGGGGAGGAATCTCATTGAAACTTACCGAATAATGAAAGGTCTACATAGAGTGGATGTGGAGAGGATGTTTCCACTGGTAGGAGAGTCTAGGACCAGAGGGCACAACCTCAGAATAAAATGACGTACCTGTAGAAAGTAGATGAGGAGGAATTCCTTTAGCCAGAGGGTGGTAAATCTGTGAAATTCATTGCCAAAGACGGCCATGGAGGCCAAAGTCTGGGTATTTTTAAAGCGGGGATTGATAGGTTCTCAATTAGCAATGGTCTCAAAGGTCACGGGGATAAGGCAGGAGAATGGGGTTGAGAGGGAAAGATAGATCAGCCACGATTGAATGGTGGAGTTGACTCGATGTGCGGAATGGTCTAATTCTACTCCAATGACTAATGAAGGCTATGATTGTGCTGGAGAAAATGCAGAGGAGATTCGCCAGATGTTTGCTCTCTTGGGGAGCTTTAGACATGGGGGAGAGATGGGATAGATTGGGTTTGTTTTCCCTGGTGTGGTGGCAGAGGGATAACCTAATCGAGGTATACAATATTTTAGGAGGTCTCAATAGGGTAGAAATTCAGAATGTTTTTACCCCCTCAGAGATATCAAAAACAAGAGGGCATAGTGAAAGGAAGGAATTTTAAAGGTGCTCTAAAGGGAAAGTTTTTTCACACCGAGAATTGTGCACTGCCAGAGGAGGTGATGGAAACAAAGATATTTAAGAGGCATTTAAACATTTAAATAGGCAGGTCTTTGAAGGACGAACAATGCAGGCAAATGGATTACTGTAGATTGTCACAAAGGTTAGCGTGGACATGGTGGGCTGTGGGGCCCATTTCTGCTCTATATAACTAACGATATAACTATGATGTCTCACCCCAATGTTGAATATTTGAACCTGAATCAAAGCACAGGCACAGTTTCCACTCTTTGCAAGTCACAGATTGTAAAGGAAGTGAGAAGGCAGAGCTGAGTCTGTCTGGCCAGAGTGATGAACTCAGTGACATGTGGGAGATAGCCAGCGAGTATCGTACAGAATCCTAGTGTGTAGCGAGTGAGCCCAAGTCTCTAATCTAATCTCTGGAATCCAGATGACGTTAATAAACCTCTCAAGGCATCATCTGTAACCCGATTAGATTAGAGTGTTTGTACCTCATTGCCAGCTATCTGTTGCAGACGAAGCACTGATGATTAGAGTCCTGGACAAGGGGGATTGAACAGCCTTTGGTAAAATATTGACCCAGATGTATAACAATGTTCTGCAGGGTCATGGCCTTCTCTGTAAATGTGTCAGAAATCATCAAATATTCCATATCAGCAATTACACAGGAGCAATAGTACAACCACACAGAGAAGGAACTTTACTCTGCACGTTTTCTATCTTCATGGCCTCTTTCCTGCTGCAGGGTGACCAAAACTGAACACAACACTCTACGTATGGCAAGGCCAACGTCTTGTACTAAGGTTTTATCATGTTGCACCATGTGCATTTTGCTATTTAAAAAATTGTATAGCAAGGCAGCACGGTGGCACAGCGGTAGAATTGCTGCCTTAAAGCACCAGAGACCCGGGTTCAATCCTGACTATGGGTGCTGTTTGTACGGCGTTTGTACGTTTTCCCTATGACCCATGTGGGTTTTCCCAGGGATCTCTGGTTTCCTCGAACGCTCTGAAGTCACACAGGTTTGTAGGTTAATAGATTAATTAGCTTGGTAAAATTGTAAATTGTCCCTAGTTTGTGTAGCATAGTACTAGTATACAGGGATCGCTGGTCGGTGGCGACTTAGTGGGCTGAAGAGCCTGTTTCTGCACGGTAAACTAAGCTAAATTAAAGTAAACTAAACTAGGCTGTTATATATCTTGGTCAATATTTGACCAAACTGTTCAATCCCCCTTGTCCAGGACTTTAACCATCAGTGCTTCGTCTGCACCACATAGCTAGGAATGAGTTACAAACACTCTAATCTACTTCAAAACTACTTCAGTGGGTGTGACACTTTAGCATGTCCAAGGACTGCAAATGGACACTTTCTTCTTGGAGAACTCCACCTCCCTTCTGCAATATAGGATCTTCCTCACCACCTTGTTTGAGTGGTCAAGAGTCAGTCCAGAATCACACTGCACTTTTCCCAATCTGCTTTTGCATATCTGTGAACTTTCCAACAATGCATTGATAGTTCTGCTTATGGTGCCTCTCTGTTCTGATTGACTTAAGCCCCTGTCCCACTTGGCAGACCAATGCCGACCTTTTTTTACTCATGGGCATTTTTTAGCAGGTTGAAAAAACGGCACTTGAGGCCACGAGTACGCGCAGACCACTCACGAGCACGAGGAAGAGTTAACAAATACCTCCCACGGCTTCCTACGACCTCCTGGCGACCATGCTGCGAATATGAGTCAAGGCAAACTCGGCGAGGTCAGCAATTAGTTCATACAAGTGGGACAGGCCCTTTTGAGGTAGCAACTTGTACTTTCCATTTCGTCGATATGGACATATTGGAAGATGTAGTTCCCAGAGTTTAAACCTATCTGCCTGTTTCTACACATATACAATGAGAGATCCAACAGGACCAAGCTCACCAGCTCCATCATATCAATACTACTTCTCCCACTGTTACTAGGCACCCTTCACTCATCCCATTTTTGGAGCACCACAACCAATTCATACCACAGGCCTTAATCTTTGCAAATGTTTCTGCAGGGTCATTACCTCACTTGCATTCGAAACCAGAAACCACCACTACACTTCCCTTTGTCCCACTAAATCACTGCCTGGAAACAGGCTAGATTTAGTTCAGTGTGGCAATCCTTCTCAGAGCAGCGTGGACTACTCATATTCATTGGAGCAATTGCCAACTCTGTTCTGTGTTCACTGTTAATTTTCCTTTTCGCAGCATGAGTTTAATTGAACAAAAGAAAGCTCTACATCCAGCACCTTTCCTGGAGGGGGCTGGGACTTTCCCATCCAACAATCATTTGGTACCTCACTTTTCCAAAGATTCTGGAAAATTCTGATCAGTACTGTTGCTTTTTTTAATCCCTAACTTTCTGTGGTATTCTGGAGTGCAGACCAGAGTCTAATTCTGAAAATGTATTCAGCAGTCAAGAGTGTTTAATTGTCATATGTACCATCAACTGAACAATTAAATTCTTACTTGCTGCAGCTTTACAGCTCCATTAATGCAAAACACACAGATAATATATAATAATCAATAATACAATAAATTGATAACAGTAATAGCACAGAATCAAAGTCCGTAGCTTAGTCCATAGCAGATCATAATTGGTGAGATAGTGGTTCGTATTGTGCAGTGTTCAAAAGCCTCTTGGTTGCTGGGAAGAAGCTGTTCTTGAATCTGGTGGTCACAGTTTTCAGGCTCCTGTACCTTCTTCCTGATGGAAATAGTGAGATGAGATCCTGATCAGGCTAGTGTGAGTCTTTGATTTGTTGTGGCTGGCTTTTTGAGGCAGTGCATCCAATATATCCTTTCTATGGTGGGGAGGCCAATACCAGTGATGGACTGGGAAATATCCATGGCTTTCTGCAGTTTCTTTCATTCCTGGGCGCTCGAGTTACTTAACCAGACTGCGATGCAACCAGTCGCTCCCTTCTGTACACTTATGAATGAATGATTGTCTTTATTGTCATTGCATATGGTACAACGAAATTTAAAAGTCAATCCCACGATGCGATTCACAAGAGCAATTTTAAATATATAAGAAAAGGTAAAAATATATACATATAAAAAAATAAAAAATTTTAAATGCAATAGACTATTTGGCAGCATACCAAACTTTTAATTTGTCTATGGAAGTCAAGGCACTGATGAACTTTCTTTGTGATTACTTCAATATGCTGGGCCCTGGATATATCTGCAGATATATGCATGTCCAGCAACGTGAGGCTTTCTCTACCACAGTCCCATTAATGAACACAGGTTTGTGGATCCCTGACTTTTCCCTCTTGAGGTCACCAATCAGTTCCTTGGCTTGCTAATGTTGGTGAGCAAGAACTGTTGTTCTAGCACCACTCTATCACCCTTCAGTAATGATTCCTGTAACATGGCGTGTTCCAACACTAGAGGGCATAGCTGCAAGTCAAGTCAAGTCAAGGTGAGAGGGGGGGAAATATTACCGAGATGTGTGGGGCAGGTTTTTTTACACAGATGGTTGATAGGGGCTGGGGTAGTGGTTGAGGCAGAATCGAAGGTGGCTTTTAAGAAGCTGGATAGGTGTATGGATTTGCAGGGAATGGAGGGATATGGACCACTTGCAGGCAGATGAGAGCAGTTCAACTGAGCATCATGTTTGGGAGAAACATTATGGCTTGAAGTGTCTGTTCCTGTGCTGTTCTTTGTTCTATTTATGTATTGAATAGAGATAATTCCCCATTCAGCTGACTACAGCATTCTAGCAAATTAGTATTTTAGTATAATTTTGCCTCAAATTTAGCTAAAACAACCACAACATTAAGCATCAATTGAACAATATTGTCCAAGTTCAGGAGGGGGCATTGAATGGTGCAATATAAAACAAACTCGAGGGAGCCTCACTCTATATTTAACAGTTTTATGTGTCTATTGGAGAGGGAGCTTTACTCTATCTAACCCCAACTATCCCAGGGGTTAGGAGTGTGTGATCGAACAGTATAGAGGGAACTTTCCTCTCTCACCTTGCTGTTCCTGTCCCAGACGAATTTGATGGGACAGTGTAGTGGGAGCTTTGTTGTGTCTCTAACCAGTACTGTACCCAAAATGGGAGTGCGTGACAAGACAGTGTAAAGAGATCTTAATAGTATTACTAGCCAGAGTTACTCACACCCTGCAAATGTTAAATAGCATACTTCGCGTGGAGCTTTGCTATGTATCGAATCTATTTTTCTCCCATTTTGGGACAGTATAACATGACATTTACTCTATCTCTAGCCTGAGGGTTTGTGACTGGACAGTGTCAAGGGAGCTTTACCCTGTATATAACCTGTACTATCCTGGCCTTTGGAGTGAGACAGGATAGTGTCGAGTGAGCTTTCATATATATTTCATTACAGCAAAGAGAGAGGCCAGTCAAGCCACTGGGCCATGAACTCTCCCCATCAGGCTTCATTATTAGAGAAAGCAGATGCAATGTACATTTGGGCGAGGCAATTGTCTTCAACCTGGGGTTACAGGCATTTTCCTGATTGATGTGACTGTGTGCAGGTATTATATAGAAGAACTTGGCAGCATTGTAAACAAAATTTACCCATTGATGACACTTAATCTTTTATGAGCGAGGTGGGTTTTTTTCTATTAAAGAAGAATGTCTGTGACCAGTACAAAAAAATGTAACTCTCCCCCAATTTCTCACGCTCCACTTAAATTTGAAGTGATTTACAGTAGGCAATTACCTACAAACTCACATATCTTTGGGATGTGGGAGGGAACCGGAGCCCTGGGGGAAACCCATATAGTCACCGACAGCATGTTCAAAATCACTGGAGATCAGCTGGATGGAATCCGGGTCGCAGGAGCTGTGAAGCAATAATGTTGACTGCTGCTTAATTGTGCATCCCTTTTCTTGTCATCTATCCTCGCCCTGGGAGTGGAACAGCGAGACACCTGCATAACAGGTGGGGTAAATTGTAGTCGCGAATGGATTGATGGGTGGTTGGAGATCCACAGAAAGTAATGGCTGGCTGGTGTGCAATGTTTGGGTGTAAAGAACATTGTGATGGAGACAGCTGGAATGAGCGCAGAGGATTTACGAGGATGTTGCCCGGATTCGAGGGGTTATGCAGGCTAGGACTTTATTTTTTGGAGTGCTGAAGGCTTAAGAGTTATCTTCTGGAGGTATATAAAATCATGAGGGGAACAGATAGGGTGAATGCAGTCTTTTTCCCAAGATAGGGGAATCAACAACTAGAGGACATAGAAGGTACACAAAAATGCTGGAGAAACTCAGCGGGTGCAGCAGCATCTATGGAGCGAAGGAAATAGGTAACGTTTCGGGCCAAAACCCTTCTTCAGACTGAAGAAGGGTTTCGGCCCGAAACGTTACCCATTTCCTTCGCTCCATAGATGCTGCTGCACCCGCTGAGTTTCACCAGCATTTTTGTGTACCTTCGATTTTCCAGCATCTGCAGTTCATTCTTGAACACTAGAGGACATAGGTTTGATACCTGCACCTTAATTGGTACATATGACAATAAACTTACCTTGAAACCTTGATAAGAACCCGAGAGTTCACATTGAGAGTGGTGGATCTACGGAAACCAATGAGGTAGTTGAGGCAGGTACAATAACAACATTCAACAGAAATGTGGATAGGAAAGGTTTAGAGGGGTATGGGCCAAACATAGGCAAATGATACTAGCTTAGATTGTGTATTAGATTAGATTTTGGTAGACATGGACATGTTGGGCTGAAGAGCTTGTTTCCATGATGTATGACTCTATGTAACGGGTATAGCTTGGACCCTATAGCAGCACAGGATCAGGCAGGTATAATTGGTAATGAACCTTATTACGATACTGTAACACAGAGTAGTAACACGGGAATGGGTACACCGTACTCACACAGAGGCTCAGGATTGAGCGAGGGTTCCGAAGAGGGGCAGGCAGGAGACGTAGTCGGGGTAGAGGAAGGTCCGGTAACCAGGAGATCCAACACACGATGCAAACAAACCAGCGAGGGACAGACGAAAGGAGAGTCGAAGCCAGGCAGGTAGTCGAGGAGCCGTTGCAGGGATACACCAAACAGCCCAGGAGAGAGGCAGACAGAAACCAGGAGGTCGGGGACAGAAGGCTGAGGTGATATCCGGGAAGACGACAGGACAGAATGGTCAGGGGCAGGCAGGTTCGAATCCGTGTAGGCAGTCGGGAAATTGCTGGAGAGTCTTGCATGAATGCTGAGAACAATCTGGCACTGTGTGAGCGGTGAGGAGAGTCTATATGCCGGGTTAATAGATGATCAGAGGCAACTGAGTGCAACAGGTGAGGAGAGTTGGGCTGATGAGAGGGGAGTGCAGGCGAGGAGAAGGAGGGACCGGTGGAAAAGTACTGGGAGGTGAAGTGGATGAGAATGAGGAGAGGGCAGCCTGTGACACTCTATGGATGGGAAAGAGGGTTGGGATCCTTCAAGTACATACTCTAATGACTTGTTTAGATTATTAAATGCTTTATAAATGTTGCTGATGAATTGGTTGCAATACTCCTGCCAATCACATCCAGGGCCACCTCTTACCAGCCTGTCTTATTGAATGTACCAGATTTCATTTTCCCATTGAGGCCAAATTGTCCCTCCTCCTGAGTGCACCCACCAATAATTGCCAGGAAAACTCATTAACTGTTCTTATTGAAACATATACGATTATTAAGGGTTTGGACACGCTAGAGGCAGGAAACATGTTCCCGATGTTGGGGGAGTCCAGAACCAGGGGCAACAATTTAAGAATAACGGGTAAGCAATTTCGAACGGAGACGAGGAAACACTTTTTCTCACAGAGAGTTGTGAGAGTGTGGAATTCTCTGCCTCTGAGGGCGGTGGAGGCCAGTTCTCTGGATACTTTCAAGAGAGAGCTCGATAGGGCTCTTAAAGATAGCAGAGTCAGGAGATATGGGGAGAAGGCAGGAACGGGGTACTAATTGGGGATGATCAGCCATGATGGTGATTGACGGTGCTGGTTCGAAGGGCCGAATGGCCTACTCCTGCACCTATTGTCTAGTGTCTATTCTTCATTGCGAGCACCTGCCATCCTTAACTGTGAGCCTGGACCCAGGGGCCAGTGTCTCAAAATAGGAGTCACCCATTCATGTCTGATGAGAAGAATTTTGCTCCCACGGAGAGTGGTGAATCTTGGAGATCTCTGTCTAAAGCGTGGATCTGTGAACATTCAGAAAGTATATTCAAAAGTGGTTGAGAGATTTTCCGGAATTAGGAATATCAAAGGTTGTGCAGGAACATGGTGAGGGAAATGAACATCCACGATTTGACTGATGTTAGAGCAGGAACGCTGCGCCAAAGGGCCATACTACTGCTTGTCTTTCTTAAGTTTGAATGTTCTGTATCTACCCTGTGAGCGTGTGACAGAACTGTGTAAGGGGAGTTTCACTCTGTATTCAATCCATGGTGCCGCTGTCCTGAGAGTGCATGAGGGAACTGTGTAGAGGGAGCTCCATTCTGTGTCTGACCCCAGATGTGTATGAAAAAAATACAAGAAAAGAGGAGCGGGAGCGAGCACTGAAAACCATTCCTCCTGGAGCGCGCGTCCGGCTCTCCCTCCGGGAGCTCGCAGCCTAGAGCCCCCACGGGAGCGCGCATCGGGACTCCTCTCAGAGCGCGCAGCCAGGATCTCCACCATAGGGCTTTCTCCCACAGGGGCAGCGCGCAGTCGGGTCCCTCTATTCGGGCAGCGCGCAGCAGGCAGTCGGATTCTCCCGGGAATCCCCCCGGCAGGCAGCCCACCGGCGGAACAGCGGCCGTTCGGCCCCTCCAGCTGCACCTGGCAGTCGGTGGAGACGGGTGGGGTGGGGAGGGGAGGGGCGTGTGGCTGGAGGCTCGGCCAGACCTGGGCAGATGGTTGGTCAGAATGAGAGGAAGGAGGCGACTCCTGGCAGTATAAATGGGAAGTGAGAGCGCACCGGGGGATCAGCCCTGAGAGAAGGCGGGAGGAGAGGAGAGGAGAGGAGAGGAGAGGAGAGGAGAGAGAGGAGAGGAGAGTGTCCCTGGCTTCGTCCAGGCTGGATTCCCGCGGCACCTCACCATGCCTCGCTGTGCCTAGCTTCCACATGGAACACAGCAACTTCTACGAGGTGGAGCCGTACCAGCAGCCGCCGGCCTTCGCCTACCGGGACCCGGGCGAGCTGCCAGACATCTGTGACCACGAGAACTCCATCGACATCAGCGCCTACATCGACCCGGCCGCCTTCAACGATGAGTTCCTGGCCGACCTCTTCCATAGCAATCACCAGCAACTGGCCAAGCTGGGGCACTGCCAGGACAAGGGCAGGGCGGCCGGCGAGCTGCCCGCCCCTCACCCCGCCTTCGCCTACCGGGAGAGCAAGCTGCAGCCGCTGCTCGGCCGCCCGGCATCCCTGCGCTCGGTGGTGGTGAAGCAGGAGCCGCCCGAGCGACAGGAGAGGCTCCGGAGCCCGGCCCAGTGCGCCCACCTCCAGTACCAGGTGTCTCATTGTGCCCAGACCAGCGTCCACCTGCAGCCCGGACAGCCCACGCCGCCGCCCACACCCGTGCCCAGCCCGCTGCCCGCACACAAGGGCAGTCCCGGCGCCAAGGGGAAGAAGTCGGCGGACAAGAACAGCCTGGAGTACCGGCTGAGGAGGGAGCGCAATAACATCGCGGTGCGCAAGAGCCGGGACAAGGCCAAACTGCGCAATGTGGAGATCCAGCACAAGGTGATGGAGCTGGCGGGCGACAACGAACGGCTCCGCGGCCGCGTCCAGGAGCTGAGCCGGGAGCTCGACACTCTGCGGGGGCTCTTCCGACAGCTGCCCGAGGCGGCTCTGGTGAAAGCCATGGGAGGCTGCGCCTGAGCCCCGGGGGACGGGGTCTGGGCAGCGGGAAGCCCAGACCGCCCGCAACGCCTGACACGCGGGGGTCGCAGGGGGCAGCTATGGGACAGTACGAGCGGCCATTTCCCTCTGGACAGTGCCAGTCCCAGACCCCCGGGCCGGACTTTGCCAGCGCTCGGCCCATCCCCGAGCTGCTATCCCGCGGGACTTGTAACTCGCTGTGGTTTTCACAGGGTTACTGACTACAGATTTATTTTTTTGTATCAGATGTTTGTAACTGTTTCCCCCCGGTGGTTCTCGAGCGGAGAGATCCACTGTGTCAGGGGCGGCTGGCCAGGCTTGCTCCCCGCCCCGTCTCAAGGGCATTTTAACTACTTTGTACCGGGACTGTTGTATGATGACCTTGCAAATTTTTTTTTGAAAACATTCAATAAATCAAACGCTTGTATTTAATTGTTGTGACGCTTTCTCTGCGTGATCCCAAGCCGCCTTGAGTTTAGTCCAGAGCTTCCTGCGTCTGAAGAAAGGTCCAAACGGCAAACGTCGCCAAATAGATGCTGCCTGACTCGCCGAGTTGTTCCAGCACTTTGTGTTTTGCTCCACATTCCAGGATCTATGGTCACTTGTTGCAGCCCTGTCATTTCTCTTGAGTTTCCCCACTCTCCGGCCCCCGGATTGTCACCCACTTACTTCCCTCCCTCTCTACTGTCCGGTTTCCCGTGGTGGCTGACTTTTCTAAAATAATCAGCTTTGCCAGAGGGGTCCCGACTCGGAACGTCGTCTGTCCATTCCCTCCACAGATGCTGCCTGACCCACTGAGTTCCTCCAGCACTTTCTGTTCTGTTCAAGATTCCAGCATCTGCAGTCGCTTGTGTCTCCAAACCTCCCTTTTGCGCTCCTTCCTCTCTCTCTCTCTCTCTCTCTCTCTCTCTCCAGCGACAGGTTTATTTTCCTGAATCTGCCCACCTTTGTCTCTGCCAGTGGCTTTGATTCTTTGGCTGCTTTTAGAGATGTTAAGTACATTCTCCAGGGATTTTGAGAGGGAAGGTGTGTGTGGGAGTCTGCATCCCGCTGCCCCCTCCCTCCTGTACTATTGCCGGGTAGTGCGGGAGATAGTTTGGCAAATATCCCTGAGTTGCTTTAAATTCTCATGATTTGGGATTTCTGGCAGCGAGCGAAGACACAGCACAGTCCTGATTGGAGTGGAAAGGCAAAAGGGAGCTATTTGCGTGGGTGTGAGAGGGAAATAAGTTGGATCAACTGAAAGTGGCCTGATCTAAAGTACTGGAACTGTGAAAAACAGGACTTTAACCCACTGCGTGCCGTGTTCCAGAGAGAGTGACATTCATAAAGTGGCCAGATTTGGGTTAAGAGAGTAGAGTTACCAAATATGCAGATCATACAAACCTCACTAAACTAAACATCCCAGTATATAGTGAGAGGTTGGACTGGATTGAAGGAAGCAGAGTGGCAGAAGGGGGCAGACCTTAGCAGCAGATGAGAGGAGCACGGAGAGTGCAGGACTGGAGAAAGGTCGACTGTAGTTGGGCAGAGAGCAGCCACAGCCAGCGGGGTGAAGTGGGGCAGAGCGTAGGAGGTCTGTTAAACAAAACCTAGGGGGTGGGAGATTGCAACCTTCACGTGGTCCGCCCTGTTTCGACTAATGCAATCAAGCCGACGTGCACAATCAAATAGAACAAGTTGTCCTCCAACTTTAGGCTGTGCACGCCACACGCAAGAAGAAGAAAACAAAGCCTTGTGCTGGAGGAGCTCTGCGGGTCAGGAAGGGATGAACAGACAACGTTTAGGGTTGGAACCCTTTTAGCACCAGTTCTGTTAAAGTTGTCCAGATGCCTCGTCTGGTTTCAACGGGGCTGTGATGTCCACAGTGGATGGACATTGTGGGGAGAGCAAGGATGAGCTTCACTGCCTGGAACAGTTCAAGGGTGAGGTACTACTGCTCTCTCGGGAAGCCAGTGTTGGTTTGCTGGGAGCAGGATGTGAAGTGGAGGTTTTTCGACATCAGGCATGACTTGGACAGGGTAAAGAAGGGGAAGTTGTCACCACCCAAAGAATTGCCAGTGACCAGAGGACCCAGAGTGAATGGGAGCAGCAGGAGGATGGGAGGGAAAAGGAGGGGGATTGCTTCACACAGTGGGCGGGGAGAGCAGGATGAACAGGTGTTGGAGCTCTGAACTTCAGGGATGGGACTAGGACCTCCAACATTCTTGGATTGACTCAATGGCCTGTGGCTTGGAGAAGCTGTACCATTCTGCCCACCTTTCACACCAGCAACTTCTGAATGGGATTGGGGGATAGGCTTGCACAATGGGGCACCACTGGGGTCCAGCCTGTCACCGTACCAGGCCGAATGGCCTCTCCCTGAGTTGCGAGGTGCAGGAATTCCTTATGAAGGGAGTAATGTGCGCGTGTGCACTGCAGCGGAGTACAATGGTGTTTGCCTATGGGCGGTCGGGTACGAGGGGTCAGTTGGGAGATATGTGAGGATATGGAGTTCTTTTTTTAATTGTTCTCTCCTGGCTAGTGACAGGAACTGTGTGCAAAGTCTATTACTCTGTGCCTGCCCCACCAAGGAAGCTCACTCTGTCCCAGTCCCTTGCCCACACTTGGCCCAGTCACCAAGGCAGGAACGCACAGTGCTTCCATGCCCACAAGCCACTCCGGAGAACTGCTCCATGCCTCGAGTTGGGCCGGGTGTGTGTGCACGGCATGGGTGGGTGTGCCAGTGTGCCCCACCTCAACCCGGCCATGACCACCCACCACCTCCTGTGCAGTTCCCATAAACTAGCCATGAATCGGGTCATTGGTGGAGGATCACACTGCAGCTCAGCATACTCAACACCAGCAACCTCATTACATAGAAACATAGAAAAGAGGTGCAGGAGTAGGCCATTCGGCCCTTCGAACCCGCACTGTCATTCAATATGATCGTGGCTGATCATCCAACTCGGTATCCCGTACCTGCCTTCTCTCCATACCCCCTGGTCCCTTTAGCCACAAGGGCCAGATCTAACTCCCTCTTAAATATAGCCAATGAACTGGCCTCAACTACCTTCTGTGGCAGAGAATTCCAGAGATTCGCCACTCTCTGTGTGAAAAATGTTTTCCTCATCTCGGTCCTAAAAGATTTCCCCCTTATCCTTAAACTGTGACCCCTTGTTCTGGACTTCCCCAACATCGGGAACAAATCTTCCTGCATCTAGCCTGTCCAACCCCTTAAGAATTTTGTAAGTTTCTATAAGATCCCCCCTCAATCTTCTAAATTCTAGCGAGTACAAGCCGAGCCTATCCAGCAGGGGAGCGGGGAGCCATTCATTAATTATTCAGCGACCACATAGAATGGGCGGCACGATGTGACTGCGGGTAGTGTTGCTGTATCACTGCTCTGGTCACTCAGATTCACCACTGAGCTCGGGTGCTGTCCATGTGGAGTTTGCATGTTCTCCCTGTGACCGTGTGGGCCTCTCACCAGGTGCTCAGGTCTCGTCACATTCCAGAGTATTTTGCTGCGATAAATTGAGATAAATTGCCCTGCCGTGAAGGTTGATGGCAGGAGATTCAGCGTGGAGTTCATGGCCATGTGACAGGATCACTTAGCTGTACAACACGGAAACAGGCCCTTTGGTCCACCTTGTCCATGCCAACCGAGTTAGCACTCTAGGCAAGTCTCATTGGCCCATCCCTCGAATCCCTTGCTATACATACAGGTATACGGAAACAAGAGATTAGGTGCAGGAGTAGGCCATTCGGCCCTTCGAGCCTGCACCGCCATTCAATATGATCATGGCTGATCATCCACTCAGTATCCCGTACCTGCCTTCTCTCCATACCCCCTGATCCCCTTAGCCACAAGGGCCACATCTAACTCCCTCTTAAATATAGGCAATGAACTGGCCTCAACTACCCTCTGTGGCAGAGAGTTCCAGAGATTCACCACTCGCTGCGTGAAAAAAGTTCTTCTCATCTCAGTTTTAAAGGATTTCCCCTTTATCCTTAAGCTGTGACCCCTTGTCCTGGACTTCCCTAACATCGGGAACAATCTTCCTGCATCTAGCCTGTCCAACCCCTTAAGAATTTTGTAAGTTTCTATAAGATCCCATTCCATATATCTGTCCAAGATGCTTTTCAGGTTGGGATCAACCTCTACCCAGATCGCAGGCTAGGGACTCTCTGTGCCACTGTCCCATTGTGGGTAGGGCAGCTTCTTCAATAGGAGAACGTGGCAAATTTCTTGAGGGTTCCTGACCGGGACAAAGTGCAAGGCCCTGGAGAGATGTCCCTGCCTCCCTGTGTTTGTTTCCAGCTAATATTTAACCTGTTGTCAGGGAGAGCAGTCCTGCGTCAGCCTGGGCTGTTCACACCGCACGCTCTCAATGTTGCCAACCCCCTCTGTCTCTGGAGACAGGCAGACTCTGCCCCTGGACTCTCCACCCTCACCTTGCTGCTAATCAGAGATTTATTGAAGACACAACTAGCTGTTCAAAGTCCTCCTTGAAAGATAAGACTTACGACCAGGAGGCATGTAAGCTTAGTTGTGCTTTGAGAGGGGTGTGACTCACTGACAGTAAGGAATGGGGCAGAGCTCTGTGTGAATAGCCATTTCAATCTTAGAGGGGGAGCATGGTGTTTATTACATAGATGAGGCCCCCACTCGTGTCTCCTTGGTACCCCGAAGCTCTGCCTTTGATCCTCCTTACATTAGTCGCAACAGAGACAGAGTCCCCTAGTCCTTACCTTCCACCCCATCAGCCATCGCATACAACACATAATCCTCTGAAATTTCTGCAACCTCCAACGGGATCCCACCACTTGTCACATTTTTCCCTCTCCACCCCTGCAGAGACCATTCCCTCCGCAACGCCCTGGTTAGCTCATCCCTTCCCACCCCCTCCCCAGGTACCTTCCCCTGCAACCGCAGAAGATGCAACACCTGTCACTATATCTCCTCCCTTGACTCTGTTGAGGGACCCCAACAGTCCATTCAGGTTAAGCAGAGGTTCACTTGCACCTCCTCCAGCCTCATCTACTGTATCCGTTGTTCAAGATGTGGACTCTTATACATTGGCGAGACCAAACGCAGACTGTACGATCTTTTCGCAGAACACCTTCGCTCAGCCGGCATGAACCAACCTGATCTCCCAGATGCTGGACACTTTTAATTCTTCTTCCCATTCCTACACAGACCTTTCTGTCCTCAGTCTCCTCCAGTGTCAGAATGAGGCTAAACGCAAATTGGAGGAACAGCATCTCATATTTTGCTTGGGCAGCTTACAGCCCAGTGGTATGAATATTGATTTCTCTCACTTCAGGTAGCCCCGGCATTCCTTCTTTCTTCATCCCTCCCCCACCCAATGCGCACCAGCTTCTCATTTTCACCCTACAAACAACTACCAGTGGCCTGTTTCCTTTATCATCGTTACTTTTTTGCATATCTTTCATTCATTGTTCCTCATCTCTCCATATCACCTTCTACTCGATATCTCTCATTTCCCTTATCCCTAACCAGTCTGAAGAAGAGTCTCGACCCGATATGTCACCCATTCCTTCTCTCCAGAGATGCTGCCTGAGTTACCGCAGCTTTTTGTGTCTCACTATGGTGTTTATTTCCCTGAGTTTGCTTTAATGCACAGAGAGAAGCCATCCATGCCATGCCTGTTCCATGCCAGCCTTTGTCATGTCTTAGAGTGATACAGTGGTAACAGGCCCTTTGGCCCAACTTGCCCGCACCGGCCAACATGTCCCAGCCACACTAGTCCCACCTGCCACCTGTTCTATCCATAATAGTGGAGCCACTCTGCTTTTGACAGATCAGACCAGGTTCAGAGAGAACTGGATCAGCACTGGCAGAGTGAAGCAAGATTCAACTTAAGGAACTTTAGTTTAGTTTAGAAACAGTGCAGAAACAGCCCCTTCGGCCCATCGAGTCTGCGCCATCGATCACCCTGTACACTAGCACTATCCTACATGCACACTGGGGACAGTTTTACAATTTTACCAAAGCCAATTAACCTGCAACCTGCACGTCTTTGGAGTATGGGAGGAAACCGGAGCACCAGCTAAAACCCACACAGGGGAGAACAAACAAACTATGTAAAGACAGCACCTGAGTCAGGGACGAACCCGGGTGTCTGGCGTTGTAAGGCAGCAACTCTACCACTGTGCTGCCCACTGTGTATAGAACTGACACAGATACTGATTCCCCTCCTCTCGTCTCGAGTACATTTCCCCTTTATCCCCTTCTTTCCCTCCCTCCTTTCCCACCTATGTCCCTCCCT
Source organism: Leucoraja erinaceus (assembly GCF_028641065.1). Taxonomy (NCBI): domain Eukaryota; kingdom Metazoa; phylum Chordata; class Chondrichthyes; order Rajiformes; family Rajidae; genus Leucoraja; species Leucoraja erinaceus. Next base: position 20,547,587 of record NC_073393.1, on the reverse strand, counting down.
CCAACTTTACATTTCTCTATTCCTCTTCTCTTATCTGATACCTTATTGTCTCCTTTTCACCTCTAGCATTTGTCACTCACTCCACTCGTCTGCCAATAAACCCCTTCCCCCATCTGTATGCATCTATCACTAGCCAGGGTTTGCCTCACTGCTACCTCTCTTTTCCAACATTCATTCACCCCCTCCTGTGGATCATGACAGAAGCATCCTCGTGACGATCCAATTCTATGCACCCTATAACGTGTTGGGCGACCAATTCTGTCAACATGTTGGACGACGACAGGAGCGAACAACGACCTAAACGTTGTCTGACACACAAGCGAACAAACCCCTCCCCCCCCCCCCCCCCCCCACCCCCCCCCCCCCCCATTACATTCAGTCTGAAGAAAGGTCCATTCCCTCCACAGATGATGCCTGACCTGCCGAGTTCCTCCAACAATTTGTTTTTTTACTCAGGATTTTAGCATCTGCAATTTCTTGTGTCTCCATGTAGCAAGTGAGAGTCAGCACTCTCTCAGGAGGTCCAGCATCTTCAGGAATGCTAAGCTGAGGGAGAGAACACTTTGGGGACTGAAAGCAGAAAGAGTGACCCCAGCAAGAGTCGGCACCTTCAGTGATTGTCCAGCAGGGAGAGTTGGGGCCTTCAGCAACAATATTTGCTGAACAGATTTAGAGACTGTACTCCAGAGATGGTACTTTCAGGAGACTTGACTCCAGGGTGAGTGGGAGATTGTACAGCAGGGAGATTGGCAACTTCACGAATGAGAGAGAAATAGGCCAAATGCTGGTAAACGGGATTGGCCCAGAGTGCCAATGGTCAGCATGGTCAATTGGGCCCGAATGGTCTGTTTTAATGCTGTATTACTCTTTGTAGCCTGAGGGAGAGTCGGCTGTCAGGGGAACTGCACACAGTCGGCACTTGTAGTCCAAGTTGAGCAGCACAGTGTGTGTGTGTGGCAGAATTGCAGCAGTTCACATGATGTTCAGTGAGACAGTCATCGTGAAACACTCCATTCGACTCTGCATGTGACGGTCAGTACTGGAGATTACATTAGAACTGCCAATTCATTGCCATAGAAGGCTGTAGATGCCAAATCAATGGATTATTTTTAAGGCAGAGATGAATAGATTCTTGATTAGTATAGGCGTCGGGGGTTATGGGGAGAAGGCAGGAGAATAGGGTTGAGAGGGAAAGATAGATCAACCATGATTGAATGGCGGAGTAGACTTGATGGGATAAATGGCCTAATTCTGCTCCTGTAACTTATGAACTGTTCACGTTTCTGAACCTCATTTAGTTGCCTGCACTACTGCTCTGAAAATACAATATCCAGCCTATATCCCCACAATATGCAGAATTTAAATGTAAAGTCATTCCATAAATCTGATATAAATATCTAGTACCAATGCCTCTACCTTCTCAGAAGTTTGAGGAGCTTCACACATCACCAAATACTCTAACGAACATCGACTAGTGTACAGTAGAGAGCATACTGACTGGTTGCATCACAGCCTGGTTCAGAACGTTAAGTTCAAGGATGTTTCAAAAGCCACGGAAAGTGAAGAATACTGCCGTCCATCACATTGTACTGACCTTACCTCCATCGAACAGATCTACAGGAAATGCTGCCTCATAAAGTTAGCTAATATCATCAAAGACCCGCAAACTCTGACCACACTCTCATCTCACTACTGCCATCAGGAAGAAGGTACAAGAGCCTGAGATCCCTGACCTCCAGGTTCAAGAACAGCTTCTTCCTGGCTACTGTCAGGTTCTTGAATCGCGATGCATAACAATAATCACAACCCTACCTCAATCCTACTAAACATTGTGGATGTTACGCTACTATGGTCGTTCTATGTACTTTGGCTTTTGCAGTGTCATGGCCTAGTTTACTTGGAATAAGTGATATTGTGTATTTATTTCCGTTGTGTCTCATGAGCATGTAAAGCTGCAGCAAGGAAGAATTTCATTGTTCCTGTTCATATCCGGTGCGTATGACAAATATATGATTAATTACAAGCTTGATTTATTTATACACGTATGTTGTATAAATCAAAAAAACTGTAGATACTGGAAATCTTAAACAATTAAAATAGAAAATGCTGGAAACACACAGCAGGTCGGCCAACATTTGTGTGGGGGGTTAATGTATCAGGTTGGTGGTGCTTTGTCACCTGACCTATGGAGAGTTTCAAGTATTTGAATTGCCTTGACTAGTCTATATGTTGCACCAAACCCACAACAAGATGACTCTACACCCTCTGAAGTTGTTCTGCCTCCGTGTTCATGGGGCAATTCAGGATGGGTTGTGATGCCCTGTTGAATGATGCTCACAGTCCTGGAAGGACAAGGTGTGTGCAAGTGAAAGTGAGTGGGTCCCTGCTAGTGTGGCCACTGTATGTGTCAGCCTCTTCAGCGGGGCTCCTCTTCTTCATGTGCAATAACCTTTTGAAGATCGAGAGCTGGAAGAGCTCGGGAGCTGGGTTAACTGGAAGTAATAAAAGGCCAGAACAAATCAGGGCCGGCAACAGATTACCAAGGAAGGGTGGAGGTCATAATGGCCCGTTGTTGGCTCGGGAGGAATGATGACAAAGGGATACAAGTATGCGAAAAGTGGAACTAGTAGCATGCTTAGGGTGGGTAGCAAGGGTTACTTGAAATTAGGTAAATCAACATTCATACTGCTAGGTTGTAAGCTGCCCAAGCAAAATATGAGATGCCGTTCTTCCAATTTGCGTGTGGTCTCCTCTGACAGTGAAGGAGGCCCTGGAGAGAAAGGTGAGTATGGGAATGGGAAGGGGAATTTAAATGTTTGGCAACCGGGAGATCATTTTTGATACTGATGCATTTTGATACTGCTTTATGGTCCATTAGATTTATAGAAATAGAACAGGTATATAAATCATAAGGGGCTTATTTAAAGTGAAGCCACTGTCTTTTTGCCAGGAAAGGGGAATGAAGAACGAGAGAGCATAAGTTTGTGAGAGGGGGAAGATTCAATAGGAACTTGAGGGCAACGTTTTCACATAGTGGGTGGTGGGTACGAACGAGCTGCCAGGTGAAGTGGTAACAACAGGTACAATTACAGCATTTCAAGGACATTTGGGCAGGTAGATGGATAGGAAAGGGATATGGTCCAAACACAGCCAGGTAGGTCCAGTGTATTATAGCCTGTATGACTATGATTCGATTTAAAAGATATGTGGACAGGTACATGGATAGGAAATGTTTAGGGATGTGTGCTAGTTGCAGGCCAGTGGTCCTCGTTTAGTAAAGCAACTTGGTTGGCATGGACAAGTTAGGGTGAAGGGCCTGTTTCCATCCTGTATGAATCTATGACTATGACTCTCAGGGTTACAGAGTTTGAACTGCGATCACATTCTCCTGCTCTGATGTTATTCGTGGTTGCACTGCTGATCAAATGTCACCCCCCCCCCCCCCCCCCCCCCCCCCCCCCCCCCCCAACTTGCTGTCCTTCTGGCAGCTCAGACACTGAAATCTGTGGGGAGTACCGAATGAGGTTTCTAACACAAGATCTTCCTGCCATGAATTACATTTACCTACTCTGTTGCTAAGCTCAGTGATGGGCAGCCTCGAGTCACCAGGGTATTTACCACTCCACGCAATGCTGTTTAATGAGAGAATAATTTCATTTCCTCAAACCTTGCGGATTGGTTTAGATTAGTGAGACATCAGGATGCTTTCTCAGAAACCGTGACAATTACTACTCTGCCCCTGTCTAATGTTTACACGCCCCGGGAACTGAATGTGCTGACCAACCCAAACTATTTCAATTTCTTCCCATGGTGTCCTAATATAAAACAATAAAATCTATTCTAAGTTCCATTGATTATTTTTAAATGGGTAATGGTGTCATTAGTTTTCTCCTACTCGCTCCCCAGATCAGAGTACAAAACCAATTTTTTTTTACTCTGGCTAAGTTTATCCAATTGAACAAAACCTATGCCAAGTTGTACAAAACGTTGGTGAGACTGCGGCTGGAGTATCTGTGTTTTGTTCTGGCCTCCCTGCAAAGAGCTGGAAAGAGTGCAGTGAAAACTGACCAGGATGTTGTCAGGACTCGCGTTTCTGAGCTACAGGGAGAGGTTGGGCAGGCGAGGACTTTATTCCTTGGAGTGCAGGAGGCTGAGGGATGATCTTATAGAGGTGTATAAAATCACGAGGGGAATAGGGGGTGAATGCACAGTCTTTTTCCTCCCAGCAAATGAAGAACTACAGAGCAAAAGTATAAGGTTAAAAGGGGGAAGATTTAACCTGAGGGGCAGCGTTTTCATGCAGAGGGTGGTGGGTATATGGAATGAGCTGATGGATGAAGTGGTAGAGGCAGATGCAATGACAGCTCTGAAAAACATTTGGACAGGTACACAGATAGGAAACATTTAGGGTGTTCCACTAAGATGCAGAACAGAACGCCGCAGTAGATCCTTCTTCCCTACGGTTATCAGCTTCTCCATGGATTGTCACCTTGACGTGGTGGAGAAGTTTGTGAGATCCTGAGAGCGATGCAGTCTGGAGCTATGCTCGTGGTTGGGCCACCCATGGCGGTAAGGTCGAGGGGGAGGACTCTGACAAAGAGCAATTCAATCAAGACCTCAACGGTGGGAGAGGCAGAGGATGATGGCTGACCTTAGTGGAGCGTCACAACGGCTGGGAAGGTGGATGAAAGTTGTAGCAGAAAAGGGTCTCCGGTCGTCTTGGACTCCACGCCACTGGATCCTGACCCAGATCTGTCAAGGACCGTGGGGTGGCTGTCTGTGCACCAGTCTCCCCACGTTAAACAAAGTCACGCACTGGCGTCCTCCAACCCTGGGGACACCCATGGTCAGCCATGGCCGAGGGGCCCTAAGAATGACTATCAATGCACAACTCCTCCCCCTTCAGTCATGGTGTAGACTGAGTCTGACCACCCCCCCCCCCCCCCCCCCCCCCCACAATCTTTGCACATCCCCAATCCTTTCCACTCGTTACTTTAATTTCACATTTCATGTATTTTGTATTTTTCTGATCAATTTCCCTCCTGAGATAAATAAAGTTATTTCGCATCGTGTCGTATGTGGACCAAAAGCATGCAAATGGAACTAGCGTAGATGGGGCATGCATGAATTGGGCTAAATTGCCTGTTTCCATGTTGTATGATTCCACTTCATCCCAGCCGCTGAAGGCCTGAGTGTGAGGTTGATTGTGCAGGAGAGGGATTTGTACGAGGAAGATTGTACGAGGAAGACGAGTGGGGGATGCTGGAAGAAGAGTGTACAACCGAGGAGAGAGGGAGGAATGAGGGAAAGTGTGTGTGAGAGGCAAGTGCGGGGGTTGGGGGGGTGGCGGGGGGGATGATGTAGAGGAGGGCAGGGGACTGAGGGAACGAGGGGGAGCTAACCCTATGAATGAGCCAGATGGCCTTGAGCCAAAACAGGTCAGCAAAATATTTGTGTTGGCTGGGGCAGTGACGAACCTGCGGCAAGTTTGGGAGCAAACTGCCAGAGGGCGACAGGCGACATGCTGAGACAAGCTGGCCTGTTCGGAGATGTGCCTGATGTCACGACGCCACACAGCGCCAGCCCCCTGACAATGGACCTTAGTCCTTGGTTTTTGAGTCTGACTACAGCTCCATTGATGGGCTACAAGCACACACACACACGAGAGACACACACACACGAGACACACACACAAACACACACACACACACACACACACAAACACAGACACACACACACAAACACACACACACACACACACACACACACACCCACACACACAAACACACACACACACACACACGACACACACACACACACACAAACACACACACACACACACACACGAGAGACACACACACACATACACACACGCACGAGGCACACACACACACACACATACACACACGAGACACACACACACGCACGAGGCACACACACACACACATACACACACACGAGACAGACACACACACACACACAATCATAATTATGACTTTGAAATACATTTGGACAGATAGGTGGATAGCAAGGGTTTAGAGGGCTCTGGGCTATTCTCCCAACATTCTCATCAAATCTCCTGGTTCAGATTAATCTCGGATGTTGCAGGTCTGTGGCAGAGATTCTCCGAGCTGCTTCACTATGCCAACATTGTGTCTCCCTCTTCCTCTCAAACAACTGAGCACAGACATTGGATGATATTTTACAGCTGTACAGACATTGGTGAAGCTGCATTTGGTGTATTGTGTTCACTTTTGGTCACCCATTAAGTTGGAAAGAGTGCAGAAAATCTTGGATGGGGGGGCTCCAGGAGATCAAAACCTCCTGGGGCTAATCCTAAGGTTAGAGGGCAATAGGAGGCTGAGAGGGAAGATCTGGACTACACTCCATTCCCACCCCCACAAACAGGAGGAAATGAAGATGGTCACACACCCCGTGACTGTGGCCTGAGTCTGCAGGAGCGCAGACCATTGAAGGACAGTGAGCGCACCAGAAGAGCGAAGTGAAACTGCAGATTGTAAGCGTTAGAGGAACTTGGAATGAGGCCAAGGAAGAAACTGCTCCCAAAATCAGCCGTTCCGAGCAGGGAGAGGTCTGCTGCTCTTGCGAGATTGATGGAGGTACAAGAGACTGCAGATGCTGGAATCTTGAGCAAAAGACAATGTGCTGGAGGAACACATTGGGTCAAGCAGCATCAGTGGAGGGAATGGACATGTTTTCTTCAGACTGAGTTCCTCCAGCACTTTATGTTTTGCAAAATTGATGCTGGTCTGAGATTAGCTGTAGGATCCTAACCAGGAGGTGAAAGCAATGAGGCGTGCCAGCAAACCTCAGAACCGGCCCAGGGGCCAGGCAGCGTTACAGGTGGTGCCGCTCTACTCCCCGCATGGTTTGACAGGGTCTGCATCCTCTCTAGATCCCCACGGTGTCCACTGCATATTCTATCTCCCACTAACCCTCCTACCTCTGCCACTCCTCTCTGCGTCCATTGTTTCCGGCAGTTAGTATTATTCTTCCAAGACGTAATTAGAAAATTTGACAATCAGTTTCAAGGCAACAGATATGTGGATAGAACGGTTTTAAATGGATATGGGACAAATCTACCCAAAATTGGACCGGTCCTGGCATGGACAAGGTTGGCCGAAGGGCCTGTTTCTGTGCTGTACTTTAACTTTAACTTTATAACAGACTCCGAGCTTTGCTGTGGGTATTCGGTGTGTGTCGTGGTGGAGATCACTGCAACAGTTCAGTAAATATCAAGAGAGGGTCGCAAACACATTGAAGGTGACAGGGGTGAATGACACATTTAGCTCTTTCAGCCAAAGCTTCAACATGCTGTGATTTTCCACTTGTCCCTTGACGAGCAAACTCAGTCCCACACACACTGGCCCTCTTTGTGGACAAGTCCCACACACACACTGACCCTCACTGAGGTACGGGTCCCACACACACACTGACCCTCACTGGGGTACGGGTCCCACACACACACTGACCCTCACTGGGGGATGGTCCCACATATACTGATAATGTTTGGGTCATGCAAGCTGCCAGCATTATTTCCTTCCTTTGAGGGAAATCTGTGGGTTTAAAATAGGAGATGTACTGGTCACATGGCCACAGTCTGTGGCTGCCTGAACTCTGGAGGAGCCTGTTTCTGAAGAATGGGAAAATAATGAGAGATTTAAATGAACAAAGGTGCTTTATTAAACAGAATCATAGCCTGCAGCAAGTGGCATCCGCTCCGGTCTACTATAAGAGCTGATGTTGTTAACATGAATAATTCATGATACAATAGTAAAGCCACAAGTTATTCCTACAATGGCAGCAAATGTTTGGATGTCTGAAGAAGGGTCCCGACCCGAAACATCACATGCATGTTCTCTAGAGATGCTGCCTGGACCATTGAGTTACTCCAGCGCTTTGTATTCTTTTGTGTAAACCAGCATCTACAGTTCCTTGTTTCCACCTAATGTTTGCAAAGGTTTGCCTGCTCCTGGAGAATAGACAAACTCTGGTCTGACCAGCGGTGAATGTGCTGAATCTGTAGGAGTGTAACAGCCCCTGTGGGTAACAGACAACGGCATCTCCTGGAAATATTAGAGAGCAACAAACACAGTGCTAGAGGAGACACAAGGAACTGCAGGCACTGGAATCTTGCGATGAACACAAAATGCAGGCACAGGAACTCGGGGTTGGAGGGAAATGCTGGAGGGAAATGGACAGACGATGTTTCAGATTGTGATCCTTCTTCAGGCCCGAAAAGTTCCCTGTCTATTCCCCCCACAGATGCTGCCTGACCCAACCTGTCTATTCCCCCCACAGATGCTGCCTGACCCAACTGAGTTACTGAAGCACTTTGGTATTGATCAAGATTCCAGCATCCGCAGTCTCTTGAATCTCTACATTGGAAAAAAGTTGCACTTCTATATGTTACAAAGAACAGCAACCTTTGTGTATATTTTATGAGGAAAAATAGCCCCTGCCTCTGTTGTATAAAATTGGCATTAGAAAATAACAGCTCCTGCATTTATTATAGAAAGCAGATACTGCCTATGAGTAGGCAAATAATGCAGATGCTGGTTAATACATAAAGGACAAAGTGCTGGAGTAACTCAGCAGGTAAGGCAGCATCTCTTGGGAACATGGATGAGTTACGTGGGTCAGGTCGAGACTCTTCTTAAGACTGATACAATACTGCACAGTCTATACCCCATGTATATGGTGGGGGTATGGCAGCCTCTATAGATATTTAAAAGAATTACACTTCCTGTGTGTACACAAAAATGCTGGAGAAACTCAGCGGGTGCAGCAGCATCTATGGAGCGAAGGAAATAGGCAACGTTTTGGGCCGAAACCCATCTTCATTCTTAAACACTTCCTGTGTGTATGAGATAATAACAGATCCTATCTGTTTTACGGAGCACTTACCCCCTGTGAATATAATGTACATTACCCCTCCCTATCTTATGACTGCTGTACATATTACAGAGAAAAGAAGCTCGTGTATATATTGTACACATTGCACATAGTTGGTTAGTTTATTAATTGCCGTGTGTACAGATACTTGTTCTACCTGCTATCCAGTCTAGTCATATTATACATAATAATAGATCGTCTTCTGGAACAACACACAGACAGTCGCCACATTCCAACGCCACCTTGAAACGTCCAAGTCTCTGAAAAGTCTGATCTTGGCCCAAGATAATCTGCAATCTGTTATTTTATCATTTTCAGGTCTAGCGGCACTGGACTGATGATGTAAGGGCCGACCTGGCCCAGTGCGATGCCACCGGCTCATTCCACCGCCCCTCCATTCAGCTGCTGCAGGCTGTGCTCGTCCGCTCGCTCACTTGGCTGCTGTAGGGACTCCCATGGTCGCCTCCGCCAACACCGTATCCACCGCTAACTCTGCCTCCAGCCACAGTATAGAATAGACAATAGACAATAGGTGCAGCAGTAGGCCATTCGCCCCTTCGAGCTAGCACCGCCATTCAATGTGATCATGGCTGATCATCCCCAATCAGTACCCCGTTCCTGCCTTTTCCCCATATCCCCTGACTCCGCTATCTTTAATAGCCCTATCCAGCTCTGTGGGAGAATAGCAGTCCCCATGTACATCATGAAGAATAACAAAACCAATACTAAAAACCAATACCCCTACAGAATAGCAGACCCTGTACCTGTTGGGCAGATTAGCAATCTCTATGTTTATCGAATAGAACAGCAGCCTCTGTGTATATACTGTGTGTATATTAGATAACAGCTTCTGCATGTATGATGATACCAGCGTTTGTGTACAGTAGAGAATGATAGCCTGTGTGCATTATGGGTTTAAAACAGGAGGGAAAAGATTTATTAGGAACTTGAGGGGCAACTTTTTCACAACGAGGGTGGTGGGTTTATGGCAAGAGGAAGTACTGAGGCAGGGAAGATAACAACATTTAAAAGACATTTGGATAGGTACATAAATAGGAAAGGTTTAGAGGGATATGAGACAAATGTGGGCGAACTCGACTAGCTTAAATGGAGAATATTGGACAGGCTGGGTGAGTTGGCTGAAGGCCCTGACCATGTGCTTTTTTACTCCTATAGCAGCGGTGTATGTATTCTCTACCACAGAAGGTAGTTGAGGCCAGTTCGTTGGCTATATTTAAGAGAGAGTTAGTTGTGGCCCTTGTGGCTAAAGGGATCAGGGGGTATGGAGAGAAGGCAGGTACAGGATACTGAGTTGGATGATCAGCCATGATCATATTGAATGGCGGTGCAGGCTCGAAGGCCTACTCCTGCACCTATTTTCTATGTTTCTATGTTTCTAGATACTGTGTGTGTGCATTGTGTGGAGAATGGTGGCCCCGTGTCTGGAGAGAGAGCTGTGTATAATGCCGCATACTAGCCCAACTAGAACACCAACCTCTGTAATGTTATGAAGAATAATACCTGCTACTGTGGGAGAACAGCACTTCCTTTGTTATGTTAGCTTTCATTGCAAAAGGATTTGAGTATAGGAGCAGGGAGGTTCTACTGCAGTTGTACAGGGTCTTGGTGGGACCACACCTGGAGTATTGCGTACAGTTTTGGTCTCCAAATCTGAGGAAGGACATTATTGCCATAGAGGGAGTGCAGAGACGGTTCACCAGACTGATTCCTGGGATGTCAGGATTGTCTTATGAAGAAAGACTGGATAGACTTGGTTTATACTCTCTAGAATTTAGGAGATTGAGAGGGGATCTTATAGAAACTTACAAAATTCTTAAGGGGTTGGATAGGCTAGATGCAGGAAGATTGTTCCCGATGTTAGAGAAGTCCAGGACAAGGGGTCACAGCTTAAGGATAAAGGGGAAATCCTTTAAAACTGGGATGAGATGAACTTTTTTCACACAGAGAGTGGTGAATCTCTGGAACTCTCTGCCACAGAGGGTAGTTGAGGCCAGTTCATTAGCTATATTTAAGAGGGAGTTAGATGTGGCCCTTGTGGCTAAGGGGATCGGGGGTATGGAGAGAAGGCAGGTACGGGATACTGAGTTGGATGATCAGCCATGATCATATTGAATGGCGGTGCAGGCTCGAAGGGCTGAATGGCCTACTCCTGCACCTAATTTCTATGTTTCTATGTTTCCTTTGCTTCATGAGAGACAACCTGTACCTATGTTAATGTTGGTGAGCTGGAGTCCCTATAACAGAGAAAACCAGCTGCTGTCCATATGATGTGGGATTACATTTGCAGTATACGTGAGCGAGGATTGCCGTTCCTGTATATGTCATGAAAAATAGCAGCTTGTGTATAATATCGAAAATAGCAATCCCTGTGGAGAACGGTAGATTGCTTGAAAACTACAGATTGTTTGTATATTATAGAATTTAGCAGCCCTGTTTATAGTCAGGAGCAATACAATCCCTTTGCACTTTACAGAGATATACAGCCCCATGATGTACATGTGGACATGGAGCTCCAGCGTATATTATGGAGAGAAAGTGCCCCTGTGTACATTAGAGAACACAATGACCTTGCCTGCTTGGAAGAATAGCAGTCCATGTGTATAATGTGGAGAGTAGATACATAGCCACATAGACGATAGGTGCAGGAGTAGGCCATTCGGCCCTTCGAGCCAGCAAAGCCATTCAATGTGATCATGGCTGATCATCCACAATCAGTGCCCCGCTCCTGCCTTCTCCCCATACACCTTGATTCTGCTAGACCTAATGGCTCTATCTAACTCTCTTTTGAATGCATCCAGTGAATTGGCCTCCAGGTTGTGATCTCACCAGGGCCCTGTACAACTGTAGAAGGACCTGGTTGCTCTTGCATGTTGTACAGTTTATCAGGGTTTGTGTATGCTGTGGAGAACAGCAGTCCTTGTGTATAATGAGGAGAACAACAGCCTGTGCATGTAAAAGCAAATAAGATCCTCTGTGTTCACTTGAGAAAAGCAGCCCCTCTGGTAGAATACTGACCCTTCTGTGCGTATAATGCAGAGTAACAACACCTGTGTATAGCACAGAGCAGCAACTGCCGTGCATATTGTACATATAGCAAAATGTGTGGATACCACAGACAATAGCACCTTGTGCTTATATTATGGAGAATAGCCAGCTCTGTGTATATTAATTTTGATGAAGATTACAGAGAGTAACAACTCCCATTGCATATTAGAAATAACAGCCACTGTGTACATTATCAGCAACAGTAGTCCATGGATATTAAATAAGAGCTGCCCTGCATTATTATGGTGAATAGCAGATCCTTGGTTCTTTATTGCCCTGTGTAACTTTTAGACAAATTGCAGATTCTATGTATATTACAGAACATAGCAGCCCCCGATTATATTATCTAATGGCATCTCCTGTGTATGTTGTGGAGATTAGCAGCTTCTGTGCATATTACGATGAACAACAGCCTTATGTACCTTAAAGAATAGCAACCCCCGCATATGTTATAGAAAAATTAACTGCTGTATATATAAGAGAAAATAAGTATTTGCATATAGTGCTATCACACAGGAACAGGCCCTTTGGCCCACCACGTCCATGCCAACAATCAAGTAGCTGTTGACCCAAATCCCAATTCCACCGCCTTCTCTGCCCCAAGTGCTCGTCTGGAAATTATTTAAATGTTATGAGAGTCTCTGCCTCCACCACCTCCACAGCAGTGTTCCAGATTATAACCATCCCCTGAATGAAAATACAATTCCTCAAATCCTCTTTAACCCTACCCTAAAACATATGCCCTCTGGTTTTAGGGATCTGCATTACAAGGAAACGTTGTCACTATCCATCCTAATATATATTATGGGGAATAGCTTCCACTGTTTCTGTTATGTAATGTAACAGACCCATTAGGTTTCATGGAGAATCATGCATGTTTATTATAGAGGGCTGTTTCAGAGGCCAGTTAAGTAGTCGCAGAGTCACAAAGTGCTGGAGGAAATGAACAGCTCAGAGTGCGCTGGTGGAAGGAAATAGACAGACAGTGTTTCAGCTCCTGACCCGCTGAGTTCCAACACTTTGGTTTCTGCTCAAGATTCCAGCATCTGCAGTATCTTGTGTCTCAATGGAAACAGACCTTCGGCCCAACTGGCCAATATGCCTTGTTTCAGAGGGAACTGCAGATGCTGGAGAATCGAAGGTTACACAAAAAAGCTGGAGAAACTCAGCGGGTGCAGCAGCATCTATGGAGCGAAGGATGCTGCTGCACCCGCTGCACCTTCGCTCCATAGATGCTGCTGCACCCGCTGAGTTGCTCCAGCTTTTTTGTGTAACCTGGCCAATATGCCTTTCTGCGCTAATGTCATTTGCCTTGCTCAAAGGTCTTTTATTGTCACATGTACCGATTAAGGTAGAGTGATATGCTAATTACTATACCGCCATACGAAAAAAAGAAGCAACAAGGCACACAAATACATCAAAGTTAACATAAGCAACCCCCACAGTGGATTCCCTACATTCCTAACTGTGATGGAAGGCAAAAAAGTCCAATCTTCTTCCTCTTTATTCTACCAGAGTCGGGGCAATCGAACCATCCATCGAGGCGATCAAAGCTCCCACGTCTGGGCGATTGAAACTCCCGCGTCAAAACTCCCGCGGCTTGGAGTTCCCGATGTCAGTCTCTGGCCAGAGACCGTGGGCTCCGTGATGTTACAGTCCGCAAGCACCCACGGTTGGAGTTCCGAGGTCGATCCCTGGCAAAGGGATTGCGAGCTCCACGATGTTAAACATCCCGTAGGCACTCAAAAGTCGGTCTCCAGCAAAAGCCTCCAACTCCTCGATGTTAGGCCGCAGTGCGAACGGAGATACAATGCGGAAAAAAAATCGCATCTCCATTGAGGTAGGTGATTAGAAAAAGTTTCCCCCAATGACCACCCCCACCTACCACATAAAATAAGCTGAAGAACACGAAAAACATACATTTAACACATACCATTTAAACACAAAGAAGGAAAGGACAGACAGACTGCTGGTGAGGCAGCCATTGCTGGCGCCACCTGGTTTATATAATCATATAATTTATACAATTATTTATACAATTATTTTCCCCATACTCCTCTAAATCTCTCCTATCCAAGGTCTTTTCCAAATGTGCCTTGAATGTTGTTCCTGTATTTGCCTCTGCTACTTCCTCTGACTATCAATTTCATCCCGATGGGGTAAGGACAGGTTGCATTCACAAGAACTTCTGTGAACCACGAGTTTTGCCGCCAAAAACATCAAAAAGAGCTGGAAATGTTCAGCAGGTCATGCATGAGAGGTGGAGTTTGCAGGTTAAAGACCTTATTTTGATTGACACATGCAGAATCGAAAGAGGCCCTTCAGCCCACTAAGTCCACGCCGCCCTTCCATCATCTGTTTCCACTAGTTCTATGCTATCCCACTGTCTCAAACCCTCACACGCTCCTACAGTATCCAACTAACCTACAAATTTATTGAGAGGGATGGGTTTGGCAGTGTCCTGTCATCTTTATTAGGGCTAGTCTTTTAATTCCAGATTTAATTCTGGTGGGATTTGCATTCACATCTGGAACAATGGACAAGGCCATTGGATTCTAATCCAGTAGCATAACCACTAAACTAATATACCCTTGTGCCCAACACACTAAATGCCTATAACCACTTAATTGATGGTTAATTCCTACATTTTCCCAACTCCCAGCTGCACAGTGTGGTGCTCCCCCAGTCCTTCCCACAGTGCAGCACTCCCTCAGTACCATTCCTCCCACAGTGCAGCGATCCCTGTGCTGCCCCTCCAACAATGCAACACTCCCCCTGTACTGTCTCACTTACAGAGCGGCACTTCCACAGTGCCGCCCCCCCCACAGTACAGCGTTCCCTCAGTACTACTTCTCCCACAGTGTGGCACTCCCTCGTTACAGTCCCTCCCATAGTGCGGCACTTCCACAGTGGCACCCTTCACACAGTCAGAGCTGATGATGGACTGGGCAGTGCTGATGATGGACTGGGCAGTGTTTACTACTTTTTGTACTCAGTGCTACTTCTCCCACAGTGCAGCACTCCCTTAGTACTACCCTCCCACACTGCGCTGCTCCCATGGAACTGCACTGAAATTTAGTCTGGATTCGGATGTGAAGTAAGACCCACTGAGCTGTAACTGATATCCACACACAAGACAAGACATCAGAACAGTGATGTGTGTGGGCAACATGAACATTCCAATTGGTATTGATCATCAGAGTTTTGTGAGCTCAGTTTAATTGCCTGAACTCGAGGTAACCTTGTATTCCCCGAGACCAGGTGCGTGCATTTGGATGCTCACTGTAACCTCCGCAGAAAAGACAAAGTCAGGGACAGTTGTGTGGGCACAGGAAGCAGTGTCGAGATGGAGATGATACACACACCACATTTCCTTTTTTATCAAATCACCTTCTGCAGTGACCTGGCATGAGTGAAATTCCGTTGTCGTTTTACATAAGAGTCCACAGCCATGTTATTGTTGTCAAATTCATGGTCGAAACCACAGATCAGCGACTTGTCAGAAAGATGACCTCAAGATTATCACAAAACACTTTGCGTCTCCTGTCAGAGAGATAGCAGCTGACAGGGGAAGATAGCACTGGAAATCAGAGCAGAGGATGTGAAGTAAGACCCCCACTCTCCCCCCCTGATATCCACTTGACAACGACAAGACATCAGAACAGTGTCTGTGTGTGGGCAACACTGATCATTCCACAAGGTCTGATCATTGCTCTGAGCTCAGCCTGAGCATACTAACATACTGTGTAACCGTGTGGTACACCGAGACAGTGGTGCGAAAGCATTTGGAGGGCACAATAAAAGCCGCAGAGAATTGTCAAAGTCCCTCTCCTTACCTTGGGGACCAGGAACAGAGATTCTCGCTGCACCAGAGATAACACAACACATTTCCTCTTTTTATAAAGGAATCCCTTCTGCGGACACTGGCCTGTTTGAACTGTTGCCGTTGTCGTTTACAGATCCAGAGTCCACAGACATGTTATTGTTGTACAATTCAGTTCGAACCCCACTGCATAATCAGCGACTTGTCCGCCAAGGACCTCAAGGCGATACAGACTAAGGGACTGTGCGTCTCCTGTCAGAGAGATCGACAGAAGGGGGAGGATAGCAGAGGGAAATCGAGCTTTGAGTGTTTTTTTTATTTGGTGGCTTCCCACTCTTTACCCCCATCCTCGTTAGCCTTAGAAACGTTTTGAATTGCACCGACTGGGAGACATTTACTGGGCGTTTTACATGGCCCATGTTACAATGACTGAGCCCAAGCTATTCATTCTATAGCGTGAGCCTGGGGTCACATCCCTTCAACTCGCACACTATCCCGACTGGAAATACATCTCCACTCCATCATCGTCAGGGCCTCCCCATCATCACTGACGAACAAGCACTTTCTCCACATAAACACATGGTCATGGAAGCAGTTCACCACCTCTTAAAATGAGATATTATTAACAATGACAGCAAAGTTATTGTATTAAAATAATTAATATTGGTCAAAACATATCTGTTCAATTCCTGTGGCTTAGCTCATCAAAGACAAAGGCTGATTGTTGCTTCAGACTTCTGCAATTGAGGTGACGCGGTGGCACAGCAGTTGAGTTGCTGCCTTACACTGCCAGAGATCGGGGATCGCTCCTGACTACAGATGCTGTCTGTATGGAGTTTGTACGTTCTCCCCGTGACCGCATGGGTTTTTCCCCGGGTGCTCCGGTTTCCTCCCACACTCCAAAGACGTACAGGTTAGTAGATCAATCGGCTTTGGTAAATATTGTAAATTGTTCCTAGTATGTAGAATAGGGCAAGTGTACAGAGATCGCCGGTTGGCGCAGAATCATTGGGCCGAAGGGTCTGTGTCTGCGTTGTATCTCTAAACTAAACTAAAGTTGACAAGTCTTAGCACAGTGCTCAACAGCCAAGTCCTTCTTTTCTAGCCACCATCTTCTCCACCTGCATGGATCTGTGCAGATGCCACAACTCTCAAAGATCCTGTCATCATCATCCAGGATAGAGCAGCCCACTTCACGACACAAAGTGCTGGAGTAACTCAGCGGGTCAGGCAGCATCTCTGGAGAATATGGATAGATGACATTTCAGGTTGGGACTGGACTCTGAAGAAGGTTCCTGACCTGAAACGTCACCCAGCTATGTTCTGCACAGATGCTGCCTGACCTGCTGAGTTAGTCTAGCACTTTGTGTTCTTTTATGTAAACCAGCATCTGCAGTTCCTTGCTTCTTTGGCCCACTTTCTTGTTCCCCACCCACCACCCCAGCCTCCACACCGCTGTTGTGTGCACCGTGTATAAAATGCATGCAGTTACAGTACATGTGCAGGCTATTCCGATAGCAAATCCCAAACCCACCACCTCCACCAACAAGAAGGACAAGGGTAGCCAGTAGATGGGAGCACCACCACCTGCAGCAGGAACCCTCTGCAAGTCACACAACATCCTGATTTAGAGATATATCGCTGTTCCTTCATTGTCACTGGGTCTAAACCCGGTAACTCCCTCGCCAGCAGCACCATGCGAGCACCTTCACCTCAAAGGCCCACACCACCCTGGCCATGTCTCATTTTGTTGCTGCCATCGGGAAGAAGGTACAGGAGTCTGAAAACCATGACTTCCTGGTTTAAGGTTAGCTTCTTCCCAGCAACCAAAAGCAATTAAAATCGTCTATTGACTTTGTTTAATTTTCACTACAGACTTTGATTTTGCACTATTCTGATTACCTACTATTACTATTAATTTCTTACTACATATTTATCTGCATGTAACTACATTCATGGGGCTGTTGAGCCACAGCATTTAAGAAATTAATTGTTCCGGGACCAGTACAATGATACAAAAGGTCGAGTACTGGCCGGGAGCCTGGGGGCCACGAGACACTGAGCCCTTGAGTGTGGGATCTTCAACTCCAGGCCCAGGGGTATGTGATTGGTGTAAGAGCTCCTGCCTTTGGTGCTCAACTCAGTGACCCTCCGAGAGCTGGTGCAGCAAGATGTGATATATTAAAACGTTGACGGTGATTACTCAATTGAGTTTAGACACAAGTCTGAAACCGCAGCGCGGTTTGTAATCCGGGGAAGGGGCCAGGCCTGCGTGGCATTAATAGTAACAGCCTTGGAGGCGATGGTGCAAGTTCCTGTTCAATACAGCCTGTAATCCTTGTCCTGCAACAAGCTACCAATTTTTCCCACTCTCAAATTGAACACATCCTAAGACCATAAGATTTTTGGAGCTGGAGGTAGCCATCTGAGCCTCAAATTGCTGCACCATTCATCGAGGTCACGACCGATCTTTAACTCACAGCTCCTTTCCAACAAACCCCCACGTCCCTTCACTCCCTTAATAACCAGAAGTCAGACGATCTCCGCTTGACCTCTGAACCCAATGATGGTCTCCACGACACATCGGGGTAGGGAATTACAAAGATCCACAAAGGGAATTCCTGCTCATCTGGTCCCTAACCAGAAGAAACTTGCCCTACATCCACTTGAACACTACCAAATCCTATGATTATTTTAATGAGAGGTACAGAAGCCTCAAGTCCCACATCACCAGGTTCAGGAACAGCTACTTTCCTCCGACTATCAGGTTCTTGAACTGACATACACAACTCAAATCATACCTCGACAGCAGAGGCCAGTGAGGGTGCAGAGTGCCAGGGTGGGGAAGGCTCGCACATTAAGGTGGGGAAACGTCTGCCTGGATATAATCACAACGTTTAAAAGGCATTTGAACAGTTTAATGGATAATTTGAGGGATATTGGCCATATGCAATAGCCCAGAATGCCCACCTGGTCAGTTTGGTCTCCTGACACTCAGGCAGGGTATCCTTGCTCCACAGGTGGCTGCAGAGAGAACGGATGCAGCACGATGACTTGGTGAGGCACGGTCCCTCACCCAGGGCTGACGGCCGTTCCGGGTGGGGGGGTAGAGGGAAGTGGCCCCACAGCTTCTTCCCATGCTGCTCAAGCCCCCCTGCACCCGGGCTCTGAAGCTGACTTAACGGTTGATGCAAGGACAGAAGGAGCTGGACTTTAGTTAAGTGTGTGTTTTGGTTGCTCAGAGTGGAGGGAGATTTCTTTTATCTGGGATTCGGCATCTCTCTGCCCACAGGAAGGGGATGGGTGCAGAGCCTGGAGCTCGCGGCCCAGAGCTGCCGCAGGCCGGGCTAAAATTATATCTGTGGTGCACTATCTGTACCTGCATGCAGGGAAGATGTGAGATAAGGAGCCCACGAGCCTGTCAGCTCTGAGTCTGTAATATCCGTTTAACAGACAGAGCATCTGGCATCGCCTCAGGAGGGGTGGTGCAAGGCAGTGTTTCTGGTCTGATGTGATCTGACAGAGCTGGGGGGGGGGGGGGGGGGGGGGACAGCCTGGCCTAACACCAGCATGGAATCCAGTGCAAAGGGCCTCGGGAGCAGAAGAACCGGACAGTTGTCCTCAGGAAGCCATGTACGTGCTCGTTGTTTGTTGATGTGGAGGAGATGGTCAAGAGTTAAGAATAATTAAGTGCCATATGCACTGGGACCACAACATGCAATTTGAAAAGAGATTCACAGGAATGTTGCCTGAACTGGAGGGCTCGAGTTATAAAGTGAGATTAGACAACTGGGACTGTTTTCCCTGGAATGAAGGAAGCTGAGGGGTGACCTTATAGAGGTATATAAAATCATGAAATCTGTAGATAGTGTAGGTAGTCACAGGGTAGGGAAGTCTAAAACTGGAGCGCACATGTTTAAAGTGAGTGGAGAAAAGATTAAAGGGGATCTGAGGGGGAACATTTTTCACACAGAGGATGGTGGACATGTGAAACAACTGCTAGAGGAGATAGTTGAGGCAGATAGAAGAACAATATTTAAAAGATATTTGGACGGTGACATAGATAGGAATGGTTTGGAGGGATATGGGCCAAATACAGATAAATGGTATAAGCTTAGATAGGCATCTTGCTCAGCATAGATGATTTCGGGCCAAAGGGCCTGGTTTCTGTGCTGTGCGACACTATGAGTCTAAATAAGTAAGTAAGTAAGTAAGTAGGTAAGTAAGTTTATTCGCCAAGTATTCACATACAAAGAATTTGCCTTGGTGCTCCGCCCACAGGTAACAACATGACATACAGTGAGAGTTATGATTGACTTCGAAAACACTAAACATTAATAATAATAAAACATTAATGACAAAACACCATTGATTAAGCATGTGAACCAACAAAATACCAGATCAAAGGGAGGCTACAGATTTTTGGCTGTTGAGTAGAGCAACTACTCGTGGATAAAAACTGTTTTTATGCCTGGCTGTGGCAGCTTTGAAAGTCTGGAGTCCCCTTCCAGAGGGAAGTGATTCAAAGAGTTTGTGGCCAGGTTAAAAGGGGTCAGAGATGATCTTGCCCGCTCGCTTCCTGGCAGCCAATAACCTTCTCCGCTGATCGGACGATTCGCTGCAGCCTCCAGGTGTCGTGCTTGGTGGCTGAGCCAAACCAGACCATGATGGAGAAGGTGAGGACAGACTCTACGATGGCCATGTAGAATTCGACCATCATTGCCTGTGGCAGATTTTGCTTCCTCAGCTGCCGCAGGAAGTACATCCTCTGTTGTACCTTTTTGACTATGGAGTCGATGGTAGCCCCCCACTTAAGGTCCTTGGAGATGATGGTTCCCAGGAACTTAAAAGACTCCACAGATGTGACTGTGGTATTGTTGATGGTGAGTGGGGTGAGTGGAGGGGGAGCTCTCCTAAAGTCTACAATCAATTCCACTGTCTTAAGAGCATTGAGCTCCAGGTTGTTGCGATGGCACCAGGACACCAGCTGTGACACTTCCTGTCTGTAGGCAGATTCCTCTCCATCCTGGATCAGTCCAATCAGGGTTGTGTCGTCTGCAAACTTGAGAAGCTTGACAGAGGAGTCTGTGGAGGTGCAGTCATTGGTGTAGAGAAAGTAGAGGAGAGGAAAGAGTACGCAGCCTTGAGGTGCTGCAATGCTGAGCATAGTAGCTCTGGCACAATGCTGTTGAATGCAAAGTTAAAATCAACAACCAGGATCCTCGCATAGGTCCCCTGGCGGTCTAGATGCTGTTGGATGAAGTGCAGGTTCAGGTTGACTGCATCATCCACAGATCTATTGGCCCGATATGCAACTGCATAGGATCCAGCAGGGGGATCGAATAAACAGTAACTGTGACGGTAATGCTGCACGATCGTCTATGGGGAGGCAGCCCAGCAAACCAGTTCATTCAGGAGAAATTAGGGATGGGCAATCACTGGTCTTGCCAACAATATCCAGGCCATCAATTCATAAAAATAGTGACTGGGAAAACGTCAGTCCTCTGTCAGAGGAAGAAAATCCAGAAACCACGGGTACTGGAAATCTGAAATATAAACAGAAAATGGTGGAAACACTCAACAGATCAGGCAGTGCACAACTGGTGCAGGTATCCATGTAGCTCTTTCTCCAGATGCTCTGTTGATGGCGTGTTGAGTGTTTCCAGCATTTCATTTGGGAGGGGACAAACCCAGTAAGATGACAGAATTGGGATCTTCATTCCATTGTCAGAAACATCAAGGTTGGAGAGAAATGGATTCATCCCACCCAACCCTCCCCCACTACACCCGCCATCCCTGTACCTTGAAGAAACTAAAGCGCAAACTGGTTGGTTTTTTTTTAAATTTTCTATCACGCTGCGAATATTAAGTTACAGTCCATAACCATTACTTTGTAGATTCAGGAGGAAGTAACCAGTAAAGATTGCAACAGAGATACAGGGTCAACAGTGCAGATCCAAGTCAAAATTCTTCTGAAGGGAATTATTCATCGCTTTTACATAATTTCTCTGAGGTTTCCTGTGCATTCAAGTATTAGACCGAGCTCTCCAAGACTAACTTTCAGACTAACATTGGAAAGGCAGTGAGTAGGGAGCATTCTAACCCGTGCTCTAACCTTGTGTCTGACCTGTACCCTGGAGTGTGTGATTGGACAGTGTTAGAAACATAGAAACATAGAACATAGGTGCAGGAGTAGGCCATTCGGCCCTTCGAGCCTGCACCGCCATTCAATATGATCATGGCTGATCACCCAACTCAGTATCCTGTACCTGCCTTCCCTCCATACCCCCTGATCCCTTTAGTCACAAGGGCCACATCTAACTCCCTCTTAAATATAGCCAATGAACTGGCCTCAACTACCTTCTGTGGCAGAGAATTCCAGAGATTCACCACTCTCTGTGTGAAAAATGTTTTTCTCATCTCAGTCCTAAAAGATTTCCCCCTTATCCTTAAACTGTGACCCCCTTGTTCTGGACTTCCCCAACATCGGGAACAATCTTCCTGCATCTAGCCTGTCCAACCCCTTAAGAATTTTGTAAGTTTCTATAAGATCCCCCCTCAATCTTCTAAATTCTAGCGAGTACAAGCCTAGTCTATCCAGTCTTTCTTCATATGAAAGTCCTGACATCCCAGGAATCAGTCTGGCGAACCTTCTCTGTACTCCCTCTATGGCATGAATGTCTTTCCTCAGATTATGAGACCAAAACTGTACGCAATACTCCAGGTGTGGTCTCATCAAGACCCTGTACAACTGCAGTAGAACATCCCTGCTCCTATACTCAAATCCTTTTGCTATGATTGAGGGAGCTTCACTCTTTTTATTTCCTTACAAGGACTTTATTCACTAATTGGAATTTACTGTGTACCCGAGCCCCGGCGGTGACCAGTGTTCACGGAACGCCTCCAGAGCACCCGTGGACACTGCCCGTTCCCTCTCCAGGGACACGCGAGCACGGACATAGGCCCGGAAGAGGGGCAGGCAGTTTCGTGACCTTTCGAAGTGTGGCAGAGGGCTAGGCTCCACTCCCCTGAAGATTGCTAGTAACAAAAACCTAGTAGTAGCTAGCCTAAACATTAATGGCAGTCCGGGGGATCTTCTTTGATTTCACCAACTATCAGTCCTTAGAGAGGGGAAGTACGCATACTGTTGCCAAAGATGAACCCACCTCAGCTCCTGGAGTAGAAAGAGGAGGGTCTACATGAGCCATCTCAACACAAATTTGAGTGGGGTGGCCCTCCTGTTGGCCCCCGACTTTCCATCCAGAGATCCTGATGGTGCAGGAAATCGTGCCAGGCCATTTGCTCTATCTGGCCGTGTGCCTGGATTAACATGTTAACGTGTACGCCCCCAGGACGGGTGTGATGCAGGCTTGCCTATTTCAGGAGGTGACTGCTTTGCTGAGCACCAATGATTGCAAGGAGTGAGTCTTCATTGGGGGGATTTCAATTGTACCCTTGAGGTGAGAAATCGCTCCATAACACAACGTGCCCCAGCAGCAGCGAAGTGAGAGTTGATTGATTCTTTTGATTTGGTTGACGCGTGATGGAATCTCCACCCTGATTACAACACCGTCTCGTGGAGGTCTGAGGATGGTGGATCCCGTATCGACCACATGTATATCTCCAGAGCTTATGTCTCTTGTGTCTCGCAGGCCTCTATGCGGCCGGTTCCGTGCTCGGACCACAGCCTGGTGCGAGTGGACTTTATCCCAGCACACACACGGGCAGGGTCCAAGTACTGGCACTTTAATAACCGGCTGCTGGAGGATCGCCGATTCCAGGATTCATTCAGACAGTTTTGGGTGAAGTGGAGAGAGAGGCCGAGGGGCTTCCCTCCCCTGAGGCAGTGGAGGGATGTGGGAAAGGCTTACATCCGTCTCTTTTGTCAGGAGTATACGAGGGGGTCGACCAAGAGGCGGGACGCTGAGGTCGAACGACTCGAGAGAGATAGTTACTGGATGTGGACTCTCACTTGGGATGGATCAGTGAGGACCCCTGTGAGTGGAGAGATTATCAGGAGAGGAAGGAAGTTCTGTGGGAACTGCAGCTTGAGCGATCCCGAGGTACTTACGTGAGGTCGCAACTCCAGATATTGCACGATCTGGACCGCGCTTCACCTTTCTGTTTCTCTCTGGAGAAAGGGTGGGAGCCCGCAAGCAGCTTGTCGAGCTGCGCGTAGATGATGGCTCCTCCGTCACAGATCCAGAGAAGATTAGTATTTTAGGTTGGTCCTTTTACGGGACTCTGTTCTCTGCAGATGTTTTCAGCGGGGAGGCTCAGTGCGCCCTGTTGGGGGGGGGGGGGGGGGGGGGCTCCCAACTGTAGACAAAGAGTTGTTTGAACTCGTTGATGACCCCTTATCATTGGAGTAGTTGACTGGTGCCCAGCACCAGCTCAGGAGGGGTATCTCCCCAGGGCTGGATGGCCTGACTGTAGATCTTGTTAGAGGCTGGATGGCCTAGGGGGACTGTAGAGGTCCTGGGTTAGAGCTTGGCAAATGTAGAAGCTCCCCTCCGTGGCGCAGGGCTGACCGTTGTCCATTCCCACATTAGGGAGATACCCGTGTTGAAAACTGGCAAGGATTTCTTTAAAGCTGCAGGATTTCTAGCGCCAGGGCTGGGAAAATCCCAACGAAAGTGTCCAATCTATTGCACGCATGACACTGTGCATGACCCCAACTCCAAAACACGAGATTGGGGATTCCATCGTGCTCAACGTAGAAGCTCCCCTCCGCGCCCGACCCCATTCCCACATTAACAAATACCCGTCTTTTAACGCTCAGGATCCCTTTAAAGCGCAGGTCGCGCCAGGGCTGTAAAAGCCTAGTCAGCCTTGACCGCACCTCCCCGAGCTTTGCCACGTGTGGAAGAAGGAGCGCATCCCGGATGAAAGTGGGAACGCAGCGCATGAGAACCAGTCTCACCAGTACCCGGTCTGGACTTTGATCCCATGTGTGATCCCCATCAGGTCAACGCAAGGCTCCTCCTCGAGTGATCCCGAAGCCGCTGCCGAAGCCACAGCTGCGTAGCTCCGAGCCCGAGTGGCCGCCATCCTGAGAGGGGTAAAAACCAGAAACAGATACAACAGCAGTCTCAGCTTAAAAACAGTCTCAGTCAGTCTAAAAGAGCAGCAGAAGTAGCTCTCCAGCCCAAGCAATGAAAACAACCACACTTATCTTCTCTGCCATGAGTAGCTTTGGGAGGCTTTTCCCAGGTCTTCCGAGCCTCCAGAATCTGCCGGATTCTTAGTGTACCTGCCTTTGTTTATACCCAGGCAACCTGGTCCGGGCAAAATGGGTATGGGAGCAGGTTTTCGATTGGCAATCCGCCAGCCACTGCTGCTCCCATGGCACTCCAGAAAACTCTTGAATTCCTCACTAAATGGAGAAATCCTTTAAAAAGAAAAGTCCCCGCAGTCCGACGTTATGTCAAACTTCGAAGTCTCATTGCTTCTGTCCCTCTTCCTTCGACGAAAACCTTTTAAAAGTTACTTTGAAACCTCACAGCCGTCGGAGCAGTGCCACTCTGCATCCCACCTTGAGAGTGTGTCTGATCCTGGGATTGTGTGATAGGACAGTGTAGAGGGAGCTTCACTCTGGGTCTAGCCAGTGCCTTTGGAATGTGCAATGGAACACTGGGGAGGGCTAATGCATGAATGCATGAACGTGTTGATCAGCATTGATAATGGATGGAAAATTAGCCCAGCATTGCCTGCTCTGGTGGAAGCAGGTGGCCCACTTATGGCCCTGGATCATAGCCCTGGCCAGACGCTGACACAGAGGTAAGGCTGGTGCAAAGTTTGCAAGGTTGTTGACTGAGTGGCAGGCAGAGTCATGAATGGGAAACAAACAACTTTCCTTCCTGGAGCGGCCTGAGCCTCTCCTGTCAGGGAGCTAATCGGCTCAACTGTCCGAGCATGAAATGAGCAAATATTTGGCACCCTTTTCATCTCTTCTGTATTGGTTCAATGTCAAATAAAATGGCAATGATTAACCAGCAGAGTTTATCAGTCCGTCTCCTGAGTTGGGTGACTGCGTGGCGAGAGGGGGATTGTTAGTCCGTGTCAGAGTGGCGTGCGGGGGGGAGGATCCTGCCGAAATCACTTGGGACGATTAAACACGAGGGCCGTGTGAGAGGATGTTCAGGATTCAAGAACCTGAGCTAAAGGGAGAGGTTGGGCAAGCTTGAACCTCATTCCTTGGGATGCAGGAGGCTGAGAGGTGTATAAAATCATGACTGAATAGATAGGGTGAACGCTCAGCATCTTTTACACAGAGGAGGGGAATCAAGAAGCAGAAGATATAGGTTTAAGCTGAAAGGGGAAAGATTTAATAGGAAATTTATGGGCAACTTTGACACACAGCAGGTGATGGGTATATGGAATGGGTTGCTAAAGGAGGCAGGCACTACAATAATACAAACTATATTTTCACAGGTACATGGATAGTTACAGTTTGCAGGAATATGGGCCAAGCACGGGCAAATGGAATTAGCTTAGATGGGGCATCTTGGACGGCATGGACCAGTTGGGTCGTAGGGTCTGTTTCCGTGCTGTATGACTAACAATACCAAGCAGCAGAGCAGAGCGGCTGTGGGCTGTGAGGGCGATCCTGTTCCTATCCTTAATGAACAAACACTGCTGTGGCAAAAGTTAAATAAAGTCTGAAATAGAAAAAAAAACAATGATGGAAATACTCAGCAGGCCAGACAGCGTGCGTGGAGAGAGGGAGAGAGGGAGAGAGGGAGAGAGGGAGAGGGAGAGAGAGGTACAGTCAACATTTAAGGTCAAGAACCTTTCGTTGGAATTCTTCAGACCTTTCATCAACCTATCTGGCCCTGGCTGGAACTTCCCAGGAGGAGGGAAGAGAGGGGGGGGGGGGGGGTGGATAAAGAAGAATGGTGATCGGGATGAATGTACAGTGGAGAGGAAAGGGGCAGTTGACTGGGGCAGCGGGAGAAAGGTTTGTGAGTGTGGGGCCCCCACTCCCACACCTCCGGAGTAGGAGTGGGAGTGGGGAGCCATGGCTGGAGATGTTGGGGAGCAGGGATCGTAGAGGTTGGGGGGGTGGGGAGGGGATCGAAAGGGAGACAGAGCGGGACTAGGAAGGGATTTGAAAAGGGGCAAGAAAGTTATCATTGGAGGGTGTGGGTGAGTGTACAGGAGGCAGCAGCCCCAACTCACTGGGTGGGGCAGCACTGGTCACACGGGCTTCCTTCCCCGACAACATCTGTTGTGACAGGCCCCGTGGACCTGCCAGTAAACGGCACAGTGAGTCACTTGGGTCACAACACTTGCTTTTGGAATCCTTCGGTTCACCCGAGCTGAGCCGGCCTGTTGAAAATGAGGAAAGGAAAGTGGCTGAGTGCCGACATTTGAGGAGACTCCTGAAGCTGCAGTGGGCAGCACCGGCCCCAGAGGCAGGCAGCACATGCACGTTCTCACCCTCACCTCCGGATACTCGAACACCCGCCAGCAACACCAGAGAGCAGCACCTCTCCTGTCACCACTGCATCAGTTTCAGACAGTGCAGAGGAGCTTCACCAGGATGTTGGCTGTGATGAGGAAAGGCTGCCATGTTCCACTCGAACAGAGGAGGCTGCAGGGGGAGCTGATAAAGTTGTACAAAATGTCGTGGGGATAGGTAGCAAGGAGCTTTCCCAATGGTGGGGGTCTCTAAGACCAAAGGACGTTATTTGAACAAACAAAGAACTGCAGATGCTGGTTTACATAAAAGAACACAAAGTGCTGGACTCAGCGAGTCAAGAAACGTCAGAGAATAATAGTCTCATCCTGAAACGTTACTTATCCATGTTATCCAGAAATGCTGCTTGACCCACTGAGTTACTCCAGCACTTTGTGTCCTTTTGGTCATTATTTGAAGGTGAGGAGTAAGAGCTTCAGGGGATTCTGAGGAAGTTTTTCTTTCATGCAGAGGGTGCTTGGAATCTGTGATACACTACCTGAGATGGCCATTAGACAATAGACAATAGACAATAGGTGCAGGAGTAGAGCATTTGGCCCTTTGAGCCAGCACCGCCATTCAATGTGATCATGGCTGATCATCCCCAATCAGTACCCCATTCCTGCCTTCTCCCCGTATCCCCTATTTTTAAGAGCCCTATCTAGCTCTCTCTTGAAAGTATCCAGAGAACCTGCCTCCACCGCCCTCTGAGGCAGAGAATTCCACAGGCTCACCACTTCTCTGTGAGGAAAAAGTGATTCCTCGTCTCTGTTCTAAATGGCTTACTCCTTATTCTTAAACTGTGGCCCCTGGTTCTGGACTCCCCCAACATCGGGAACATGTTTCCTGCCTCTAGCGTGTCCAAGCCCTTAACAATCTTATATGTTTCAATGAGATCCCCTCTCATCCTTCTAAACTCCAGAGTGTACAAGCCCAGCTGCTCCATTCTCTCAGCATATGACAGTCCCGCCATCCCGGGAATTAACCTTGTAAACCTACGCTGCACTCCCCCAATAGCAATAGAATGTCCTTCCTCAAATTAGGGGACCAAAGCTGCACACAATACTCCAGGTCTCACTAGGGCTCTGTACAACTTGCTCCTATATTCGATTCCTCTTGTTATAAAGGCCAACATGCCATTCGCTTTCTTCACTGCCTGCTGTACCTGCATGTTTACTTTCATAGACTGATGTACAAGGACCCCCAGATCCTGTTGTACTTCCTCTTTTCCCATGGAGTGACACGGCACAGAAACAGGCCACAGCGACCAGTGGTCACGATCTGTACCAACCCATCCCCCAGCATCTGGCCTTCAGCCTTCAATGGCAGTGACCTTTGTCTACCTGTGACTCAATGCTCGACTGGACACTTGTTAAACACTGTCAGTAACTCCACTCTCTCCAGCAGTGTACTCCAGGTGCTCACATCCTCCAGGTGGGAAAGGTCCCCCTCAGATCCCCACACAATCTCATTCCTCTGACCTAACTCAATGTCCTTGTCCTCTTGCTTTATCAACCTGTGATGAGGGAAATGCTTCCTGCAGTCTACCCAATTGACATCCTTCCTCATTATTACATACTTCAAACTGCCTCAGGGAAAACAAAGGTCATCTCTCCAATCACTCCTCAAAACTGAAACACTCCACCCCAGGCAACATCTTAGTGAATCTCCTCTGCACCATCTCCTCTGCACCATCACTTCTTCCTGTGGTGTGGTGACCAGAATTGAATAAAGACAGTTGGGATGAAGCATCACCTCTCTGCTCTTGTCACTGTATTTGTATGTAACAATAATACCAATGCCCTGACTACATGCCAGCTTCCGATATGCCTCTGAACCACTTGACTTACACTGCCACCTTCGAGGGACTTTGCTGTTGTAAACCAAGTCCCCTGTTCCTCAATACTCCCTGAGACGCTACCATTCAGGGTGTATGTCCTAACCTCATTACTTCTCCCAAAATGCTTCACCTCATCTTTAACAAGATTAAACTCCACCTACAAACCTTTGTAAAGTTACAACATGACTTCCTGATACACTCCATGCTGTTACCCTGATCCATGCACTGACTTTTTGTGAAGTGCACACAGCTTACGTTGTGCAGACAGTTTTTCTCTCCATCTAATTCCCCTTGCTCTCCCTTTCTTTCTCCCTTTCATCTCCCATATTTTATCTATCTCTCTCTTCTCTGCCTCTCAATCTCCCCTCTCTCCCTCCCCCTTTCTCTCTCTCCTCTCTCTCTCTGTGACCCCCCTCGCTCTCACTCTCGCTCTCTCTCCCTCTCCTTTCTCTCTCCCTCCCTCTCTTTTCCCTCTCTCCTCTCCCCTCTCCCTCCTCTCTATCTCTCACCCCCCCCCCCCCCACACCTCCTCTCTCCATTGCCCCTCAGTCAGAGGACACAATGTGCTTCCTCGATGAGGAAACATGTGAGTTACTGGAACACCCCGGTGACATCAGTCGGCAGACCACAAGTTGCAGTGTCCAGGCAGAACAGGTTGTTTTAGTGAAGTAATGCAGGGTACGCCAGCCATCCTGTCACACTGCCCACAGTGACGGGACGCTTTCCTCACTGGGTCAGGGACGTTGGAGCTGGGCTGGGAACAACTGGGAACAACTGTCAGACCTGGGGACAACTTGTTCAGTGATTGCAGCACAGCTCCCTCCAGAGGCCACGGAGCAGGCAGACACACAGCGACTGTGCGGATGGATGGAGGGTGGAGATTGATGGGCGAGACCCCTGCCCTGGCCCTCCCCCACAGTACGAGTGACACGCTGTGGCCCACAATTTCCGTGCCGAACATGATGCCATTATCACATAATCCACATCCTTCCATTCCCTGCACATCCACATGCCTATCCAAAAGCCTTTTAAATGCCACTATCGTTTATCGGCCTCCACCACCACCCTCTGCAGCACGTTCCAAAACTCACCACCGTCTGTGTAAAACAACTTGTCTCACACAACTACTTTAAACATTGCTCCTCTCACAAAGTCTGAGACCAGAGAGTGGCTATGCAGAAGCAGTATTGTGGTCTTCCACATCTTAACATCAAGTTACACCACAGCAACCTCATGTGGAGATGTGACACTTCACAGAGTAGGTGCATGCAGTTGTTGACCAGCTGTTGACCTCTCCAGGCATGGCTCACAGGGCTTCAACATGAATGACACAGGCCTGATGTAAAACAATGGCCCACAGCCATGTCATCCAGGACTTACATCCAGTGAGGCACATTGATCTCTTCTCCTCATGACTTCTGATGCCTTAGAAAAGGCCTGTGTTCCACCACAACAGTAACTGCTGAGCTGTGATGGATTTGCAAAGTAGATCAATGTTTGCTTGAGTGTTTCCTTTTGAGCAAAGAGCAGTCCCATCGACCCCATTCCCCCTCCTGCACTCTGGGTCTCGTGGTCTTCAACTCCCCATTGCTCCATCTGCCATTAATCTGCACACTAGGAGCAATTTAGAGGCCAATTAGTCAAGTCAAGTCAAGTTTATTTGTCACATACACATACGAGATTTGCAGTGAAATGAAAGTGGCAATGAAAGTAATTAACCCACCAACCTGCACGCTATTGAGATGTGGGAGGGAACAGGAGCATCCGGAGGAAATCCATGTGGTCACAGGGAGAATGTGCAAACTCCACACAGACAGCAGCCACGATCAGGATCGAACCTGGGTCTCTGGCATTGTGAGGCAATGGCACTACCTGCTGCGCCACCATTCTACCCAAATTAGATAATAAATTGAGCGTAGACTGTGGGTTTTTATCCATCTTTGTGCTTCAAATTAAGTTTAATTACTTTAATGTTCATGCTTTAGGGGGGGTTTATCTACATTTTAATTTTGCCATCTGATTAGTCATATGCAAACCAAACATTATTTGCATGGTGAGTTCTCAAGCAGATGACGACTGAACATGTCAACATTGGAGACTAAGTGACTGTAGATGTTGGAATCTGGAGGAACTCAATAGATCAGGCAGCAACTGTGTATGTTTCTGGATGCGACCCTGCATCAGGAATGTATGTATCAACTTACTGAACAAGAAAGAGTTCTCATTTGTCAGGAACGTGCAAAACTTTTTTTTATAATATCTCGCCATTTCTACTCACTGGCTATGTCTAAGATGAAAGAAGACTAAGAAATTCAGTATGCCCGTACTGACTCTTACCAACTTTAACAGATCCATAGTAGAAAACATCCTATTGGATTGCATCACAGCTTGGTTTGGGAATAGCTCTGCCCAAGATTGCAAGAAATTGCTGGGAGTTGTAGATGTAGCCCATTCCATCACACAGGCCAGACGTTCCACCATTGACTCCATCTACACTGCTTGCTGCCGCAGGAAAGCACTCAACATAATCTGGGGGATTCAACATTTAGTAACGGACAAGCAAAGAGCAAAGGACACAAGGGAGTGTGGTGGATAAGACATTAGTGCAGTGGTTAGAAAGGATCTTGGCTCTGCAAATTATGGAATTAGAATCATCTTGGGAGCAGCAGTGTCAGGGAACATTGTTGGGAGCTCTTCACTGCCCTTTGATTAGTAGCAGCAATTAGAGCAGGTGTAAGTGAGGAAAGTAGAGGTGTGTATAACTGGGGTAATACGATGATAGCAGGGGGTTTCAATCTACACAGACTGGAGAAATGTAACTAGCATCAGCTGGACTCCTAGAGAAGATACGAGATGGAGGTCCAGATCAGAACGGAGAGGAACTAAGCAGGGAAAAGGCTGTTCCAGATTGAGCATTTGGGCAGCTTGCGTTGGTGAATAAATTTAAGAATAAACACAAAATGTTGGAGTAACTCAGCGGGACAGGCAGCATCTCTGGAGAGAAGGAATGGATGAAGTATCGGGTCGAGACCATTCTTCAGACTGAGGGGAGAGGGAGATCGAGATATGGAAGGGTAAGGTGTGAAAACAAGAGATCAAAGGGAACGATGATCAAGGAAAATGTAGAATGGATCATTGTTAACTGAGGAGAACGAGGTGTACAATCAGAAACATTTAATCAGGAGGATAGTGAAACTAGTCGGAGAACAGATCGGGGAGGGATGGAGAGAGAGGGAAAGCAATGGTTGTTTGAAGTTAGAGAAGTCAATATTCATATCACTGGGTTGTAATCTGCCCAAGCGAAATATGAGGTGCTGTTCCTCCAATTTGTGTTGGGCTGCACTCTGACAGTGGAGGAGGTTCAGAACCGAAAGGTCAGTATGGGTATGGGAGGGATAGTTAAAGTGTTTAGCAGCCGGGAGAACACGTAGGCTTAGGTGGACTGTGAAGGTGTTCAGTGAAACGATCGTCAACCCTGCGCTTGGTCTCGCCGACATATAAGATGAATAAATTGGTCGTAAAGGGGCTCCTTTATGATAAAATCTTATGGAGATTCTGGAATTTTGAGTAAAAACACAAAGTGCTGGAGGAACTCAAATGGTCAGGCATTGGCTGTGGAGGGAATGGACAGGCGACGTTTCCGTCCAAGACCCTTGAATCTTATGTAAAGTGTCATCATTCATTCTGAGCAAAAAGGACAAACCTGAGAGGCAGGTTGTTGGGCAGGTTGTTGGGGAGAGTTGGGACACTACATTACAAGGCCTGACATTGGATGAGCGATGACCGGCATTTCAAGAAATCATCAGTGATTTGCAAAAATAATTAATTCCTTTAAAAACACAGCGGAAAAGTCACCCAAGCATGAATTGCAGGAGAAATGATAGTATTTAAATCTAAGGAAAAGACGTGTACAATTCCAGATAAAATAGTTCTCTGAGGACAGAGAAAATTGTAGAATTCAACGAGCAATAATATAGAATAAGTAATATAACAGACACAGTGGGTCTGTAAACATGCAGAGACAAATTGAGGGGAACCTTGGTTACGGTGACATGAGGATTAAGGAAATGCCGGCTGATGCTTGCAGAAGAAGAAATCTGCCGGAAATAATGGGGCGTCAAGGGTCCAGTACAAATGAGGAAGTCAAATAAAGTAGTGCAGGCACAAGAGACTTCAGATCGTGGAATCTGTAGCAAAACGAGAGCTGCTGGAAGAACTTGGCGGGTCAGGCAGTGTCTGTGAGGGAATGGGAAGATAGCATCTAAAACTGGCAAGAGTGCAGAGAAGATTTATGAGAATGCTGCCAGGACTCGAGAGCTTGAGTTATAGGAAGACGTTGGGCAGTCTAGGACTTAATTCCTTGGGGCGCTGGAGGCTGAGGGATGATGTTATAGAGATGTGTAAAATCATGAGGGGAATAGATGGGGTGAATGCATCTTTTTTCCCAGGGAAGAGGAATCAAGAACCATAGGTAAAGGTGAGAGGAGAAAGATTTAATAGAAACCTGAGGGGCAACCTTTTCACATGGAGGTTGGTTGGTATAAGGAATGAGCTGCTAGAGGAGGTAGAGTAGTTGAGGCAGACACGATAACAGCATATAACAGACATTTAGACAGGTACAAGGATAGGAACGATTAAAAGGGATACATATGAAACGTGGATAAGGTACACAAAGGGCTGAATAGGGATAGTCAGCATGGTTTTTTACGTGGAAGACCATGTCTCACAAATCTGATTGATTTTTTTGAAGATGTAACTAGAAGGGTTGATGAGGGGAGAGATGTACCAGCAAGGTATTTGGTAAGGATCCACAAGGTAGTCTACTCTGGAAGGTTAGATTGCGTGGGATTCAGGAAGTGCTACCAACTGGATAGAAAATTGGCTTCATGGAAGGAATGATAACGGCTGCCTTGCCAACAGTCTGTCGGCCCCTTCCTTCTTTTGTTGCATGTTTGTATGTATTAAATATATGTTTTTAGTGTTCTTTGGCTTGTTTTATGTGGGGAGTTGGGGGAAACATTTTCTAATCTCTAACCTCGACAGAGATGCGATATTGTTCCGTATCGTATCTCCGTCCACACTGCGGCCTAACGTCGAGGAGTTGGCGGCCTTTGCTGGCGACCAACGAGAGCTCCACCGCGGAGCCTGCGGACTTAACCACGGTGTACGCGATGCCTGTGGGGATCGGATTTGGAGCTCCACCGCGGGAGCTGCGGACTTTAACATCGCGGAGCTCGCGGTCTCTGGTCAGAGACCGACTTCGGGAACTCAAAGCCGCAGGAGCTTCGACTGCCCCTGGACGGGAGTGTCGATCGCCGCGAAGCGGGGGCTTCGACCGTCGGCTGCAGGTGCTTCGATCACCCCGACTGAGGATGGTTCGACTGCCCCGACTGTGGGAGAAAAAGAGGAAGAAGATTGGATTTTATTGCCTTCCATCACAGTGAGGAATGTGGAAAATCCACTGTTATTTATGTTAACCTTTATGTAGTGTATCTTGTTACTTTATTTTAGTATGGCTGTATGGTAATTCGAATTTCACTGGACCTTAATTGGTACATGTGACAATAAACTGACCTTGAACCTTGAAGCAGAAAGTGATGGTGGAAGGTTGTTTTTTGGATTAGAGGCCTGTGACCAGAGGTGTGCCTCAAGGATCTGTGCCTGTTAATAGGAACCTAAGGAGCAACTTTTTTACACAGTGTGGGGTGGGTAAATGGAATGAGCTTCCACAGGAGGTATTTAAGGCAGGTACTGTAACTACATTTAAAAAACAATTGGACAAGTACATGGATAGGAAAGGTTTAAGAGGATAAGGGACAAACGTGGACAAATGGGACTCCCTCAGATGAAGCATTTGGTTGACATGGGAGTTGGGCTGAAGGACATGTTACTATGTTATTTGACTCTATGCTTCTGTTTATGATGCACCCTCACTGTAAAAGGTTTTTGTAGCACATCAAATATCAGCACAATTATCTGCTGACACAGTGCCAAGATCTCAGCTTTAAAAGCCATGGGGTAGACTACCAATCAGCAGACATTCTGGTACAATGGGAACGGCCCACGCACCAGCTCAGGGGAAGTTGGTGTTGATGGATTCATCATCCCCGGCGTCACTCCCAGCCCCAGGACATGCAACGTTTCAGAGCTGGTGGTTGGACTTACAAGGGTAGAATCTCAGAAAGAGGTTTGGTAAAACTCAGTGTTCTCAAATTCTTGTGTTTGCAGATTGTGCTGTCAACACCTGCTCACCACGGCCTTGGGCACCGACCTCACCCTGTACGTCAGACATGGGACTTAAGCCAGCTCTGCATGACCTGCAGAGTCTTATCGTGATCCCTTAACCTGCAGAGGCACAGAGGGAGAATAAACATCCCCAACCCAAGGCCTGACCTCAGGATCTCAGGGCCTGACATCAGGATCGCAAGGCATGATCTCAGTATTTCAGGGTGTATGTGGCGTTCAAGAGCCTGATGGTTGATCGGATGAAACTGTTCCTGAACCTGGGGGGTCATGGTTTTCAGACACCTCTACCTTTGTCCCAATGCAGGA
The DNA here is from genome assembly GCF_028641065.1 of Leucoraja erinaceus. Lineage (NCBI taxonomy): Eukaryota > Metazoa > Chordata > Chondrichthyes > Rajiformes > Rajidae > Leucoraja > Leucoraja erinaceus. Next base: position 20,511,929 of record NC_073393.1, on the reverse strand, counting down.
CAAGAGCATGACCAGGGTGGTATGAGTCTTTGATGATATCTGTTAAGTTCATAAAGCAGAATTTATTGATGGCGGTGGCGGTAGGTCACTCAAACCTAAAACTCAGGACCTGGTTACTGGGATCAAGGACTGAAACTGAATTAAGCAGTGGATAGGAAACTAGAGGGTCACCCCATTTCAAGCTCTGGCTGTTAGTCATAGAGTGGTATAATGTGGAAGTAGGCCCTTCGGCCCAACTTGCCCAAACATGTTCCAGCTACACTAGTCCCACCTGCCTGTGTTTGGTCCATATCCCTCCAAACCTGTCCTATCCATGCACCTGTCTAGAACATAGAAAATAGATACAGGAGTAGGCCATTCGGCCCTTCAAGCCATTCAGCCCTTCATGATCAATATGATCATGGTTGATCATCCAAAATCAGTACCCCGTTCGGCTTTCTTTTGAAAACTGTTTCTTAAATGGGATAGTCCCAACCTCAAATACCTCCTCTGGCAGCTTGTTCCATACACCTACCACCCTTTATGTGAAAATGTAACTCCTTGGATTCCTATTAAATCTTTTCCCCTTCACCTTGAACCTATGTCCTCTGGTCCTTGATTCCCCAACTCTGGTCAAGAGACTCTGTGCATCAACCTGATCTATTCCTCTCATGATTTTGTACTCCTCTGTAAGATCATCCCTCATTTACCTGCGCTCTAAGGAATAGAGACTCAGCCTACTCAACCTCACCCTTCTAGCTCACACCCTCTAGTCCTAGCAACATCCTTGTAAATATTTTCTGAATCCTTTCAAGCTTGACAATATCTTTCCTATAAGATGGTGCCCAGAACTGAACACAATATTCTAAATGCGGTTTCACCAATGTCTTATACAACTGCAACATGACCTCCCAACTTCTATACTCAATACTCTGACTGATGAGGCCAACATGCCAAAAGCCTTTTTGACCTCCTTATCTACCTGCGACTCGACCTTTGAGGAACCATGCACCTGAAATCCTAGGTCCCTCTGCACTACAACATTCCCCAGAGGCTGTGTAGGTCCTGCCTTGTTAGACGTCCCAAAACGCAACACCTCTCTTTATTAAATTCCATCAACCATTCCTCAGCCCACCTGGCCAATCGATCCAGATCCTGCTGCAATCTTTCACAACCACAGCAAAACTTCGGAGAGGTTGGTGAATCTTTGGAATTGTACAACAGAGGGACGCGGCAGCCTCTGCATGAGAGGTTAGGCCCAGGGAGAGTGTGGGATCGGCAGGGGCAGGGAAGGAGGCAGTGGGAGAGATGGGTGGGAGAATGTGGGATCGGTTGAGGAGAGATTGTTGGCGGGGGGGTGTAGCCAGGGTGAGAGAAGAGAGGGAGAGTGTGGCATCGGTGGGGAGTGCAGAGAGCTGGGATCGTACTGAGCAGGGATTTGGGGAAGTGGTGCCATCTCATGGTACTCACAGGAAGGGCAGGAGAGATAAGTCTAGTCACCACAGGCACAGCAGTTAATCGAAGTGTCAAGAGTGCTTAATTGTCATATGCACCAGAAGCGGAACAATTAAATTCTTAATTGCAGCAGTTGAACAGACCCGTTGACATAATAACAGCGAAAAATATATAATATTCAAAAGTATTCAATATATTAATAGCTGTAATAAGAGTCATCCATTATAGTGCAAAACCAAAATCCATGGTGCAATAGAGACACAATCAATAGTAGTTCAAAGTTGCTGAAGCTAGTGTTGTGCAGTGTTCAAGAGCCTGATGGTTGCTGGGAAGAAACTGTTCTTGACCTGAAGGTCACAGACTCCTGTACCTTTTTTGTGATTTGGTTCACCAGTGGTGCCATCTGCAAACTTGTAGACGGAGTTAGAGCCGAATTTGGCCACACAGTTGTGAGTGCATAGGGAGTATAGTAAGGGACTGAGGGTTTGCATCCTTGCGGGGCACTGGTGTTGAAAGTTATTGTGGAGGTGTTGTCACCTATTGTCACTGATTGAAGTCTGTGGGTCAGAAAGTCGAGGATCTAATGGTAGAGGGGGGAGCTGATTCCTAGGTCCAGGAGTATCGAGATGAGCTTGGATGGAATTGTGGTGTTGAACACATAGCTATAGTCAATAAATAGGAATCGAATGTAGGAGCCCTTGTTGTCTAGAGTTCCATAAATGAGTTTAGGACAAGGGAGATGGCATCTGCTGTAGACCTGATGTGGCTGTAGGCAAACTGCAGTGGATCAAAGCTGTAGAGAGGCTGGAGTTAATGTGCACCATCACCAGTCCCTCAAACCAGTTCATGATAGTGTATATCAAAGCCATGGGGCTTGCTACAGCAGGGGTGGGAGAACCTTCAGCCAGCAGTGATGGAGTTAATGTGAAGCCACAGATTCCAGCCGGCTGTTTACCTCCTGTGTGTCCTTGTTTGTTCAGCAGCTGCCAGGAGCCTTGCTACGTGACAGCGACCAGCCTCACCTGGAGCTCAGACCCAGTGGAAAGTTACATCTTCCTGGCCAGGGCCTGGATGTGATCTGTGGCCAGACCGACAGCCCCGAGCAACCTCCCCACCCAGACAACAGCAAGCGGCTCACAGTCGCAGAACACACACTGCTTTAAACCCAGGGAAATCAGCAGCAAATGCCTTTCCTTACTTCCTGCCCTTCACTTCAATAATCAAGTAGCTTAAACAAGTATGACCGATATTTGGGTCTCAAACGCTGGAACTTCTTACCCTGCGACGCACGGCCTGTGGTGGATCAGAGAGCCTTTGCAGGGACACCGGTGCAAGGGATGGACGATAAACACCAGCCCTGCCGGTCACGCCACTTCCAGGAAGTGGAGAGGGCTGTGAAGATGCAGGGTCCATCATCCCAAGATGGTGACGGGGCACAGTGGGTAGATGGTCAGACTGGACTTACAACCCAAATATATGAACACTGAATTCTCCAATTTTAAGAGATCCCCCCTGCCTACCTCTAAATCCTCTGCCACCAAGCTATCCCAGTGTGTACCCACTACTCCCACAGTCACACAGTGTGGAAAGGAACTGCAGATGCTGGTTTATACTGAAGTAACTCAGCGGGTCAGGCAGCATCTTTGGAGAAAAAGGATGGCTGACATTTTGGGTCATCAATATCCCAGTCACTGTTCCTTGCCCGTCTGTATGCTTATCTTCCATCCCTGAGTCGCACATTTCCTGCTTATCCCCCTCCCCCTTATCCCGTTACGAGTTTACAATTCACTTCTCTTGTTCCCTCCTAATCTGACATCCTTTGTCTTCTTATCACCTTTAATCTTTTCGCTTACTCCAATCAGGTGCCAATCACCCTCCTCACCTATATCCATGCTTTATCCCATCCCCTCTTTTCCAGTTTTCTCTTCACTATTCCATAAGTCTGAAGAAGGGTCCCAACCCGCAACATCGTCCATTCCCTCCACAGATGCTGCCTGACCTGCTGAGATCCTCCAGCACTTTGTGTTTTGTTCAGGATTCAGGTATCCGCAGTTTCTTGTGTCTAAAATACAATGGGAAGAGAAACTGTCACCGTCTCAGATTGGAGACCCTTTGTCAGACTGGGAAGGAGACAAAAAAGCTTGTAAGTTGCAGGGAGGGTGGGGGAGAGGGTGTCTCTGATGGAGTAAAACTGAGGTCACCATGTTGATAAGCCATGGCTGCAAGGTTATCTGGTCAGTGAGTGAATGGTAGCAGTTAGAGAATGAGAGCACAGACAAAGGGATATGGGAGTTACAAAATGCAGTGCCGGAAGGCTTTTGACAAGGTCATGCATAGTAGGCTGGTCCAGAAGGTTAAAGCACAAGGAATACAAGGCATGTCGGTAAACTGGCTGGTTTATAGGAGCAGGGCTGCCAACATTGGGTGAGAGTTGGAAGTGACAAACTGCGAGAGACCAAGCTCGAGGGAGCATAGCGACCGAGGGGAGGTGGAAGGTATGTGGCTTTTGCATTTTTCAGCTTGAAATTGAGCAATCTGGTGCATACTGATAAAAGCGAGTCTTTTAACTTACACTTGAATGCAATATTTATGCTTTAAATTGGATTAGTTATGAATAAGGTTAGACTAAATTACATTCCTAATTACATTCCACAGTAGAACCAGGCTCTGATCAACAGGTGCAGCACATGAATAATCTTAGTATATTCATGTATGGAAATTAGATTTTTTTTAGATTATATGAGATTGGGGACATTTCTATTCAACCAGTCAAAGGAATTTGGGGGGGGGGGTGGGGGGGGGGGGGGTTAGAAATAGTCAGTGAGGTAAACAAACATAATAGTTGAGTGGCAAATGACAATAGTGTTACCTTCCCAATATTTAACTGAAGGAAATAATGGATTATCGGGGCTGTATGTTGTGTCAGACAGCCTGACACCTTGCATGTCATTTTAATATTACACTTATCCCATCCCCCTGGATATTCCGGATTAATAAATTCAGGTTTTGTTAACTAATTACAAATCAGGCTAATTACAAATCAATAACATTAGCTAACTCTGAAACACAAAGCGCTGAGCATTGGGATCCATACAACATGGCAACTGGCCTCAGTTCCCTGCTCACATCTGGCCATGCTCTCTGTCTGAAGCAGGGACCACAGTTCTCTATCATCAAATGACCGCCCCCAAGTGCCCAAAATAATCCTGCTAGAAATATCTAGACAAAATAATATAATATGCCAACAGTAACTAGCCTAAGCATAAATAGCTCCTAGTGTTGGTAGATGGGAAATTGGATGGATCTGCAGTCAAGGATAAACTGTAAGGCCTTCCTGGTGGGGGATGGAGGTGTCGAGTGACTGAACGTCCATAGTAAAGATGAGGGAGTGAGGGCTCGGAAAGCGAAGTCATTAAAGAGCAAAGGGCATGTGAGGTATCTTGGACATATATCGGGAGAGATTGGACAAGAGGGGGATAGGATGGAGTCGTGGTATATGGAAATGATTTCCGTGGGACAGGAGCAGTCAGAAACAATGGGTCAGCCAGGGCAGTTGTGTTTGTGGATTTTGGGAAGAATGTAAAAACGGGCTGTGCGGGGTTGGGAAATAATAAGATTGGAAGCTGTGGAAGGCAGACAGCCAGAAGTGATGAAATCAGTAATGGTGTTTGAGATTAAGGCCTGGTGCTCATATGAGGAACCATGGTCCAAGGATTAGCGGGAGAAGGTGTCTGAGAGTTGTCGCCTGTCCTCAGCCCGATAGAGGTCAGCACACCAGACTACCACAGCACCTCCCTTGTCGGCGGGTTTGATGTCAGGGTTGCTGCAGAGTGAGTGGAGGGCTGTACGTTCAGAGGGGGTGAGGTTGGAGTAGGTAAGGGAATTGGAAAAGACGAGACGGTTGATGCCACTCCGGAAGTTAGGAATAAAGAGGTAGAAGGCCGTTCTGGGGAGTCCAAGAGGAGGGGGACTGGTGGAGACGGGAGGAGGGGTCATCACTGGGTGGTGAGGACCTTCCCATGGAAAATGGAACGGAGGCAGAGGCGACGGAAGAAAATCTCTACATCGTGGCGGACCCGGAACTCATTTTGGTGGGGACGGAGGGGAACAAAGGTGAGGCCTCTGTTGAGGACAGACCTTTTCCGTATCAGAAAGGGGGTCAGAGGGGATGGTGAAGACCCGACAAGGGTGGGGATTGTGGGTGGGCAGGTTGTATGGGCCCAGACCAAGCCAGACTGCAGTACTGGTGTCAGCCACATGGCGGCCATGCGACTGTTGAGTTTCAGGGAGGAGGAGGCTGCACCTTGCAGCCCTGGAGATACCATAAACAATGGTATACTCACCCTCTCTGTCTTTCAGCTGCAGAATCTGAGAACTTCATTCAGATAAAGCTGAAAGCTGGAGAGTGGTAGGTAATACAAAGATACCATCTCGAGATGCGTCCAATCCTGCAGCAAGGGAATGGGCTCTTCAGATCGCCCTGTGTGTGCCAGCCAAGGCATACCTGTCTGAACTAATTCCAGCACTTGGCTTGTAGTTTTCTATATCTTGACGTTTCAAGTCCACATATGAATGTTGTTAAATGTTGTAAGAGTCTCTGCCTCTACCACCCCCTCAGCCAGTAAAGTTCCACATTCCAACCATCCTGGGTGAAACATTCTTCCTCAAAACTCCATAATTCTCCTACCCCAACTTTAACGTGGAACAGTAAGCACAGGAACAGCCCTTCAGCCCACAATGTCTGTGCCGAACACTTATGCCAAATTAAACTAATCTCCTCTGTCTGCACGTGATCCATGTTTCAATTCTCTGCATAGCCAAGTGACTATCTAAAAGCCTCTTAAACACCACTATCGTATCGACCACCACCACCACTCTGGCAGCGTGTTCCATCACCCACAACTCTCTGTCTAAAAAAACTTGCGCCACAAATCCCCTTAAAGTTTCTCCCACTGACCTTAAACCTATGCCCTTTATATTTGATATTTCTAAAAGGTTCTGGCTGTCCACTCTATCTATGACTCTCAAAATGTTATATTCTTCTATCAGGTCTCCCCTCAGTCTATGATGATCCAGCACTACAAGGAGGTGCTTATTCCCTCCAATCCAGGCAACATTCTGGTAAACCTCTTCTGCACCCCTATCCCAAAGCCTCCACATCCTACCTATAATGGGGTGATCAGAACCAAAACATAACTTCCTGACTCTTATACTCAGTGCCCCGGCAGATGAGCACAAGCCCACCATATATCCTCTTTACCACTCTATCCATTGCATTGCCACTTTCATGGTCTGCAGCCCAGGATATTTGTTAAGAAATATATAATGAACTGATTCTCTCATCAGGCACTCTAGTGAAACACGAGAAGCCTTTTTATTGCATGAAATTAAGCTCTTGGATGGCAGTGACATTTTATAGTTTAATTTTTAAACATGCACATTTTTCAAAAACAATATAGTGTCACATTCCCATGTTTACTGAATTAGAGAAAATGCAAAGACATCATCTGATCAGGTGATTATGAAGATATTAAACTCAGGTTTGGAGGCACATGAGACTGCAGAAGCTGGAATGTTGAGCAAAAAAATATAACAAAGTGCTTGAGGACCTCAGTGGAGGGAAATGTACAGACGATGTTTGAGGTTGGATCCTTCCTCAGTCCCTGGTTTGGAAGTAAGGAGGTGCCACCTTCAGATGAGCTCAAACCTTGGCTCTGACTGGGCTGCAGATGAGTGTAAAGGATAATATTAATCTGGATTGTGAAATAAAGTACTGCTAGAGTGAGAGACATTCTGCTCAAACAGACTGCAGCATTCCCTAAATTACAACAGAGACTGCCATTCAAAATTGCACTTGCTGCAAAGCACCTTGGAAGTAGAGGCATTGATGAGCTTTCTTCATGATTGCAAATATTGCAACAATGTGCTGGGCCTAGATCTTCAGAGATTTGCATGCCCAGGAACTTTACACTGTCGACTCTCTCCACTGCCATCCCTTCAATGAAGACAGCTTCATGGATCTCCAACTTTCTACTCCTGAAGTCAACAATAGCGTCCTTATTTTTCTACAAAATTAAGTTTATTCAGCTATGACAATAAGTATTTACAAAAGTGTTTGCACATCAAACAAAACACTCTTCACCAAAACATCAAACTGCCAAATATTCATAACAACTAAATATCATAATATTATAATCCTGTTCCTGATATTATAATCCTGATTCAGGACTGTTGATTCCCCACAGTGCCCAGCGGACCGGAACATGCCCCTGGTGCCAGTGGACACCATGTGTTCTCTTTCAAGGGACACTGATGTAACCCTGGAAAAGGGGCAGACAATCAGCTTGATTAACAATCAGCCCCTTGGTCTTGCTAACGTTGGAGAGCAAGATTATTCTTCTGGCATCACTCAATGCAGATATTCAATTTCCCTCTTGTACTCATTGGAGAAAAGGATGGTCAGTGCCTGGAACGTGCTGCCAAGGGTGGTGGTGGAGGCAGATATGATTATGGTGTTTACGAGACTCTAAGGTGGAGATGGAAATTGAAACGTAGAAAAATAGATGCAGAAGTAGGCTATCCGGCCCTTCGAGCCAGCACCGCCATTCAATATGATCATGGCTGATCATCTAATATCAGTTTCCCCTTTCTGCTTTTCCCCCATATCCCTAGATTCCTTTAACCCGAAAAGCTAAATCTAACTCTTGAAAAAATCCGGTGAATTGGCCTCCACTGCCTTCTGTGGCAGAGAATTCCGCAGATTCACAACTCTCTGGGTGAAAACGTTTTTCCTCATCTCAGTCCTAAATGGCCGTTATTCTTAAACTGTGACCCCTGATTCTGGACTCCCCCAACATAGGGAACATTTTGCCTGCATTTAGCCTGACCAATCCTTTAAGAATTTTATATGTTTCTATAAGAATCCCTCTCATCCTTCTAAATTCCAGTAAATACAAGCGCAGTCGACTAATTCTTTCATCTTATATCAGTCCCGCCATCCCGGAAATTAACCTGCTGAACCTACTCTGCAGTCCCTCAATAGCAATAATATCCTTCCTCAAATTAGGAGACCAAAATTACACACAATACTCCAGGTGTGGTCTCACCAGGCCCCTGTACATTTGCAGGAAGACCACCTTGCTCCTAAACTCAAATTCTCTTGCAATGAATGCCAACATGCTATTAGCTTTCTTCACTGCCTGCTGTACCTGCATGCTTACTTTCAGTGACTGATGTACAAGCACACCCAGGTGTTGTTGCAACTTCCCTTTTCCTAATCTGACAACATTCAGATAATAATCTGCCTTCCTGTTCTTACCATCAAAGTGGTTAACCTCACATTTATCCACATTATACTGCATCTACCATGCATCTGCCCACTCACCCAAGTCACCCTGCAACCTCATAGCATCCTCCTTGCAGCACACACTGCCGCCCAGCTTTGTGTAATTCGCAAACTTGGAGTTGTTACATTTAATTCCCTCATCTAAATCGTTAAAATATATTGTAAATAACTGGGGTCCCACTACCGAGCCTTGCGGCACCCCACTAGTCACTGCCTGCCATTCTGAAAAGGACCCTACTCTTTGCTTCCTATCTGCTGACCAGTTCTCTACCCATGTCAATACCCTACTTCCAATACCATGTGCTCTAATTTTGCACACTAATCTCCTGTGTGGTACCTTGTCAAAGGCTTTTTGAAAGTCCAGATATACCACATCCACCGGCTCTCTCTTATCCATTCTACTTGTTACATCCTCAAAAAAATCCAGAAGATCAGTCAAGCATGATTTCCACTTCATATATCCATGCTAAATTTGACCGACCCTGACATTGTTTTCCTAATGCGCTGCTGTAAACATCTTTAATAATCGACTCAAGCATCTTCCTCACTACCAATTGAACTACTTTGGTTCTGTCTTCAATAAGGAAGACTTAATTAATCTGCCAGAAATAGATGGAGGAACGGCCGGTAAATCCCCAGGGCCAGATAGGCTGCATCCCAGAGTACTTAAAGAAGTAGCCCCAGAAATAGTGGATGCATTAGTGATAATTTTTCAAAACTCTTTAGATTCTGGAGTAGTGGAGGGTAGCTAATGTAACCCCACTTTTTAAAAAGGGAGGGAGAGAGAAACGGGGAATCACAGACCAGTTAGTCTAACATCGGTAGTGGGGAAACTGCTAGTCAGTTATTAAAGATGGGATAGCAGCACATTTGGAAAGTGGTGAAATCATTGGACAAAGTCAGCATGGATTTATGAAAGGTAAATCATGTCTGACAAATCTTATAGAATTTTTTGAGGATGTGACTAGTAGAGTGGATAAGGGAGAACCAGTGGATGTGTTATATCTGGACTTTCAGAAGGCTTTCGACAAAGTCCCACATAAGAGATTAGTATACAAACTTAAAGCACACGGTATTGGGGGTTCAGTATTGATGTGGATAGAGAACTGGCTGGCAGACAGGAAGCAAAGAGTAGGAGTTAACAGGTCCTTTACAGAATGGCAGGCAGTGACCAGTGGGGTACCGCAAGGCTCAGTGCTGGGACCCCAGCTATTTACAATATATATTAATGATTTGGATGAGGGAATTGAATGTAACATCTCCAAGTTTACGGATGCCACGAAGCTGGGGGGCAGTGTTAGCTGTGAGGAGGATACTAGGAGGCTGCAAGATGACTTGGATAGGCTGGGTGAGCGGGCAAATGCATGGCAGATGCAGTATAATGTGGATAAACGTGAGGTTATCCACTTTGGTGGCAAGAACAGGAAAGTAGACTATGGCGAATGTCCAGTCCCTGGAAAACAAGCTGGATGACCTCAGGGCAAGGGTCAGATTCCAGCGGGACATAAGGGACTGAAACTTGGCTGACATCGCTGATTCCGGATCAGGTAATCTGCCCAACTGATTCCTTCACTGTCCACCGTGCTGACAGAACAGAAGCATCTGGGAAATCCAAGGGTGGAGGAGTCTGCTTCATGACCAATAACTGATGTAACCCTGGAAATATCAAGATGCTTTCCCGTTCCTGCTCGCCGGACCTGGAGCACCTGTCGATCTCATGCCGCCTATTCTACCTTCCCCGGGAGTTCGGCTCAGTGATCGTCACAGCCGTCTACATTCCACCGCAGGCGGACACCGACATGGCACTATCGGCCCTACACGATGAGCTATGTCGACATCAAAACAAGTACCCGGATGCGGCTATGGTGGTGGCTGGAGATTTTAATAAATCTAATCTCAAGAAGGTCATGCCTAACATCTACCAACACATCACGTGTGCCACCAGGGGGGAGAGAACTTTGGACCACTGCTACACACCGAAAGGAAAGGCTACAAAGGCTGTCAGGAAAGGCTACAAGGCCGTTTCACTCCCTCCCCTAGGAAAATCTGACCACACTGCCATTTTCCTGTTGCCGGAGTATAAACAGAGGATAGTTCGGGAAGCGGTAGAGACGAGGGACGTAAAGCGGTGGTCCGACCAGTCAGAGGCCATGCTGCAAGATGCACTGAGTGATGTCGACTGGAATATGTTCGAAGCAAGTTCCAGTGACGTCAGTGAGTTCACGGAAGCAGTCACGGACTTCATCGCAACAGTAACCGACAACATCGTCCCCACAGTAAGGGTAAGCACCTTTCCAAACCAAAAACCCTGGGTAGACAGGTCTGTTCGTGTGGCCTTGAATGCTCGCACTGCTGCCTACAACTCGGGCCTGGCATCAGGAAACATGGACGTCTACAAGGCAGAGTCCTACCGACTGCGAAGGGCGGTGAAGGACGCAAAGAGGAGGTACAGAGACAAGATGGAGTTACAGATGGAGCAGCAGGACACCAGAAGCCTGTGGCAGGGGCTACGGATTGTAACCAACTACCGGAGCACCCCTCCCTCATCCGCAAGTGCCGGCACCTCCCTAGCTGATGAGCTGAACTCCTTTTACGCTCGTTTCGAGAGGGGCAACGCCACCCCAGGTCTGCCGACTATCGACAACACCGCCAGCGGGCTGGCTACCGAAGCTGAAGGGAGGAATGTGCACACATTCTCGCTGTCCGAGCACGTGAGGAGAGCTCTGACATGGGTGAACACGAGAAAAGCTGCAGGCCCCAATGGCATCTCGGGGCGGGTACTCAAGTCCTGTGCTATGCAGCTAGCTCCAGTGCTCACTACATTATTCAACCTCTCCCTGGACAAGTCTTTGGTCCCTGCCTGCTTCAAAAAATCCATCATTGTACCGGTACCAAAAAATGCCTCCCCAGCCTGTCTGAATGACTACCGTCCGGTGGCCCTTACCTCGGTAGTCATTAAATGCTTTGAGAGACTGGTGACGAAACACATCTGCGCCTTCCTCCCTCGGAACATGGACCCATTGCAGTTCGCATACCGTTCGAACAGATCCACGGATGATGCGGTCTCCCAGGTCTTGCACACCACTCTCTCCCATCTGGACAGCCAGAAGGGGGGCTACGTGAGGATGCTGTTCATAGACTACAGTTCAGCCTTCAACACGATAGTCCCCACCAGACTGGCCGGGAAGTTAATGGAATTGGGGCTCAACACCTTCCTGTGTGCCTGGGTCCTGGACTTTCTCACCGCCAGGCCCCAGGTAGTCAAGATGGGAGGGAATACATCAAAGTCCCTCACCCTGAGCACAGGATCGCCCCAGGGTTGCGTCCTCAGCCCATTGTACTCCCTGTACACACGACTGTGTGGCTAGGTTCAGCTCCAACTCAATAATTAAGTTTGCTGATGACACTGTGGTGGTGGGCCTGATCTCAGACAACGACGAGAAGGCCTACCGGGAGGAGGTGGCTGATCTAGCACTCTGGTGCCAGGATAACAGCCTCCTCTTGAACATCAAAAAAACAAAGGAGCTGATCATGGACTTTAGGAGGGCACATCATCAGAGGATGTACACTCCATTGAGGATAAATGGGGATCCTGTGGATAGGGTGAACTGTTTTAAATATCTGGGAGTCCACATCTCCGAAGATATGACATGGGCATCACACACCTCAGCACTCGTAAGGCAAGGCAGCGACTTTACCACCTCAGACAATTGAGGAAATTCAGAGTGTCTCCGAGGATCCTCCAGTGCTTCTACGCAGAGGCGGTGGAAAGCATCTTGTCCGGGAATATTACCATCTGGTTTGGGAATTGCTCTGCCAAGGACAAGAAGGCTCTGTAGAGAGTAGTGCATTCGGCCGAACGCACTATGGGAACTTCACTTGCCCCCCTGCAGGAACTATACATCAGGAGGTGCAACTCCAGAGCCAACAATATCATGAGAGACCCCTTCCACCCCTGCAACGGACTGTTCCAGCTGCTATGGTCAGGCAAACGCCTCTGTTGCCATGCGGTGAGAACGGAGAGGTTGAGGAGTTTCTTCCCAGAGGCCATTCGGTCTGTAAACGCCTATCTCACCAGGGACTAACTCTACTGAACGTTTTTCCTTCCATTATTTATTATGTAAAAGAATATGTGTGTTTATGATTGTGTTTATAGTTTGTTTGGTTGTTTGTCTTATTGCACAAAAGTCCGCGAGCATTGCCACTTTCATTTCACTGCACATCTCGTATGTGTATGTGACAAATAAACTTGACTTGACTTACCTGAATGGTGGCCGATTAGGAAAAGGGGAGATGCAACGAGACCTGGGTGTCATGGTACACCAGTCATTGAAAGTAGGCATACAGGTGCAGCAGGCAGTGAAGAAAGCAAATGGTATGTTAGCATTCATAGCAAAAGGATTTGAGTATAGGAGCAGGGAAGTTCTACTGCACACAAAAAAGCTGGAGAAACTCAGCGGGTGCAGCAGCATCTATGGAGCGAAGGAAATAGGCAACGTTTCGGGCCGAAACCCTTCTTCAGACTGATCGGGGGCGGGGGTGGGCGGGGACAAGAAAGGAGAAAGGAGGAGGAGCCCGAAGGCTGGGGGATGGGAGGAGACAGCAGGGGGACTGAGGAAGGGGAGGAGACAGCAAGGACTAACAAAATTGGGAGAATTCGATGTTCATGCCCCCAGGATGCAGACTCCCCAAACGGAATATGAGGTGCTGTTCCTCCAATTTCCGGTGCTGCTCGCTGTGGCCATGGAGGAGACCCAGTACAGAGAGGTCGGAGACGGAGTGGGAGGGCAGTTGAAGTGCTGAGCCACCGGGAGGTCAGCTTGGTTATTGCGGACCGAGCGGAGGTGTTCGGCGAAACGATCGCCCAACCTCCGCTTGGTCTCACCGATATAGATCTGCTGACATCTAAAGCAGCAGACGCAATAGATGAGGTTGGAAGAGATGCAGGTAAGCCTCTGTCGCACCTGGAACGATTGCTTGGGTCCTTGAACGGAGTCGAGGGGGGAGGTAAAGGGACAAGTGTTGCATCTCTTGCGGTTGCAAGGGAAAGTGCCCGGGGAGTTCTACTGCAGTTGTACAGGGTCTTGGTGAGACCACACCTGGAGTATTGCGTACAGTTTTGGTCTCCTAATCTGAGGAAAGACATTCTTGCCACAGAGGGAGTACAGAGAAGTTTCACCAGACTGATTCCTGGGATGTCAGGACTTTCATATGAAGAAAGACTGGATAGACTCAGCTTGTACTCGCTAGAATTTATAAGATTGAGGGGGGATCTTATAGAAACTTACAAAATTCTTAAGGGGTTGGACAGGCTAGATACAGGAAGATTGTTCCAGATGTTGGGGAAGTCCAGAACAAGGGGTCACAGTTTAGGGATAAAGGGGAAATCTTTTAGGACTGAGATGAGAAAAACATTTTTTACAGAGAGTGGTGTATCTCTGGAATTCTCTGCCACAGAATGTAGTTGAGGCCAGTTCATTTGCTATACTTAAGAGGGAGTCAGATGTGGCCCTTGTGGCTAAAGGGATCAGGGGGGTATGGAGAGAAGGCAGGTACAGGATACTGAGTTGGATGATCAGCCATTATCATATTGAATCGGTACAGGCTCGAAGGGCCGAATGGCCTACTCCTGCACCTGTTTTTTATGTTTCTACCGACGTAAGGCAAATTGGTCTATAATTCCCCGTTTTATCTCTTCCTCCTTTCTTAAAAGGTGGAGTTACATTAGCTTATGTGAAAGATGGAGGAATTGAAAGCCATGAAGGACAAGCACAGCAATTGAATTGAGGCCATTATCGATGAGTCGTGCTCACATCGGACCGCGAGGCAGGCCCATGGGCCGATAGGTCAACCCCTTGTCGATCTGAAACAGGGTCTATGTCCTTTCCCTACACAGACGCTCCTGAACTGTTGAGTTATTCCAGCACCTTGTTTGTAGCTCCTGTGTCTCCGCATTCCCGCTCCTGTCCAACGCTGCTCCGCCCCGCACATCTCCCATTGACAGTACATCCACCATCAGGCCCAAAGATCTTAGAGCAGATCCTGCTCTAAGATCTTTGATCAGGCCCGTCGGCGCTGTTAAGTCACACTTCAAATATGACAGCCCGCCGGCGCCCTCCCCTCCCCTCCCCTCCAGGCCGGCGCGCTCCAGTCCCGCAACTCGTTGGTCAGATGACCTCCAAGTGTCCAATGGGATGGGATCAATGGCGGCCGGCTAGTTGTGGGGCCCACATAGTTCCTGGCGCGGTTCGCTGAAGCTTTCCCGAGGGTGGTGGGGCCGTACTAAGGCCGGGAGTGCGGCCCGGGCAGCGAGCGGTGAGTTTCGTTGGGCGGGCGGCGGCGGCGGCCCGGGGACCGGGGGTGAGCGTGGCCGCTCGGTTACTGAGGGGAGGGGGCGGGGTCCCAGATCAGCTGACTGTCAGCGGCCAATGAGCGGCGAGTAATGGCGGCGCTGCCCGGCTCGCGCTCGCTCGCTGCTGCCTCGGGCCCGGCCTCGCGCTGCTCGCCGTTACCCTGGTTACTCGGCCCGGCCCGCCGTTCGCCCGCCCGCCTGCCCACAGGTGAGTCAGCCGCGCCCGGGACTGGCGGAGGCCGGCAGGCAGGTCGGGGGTGGGGGCAGTCGGCGGAGCACCATCGCCTTTACTGCCCCCCTCCCTTCCCTCTCCCGCTTCAAAATCACAGGCCTGAGGCCCGGGCCTAATATTGGCGCCCCAGACCACCGGCTCGCTGTACAGGGGTCGGGGAGTAGGGAGAGCCGGGTCTCGGCTGGAGTTGCAGAGAGCGCCCACGCTCGGTTAGGTTTCTTGTCCTCAGATCTGTGATTGAGCGCGGGCCCGCACACACTGATCGGCCGACTGAACCTGGCACTGCCGATCTGCTGCTCCCTGTGCCCGGGGGTGGTAGGAGGCCAGGCCATTCAACCCTGGGCTGGTGCTGATGAATCCGTGGGGTGCTGGTTGAAGTAGGAATATAAATCCTAACGTAGCTCAGGGACCTCTCCATCCTGAGCCTAATTGGTCTGTCTCCTGTACAAGCAGATCTGATGATCGTGCAGTGAATTCAAACTTTGCAAGGTGTGAGATTCGCCACCCATGCGACAAATCTCCCACCCCAGGGTTGCAATTAACCTGAGCGCGGCCTGCCCATTCAAGCGAGGTTAAAGTGTTATGAAATGTGAAGAGCAAAACATAAAATGCTGGATGAACTCGACAGGATGCTGCCTAATCTGTTGAGTTCCTCCAGCATCCACAGATGCTGCCTGACTTGTTGAGCTGCTTTGTTTTCCTCAAGATCTCGGCTTTTGCAGTTTCATGTGTCTCAATTGAAATAGACAGCATATCTGGAGAAAAAGAATAAAACCCTTCAGAAGGGTCTTGACCTAAAACGTCACCTACTCCTTTTCTCCCGAGATGCTGTCTGACCTGCTGAGTTCCTCCAGCTTTTTGTGCCTATCTTTGGTTTAAACCAGCATCTGCAGCTCCTTTCTAGACCCTATCTGTAGAAAGGAGCTGCAGATGCTGGTTTAAACTTGAAGATAGGCACAAAAAGCTGGAATAACTCAGTGGGTCAGACAGCTTCTCGTGAGAAAAGGAGTAGGTGACGTTTTGGGTCGAGATCCTTCTTCTGTCTGAAGGGTCTTATTCTCTTGCTCCAGAGATGCTGTCTGATCTGCTGCGATACTCCAGCTTTTATGTTTAACATCTGCCATAGATCCTATTTCATTTGGGAGGGTAAGGGTGGTGTTAGGAAAATCTTTGTAGAAAAATGAACGTATAGTTTGCTACTGGCCATTCTGAAGTTGAATGCTTTGTAGCAAATTTATACATTTTACTTACATTAATTATTGAATTGTGACTGGTGCTTGTGAGAGTACAAGGCAAGTGTTTTGTTCAGGATATTGTTGTAAATCTGGCTGTAACTCAAGAATTATACAGAAACAGACCTTGGAGTCAACTTGACCACTTCAGCCAAGATGTCTACAGTACCTAGTCCCATTTGGCTGTGTTTGGCCCATATTCCTCTAAATCTTTACAGTCCATATACCTGTATTTTAAACTTTGTCATTGTACCCACTTCTAAAGCATCCTCTAGCAGCTCATTCCGTATACCTACCACCCTCGGTGTTGAAAAAGTTGCCCCTCGGGCTTCCTTTTAAATCTTTTCCTCATCCTTAAATCTGTGCCTTTCAGTTTTACACTTTCCTACTCATGGAAGAAGACTGCATTCATCCTTTCGATTCCCCTTACGATTTTGTAAACTTCTATAAGGTCATCACCTATGCTCCAGAGAAAAAAAAGCTTATCCAATCTTTCATAACAAGGCCGCTAGTTCCATTAACATCCATGCAAAACATTTCTGCAACCTTTCTAGCTTGATGTGCAGCCAGAACTGCACAATACTTCAAATATAATTGTAACATGGCATCCATAACTCTTGTACTTAATGCCTTGCCTATGAAAGCAAGCATGCCATATGCCTTTGCTGCACTGTTTACATGTGTCACAATTTTAGGGGAATTATGTACCTGCATCTCTATTCTACAACGCTCTTCATACTCCTACCATATACTGTGTAAATCCTGCTCTGTTTTAATTTTCCTAAATAAGATATTGCATTTGTCCAAGTTAACTCAAATTTCACTGTACCTTAATTGGTACATGCGACAATTAAATTGAATCTTGAATCGTGAATCTTAAATTCCATCTTCCATTCCTTGGCCTGCATTCTTATTTCCTCTAGGTCCTGTTATAATTGCATAACCTTCTTCACTGTGCTACCTATTTTGGTGTAATTCACAAACTTACTAACTATGCCACCCACATTTTCATTCAAATTGTTCAATCTGAATAGTAACTCAACTCCATCCTCTGACTCCCTTCAGACTAATTTTGGATTCATTTGTCTAGCTCACACTGGATCTAACTTTCTGGACTAGCTTAACGTGTGGGACTTTGATAATGGTCTTCCTGGAATCTACGGAGACAATGTCAAACAATTATTGGACTATTTTGCATATATCAAAATGTTTTGCTTTTTTGAGCTTTTATTTTTAGCCAGTGAAAAACTAACGGGGGAGGGAAGGGGATCAAATTAGCAATATTTGAATAAAACAAGGAGGACTTATTGTAATGGTCTTCACCCCAAATCTCGTTAATTTCGGCACATCAGAGCATCTTCAGATTCTGCAAATGAATGATCATGTCTCTTGTCATGTAGTTGGTTAGGTTTGTCTCTGGCATGCTTAGTAATAGTGATCATACTGAAGACATCAAGTATTTTGGATTGCTTTACTTAGTAGTGAATAACTGAAACATTTGTTGGACTACTTTATATATTCCTGTTGATTTGTGTCGATAATCAGTTTTTTTGCCGTGTTGTTAATGAATACATCAATTTTTTTTTAATACTAGTTATGCTCACTGGTATCTCACTAGATGAGTGGTTTTTAGTTTGCTGAGTACGTAAATGTGTTTCTTGGTGTAATATTGCATTGTAAAATCAGCACTGTCGTGGATTCCATTTCCAGTCTGCACAGATGTACTGATCACATTCACGAGAGGACTGTGGGATTGTAGTTAGTACTCTAAAGCATGTGGGAAACAACCACCGTGGTACCCACATCTTGTAACTGTCCACTGACTCCTGTTTGTATGTAAGGAAGGAGAGAATGTGAATGTAACATAATGTACCCACATAGCCTGTCAGTGATTACTGTCATGAATGGGTTTGAAAATAAGCTGTTGATCAGGATATCTGATGGTGATTTGGAACGCTTAAGAATGTTGGAACTCGACCGTTCAAAGGACATCTCCGAAGAATCCATGTAGAACACCTATCAATTCTGAAGCAGGGTCCCAACCCAAAATGTCACCAGTCCATTCACTCCAGAAATGCTGTCTGACCCACTGAATTACTCCAGCATTTGGTGTTTCACTCAAGAGTCCAGCATTTGTAGTTCCTTGTGTGTCCACAATCCTTACGCAAGTAGGTGACAAAGTAATTCAGCCACCATGGTGAAGATCTTAAAATGTGTACTGACAAACGTTCGGTTGAAAATCAGCAGTGGCCTCTCCATTTGTCTTGTTGTACGCTCTGATCACAAACTTGGCCCATGACTTATTCTGTTCCATGTTTGCTTACAGCTTCTTAAAATTGCCTTTGCTTTCCTCTCCCTGCTGCCCAATCTCTACTTTTGTTTAAGATGCTTGATTGTTTTAAGTTATTTTTTGGGGGATATGGGCATTGATAACAAGGCCAATGTTTATTGTCTGTCCCATCTTGCCTCTGAGGTAGTGTTGCTGAGCCTCTGCCCTAAACTGCTGCAGTCCTTTTGGTGAAGGTATGCCCGCAATGCTGCTTGGGAAAGGAGCTCCAGGATTTGCACTTGCACTGAAGGAGGAATGGCAATACATTGTGAAGTCTGTACAGTGTGGAACTTGGAGGGAACCCTGCAAGTGATGGTCCCACAAGAGGATGCAGATGCTTCAGTCCAGAGCAACAAACAAACCTTCATTCTCAATCCTGATGTAGCGTCTGCACCCGAAACAAATAAATTACCCACTACTCTTCCCTACATATGCTGATCAACCTGCTGTTCCTTCAGCAGATTGCTTGTTGCCTGCAGGTTCCCCTATGCCTGCAGTCCTTTGTCCTTTGTCCTCTTTAATGGCCAGTGCCATAGGTTTGGGAGATGTTGTTGAAATAGCCTGGGCAAATAATAACAGTTCCTTTTGTGACTAATGCCAGCTGCCCTGGCAATGGATGGAAGAGAATGGAATGACAATCAACTGATCTGCTTTGCTGCAGATGATGCTGACTGTTGTTCAAGCTGGCCTCATTCAGGTATTCCTTTACATTCCTTTTTCGAGGATGTAAAAGCTGTGTAGTGTCACAAGGTAAGATACGTACTGATGAATGCCCCAGTCCCTGATCTCCTCTTGCAGCTTGTCTGCTATCCTAAACCAACCTTCCTTCCACCTCTGGTCACAGAGGCTTCAGAGTGGACCATCTGAATTTAAACCACAGTCACAGAGTGAGGCCCAACGCAAATGGGAGGAACAGCACTTCATATTTTGCTTGGGCAGCTTGCTACCCAGCAGTGTGAATATTGATCTCTAACTTCAAGTAAACCCTTTCACCCTCTCTCCATCCCTCTCCCGCCCTAGTTCTCCGACAAGTTTGACTGTCTTGATTAAATTTTATGTTGTATGCCTCGTCGTCACCTTCCCCTAGCTAACAATGATCTATTGTACATTTTCTTTGATATTTGTCTCTTTGATCTCTCGTTTTCACACCTTATCCCTCCATATATCTCGTTTCCTTCTCTCCTGACTCTCAGTCTGAAGAAGGGTCTCGACCCGAAACGTCTCCCATTCCTTCTATCCAGAGATGCTGCCTGTCCTGCTGTTTTGTGTCTATTTTCATTATTTTACCATGTTGCTCTCCCCACCCCTCGAAGTTGTAATCCATCCCGTCTTAAAGGATCAAGCAGGCGGCTCACCGCCATCAGTTAGGAATTGGCCATAAATGGACCCCCACCTCCAAAAACTCTTAATATAATAAAAAATCTCTCCCACAGATCAAATCCTGTAGCTCATTAAATATTACCTATTACAAGAATGCTGATTGATGGGCCAGATTGTTGATGAATGAATTTTCAGAGAAAAATACAGATCAATGTGCAGCGTGGCACTAGACCTTGGCTAGCCAACTCAGTTCCATCCAGACCAGATCTCATGCGCCTGGTTCAGTTCAGCTTCCAAATAAAAAATAAATGCCAGAGCTTGGATTGGATAAATGCATACAGACAGAACACTCTGGTATGATATGGCTGAGCACCCGCAAACAGCCAGCAGCGTGCAGGTAGCACATGAAGTGGTTCTTATTCTGCTGTGTGTAGCCTCAATTCAGAATCTGGCTGCTCGGCTCCATTCCTTTTGTGCCAGGTTTGGGTCGGGTGTCAAACTTATTGCAAGACCTCTGGCTTGGATTGATAGATGTGCCTAGGTCAGTATTTGCCAAACCAGATTTACTTGATATAGACTATTGCAGCATGATTATGGAGTCTATACCTTTACACGTGTGTACGGGTGATAAGATTATTTTCATTTAAGTTTGATGTGGCATAGTCAAACTTTCAAAACTAAAAAAATTACAATAAGTAATTGATCTATGCAGACCTTAAGAACATAGGGGAAAAAAGGAGCAGAAGTAGGCCATTTGGCCCTTCACAATTGCCTCCTTATTGGTAATCTTGGCTGATCTGTCACAGGGCTCATCTCAACTTACACCCTATGGGCTTAAATTCCTAATCTTTCGAAAAATATATCTCTAAATGCCCCCAATGATCTAGTATCTACAACTCTGATGTGGGGTATTCCAGAGATTCACTGCTCTGTGCAAGTAATTCCCATGAAACACATTTTAGTTTGCCCTTAGTGTAAACATTCTACATCTACTCTGTCCCCATATGTATGTTTCAATAAGATCATTTCTCGTATTTCTCAACTCGAGAATCAATCAAATTTTGTGAGCTGCCAACCATCTCCTCCAGGAATTAGCCTGGTGCATCACTTTTGGACTACTTCCAATGCCAATTTATCCTTCTTAAATAAGGGGACTTCACAGTATTCCAGGTGTCGCCTCGTCAGTACTGTATACGAATGGAACAGTACCTATCCTATTTATAAACCCCAAACCATTTGCAATAAAGGTGAAATGCAATTTGCCCTCTCAACTACTTGCTGCACACGGGTGCTAACGTTTTATGATTTATGTGCAAGAATATTTAGATATGCATTGAAGGAGGATGGGTAATGGTTCTGTGAGAATCGGTGCTGGAATAACTAATGGTCACAATTACATTAAAGCCAGTTTGGATAGAGAATGGTCAGTTTGGAGAAGGACAGTAACAAATTACAGGAGAACTTTATAAACTTGCAGAATAAGCAAAGAATTGGCAAATGAAATTCAACACGTAAATAGGAGATGTTACATTTTGATAGGAAGAGCAGGGAGGTCGTTTATTGAGAGATGAAAATCTAGGATGGCGTAGAGGAATGTGGAGATCTTGGAATCAAATACACCAATCACTAAAATATGTGCCACAGGTTTGCAAGCCTGAGGAAAAAGCAAAACAAGATCTACAGTTTATTTCTATCGTCATAAAATGGAAAAGTATGGAATTTGTGCCAAATTGAGACATGAGACTGCAGATGCTCGAATCTGGAATAATTGTGCTAAACCTGTATTCCTTGGTTGGACTGCAAATGCTTTAAACAATTATGATATAAAGGTGCCAGAGAGGGTGCAGACATTTACAGGATGACATCAGAATTGTGAAGACATACATATCAGGAAAGGCTGAGGTGTGATTCAGTACAGGTTTATCAGGGGTGAAGGTTTTGAATACATTTTTTATTTGTAAGTTAAAGCATAACAGAAGTCCATCAACACAAGATGCCCATGACAAAATTCAATGTAATTTTCTCCCAGAAGAAATGAGCGATGCAAATAGTGCAGATGAGTTTAAGGGAAGATTACACAAGCATACGAGGGAAAAGGAAATTGAGAGTTCTGCTGACAGATTCAGGTGAGGAAGAATGGGAGAAGGGTCAAGTGGAGATTAAAATTGGCATGGATAGGATTAATATTTGGTTTGTTTCTGTGCCATAATGTAATCTTATTCATTATCGTAGAACTGCTACCTCACTGGAGGAGGCCATAATTCTCATTGAGTCAATGCTGACTTCATGACGACCAATCTTACCTGTCCCATTCTAGTACTCTCTTTCTGCAGCTCTAAATTATTCCTGAGTGCCTCACCAGTTCCCTTTTACGGCACTAATTCATCCTGTTTCTACCATCCTGGCAAACAGTGAATTCCAGATTCTCTCTTAACGTTTTAGTTTTATCTCTCATGTCATTTGTCCAGTATAGTAAGCGTGTGACTGGTCCTTGTACTTCCTCTCTGTTTATCAACTCTCTCAATCTCTTTGACTTTCAAGAAGAATAGCAGCATTTCTATTCTAACCCAATAACTGAAATCCTTCGAATTTAGAAACTGTTCTGGTAAATCTTTGGAGATGTGGAGCATCTCAAGGGATGTTGCCTGACCCGCTGACTTCCTCCTGCACTTTGTCTTTTTGGTAAAATTTAAAAAATCAAACAGAATGGATGCAATACTCCACCTGTGACCTCAACAATGTTTTCTGCAGGTTCAACTGGTTTCCCTGATTTAATGCTTCCAATTCCGATTTAAAGGATCCCATTTGACATTTATTGGCCTAGAAACTATGAGTAGAAAAGAACTGCAGATGCTGGTTTATATCAATGGTAGACACAAAATGCTGGGAGTGACTCAGCGGGACAGGCAGCATCTCTGGAGAGAAGGAATGTTTCTACCAACCCGAAACGTCACCCATTCCTGCTCTCCAGAGATGCTGCCTGTCCCGCTGAGTTACTCCAGCATTTTGTGTCTACCTAACAATCTATGACCAAGTTCGTCCTCGAGATGTAGTTTTAACTACTTTTGCCATACTGAATGCCTTTAAGGGGATTGCTAGATATATTTAGCTTCTCAAGCAGCACCTCAGAGGGAAAAATAGAGTTAATGTTTTTATGGGTCAGTGGCTTCAAGTTAATGTTGCCATCCTGAATACTGCTTCTCTGCTTTGAGTTGTCATGGGCCAGATGTTCCCATGAGTACTGTAATTCCGATCAGTTGCCAGTTTGCAATTCATTTTTTTTGTTCTTTGTGCTGCTTCCCACAGTTTTAAAGATACAGTGTGGAAACAGCCCCTTCAGCCCACCGTCCAACCTTACTGAGTGTTATTAAAATCCAAATGTTAAAATAATTCAATAAGATTTAGTTGAAGAAATCTGTTGACAAACATTAATATTTTTGTAATTTCTTTCCCCATGGCGTAAATCAATGAATCAAGTGCCAGTGTAAGAACAGCAACAGAGGGATTGGCAAGCATAAGGAAAATAATGTGTGGGCAATGAAGTCTGTCGTTGCTAACAATACCCACAGCCCAAGTGATTTTTAAAATGATCCAATTTGGATTTCAATGCAGACTTCATTGCCCACACATTATTTTCCTTAAGGTTGGTCAAAAAGTATGTTTGAGCTTTTATGTTGCAGACGGTAAAGATGTTCCTATGATAGAGAGCTGCAAGAACTTTTGATACATTATATCTGATATATTTAAAATATTACATCTTGCTCTTTGGATCCTAAAACTTTCCCGCAGGGTTTCTACAGGTATTGTAGACTGATCAATTGAGATAAATAGCTGTTGTTTATTCAAAGGTAGACACAAAATGCTGGAATAACTCAGCGGGACATTCCTTCACCCTTGTCTCCAGTGATGCTGCCTGCATTTTGTGTCTACCTTTGATTCCAGCATTTTGTGTCTACCTTTGATTTAAACCAGCATCTGCAGTTCTTTCCTACCTGTTATTTATTCAAATCCACCACTGTCATTTATGCAGAACTTCCATCCTTACCAGTGAGAGACTTGAGATTTGTAATGCCCCTCCCATTCCGAATCCGACCTTTCTGTCCTGGGCCTCCTCATGGCCAGAGTGAGTCCCACTGCAAATTGGAGGAACAACACCTCATATTTCGCTTGGGTAGTTTACACCCCAGTGGTATGAGCATTGACTTCTCCAATTTCAGGTAGTCCTTGCTTTCTCCCTCCTTCCCCTCCCCTTCCCAGCTCTCCCACAACCTACTGTCTCCGCCTCTTCCTTTCTTCTTCCTGCCCCAACCCCACATCAGTCTCAAGAAGGGTCTCGACCCGAAACGTCACCTATTCCTTTGCTCCATAGATGCTGTCTCACCCACTGAGTTTCTCCAGCATTTTTGCCTTCGATTTTTCCAGCATCTGCAGTTCTTTCTTAAACATATTCCTTTTCAGATCATTCCTAGTGTTTAGACACTCACCCGTTGTGCTGACTGAGGCCTGTTAAATTGATGCAGAGTGGTGGCGCTCTCAGTGCTTGTGTTGCAACCAAGCCTTCTAGCAACAATATAGTCATAGAATTGTACAGCATGGAAACGGGTCCTTCAGCTCATCCATGGTGACTAATGTGCCTTCCTGAGCTAGACCAACTTTCCTGCATTTGGCCCATAACCCTCTAAATCTTTCCTATCCATGCCTAGGTAGTTTTCAGCAGGATAGATACACTCCTAGTTAATATTTAAGCTTGTTCCCTAGGGAGAATCTATTGCAAACTTACTGTGTCCGTGCTCCTGTCCCCTCGTTGTAGTTATTCATGAAATGCGAGCCTTGCTAATTATTGAAGGTAGCGACCGTTTCTATTTTGAAGGTTCTAGTTTGGTGCTGTTGGGAAGGGAGATTGGGATTTGCACCCAGCAATTAAGAAGTCATGATTGTGTTTAACGTGGGATCATCACCACGTACAGCTACCCATGTACCTGCCACCTGCTTTCATGGTGGTAAAGGTTGTGGGTTTGAGAGGTGCTATTGACGATTTGGTCTCTTGATTTGCCAACAATTTAAGTCAAGATTTTTGTTATTCCATTAATCCTTGTTCTGTAATTCAGCACTTGGGACTCCCTCCAGTCTGGTGGCTGCTGAGGCTTAGGTTACTGCTGCTGCTCTTTCCAGTTGCTTGTTCATCCTGCTGGCCGATCCTATGTTGAAATGTCTCAACTTTTTAATTTTGTACCATGGAAAATGCACAATCTTATGGCTCAAATTTAGATGTATCGAATATCGCCACGGACTCAGGTGGCATTTTGTTTGTTGAAACTGGTAATGTGCTGTATAAGGGAAAACATACTCACAAACTATTTTCTTACAACAGAATAACATTATTCTCCATGGATGTCCCTGATAGTCCTGATTGCGACCCCCATTCCCCAGAGGACCAGCTTTCTGATGATGATGACTTGTTGCTTGAGGGAGGGCATGAAAACGATGAAGAGGAGGATATAGACAAACACTCGGACAATGAGGGAGAAGGCTTGGATTCTGAGGACAATGACCGCTGCAGTGATGCAGGGATTCACAGTACAGGGGAGCCTGACCATGATGGGGAAATACACGAATCAGAGGTGGAAGAGGATGAGGAAAAGCTGAGAGAGGAAGGTGATTACAGTGAGGAAAGTGGAAATGATGGTGATAATGAGGAGCGGCCAAACACAGAATCTGACCGTGACAATGTCGCAAGCCCAAAAAGAACTTGCGGTGCTGAGCGAACTGAAAAAAGCACTTCTGAGAAACAGGATTTACGAGCTGATGAGGAAACTGTGAATGATTCTAAGGATGAAGCATCTTCTGTCATCAGGGACCTAGATGAGCATGAGCTGGACTATGATGAAGAGGTTCCTGAAGAGCAGCCAGGGGCTGTAATAGAAGACAGCGAGAAACAAAGCACGGAGGAGAAAAGCAGCGACTCGCCAAAGGAGGGGGAAATTGATAAAAGTCAACTCGAGGAGCGGAACTCTGAAAGAGACAGAAAAGATGCATTTTGTGAGAGGAAAAAGGATGAAGATGATGGGGAGCTTGATGAAGGAGAAGTTGAGGTATGAACTTCAAATTGCTCTCTGATGTAGTGTGCTTTGTAATGATTTAAGCCTTGCTCTAACTATTATTCCATTTCGCTCCTTTTTGAGCTTGCAGGGAATTAGCACAGCCCAATTTGTGTATGATACCGCAAAGGTAGTGGGAACTACTCTGCATTTAACCCACATTATAAAGAAAATTGGAACAAGACAAAATGTTTGCTTCTCCCACATGATTGCAATTGAATATGGTTTGATCTGGCAGCATATTCACCAAAGATGTCATGCATATCTCTTCACCAATACTTTTGCCATTGGGTTATCTACAATATTACAAGTGTATTGTTCATTAGTGTGTTTAGATTTACCCTTTTGCCATTTTTAATCATCTTACTTTGTTTTTGTACTGTGAACATATTGCCCATTGCCCTGATTTTCCTGTTCACACGCTCCTGTTCTTATTTCAGTCCTCTCTTCCCTCTCCCTCTGCACCCTGTGTTGGTTCCTCATCCCTGTCATTAAAATGTAAACTCTCTCTAACATCACTTGTAAACCTCTGCGAGGACAACAGTTGCTGTAAGCCATCATATGTGCAAGTCACGGCTTCACCAACATGCACCAGTGTCACAGGAATCAAAATCCTTCCTTTTTGCTCCATCTCTTCAGCCACATGTTCATCTGGTCAATTCTTCTGTTCCTATAGTCACTAGCACATGACACTGCAAGTGATCCTGGAATTGGTATCTTTAAGGATTTGATGTTTACCCTCCACCGATACCATTAAGAACACCAAGCATTGAGCTTCCTATCAGATGTACCTACATACAAAGCATTTCAAGGTCGTATTAGAGAGCTAGAATGGAGAAAGCTAAGAGAAAAATAGAATTTCCGAAATCAAGAACCATTGATGCTACAGCATGTCTATGTCTGTCATCTGTGTGCAAGGAACTGGGAAGCCCGATTGGTCTAACCCACCATGGCACTATAAACTAGATGTCATGGTCCTACTAGACAATTTGTGAAGAACATCACCATAATCCTTGATTCATGTCTGCGACTGCAGAATATCTGTTTTCTCCCTATATCTACAGCTCGCACGCTTTCTTTTCCCCCCACCCCCACCTCCTGTGCACCAGAGATGTTTATGGTGCCACCAACCAATCTCTTACTGCATTACCCCGAAGCCATCATCCCCAATATCACCTAAAATATGATATATCTGCACTGACTGAAGGGTTCCAACCTGAAACGTCACTTGCCCATTCCCTCCAGAGGCTCTGACCCGCTGAGTTCTTCCAGCACTGTCTTTTGCTCTGCACTACCTGTCTTCCATCATTCTGTCAGGCGGACAGCTATTCCCTTCCTGTGTGTGCGCATTCTTTTTCTGCACTGTGACCACCTCACTAAATGTGTTATTCAGGTACATCTCTACATCGTGGATTGTCCACACTGAATACATTTACAGCACTAGCTCCATAATGTGCTTAGCCAGTAGCTGCAGGTAGATGCTCTGCCTGCCTTTGTGGTTGCTGTGGACCATGGCGGTGTCCCTGCTCTCCTGCATGGCACAAGGTGAGCACTTCAAGGGTCGGAGCTCTCCTTCCATCAATTACCCTTAAATTAAGCTTCATAATTAAAGAAAGATGGTTACATTAGAAACTTTCTTTCATTCCATGCACTACTTATTGTAATGAAAAGTCTTTGCATAAAGCTAACGAACCATAGAAGTTGTAGCACATGCCTAATGTGTAAGAAAGAACTGCTGATACTGGTTTAAATCGAAGGTAGATAGAAAATGCTGGAGTAACTCAGCAGGTGAGGCAGCATCTCTGGAGGAAAGGAATGGTCTGAAGAAGGGTCTCGACGTGAAATGTCACCCATTCCTTTTCTCCAGAGATGCTGCCTGACCCGCTGAGTTACTCCAGCATTTTGTGTCTACCTTGTAGGAAATACCTGCCTGATTTTCATTCCCGTTCCTATCTTTCCTGAGCCCAGGTACATACTCGGGGATATTTAGTGACCAATTCTTTTTTTTGGATTTTGTATTGCAATATTTTCTACAACGAGCAGATGATCGATTGTGTTGGAAAGAACTGCAGATGCTCCTTTAAATAGAAGGTAGACACAAAATTCTGGAGTAACTCAGCGGGTCAGGCAGCATCTCTGGAGCCAGTGGGGTATCAAATGGGATAGTCGAGGACGGAGTTAAAGGGAAAGAGAGTAAAGGGATGGTTAATGACCTCAGAATTAATGGAAAAGGAAGCTCACAAAGGGATAGGAGCGTATGGCCAAGTGTAATAAGGATCGATGTGAAAGGTGAGATGCGTAAGGAATTAAAAGTATTGTATATGAATGCGCAAAGTATAAGAAGTAAAGTAGATGAGCTTGAGGCTCAGTTAGAGGTTGGTCGATATGACATTGTTGGGATTACTGAGAGGTGGCTGCAGGAGGATCGGGCCTGGGAACTTAATATTCAGGGTTATACATCCTATAGAAAGGACAGGCAGGTGGGCAGAGGAGGGGGGTAGCTCTGCTGGTGAGTGGTGGAATTCAGTCCCTTGCGTGGGAAGACATAGGGACTGACGAGGTAGAGTCACTGTGGATTGAGTTGAGGAATTGTAAAGGCAAGACGACACTAATTGGTATTATCTACAGACCCCCAAATAGTAGCCCGGATGTAGGGTGTAAGTTGCAGCAGGAGTTAAAACTGGCATGTAACAAAGGTAATGCCACTGTGGTGATGGGGGATTTCAATATGCAGGTAGACTGGGAAAATCAGGCTGGTTCAGGACCCAAGAAAGAGAGTTTGTAGAATGCCTCCGAGATGGATTCTTAGAGCAGCTTGTAATGTAGCCGACGAGAGAAAAGGCAATTTTGGATTTAGTGTTGTCCAATGAACCAGATATGATAAGCGAACTCGAGGTAAAGGAACCGCTTGGACAGAGCTCGAAATTAGCGGTTGCCCGGGTGCCAATGGCAACTTAGTCCCGCCGGGCAACCTAAAAGTCATGCGATTTTGGTCGGCTTGGCAAGCAACCGGGACACCCGCCCGCCATCCGTGTCTGGGTCTCGGGTCTCCGCTTGAAGTTAGCTCTCGGGTCTCCGCTCGGGTCTCGGGTCTCCGCTCGGCACGGCCGGCCGCCGAGCACATCATCGGCCGTGGTTGTGCGCATGTGCGGCCCTGCACATGCGCACTGCCACGGCAACTGGTCGGCGTCGGCCACTTTCTCCCTCCCTTTGCATTGTGGGAGTTCTGACCGCCATTGCTGTCCGGTTGCTGCCTCACCGCGACCACTGAAAACAACGCAGAATCACTCCCTGGAGCTGCAGTAACTCCCTGGAGTAACTCTTGCTTCTTGGTTTCCTGGTCCTCCAAAAATATTCGAAATGGAATTTAAACTGGTGGACCCACCACCACCAAACTACAAACTCTGAAAAATAACTGCCTATTGCATTTTATCTGTTTATTTATTGTATATATATATATATATATATATATGGTCTATAGTATATAGACACACTGAACTTTTATCTCCTGTTCTGTATTATGTTTACATATTCTGTTGTGCTGCAGCAAGCAACAATTCCATTGCCGTATCTGGGACACATGACAATAAAACTCTCTTGACTCTTGACTTGGACTTATGCAAAAAAGGGTTCTTAAAAAAAAGCTGCCTAAATTTAGTTGCATCTGGTTGGTGAAGACTATTCCATGCTTTAATTGTGCGGGGGAACTCCATGGAGCAGCCAGCATCTCTGGATAGAAAAAAAATGTGACGTTTCGGGTAGAAACCCTTCTTTACATTTCTCTGGTTTTAGTGTTTTTAGTTTAATTTAAAGATACAGTGTGGAAACATGCCCTTCGACCCACCGATCACCTGTACTCTAGTTCTATCCCACACATTGGCGACATAAGTCAAGAGCGTTTTATTCTCTCACGTCCCAGTTAGAACAATGAAATCCTTACTTGCAGCAGCACAACAGAATATGTAAACATAGTACTCTGTAAACAATGTTATAAACGAGAAAACAAAACTCCATGCAGACAGCACCCATAATAAGGATCAATTCCGGGTCTCTGGCAATTTTAGGCAGCAAATTTATGGCCAGTGTACTGCCCCAATAGCCTTGAACTGAATTAAAACATACAGTAGCTGTAAAGGGGGGCATAGCGTCACTTAGAGATTTAAGACTGAAAATGGATAGTTTCTTTTGTTTTAGCAACCAAAGTTATCAATGTATAATTTTTTGTGTGTTGGAAAATAAAATATAGTTGCATAGCTGGAGGACTTGCTGCCTCACACGCCAGAGATCTGTGTTTGATCCTGTTCTCGGGCACTGTCTGTGTTGAATTTGCACATTCTCCCTGCAAGCATGTGGGTTTCCTCCCACATCCCAAAGACGCATTGGCTTTGTAGGTTAACTTGTCTCTGTAAAATTGCCCCTAATGTGCAGGGAGTAGGTGAGGAAAGTGGGATAACAGAACATGTGTGAATGGGTAGACAAAAATGCTGGAGAAATTCAGCAGGTGAGGCAGCATCTATGGAGTGAAGAAAATAGGCGACGTTTTGGGTCGAGACCCTTCTTCAGACTGATGTCGGGAGGGGTAGGGGGGGCGGGAAAAATAAAGGAAGCGGCAGTAGGCTGTGGGAGAGCTGGGAATGGGAGGGGAAGGAGGGAGAAAGCAAGGGTTACCTGAAATTGGAGTAGCCAATGTTCATACCGCTGGATGTAAACTACCCAAGCAAAATATGAGGTGCTGTTCCTCCAATTTGCGGTGGGCCTCACTCTGGCCATGGAGGAGGCCCAGGACAGAAAAGCCGGATTCGGAATGGGAGGGGGAGTTGAAGTGCTGAGCCACCGGGAGATCAGGTTGGTTATTGCGAACTGAGTGGAGGTGTTGAGCGAAGCGATCGCCAAGCCTGCACTTGGTCTCACCGAGGTTGATCATACGCTGAATAACCATATTTTTGTTTGGAAGTGGAGATAATAGATAAGAGATAATAGAAATTGCATTCATTGCAACGTGTAAAAAGAGATGAGATACTGTATTGTAATTTTGCTGCATGTCATTGTGGTATATATCATGTCTTGATTGGTGAATATGTTTAGTTTGTGACTTTATTTGAAGCAGAAATAATATGTGAATGCTTCATTGACCATAATTCCGACTGGTAACTAAGCACTTCGTCCGAGCACATTATTGCACGCGTCATGCAAGCCATCTTAAATGACCACCTAAATTGTCATTTGGCAGCCTAAAAAGCTGCCGAGGTTGCCTGGCTGGCAACAGAGAAATAAAGTTAAGCGAGAGCCCTGCTTGGAGGTAGTGATGATAATATGATTAGTTTTAATCTGCAATTTGAGAAGGAAAACTGTAAATCGGACGGAAGTGTCAGTGATGCAGTTGAACAAAGGGGACTATGAAGGCATGAGAGGGGAAGGGGACCTGGCCAAGGTAGACTGGAAAGGGATCCTAGCAGGAATAACGGTGGAACAGCAATGGCATGAATTTATCAGCATAATCCGTAAGACGCAGGATCATTTCATTCCAAAAAGGAAGAAAGATTCTAAGGGGAGTAGGAGGCAACCGTGGCTGACAAGAGAAGTTTGGGATAGAATAAAACTAAAAGAAAAGATGTATAACACAGCAAAGAGTAGCCGGAAGCCAGAGGATTGGGAAACTTTCATAGGACAACATAAGGAAACAAAACGGGCAATACGGGCTGAAAAGATGAAGTACGAAGGGAAGCTGGCCGGGAATATAAAGAAGGACAGTAAAAGCTTCTTTAGATATGTTAAGGGCAAAAGAGTAGCAAAGTTAAATGTGGGTCCCTTGAAGGCAGACACGGGTGAAATTATTATGGGCAACAAGGAAATGGCAGAAGTGTTGAATAGGTACTTCGGATCTGTCTTCACTAAGGAAGACACAAACAATCTCCCAGATGTACTGGAGGACAGAGGATCTAAGGGGGTAGAGGAACTGAAAGAAGTTTTGATTAGGCGAGAAATAGCATTGGGTAGGCTAATGGATGATAAAAGGATGATAAATCCCCTGGACCTGATGGTCTGCATCCCAGGGTCCTCAGGGAGATGGCTCTAAAAATAGTGGACGCATTGGTGATCATTTTCCAATGTTCAATAGATTCAGGATCAGTTTCTGTGGATTGGACAAAGCTAATGTTATCCCACTTTTCAAGAAAGGAGCGAGAGAGAAAATGGGGAATTTCAGACCAGTTAGCCTGACTTTGGTGGTGGGAAAGATGCTGGAGTCGATTATTAAAGAGGTAATAATGGGGCATTTGGATAGCAGTAAAAGGATTAGTCCAAGTTAACATGGATTTATGAAAGGGAAATCATGCTTGACTAATCTTCTGACGTTTTTTGAGTAAAATGGATGAAGAGGTGCCATTGGATGTAGTGTATCTAGACTTTCAGAAAGCCTTTGATAAGGTCCCGCATGGGAGACTGGTGACTAAAATTAGAGCACATGGTATTGGGGGGTTGGGTGTTGACAAGGATAGAAAATTGGTTGGCAGACCGGAAGCAAAGAGTAGGAGTGTACGGGTTCTTTTCAGAATGGCAGGCAGTGGCGAGTGACGTGCCGCAAGGCTCGGTGTTGGGGCCGCAACTGTTTACCATATATATTAATGAATTGGAAGAGGGAATTAGGAGCAACACTAGCAGGTTTGCAGATGACACAAAGCTGGGTGGCAGTGTGAACTGTGAAGAGGATGTTAGGAGGTTGCAGGGTGACCTGGACAGGTTGAGTGAGTGGGCAGATGCGTGGCAGATGCAGTATAATATAGATAATTGTGAGGTTATCCGCTTTGGCGGCAAAAACAAGGGGGCAGATTATTATCTCAATGGGGTTAGGTTAGGTAAGGGGGAGTTGCAGCGAGACCTGGGCGTCCTTGTACACCGGTCACTGAAAGTTGGCTTACAGGTACAGCAGGCAGTGAAGAAAGCTAATGGAATGTTGGCCTTCATAACAAGAGGATTTCAGTATAGGAGTAAAGAGGTTCTTCTGCAGTTGTCTCAGGCTCTGGTGAGACCACATCTGGAGTATTGTGTACAGTTTTGGTCTCCTAATTTGAGGAAGGACATCCTTGTGATTGAAGCAGTGCAGCGTAGGTTCACGAGATTGATCCCTAGAATGGCGGGACTGTCATATGAGGAAAGATTGAAAAGACTAGGCTTGTATTCACTGGATTTTAGAAGGATGAGGGGGATATTATAGAAACATATAAAATTATAAAAGGACTGGACAAGCTAGATATAGGAAAAATGTTCCCAATGTTGGGCGAGTCCAGAACCAGGGGGCACAGTCTTAGAATAAAGGGGAGGTCATTTAAGACTGAGGTGACCCACTTTCCTATCCCTCTCCCTCCGTACCTCCTCCTCTTCCTCAATCCCTCCCCACTCTCCCAGGGATCTCGATGTAAACCACCGCCGGCCCCGTTTTCTCCACCACGTTGTCGATGAAGTTGTACTTGATGTGGGGGCTGACCGAGTGGCCTGGAGCTAGGGGAGGGAGATGGTCTGGGTTGTGGCCGAGTCCCCTTGCCCTGGGTCCTGCTCCTCCCTCCCCGCATGCCCAGAACAGCAGCGCCCCTTACCCTGCACCGGCTCCAACACCAGCTCAGGGCCCAGGGGGCAGAAAGGACCCATGGAGGCATTTGTAAAATAGAAGGAAACTTGCGCGTTGAGTCCCCGTTGTAAGGCCAGGCAAGTGGACGGGAAGAAAAAGATGGCGATCTGAAAATGTGGAAAGGCCCCAACTGCGCAGGCGCGGCTAAGGATCCGTTGGGTGCCCTGTGTGACGCCAGTCAAGTAAAGATGGCAAGTGGGGGGCGCAGTTTAAAATGTTGTTTAAAGTTTTAAACGTCAATAACTTGTAAAATATAACATCAATCTGTACAAAAATTGCCACTGCACATCTCAGGACAATGGTGAGTTTGGTGGGCCTAAAACTGTTGCGCTATCGTGTACCGTGTTTGTGCAAATTAAGGTACAAATTTAGGTACAAACAAGATATAGATTTAGATATAGATGGAAAAGGCATTAGGGTCTGATGTATTTAAAGGATTTGGACAAAAAAATGGGTTGGTAAGTTTGCACATGGCACAAAAAATGATGAGTCATGGGTAGTGCAGAGGCTGTCAAAGGATACAACAGGCTATTGATCCTTTACAGAAATGGGCAGAGGGGTTTATGCCTGGTTCTATTTGAAAAGGTGGATTGGAGTGATATGGACCATATGCAGGTAGATGGGATTAGTTAGGATTGGCATTATGGTTGGCACAAACATGTTGGGCCAAAGGGTCTTCCTGTGCTGTACTGCTCTATGTTCTATTTGTTTTTTTCTTAAGGTAGCTAATTGCTGTCTTTACATACATTTTGTAAGATCCTATGATGACTTTTGTTCTGTTGCTAGGATGATGACCTTGAGGAAGGTGAAGTGAAAGATCCCAATGAGAGGAAAGTCCGACCAAAACCTATCTGCAGATTCTACATTAAAGGTAATCACTGACCGAAAACATTCAGAGCGCTGAGATACATACCACAATAATCACTGTGAATTATCAGAAGCTATCTCTGTCCATGCTTTCTGATAGCCCTGTTAAGGGATACATTATAGCAGTATAGACATCATATTTGGCCCAACTTGCCAATATGTCCCATCTACATTAGCCACACTAGCCTGCATTTGGCCCATATCCTTCTAAATTTGTCCTATCCATGTACCTGTCTAAATGTTTCATAAACGTTGCGATAGTACCCGCCTCAAGTACCTCCTCCGGCAGCTCGTTCCATACACCTACTACTCCCTCATCTTAAATTGAATTGATTTGAATACTTTATTGTCACATGTGACAAGTCACAATGAAAATCTTTGCTTGCATACCCACGGTATGTAAGGTCGGGCGTTTACAATATTACAAATTCCCCACCCCATGCCACTTCCCCCTTTGTTCTTCCCCCCCCTCCCTCATGGTGGTCCCCCCAGGCCAGGTCCTCCATTGTTCTTCCCCCTCCCTCATGGTGGCCCCCCACGCCAGGTCCCCCATTGTCACCCGTCACCCCCCCCCCCCCCCCCCCCCGTCCCCATATGCCGGGTCCCCATTGCTCTTCCACCTTCGTCCGCGTGTCCGTCCTCGTCCGTTGGTCAGCACAATCATCGACCGCCACACCAACCTCTCCTCTAATGCTGCCAGGTCCTCTTCATGGCGCCAACCCAGGCCCCAGCCGTGAGTTCCGTCGACCCAGGACAACGATGGCCATAGGCTTCGTCAACCTGCGAGGCTCCATCTCTGACCCGCGAAGCACCGGCCTCGGCTTCTCAACGGGTTGATGCTGGTTCATAATTTGTATCGGTGATTAGGATGAGAGGTCCAAGTGTAATATACTTTTATTTGCTGATGATTAGCCTAGCTTTAGGCAACACTGTGCCCCAATTGTACAACTGCTGAACCCAGCTCCAGTGAATGAAAGATAGACACAAAAAGCTGGAGTAACTCAGCAGGACAGGCAGCATCTCTGGAGAGAAGGAATGTGTAACGTTTCGGGTCGAGTCCCTTCTTCAGACCAGTGAATCAAGTTCAGTCCTGACATTCTGTGCTGTCTCTGTGGAGTTTGCATGTTCTTGCTGTGACTAAATTATTCCGGGTGATCCCGTTTTCGCTGGGTTTGCAAACACATGCAGATTAGTAGATTAATCTCTAAGGGAACAAAGTTGGCTGATATTGCGGGTTGAAATAAGCAGTATACGGTTATGCAACTGACGCAGGAAACAGTTGAGGGAAGATCACCAGAGGAAATGAGGGCAGCGGCTGTCTGGGAGACAGTGACTTGATACTCAACGTGCGGCCGTGGTCCAGGAGAAAGTACTTCACCAAACCATTACTGTACCGATCTTGTCAGCAAATGTGATGGTAAGATTGGGATTCTTTCTTCGCAAAGGAAAGCATCAAAATGAGCTGAAGTTCAAGTGGAGTAGAACAATTGAGATGGTCAATGTGACGCCATTCATGAATGTCGATGGAATAGATCCAGGGGAAAGGCCTGGGGGAGTGGCCCAAGATAATTGGGAATCCTGAAAATAGAGGAAAGGATTCATAGTGTAGGTTGAAGACCTGTGGCTAAAAATCAGGGAGGTGAAGGTGGCGGATGAAGTCTGAAGAAGATTCCGAGTTGAAACATCTCTTATCCATGAGTTGCTGCCTGGCCCACAAAGCTACCCCAGCACTACTGGGTGAAGAGCTGAGTATGTCGGCACCCAGAATTCATTGAGATTAGGGTGGGGTAAATCGGAAGGGATTGTGAAAACATACAAATAATATTTTGAATATTTTGCCTTTATTTTTATTTGAATTTCCTTCTGTTTCTCCTTGTAATTTTCAATTGAAATATGCCTTACATTTAGGTTATTCCATCTTTCTGGTTAAAATTGTTTTGTAGGTAACTGCACTTGGGGAAATAATTGTCGATTTATCCATCCGGGAATTAATGACAAAGGAAACTACTCATTGATAGCCAAACCAGATCCTTTCTCACCAAATGGCGGACATCATCTAGGACCTCACCCATTGATGCAGGCTAATCCTTGGGTAAGTCGAGAGTCCAACACAAACTGTCCATTCCTCTGCCACATCTCTTGTCTCCATGAGACCTGTTGATTAGAAACATAGAAAATAGGTGCAGGAGTAGGCCATTCGGCCCTTCGAGCCAGCACCGCCATTCAATATGATCATGGCTGATCATCCAGAATCAGTACCCTGTTCCTGCTTTCTCCCCATATCCCTTGATTCCGTTTGCCCTAAGAGCTTTATCTAACTCTCTCTTGAATACATCCAGTGAATTGGCCTCCACTGCCTTCTGTGGCAGAGATTCACAACTCTCTGGCTGAAAATGTTTTTTCTCATCTCAGTCTTAAATGGCCTATCCCTTATTCTTAAAATGTAAAATTATTGGTGCCTTCTAATACATCCATTTCTCAAACTAAAACCAGTGGTCATTTTTTCTGGAAGAAAGGTTTGTCATTAAAAAACCCATCTTGCATATAGTCAAAGAATTTTCCCAACATTTTAAAATAATTTTTGTATAAACTTACACCAATTCAACACAGATTTATAGAAATAATGACTGGTCACGGTGTCATTCATTGAATTCCTTACCTTTTATCCTTCCTCTATTTGCGAATAGATTTAAATTCCAACCAGTGAAACAATTTGTAATAAATTTTGGCTGCACCAAATTGTCATGGTCAAGTGAGCTTTATCGACTAACCTGCTTCACTCCCATCTTATCTCTTTCATCTGCACTCATCTTAAGTTTACTGCAGCAATATGCTTCCACTAAGCCTCTGAGTTTTTGTCACTGGGGATGTTATTGTACATCTTGGTTGCCCTTGGACCTTCTCTAAATTTTGGCCATGCCGTACATCTTCAATAAACCTCACCCTCCAGAAAATGTATCCCAAATTCAGAATCTAGAATTTCTGTGATGGATTCCGTACCTCTCACCATTGGTCTTATTCCCTGCATCCTAGCTCTATTCAATCTATATTCTTAAACCCGACCAGCTGATGAAATCTTTCCCTGTCACATCATACAATCAATCCTTGATTCCCTATCAATCTGCATAGCACATGTGCTGTAATGGAGTTAAGCTTACAATCATATTGGCAAGCATGATCCATCCTTATATTGTACTTACCCCCCCACCACTGTGCAGCACTGTAGAAGAGCATCACTGCTCTGATGGAAAAAGTTTTCATCGTACATCACCCCACAGCCTTGAAGATGGTTTGTCTTCATCTCGGCTCTGAGTACAGAGGTGCTTGAGGCAGTGCTCAATGTGGTGAGTGGATAGCTTGATGCTGTGTGCTCCCTCACTATGTGCGCATGACCTCCACCTGTTCTCATCAGTGAGACTCGGGTGCTTGGTGCCTTCCCAGGTGCTGCTGCTCTTTTTTTAAGTGGCTTTTATAAGTCAGGTATTCCCATGTGTCAGTGAGAATATCACATTTTCCTGTGGACTTTGGGATCATTAAATTATTTTGGGCTAAATTCTAATTTGGGCATTTAGTCATGATCCCATGGTGGGTAGATGTGCACCATTAGCTTATTAGTGCATACACCTGTTGTCTGAACCTGGAAATTGCTTGCTGCTAGAATACAACTCTAGACATTACTGGAGTTACGCAAGTCAATAAATGAGGATCTGGTTTAGCAATCCTGCCAGTGCATTTGGAGGCTGTTCTGCAGACAGTTAATCGTACCTCTCTGGTATATTGAGTTGGTGACTGTAATTTAAGATGAGTGGCAAGGTGGGCAAATTGTACAACCCCTGAGCTTTATTACACACATCTGAGCACCCTGAAGAGGGAAGCTTAGCACCATACCTCTAGATTCCAGATGTCGATGCATCCAAATGAATTAAGCAGAATATTGCAGTAAAAAAAGTTGTTGGAGAATAGATGTCAGACATGGAACAATTACAGTGGCTATTACTAATCCAGAAGTTTCTCCAACTCAGAAGTGAAGCAGGTACAATTACAATGTTTTAAAGACATTTGGACAGCTACATGGATAGGACAGGTCGAGAGGTCGATAGGCCAAATGCAGAGAATGTGGACTAGCTCAGGAAGACACCTGGATGAGTTGGGCCGAAGGTCCTATATACATGTGTGTACATATAACTCTAAAAATTAAATTGCTTGCTTGTTCTGTTTATTAGTTTTTTTTCTTGTCTTTCCAGGAAACCCATGCCTTGGTGAGTACAACGTTTAATTATATTTGTGAAATCTTGAGATCCCAGTGTTTAGTCATTTGTTTTATAAAAAAATTGAGCTCCACCATAAGAACATTAAACCCAAATAAAGTTACAGTGAAAGGAGCAATTGTCCTTGAGGTGGTCCACTACTTACACAGGTCCTCTGATACACTGACTCCAGGTTCTTAATACCCATCTAAATGCTGCTGCTCCTCTCTAAATGGCCATTAGCCAGAGATTACTTGGGATCATTGTGAATCATTTCCATTGTATGAATGAGAGCCTGTCTATGTGAGAGAGCACGGTCTAGAGTATCAGAAACTGTGGATGGGAGTTGATAGATTAACTGTGAGGTGCTGTCTGATCAAAGATTCTTTTGACATCTTTGAGAGCTTTGATAATGATTATATCTTGAAACTATGTTTCTGGTGATGCTGGTGTCTTGGATCAGCCTGAGGATGAGAGTGGATGAGAAGAGGTTAGTCCAACTATCATGATGAAAGTCATGTGGACAACTTTGCGGTGCTTTGCTTGGACGATGATATCCAGCAGATACTGTTGCTTGGAGCAGGGCTGTTGCCACGCGGTCCTGTGCTCGTCTCTCTGATGGAATAGGGTGTAAATAAAACCGTATTGTATTGTTTGGGATGAGGCCGTACAGTGGAAATCTGCACCCAGTGTGTTGGTTTTATTGAGTGCCAGTAGGGGGAGCAATGGCCTCATTCTTGATCCTGAAACTCACTCTGAAGGTGTTCTACTTTTTTGAATGGGTTGTGTCTTGCACAGTGTAGACATGTCTGAGTTCCCAAGCTCTGTTAGCAGAAGCTCTTGACTCTCCAGACCCTGTACATCGTACTAAGGGAGGGATGTTTTCTCAGTGTGGTTTCTTTAATGTGGTGTAACCATTGGATACAACGCACAAGCTTCACAGATCCAGTGGTAAGAGGTCCCAAGGCGAGAGAGCACATAGGTGCCTGCTTACTCCTGAGTATAAGAGTTTAAGAAGGAACTGCAGATGCTGGAAAATCGAAGGTTTTATTGAGTGAGCTGGAGAAACTCAGCATGTGCAGCAGCATCTATGGAGCGAAGGAAATAGTCAGCGTTTCGGTACACAAAAATGCTGGAAAAACAAGTTTATTTGGGCTGTATATCAAATTCCATGGCCCTGGCTCCAGCCACACTCCTAACCACTGCCAGGTTCTGGCTGCACGTCAGACTGTGTTCCTTGCCACCAATCCAGCATGCCATGTCCCCGGGAATTACATTTCGTTGTCTCTGTACTGTACACTGACAATGACAATTAAAATTGAATCTGAATCTGAATTAAATGATTGCAAGAAAACAGTCTACAAGCATTATAATGTATGTATTTAACCACTGCAGAGTTAGGGGTCACTACACTAGGTTGTTTATGAGTATAATACTTTTTGATTCTTGGGAATTCGGAACAATTACATTACATTCACGTTAAACTTGAAATGGCAGAATTCTCAGAAAGCTCTATATCCCAATTTAATCCTGAGATTACCATATGTGAAGCTTCACAAGCAGATCTTCTCAGCTGCCACCTCGCAGTGCACTGCAGTTGGTTGTAGCTACCAGCAGGTTATACTGTTGTCAGGAGTTGCAGTGTCCAACCTTGAATGCTGTGCTAATTGCATCGTGTCTGCATCGTACTTTGTCCTAATGTATGATGGCGTATGTATTGCAGCCCGTGATGTGATTTATGAGTGGCCACAGATATTAATTGCATCAGCAGTGGCTTTGATACACTTATTCAAAGGTGGTGATCAAAGTGCCTATATTAGAAATCTAAAATACAAACAGGAAACTCGGGAAACAGTTAATGTTAAATCTGGGAAAGAAAAAAAACAATTTGTTTTTAGAGGGTGAGGAATCCCTGGAGTTCTCTACTCTAGAGGGTTGTGGAGTTCAAAATTTATTCAAGAAACTAATTCTTGGGATGAGATGGTTGTCATGTCACAAGTGGCCAAATAGTTTCATTTTCATCTTTTCTGCTTCAATTTTCATCATCATCTTTTTCATCTACATTTTCATCATTTTCATCTTCAATGACTTCTGTTTTCCAGGTCCCCACTACCTCATCTTTACTATTGATGTCCAGTCACTCTACACCTCCATCCCCCACCAGGAAGGTCTCAAAGCCCTCCGTTTCTTCCTCGACTGCAGAACCAGACAATTTCCGTCTACTAACACTCTTCTCTGCCTAGCATTAACAACTTCTCCTTCGACTACTCCCACTTCCTCCAAATCCAAGGCATAGCTATGGGAACTTGCATGGGCCCCAGCTATGCCTGCCTCTTTGTAGGGTACGTCAAACAATCACTGTTTCAGGCGCACACTGGCCCTATCCCCGAACTCTACCTCCGCTACACTGATGACTACATCGTGCTACCTCCTGCACCCATGCAGAGCTCACTGGTTTCATCAACTTCACGACTAATTTCCATCCTGCACTCAAATTCACTTGGACCATCTCCGACATCTCCCAACCACCGTCTCACCGTCTCCATCACAGGAGGCAGACTATCATCTATTACAAACCCTCTGATGCCCATAGCTATCTAAACTACATTTCTTCCCACGCTGCTTCCTGTAAAGACTCTATCCCCTACTCCCCATTCTTCCGTCTAGGCCGCATCTGCGCCCAGGATGAGGTTTTGCATACCTCAATCTGACCTTTCTGTCCTGGGCCTCCTCCACTGTCAGAGTGAGGCCCAGCGCAAATTGTTTCGCTTGGGTAGTTTATACCCCAGCGGCATGAACATTGTCTTCTCTAACTTCAAGTAGCCCCTGCTTTCCCTCTCTCTCCATCCCCTCCCCCTTCCCAGTTCCCCCACCAGTCTTACTGTCTCCGACTACATTTTATCTCTGTACCGCCCACTCCCCTGACATCAGTCTGAAGAAGGGTCTCGACCCAAAACGTCACCCATTCCTTCCCTTCAGAGATACTGCCTGACCTGCTGAGTTACTCCAGCATTTTGTGTTTTTGAGTGTAAGAATCTCAAACTAGGGGACATAGTTAAAAGATATGGGGACGGCCATTCAAAATTTAAGTTTTATGAGTTTCTTCTTGTAGACGATGGTGTTTGGTTTTTCAAAGGATTTTCTCTCCTGGTCTAGGGAGCTCCGGTCATTGAAGAATTGATGCCCCCTATTCCTTTGGAGCCTCCTGCAGAGAGTGCATGGGAGAGAGGACTGCGGCATGCAAAAGAGGTAAATAAATGATGTGCCCTAGATAATTCAAAGTAATTCATTATTCTCATCTCTCATGGCACTCCCTTGGTACTGTACTTCTGACAGTGTAGCACTCCTTCAGTACTGCTGTGAAGGGCTGCCCTTGATTTTGGGTTCTAGTCTGTGGCTTGACTTTTGAAGCCAAGGCAGAGTCTCGGGCAAGTGTGCATTAAATTGAACCACGCTGTTGTACATAGGGAAGTTGGTGTATGATAGCCTTATTACAAAAATAAGCCATTCTTTGTGGCAAATGCCTGCCATTGGCCTCAGCAATTGAAACTAACGTTTAAAATGTTGCGATCAAGGTAATGAACAAAGCATATGATGTTGTTCGTCAAATGTGCGGTGTCTCAAACCTCTGGATCAGGATGAAGAACAATAGGAAAAGAAGGAAAACTAAAAAACAAAACAAAGGACTGAGAACTTTGCTGAGCTTAGTTTCTAAACTATTTATTTTCAGATGTTGAAGAAAGCTACCATCAGAAAGGAACAGGAACCAGACTTTGAGGAGAAGCGATTCAACGTCACCATTGGAGATGATGATTTTGACAAAGAAAATGATTTTTATCGAGACTGGAATTATCGTGTTGCAAGAGACATCAGAGAGCCAGGGTGAGTATGAGTTGTCTCAATGGTCAGGAGAACACACCGCCACTTGCTAGTTTTAAATGTACCAACAAAAGGAGCTAGATTAACCTTCCACAGATGTTGGCTTAAATTGTTCCCTCTAGATCTTGATATTTCACATTTTTAACTGCATTATTTCATTGAAGGTCCTCTGGTCAATGTAACCTTGTATGTTAATGTATTTTGTGGCAGGATCAAGGTGTTATGCCATTCTTTATCAACTGTTCTGATACTTGTCAGGGAATTGAGGCCAAGGCAGGAATAAAATGATTGGCTGGAATTGACGTAGACAGTTGAAAGAAAATGTGTCTAATTTATTTCTCAAGTTTTTTGTGGTTGTAACTCGCAGAATAGGGTGAACCAGTTGACGTGTATTTAGACTTTTATAAGGTCATCAATAACGTACCCCGCAGATTATCCAACTGAATTGGAGTGCATGGTATTGGGGGAGATATACTGATATGAAGACACTAGGCAGTGCAGATGTTGGTTTAGAAATAACATTGGCATTGCTGGAGTAATTCAGCGGCAGGCAGCATCTTTGAAGGACGTGGACAGATGGTGTTTGGGGTCGGGATCCTTCACACTGATGGATGAGGGGGGAAGAAAGCTGGGAAAGAGGTGGGGTGGTACAAAGCCTGGTAAGTGATAGCTGGATAAAGTGAGGAGGGGGG
Source organism: Leucoraja erinaceus (assembly GCF_028641065.1). Lineage (NCBI taxonomy): Eukaryota > Metazoa > Chordata > Chondrichthyes > Rajiformes > Rajidae > Leucoraja > Leucoraja erinaceus. The sequence goes on along the minus strand of NC_073393.1, from coordinate 20,468,278 downwards.
CAGGGAGTTGATTGGCAGATGGATGGACAACAGCGGGAGATGAAAAAGATGTACTAATGTGAATTGTGGATTGGGTAATGGTCAAAACAGTGGGAATAAATGGGTCATTAGCAAAATGGAACCGCATGACCAGTGGAGTTCAGCAGCAATTACGCTTGGTTAATTACAATTAAGCTGCTCACAATCTATATATGTTTGCCATAGATGTGAAAGGGTCAGAGACAAGTTCAATGAATGAGGAAAGAAATGGCAAGTGGAACTTAATGTGGGAAAAGTGTGATGTCATCCAGAATGCTTGACATGATGTTTGACCATTTATTTAACAGTGAGAGATCGAAACATGTTGATGTTCAGTGAGACTTGTGAGCCCTTGTACTTAAAGTCAACGTGCTGGTGATGCAAGCAGTAACAAAGCTGAACAAAGGCTACCTTCAAGAGGATTGGAGCACAAGACTGAAGATGCTTTGCTTCAATCATATTGAGCCCTGTTGAGACTGTATTTGGAGTATTGTGTACGGTCTCATTATCTAAGGCAGGTTATCGTTAGGATTATTGATTTCTTAAACCGCAGATTTGTCATACGAATTCAGAAGAATAAAATGTGATCTTGTTGAAATCGACACGATTCTTAATGGGGCTTAACAGGGTGAATGCCAAGTGAAAAACAAAGTGCTGGAGGAACTCAGTGGGTCAGGCAGCATTTGGGACGGGAATATTTCGGGTCAGGGCCCTTCAGACAGAGTTAGGTTTTATTGGCAAGAGTAACTGCAGCTCACAGACCCAATTGAAGACATGATTACATACCTTAAAAACAGTAGGATAACTAGGGAGAGGGTAAAGCACTCAAAGACAAAGGATGGAATTTATGCCTGAGGAAGTGGGTGAGGTACTAAACCAGCACTTTGCAGAAGTGTTCACCAAAGAGAAGGACGTGGAGAACAGTGAGATCGGGGGAGGGGGGATGATACCGATATTTTAAATCATGTTGATGTCAAGAAGGATGTAATATTAAATTTCTTGATATGAAGTGATAAGTCCTCCTCCACCTGATGCACTCACTCCAGTTCAATCACACTCTCCTATTTCTTGCATCCTTTAAATCAAGGTGGGATTTGGGTCTCCTTTGGCTTTTAGTTCTATGACAACATTGTTGCAAGCAATTCTTAGTTATCTCGTGCTGCTGACAGCATCAGATGTTGCTGTTGGGATTTTGGATTTACTACTGTAAAGGCAATAACATTTTATCGACATTTCACTGCCTGAAATTCAAACGGGACCGATCAGAGAATAAGAGTCCAAAGCCCAAGTAAATTAGTTCCTCGTGGTTTGGATACAGCAGGGCTGGTGGATTGGTCAAAGTGGAACATCAATTATTGAAGAACAATAAAATTGTTCATCCTAAAGCTTTCTGCCAAGTGTAAGGCAGCTGCGTGGTAGAACATTATTTTGCCTGGATGAGAGCAACTGCAAAAACGGTCAAGGACAGTTCCATCCATTGCAAGGTAGCTCGTGATTGGTAACCTGTTCTATGCTGGACATGAGAAGTAGTGAAACTGGGCTCTTTCCTTTTTGCAAGTCCATTGATTTTACCCTGCTGCAAATGTAAGTGGGTGAAGGTTTGAGAACCGGATTGCATTTGACATTTGCCAACTTGCTCATATGTAGTGAACTGATTATCTGGCTAACTGCTTGTCCATGTACACGTGTGTGATTTTGACTCTGAGAACTGGCAGTAAACAATCCCCTGGTACATCCTGATGGCAGCATGCAATGATTCTATCTGCCCACCAAGATCCCTTTATATTCAGGTGTGTGTGGTACAGATCTCGCAAATAAATAAATGTTTCAGGATGAGTTTTTCTGGTGAGCATGCACTAAATAAATTTAAATAAAACTTGTCACGCGTTTGGTTTTGGGCTGACCTCTGTTTCTCCTGGAACTAATTGTGTTGGGAATAATTTGGCACAAATAGTAAAGCTGCCTCTGGCTTAGTGTGCTTCCCAAGGGAGCGCCCATTGAAGCAGCTGTGCTTTATTGGGGGATTGCTGCACTGTCTCCTTAGCATGGTTAGTTGTTGCTTCAATTTCTTTATCACAGACATAAGGTCTTCATGTAGAGAAATTAGACTTTGGCATTTGGTTGGAATTATTAAGGATTTCATTTTAAGAGCCAGCAAGGAAGTGACATTTGCTTCAACTCTACTGAACATTTCAAGTTTTTCCAAAAGCAAGCCAAATAAATCTTTCTTGCATTTTCCTCCAAATGCAACAGTGACTTGGAGTACAGAGAAGCAATCAACTATGGGTAAGGACAATATTCTGAATCATTCTTATGCGTTTATTCAAGTGCTGACCTAGATGTTATACTTCCTGACCTGGATATGTGCATGCCTGTGCCTGATTGCATTCCAGTTCTTGCTTCTGTGAAATAAAAGGAAAACAGACTAGAAAAAATGAGTCCTTGTGAGTCATTGTCTTTGAAGCAAAATTTAAAATGCTTCCAAATCTACTGTTTGTTGCTAAATCATCATGGTTACTGAGAAAATCTTCAGATTAAGATTCAAGAGAGTTTATTGTCACGTGTCCCAGATATGACAATGAAATTCTTGCTTTGCTTTCAGCACAACAGAATATTGCAGGCATAAATAATACAGAACAGATCAATGTGTCCATATATACACACACATAAATAAACATATAAAGTGCAGTAGGCAAATTAAGTTCAGATTTTGTTTTAGTTGAGTTTAATAGTCTGATGGCTGTGGGGAAGTTGCTATTCCTGAACCTGGTTGTTGCAGATTTCAGGCTCCTGTACCTTCTACCTGAAGGCAGCGGAGAGATAAGTGTGTGGCCAGGATGGTGTGGGTTCTTGATGATGCTGCCAGCCTTTTTGAGGCAGCGACTGTGGTAGATCCCTTCGATGGTAGGGAGGTAAGAGCCGATGATGGATTGGGCAGTGTTTACAACTTTTTGCAGTCTTTTCCGCTCCTGGGCGCACAAGTTGCCGAACCAAGCCACGATGCAACCGGTCAGCATGTTCTCTACTGTGTACCTGTAGATGTTCGAGAGAGTCCTCCTCGACATACCGACTCTCTGTAATCTTCTCAGGAAGTTGAGGTGCTGATGTGCTTTCATTATTGCATCAGTGTTCTGGGACCAGGAGAGATCTTCGGAAATATGCACGCCCAAGAATTTGAAGCTCTTGACCCTTTCCACCATCGACCCGTTGGTATAAACGGGACAGGGTTCCCATCCTACCCCTTCCAAAGTCCACAATCAGTTCCTTGGTTTTGCTGGTGTTGAGAGCCAGATTATTGTGCTGGCACCATTTAGTCAGTCGGTCGATCTCACTTCTATACACTGACTCGTCTCCATCAGTGATAAGTCCCACAACAATGGTGTCGTCGGCGAACTTGATGATGGAGTTTCCCGTATGACCGGCTACGCAATAATGAGTATAGAGTGAGTACATCAGGTGGCTGAGCACACAGCCTTGTGGTGCTCCCGTGCTGATTGTTATCGAGGCTGACACATTTCCACCAATGCGAACAGACTGTGGTCTGTGAACGAGGAAGTTGAGGATCCAGTTACAGAGGGATGCGCAGAGACCCAGTTCTGCGAGCTTGGTAACCAGCTTGGGAGAGATGATTGTATTAAATGCCGAACTGTAGTCAATGAATAACAGCCTGACATATGAGTTTTTGTTGTCCAAGTGGTCCATAGCCAGCATGGAGTGGAGAGCCAGCGAGATCGCATCCACCGTTGATCTGTTGTGGCGGTAAGGGAACTGCAGTGAGTCCAAGTTTTTGTCGAGGTATGAGTTGATTTGCACCTTGATTAGCCTCTCAAAGCACTTCATCACCACAGACGTTAGTGCCACTGGTCGATAGTCATTGAGGCACGTCACCTTGCTCTTCTTGGGCACCGGTATTATTGATGCCCTTTTAAAGCAGGTGGGAACCTCAGACCTCAGAAGTGAGAGGTTGAAAATGTCCGTAAAAAGTCCAGCCAGTTTGTCCGCACAGATTTTTAGAACACGACCGGGTATACCATCAGATCCAGGTTAAGTTGCACAAAATGTCCAGGTGGTGGGTAAAGCTGTTGACCAGCATGAGTTGGAGAACTTGTGGTTGTCTTTCTGGAGTTATTGTTTAAAAGTAGAGGTTTAATTATTCTGTTCAAATTGCAAAATTGAGAAAAGAGAGATAGATTTTTTGGCTATCAGTTTCATTGTGAAGGAAACAAGTTTAAATATACAAGTTCCACATGTTGCTGTAATTCCAGTAGATAGCATCCCTAATTTTTGATCTTTTCACCACGGTGCCTCAGTGTAACTTTGAGTTAATGCTACATTTCTGAGCTGTGCATTCAAAACTAGTTATTTTGAATTTTGCTCAGATCCATGGATATTGCTTGGTTTGATAAGCAGCATTTGTGCCCCAGGTGCCAGATATTAACAAGATAGTGTCTGACTACATCCAGTTTAGTTTTGTTTATTATTGTCACATGTACCAAAGTACATGTGAAAAGACTATATCCCCACCCAAGTCGCAACAGCTTCACATTCTCACCTATCAAATGGCTAACAATTTCCTTCATGGTTGTTACTTTTTTGCACATCTTTCATTCATTTGTTTTATATCTCTCTGCATCACAGTCTATCTTTTGTTTCCCTTTCCCCTGACTAGTCTGAAGAAGGGTCTCGGCCCGAAACGTCACCCATTCCTTCTCTCCAGAGATGCTGCCAGTCCCGCTGAGTTACTCCAGCATTTTGTATCTATCTTAATTCCAATCAAGCTGTACGCAGTGTACAGATACAGGATAAAAGGAATCTATTGAATTAAAGATTTAAAAGTGTGGAGCGATTGTAATGAATGACGGCAGATCCACTTCTGGGACGAGCACCCAAAGAGTCGTCTGGCTTTGTCGCCACCTTCAAATCCACTTCAACTATTGAATACAAACAACATGCCTTCTGCTAGTGCTCACACTGATTCCTGAAAACCTGTCCATTATGTACGAGACATGTTAAAATTGTGAAGGAACACACTGCACATGCATAGATAGATGCAGTCGTCGTCATTGAAGACAAAGCAACCCGTTTGATTGACCTTTCCTCCATGGACTTGCTTGTACACCAATGGCCATTGCTCCACTGGCCATCAGTCACAAAAAGCATTGCATAACATGCTAAAGCTTCAGGGTAGCAGGCATATGGCAACAAAAACAGAAAATACTGGAAAATTTCAGCAGGTCAGGGAGAACCGTTCCGATGAAGGGTTGTAATCCTGAAACTTTGACTCTTTCTCTTTCCACTGTGTCTGACCTGACTTTTTCACCATTTTTGTTTTATTTCAGATTTCCAGCATCTGCAGTTGTTAAAAAAAAAAAACAATTCAGGCATATGGCAAGAAAGCCAATTTGGTCACATTCATGTTAGTTCAAAATAAGAGCTCACAATATTAACCCACATTCCTCAACTCGGTCAGTGGCTAGGTAGGTCTAGCTCTTAGAATTTGCATTCAATCATTGTCCAAAAGTGTTGAGGGTTTCTACCAAAATCAACCTTTCAGGTCGTATGGTTCAGAACCCAACTACCCTCTGAGACACCTTCCTTACTGAACTGTGCTGCTTTGTATGATTGTTGACAGACCCCTTGAACATATCTCATCAATTTCTTGGACTTCTACTTTCACTTCTCTTGGTTAGAGTGTTCCTTGTCCTTTCCATGCCTCATTCTTTGTGATTTCTGCCAGCTTTAATACAATTCCACCACCGGGATACTCACACCCCTTCCCATTTTGCATTTCAAAAATACTTTGTTTCGTGACTTCGTAGTTCTATCCTTTGTCCTTAATCTTTCCTCTTTACCGCAACAAGGTAGGTTAGATCAGGGATACATCCTCAGCTTATGTAAGGTGTGTTCAAGAATCTAATAACAGTAGAGAAAAAACTCTTCCTGAATCTGGTGGTACATGTTTTCAAGCTTTTATATATTCTGTCCGATGGAAGAGGGAGAAGAGAGAATGACCAGGGTGTGAGTGGCTCTTATGTTGGCTGCTTACCCAAGGCAGCATGTAATGTAGTTGTTTGATTGGGGTGGAGTGAGGCTGGTTTGTGTGATGTACTGAACTGTGTCCACAACTCTGCAATTTCTTGCGGTCTTGAGCAGAGTAGTTGCCAAACCGAACAGTGGTGCATCACAGTAGAATGCTTTCGGTGGTGCATTTGTAGAAATTGGTAATAGTTAATTGAAATGGTGAATTTCCTTAGTTAACCTTTTTCCTAATTTCGCTTGATTTCATTCATACACTTTTTATACCAGGTTTTTTTTTGCCGTATTAAGTTCTGCATTTTACGCATCTTTTCCCTTTTTGCCTATCTCGCCCTCCATCATGTCATCTGGGATGTTCTGAACATCATTTAAAATATATTTGGACAGGTACACGGTTAAGAAAGGTTTAGAGGGATATTAGCTAAATACAGGCAAATGGGACTATCTTAGATGGGTATCTTGGCAAGGATGAGTTGGGCCGAACGGCTTGTTTCCTTGCCATTTGAGTTATTCTAGAGTTGGAAATCCAACCTTTTCTGTGGAAACCTTTTAATCCAAAATCCTTGAATGCCCCCCTATTGCTCTGAGATGGGCTTACCATCAAGTAATAGTTTTCAGTCCATTTTACTCAATCACTTAATCTAATTTAAAAAAAAGGGAGGGCCTCAATTTAGAACTTGCAAGTCACATACCGTTTCAACATTGTTATTGGCCAAAATTCTGCAACTGTAACCCAAAACCCATGTACATGCCTTCTTTGCCCCTGGCCCAGTTAAAGAAGATACTACACTAACAACTTAAATTGGTTAGAAATGGACACTTAGTACGGACCTTGGCGCTCATCTCACCATGTCATGAATGAATTAAAAAAAATGCCAGAAGCTTGATGCTCGAAGCAAATCTAATCCACTGACCAACCAGTAAGCAATTATCTTCTTCAGGTAGCGTGTTGATAAATAAATGGGCCAGCATTACTCAAACTGTCCGCTGGCCTCGTACTCGAGTTCCGATGGAGTTACTTTTTTACAAGAGCTAACACGAGCATTGGTTGGACAGATCTACCAGATTCTTCCAACTCTTCTGCCCTGTTACTTTCCTCACAAATGCTGTATTATTTTGCCATCACTCCTCGCCACTTCAACCGAAACTACACATGCCTTGCACAGGCATGCTGCTGATATCACTGGTGGAGAATGTGTTGCGACAGGGGCCCTGGCAAGGCTGCTTTATTTTGTGTTGAATGCTTTAGTAAATAAATTTATCTTTATCACATTGCCATGTGATAAAGACTTTTGTGAACTATTGCCTTGGATTCCCACATGGGGAAAGCTACCAAATTCCTCTGTGCTCACTCCAGCAGCACTGAAATCTCAGATTCAGATTCAGATTCAGATTCAATGTAATTGTCATTGTCAGTGTACAGTACAGAGACAACGAAATGCATTTAGCATCTCCCTTGAAGAGCGACATAGCAAACGAATTGAATTAAAAAAAATAATAAGTGTCGGGGGGGGGGGGGGGGGGGGGGGGGGGGGTTGGTGATTGGCAGTCACCGAGGTACGTTGTTGAGTAGAGTGACAGCCGCCTCAGGTTCTCAGCCTAAATTGAGCATGGAAGTTGGGAGGACATGTTGCAGTTATACAAGATGTTGATGAGGCCACATTTAGAGTATTGTGTTCTGTTCTTATTGGAAAGATGTTGTCAAATTCAGGGCCGGCCTTAAGACGATTGGACCGATTGCTCCCAATTGGGCCCTGTGCCTAAGGGGGGCCCCCGCGCCAGAGTAATCTACTCTCGGCTCAGGTAGATCTACCCCGGGTGGAGGGGGGGAGAGAGGGGTGGAGGGGAAAGAAAGGGATAGACGGGGAGGGGGGGTGGGCGGGGGAATGGGGAAGGGGGAGGTGGCAGTGCTCCCGCCACTCCAGTCGCCGAGCTTCACGCACACAACCCCGGCTCCACCCCTATCTCTCCCCGGGAAGACGCGGTGAACAATACAGGGAGGGCCAGGCCGGGGGTTGGAGCAACTCTTACAAACCTCGGCCTCACTCACGCCCGTCCTCCCGGACCCCAGCATCCACTCCTGCCGCCGGCCCTCTCCCTCCCTTCTCTCCTCCCCTTCTCTCCTCCCCTTCTATCCTCCCCTTTCCCTCCCTTCTCTCCCTCCCTTCTCTCCTTCCCTCCCGCCTTCCTCTCTCTCTTCCCCCTTCTCTCCTTCCCTCCCTGCCATTCTTTCCTTCCTCTCTGTCTTTTCCCTTCTCTCCTTTCCTCCCTCCCTTTTCTCCTTCCCTCCCTCCCTTCTTTCTCTCATTCCCTCACTCTTTTCTCTTCTTACTCTCTTCTCTCCTTCCCTCCCACACACACATCACGCACAGACAACTAAACACACACATCACGCACAGACAACTAACACACACACACACACACACACACACACACACACACACACACACACACACACACACACACACACACACACACACACACACACACACACACACACACACACCCACACACCCCCCCCACACACACACACACACCCCACACACACACACCCCCACACCCCCCCCTACCTACCCCCACACACCCCCCCCCCTTACCAGCACCTCCTAAAGCTGGCCCTGGTCAAACTGCAACGGGTGCAGAGAAGATTTACAAGGATGTTGCCATACTTTAGGCCCTGAGCTCTGGGGAGAGGTTGAGCAGGCTGAGACTTTATTCCTTGGAGTGTAGGAGGATGAGGGGTGGTCTTATCGCGTATATCTTGAGAGGAATAGATAAGGTCAATGCACTGGGTAATTTTACCCAGAGTAGGGGAATCAAGAACCAGAGGACACGGGTTTAAAATAAGGGGAGAAAGATTTAATAGGAATCTGAGGGGCAACTGTGGAATGTGCTGCCGGCAGAGGTAGTTTTGAGGTAGGTACAATGGCAACATTTAAAAAACATTTGGACAGGTACATGGTTAGGATAACTTTAGAGGGACATGGGCCTAACGCAGGCAGGTGGGACTAGTACAGATGGGGCATGTTGGTCGACGTGGGCAAATTGGGCCGGTGGGTCTTTTTCCGTGCTGCATGATTCTAAGATGACCAGTTTGGATTCCCATTCTTGATCATCATTTGATGGGAAAATGTTTGTGAGCCGTTATTGAGGGAGGATCTAAATGATGCCCAGCATGTGCTGGTATTGTTAATCTAATCGTGCACAGATGAATGGTGGAAGACTGACATAATCACAGAGCATCCGAAGTTGCCATTGAGGGAAATACTTTAATATATTCCAGCATACTGTAAGATCTCCTTTGTTGTGCATTGTAGAATGGAAGCTGCAGCTTGATAATTTGTTTTTCTGTCTTGGCCCTTAGACCTGATCCTTATATAACTCCATACTACGAGCATGAAGCTGAGCGATACTGGCGTGGTGGACAGTATGAGAACTTCCGGGTGCAATGGACTGAGGCAGACTTTCACTATAGGGTAAGCAATTTGAGAAATTACGTCATTGAATGTATTACAGCTTGAGCTATTTCCTGCTCTTACGTTCACAATCGCAACGAAAATTTCAAAATAACTGACAGTGAAATCTTGCTGAAGTGAACAGATGAGATGAGGGCAGAACAACGTGTTGGAGTTAGTGGGGAAACCTACGAAGTGATAGGTGGCTGCAGGTGAGGGGGCGGGGTTTGTTTGACAGATGGGTGTTCAAAAGCTAGAGATGAAAAGGAGACAAAAGGATGCCAGCTTTTTAAACTTATCCATTAATGTAAGTTACGTGAGTAACACAGCAAAAAGATAACTTTACACTTCTGAATGAGATTATGTGAATTAACGCTTGTAATGTAGATTGCAAGTCAAGTCAAGTTTATTCGTCACATACACATATGAGATGTGCAGTGAAATGAAAAGTGGCAATGCTCGCGGACTTTGTGCAAAAAGACAAACAAACAGCCAAACAAACCATAAACACAATCATAAACACACATATTCTTTTACATATTAAATATTGGAAGGAAAAACGGAGAAGGGGGCCACAAGAGGGCTTATGGAGAATAGGGCCACAAGACTTTATCTCACTCTAACCACCCTAGAAGTGCGATGCACAGCACTTGAGAAAACTTTCTCATAACTGCAACTGTAAACGGAGGATTATTCTTCAGAGTGAAAGTGAAATTCATGCCCTTCTTTCCTTGCCTTAACTAAACTTGGACTCAATAATGAGGCTGGGGCTGTTTGTGACAAGTGTAAACATTCTCTCCATCACAACATGGAATTCATGGGTGCTTTAGTTAACTCCAACAGCCTAAAGATCCATTGACAGGTTAATTAAGTTCGCTCAAATAATCATAGGGGAGTAAATGAGCATGGATGGATTCTCCAGTTATTATGCCATGGAGACATACAGCATGAAACCAGGCCATTCGGCCCAACTTGCCCATGACAACCAAGTTGCCCCATCTACACTGGTCCCACCTGCCTGCGTTTGGCCTACTATGTTGTTATAGTACATGCCTTAACTAACTCCTCTTGTTCCATATACCCATCATCCTCTGTGTGATTAAAGCTACCCTTCGGGTTCCTATTAAATCTCTTCATAAACCTATATCTTCTGGTTCTTGACTGAGTAAAAGATTGCATTCACCATATCTATTTCCCTTCAAGATATACACTATTAGATCAACCTTCAGCCTCCTACGCTCCAAGGAATAGCCCTAACCTGCCCAGCCTTCCCTACAGCTCAGACCCTCAAGTTTAGCTTTGCCTTCATCAACCTTTTTGGTTACTTCATCAAAAAATTCAAATCAGATTCGTAAGCACAATCTCCCATGTACAAAACCACGCTGACTATCTCTAATCAGCCCCTACCACTGATGCTAGGCTCGTTGATCTATAATTTCTAGGCTTTTCCTTACAGCCCTTCCTAAATAGAGGCACAACATGAGCCACCCTCCAGTCTTCCGGAACGTCACCCAGGTCCAATAATGAGTGATGTCTTTGGGAAAAGCAAATGAGAAGTATTAAGACCTCGACTACATCCTCTGACTTCTCGCACAGATTGTCATTCACTCTTTCAATGGTCACTTTAAATGTTTTGGGTTTTCCCTTAATTTTCAGTGAATTTGGTATTTTCTCAGGAGTGGACGACTCACCTGCCCCTCCCTATTGTGCAACATTAATGGCACTCTCGTGCTCCATTGTCGCATATCATCTAGAAATGGAAAATATGACAATTTTTGACAAATCAGTCATCTGTGCATGACTGATGTGAAATGAAACAATCTACCATTTCATCAGCTTTTTCTACCCCACCCTCTCAGAAGGCTGTCTCTTTTCTTAGAGTTCCAGTTCAAGTTCACATTTATTGCCACATGCACCAATTAAGGTACAGTGGAATTTGATTTACCATGCAGCCACACAATCAAAAGGAACACAATACTCAATAAAGTACAACATGAACATCCACCACAGTAGAATCAACATTCTTCACTGTGGTGGAAGGCAATAACTTTCAGTCAGTCAGTCCTCCTCCTTTGTTCATCCATGGTCGGGGCCATGAACCCTCCACAGTCTCCGCTAGGGACAGCTCGATGTACCGGCCCTCTCATCGGAATGCTCGAAGCTCCGAACTCGGGACGGACGGACACTCCGCGCCTTGGAGGTCCCGAATCGGCTGCTTCCTACCGGAGGCCGTGGCTTCATGGTTATAGACTGCAGGCCGGCGGTCGGAGCTCTTTTCCGGTGATCCCCGGCAAGGGATCCCAGTCTCCGCGTTGGAAAGTCCACGCCATGCCCACGGCTAGAAGCTCCGCAGACCGCGGCTTCAGGATGTTGTAGCCCGCGGGGCCAGCGGTAAGAGCTCTTCTTCTGGCGATCCCCGGCAAGGGATCACCCAGCTCCACGATGGAAAGTCCGCGCTGAGCCCGCTGCTGAAGCTCTGGGCCAAACTCCGGGAGAGGCTGCACCAATCCAAGCTGTTGGGTCGCAAGGGAGGGCGAAAATGCGACTAGGACAAATGTCGCATTCCACCGAGGTAAGTGACTAAAAAACAGATTCCCCCTTCCCCGCCCCATCCCCCACACTAAAAAACAAAAATCGAAAGGGCGAACAGCTGCTGGCAAGACTGCAGGCTTGTGGCACCACCCGTCATAGAGGCATGTCCTTTAACTCTTTCCAAATCATTAAGTTCAATTGTGGCCCTGTTGATGAGTACCTACATTGTACATCATTAGTTGGGCCGAACAAAAATAATCTGGCTTGCAACAGAGATTAACATTTAACATTGAATTTGTAGCTGCCTCTCCACCTTCACTGGGTCACTTGCTTTGCCAGTTACTGGTCCAGTTTGGAGTACAAGAGTTTTAATGCTGCTTTGAAGGTTGACAGTGAAGAGTTTCTTTTCCTTTCTGTGCTAGGAAAGGGAGAGGGAACGGGAGAGAGAAAGGGAACGAGAAAGAGAGCGAGACAGACATCGAGAGCAGCGCGAGAGGGAAAGGGAAAGAGAAAGAGAACGCGGAAACAGGATACGAGAGCGAGAGAGGGACAGAGAGCGTGAACGTGACAAAGAACGGCAACGAAGAAAAGAGGAATGGGAACGAGAACGAGCCAAGCGCGAAGAGAAAGAGAAAGTACAGAAAGACCGAGAACGAGAGAAAGAGAAACCAAAGCAGAGATCCCCACCTCCTGTAAGGTAAGCACCTTCCTTGTGAAGTTTCTCAACTGACTCCAAGTAGCCTTCTTTTGTCAATTTGTTTACACACGTGTTCATCGGTAATACCAGTGGTGCACATGTATTCCCCTTCATCCAGCAACATTTCTATTTCATGGTTTACGTATTCATGTTGGTGTTTGCCCTATTTATGCAGTGCCTACAAAACCTATATACTAGTTCAGAGGGAATGCTGTCATTATCAACAGCTGCACCTCAGAGATATTTACTATTTAAATCTAAGATACACGAGTAACAACTATATACAATAGTTCTACTGTTTTACCATAAATACAGGTCTTACTTGGCCTTCTTGAAAGCTCATTGTACAAATAAGTATGATACAGTACGTTGTACCAAACTGTGTGGACTGGAACAGTGTAACTGTCTAGTTGGACCACTGCAGTGGGCTTTAGAGCCTATACTCATCCCCCACATGCACATTCCCCTTGCAGACAATTGGACTGTGGTTCCAGCTTGAGCGGCCATCTATTGAAATGGGCTTGGGTGTAGAGCCCGTGACTGAGATGTGTCACTTTAGCATCAGAGCGAGTGAGTGCTTTCCCAGCCCACTAGCACACTAGCACACCACATGCACATGTTCTCAATGGTTCAAGTCTGCAGTTTATCTTGCTTGCATTAACTGAGCAATTAAGCCCAGATGTTAGTAAACCCAAATCTCTAGTTTGACTGCTGTGGACAGTTATTTTCAACTGCTTTATATATTTTGCATTCAAAGGGTCACATCTTGTACATTGATTACACAATAGTAATTCCTGAGTTACGATACTGTATAATTTTAGTGAAATAAAATGACGGTATGCAATGAATTGACAACGAGGATTGTGTGCAGGCAGATAAGAGTTGGTCTGGGCCCATTTTGGTTGGGCCATGGTTGGTCCTATTTTGTCACTTTAAAGTAACCAGACTACTGTGTAGATCCATTATTTGTTAGTCATTGTCTTCCCATTGTGACATGCTTGTATTATGTAGGCAAGCCACTGTCAATTGATTATAGAATACTTGAAAACTACCATTCACACCGCATCCTGCTTGTTTCATCTCAGTGGTCTCTGGTTCTGTGCCATACTGTGTCAAAGCCTCAATACCTTAGAGATGTTGTTCCATTCTCCATCCGTCCCACTCTGATAATGTACCCACAGAGAATAAATTCTTGCAATAAAAGAGAAGATCAAGGGGAGTATCCATCATTCATGAATGACTATAAAAGCTCAAAACATATAATTACACAGTTGGCAGATGAGAAGGTGGGATAATTATATATTTTTTAAAACAAAAAGAATAAATTAGGAAAAATAAGAATGAAATCCACAAACGGGATGGGGGTAAGGGGGCAAGGGTACAGAAAACATTAACAAGGATGTTGCCAGGACTAATGAGTTTGAGTTATAAAGAGAGACTGGATAGGGTGGGACTTTTTTCTTGAGTGAAGGAGGCTGAGGAATGACCTTAGGGAGCTGTATAAAAGTCATGAGGTGCATCGATAAGGTAGTGGGGCGCATTCTTTCTTCCCAGGGTAGGGGAGTTTAAAACTAGAGATCATAGATTTAAGGTGATGGGAAAGATTTAAAGGGGCCAACTGTTTCAAACAGGTGGGCGGTGGGTATAAAGATTGAGCTGTCATAAGAAGTGGAAGAGGTGGATAAAATTACAGCATTTTCTAAAAACACGTGGACAGGTATAGGAGTTTCGAGAGAGAGAATTTAGAGACATACCACATGGAAACGGGCCCTTCGGCTTACCACGACCAAACCCATATACTAGTTCTGCATTATCCCACTTTTACATCCTGTACACTAGAGGCAATTTTACAGAAGCCAATTAATCTACAAACCTACATGTCTTTGGATGTGGGAGGACTGGAGAAATCCACACGGTTACAGCAAGAACATACAAACTCCACATAAATATCATCCAAGGTCAGGATTGAATCCAGGTCTGGCGCTGTGAGGTAGCAGCTGTACCACTGTGCCACCTTTCAACATGGATAGGATATGGCCCAAGCACAAGTGGGACTAGTGCAGTTAGGCACCTTGGTCGGTGTGGACGACGTGGGCCAAAGGGTCTGTTTTCATGCTGTATGATTCTGAGATAAACTTGGCTAGAAATATACAAGGACACATTCCATTGATGTTTGAACTATTCATGTCATGTGTACTGAGATACTGTGCAAAGCTTTGTCTGTGTGCTATCCAGTCAAATCATACTGCACCTGAGTGCAATCAAGCCACTCACAACTATAATGGGTAGTGCAAACAGAAACATACTAAAATGCAGAATATAATACAGTGCAGAATATAGTCATGTAGAAGTGAACCTTGAGAATTAATTCAACTACCATTGTCTTGTTTTCCATAAGGTAATTTGCTTCTTTCTTTACTATAGAGGATATAAGAAATAGATTGAAATCTGTGGTGTAGATGTTATAACTGCCACTTCATATCACCACTGACCCCTGTTCAATCCCAACTTCCAACATGTGGAATTTACACATTCTCCCTGTGACCATAGAAGTTCTGATTTCTTACTTCACAAAAACATATGGGTTAAAAGGTTACTTGGCCACTGTACATTGTCTCGAGTATGTCAATAAGTGGTAGAATCTGGGGGGAGTGGAAGAGAATGTGATGAATATAAAAACAGGAATTAATACAGGATTTGTGTAAATGGGTGGTTAATGTGGACTTGATGGGCCAAAGGGAGTGATTCTCTCTAACTCTGTCTATTAAGAAGAGACGGATAAACCTGGAAAATTTCACACTGTGATATTGAGCAAATAGTTGGATCTGCCCACTAACAAGTCCAGCGACCTCAAGGGCTGAACCCCTCAAAGTAGCAGCCACCTGCTTTAATATTCCAAAATTTCCTAGATTCAGGGAAAGTTCTATTACATTGGAAAAGAGCAATAGAAATATGTTTGTTCAAGAAGGGGAATGTAAATGGGAAAGTACAGGCCAATTAGCTTTCTCTATCCCAGAGAAAAGTTAGAAGTTAATATTAGAGATATTATACCAAAACACTTCAAACAATTAGAGGAAAAGGAAATTGTTTGACTAATTTATGGCCATTTATGAAAACATGCAACAGATGGCTTGTCACTTTTCACCATGATAGTCAAGGCTGCATCCACTCCCATATTTCTTTGTCCTGTCTTATCCATCCCTCCCCAACCCTCTGCAGTTTATTTTCTATTTGCCAGTTCTGACAAAGGTCTTTGACCAGGTCCTTGACCTGAAACATGAGCTTTTGATAGCACTACCTTTAACATGGCATTCAGATTGCATCGGTGGAGTAACACAAGAGGTACAGTATAAGGAAGAACTGCAGATGCTGGTTTAAATCGAAGGTAGACACAAAATGCTGGAATAACTCAGCCAGACAGGCAGCATCTCTGGAGAGAAGGAATGGGTGATGTTTCGGATCCTTCTTCAAACATCTGAAGAAGGGTCTCGACCTGAAACGTCACCCATTCCTTCTCTCCAGAGATGCTGCCTGTCCCGTCTATCTTTGTACACAAGAGGTAAACGTACTTGATCTCATCCTCAGTCTGCTTGTGGCAAATACATTATGACCCTGATAACATTAGTAGATGTGAACTCAACATCGTCCTTGGAAAGCAAAGTCCCAGGCTCTATTGTATAGTTTGGCATACTCAAATCATGATCATGAGAATATAAACGGCAGATTGAAACAGTACATTCTTGAGGCATTCTGTTGCATCAGCAATGATCACGATCACCACCACAATTTCAAACCCCATTGCTCAGGATATCCCACACTCTTCCATTGCCAGGTGTCAACGTTTGCCCAATGATGAGTGCAGAATGGTAGCCCGAGAACAACACTAAACATACCTAAATTCTATGCAATGCCAGCTGTTGAAGCTGCAGCTTGGGCCAAGCTGCATATTGCACAGCAGCAAACAATATCCAATAGACACGGCTTAAGCATTCGCACAATCTAAGTATTAGATCAAAGTTTCCTCCCAACATTCACTCCGTTTCATGTAAAGAATGACTGAGAGCACTGGATACAGTAAACTCAAAGGACCCATCAGCAATTGCTGCAGTACTGAAGGCCTGGGCCCTGGAACGTGATCTGCCTCAAGCCAAGCAGTGCAGTTTCCGTGCAGTTGTAACAGACCATCTGACCATTAATGTGGAAATTGCCAAATATCCTTTGCAAAAGGCATGGGAAATTCAATCTGACCGAGTACTTACCAGTCACTACACTTAGTCATGTGTGGTAGCTTAAGATGGGTTTTGTCGGGGCACCAAGTATAGACTTGATCCAAATATGGAGGTGTGTCTGGCATTGACATCAAGTGAGATATCAAAGAGTCCCAGTAAAACTAAAGTCAGCAAGCATCGTTCCAGAGGTCAAGGCAGTGATGTCGTATGGAGCACAGTGGGCTTTGTGAAACACAAATGGGTGTCATTGAACAGGATGTGGATAATTATTGAGGCTGTCATCAACTCCTAATGCAGCTATAATTATCACCAATGATTTGTCCTGGTCCAACCACCATAACACTAGAGCCAAGAAAGTGCACCAAAGCCTCTACTTTCCTGAGAAGGCTAATGAAGTTTGGCATGTCTCCAGTGCCTCTTGCCAATTTCTACAGATGCATTGTACAAAGCGTCCAATGGGGGTGCTTCACAGCTTGCACAGCATGCTGGTAATGACCAAAAGGATATAAAAGCTTGAAAACGTATATCAACAGATTCAAGAACAGCTTCTCAGCTGTTAAACAAACTGTACAATATCTATATTACTAAAAGTCTGATCTTGACCACTTCCTGTTCTGTGTATTGATTTTAGAAAAACTCTGCCACTTACGGCTGTGATTTTTGGCCATTTTACTCAGTCCCCCTCCGCTGCGCAGGACAAGAGGATTTTTCCCATCGATGAAAAATAAGAGCATGTTTAAAAAAGGTTGAGATTCTCTCTCCTGAAGGCCACGCCCCTTCCGGAGGGACTATAAAATCCGGAGGTGTTGAGTGCCTCAGTCAGTCTGATGGCGGAGCGAGAGGGTCACGCCTCTCAGTCTGATGGCAGAGCGAGAGGGTCAAGTCTCTCAGTCTGAGCTGTGAATAACACTGAACACATGTCTACTAAACTGTGAGTGGTTTTACTGACCTGTCAGTGCCCTTAATGTGGTTTGAAAATATAGTTTGGAAATGCTAAAGCTGCATTGGTTTGGAAATGATAAAGCAGTGTTGCCTTTGGTTTGAAAATGCTGAAGCTGTGTTGCCATTGGTTTGGAAATGCTAAAGCTGTGTTGCCTAATTAAAATTGCCGTGCCTAATAAAAGTTGCCTTGCCTAATTAAAGTTGCCTTGCCAAATTGAAAAGTTGGTTTGAGAATGCCTTGCCTAATTGAAAGGTTGATTTGAGAATGCCTTGCCTAATTGAAAAGTTGGTTTGAGAATGCTAAAGTTGCCTTGCTTATTTGAAAAGTTGGGTTGAGTCCCGCTGTGTCTATCTTTGATGTAAACCAGCATCTACTGTTCCTCCCTGCACAATAGTGTTACAGCCACAGAGAAAGTACAGATTAAAAAATGAAAGAGCTGCAACAAAATAGATGGGAAGAAAGGAAATTCATATGTACTCAACTTTAGCAAGGTTTTTGTCAATGTCCCATATGGTTAGCTAGTCTGGAAGGTTATAATGCATGGAATTCAATGCAACCTTGCAAATTGGTTTCAAACTTGTCTTGTGGGGGGTTGAGAATGGGAGAAGGTAGAGAGAGGGGGAGAAGGGGATGTGAGGGGAGGGGGTAGTGGATAAGGGGAAGAAGAGTGGAGCGGGGAGAAGGGAGGAAGATGAGGGAAGGGAAGAAGTGGGGGGAGGGGAGAAGGCTAGGGGGGAGTGGAGAAGGAGGGATGGAGTGGGAGGGGGGAAGAGGGGAGTTCAGTCTACGCTCACTGACTCCATCCCTGTGAAAAGTTATAGAGATGGTGATCGGATCTGGAAGCGGACCAATACATCTATCTATCTATCTATCTATCAATATATAAAACTCTTGTGCCATCCGACCGGCTGCCGTCCGGCTGCCTTTCTGCCTTTTAATTCGTTTCCATCGTGTGATGTCACAATGCCCAATGCTCGCAGATGTCCAATCACAATGGCCAATACTCGCAGATGTCCAATCGGAATGGATCCATTTACATGGACGGCTGTCGATTGCCTTTCTTCCTTTGATCCCCTGCAACTCCGAAACCAGACGCAGAATCGCCGACATCGTTTCCATTTCGGTAGAGATTTCACTTTTCTTTCTAAGTATCCGCTCCTCATTACATTTCATCGTGTTTAAGTACACGTTTTTAATCAAATCCCCCCCCCCCCTCCCCCCCAATATTTCAAAAATAAACTGGCTTCTCACCCATAGAAGCAGCACCAGCCCCAGCCCCTGGTGAACGTTCCATCGTGTGATGTCACAATGCCCAATGTTCACATATGTCCAATCGGAATGGATTCATTTACAAATGCCTTTGCAGGAGCACAAGCACTTGGTGAACGTTCCATCGTGTGATGTCACAATGTCCAATGCTCAAAGGCATTGTTGCCATAGAGGGAGTACAGAGAAGGTTCACCAGACTGATTCCTGGGATGTCAGGACTTTCATATGAAGAAAGACTGGATAGACTCGCCTTGTACTCGCTAGATTTTAGAAGATTGAGGGGTATCTTATAGAAACGTATGAAATTCTTAAGGGGTTGGACAGGCTAGATGCAGGAAGATTGTTCCGGATGTTGGGGAAGACCAGAACAAGGGGTCACAGTTTAAGGATAAGGGGGAAATCCTTTAGGACAGAGATGAGAAAAACATTTTGCACACAGAGAGTGGTGAATCTCTGGAATTCACTGGCACAGAAGGTAGTTGAGGTCAGTTCATTGGCTATATTTAAGAGGGAGTTAGATGTGGCCCTTGTGGCTAAAGGGATCAGGGGGTATGGAGAGAAGGCAGGTACAGGATACTGAGTTGGATGATCAGCCATGATCATATTGAATGGTGGTGCAGGCTAGAAGGGCCGAATGGCCTACTCCTGCACTTAATTTCTATGTTTCTATGTTTCCCTCTCCTCACCCCTCTCCCTCCCTCTCCCTCCTTCTCCACCCATCCTTCCTCTCTCCCCCACCCCCCTTCCCTTCCCTCTCTCCCCCCGCCCCTTCCCCTACCACTCTGTCCCTCTTCCACCAGTCCCTCTACCCCTCCCTTCCCACTCTTCCACTTCTCTCCCCTTTACCCACCCCTCTCCCTCCCTCACCCCTCTTTCTTCCCGTCCATGCCACACCCCTTCTCCTACCCCTCTGTCCCTCTTCCACCACTCCCCCGTCCCTCTTTCACCACTCCCGCTACCCCTCCCTCCCTCCCTCCCCCCACTCTTCCACTTCTCTCCCCCCTCTCCCCCTTCTCTCCTCCCCTCTCCCTCTCATCACCCCTCTCCCCATCCCTCTCTCCCCCACCCCTTCCTTCTCTACCCCACCCCCTCCCCCCTCTCTCCCCCGCCCCCTTCCCCTCTGTCCCTCTTCCACCACCCCCCTACTCCTCCCTCTCCCACTTCTCTCCCTTTACCCCACCCCTCTCCCTCCTCCACCCCGTATCTCCCTCCCTTCCCCTCTCTCCCCCTCCCCTTCCCCTACCCCTCTGTCCCTCTTCCACCACTCCCCCTGTCCCTCTTCCACCACTACTGCTACTCTTCTCCCCCTCCCTCCCTCCCCACTCTGCCACTTCTCTCCCCCCCCACACTGTTTCCCCCCCTCCTCTCCCCCCACCCCTCTCCCCCTCCCTCCACACTCTTCCCCCCCTCTCCCTCCTCATTCCCTTTACCGTGCACAGTCTCTGTCTTTAAGAAGGAACTACAGATGCTGGAAAATCGAAGGTGGACATAAAAAAAGCTGGATAAACTCAGCGGGTGCGGCAGCATCTATGGAGCGAGTTGAATGTTCAACGTTTTTGGCCGAAAACCCGAAGGAAGGGTTTCAGCCAAAAACGTTGCCCTTTTCCTTCGGTCCATAGATGCTGCTGCACCCGCTGAGTTTATCCAGCTTTTTTGTTGTTGTACCAGCCTCTCTCTCTCTTCTCTCGACTCATGAAAGCCCGCTCCAACCCCCCCCCCCCCCCCCCCCCCCCCCCCCCCCTTCACCCTCTCTCCTCCCCCTCTCTCTCTCCCCTCTCCTCTCCCTCTCCACCCTCTTCCTCCCCTTCCTCACACAATATTTTTTGTGGGGGCGAGTCCACAGTGTGTGTGACTTTGTGGAGGCGGCCACGCGCTCTCCATTCAAGAAGATGATCATCTGTTTGTGGAGGCGCGTGCTTAGTATGTGACCAAAGATCTTATAGCGGAGCTCTCCACTACAAGATCTTTGTGTGTGACGACACACACTCCCCACCCCCCCCCCCCCCCCCCCCTTTGGTGCAGGAGGCGCGCGCAGCATCTGAACGCTCAGCGATTATTCGAATTCTTCACTAACCGTCATTCTGACTTTGCTTGTGAATTGCATTTGTCTGATGCAGGAAGATTGTTCCCGATGTTGGGGAAGTCCAGGACAAGCGGGACACAGTTTAAGGATAAAGGGGAAATCCTTTAGTAATGAGATGAGGAAAACATTTTTCACACAGATAGTGGTGAGTCTCTGGAACTCTCTGCCACAGAAGGTAGTTGAGGCCAGTTCATTGGCTATATTTAAGAGGGAGTTAGATGTGGCCCTTGTTGCTAAAGGGATCAGGGGGTATGGTGAGAAGGCAGGTACAGGATACTGAGCTGGATGATCAGCCATGATCATATTGAATGGCGGTGCAGGCTCGAAGGGCCGAATGGCCTACTCCTGCACTTAATTTCTATGTTTCTATGTTTCCCTCTCCTCACCCCTCTCCCTCTCCCACCCATCTCTCTCTCCCCCACCCCTTTCCTCTCTAGCACCACCCCTGCCCCACCCCTCTGTCCCTCTTCCACCACTCCCCCGTCCCTCTTCTACACTCCCGCTACTCCTCTACCCCTCCCTCCCTCCCCACTCTTTCCACTTCTCTCCCACTCTCTTCTCCCCCTCTCCCATCCCTCTGTCCCCCACCCCCTCCCCCTCTCTCCCCACCCCCTTCCCTCTCTTCCCCACCCCCTTCCCTCTCTCTCCCCCCACCCCCTTCCCCCTATCCCTCTGTCCCTCTTCCATCACTCCCGCTACCCCTCTCCTCCTCCCTCCGCACTCTTCCACTTCTCTCCCCCTTCCCCTCCACTCTCCCTCCCCCACTCTTTCCCCCTCTTTCTCCCCATCTCTCTCCTCCTCCCCTCCCCCACATCTCTCCCCATCTCTCACCCCCTACCCCGCTCTCCTTTCCCTCCCAAATCTATCCCGTTTCCTCCTCCTCCCTCCCCTCTTCTCACCCCTCCCGCAAACGCCGTTGGGGAAACTGCACTTGGTCTAGTCTATAAATAAAACTGAACGACTCGGACATCTTTCCATTTGCACAATTGATTTTATTGTATTAATTTTAACATATTAATGTTTAAAATCCATGCATTGAAGGAAGAATATTTTACAGCCTCAACCCTACACGGGCGTCACCTGCATGACAGCATATGTCAGCGTGTATGTCGTGCAACTTGACGGTTTTATGGGCGTTTCACTGACGCTCCGCAGTCACCCAAATGTCGCCCAAGTGGGGCAGGCCCTTAAGATCGTGAGACTAGTCAGGGTAAATGCACCAGAGTAGGGTAATCAAGAGCCAGCTGCAATTGCTTTAAAGTTGGGGGGGGGGGGGGGGGGGGGGGGGGGGGTTTTAATGGGGACCTGAGGGGCAATGGTATCACACTGAGGGCGGTTGGTATATGGAATATGCCAGAGGGACTAGTTGAGGCAAGTACTTTCACAATATTTAAAACACATTTGGACAGGTACATTGATAAGATAGGTTTAGAAGGATATGGGCCGAATGTAGGCAGGTGGGGCTGGTGTAGATGGAGCATGTTGGTCGGCATGGACAGATTGGCTTGTTTTTACGCTGTATGGCTAGAAAAGCGGCTGTACTAGACTTTGTATTGGAACAGGTCCTGGCTAGCTGGTTGAAGTGGATGGACTATTGGTAACAATTATCAGTTTTAAGAAGGTTTCAAATAAGAATAAAATGGGCCATTAGGTGAAAGAGCTAAATTAATGGGAAGGCTAAATATTGGAGAAAGGGGAGAGATGAAGGAACTGCATCAGGTCATAGGTGAGTACTTGGCACCAGTATCCACCAGGGAGAAGGATAGGGATGATGATGAGATCGGTAACGGATATGTTGATATTCTAGGGCTTCTTGATATTTAGGAGAAGCTGTGGGGTATCTTGACAAACATTAAGGTAGCAATGTTACAAAATTTTGAGATTTAAAAAATCAAGTCTTTAATTTATCCCATCAGATAAAGCATAAAAGTTTAATTTGACACATAATTCACTTTCATATCTTCAGTATTAAAAAAGTTATAGCCATTTTCATACTCGGAAATTGGCATCTTGTTCCCTAGTGCTTTTTCATTGACTTAACACAAAAGCTGTGATCGAGAACATTTAAAAGCCGATAACTTTCTTAAAATTTAAGAGAACTGAAAGAAATGTTCAGTTATTATAGATTGAAGCATTCTGAAACAAATATGAAACAATCTTACTTAGATGACTTGAAATTAAAGCATATAATTAGTTAGTTACCTAATTGTAGCTAATTACAAAATTCAATTACTAGATCTGAACATCTATTCATTTCTTAAGAATAGATTAGCATTTTTAAATAGCCTGTGTCCAAATAACATTCACACAATAATTCAGAATATAACATAATTTTTAAATCTCATTGTCATGGGTTTATAGACCAAATGGAAGGAATTTAATGTTTAATACCTGTAAATTAATGGCCATTTAAATCAGCTTGCGAGTGGGATTTTCTGGAACGGGACCATTTGGAACGTTGAGGTTGCGGTGTTTTTAGTCCCCCATATCTGCAGCAAATACACTGCCGGTTCGTTCGGAGACTAAATCACCGTTTCGCAACTTAAAATGTGAATTAAATACATCTTAAGAAACACTTTTATACATAAAAATAAACTACTTTCTTTTACCTGGTCCTCCATAAAATCCATCCCCGTTGTCGGCAATGGAGGCTTCAGAAGCTGATTTTAAAATCATTCCAGCGATTAACTTGTCGGGTGAATTTTTTTTTAAAACACAGAACGGCCGTAGGAACGATTCTTTAGCAACATCTTGCACTCCCAACAAATATTATTCAGGACCAGGTCGGGGGGAAAAAAACCCGTTTTAACCCCGCCCCCTCCCCCCCCCCCCCCCCCTCAAACGCGCCAAAATAGCGCACACGGCCAGTGGCAGAATTGCAGCGCCGCTGAAGGTAAGTTTTGTAACATACCTAATTAAGGTGGATAAATCCCAGGGTCCGATGGAATCTAGCCCGGGCAAAGCATCTTTGTATCCTCTTTAACTACAGGCAAAGTTCCAGAAAACCAGAGATCAGCTCATACTATTCATTTGTATAAAATAGCCCAGAAGATTAACTCATATGGGGTCAATAATGGGGAGTTTAATTTAGCCAAGTGTGAGATGTTACATTTTGAGAGGTCAAATGCAAACAAACAGTATACAGTAAAAGGCAAGACCCTTGGAGGCATGGATGTATAGAGGGATCGGGAGTGCACATCCATAGTTCCTTGAAAGTGCAAATACAAGTGGACAAGGTGGTAAAGGGTGTCCATGCAGCAGAGCTAGAAAGTATCTACCACCAGATATTAATTTCTTCTTCGTTGTTAGACTTTTGAATAAACCTCCTGTAGGCGAGCAATGATTTCCTGATCGACCAATCTACCTTGTTATGACCTTTAAACTTCTTTTATCGGCACTTTCTCTGTGGCTGCAACACTATATTCTGCACTCTGCTTTTCTCTTTTGCACTATCTGATGTATTTGTGTGGTATGATTTGCCTAGAGAGCATGCAAAACTTTCTTGATACACTTGTCAAGAATAGCAAAGCATACAGCATGCTTGCCTTCATGGGTCATGACATTGATTATAAAAGGCAGATTGCAGCTGCATAAAACTTTGGTTAGACCCCATTTACAGTATTGTGTTCTGGTTGTCACACTACTCGAAGACTGGAGAGAGTGCAGAAGAGGTTTAATGGGTGTCGTCTGGTATTAGAAATAAGGAGAGGTTGGACAAAAGTGGATTGTTTCCTGAAGGAAGTATATAAAATAATACCTGTCGATAGTCTTTGAATGGTGGAATTGTCAAATACCAGGGTGTAATTATAAGGGAAGAGGAAAGATTAAAACCAATGTTTTTAATAGAATGGTTTTTAATGATTTTCAAGTGCCTGGGCGTGCTGCCAGAATGCTCAGCAGAAGCAGATACAATAGTAAACTTTAAAAACGGTTAAGCAGACACATGAACAAGCAGTGGATGGAGGGACGGAGACCCTGTTGAGGCAGATGTGATTAGTTTGGGGATGACATTGTGGTTGGCAGACATGAGAGGCTGAAAATAGACACCAAAATGTTGGAGTAACCCAGCGGGTCAGGCAGCATCTCTGAAGAATCTCTGGTTGGTGGGGGCGCTGCGAGACGCTTGCCCTGCCAGCAGCGTATTAGTCATTTCTACTTTTTTTGTTTGTTTAGTATGTCCAAATGTTTGTTTTAATGTCTCTCGGTGTGTCTTGTGTGTGTGGGGGGGGGTAAGGGGGAAACCATTTTTGGTCACCTCCTCCTCGAACTTTTTCCATGTCACCTCTCTCATGGCCTAACACCAAGGATTGGTGCGGCCTTTCCCAGAGTCGGGTCCCGAGCGTCAGCAGCGGGCGCAGCATGAACTTTTCATTGCGGAGTGTGCAAGCCCTCACCGGGGGTTGCCAGAAGGGAGTGCTCCGATCGCTGGCCCGCCGACTGTTGCATCCTGAAGCTGTGTTCTGCGGAGCCTGGGATACTTCGTTGGGGAACCAGGAGGAGAAGAACTCTGACCGTCGGCCCGCGGCCTACAACATCATGAAGCCGCAGTCTCCGGTAGAGAAGCACCGATTCGGGACTTACCTTGCCTGTACATCTGGCTGCTGCAGCGGGGACTGTGGAGGTTTGTGGTCCCGACCACGGGGGAAAATGGAGGAGGACTGACTGAACTTTGTGCCTTCCACCACAGTGATGAATGCTGTGGTGGATGTTTTGTGTTAAATGTTTTATTGTGTATTGTGTGTTTTTTTTATTGTACCGCTGCTGGCAAGGTCATTTCACTGCACTTCATTGTGTATGTGACGAATAAATCTGACTATTAACAATTGAGAAAAGGAATAGGCGATGTTTTGGGTCGGAACCCTTCTTCAGATGGATGGGCTGAAAGGCCTTTTCCTACGTTGTAATATTATATGTGTTGCATTCTATATTGGTGTCATTCAGTTACCTGCCATTGAGCTTGAAAGAGTGCAGAGAAGACATACGAGGATGTTGCCAAGGCTCGAGGGCCTGAGCTACAGTGCCCTCCATTATGTTTGGGACAAAGACCCATCATTTATTTAATTGCTTCTGTACTCCACAATTTGAGGTTTGTACTAGAAAAAATCACGTGTGGTTAAAGGGGCCGACACAAAACGTCACGTTCCTTTTCTCCAGAGGTGCTGCCGGACCCGCGGAGTTACTCCAGTTTTATGTGTCTATCTTCGGTATAAACCAGTATCTGCGTGCCAAGCCGGGCAAAATGACTCACGGTTTAGGTTGCCTGGCGGCACTTTGGGTGGTCAGTGGCACCCGGGCAACTGGTAATTTCGAGCCCTGTATATGCAACTTGCTGCCAGGGGAAGTAGTTGAGGCAGGTGCAATAATATATATTTGAACAGGTACATGGATATGAAAGGTTCGAGGATAAGGGCTAAACACGGGCAAAGATAACTTACAAATTTTGCATATTACCCAATGTTTTGCTGATGTCAGTTCTAATTTTAGATTCTGTTACGGTGTATAATTTTGTAAAGGAACAGTAGTGATTGGCTTTTGTTTGGAGCTGATAATGTTTCCAACATTAAATACATGTAAATTACACCATAGATCTAAAAATAGTAAGGCTATTTTAAGGACATCGCTGAGATTAAAAATTAACTGCCTTTGGGAGATCATTTGCCCAGCGGATGCCAGCAATTTTATGAGGGCATTGGAGCATTTACAGAAATTCCCCTGTGAAACTGATTACTAGATGTAAGGTAATTTGAAACTGAATTCATGTAGAGACAATAGACCTTATTCTAATAGAATATAGCTGTGTCCATAGAACATAAAAACAGTACAGCATAGGAATAGGCCCTTCAACTCACAATGTCTCAAAGCCTGATGCCAAGACTAACTCTTATCTGCTTGCACATAATCCATGTTTTTCCATTCCCTTTATATCCACATGCCTATCCAAAAGTGTTTTAAATGCCACCATCATATCTGCCTCCCCCACCACTCCCAGCAGAGCATTCCAGACACTCACTACCTCTGTGCAAAAAAAAAAACTTACCCCGTTCACCTTAAACCTATGCCCTCTAGTACTTGATTTTTCCACCCAGGGAAAAAGATTCCAATTGTCTAACCTATCTATACAGCGCATAATTTTATATATCTCTATCAGGTCTCCTCTCAACTTACAGCGTTACAGAGAAAACGAACCCATTCTGTCCAGCCTTGTAGCTAATACCCTCTCATCCAGGCATAATTCTAATAAACTTCTGCATTCTTTCCAAAACTTCCACAATTTTCCATTGTTGGGGCGACCCGAATTGCATGCAGTACTCCAAATGGGGCCTAACCAAAGTCCTTTAAAGCTGCAGCATGACTTTTTGACTCTTATACTCAACGCCCTGACCAATGAAGGTAAGCATACCATATGCCTTCTTTACCCCTTAATCTACTTGTGTTACCACTTTCAGGGAGTTATGGACTTGGATCCCAATATCCCATCAATGTTGTTAAGGGTTTTGTCATGAATTGTATATGTTCCCCTCAACCTCTCAAAGCACAACACCTCATTAACCTGTTCACTGCCATGGTTTGTTTTCACTGTTGACCATAACCTGAGATTACTCGGGGATGGCACAGGTTAAAGTCCATTTGACATTTTTCCTCCCATTTCTGAAGTGAGCTCTATCGCGCTGCCTTCTTCACAGTCCACAACCCCCAGCAATCTTCTTGTCTACAAACTTACTAACCAACCCATTTACGTTTACATCCAAGCCATTTTATGTATATAAACAACAGAGGTTCCCATTATAGATCCCTGCGGAACTCCACTGGTCACAGATCTCCAGCCTGAATATTGTCCTTCACCATATCCCTGTCTTCTATCAGTAAGATAGATATGAATCCATAGAATCAATTCACTATTAAGACCATGCATTTTAATCTTCCAGATCAGCCTACTATGGAGAACTTTACCAAATCTATATTACTAAAACTAAGATCTTGACCACTTTCTGACTTTCTTTTTCGTGATTTCTGAAAGAACGCAGCCACTTACGGCCGTCATTTTGGCCACCTCGCTCAGAGTCCCCCTCCGCTGAGCTGGACCAGAGGATTTTTCCCATCGATAAAACATAAAAGAGTTATTAATGTTTAAAATATGTTGACATTCTCTCTGCTGCCCCTGCTGGTGGGAGGAGGGAGGGACTATAAAACCCGGAAGTGTTGTGCCTCAGTCAGTCTCTGCAAGATGGGGGAAGTGAGAGGGTCACATCTCTCAGTCTGAGCTGTGAATGACACTGAACACATGTCTACTAAACTAAACCGGTTTTACTGATCTTGAGTGCCTTAATGTGGTTTAAAAATCAAAATATGGTTGGTTTGAAGTAAAAGCACTGCAAATGGTTGTATGGGGGTTTGGGTTGGAGTTAAAAGGACTGCAAATGGTTGTTTGGGTTGAAGTAAAAAGCACTGCAAATGGTTGTTTGGGGGTTTTGGGTTGAAGTAAAAAGTACTGCAAATGGTTATTTTGGGTTGAAGTAAAAAACACTGCAAATGATTGTTTGGGGGTTTTGGGTTGAAGTAAAAAGCACTGCAAATGGTTGTTTGTCTAAACTTGACAACTTCCTGTTTGCACTGTATATTGATTTTAGATAAAACGCTACCACTTACGGCTGTGTTTTTGGCCATCTTGCACAGTTCCCCTCCGCTCATCAGGTGCAGAGGATTCTTCCCATCAATGTAAAATAAAAGTGTTATTAGTGTTTAAAAAATGCTGAGAATCTCTCTCCTGTCAATCACACGCCATGAAGGCCACACCTTTTCCGGTGGGAGGGGGAGGGATTATAAAACTCGGAAGTGTGGGTGTGGCTCAGTCTCTGCATGATGGGGGAGGGAGAGGTCACGACTCTGTCTGAGCTGTGTATCAACAGAACACACTGAATGTCTACTGAACTGTGAGTGTGGTGTTTTGTGTGGCTTTATGGTGGTTTTATGGTGATTTCACCACGCTTGAAATGGTATGAAACTGCATTTGAATGTGGTGGCCTTGCACCCTGCATGAAATGGTATGAAATTGCATTTAAATGTGGTGGCGTTGCACCCTGCATGAAATGGTATGAAACTGCATTTGAATTTGGTGGCCTTGCACCCTGCTTGAAATGGAATTTCAAGGAATAACCGTGAGTCAACTGCCAGCCCACCAGCCGTGAGTGAGCTGCCGGCACATCAGGCTTGAGCGACCGAGCTGCCACCCCAAGAATCCAATTGGCCCACAATGTCCATACTAGCCCTCTGGAGACCAGTCCCTTCAGCCCACCACGCCCATACCAGCGCTCCAGAAAGCCCCCCCCCCTCCCACCCCTCCCCTGGCCACCAATATTGGAATTGGTGGAGAGGTGGAATATTGTGTTGGGGGACTAGACCAGCCCTCCCCTGTGAGCATGGGACCCAACGGGTCCCACCTAGTCTAGTATCTTACTAAAATTCATGTAAACATCAGCCACTACCCTACTCTCAACAATCACCTTAGTTGCCTCAAAAACCTCTATCATTAGTTAGGCCCAAACTATTGCATATATAGCCAAGATAGACACAAAGTGTTGAAATAACTCAGCGGGTCAGGCAGCGTCTCTGGAGAAAATGGATGGGTGATGTTTCAGGTCGGGACCCTTCTTCAGACTGAAAGTATAGGGGAGGGAACTGGAAAGGCCAGAACAAAGCAGGACTGACAACAGACACCAAGGAAGGATGGAGCCCATAATGGCTTATTGTTGGCTGGGAAAGAGTTGACGATGAAGGGATACAAGAATGCGAACAGTGGAACTAGTAGGACAACAAAGGGAGGAAAGTGGGAATGCAAGGGTGACTTGAAATTAGAAAAATCAACATTCATGGTTGTACGCTGCTCAAGCGAAATATGAGGTATTATTCCTCAAATTTGCAAGTGGCCTCACTCTGACAGTGGAGGCCCAGGACAGAAAAGTTAGTATGGGATTGAGAAGGGGAGTTAATGTTTGGCAACCGGGAGATCACGTAGACCATGACGGACTGAGCATAAGTGTTCAGCTAAACGATCACCTTGGTCTCTATCTAGCAGCCCACACTGAGAACAACGGATACAGTAGATGAGGTTCCCACACCGAGAACAACAGAGACAGTAAATATAGCAATGCTGTACAGTATATAGCCATGATGACTGTCCCTAATAAGCCTATTCTCTTCCAATTCGGAGTAAATCCTATACTAACGAATCTTCTCCAAACTATCCGATGTCATTCTCCGTGAACCCATTGTCTTTGTGAAACTATTTTTCATTGTGAAACTCTCACCAGTGAATCAGCTGCAAAGTCTTCTCTTCACATTTCTATCAAAGATCCTATAGCAAACAACATAGTCCACTCAACGAAAAAGACGTTGTACGGTCGTGGGCAGATTCATGGATAATCTTCGGCCCCATTTCCGAAACCGGCTTCCGTCTCCACCATCTTTGTCCGTATAGCTGAGCAAAGATACTAGTACGGAGACGGAAGCCGGTTACTGAAACACCCTCATAAAAATCAAAGATCTTTGGTAAAAAAAATTCTCTCTGCCCTGTTAAAGAGACTCACTGACGAGGGTAAAGAAGGCGGGCATGAGATCCGAAGCTGAGAACAGATGGCCCTTCAGTTTCTTCCCCCATCACGCTCGCTGCCCTGCTCCCAAACTCCGGTCTGCGCTTCACTACTCCTTTGCGTCGCTGACTGTTGGACATTTATTTCTCTTTCT
This sequence comes from Leucoraja erinaceus, assembly GCF_028641065.1. NCBI lineage: Eukaryota > Metazoa > Chordata > Chondrichthyes > Rajiformes > Rajidae > Leucoraja > Leucoraja erinaceus. Next base: position 20,437,275 of record NC_073393.1, on the reverse strand, counting down.
GCTGAAATGGCTGAGTGCTGGACAGAAAGAGGGAAGCGTGGATTGGAAAGGTCTCCCCTTATACACTGCCTTTTGGGCACAGCCTCTTTGCCCTCAGTGCCCCCTCCACCCTTGCACAGTCCGATCCCAATCCCGGGGCTTTGAATCCAAAACATTAAAAAAGAAAATTAACAGAATTATAATTCATTAACATATTAATCATTAACAAAAAAGAACGGAATTATGAATAATAGGTCTAACACTATATCACACACACAAACTGTTCCCCTGCAATGCTGATTGCACTGCGAGAGGGATATATAAAGTTGGGTCGGGTTGAGTTTACTGAAATGGCCGACGAAAAGGCTGACGTTCCGCTCCATTGCGTACTACACGTCAGCCCATTGGTGTTAGCAGGAGTGCATCATCTTGTTTGCTATAGGATCTTTGATTTCTATTGCCTCAGGTGCCATGCCACCCCGAGCTAACCCTGGATGGCAAACAGAAATATCAGGATCTCAAGTTCATGCAAATGGCACAGTTGAGGTCCCCTGCCTTGCCTCCTCCTACACCACCACCACTTCCCTTACCAATCCGGATGTATTCCATCAGGACCTGGTAACACCCATAAACTCTGAAGAAGGGTCTCGACCCGAAACATCACCCATTCCTTCTCTCCAGAGATGCTGCCTTTCTCACTGAGTTACTTCAGCTTTTTGTGTCGATCTACCCTTAAGCATTGCCTGCTTTTCTTCTCTCTTCACTGACTTTTATCTCGTACATTATCTCTCCTACCCTTTGCTGGAATTTTAGAAAGCATTAAAGGGAAATTTAAAAATCTTAATATTCTAGGCATGATCTCTATCTCAGTACATATCACGTTCTTGTTCTCTAATTGGCCCTGCTCCTTTATCTTCATTCCCTTATTTTTAATGAATATTTATGTGGCTGCAGAAGTACAGTCCTCACATGGCATTTCAACTGCTCATGTTCTGACTTGGCTTGCTGCTTCTCTGGGAGCTATTTCCCTAATGAATCATTGGGAATTCCAGTGTAAATAATAATGTAACTGTGCAAGGTCTATTAAATGCTAAGAAAGTGACCTTTTAATTGGTAGAATATTTATTCAGTAATTTTGAATCATTTACCAATTTACCCGTGTTGTGGAACTAGTTGGGTTCTTTTTCAGCTCCAGATTTCATGAAAGGAGTGAATGGACGACCTCTGTGGGGCTCCCTTCATTGTTCTGTTCCAGGGAATTTATCAGTTGGATTCGTAAATGTTGATGCAGTTATTGGTAGCTAAGAGTGGGCACAGCATGATAAGACAAGAAGAGGAACAGAGGGGCTATTTGTCGCTTGATGTGATCCTGGCTGATCTGACATTCCCCATTTTGCTGCACTTTGCCCTTGATCTCTTTATTGATTAGAAATTAATTAATCACATAATATCACTGGCTGACAATATTAATGAAAATCAAAGCATTTTACAATTATATTAAGGGCAAGAAAATGATCGGTGAAAGAGGAGGACCCATTAGAGACCAAGCAGGCAATCTGTGTGCAGAGCCAGAACGCTTGAGTGAAATCTTAATACTTCTTGCCTGTATTCACAAGGATCAAGATAAGGACATTGTAGTTGAAGAATTCAGGAAGGGATGTGGTGAGATTCAAATTTTCCATGGCATCTGTGCAAGTGCAGTTCTGCTACTCTGATTCACAAGGGCTGTGTCATTCTTTACAGAGAATTTCACACAGTGAATAATAATGTGTATTGTAAAGGGCCCAGGAGATTCAAGTTCAAAAAGATTGTTAGGGACTGATATTAGATAATTTTGACTATCCCTTGTCACTCCCTGTCTATCCAAATGCATATATTTCTTATCCGTCATATCACTCTCCTTTTACTCACCTACTACAGACGATAGGCTCACTGGCCTGTAATTCCCAGGCTTTTCCGTAAATCCCATCTTAAATAGAGGCTCAAAATTAACCACCCTCCAGTCTTCTGGCATCTCACCAGTATCTAATGACGATTCGTATTTCTCAGCCTCCAATTTTGCTAGCTTCCCACGGTGTTCTCTGATATATCTGATCAGGTCAAGGAGATTTATCTACCTTTGTATGCCTTAGGACGTTCAGCATCTCCTTGACTGTAATACTGACTGTCCTCAAGTTAACTGTCCCAAGTTCCCCAGTCTTCATGTCTTTCTCATCACGAGCTGTTCACCATTGTTCTCATCAATCCTTCTGCCCCTTCTCCCTACACAGCCAGGCACACCCTATAGTAGATGACCATTGTAGTTGACATGGACGAACTGGACCGAAGAGCCTGTTTCTGTGTTGTATGACTATTTCAATTGGAGCCGTTTCTGGAGCATCGAAAGTTTCTCATAATGTCAAATATGGCTACTTTTCTTTGCAACAGATTTAGTAATACTGGAACAATATAGGCTGTGGGCCGAGCATCAAAAATGTGTCTAGAAATCAGTTTTTATGATCCAAGTCACCGAACTACATGAAAATTCCCACAGATTTAGATGAAATATAATTGAGAAGGATGTCATAACTCGTCATTGCCAAACGTTGCACATTAATTAATTAAACTAATTAGAAAATGAGATCAGGAAAGTAAGCGCCATCTAGTGGCCAATGCCCATATTACACCATGAGATGATCCGCGGCTCCGCGTTCGCAAATCGTCCGCTTCTTAATTGAGACCGTGGCTTCACTATGTTAAGTACATAGGCCCCGTGATCGGAGCACTTTTTCCCGGTAAGTTATCGCAGGCAGCTCCGAGATTAGATGTTAAAGACTTATTAGACTACAACAAGCTGGCATTAGTGAAAATGTTTAATTTACCTTGTGTTATGGATACACATAATTTAGGCCCTCAACTTCATGAATGAATGAGTGAATGAATGAGTGAATGAGTGAATGAATGAATGGATGAGTGAATGAATGAATGGATGAGTGAATGAATGAATGGATGAGTGAATGAATGAATGGATGAGTGAAGGCATGAATGAATGAATGAATGAGCGAATGAATGAGCGAATGTATGAGCGAATGTATGAATGAAGGAATGAATGAGCGAATTAATGAGTGAGTGAGTGAATGAATGAGTGAATGTACAGCCTCCAAATCTCATTTTTTCACATTATAAAAGGGTGCAATTAAATTAATTAAAGTTCATACAGATTAATTTTCATAAATTCAGACTTTAGATCTTACCTTTCAGTTTGAGTTGATTCACAAAGTTTCACTGGTTTCACAACCTTGTGTTGCAGCATCTTAGCAGAGACTTTGCTTTCAAGACTTTCTTCCACTTCTATCCACTTAGCTGCACATTTTTCAGACTTCTTAATGCTTTTCTCATTAATTTGAATTGCCCTGCTGCAAGTTTCCACGACATGTATTCCACAGAACTAGAAAGAACCTTCATCGGAATCTCCAGTAAAACAGGCATCAGTGAAGTCCTCTCAGCCATGTTGTGTGCTAGCCTGAAACAAAGCGCGTGATTGGTCAACTGGCATACAACTCAATGTTAAACGTGCTTTGATTGGACGAAAAATACCCGAAAATGTTCCGGTTTTTCTTTAATTTAATAAAAATGTGCAAGTCTTGTTCATGACGAGTTTCAGGGGTGATTTATATAATATTTTTACACAATATGTGAAAATTTCATGTAGTTCTGTGACTTGGGTCACGAAACACTGGAATAAAGCTCCTCGGCCCACAGCCTTATATCGGTGTGCAAGTTTACCTGAAGTATATTTGATTAGGCCACAACACAACATGCTCTGTCTGACCACAGGTTTTTCCAATGCTGAAAGGAAGTCTGCTTCCCGGTGACTTCTGATGCACTATGAAAACAGTTGTGTTGTAAGTCGGTGAGAAGTAGCTGTCTTTCTATTACCTTGACAATAAAGAGAGAATACTTTTGAAGCACCAGTTATTCTTGCATTAGCTGGGCACCATTGCATGTAAGGAGACTTCATCCTCCCCAAGCATTTATTTAAGCTTGCATGCTTCTCATCC